>NW_026694837.1:1172500-2416871 GCF_021218885.2 Marmota monax | reverse complement strand
CAAATAATATTTTAGCATAAGTATATCCCATGCAATGCTTGGGATATACTTATGCTAAAATATTTCATTCAATTTTACTGGACGTTCTCTCTTTTCACTTACCAAATGTGGCAAATAAAGTCTGAGAGAGGAAGTCGGACCCTCAGCCCCAGACGTGGGAAAGCAGGTAAACATGTCGGCGCGCCTGGGAGGGGAGGAGAGTCCCAGGACTCCTGCTCTCAGCAGTTTAAAATTCCTTCCAGGCCAGATCCCTAATCCTGCCGTGCACAATGGCCGCCTTCTCCCCCTCCGCCCGCGCCCACGCCCTCCCCGGTGGGGCCGTGGCAGTGCCACCACGGGCCTCTTTAAGCCCCTTTGAAGCCTCCAGAGCCCCGCGCAGCGGGAGGCCCCGCCGCTATGCCAGCTATGCCAGCTATGTCCCTGCTGCCGCCGGCCACCACCGCTCCCCCATTAATGCCGGCTAATCTGGCTAATAAATAAACTCCCCTCCCAGCCTCAGCCCCCCGCTGGATCCTCCCCGCTCTCCAGAATTGATTTCAGGGTTCTCGGCCCCAAGGAGCGGCCCCACTCCACCCCGGTCTCTGTCATTTTTCTTCTGTCGCGGGCCTGCTGTCCTAGTGTGTTGCGGGTCTCTGATTTGGAGGGATTGGGGTTGGGGAGGGCCCTGCCCTGCCGATTGCATTTGTGTTACTCTTTCTCCGTCCACCTGCGCACAAGGGGCCGGACACACAGCTGGGCTGGGCCACGCGACCCGGGATCCGAGGGGCCGACTGGAGCGCCCCCTGGAGGCGGGAAAGGGCCCGGCCACGCCCCCTGCCCCTCGGCGCGCGGGGCTCCGGATGGGACGCTCTGGGCTGGGAGCCCGCCACAGGTGACTTCGCGTGCTAGCGGAAGGCGCCAGCGCCTCCCGCGGTGGAGTCCCTTCTCCGCGGCCTCTACCGCCCCCTGCGTCCCCACCCGGGCTTCCGAGAGTCTGACTCACAGCCCAGCCGGCTCGCTTCGCCTCCGACAACACACCCGGAGCGCGCGGAGAAATTACAGGATTGCAGGGGCACGGCTAATGCGCTCTAATTACCCACCGCCACTGTCATCCGCGCGCTCCGCGGCACTGGGCCAACGCGCCGTAATTAGGCCGCCCCTCCCTGCTCCCAGAACCCGTTCCCTGTCCCCCCTCACCCCTCCCGTGTCCCGATTCCACCAGCTGCCACCTGCTGTCTTCCAGGATACCCTTCGGTATCAAGAGAGCTTCAGGCCCCACCAAGGAAATGGTGCCAGACTTAGGGAAAGGTTCCCGGGACCCCGCGTGTCTCCTGAACTGAGAGTGGGCAGCGGGCAGGAACACTGAAGCTTATAAGAAAGTTAACTGTCCAGGGAGGAGTGGGTCATGCCCGCAGGGCAACAGTGTCCCCATTTTGCTTCTCCGGCAGGGAAGGCTCTCGGGAAGGGCCACTCAGCCAGAACTTCCAGATCAGCTCATTTAACGGTGAATTCATAGCGTACCTCAGGATCCCTTCACGGCAGTGAAATTACCTTCCTGCAAAGAAAGGTGATAGACCATCCCAGACCGGGTCTCAAGGGAGCTAAGGAAGAGTGGGCAGCTCAGTTCTCTCTCCCAGAAAGGGTGACAGAGGCCTTGAAGATACAAAAGCCAGGCCTGGAGGCAGGGCTCAGGAGGGCAACAGTGGACCTTAGTTTCTTCATCCAAAGTTGGCCTATGGCTGCCTCTCTCTGGAATTCTTTCTTGATGTCCTAGGTGCCAAAGCATGGCCTTGGGACACACTGAATCTTTAGTAAGGTTGTGTTTGTGAGAACCTGAGACGTGTAGGCCCTCAGTGGCCTCCCTGTAGCCAGGGCAGACCCCTGACTTCAACAGCCCTGGTGGCCTGCCTGTGCCTTACCTTCTGCTCAGGACTGGGACTTGGTCAGCACCATTGCTACCCTTTGTAGTCTGTAGGTTGCTTGGCCAGTGTCCCTATCCCTGGGAACCCCTCTTTATTGTTTCTTAGGTACTGCCCATGTGGTGGCAGTGGTGGCTGCATGACCTTCCAGATACCCCTTCCTGGTGCCCCCATTTTTCATCTTCAGTGACTGTCTCTGTGCCTTGGATCTGAACCATATCTTCTCCAGCAGGGATGGCAGGTCCCTTTCTACCATGAGATTAGAGGTTCCTGAGGGCAGGACTGGATCTCTCCCTTAGGGTGAGGTCTTACCAAGGGCCAGGGAAGGGAAGATGTAGGAGAAATTTCTTTCATCATAGTGGGCTCTCCCAGGGCCTGGACTATGTCTTCTCCCTTCAGACTGAGGTTCCCAAAAAGAAAAATGGGTCTCTCCCATTCAGATTGGGGCTTCCTGAAAACAGAGCCTGACTCCCCTAAGACTGGGGCTTCCTGAGGAGGGGGCTGCATCTCCCACAGACTGGGATTCCCTCAGTGGTTTCTCCCCTTAGATGGGACCTTTGCACCCCGCCCCTCTGGCTCCCTGTGGTGGCCAGGCATTCCTCCCAGGACACCGTTTGTCACACTTTGATGAATGAAACCTACTAAGAATAACTCAGTCCTTGTAGTCTCTAAAGGGCAAGGGTTGGGAAAGGGAGGAGGACAGGCTGTGGAGGGGCCCTGGGGTGGGGAGGGTGGACACAAGCCATTCATTCAGTAACAGTCTCTAGGTGTCCAGCTGGGTCCTAGAGGAGACATGGTGAATCCCATAGAGCCCCCCACCCCAACTTGGACATTTCTGCTGTAACCGGCAGGGGGGTGTGAGCCACAAGACCTTAAGAGAGAAGCTTCAACCCCTTTCTCCATGGCCCTCCCACCCCAGAAGTCACACGTTGGGGCCCACACAGCACCCTCCATGCCTGGACACAAGCTCCCTCTGCTTTTTCCTTCAATGAAGGCCAGACTTTGAATCAGATGCTTAGGGTAAAGAATTGCTTTCAGTGGAGGTGTGATAACCCAAAGGATGAGTTCCTGTCCACTGCCCCTTCCCACTCCAAAACCTCAAGCCTCCAGATAAGAGCGGAGTGACAGTTCCAGTGTAACTGACCCCCTGAGAACATCTTAGGGGGCCCTTGGGAGTAAGGAGGCTGTGACCTTCCCCCACATCTCTGGGCAGTGCCTTCCTGGCACTGTGCCCCACCCGAGAGGGACATTTCTGCCTGGTCTTGGCAACTACATCAGCCTGGGAGCCAGGCAGCCTGGTGCAGTACCATCTCTGCCACTGACACCACTGTGACCTTGAGAAGCCATTTGCTCACCTGGGCCTCAATTTCCCTGTATGTAAAAGAAGTTTTGTTTAGTTTTTGTGGTTTTCAAACCTTTCCTTTTTAAAATAATGAATCCTTTTATTTAAATAGTAACGTATGTGGCCCTTCTGCTGTCTGTGGCAACAGAGGAAAATTTTTGGACTTCTGTGGTCAAAGGAGAAATGGGGGCCCAAGGTCTAGTCCATTACATATGCACATAGATCAGAGCCAGGGCACCGCAGAGCCTGTTTCACAACCCCTGAAGTCCTTTCCTGCTCAAGCAGTCTGGGGCCCTGACAGAGCTGAGACCCTCAGAACCAGGGTGCTGACAGCTGTGGGGACCAGGTAGTGACTGTGGACTGCCCATGCCTTGTGAGGATGTGAGCTGGTGGGAGAGGCCTTTCAACATTGGGCCCAAAGCCACAGTCCTGTGCTGACCCTCACTGCCTGCCCAGAGGCCCAGGGGTCTTGAGTGAGGCTGAGTCCCCTCAGCTGGGGGAAGGAAACGGGACCCTCTGGAGTTCTTCTCTGGAATCCTCCTCTCATGCCCAAGTGGTGGGGGTGGGGAGAGCTGGCAGGGGACCCGCAGTAGCTGAGGGCCAGGGGCTGGCCCAGGAAGCCTGAGTGGGGCAGCATGAGTAGTGGACACTCAGGGACCCTCCCTCACTGCTCAATCTGGAAGCATCAGAACTCGGTGCCAACAGGGAGTGCAGGTGGGCCAGGGCCCTCCAGGTACCAGTGACAGGAAGGCAAGAATAAAGGAGGAGTGGATAGGGCACAGGAAGAAGAAGGGCATGCATAGGAAGCAGGCCTGGGCCTGGGGACCCAGCTTAGGGTAGGGGGCAGGTCCTTCCAAAGTGGGGAATGGCAGAAGCACCCGGGCCCCCCTCTTGGTGATACATGGGTGTCACTCAAGGGTGCCGAGCAAGACCTGTATTCATCCCCAGGTGCCTGGAGGCACCAGGTAAAGGAGGTGCTGCCCCACCCCACACTCCCCAGCAATGCACATCTGCAGCCCTCTGGAGAGGCCATTGCTCCTAAGTCCCTCAGGAAACAAGGACGGGGAGCTATGGGCATTTCTGGTCCTCACCTCCCTGGGATGCAGGATGAGGGAAGGGGAGAGATAACCTCATGGTCCCCTATCCCAAATATACACACATACGCTCTGGCACTTGTCCCCAGGGAGTCCCTAAGACTTCACAGCTATGGCTGTGGAAACCTAGATGGCTGCTCTGGGCCACACACAGCTCAGGGACTGAGGCGTCAGTAGTACGAGTCAGCAGAGGCCTCTGCCATCATGGCCCCCACATTCTAGGGAGGGAAGACAGATGATCAACCAACATGACGCGGTTCGGGTCGTGGGAAGGCAAGTAGGGATGCAGAGTGACGGGCTGGAGGTGCTATTTTAAATGGGGTTGTCAGAAGATGTCTCTGGGAGGAGGTGACATTTGTGTGGAAACCTCAGTAATAAGAAGCTAGTCATGCTTCAGGGTCAAAAGGACTCCAAAAATGTACAGTATTTTTAAACAGAAAAGAGTGTTTCCCCAGAAAGACTAAAGGGTGAGGGAACAAAACTGTTTCCTGAGCATCTGTTCTGTGTCTAGCCCCGAGATGGGGAGTCTTCAGATATTCTCCCCTCAGCCCTCCTCAGAACCCTGGCTATCAAATCCTGCATATTTTTATTTTACAGATAAGAAATGTGAAGTCTGTGGTCATTGTTATTTCCTTCATTTAGGAAGGTTTGTGGAGGATTAGCCTCTGAAAATGCTGTGATAAAGGCCCCACAGGCCCTGCCTTGGGAGTCTACCATGTGCAGAGCCCAGGGGAGGGTCAGGGTGGCTTCCTGGAGGAGGAGTGGATGTCTACACTGGGCCTGAAAGAATAAGGAGGGGGTGACGGGTAGGTGAGTTGGAGGGGCAGGTGGAGCAGCCTGGGCCCAGCCCAGCCGGGAGATGCCATTGTTCAGAATAGCCTAGCCTGGGGGGTTGTCGGGTATGCTGAGGCTGGGCCCCTGATAGGGCTGGCCATGAAGGGCAATGTAGGCCACAGCCAGTGTCTGGATTTCCTTCATGGGAGATAGTCCCACTAAAGGTATGTATGTATGTATTGATTGACTGATTTGTACTGAATCCAGGGGTGCTTTACCACTGCCCCCTACCCTTTTACTTTTTATTTTGAGACAGGGTCTCAATAAGTTGCTGAGGCTGGCCTCAAACTTGAGATCCTCCTACCCCAGCCTCCTAAGTCACTGGGGTTACAGGTATGTGTCACTGCACCCAGCACCACAAAACATTTATAAGCAGAGAGGTGGCAGGGTTGGGAATTCTTTTAAAAGGAGTAGGTCCTGGGTTGGTGGCACTGGCAGTAGGAAGACTGGAGAGCAAAAATAAAGGACTGAGAAGGGGGCCTGCCCACTGTCTGGCCAGGTCCAGGAGGGGGCTGGGATGGGAAGTAAGGATGCTCCAGGCAATCAGAGGCCAGAAGGGGTCACCTCTGTGGCTGTTAGGCAGGCCAGGTGAGTGAGGCCTTGACCGGAGCCCTGGTGACTAGCCACTACTGAATGACAGGGTTAACAATGGCAAAAACATAGGTGCCATCCAACAGCAGGGCCCCTCAGACAACTTCCACCGGCTGCCTCCCCACAGACACAGAAACACACATGGAGCTGGCCCCACTCCTCCATCTGTATTCATGAGGGGCTGGTGAGGAACATAGGACAAGGGTCACACAGAACAGTGTGACCCTAGCATAGCTCAGGCTTCAGGCCCCAGGTACCTCTTTCTGGATCCCTAGAGCAGATGCCACCCCATACTTTCCTCCCAGACACTGAGGCCCCTAGGGTCCCACATAGGACCTGCCCTGTGTCACCTTATCCAGGACATGCAGACTCACCTTGCTGGTCACATCAACAGGGAATATGCGGCTCCAGGCTTTGCAGCTTGAGCAGAATCTGGGCCCAGAGCAGCCCCTGGAGGCCGGCATGAATCGGCCACACCAGGAAGAAGAACAATGCAGGATCCAAACTCAAGGTCAGAACTCAACAGTTCAGACACAGTCTGGAGGAGACTGCAGTAAGATCAGCAAGGGTGAACTTCCCTGGGAGGGGACTTGTCCCTTGGAGAGCAATGAGCCTGCAGACTTGGGCTGCACTCAGGGGAGGCAGCATCTATCCAGAAAAGAAGTAGCCCCTGGGGCTTCAGGCTGGCCAGACCCTCCTGGGTCCAGCAGTGGGTCCAGCCTGGGGATCCACCTCTGACGGGGATAATAATAAAGCGGTAACAGGTGAGGAAGGTTCCAGAAATTCCATCATATAAGGAATTGTCTCAGGAAAATTTAGCCCAAGAAAGAAAGACCACTCTGTGGATTGTGTCCATTTTTATATGCTCTGTGTAATACCTCGTCCTGGTCTTGGGGTAGCTCTGACCAGCTTTACAGTTGTCTGCAAGATTGTTTGATCAGTGGTGTTTCCCTAACTTAACTATAGCTCTGGAAGGTCAGGGGCTGTGTGTGCTTTTGTTCCCAATTGTCTTCCTGGTTCCTGGAACTTAACAGAAGTTCATTATTATGTCTATAAAGGGAAAGAAGAAAGCTGGGGGGAGGTAGGGAGGAGTTGGGCAGGCCTGGACCCATCCAAGGTAGGGGGGGCATGTAAAAGGAGATTAGATTGGTCCTCCAAGGGCAAGAGCCCAGAAAAAGGTGAATGCAGACAGGCAGACTTGAAACCATCAAAAGTAAGAACTTTGAAATATCACAGGGTCACAATTGTGGGCTTCTGAGAAAGGAGTTTAAGCAGCTCAGAGAGGAGCGCTTCTCAAAGGTGCTGATGCTGAATGAATGAATGAATGAATGATGACTGTACAGAGGATTTCATGTCTTGGGCAGAAAGCCAGAGACATTTGACCTTGCATGGACTGAGTCCGTGAGACTAGCACTGCACCAGACCTCAGATAGAAAACAAGCCCTGGCCCCATCCTCAAAGGGCTGAGCAGGAGACACACAGGGCACGCACACACGCACATATGCAGGAAAGCCACCTTTGAATCACTGCATCAGTGCCAGACATGTCATGCCGGGTGACGTGCATAGCAGGCAGGAGAGGCATCTTGGAAGGCCTGGCCCTGACTCCCCTCCTTCCCACACTTTCCCTGCTTTCCCAGAAAACTCACTTTCTCCTCCTCCTCCTCCTCCTCCTCCTTACCGGGGATTAAACTCAAACACAGAGCCCCATCCCCAGCCCTATTTTGTATTTTATTTAGAGACAGGGTCTCCCTGAGTTGCTTAGTGCCTTGTTGTTGCTGAGGCTGGCTTTGAACTCATGACCCCCCTGCCTCAGCCTCCTGAGTCGCTGGGATTACAGGCGTGCACCATTCCTTTCCAGAACTCCCTTAACGTCACTTTCCAGGAGTGATCCCTTGGAATAAGTCTGTCCTGAGCCGATGGCTCTCTGGCAGTCTTCTACTTGAGGTTGAGAGTGAGGTTGATACCTGGCAGGACATGGCACTGACCCTCGCAGAAGCTATGGGTGGATACTCGCAGCCCCATCTCTGGGGGTGTGGTAGGTAACCTGGCTCTCAGCCCCACTGGCAGAAGCTGGAGACGTACGTCTGTCATGCCCAGCAGGCCCTGCCCCTGCCATGCACATCCTGAGAGCAGGTCCTTTCCTCCCTTGCCTCAATCTCCTGTCACTAGGTGCTCGGTGAGCATGGGGTCAGTGACAGAGTGTGCCAGGACTAGCAGAACTGCCATAGAAAGGGATTCCCTGCCCAGGTAGGTGGGGACAGAGTGCCTTCCTGGTGGGCTGCAGGAGCAATTAGCTACAACAGGGAGGAGCCCACAGGCCCCCGGAAGCCCCTAAAGTTGGCACCAGGTCAGACTTGCCTTCTGTCCTGGCTCAGGGTCTACCCTGCTCCAACAGCCCTGCTGTGGCCAGTGACCCGTCAGTGACTCACAGCCAGCTGCGGGCATGGAAAGGAGAAAGTGGCCCCCAGCTGAGCTCATGAGCCCACAATTAGCCATCTACGCCCCCTCACCACAGAGCTTTCACGCACGCACGTCCCAGGATGCCCTTTCCTAACCGCAGCACGGCTCTGCCTGCTTATTTTAGCCTCATGAAGCCTCTTGAAATGTCAGTGCTGCAATGGAGCCAGGGATCACCCAGTTCAACCTGTTCATTTGGCCAGGGGGAGCATGGGACTCCAGAGAGAGAAAGTGATGTGCTTCGGGTCACCCAGAGAATTGGTGGTGTGGCTAGAAATTGACCACAGGCTTTGGGAGCCCAAATCCAGCTGTCTTTGACTCCAAGAGGGCGGTCTGCTTCAGGAAGCCCCTGGCCAGACTTCCTGAATTCCTGGAGCCTACACACGTGCATTTGAATCTTGGTTTGCAAGTTACTCCCCCCGTTTCTGCTTCTCCATCTCTAAAATAAGGCTAACCGTGGTGCCTCCCTCCCAGATCAGAGGGAGGATTGAGTGAGTTATTATATTCGAATTGCTGAGAGCGGTGCAGGTGCGGAGTGTGTGCGCACATGTTAGCTAGCATTCCTAGGTTTTTGGTGGAGTCACCCATATTTAGTCCTTTGGTGTGGCAGCTTCAAAATTCAGTTTGATCAGTTTGACCAGATTCGGAGAGAACAGCCAAATAATCAGACTTCTGGAAAACCAATGTGGTCCTCCCATGGGGACAGATGTGGCTTTCAAAAGGACCACAGGGGTCACAGAGGCTTCCCCCTACTTTGGCAGTCACCATCAGAGACCCAAGAATCACAGATGTCACAGTTAGAGCAGCTGGAGATTCTCAGAGTAAAATTGAACAATACTGAACAAGAAAAACCCTTCTGAACTCAATCACTGGGCCTCTGTTTGTTCATCTGCAAAATGGGGGAATCGTAGCCTCTGGTTCACTGAGTGGCTGTGGGCATTAGATCAGCTGATACGGTACCTGGCACATTCCTTCCTGTTCCCCCCATCTCCCATCATCATCCCCCATCATCTGCTGGAGGCCAGTTGTTTCCATTAACAACGGCCTCCCCAAACCCAGCTGGATAAACACGGACAAATTCCTCATTTCCAACTTCCTCCTTTACCAGTCACCAAAGCTGATACCGCACATCAGATGAGTTACGTATGGTCCCAGAACACGTACAGGATTGGGGTGGTCTCACTGCAACCTCAGAGACGTTGTTGAATGGATGAGTCAGTGAATTCATGAATGGAACCATTCCCAGAACCTCCTGCAAACTCACCCTGAGCCCTCACCATTAGGCAATATGGGGTTTCCCCAGGACCCAGCCATAACCCACATCTGAGCAAAGGCTGCTGGTCTACAGCCATCTCTCATCCTCCTCATCACAGAGCCACCTTTCTTTGTCCGCCTGACCTTCACCATGCAGGTATGTTTGCAGCCTCCACAATAGGGGGCTACCATAGCCATTCTGGCATGCCTTCTGGGCAGGCCTCTCCTGCTCCCCAAAACTCAATTGTCTTTTATCACCCCACTCAACCTCCTTAGATGGCCTGTTCAGGAAAGCCAATTCCTTGCTGCTAATCCAGCTCCACTGAGGTCCATTGCTGGCCAAGCCCAGGTAGCCCCCACCTGTCGAGTCCTGCCATGGGGGGCCCACTCCTCACATTGTGTATTACGGCAATTATAGATTCTATCCTTAAGGGAAGACATGCTCCTCAGTTGAGGCCTGCAGGAGCCACCTGGGAGTTTGTGGCCCTTTGAAGGCTCAGAAGTTGGACACTGGTTGTGTCCTCAGGTACTGGCACATAGCTCCAGTTTGGTTCCAGTTGGTTCCCCATCATTGTTTCTGGGCCACTATCAGTCCCTATGTATCAGCCAGCAGATTTCAAGGGTTTCTAAGCAGAAGATACTAAGGAAATCATTCATTCTGGTGGAGATGGTCCCCAGAGTGTTCTGAAGTGAGCTGGAGCCTTTTTAATTAACAGTAACAAGGAAAGCACTACCATTAGGTGTCATGGGCGAAAGATGCCAAATGCCCCACCATGTGCCAGGAAGTTCACACAATGAAGAACTGCACTTCTGCCCTCCTTGGAGAAACACTGCTTTAACCAGCTTTTCCACCTCTGAAAGTTCTTGCAATTTATTTATCTCACACACGAACTTCTGGGGAACACCTTCTGTCTAAGCCATAACATTTCACCTCTGGCCCCCCAAAACTCATGCATATCTCACAATGCAAAATACATTTGGCTGAGAGTGATGGCCCATGCCTGTAATCCCAGTGGCTTGAGAGGCTGAGGCAAGAGATTGGCAAGTTCAAAGCCGACCTCAGCAACTTAGTGAGGCACTAAGCAACTTAGCAAGACCCTGTCTCAATTTTTAAAAAAATAAATACATAAAAAGGACTAGGGGATAGCTGGGGTTGTGGCTCAAGTGGTAGAGCACTCACCTAGCACATGTGAGGCACTGGGTTCAATCCTTAGGACCACTTAAAAATAAAATAAATATATTGTGTCCACCTAAAAAACTAAAAAATAATTTCTAAAGGAAATTCCTATTGTTTTATTTAGAAGCTGTTTGGGGAACTGGGGAAAAGGACCAAATATATATTTCTCATTATATCATAAGGAAGCCTAAGAAGCAAAACTGTTAAATTGAACAAGTACTGACAGGAATAAAGATCATGTGTTGTGGGCCGGGGCTGTAGCTCAGCAGCAGAGTGCATGCCACTGAGCTACTGTGAAAAAGGACTGGGGATGTGGTTGTGTGGTAAAGTACCCCTGGGTTCAAACCCCGGTACCAAACAAAAAAAATTTTTTTAGTTCATTTCCAAGAGTCCCCATAGTCTTAACAATTCCATCATTGTCCAAAAGTCCAAGTCCAAAGTCTCCTCTGAGACTCAAGGCAACCTCTCGGAGTGAGCCACAGTAAAAATTTACATAGACCCAAGATATAACGACAGAGTAAATATTTCCATTCCATAAGAGAGAAATAGTGGCATAGAAAGAAGGGAGGGGACCAAAGCAAGACTGAAATCCAGCTGGACAAACAAGTTCTGTAGCTGCATGTCCAGCATCTGGGGCACATGGCATAATGACGTTCTCTCCAAAGGGCTTGTGTAGCTTGGCACTATGGCCTTTCAGATTGCCTCTCCCGGGGACTCTCTCTTGGCTTATTTGTGCTCACTTCACGCAGCTTTCCTTGGCAGACACCCCACAGTACTGGCATCTCTTCACCTCAGGGACCCTCACTGCAGTTTTGGTCTCCTTCTCAGTTCTCCACACAGGGGCACCCCACAGGACTCCAAACCTGGTGCACTTTGCCTGGCCTCCCACACCTTCCTTTGAAATCTAAGTGGAAGCCTTCATGACCCTAACTCCAGCATCCTGCAGAACCAGCACTACATGGTTGCCACCAAGATCTGCCACCGTCTTGAGCAGTAGCCAAGCCTCCTGGGGCCACAGCTGCAGCAGCCTCTGAGTGCCTGGTTGGCTAAGCCTGGTGAAACCACTTCCTAGTCCCCCCTGTTCAATCAGGGGTCCCAATTTTATCTTCTCAAATGAATTTTTACCTTTATACCCTTGAGCCTGAGATGGGGGTGGTCTCGCCAATTTCTGAGATGACTTCAAGCCATCTTTCTTAATGTCTCTGTGCAAAGTACCCAGCATTTCCTTAGTGCTATAATGTCTTTAATAATCACAACTTTTCCATAGCCCTAGTTTTATTTGCACTTTTCTGTCCAAATTCCAAGTTTTTCAAATCTCTCTGCTTTGTTTTCTGCTACTGATGATCATAGTAAACTTGGCTAAGAGCTGGCAGCAATACTGATGTCACTGCCTGAATGCTATGCTGTGTTGAAATTTTTTTCTGCCAGATTAATCAGTCCATCACTTTTAAATTCAGCCACACAGAAAGTCTCAGGACATGGGAAAAATAAATAAACCTCTTTGTCAGAAATGACATAGGGCTGAGGATATAGCTCAGTTGGTAGAGTGCTTGCCTAGCATGCACAAGACCCTGTGTTCAATCCCCAGCACCATAAAAGAAAAGAAAAGAAATGACATAAATGGTCTCTAGTCCAATTTCTAATGAGTCCTTCTGCTGTGAAACCTCACGAGCCCATTTGTAACAACCACAATCCTGTCAGCATTCTGGTCTTTTGAGCTCCCACCAGAATTACCCATCAAGCTCTGCTTACAACATTTTCCAGCTTGCATCTCTAAACTTTTCTAAATTCCTTCCCCCACAAACCAGCTTCAACAGCTTCTGAACCATATGGTGAGGGTAGTTACGGGAATGACCCCACTCCTGGTACCAATTCTGTTTTAGTCAACTTTTTCAACACTATGACCAAAAGACTCAATAAGAACAAATCTAGAACAGACAAATAAACTTTATTTTGGGGTTGAGTTTTAGAAGACTCAGTCCATAGATGGCTGACTCCATTGCTCAAGGCCCAAGGTGAGGCAGAACAGTATGGCAAAAGAGGATGGCAGAGGAAAACAGCCCAGAACATGGCAATCAGGAAGCAGCAAGAGCTCTACTCACCAGGGACAAAATATGAGCTCATGCCCCCAGTGACCCATCTTCTCCAGCCACACTATCTGCCTACAGTTACCACCAAGTTAATCCCTATCAGTGGTAATCCACAGATCAGATCACATCTCATAATCTAATCATTTTCACCTCAGAAAACTTTCTTCATGTCTCATGAGCTTTGGAGGGGAGTATCTCCTATCTAAACCATTACACACTGGTTCTAGTCCAAAGTGCTTACCATTCAGTCATAGAAATTAAGAGCCAGGGCATGTAAGGGACTAGTCCAAGGTCACACAGATGATTTGTCTTATAGACATTCTAAAAAGAGGGACACAAGGAGTTCTGGTTCTTAAGGATTTTAATGGCATCTATTCTTAAAATCCACCAGAAGTCACCAGATCTGGAGTACTGTGGGACAGACAGAGCACTGTGATACTGGAAGGCTTCATAGGGGCATCATTTGAGCTTATCCTTGAGAATGACTCATGGACTTGTGATTCCTGGAAGTGAGGGAGAGTACAACTTTATGTGCTATTGTAAGGATATATTTATAAATATACAATATATAAGGATAGGATATATTATATTTATGTGCTGACTTGCATCAGTCATTGAGGATTGCTCCTGGGAGCATGAACTCCCTGGCAGTTCCGGCATGCCCATATGCAGGAATAGGCTCTACAGCCAGAAAAAAAAAAAAAAAAAAAGCCCTATAGAGTCTCAGGTACATGCAAATGGAAGCCACCAGATGACTCAGCAGATAAATGATAAGTGTCAGAAGAAGGAGTAAGGTACTGACAGTGTCTGTAATACACATACTTTACATACAAGTCAAGTGAGTTTGTCAAAATGGCTTCCTGCCTAAATATGACTTCTTAAGTGAACCAGATTATGATATCTCCAAGAGAGAGGGCTCTGACACTGAAATAACTAGCTCTTATGACCCCCAGGAAGTCAGAGAAAGACTCTCAAGTACAATATGGTTCTATTGACTTTTGCTTTATTATTTTGAGGTGAAGTTATCAGGTACATACAAATGTAGTTATATCTTCGTGGTTAATTGAACTTCATATCATTATGAAGTATCTCCCCTAGAAACACTTTTAGCTTTAAAATCCATTTAGTCAGATTTTAATATGGTTATACTCATTTTTTTGCTTTTGTTAGTGCTATGTGTTAGAATTTTGACCATCCTTTATCTCTACACTTCAGATACATCTATGTAAACAATAGATAGTTAGATTTTGTTCTTACTCAAAATAAGCCTGGAAATCTGAAAACATTTGCTTTTTAATGGGAAAACTTAGTCATTTTTTCATACAATGAAATTGCTTTTAAGCCACGCAAGGTGGTGCATGCCTGTAATCCCAGCAGCTCAGGAGGTTGAGGCAGGAGGATCAAAGCTAGCCTCAGCAAAAGCAAGGCACTAAGCAACTCAGTGAGATCTGTCTCTAAATAAAAGATGCAAAATGGGGCTGGGGATGTGGCTCAGTAGTCAAGTGCCCCTGAGTTCAATCCCCAGTACAAAAAAAAAATTTGCTTTTACATTCGGCGTTAAATCGATCATATATTAAGCTTGTTGTAATTGTTCTACTTACCTGTTTGTTTTTCTCTTCTTTCTTTACCATCTGTTGAAATTATTTTCTTCAATTATCCTTGTATTAATTTGAAAATTGTTTATTCTTGTATAACTTTTTAGTAGCTACCCAGAGATTATAGCATGCATTCATAATTAAAGTTAGTTGATTCTCTTGCTCTCTTTACCAGAATACATGCAAGGGCCTCAGAACCCTAACTTCCCCCAAACCACCATTATCGGGATTATATATACTATAATATGTGTATATTATATACTATTCTATGCATTATGTTTATATCATAAACATTTGATATTTATCCACATGTTTGCCATTTCCGTTGTTCTTCATTCCTCCCTACATCTTTTACCTTCTATTTAGGATTATTCCTGACTGAAAACTGTTTTTTTAATGTGTATTTGCTGGGAATTAATTATTTAGATTTTTTTAAAAATATATTTTAATTGAGCCTATGTAGGCCAGGCTGGTCACAAACCCCTGGGTTCAGGTGACCCTCCTGTCCCAGTCTTCTGAGTAGCTGGGACTGCAAGTGCATGACCACACCCAGCTTCTCTCAGATTTTGAACATACGATTTTTTAAATTTTTTTTTTAGTTGTAAATGGATCATTTATTTATTTATTTATATGCAGTGCTGAGGCTCAACCCCAGGGCTTCACACATGTCATGTCGGGCAATGATCTACCACTGAGCCACAGCTCCAGTCCCTTCCTCTCAGATTTTATTTGTCTGAAAAACTAATGATCTCACCTTCACTTTTGAATGATTTTTCTGGGTATTTTTGGCCATCCACTTTTACTTCCAATCCTTGTAAGCTTTTGATTTGTAATAAGACATGTCTATCTGGTTTTCACCCCGGTTTCCCAGCACAGAGCTCCTAAAATCCCTGGGAACTCTTAAGTGATAAATGACTTTCTGTATGCTAATGGATGACTAGTGGGGGGTGGAGCCTCCGTGGCCTCAGGATGGGGCTGGTTTAATCAACCAGGTGATTAGAGGGTTGGAACTTTCAGCCCCACCCCATCCCACACCCCCAGGGAGTTGATCATTATGGCCAACGGATGTCATCAATCTTGTCTACATCATGAAGTCTCCATTAAAAATCCAGAAGAACTTTTTTGGAGAGCTTCCAGATTGCTAAACATGTGGAGCTGTCTAGAGGCCACCCACCTGGCCCTAGGTATCTCTCCATATGTAGTCCTTGTACTAAATCACAATTGTAAACGAAGTGTTCCGTTGAGTACTGTGAGCCTTTCTGGCAAATTAATTGAACCTAAAGAAGGAGCCATTGGAACCCTCAGTCAACAGCCAACAGGTCACAACCTGGGACTTAGCAATTGGCATCTGAAGTGGAGATCTGTCTTGTGGGCAGAGTCCTTATCCTGTGGGGCTCACGCTACCTTTGGGTAGTGTTCAGAATTGAGTTAGATTGTAGGACACTCGGTTTGTGTTTGCTGGAGGACTGATTGTTGATGGGGGAAATCTCACACATCTCTGTCAGATATGCTTGCTCTTTCCTCTCTCATGGAGCCCTCTAAAGAATTCCATCATCTTCTGGCTTCCACTATCTCCATTAAGAAATCAGCTGTATAACTAACATCCCCCACACACACACACACACAAACACACACACATACACCTTGAATGTAATCTGGTTTTTTTCTGGTTATTTTTAAGATTTTCAGCTTTGAATTTTGCTCTGATAGTAAAGGTGCCCCCAATAGGCTTAGTCTGACAGAAGTCTCCATAAAAAAAACCCTGTTGTGTATGTTTTTCTTTTATGTTTGTTCATGTTTTCTGGTCTCATTGTCTGTTTCTTACTTTTTGGCCTTGTGGGGTGTGTGCGTGTGTGTGTGTGTTGTGTGTATTAGTGTGTTTTGTTTGTTTGTTGTGGGTTGTTTTAGATTTTGTTCTGTTTTGTTTTATGTGCTCTGGACAATATAAGTTGCAAATTTATTTGTAGAAATTAGCCAACATCAGGATGATGTCTTTTCCCAGAGAGGATTTACAAGAGCCTGAGGGCACTAGCAGCAATGGATCACCTTAATCCAATTGCAAGAACTGAGATGAGTCAAAGCTCAGCTGCAGCCCCTGTGAGGACCTGTCTACTTCCAGTTCATCCTTCATCTTTGGGCACAGCCCTTTGTGGTCACAACCCAAAGCAAGGGGGCTTACCAAACACTCCTCCTGGTAGTCTCACACCCCCGGGAAACAACCTGTCAACCTCCCAGCTGTTGCCCAGCCCAGGGATTCTCCACAATCTGGCTTATCTTATATACCACTCAAAGCATCAAATAGTCTATTGCTTAATACAATTTTCCTGGTTGCCCTCAGCAGGAACTAGATCCCACATCCTGGTCAGCTGCTACTGACAGCAAGCACAGGGCTGTGCAGGAAATTTCTCTGATACTTGCAACAGTGTTCCAAAGGTGTATGTGGTGGTGATGGGGTGGGGGGGTTAAAGTTATCAGTTTATACCCAGATTAATATGATATGATAGATTGTCATAATATTTATTTTTCTAAAGTTAAAAAAATTCAAGATTTATATAATTCATTGGCTTTAATACTAAAGAGTATTAATCAGGATAATAGATTTTTAAAAAGCAAAGTTAAATGATGAGTTGGTTTCATGTTTTGAAAATAAAATTAGATTCTGTGTTTATGTTAAGAAAACCATAACCCAGAATAATGGAGAGGACCGGTGGATGGGAAGGCGGGGGGGCTCTTCTGGGTGCTGGACAGGAGAACAAGTAGGTAGGTCTGGTTGGTGGGGCAGGGAGCTCAGTACTATCTACCTTTGTTTTAGGTGTTGGACAGGATCCAGCAAGACAGGTATGGGCCAGTTGTGCAGTTCCTCTGGATGGGTTGGTGGATAGAGAAGGTGCCCTACTAGCTACTATGGCCTGGCTGGAATTGGAACCAGGGCAGTAACCTGCCCTGCTGGAGAGCCACTGGAGAACGCCATTGGAGCACAACTTTTGGGGGCAGGGGTCTTGAGGATGGGACCCCCAAGGGAGGCAGAAAGAGTTCCCAGTGCCGGGTCCTAGATGCCCTGGGAAAAGGCTCTTTCAAAGCCTCCGTGGCCCTAGAATCATTTCCCCTGAGCAGTTGCAGCAGAGCCGTGGGGGAGTCCTCTGTTGTCATGGAAAGAACAGTTTCCATCATGTGGGGAACCCAAAGGCGGCTGGGAGAGGTTGGGGAGCGAGTGGGAGGCCAGGAAGCGAGGCCGTGGGTACAGACTTCGTTTTTAGAATGTGTGGGGCTCTGAAGGAAGGAATCAAGATGGTGATTCAGGGAAGAGCCAGGGCGACTAGCTGGAGGAAGTTTGTGGGCAGAAAGGAAGGAAGCATTCAGAGCAGACAGAGGGATCAAAGAAGCCCCAGAGATGAAGAAGAACCCAGGGAACCCGTGCACCCCCCCACCCCCCCAGGGCAGAGCCTCGAACACCAATTGTTCCTCTAAGTCCTGTTTTTCCAATGAGAAAAGTCAAAGTCAGAGAGGCTGACCTGCCCACGTGACCGGAGGGTTGGGATCAGAGCCCAGGCCTGTCCAGTCTCAAAGCCCATCAACCCTCAAGCTCCAGCCCCCCAACCCATAGCCCATCATGGTCTCAGGACTTTCCATGACCATGACCACCCCTGTCACCACCACACTGTCCTCGTCATCACGCCCACATGGCTTCCACCACTGTGACCACCTCCGTTACTGTCCAGCCCACCACAATAATTACCCTCACCAACACGAGGTTTCCTGTGCCAGTCACTTGCAGCTTCTGTGTTTAGGGGTCTCTTATTCTGAGAACAAGCAAATAGCAAAATAAACTCCCCAAGGCTTATGGCCTCTACGGCAGGCCAGGGGCTGCCGACCTATGGCCAGGTGGCATGCATTCCTGGCTTCTTTCTGGGGGAATGGGACACACCAGAATGTGGTTTTTCCTTTTGCTCAACTTTCCTATGGCAAACTCCATGGGCCTCCCCTGACCCCCCATCTTCACCGTACCCCAAACCCTGCATTCATCATCTCCAAGCTGGGAAAAATAAAATATATTTTTCCCAGGAAAAAACCATCCTCAGGGAAGGGAGTATGCAGAGGGATTAGGGCCTGGCTGAGGCCCAGTCACTCTTAGTCCTCCTCTGAGCCTCTGGGTTCCCCGCAGGGACACGCTCTCCACTCACCAGGGCCCCTGCACCCTCCCAACACCACCACACCCCTCCTTGGCACTACCCGTGATGGGAAGCCTGGGGTACAGCCTGGTCCGGATGTCCCCGTGGCCCATGGCTGTGGCCCTGCCCACAGGCCCTCTTTCCCTCGGCTCCAGACCTGGAGACAGCACTGGGGTGTAAAGAGAGACAGGCGGGGAGGCCTGGGGACGCTTAGCCAGAGTTTCCATGCTGAGTGGTTTGTTCTGAACTGTGCTGCCAATTCCCCCTCCTCACTAATCCCAGGATTACAGTAAGTGGAATCCAGGAATCCAGAAACCAGTGTCTGGAATGGGCACAGTGCAGTGAACGGGACCAGACAAACTGGTAAAGGGAGACCGCTCAGCCCCTTGAACAGCCGCCGTGTCGCCTGGACAGGCGTTTGACCTCTCTGAGCTCCGCAGGCGTCCAGGGAGGGCCATTTAGAGAGAACCTGTGCAGGACATGGCATAAGGTAAGCCATGGCCAGTGGCTGTGACCATTGTTCTTGTGAATGGTCACAGGGAAGTGTGTTAGGGAAAGGGGGTGCCTATCTCTTGCCCCTGGACACCTCTCCTGGCTCTTGAGCCCAGGGAGGACAGGTGGTCCCGTGGAAGAGCGTGCATTGGCATCACCAGGCCAGTTGGACCTCTGCTCCCCCAGGAACCGTCGATGACTCACCCTCTTCCAGCCAAATTTCCAAGCAGGCGCACTGAGGTGGCACCCGGCCTGCATCCAGGGTGACGTGAGAGGTAACGTGAGTGAAGGCCTAGGACGGTATCTGCTGGCATCAGCCTGTCTGCCTCCTCCTGTCGGAGCCCACTCAGTCCAGGCCCCTGGTTCCATCCTCTGTCCACAGACAGCAGCTCTCTGTCCCCCCTGTTTGTTGCCACACCTCTTGCTCCTCTTCTCCAAGACCATTTCCACCTGGCATTTCCTTGTCCAAATGCCTACCGAAACTCCCCGTTAGTGACCACAAACCTGCCTTCTCAGCCTGGCAGTCAATGCCCCTGCACCCCTTCTCCCAGCCCCTCGTCTCTCCCTGTCTCACCAGATGCCCCTCACCTGAGCGCTAACCCTGGCTGACCCCTGCACCCCACCTGGTCCCCACAGCACCTGCCTCCTGCTGCCCGCTCCCACCGCCTCCCTAGACTTCCAAGCCGGGCCCGACTCATCCATCTCTGAGCTCCAGCGGATATAGCAAGTCATAGACAAACTAACTCTAAGTGGCAGCCGAGAGGAGGCCTATCAATAATGGGCCATAACCCAGTTACCGGGCGGATTGGCTTTGGGGAAGAAGCAGGTAATTGAATCTGCCCCTCCGGGTGCCATCTGTCTCCCTTGCCCCTGCCTCTCCTCCCACAACCTCACCTGCATCCGGCGACCCAGGCAGACGGGTCCCCCACAATGATGCAATTACAGCTTTATTCCATTAAAGAGAGTTTGGGTTCTCTGAGGACAAGGGGAAGGGTCTTAGAAGAACCCGGACAAGGCCAGGGTCAAAAGGGAATGAAAATAGGAATAACACCTGTCCCCAGTATCTACCTTGGACAGAGTGGGGAAAGAGCACGCTGTCCTTGACATTCTTGTTCCTTTGGGATTCTTACCCCTATTTTCTTCCTTTCATGTTTCTGAATAGGCTGCTTTGTAGAAAGGTCTCAAGTACATCAAAGGCGCTTGGAAACATTAGCTCCCACACAGTAGAGCCAGGGGCTCAGCCCAGACTGTGGCACCAGGCTCCCCTGGGTGGACCCCACTCAGTTCCTGGCCAGGCGTGTGACCTGTGGCCAGGCTACTTCCCCTCTCTGTGGCTGAGTGGCCCTGGGTAAAATGTGGGTAGTGATGGTAATGCCAGCCTCCCTGCTGGCTCTGAGACTAAGTGGGTCACGTAGGAAATGCTTTAGAGCAGAGCTGGCCTGTGGGACAACCCCCCCACCCATATCAACTCTCATGATTACTCACGCAGAGAGGGACAGCTCTTTCTCAGAGATAGCCCTCAGGGGACCCCTGCTTTTTTGCAGTGACAAGGTCCAGGGACAGCTCTACAACCAGCAGGAGCCGTTGGGATCCATCTTCAGGATGGGAACTGAGGACGACTCCTCACTGTGACTCCGGGTGCTGAGCCGGGGCGGCTGACAGCCTGGTCCCTGGGTTCAAGGGCAGCTGTGTCCAGGCCTTCTCTTTCTTCTCAGTCTGGGGTGAAACCCTGGCCTAATTCAAGTGCCCCAGGTGACGAGCAGCCAGGACCGGGGACTTCTACCTCTGGGAGACCCCAGAAGTACATTCGTAGGATCTGGCAGAAAACTAGAGAAATCAGGGAGACCAGCCAACGAGGACCCCAGGTCCTGCAGTGCACTGGCCCCAGGCAGGGAGCAAAAGGTGACATGAATTCTCAGGTGGCCAATCACCCAACCATTTATAGCACAAATGTTTGCCATCTGCCCAGTCCGAACTAGGGCCCAGGGGAGGCCCTGGGACTTCAGGGAGGAAAGGGACAGTCCTGCCCTTCAGACCACAGTTCCAACGGGAGAGGAAGTGGCAGTGGGCTAAGAGCAGCTGCTGGTGGGGCTCACCTGAGAGAACTAGAGTGGGGGAGGGAGGGGCCACAGGTATGTATTTTTGGCAAAATTGGAACTCTATGGAACACACACTTTGTACTCCTGTAGTCTCTATTTTTTAGCAATTTCCCACCCTAATTAAGTCGTCCATGACATGAGTTCTCAGGGCTTCACACTCTGCATAATGTGGATGTGCCATAATTTCTTTAGCCTCTGCTGTTGGATACTTCATTTTTTCCCCTGGCTTCAGAGGCTTAACTAGGGAAGGTTTCTTTTCTTCACACACAAGAAGCTCAGAGGTAGCAGCAGCCTGAGGCTGGTGTTCTGTGTTCAGGTTGTCATCCATGACCCAAGTTCCTTCTAGCTTTCTGTCCCTCCAGCCTCAGAGTTTGGTTTTCCTCCTCATTCTCATAAGATGGCTGCTGGACCTCAGGCATCACATCCACGTTCCAGAAGAAAAAAGGGAGATCATGCTGCCAACTGAAAATTCTCCCCTTTTAATAAGGAAACCAACCGATTGATTCACACTTACATCTTGCGGCCAGAACCATGTCACATGACCCACTCTAACAGCAAAGGAGTCTGGGGAATGTAACATTTGCTGGCCACATTGCTACGTGAAGAACTGGAACCGGATTAGTAAGTAGGGTGGGGAGAGTAAACATTTGGTGGACACCTAATAATGTGACGTCTGGATCCTAGAGACTGAAAAACTGCAGGGCACCCCCCTGGATGCCTCATTCCGGGTGCACAATCTGGGAGGCAGTGAGTCCCCCAGGCCCAGAGATACTCATATAGAGGTTAGCTGATGACTTGGCCAGAGTGTCATGGCAAGGATTCAAACAAAAGAGACATCAAGAGAAGGCACAGCTTTCTCCAGCCTCAGGGCTTTATGGGAAAGTCCCAAGACCTTCATTAGGGTGATTCTGTAAATTTGGTTAATGGAAAAAGCATTTTGGATTACAAGTGCCAAGTTCAAACGTCACTCTACCTCTTGCTGTGTAACCTAGCAAATTCCAAATTTTTCTGAGCTTCAGATTCTTCTATATAAAATGAGAATAAACAAGCTTGCAATAATTTAGTGATTAGCATGTGCCAGGCAGCATGCAATTTATTTGCATGAATTATTTCATTTAATTCTGACAACCACCCTACAAGGTGGTCATTATTTATAGATGAAAAGCCTATAGCACTAAAGGGTTAATAGTAAGGTACTATACTTTGCTACTGGGTCTCTGTACCTGCTAGAGGGTTAAGTGATTTGCTACTGGGCCTCCCTACTTGCCAGAGCCTTGTGAGATTAAATGAGATGCATATTGTACGTAGTACCACATTGGAACTTTCTTCCCTGGCTCAGATAGTAGGCTGAAATAAAATGCCAAGTTCATTTCTTCATTCTCCAAACATTTATCCAATACCTGCAGTATTCTCTTAAGGGAGACATCAGTGAGCCAAAGTTCTCTACCCTCAAAGGACTTTTAATGAGAGAAATCAGACAAGAAATAAAATAAGGGGCTGGTGTAGTGGCTCAGTGGCAGAGCGCTCACCTAGCATGTGTGAGGCCCTGGGTTCGATCCTCAGCACCACATAAAAATAAATAAAATTGTATTGTGTCCAACTACAGCTAAAAAAAATTAAATAAAAAAAGGAAAAAAATAGAATTTATATGATAGAATGTGATACATCCTATGAAGTAAGATTAAAATAGGAAATGTCAGGATGGTTAAGGGTTGCCATTTTGGATGGCAGGATCTGAGGAGAGATTTGGAGGAAGCAAGGGAACTGTCCCGTGGACACCTGGAGACAGTGTTCTGGGGGAGGGGATGGCTAGTGCATTGGCTTAAGGTGAGCTCTGGCCTGGGATGTCCAAGAAACAAAAAGGTTCAAGTGACCAAGGAGGACAAGGATGTCAGAGAAGCAAGGGAGCTCCGTCAAGTTTTCGTGGACCACTGTAAGGATGTTGGCTTTTACCTGAGGGAGGTGAACCATAGAGAGTCCTGAGCAAAAGGGGTGACCTGACCTGGTTATGACGTGATTGGATCCCTGGCCACTGCTGAGAGCCAACTAAGCAAGGGGAAAGCAGAGTGCAGTCAGGAGGCTCTTGCAAGAACTTACCTGAGAGAGAGTGCTGGCCGGGACCAGGTGGCTATGGTGGCACTGATGAGAAGGGTCAGATTATGGATGCATCTCCAATAGGATTTGCTCATTGATTGGACAGAGTGTGAGAAAAAGAGACATCAGGGGTGGTCCCAAGGTTTTGGGGGAGGAAGAAATTGACATTATAAGGGAGTAGAGTGAGGGAAAGCAGATTTGAGAAAGAAGATCAGGGCTCAGTTTGGGACATACCAATTTTGACATTCTCCTGAGAACCCAGGCACAGCTGTGAAGCAGGCAATTTGAACACCCAAGTCTGGAGTTCAGGGATAAGACCTGGGTCTGAGCTAGAAGCGAAGCAGTCATCAGCACATAAATAGTATCGAAAGCAATGAGAGTGAATTAGCTCACTATGTTAATCAACTGTTCTCACTCTAATCAAAATACCTGACACAAACAATTTAAAGGGGGAACCATGTGCTGTGGCTCATGGTTTCAGAAGCCTCAGTCCATGGTGTTGTCTGGCCACACTGCTCTGGGCCTGAGATGAGGCAGAACATGACGGCAAAAGGACCTGGTGGAGGAAAGCTGCTCACCTCACAGCAACTGGGAAGCGTGGGGGGGGGATGGGACAGGGACAGGATATAGTCTCCAAGGGCACACCCCCACTTCCTCCAACTAGGCCCCGACTCCCCATAGTACATTCAGATTATTAATCCATCGATGGATTGGTGCATTGATGAAGCCACAGCTCTCCCGATCCAATTGCTTCCCCAAATCCCCACCTCTAAATATTGGGGACCATGCCTTCAACACATGAGACCTGAAGGCGAGGAGGCATTCCAGAATCAAACCTAACACTCACCAAGAGAAAAGTGTGGAGGAAAAAGAGAAGGTGTGCAATATTGAACCCAATGTTCAGAGGCCAAGAAGGCACAAGAAGCCGCCATGGGCATGGAGAAGAAGCAGCCAAGAAGTGGGAGGAGAAGCAAGAGAGGCTATGTCCTGGAGACCCAGGGGAGAAAATATAGATGACTTACCTAGAAATATGGATAAAATATTCCAAAAGTGAATGCTCCTTAAGAAAAAAAAAATGTATTTTAAGATTGTTTTCTAAGTAAATGATCTTGACTGTGCACAAAGATTCACAGTCAACGGTATTCTTGATGATATGGGTTGTAAAAGTGAAAAACAGGAAACCACCTAAATGTCTAATAATAGGAGTTGATTAGATCAATTATGATACATTCATATCATGGATGCCAAAACCCATGTTTTACTGAAAATTTGAAGAATAGTGAATGACCTGCAGACAGGTTTGTCTTTGTGATCTCTTATTAAGTGAAAACAAGCAGGTTATAAATTGTTACCGTCCACAAGTTCCCTGCATCAGTCACTTAGGAGCATGGAAACCTCTCCAGGCACTTCAAGCAGAAAGGATTCAGTGTAGGGAATTAGGTGTTTACAAAGCTGGGGAAGGGCAGGCTCAGGTGCATTGCTGTCTTTTAGAGAGTCAGGATACCTTATCCTCCAGCAGCAAAGCAGAGAAAATGCCTGGGGACGTCTCAAACAAACAAACAAACCAAAAAGCACCTATCTGCTGAATCCCAAACATCTGTCTGCAGCTGCCAGGTGAAGGATACTATAATTGCTGTTTCTATTCCACCTGCCAGATCATGTGGAAACGCCACTCATTGGCTGGCGGGGATTCTGAGAACTGTAGTTCCCTGGCTTCCAGCCCCTACTGGGCAGGAGAGCTTAAACTAGAGGAGGGAAATGAGGTTGAGCTGCCAGCAGACAACGCTGCACACATTTACAAATATTTCTTTACAAAGATAATGCGCCTGGAGAGAAGACTGAAAGTATAAACAACTGTGGTCAGCCAAACAACGCCCCCTCCTCCCACAATGATGTCCACACCCTAATGCCTGGAACTCGCAACTATGTTATGTTACCAGGCAAAAGGGCTTTGGCAAAGCATGGTTAAGGTTACAGACCTTAAAAACCAGGAGCTTTTCCTGGGTTGTCCAGGTGAACCCAATTTAATCTCATGAGCCCTTAAAAACAAAACCTTCCACTAAGTATAGTGGCCCACACCTGTAATCCCAGCAGCTGGGGAGGCTGAGGCAGGAGGATCATGAGTTCAAAGCCAGCCTCAGCAAAAGTGAGATGCTAAGCAACTCAGTGAGACCCACTCAAAATATATAAATAAAATATAAAACAGGGCTGGGGATGTGGCTCAGTGGTTGAGTGCCCCTGAGTTCAATCCTCGTTTCCTTCCCCCCCTAAAAAAAAAAAAAAAAACCCTTCTCTCTGACTTTTGCAACACAGTTGCAGTACAGTTTGGAAAGGGTCCCTCCAAGCCTGAGGGTCTCTGGCTTCTGGGGAGGGGACTGTGGAAGTTATCAGTGACTAACACCAGGTGATGTTCGTTTAAAGGAGAAGGTTTTCTGGGGAAATTATTTAAAACATATAGTCATCTTGCCCTCTTGGCTCCTTCTCCCATAGCACATCTGGGATGCATTTACTAGAAGCTTTCCCCCGGAGGCCTGGGCCTGGTGCAGAAATTGAGAAGACTGGAAATGAGTAAGACTCATGCCAAGTTACTTAATAAGACCCATCAGTGGCACCTACTTTTCCACAGGAAGCCACATCAGTGAAGAATCCACCAGGATTTTGTAAGACAGTTCCAGAGAAAGTCCTCCTGAATTGTGGGTGGT
Source organism: Marmota monax (assembly GCF_021218885.2). NCBI lineage: Eukaryota > Metazoa > Chordata > Mammalia > Rodentia > Sciuridae > Marmota > Marmota monax. Next base: position 2,390,981 of record NW_026694837.1, on the reverse strand, counting down.
GGAGATTGGTTCCAATGCCCCCAGTTCCTTAATCTGCCACACACCTTCCTCTTTTTTAATTTTTGTATTTTATTTAGGGACAGGGTCTCACTGAGTTGCTTAGCATCTCACTAGTGCTGAGGCTGGCTTTGAACTCACGATCCTCCTGCCTCAGCCTCCTGAGCTGCTGGGATTACAGGAGTGCATCCCTGTGCCTGGCCACACAACTTCCTTGTTCTGGGAGCCCAGCCCTTGCTCTGTTGTGATGGCAACCTCATGGGATCATCTTGCCCCTTTCTATCCACGTCCCCCCCAGATACTGATTTACCCAGAACTGGGGCCCATTTGGCTCTTGCCTTTCTGCCTTGAACCCCAGTTTGATGGCAGCAGCTCCATCTTGCTGACCAACCTCCCTACTATATCCCAGGTTTCCATGGTTGGGAAATGGCGTGAGCCATTTGGGATGCACCATAGCATCAGTAAGAGCTTCAAGACTCCTTTAATGCACACACAGCATCGTGGGCAGCCGGGGGAACTGAACTCAGCCCCGGTGTCCAGCCCAGTCAGTCCGCCACACTCTCCTGTGGCTCTATCCACGGCCTGCCATGCTCTTCCTTACTGCCTGGAACTTGATTTACCTCACACCTGCCTATATCCTCTTGAGGGTAGGGATGTGTCTACATTCACTCAGGTAATGGAAATACAGCCACAAAGTCATCTCCCTTCTTCTGAGATGACAGGAAATTAAGGGCCAAAGGAAGTGTTGAGTTAAGAGCTTGCTGCTCCTGGGCTCACAGAGGTGACCCTTCTGGTAAGGAGAGGGGGACAGCTAGGAGAAGATACACTACAAAGGCCATCTCATCTCCTCTGGTCACCTGACCTCAGCCCATCCGACAGCCACATAGGTGCCCTCCGCCACCTCTATCCCCTGCACCTGTCATGCCCACAAGTTGCCCTTCTGTCTACCCCCAGCCCTCTCCCCTCACCAACAACCCCTGGGCACACCATTATTCACTCAAGGGTGACAATGAAGTCGGCCAGCCTCCTAAGACAGGGTCACAGCAGAGCACTTCACAGTGCCTTAGGCAATGGAGTGATGTCATGTGTTTAGGACAAAAGAACATCCCTGGGGACCCTGGAGGAGATGTGGGGTAGAGGGGTGCTCGTTGCTTTCAGAAGCTGCTGCACAGTCTGCCTCGTGCAAAGGTGGAGAAGTGGCCAAGCAGGCTGGCCATCATCTTGCCCTCCCACGCCTCAGGGCACCCCTGTAGCCCACCTTCCCTCCCCAGCAGGAGAACATCGCCTCAGCTGCGTTGGTTCCCTCAGCCTAGGCAGGCCCAAGGCTCCAGACCGTGCCTCTCCCAAAAGAGTGGAGCTCAAGATAGCCCTGAGGTGGCAGAAGGGCAGGACATCTTCAGGAGACAAGCAGAAGAGTCCTGATTTTCTTATAAGGACCCCTGCCCGTGGTCCTCGGTCTGCCCCAGCCCTCCTCATCCCCTGCTCAGTCTGTTTCCTTTCTGTATCAAGGGTCACTCTTGTGGATCCAGAGGCTAAGGGCCCACATGCTGAACTTCAGCTCTTGCCTAGGGCCGTGTCCACATCTCAGACCTTCATGCCTGTCTTGGTGCCTCTACCTCCAGGAGGAATGTCAGCTAAGGGCACATCTGCACTGAGGAAATGCTGTGGTTTGGCTAAATATCCTCCAAAGGCCTCTATGTTATAGGCTTGGTCCCCCCCATGGGGGGAGGTGTGGGACCTTTAAGAGGTAGATCCTAGTGGGAAGAAGTGAGGTCACTGGGGGTGTGCCCTTAAGGGGAATTGTGGGATCTGGTCCTTCCTCTCTCTCTCTCTCTCTTTTTGCTTCCCAACCTTCATTAGGTGACCAGGCCACGTGCTCCTGCCATGATATATGAAGCTGCCAAAGGCCCCAAGGCAATAAGGCAAAGCAACAGTGAACTGAAACCATGAAGCCAAGTAAACCTTTTCTCCTTCCAAGTTATCTCAGGGTATTCTGTCGCAGTGATGGGAAGCTGACTAACACAGGGAGGGAGCCTTGGTCAGGACTGTGTTAGTAAAAGAATACATCAAGACCAAGTATGGTTCCTTCCAGAAGTACGAGAAAGTTGAATGCTAAGAAACTGCACATACCCACTCATTGATATGTAAAATATAGAGAGCAATTTTCTCCATGTTTAATGGAGAGACTTGGAAGTAGTCCTATTTAAGTTGGTGTCAGGTGTCACCATAATCTATCCCCATTTGTGTTTAACATTGTTCTGGAATTATTTAACAATACAATTAGATGATAGCATAAAGCAAAAGGTACATAGCATAGGAAGAAAGCACAGTTATTATCATTGGGTGATATTATTCTAGACTTGGGTATTCTAGGAGAATCAGCTCAAGAACTTTGGGGATTAATCACAGAATTTATCAAAGTGACCAATTTAACAAGGTTTTCTAAACATACACACACAAAATAACCACCTAAAGGATATAGAAAAAGTTCCATTCATGAAAACAACAAAAATATAATACCTTTTGAAATATGCAAGCGTAAGTGGAAATAGCAATGAAAACCAAATGAGGGACTCAAGCATAGGCTTGAATAAAGGGAGAGAGACCTCATTCTTAGAAAGAAAGTCAATAACACTGTGAGCATGTCGGTGTCAACATAATTAAACTATAAATTCATGGACTTCTGTATAGAACATCAGCTGCTTTGGGTGGGAGGGGATACGTAGACAAAATAATTACAGATTCATCTGGGAAAAACAATATAAAAGACTAACCAGAAAATTCTTGGAAGAAAAAAAGGAAAACTAACAAAGAAAGAGTAGCAATAAAAAACACTTCTACAGTATTACACAGCTACAATAATTAAAATAATATGGGACCAGTGCCCTCAGACAGTTCAGTTGAAAAGGATAAAGAAATGTTAAAGAGACCCAAATAAACATGAGAATCCAATTCAATAAATTGAGTCATTAGCCAGATACTTGGATCAAAAATAAATAAATCTGGATTTAGCTACCTCATTCCTAGCACTGAAATTAATTCCAACAGGATCAAAGATTAAAAGAAAGGAAAACAAAATAAAGCCATAAAAGTGCCAAGAGGAAATACGTGTAAACGTTTTTATGATCCTAAGGTTAGCAATTTTCCTAGTCATGAAACAAGACAGAAGTCATAACAGAATATTATTAATACATGTATCTGCAAGGAAATTAAAGGAAAAACTCCATAAATAAAAATCAAATGATAAAATTAGAGAAAAATACCTGCAAGATGTATGACGATGTGTTCATTTTCCTAATTAAATAAAGTTGTTTTCAAACAGTAAAACAATGACCAACAACCCAAGGGGAAAAAAATAGATTCAATAAAGGTAAACAGGCCATTCACAAAAATCACACTGGCTAATAAAAATACAATGTTCACTCTCACTAATAATTTTAAATGCAAAATAAGATGTAATTTTTTTTTCATAATCAGCTTGGCAAAGATTAGGGAAGTAGAAGATACAGTATGTGGAAAACGTGGCTACCTAGGCCGTTACATAAGATGTGAACACAAGGAAAAGTAGCACATTCTAAAGAGCAATTAAGCACCATCTACTAAGCACTACCTATCTATTTTAGATATCAGAACTCTTTGTTTAGAGAGTTTGACTTCTAAGGTTTTATCTTGCAAAGGCATTAATGCAGATACCCACAAGTATAGGCACAAAGATTTTCATTGCAGCATTGTTTATATATTTTTGTTGTTGTTGTTAGAAAAGGGAAACAAAGCAGGGCTTCATTTATAGGGAATCGGATAAGTCATGGTCCAGCCATGGAGTAAAATTCTGTGCTGCCGTTTAAAAGAATGAAGCAACTTTCTAGATAAGCCAGTATGGAAAGATGTCTAGGAGAGGTGAAAAAGCAAATTGTTGAGCTTACATACGATATAACTTAAATTTGTAAAATAAAACTTAAAAAGAACATACTTTAATCATACCTTGGCCCAGCCACTCCTCCGCAGAGGTCCCCAAGGAAGTTTAAAATACAGAAACAGTGGCAAAGAAAGGTAAAGTATCATTTTACTGCCAGCTGGGGCCTGGCCTCAGACCAGGAACTCCAGTGGGAAGGACAGAGACCCCTTGACAGCACAGCAGACAGTGCACAGTGCTCCCAGGGCTGGTGTCCCCTCCACCTGGGCCACACCCTCCACCCGACTGCGTGGTGCACAGTCACCTGCTTTGCTCAGGACACCCCCACCCTCCAGTGGCTTCTGCCTGTCTCCCTTCAGGTCCGAGGGCAGAGGGAGACAGGCCAGGCAAGGGGCTGACCCTCCCTCAGGGGTCAGAGGTGATGAGCCTCCAGGATGCAGGGAGTGGACCGGAGCCAGAAATTGCGACAGCTGGCAACTGGGTTTGTGAGTGAGTGGGCAGCGAGCGGCCTGCTGTGGCGAGGAGGGGAAGGGTTTGTGGGAAACATGGTTGGCAGAAATAGCCAGGATGCCATGCACCCGCAGCCTCCGGGGAGGTGACTCTCGCCCTCGGCCAACTCCCCCAGGGTCCATCCTGGGGCACTGCTGGCCACCTGGCCACCCTACAGGCTTTGAGTCACTTCCTGTGTTTTTCTTGTCCCCAGGTAGGCTCTTAATTCATACCACTCTTTTCTCCCCTTCCTGTCCCTCTGTGACTCAGGGACAAGGACAAGATCCACCTGAGGGCCAAGGAAAAGGTAGAGAACACTGGCCTGGAATAAGTGACCCCTGTTGTCTGTGCCTCCCCCTCCTTGAGCTCCCCATCATTGACACTGAGTTGGTCCCAGCTCAAGGGAAGCCAAGGTCAAAGCCTACCTCAGTCAAAGCCTACCTCCCCAACAGCAACTCCTGCTGAGTCCCTCTTGCGTCCTTCCCTAGGGGCAGGGCTGCCTCAACCCCCATCTCCAGTTTCTTCCGGACCCCAACTCTCACCCTCCTGCCTTACAACAAACTCCCTCAAGGAGTAAACCACATCTTGTTCCCTCATCAAGCGTCTTCTGATTGAGTCGGAGTCATGCTAACCCTCCAGATTAGGATTTTCAGGGCCAGCTTGTTAGGAAACAGAAATGGAGTCTTCCCAATGGAGAGGCCTTCTCTACCTGTTGGTGTGCTGTGCTGTCTTCTCACCTCTGTCCCCATACCCTTTTCCTCTGCTAAAACCCAACCCTCTCCACAAGGCTCATGACTCACCAACCAGTTAGGGAAGCCTCCTTGACCCTACCAAGAATTGACAAAGGAATGACCTTGTGGCCTACCCTTGGCTGATAAGAACCAGGGAGAAATTTTCTAGGGTGGATTCAGGGAAAAGTTGTCTTGATCTTAAAAATAGACCCACTGAAAGAAATGGAGCCTCTTCAATCTCCAGGCATATCACATCGGGATGTGACATCAGGAACTTCAGCAGCCCTCTTGCAACCACGAGGGCAGTTCTAGTACCTGAAGAACAAATCAGAACCCTGAAGACAGCAAAGCAGAAAGACAGATAGGATCTGGAATTTTGAAAATGTGGTAAATTCGATCAATTTCCCTCCATTGAGCCACTGTACCTCAGGATTTCCTTTCTTAGGAAATAAAAACTTCCTGCATCGTCTAAACCATTTTGAACGTGACTTTCTGTTACTTGCAGCCCAAGGGTCCTTCCCAAATGATAAGATGTGCATTTGGAAAACCAAATGAGTAGTTGTCAACAAGGAGGGTATTTGACCTGAGGAGGGAGGAGATCACATTTCCAAACCTCTGGCTCATGTTAGCCTCATGACATGGAGACTAGGCCAACTGAGTCCAGAGAAGCAGAAGGAATTGTATATGTGGATTGTGTACAGATAAAGAGGGGACAAACCGGATGTGGAGTGAGGGGACCTCTGGGAATCAGCAGCTCTGTGTGGCAAGGGAAAGGTCCAAAAATGTTCATTCCAGCGTTGTCTCATAGTTTCCGAGTCCAATAAATGTGGAAAGAACCCAGAGATTGATTCATTTATAAAGAACTGGTTAAACAAATTTTAGTATATCCATAGAGTGGGAGCAGGTATCAGCAGAGCCCTCAAAGAGGTGACACCAGCCAGGTGGGAATCAGGTGGCCCCCTTCTCCAGCTTTGAGGAAGGGGCCGGTGACTGGGCTCCTGGCCCTGTTCCTATCACACCTTGACTTCCGACATTCCTTTCCTTCCCTGACTCCCCAGCACTCTGCTCCCTTCTTGAGGGCAGGGACCCCATTCTGTATCTTAGGGATCCCCAGAGGCAAGGAAGGATCCCCACTGTCTGTTCAGAAAAAAAGGGGCCAAAAGGTAAAAGGGCCACATTTTCTGAGCAGGACCCCCGCCATGGAGCCAGGAGCAGCATGGGGTTGAGCTGAGGAGGAAATGAAAGACACAGATTCTGGAGGGAAGGAGACTGAGCTGGGCTGGAGGCAGCAGCATGGGAGAGGAGGTTCAAGTCCACACAGTGTGGCGAGAGAGCTGCAAGGACAACCCGCAGGAGCTGTCTGACCGCCCAACCCAGTACCAGCACTGACATGGGTGCAGAAAAGAACATTTCGGAACAGTACCTGGCCCGCTTCAACCCATGAGGTGCCCAGTTTCCTATTCTACTCATGCTTTTAAAATGCTAGTTATATCGCACTGAATTAATCTCCCACCCAACTAACAGGTCATGACCTGTAGCTTTAAAACTGCCCTCATGCAGGGACACTGGAGAGTGACCCACCCTCCAACCTCCTCTGACCATCCCAGGACAAGGTCATATGGAGACCAACCACAGGCATTTAGAATCTTTCATAGCAATTTGACAGAGTGATGTGTGTGTGTATGTGTGTGTGTGTGTGTGCACGTGTGCGTGTGTGTAATCCAACAATTAAAAGTTGGGGCTTATATTTTATATGTCTTATTTTTCTAATATCATTATATTATATTTTATAATATTATTTCTTTATGACAGATTGGGGTTAAAGAAAATAATCTGTCAATAATGTCAAGTCCTTTGAGAAGCACTGCTTTGGAGGATACAGGCTCTGCCCAGAAGCTCAGAGTTCAAAATGGACAACTCATCTGGCCTTCCTACAGTGAGGAGTGGCCCTCCTCTGCCTGTCAGAACCCTCTAAAGTTGAGTTCAATACAGCCATCTCTCAGGAAAATTTCCAAGATGGCGCCCACCGGCCCAGTTTCTCCAGAGCTCCCACAATGCACTGTTCAGCCTCTTTTGTTACTTCAAGTTCTTGTCTGGTTGACTATGGATGGAACCACTTCCTGTGGCTTCAGGTCCTGTGTGTGGCTGGAGTATAATGAAGGAAGAAAGAAAGAAGAGCAAAGACTGGGGAAAGCAGGGAGGAGGAGGGATGGGCCCTGTGGATGGTATCCAGGGTGAGGAAGACTAAATCCAGGCTCTTCCAACACCCCAAAGGCAGAGAAGGTCCTGATGGAAGTTCTGGGAATGTCCTAGTCTAGTTGCTCAAACAGGGGAGCAGACCAGGGACCCACCTGGAACAGGGAGTGGGCAGGTTACTCTGATCCAGGCCTCCCTAGGAACCTAAGCGCCAGCCCTGGGGAGGGGATTCAGAGGCCTGGGGACTGTGTTTGCCCATGGGGGAGGGCGGGAACAAGGCCTCTGGAGGCAGTGCTGAGAGGTCACCACAGGGAGGGCCAAGAAAGTGGACTAAATCTAAGAAAGCCCTAAAGAGATCATATCATCCATCCTCCTGCCTCCATCCCAAACTCCAGTAGCAACATCTGGACTTTCCATGCCAGCACACACACCCTCTTGGAAGGCCGGTTTCCCTCTGCCTGGAAGCCCCTAACATTCCCACATCATTGTGAGAGTGTCTTAGCTTTGGGCTTTTGCTGTGGGACAGGTCGGTGAATCTCTCAGATCCTCAGTTTTCTCCTCTGTCAAATGGGGATGATAAAGTCCACGTAGAAGACTGCCATAAAAATGAAATGAGCCATGTACCTGGCACATGGGGGGTGGTAGTCAGGGCCCATGATTTCCCTGACCCCAGGCTGCTCCCTGGACAGCACTCAGCAGGGAACCTTGGATCTCTATTATCAAGGGTGTCGTTTGTGCATCCAGCAATTTAGCAGGACCAAGGAGGAATGGGCCCCTCAGATGGAAGGGAGCCAATCATAGAAGGCCTCCTGGAGGAGGATAAGACCTGCAGCCAGGAATGAAAGCCTTCGGAATGGGGGCAGGGAAAGCCAGCTTCCTGTACAAGAGACCTGGCTTCTGCAAAGACTTGTGGGAAAAAAGGAGGGGAGGGTGGGGAGGTGACGACGTAGGGCAGACCAGCTCGGCCAGCTCCTGGAATGGGGCAAGGTATACAAAGTAGACAGCTGGCAGGAAGGAGTGGCAGGTGCCATTCCTGAGCCTTCGCCAGCCCCACAAACTCCTGGCCCTGCCCAGGACTGGCCCTGCCCCTGCCTCCTCCCTGGAGACCACAGGTAGGCAGGCAGCAGCTCCCTGCGCCAGGTGAGCAGCCGTGGCCCCAGGAGCAAGGCTGCCAGCCTGCCACCAGGAACTGGCAGCACAGCAGGCCGGGGCGGCGGCCTGGAAGGGGAACAATGTGCTTTGTGTGTGCTGGCCTTGGCGGGGCTGGCTCTTGTCATTTTCCTAGAATGAGTGGCAGTTCAGGAGCAGGCTGGCGTTGACTCTGCCTAGAAAACCTGCCCCTGCCCTCCACGCAGAGTGGCCCCTGGCCCTGCCCCTGCCCTCCCACCTCCACCTTCTGCAGGCCCTCCACAGCCAGCCCACTGTGGCCCAACCTGCACCTCACACCTCACCCTGTGCCCAGGGCACATCCACACACACACACACACACACACACACGTAGACAACCAGGGGTCCCCTGGGTCCCAGGGGAGGAGGGGTTTCTCCTTGTAGAGACAGAAGGAGGGCACCACGTGGAGATAAAGAGGAACAGACATAGAGAAAGCAAGAAGCCCTTAGGAGTCCAGAGAGAGACAGGAAGACAACAGAAAAAGAAAGGGACAGAGGCTTCCTGGAAGGGGGACAGCCAACCAATGGAAACAGGAAGTGAGAGCTGGAGCAGGGTGCTGCCCTGTGGGGTCCTGGGGCCCCCAAGGTGGTCAGGGTGTCCTTCCCGTCAAATCCCAGAAGGAGCCTAATATGCCCAGTCTCCTGCACCACATCTGCATGGGGAGTTCCTAAACCTCTGCCTCTTGTCACAGACCCTTCCCCCAACCTTAGGGGGTAGGAAGGCCCTTTCCTCTGCAAATCCTGAGCTCTTGAGCCTAGCTGTCACCCACCAGGACCCTCAGGCTCCGAACACAGCTTCACATGGCCATGTAGACATCTGTCCACCCCCTGGTGTGAGCAGACCTTACTCAAAGGCAGGCTCATGCAACCTAGGGGACCCGCCTGGGCCCCTCACTCCCAGACACCCTCAAGCATCTGGCCAACAGAGCTCCATTTTCTCCCTAAAATGCATTGCTGCCAATCCGGAGAAGATGCTGTCTCCTGTTCTCCTGGCTTTTTCCCAGGACCCCAGCTGCCCCCAGCGTCTCAAGGAGCTTAACTTCCGCTCCACGCTGAGGGCTTCTTGTCTCCTTTAGATGCAGGAAGAGACCAGGCACACACTGCCCACTGTAGATGCCCAAGGAAGCTACTAACCAGCCAGAGAAGAGCCCAGTCCCCTTCCTCCTGTTTCCCAACTCGAAATCATTTTAGGACATCAGTCCCCTCTCCATGACCAGTATCCCCAGACCCACCAACAGTGTGCAGTTGGAACCTTGGTGTGTGTTGGGGTCGGGGAGACTTAAAGCCTGCCTGCTGTGTGTTCTCCATCTTTCCCTCGTCTGGGTGGGCAGGCTATCCTCATCTGAGAAGCCACCACATTGACTTTCTTCTAGAAAGCTGCTCAGGGCTCCAGTACCTGGCCCTTTATTATGAGTTCTGCCCCAGGCCTGGCACAGAAGCCAGGTCACCAGCTGGGTCCCAACCTGCGTGGCCTCCTCTGACCCTGGAGAGCAGGAGGGCTATCCAGCACAGTGTGACTTGCCTCCTGCAGCCTGATGCAGCCTTCTCACCCCCAGCATGGCCAGGAGGCCATCAGAAGGAGAGTGGGACAGGGATGAGGATGGAGACTGAGCCCTAGAGGGACACAGAGAGACAAAGTCGAGACCCAGAAGGAGGGATGGTCCGGGCGTGGTCGCACACTCCTGTAATCCCAGCAGCTCAGGAGGCTGAGGCAGGAAGATCATGAGTTCAAAGGCAGTTTCAGCAAAATTGAGGAGCTAACCAACTCAGTGAGACCCTGTCTCTAAATAAAATACAAAATAGGGCTGGGGATGGGGCTCAGTGGTCGAGTGCCCCTGAGTTCAATCCCTGGTACCAAAAAAAAGGAGAGAAGGGAAGACAGAACCAAGGAAAGGCAGAGGGAGGAGGGAATGGGGCAGAGAAGAGAAAAAGAAAGATATGGAGACAGGAAAGAGAAGTAAGAGTCACAGGGGCTAGGGGTATAGGCCAGTGGTAGAGCACTTGCCTAGCATGAGTGAGACCCTGGGTTGAATTCCAGAACTGCAATTTTAAAACAAGAAGAGTCACCCCTCCAGACCTCTCCAGTATGACCTAAGACCTTCGTCAATCTGGAGATCAAGGCCAAGGTTTGGCCTAGGGTTCAAGGAAGATGCTTCTAGGAACTAACCACATGCTCCAGACCCAGCCTTAGTGGCCCTGAACAGTTAGTTGCTGGAGCAGCTATAGACTGATGAGTATCTCTGCCAAGGCCTCTGGGAGATGAGGACAAGGCTGAAGGCCCCAGCTGGGGTCTATTTCCACCAATGACATGCAAGAATGCAGCAGGATAGATTTGGGTTAGACAACAGGAGAACTCAATGACTGCCAGGGCCCCAGGACTCATTCCCCTAAGGGCAGGAAACTGAGGGGCAGGGGAGGAAGGACTCCTAGGAGGGTGCTGTGGTGCTCTGGAAGGCTACAGCTGCAGCACAGTAGCCACCCCCGCCCCCACCTTCACTCTCAGTGATGAGTCAGTGATTCCATGGAATTGAGATCCGTGGCTTCTTATGGGCATCAACCTCGGCCCTCTCCTGGGTTTTGTCACCTACTGCAGATGTGAAATCTTCCATCATCCTCAAAGTCTCCTTCCATGGCTCCTGCAGGCCCTGCGCTGCTCTGAGTCACTGCCCTTGCCAGGTCCCTTCCTGCATTGGCCCAGGGCCCTCCTCCAAGAACTCCAGGCTTCCTGGCTTCACACATGCTGTTCCTTCTGCCTGGAACCACCTTCCCAGGCCCAGATTCGGCACCCTCCAAAACCCAGTGGAGACAGCACCTGCCGCAGCTGGCCAGTTCACAGGAGCCTGGTGCAATGCCCGGCACACAGCAGGCACCCCTTGAGTGACTGTGAATAAGGATCCGTGAGTCAACGAAGATTGAGAAGAAGACACCTCAGGCCCTGCCCTCAGGGAGCCCACAGGTGAGCAGAAAGGGGTGAGGGTACATCTCACTGATAGAGCCTTTGTCTGGCATGTGGGAGGACCTGGGATAGATCCCCTTGCACGGCAAAGATAGATAGATAGGGGCTGGGGATGTGGCTCAAGCGGTAGCGCGCTCGCCTGTCATGCGTGCGGCCCGGGTTCGATCCTCCGCACCACATACAAACAAAGATGTTCTGTCTACCGAGAACTAAAAAAATAAATAAATATTTAAAAAAAAAAAAAAAAGATAGATAGATAGATAGATAGATAGATAGATAGATAGATAATAGAATTCCAAGAAAGCAAAGCTCTGCCCAAAGCCTGCAGCATGGCCCTCTCCGACCTCATTGCAGGATGCACCTAACTGTGCCTGCACCCCAGGAAGGCTCAGAGGTATGGGGAGGGGGCCTCACCCCCTTTGGCTGGTCTTTGAGGGGTGCACTCTGATCAAGCAGCTCCCTGGTGATCAAGAGCAGCTGGGCTTTTTCCATCTCTGCTCCCGGTGCCAGGCCCAGGAGAAGAGAATAGGTGCTTGTGACATGTTCGAGAACAAAGCCGAGCTGGAAGACTCCTTGCACTGAGAAGCCAGGCCTCAGACAGGCCCTGGATCCTGGCGACAAGGCCACCCTGGCATCTGCCTCCAAGACCACAGCAAAGCTGCCTGGGAGTGGTGGGGAGAGAGGCCTCAGGGCCAGGCAGAGACCGCCAAAGCAGTAAGGGACCTTCTTGGGGCTCGTGGATGGCAGAGCCTCCCAGATGGCTTCTGAGCATCGCCAGAGTGAAGGGGACCAGGAAGGGCTGAGTTTTGGAGCCCTGTTGGGATCTGGGACCATGGAGGAGGGAGAAGTCAGGGTGGGGGTAGCTGAGAGGATCTCTCCACCACCTTGGCAGGCCCAGCAGGAGCGTCTCAGGGAGTCTCGTCTCGTAGGGATCAGGATCATTGTCTCAGGAAGGCAGCTGAGTTTCCATGAGCGAATCTTTTCCACCCTCAAACCAAAACCTAACCCCCCAGCTGAGCGGGCAAAGCAGCCACTTCCTCTCCAGAGCAGCCAAGACCCAGAAGACGCTGGAGAGTGGCCTGCATGTGGGGTACCTCTTCCCCTTCAGGGTCCACAGGGGTATGGCTACTGTGGCCAAAGAGGAGAGGGAGACAGGTCAGGAGGGAGGCTTGCTCCTGAGGTCTGCTGGGCTCCATGTTCTGTGGTATCTCTGGCCCTGATGAAGTGTTCCATTGGCCTAAATGCTGGGGCTGGGATTCAGAGATTGAGGGATAAAGGAAAAAAAAATCAGAAATCTCCTGGCTCCATATGGGGTAGGAGCTAAGTGCCCAGGAAGGAACAGGCACTGAGGCCTGAAGCTAGGAGTTAGCAGATCGGTGACCCACTCCTCCATCTCTCCCTTAGACAGCCATCATTAGGGAAATGAGGCATATATTTAACCATCACTTGTATAGTTTATTTCTTTTTTTTTTTTTTAATGTGGTGCTGGGGATCAAACCCAGTGCCTCACCCATGCTAGGCAAGCGCTCTACCACTGAGCCACACCCCCAGCCCAGCACTCATATAGTACAAGGCCAAGTTCAAGTACTTTATAATGTGAACCCCTTAGTCCCCAGAACAAAACTATGGAGACAGCACTACTGGCATCCCCAGTCACAGATGGGGAAATGGAGGCCCAGAGAGGTCACCTGACTTGCCCAACATCACAGCTGGAAAGTGTCTGAGCCAGGATCCAAACCCCCTGTAAAGCTGCCTCATCTGAACCCTGCGGCTGCCATGATTTCAAAGCCTTTCAGCCGTCAGAGAGAGTCAAAGGTCATGCGGCCAGAACCAGGGTCGACACCCCTCTTTAGAAGGCCTTGCTCTTTCTGAGAGCTGTCATGGGCTTCTCCCAGCTGCTAGAGAGACAGCGGCTGATGTAATTGCTCCACCCCACCCTGCTCCCCCATTGGGGTGGGAGTTGGCCTGGGTCCAGGGGGTGTGCCTGTGATGACAGGAGCTTGGGCCAATAGCAGGGCCCCAGCCTCCCCAGCCTGCCAGGGAGAAGGGGAACCCCTCCCACGGGTTTCTATTATCTTGCAGAGAAAACCAGAAAAGTTGGCCAGAAAACAAATGGTCAGAACTTGCTAGTTGATTTAATAACCCAACCCAGTCCTCCCTGTGGGCTCCTCCCACTGTCCCCTCAAGGGAAATTCAGGCCAGGCCTGGGGCTGGGAACAATAAAGCTTGTCCCCACACTCCCCAGCCTCCCCAGCCTCCAGTTTCCTACTAGAGCCCCAGGAACGAGTCCTGCTTCCTCTAGAAAGGGCAGTGGCCCCTCCCCGGTCCCCAGTCCTGCTCTGGCTGGTCAGGTTAGGGGATGTCAGCTCCTTCCCTCTAGAGAAGAAGGAGGTTACCAGAGATATGGGTGACTGCCTCTGCCACCCTGGGCGAGAGGCCCCGTGGGTGGGAAAGGTAAACAGCAGGGTGGAGGTGGAGGCTGAACTATCACCCTGAGGACTGACCGGAGGAGACTCAGGCTGAGTGGCTGCGGGGAGTGGGCCCAGGCCACTCACACACTCGTGTACACACAAACATTTGTATACACTTTCTCACACCTTCAGACACACATGCTCACACTCACTCATTACACTCACACTCAGATAGTTACACACACACAACCCCCACACACATACCCTCATCTCACACTTCCATGCACACACACATGCCCACTCACACCCAGACACACACACACACACACACACACACACACACTCACCCGCGAACACACTTTCCCTCTCGGGTTAGGAGCAGGCTGAGAAACAGGAGCCTTCTAGGAGAACATACTGCTGGTGGCTGCCAAGGGGCGGGCAGAGGCCTGGGACCAGGCGGGAGCCCAGGAGTAGGGGGTGGCACTGTGGCCACCAGGCAGAGGCCAAGACTGTGAATGAAGTGGGCACTGCTCCTTCCCCTCCCAGGCTGCCTCTGGCCAGGCCAGCCTCCCTCCCGCCATTGTCTTGGGCACCCTGGGCAGGATTCCCAGTGCTGGCTGAACTGGAGTCCCCGCCAAATGGCCCTCCCCAGCCCTCCCATTCCCCTCTCCCTTGGGATGGGGGAGTAGGGGAGAAGGAAGCTCCCCAAATCCCTGGGGTTCCATCCCTCAGCCCACAGAAGCAGCTTTCAGAGCAATGCAGGGGCCAGAGTCTGTCCCCAAAGTCCCAGGTCCTCAGCTCTCCACTTCATCCTTCAGCAGGAAGGATGGCCCTTCAACCATGACATTCATGTCCACCCCCATCCCTGGCATCCCAGCTGCCCTCTTCCCATGCCATGCTTAGTCTAGGGCAGGCGCTCTCCCTCCCAACCCCCCACCCCCACCCAACACAGCGGGAAGCACAAGAATTTTAGTTTGAAAGGTCAAATGAATTGGGGGGCAGAAAGTAAAGGACAGGAAGTGAGGGGCTGACCTGAGGCAGCCCCTCATCTGCTAGAGGGCTCTTCCCTGCACCTGGAGACCTTCCCCACCTGCCCTGGCAGCCTTCAACTAGCCTGGGCCCCTGTCCTCTCCCTGCTGCTGCCAGAGATCTGGGCCACTACCACAGCGACTGTGCCTGGCCAGAGAAAGGGACCCAGTGGGCAAGACCAGCCATCTCCCAGACCCGGAGGCCTCCTTTAAGGGGACTTGGACAATACCCCTACTGGGCGTAACAGCCCCTACTGGGTGGGGGTAACAGCCAAAAGGCCACCATCTCCCTTCCCAGCCTCCCTGTCCTGGGCCTTCTCCTGGGCATCTCAGCACTCTCCCAAACTGTTCTCTCCCTGAGCCCCAGGGGATTTTCCACAACACAAATCGGATCCCATCCAGTCATGGCTTAAAACATTTCAAAGGCTTCCCAGTGCCCTCGGGATATTTCCTTGCTGTTGCAGGCCAGGATCCTCAGCCACTGACAGGAGCCCCCCATTCCGGGGTGCCTACCTCTCCCCTCAGCTCACCCAGCAGCCCGTGGGCCTCCGTTTCCTCTCCCGTGGGGAGCCTCCCTAGACACTCCCCCAGGTCTGAAGGCCAGGCTTCTTCTCTCCTGTCTTGGCACTGGTGCAGGTGTTGGGATGAGCTATTTCTGCCCACCTTCCTGTCTCACCCAGAAGCTCCAGGAGAAAAGGGACATTGGTCTTGCCATTAAGCCCAGCCCCAAACACAGCACCTGGCACAGACATGTGTGGAACAAACGTGAATGAATGAATGAACGCCAACCCAGAACTGAGGGCCTCTTCCAGGACTGGCCTGAGGCAAGCAGGTCCACAACCCTCTGCTCGTCCCCTTCGCCCATGGCTTTCTGCAGCACAGTATGGCTGGCTCCCACCCCCCGGGAAGAATCCCTGTATTGTCCTCTCCCCTATCCAAGCCCTGCCACCTCTCAGGGAAGGCTGAGCCCCAGTCCAGAACCCCACCCAGAAGTCCCTGCCCCTTCACACTCACTCCCTGACCCACCTGCTCCAAGTCCCTGCACAACCCTTTGCTGGGGCCACTTTGGGGCTTATATTATGGTGTACCTTTTTGAGTTGGTTCACTTGAGCTCCCCCAGGGCTCCCAGACCTCCCTGAAGAGCAGGGCCCTGGCAGACAGAGCTGGTTCAGAGGCAGTCCCTGGGCAGAGTGCTAGAGAAAGCAGTCCTGCCTGTCCTGGTCTATCCAAAACTGGGGCAGAGTGAGCGCCCAGGATGGCAGGGGCTCTACCTTCCCTTCCTCAGCCAGGCCCAGCTGAGAAATTCCAGGAAACCTAACATCTGGGAAGGAAGGCCCAGTGTGGATGGGAGGGGGTCCACTGAGCAGGCAGATTACCCGGAAGGCAAGAGTTAAGACTGAGGCATCAGCCAGCCGTGCACTCCCGGTCCTGGGTCCTGGGGCGGGAAGGGAGCAGTCAGGGAGGAGCAGAAGAGAGAGAGTAAGCAGGAAGCTGCTTCCCCACAGCCTGGTGTGCCCAGCTGGCAAAGGCGTCCACAGAGGCAGAAGTCTACTGTATGGGTAGGGCCATGTGGGTTTCCTGCCCCCACCTTCCCTCCTGTCCCCACACCATCCCACCAGCCCCTGGCGTAGCTCAGTTCCTGTCAGCAGAGATCAGGTGCCCACCTCCTGCATGGTAGGCAGAGTCAACCTCTAGCAGAAGGGCAGCAGAGTGGGCAGTGGCTGGGGGATCCTTGCAGATACAACCCACCATGCACAAGCATGCTCACACACGCGCATGCGCACACACTCACACACAGAGTTGGAAGCTTGCCAAGCCTTGAGATGGAACAGAAGCCACTTGACAGGAGAGGGGACTTACCAGTGGGGTTTGAGAAGGTGGTTCAGTTCCCAGGGCAGCCAAAGTTGGGGACCTGTGGCCTCACGCACACGAGGCCATCCATGCTGATGCTGGCGAGGAGACCAGGGGAGCTGTGGGGTGATCTCAGGCGAGCCTAATCTTCCTACTGTTCAGTGAGTGACAATCCCTGCTCACCTCACCTCACAGGGTTGACACGATGACCTGTGAGGTTGAGCCCATGAAAACATTCGGTGGAGACTGTAACCTACAAAATAAAAGTTTTCAGGTTGTCTTTGTTGTTGTCGCTGCCTTCATCTGGGGGAACCCCATTGCCTCATCAAGCACAGCAGCTCAGCTCCCTCCGGAGGCCCTTGCTCAACAACCATCAGTGACTCCCCTTTGCCTAAGGAATAAAGGACACATTCTGTGGCTAGATGTCCATCTGGCTTAAGCCCATTTTCTGAGTTGATGTCCCTTACGTTTTAGTCCCCTGGTCCTTTCAGAGCCCTCCTAGCACATTTTTGGCCTTTCTGCCTGTCCTGCCTTTGCCTCTGCCGTCCCCTCCTCCTGGCACACCTTCCCTCTTGGCGACCTACTGAACTCACCTCCATGCTTCAAGACCTCGCTGGGATACCAACTCTCCCATGAAGAGAGAGTTTCCTCCGCCAAGCCAGAAGTGCTCTCTCCTTCCCTGTAGGGGATTTCTTTTCTTTTCTTTTCTTTCTTTCTTTCTTTTTTCTCTTTTTTTTTGGTACCAGCAATTGAACCCAGGGCGCTTAATCACTGAGCCACATCCCCAGCCCTTTCTCATATTTTATTTAGAGACAGGGCCTTGCTGAGTTGCTTAGGGCCTTGCTGAGTTGCTGAGGCTGGCCCTGTAAGGGATTTTTGTTTACAACAAATGCCACGATGGTTCCTGGCACAGAACTGATGCTCATGAAATGAAAGTTGTCGTGACCACACCCTGAGCTCTACACACTTTACATTCACTGACTCATTCCATCCTCGCTGCCACTCCATGGAGGCGGGACTGCTGGTGTCTTCATCCATGGGTGGAAAACCCAAGGCACAGAGCGGCCAACTCCTTTGTACATGTGAGCACAGAACCAGGTCTGAGCCTGGCAGACTGTCGAGCCCAGGCTCATGCCCCTGAGGGCCACAGGAACTGAGCCACATCTGCTTGTTCCTCTTTAGTCGCCCCCGGCCCTTCTCAGGACCTGGCTCAACAGGTACTCAGGAATATGCATTGGTTGCTGACCTCACCATGGTGCCAGGAGCCCCTTGAGGACAGATCAGGGGGGTCCCAGGAAGCGTGGCCAGCTGGCTCCACTTGCCTGCACATCCACAGATATGCCAAAACCACAAAGCCACCTGGCAGGACCCTTGCTGACTGAACTAGGTGCTGAACTGGGTTAGCAATTAACCCACCCACTGGGGGTCATGACAGGGTGTTGGGTGGGCTCAGGGCCGACAGGGGAGGGAAACAGACAAAACTGTCAAAATCCAATGCAAAGGACTCTTAAGACCACCAGACCCAAACGTTCACTCCCATTTAGCAGATGAGGAAACCAAGGCCTGGGAAATGGATTGACTTGCCTGAAGCTGAGAAGCACAACAAAGACTTGCAGAGATGCCAGGATCTCTGAACATTTCCTCCCCGCCCTGCCTGTGGACTTGGGCTCCCCCCTCACTTTGGAGAGTTTGAAGCACCCGGCAGCCCAGTAACCAAGTGGTCTGGGCTCTTTGGTGACCCCAGCACTGGAGAAAAAGGTGCCCTCAGACAGAGCCCCCAGGCCGTGGTGCCCAGCCAGCGAGCGGCAGGCCATTCAAAGAGAACTGGAGAGAGGCTGGGAGAACGCCAGCCACTAATTGTGGAAAATAAATCAGGGACATCTAAACCAGGCAGTTGAAGAGGAGCCAGTTGCAAGTGGACACGTTTCCCTCCGTGCCCCAGCTCACCGGGTTTAATTGTTAATTGAAAGCCATGAGTTACATAAGTTACTTGGGTACCAAAGAAGGAACTGGAATGAGCTGTTGAAAATAAGCCATTTGCCGAGTGGTTTGGAGGTAACGAGGGGTCTCAGGCTATGGTCCCCTCAGACTACATGAGCTACATTTCCCTATAAGACCAGGGTCTCCCCTAAGACAGGGCTATGTGACCCCTCTAGATGAGGGCAGGCTCTTCTCTCTAATTAGGGGCTCCCTGAGGCAAGGGTCCAGTCTCTCCATTAAGTTAACTCCATCTGATCCCCAACGACTTGGATTGATAAAGCAGGGACAGAAAGCCACCTGTCACTGTGGGAAGATGTGGGACCCACCCTGGCATTGGGCTGCAAAGCGTTAAGCAGGCTCACACCGGCAGTTCTCAGGGGCACCTCTCTTATTCGCCAGCCCTCCCCATCCTGCCCACTGCCAGGGCTTGGTTTGGCCTCTGATGGGTTCCAGCTGACAGCTGGGCCTCCTCCATTCTTACCCTCAGGCAGCGGTGTCCTGTAATGACCCCACCCCGGGTCCCCTGCCACCCAAGCTGGGGAGGACTGGCATCAGGCTAGAGCAGGGTGCAGAGAGGGGTGGGTAGCCCTGCCTGGGGGCAGGGAAGCAGAGACAAGGAGTGCTGGAGGGGATGTAGGGGGCTTGGGGGGACATCCACTCCCTCTGGCCACCCAGCCCTGTTGTCTGGAGGCCCCAGAGTGAGAGAGGGGAGTGTGGGGGGGGGGGGCATCGGGGCCACTCTGCCTACATGGGGTAGTTTCTCCTGCTGCCACCAGCCTTGGGATAGAGGCTGCCCCATAGACTCCAGCCTGGACAGCAGCCCAGGGCTCCCCCAAGCCACTCCCTGGCCATGAGTCATTCCCGGCAGCCTGTGCGAGCAGAGCAGCAAACCCTATCCCACAGCCTGCAGAGAACAGGGGACAAACTGCAGGAGCAGCCAGAGGCAGGTGTCCGGCACAGAAACCTGGTCTGCATATGGAGACTGAAACTGAGGTTTTGAGAAATGCCCAGCTTGGTTTCCCTGACACCGACTCCTTTCCCCAGGCCCTTCCTGCCTGGCCGGGAGATTCTGGTGCTGCCATCTTCACCTCTGTCTCCCACCCAGGCCTCTTCTCAGCACCTGTGGCCTTTCAGGACTCAGGTCCAATGTCTCCTCCCCTGGGAAGCTCCCCTGTTGTTTTGGCACCCTTGGCACCATGGACATCCCTTTATCTGCTTTCCCCCGCCCTTCCTTGCTAGACAAGGAGCCATAAAAGGACAGTCACCAAGCTCCTCTTGTTACCACCAGAGCAGTATCTGACACACAGAGGTGCTCATGGCAGCCTCCAAAGATGGACACAGCCAGGAGTTCAATGAAATCACTCAGACCCCGGTAACCAGTATGCCTTGGTCCTAGCTGCTTGCAAAGTCCTACCAACCACTCCTGGGCCCCTAGATCTGTGTAACTGCCTGGTGGCAAACTCCCTGGGGATCGCACCCATAGTGCCAAAGCCGCACAAGCTGCATTGGTAAAGAGAGAAGAGGCCTTCGACACCCCTTCCACTCACCTCTGAGAGCATCCAGAAACAGAGCTGCTTGTGTCTGGCATCTTACACAGTTAGGAGACAGTGTGTGCGTGGTGGCCATAGTAGACTAGCTCTCCATATCACTCCATCTCCCCACCCCACCCCACCCCCACCATGTACCTTGTTGAACCACAGAAACAGAGAAGCCAAAATAAAGGACATTCCCATCTCCACCCCCGCTGTTAGGATGCCCACGTAACTCAGTTGTAGCCCATCGGATGCACTCGCATGTGACCGAAACTGAGCTCCTATAGCTTCCGCTGATTTCTGGAACAGGATGGGGTGCTTTCTGTATCGTTTCCTCGAGGTACTGCGGGGAGGGGGGGTGTCAAGGGAAAGACACAGCCAAGCAACTCCTAATGCAGTCACAGCAGAGGCAGCTTCTGCTCACGGTACGGCAGTGTGGTTCTGGAGCTGGTGACTTCATGATTGCCAAAGAGGCGGCAACTCCCTTGGTGGCCCATTTCTGCACTGTGGCTTTGAGAGTCGCTCCTTAAAGTCCAGCCTCAAGCTATGTCTTTGGCCCTCCCAAGAGCTCTGGAGCCATTTCACACTCTAGTAAATCCATTTAACCCAGCCAGCGTGGATGCTGTGATCCCAACAGAATCCTGACGGACACACAGCATTTGATCTTCTATTCCCAGCACCCTCCTGCACACCAGAGCTCATGCTTGTGATTTATTCTTTCCCCCACCCCGAGATACGCGTCTAACAGAGAGCTGGACCACAGCAAATTCCAGCCCCGTTAGAACTGTCCTTGCCCTTTGACAACAAGGCCTTGTCACTTGGCCAACATGGCCCATCCAATTTGCTCTTCCCTTTAGATGAGTCTTAGGAGTCTCCTTAGACCCTGGTGTATGTCTGAATTCCAGTTCAGGATGGTAAACAGATTTTTATTTCATCTGTCAACTCTGATCAGTTAGTAGTGACAACCTGGACCAGTGTGTCGGGGAAAGTAGTGGCTCCTTCTGGGAGCCAGGGCTCCGCCAAGAGAGTGCTAGGATCGGCTAGTGATGCCTGCCACGGGTGCAGGAGTGGATGTTTACAAGTGCTTGCTGGGTAATCGCTCACATATTTGAGGGAGAAATGAACAGAGCTACTTCCTGTTTGAGGCAGACCGGGATTCACACCGCCCTATACTCCTGAGACAGCCACCCGCAGTTTCCTGACTCTCCCCACTGATTCCCCAACTCAGCATTAGTTCACCGACCCATTTTATTCCTGATGCTTTCAACCTCCTGATTTCTTTTCCCAAAACTTAAGCCAAGTACAACTTACAGTTCCCAGCCCAGCACCCCAGAGTTCATACTAACTCCATGCTCCTGGGTTTCTGACCTTGGAGTTGACCTCAGGAAAGAGCTGGAGCTGACCTGGACTGATTCGTTGAGTTAAAGTAGGTTTCACCTCCTCCAGGTACAGTCCTCACCCCCCATCCCTTCCAAAGGCCCTTCCTTCTGTGGTCACATATCTTGTGTGTCCAGTGGGTGCTGGGCACTCAGTAAATGCTTAGTAAAACCCCAGATCAGTGCAAGAGTACCTGGGCTTGCTTGGGAGTGTCTTCACCAACCACTAGTTTCCCGTTTCCCATCCTCGCCTCCTGCCCATTCCCATACTCAGAAGCCTTTGTTGATACTCATATCTGGCCTCCGGAAACTCCAGGAAGCCTAGACACAATCAGGTGCCCTGTGCACCTCTGAGTCACCACTGAACCCCAATCCAGCCTGCTGCAGATGCCAGTCACTCTGTGGTCAGAATTTTTTTTTTTAAAGAGAGAGAAAGAGAGAATTTTTTAATATTTAGTTTTTGGTGGACACAACATCTTTAGTTTTTATTTTTATGTGGTGCTGAGGATCGAACCCAGCGCCCCGTGCATGCCAGGCAAGCACGTTACCACTTGAGCCACATCCCCAGCCCCAATGTGGGACAGAAATTTGTGCACTTCAGGGGTTCCCAGGCTCCTCTCGAGGGAGGAGAGCCATCCTCTGGGCACAGCAGAGGTCGGGGTGGGTGGTAAGTCATTTTCCAAAGAAGAAAACAACCCCTAAGCCCACCCCATGTCACCTCACTCCGGGCTCTTGCTCCCCCGCCACACTGCTGCTGCTAAAGGGAAACAGATGGCATGGTTAATTGGGGTGTCGTGGCAGGCTCTGGCACTCATTAAGGCTGAGGGTGGGGACTGGGAGTGATTTACAGAGGCATAAACAGCAGCTCAAGGTGGGCAGGTAGCCCAGCGCCCATAGACCAGGTCAGAGAGAACAATGGACGAGGCCACTGGGCTTGGGCTTTAGGGTCAGGCTGGAGACCAAGGCTCCTCACCTCTCCCTGGTCACTGAGCACTGAGCCTGAGGCATCCAGGGCAGGAAGAGCCCAGTGACCACTCCTAGGGGTCCATGTGCTCACAGTTGGAGAAGGTGAGCCCCAACCCCCGAGGGAGAAGAAGGAGCAGAGAGGAGGAGACAACCACAGAGGAGGAAAAGGAGCCCAGGAAGGGTGGACAGGAACTGCTGGAGTCAGGGAGGCCCCAGAGGCCCAGCTGGGGCAGCCTCCTCCCACCAGAGAACCAGAGCCCCCTCAGACTGTCCAGCCCAGAACCCCCCGCAGGGCCACCAAGGGAAAGCATGGTCATCCCTCTCTCCAGGGTTTAAGAGCCAGGCTCTGGGGTCAAGCCCAGCCCTGCCAATCACTAACTGCATGACCCGTGGCAGCTGCTTCAACCTCTCTGTGCCTTGGTTTTCCTACCTATCAAATGGGATAACATTTCCTGTATAGAATTGCATTGTTAGGTTGATGGCCTCAGGACCATGTCTGGCACATGGGGCTCTGTATCTGGGTTTAGATTGCTATTTCTAAGACGAGAGTCTCTGTGTTGGTGAACTGGGGGGATTCTCACCCTTTCTTGTCACCAGCCGCAGCCACCTGTTGGGAACATCTCCTTCCACAGATACCATTCCTAACCTCTGGTTGCTTCCCTCACCCCACCCGGATTCACAAGTAAAGGGAAGAACAAGGGGCTCCAACTCTGCCCAGAAAGAGGAGGAGCCAGTCTTATTCCAAGAACGGCCATTATTGGGCTGTCCCTATGTGCTAGACCTAATGTTAGTCTTTCCTTCATTTGCTTCATTGAGTCTTCAGAGAGGATACCACTGTCCCATTATACAGGCAAGAAGACTGAGGCCTCAAGAGAAGGGTCCAGAGTCACACGGAAGCAAGCAGAGGAGCTGGGGTCAACACTCAAGACTTCCTACCTCCAGAATCTGGACTCTGTCCTCAGTGCAGAATGTGACCCTCAGCTACTGATGTCCCCAATACTAAAGGACCTTCCCTAAATGTAGAGCCCTAAGATCCTCCCCAGACCTAGAGAGTCAGAGTCTCTGTGGGTGGGAATCAAGGGTCTACAATTGAGAGAGTGACTGCCCCAGCACTGGACCTCCTGCCACCTATCACAGACAACCAGACTCCTTTAGAAGGAAAAAGAAGACAGAGCCCATCAATCTGCACTGGTCATCCCTGAGGTGATGACTGAGCACTGTCCCTGCACCCACTTCCACCCCCAGGATGCTTTACACTCTCTCCTCAAAACTGGGGCCACACAGGCAGAGCGGAGGCAGCAGAGGGCAAGAAAATGTGTCCAACATGTCGTAGGGTGGAAGGGCCAAAGCGTGGTGTGAGAGGATCAATAAGGCCAATAGGACCTGAGTCCTTTGCAGGGTATGAATGATGCAGAGACACCGATACCATAAACAGTGCCCACTGACCCCTTCAACTGGAAAGAGGAGACCAGATTTGGGGGACAAGAGATTCTTTCAGACTGGCCTCTCTGCCTGCAGCACAAGGGGACCCTCTCTCCACTCCCACATCTCCCCCAAACATCCCTGGTTGTGATGGGTGCACCACCCAGGCTCCCCATGCTGCGGGGGCATCAGACACCAGTCCTCACTGAAGAGTGGAGAGGATCGGCACACATCACATCACGCTTGGCTCGGCCCCCATTGGTGGGCAGCGTGCCACGCTATCAGCCAACCATCTCCCTGCAGAACCTCCGTTCTCAGGGGAGCAGCTGCTAAGGAGATTGGCGGCCACCAGGAGTGGCAGAGCCCCAGGAAAACCCTCTGAGCACCGCACCTATCCCCCGCCGGCCGTGCCCTGGCCCAGCCAAAGCTGGGGCAGGGAGAGGGAAGAGGACAAAGGACACTGAAGCTGAAAAATTAATTCCAGTCTGGGCCAGTGGAGCTGGGGATCTCAGCCCAGAGCCAGAGACCAATCACAGAGGGAAAATGACCTCCTTATTCAGGTGACCTGAAGCCCTCAGGCTCTGGCTCCTGCTCCCTACAGACAGAGTCAGAGTTAGGGAAGAGAATGAGGAGTCCCTCAGCTTTAGAATCTCCCCAGAGGCCCCTAAGCTGCTGAGGGTGTGACAGAAGACCCACCATGGACCCCCACGCCCACCCCAGGTCCAAATGGTGCCATCTCCCAAAGACTAGAGGGAGCTCACAGTCTGAAGAGGAAGACACTTCTCACTGCCTGGGCTCTGCCAGTCTGAGGCAAAGACGTGGCCCCTGCCCTCAGGGACTCCAACTCGCCAGTCTCTTCACAGTCCCCATGCTCCTCTGTACACCCCCCATCCTAGCCTCAGTCCTTCCAGACTCATTCCACCGCCCTCCTCGGGCCCTCCCCTGACCACCACACAATCCCAAGCCCCTACCCCAGCACCCCTAGAACAACTCATTTAGCAGTGGTTTGATAGGTCCTGATGGAACCCAGAGAACTCCTGTTCCCAGGTACCACCTATACCAGCGCCCAGGGGACAGGACCTTGGCCATGTGAACAGAGATATCATCCAGGCAGGCAAAGAGCTTCTGGCTCCAGAGCGTTAGGATGGACCAAAGGTATGTTTTGTGACACTGCCCTTTAAGCAGCATCCTTTCCTGATCATTTCCATGTGTGTTGTATCCAGAGCTCTGGGACATTTCCTGAATGAATGAATGAATGAATGACCAGAACAGAGACAGCCCTCCTATCGCCTAACAAGGAATCTGCAAGAGCTGGAGGCTCGGACCTGGCAGGATGGTAGAGAAGGAGCCCATCTTGCCAGATCTAGGAACTCAAGATCCACCCCAGAGCAATTCCAAGGCAGTTCCCCCTGGAATCTTCCTGGAGGAGCAGGGCAAGGATCAGGGGGACTTCCGGTCTCACATCTGCTCTTCTTGCTCGTCATCTATTTCTGGCTGGAAGTCCAGAGGGCAGAGGTTATGTCTGGGTCTCAGGGCCATCCCCAGGACACCCCACTGTCAACTACCAGCTGTGACTCACTGCTTCTGAGCCTCCTCTCTGGGGGCAGAGACCAGGGAGCAGATAGTGCTGGAACACTACTAACCACAGTAATGTAAGCGGTGGCAACCGCACTTACGCGCGAAGCTCCTCCCCCACCCAGGCCAGGGCAATGACCTCACCCTCATGGGTCAGCAGCAGGCAAGGACAGTCCTGCCCTGAGGTAGGGGCGTGGCCCAGACAGCTCTGGGCTTCCAGAAAAGCCCAGAGCCTGGCCCCATTCCCTCAGAGCTGGCTACACACTGTCCCCACACCTGCCCCACCAAGCAGCCCAGCTGGGACAAGGGAGAGAGACTCTGTCCCCTTCTGCCCCCTCCCCAAAGTGAAGGCAGAGGGAGCAGCCCCTGCCCCCAGCCTCTGACACCAGTGTGAGTTAGAGGGAGAAAGGGGAAGTGAGGGAGGTTGCCCTGTCCGCCCTTCCTCCTGCTGGGTCTAGGACGCTCATTCTGGGGAAAGTGATGTCTGAGGATGTGGCTGCAGTGGCCAGCTCCTGGCGCCAGCAGAAATCCCCAAGCCCGTCAGTAGACCCTGTTCAGACATGTTGGCTGACCATGGCACTGAGTAAGTGCTGAGGAGACACCTGCGACTGAGGCCACGCCTCTGCCAGTCCTCTCCTTCCAGAAAGGCCCCTCCCAGGTCTCAGACCATTCCAGTTCCTCCTCTCCAACTCTGAGAGGGCCCAGGGTATCCATGCCTGCAGGGAAGGCTCAATGGGAAAGGAATACAGGAACTGGGCTCAGAGCCCAGCCGGGTGCTCCAAGGAAAATTACCTAACCTCTCTGGGCCTCAACTTCCCAAGCCCTACAAATGGGACTTAGACTAGCCACTTGTTGGGCTGTTGGGAGAATAAATGGGTCTGTTGGGCTGGATCTGCAGAGGCAGTCAGACGTGGCATTGCACGGCTGCCATTAATCGCTGCAGGGAGGAAATACTAAATATTAGAAAAACTGTAGTCTCAGAGAAGGGAAGAACCAGGGTCACCTGCAGCAGGGAATTGGGAAGGGCTCACTTAACCTCAACCCAATGCCATTAATGGCACAAAAGGCTTTGTGACAAATGCTGTCTCCCAGCATCCATTCTTCCCTTCATCCCCAATTTTTAGCCAGATGCCATGGAATAAAAACAATATTACCCAGCTTCCCTTGCAGCTAGGTGTGGCAAGATAACTGAGCTCCTGGATGTCAGAGATATTTGCGACTTCCAGGAAGTTTCCTTAAAAGGAAGAGACATGCCCTTCTTCAGGTTTTCTTCCTCTTTCCTGCTGACGGAGCTCCAGCAGCCATCTTTGGCAATGAGATAACCTTGGAATTGGGAACTACACGTAGCAGATCAGTAAATAAAAGGAACCTGGTTCCCAGACAGCATGCAGCCATCAGCTCATCCTGGGAGTGTTTACATTCAGAGTCCAAGTTCGCAACCAAAAAAGGGCACATATAGCCGGGCGTGGTGCGGCAGCCCTGTAATCCCAGCAGGTTGGGAGGCTGAGGCAGGAGGATCATGAGTTCAAAGCCAGCCTCAGCAACTTAGTGAGACCCTAAGCAACTCAGCAAAACCCTGCCTCTAAATAAAATATTAAAAAAAGGGCTGGGGATCAATTTCATTTTGTTGTATATGGATTTCCAGTTCTCCCAGCACCATTTGTTGAAGATGCTATCCTTTCTCCATTGCATGATTTTAGCACCTGGGCAGCAGAATAAAATAGACATTATTATTGCTGTATGTATATAGGTGACTATATGACCAATGTGATTCTGCAACCTGTACAATCAGAAAAATGAGAAATTGTACCCCATTTGATTCAAATGTATGAATTGCCAAGATCATTGTACTGTCATGTGTAGCTAATAAAAAAAAAAAAAAGTCCTTAAGGGCTGGGGTTGTGGCTCAGTGGTAGAGTGCTTGTCTCGTACATGCGAGACCCTGGGTTCGATCCTCAGCACCACATAAAAATAAATAAGTGAAATTAAAAAGGGGGGGCTGGGGATGTGGCTCAGTGGTTAAGCACCCCTTGATTCAATCCCCCATACCAAAAACAGTATACATCTATGTAAACGTAACTTCAACTGATACAGGCCTCTCCTCTGGTGGAATCACCTCAAGACACTTGTGGGAAAAGAACAGAAGTTCAGTGGAGTAGACAAAAGAGAATAAAGGGAAGGGAGGGAGGATGGGAAAAGGAAAGATATGGAATGAATCTGCACAACTTTCCTAGGTACATATACAAATTCACCACAGTGAATCTCACCATCAGGTACATCCACAAGAAATTATTTAAAAAATAACTCTGGGTAAATGGCAGAAAAATCAATAGAGAGAAGGGGAAGGAGGGGTACTGGGGACTAAATTAGATCAAGATATATTCCATGCTTTTATAATTATGTCAAAATGGATTATACTGTCATGAATAACTAGAAAGAACCAATAAAAAAATTCTATTTTTTTTTTTAATTTTTAAAAGACATGTGGGAATGGATAAGAGGCCTGGAAGAGAGAAGTTGCCAGTAATGTGACATCTCCACAAGAAGAATTTCCTTCCACACGCTCTGTGAGACCAGGAGCAGCCCTGTGGGGAGGACAGAGCTCCAGGAGGAAGCCGGAGGGAGGGCAGAGTCCACTTCAGAAAGTGGGCAAGATGAGGATCTATATCCAGAAGGGAGGAGACACTCCGGACAAACACTTCAGGTGACAGCCAGACTGGGGACATGCAGAGATCAAAGCAGTTGGCCCAGGTCTGACCCTCACTTTTCCCACCTGGGCTTTGGGACTGAACCTGATTGCCTCACTCCTCGGAGCAAATGTGAAGGAAGGGGGTCAACAACAAACAAAATAGATGCTAGTCCCTCCCCAGCCAAGCCCCTCGCCTGTCATTCCTCACTCAAAAAGCAGAGAGAACAATAGAACCTTCCTCACCAGGTCCTGGTGAGGACTCTGCCAAGTGCCTCCTACCCTGCATTCATCAGTGCGTGGGCAAGTGGTCAGTAAGCAGTCGGTGCTCATTATTGCTGCTGGTGGAATCCCGCCCTGGGGTATGAGGAGCAAAGAGTTGCTCTTCACCCCAGATCTACGTCCCCAGCCACTTGAGGACCCAAAAGACCAAGTAATGCCAGGGGAGGACCATGCCTGAAGCCCACATGAGCATCTCAAGGGCATAGGGTGGGGGTGGGGAGTGGAGAGACCTGGCAGGATAGGAGCGGCCAAGGTCTCTGCAGTCTCTGCGGGGGGACTCCCCTGAAGGGACAGCCATCGAGTCAGGCTCTGGCCCCTGAGCTCTCCTCCTCAGCCAGGCCAGGTCCACATTGGGTCAAGGGGAACTGGCAAGTAGCCCAAGTCAGGCCACAGAAGCCCCCGGAGTTAAACAGCACCTCAGAGGGCAAGGGAAGGGCTGGGGAAGGGAAGGCTACAGACAACAGCAAGGCCTTCTTCAGCGGTTCATGAGAGGATGCAGGGAGGCTCTTCTGAAAACCCCCAGGAAAAAAATGGGTATCCAAAGAGCAGGGGCAGTGAGGGGCTGTCATGTCTCCCTGAGGGGTTAAAGGACGGGAAATGGTCTACACTAAAGTCACTGTGATTCAGGGGGCCTGAGGGAGGATTCTGACTGCACACGGTTAGAGTAGGGGAAGCTGTGGGCAGGGCAGGAGGTGAAGGGGCGTGTCCTCAGTGGCCCATCCTGAAACCCACCCTCGCCCAACCCACCAATTCTGGGCTTCTGGCTCTGTCAGGTAGGACCCAGTGACAATCATGGATGTAGAGCTTGGAATCAGAGGTGAGTTTGAAGCCACTCTGCACAAATTACCTAACTCCTCTCTGCCTTTCTTTCTTACTTTTGTTTAAAACGAAACACAACAAAACAGAACTGGGCTCAGAGGGTTGCTGGAAAGATTAATTCAGTGGATGCCAGCTTAGAGCCTGGCACCCAGGACAAGCTCCATAAATATTCTCTAATGGGGCTGCTATTTTTCTCCTGCCTGGGCAGAGATTTGACTAAGAGTGTCTCTGGTGTCCTTTACAAGTCTAGAATTCCTTGATTCCACAGTCTTGTGATTCACTGTTTGGATTCTGGAATCTGAGGACTGACTGAGGATGACCTGGCTACTCAGGTCTGCCCCATGGAGTCCTGGCCCAACACCTGGACACAGCCCAGCCTGCAGCCCACATCATTTTATTTCCACAAGTGGGCTTTGCCTGACCCATCATGTGCCCCCAACCCCATGAGCAGCCTCGTGGCCACAGATGGCCCTGCCAGCCACCTCTGACCTCTGCCAGACACTCTCACCTGGTGGCCAGGCAGCACGAGCCCCTCCAGTGACTCCTTCCTCACACCTACGATCCCCTGACAATGTCACATGCTGTGGAAGTTGGCAGAGTCAGAGGGACCACAGATGCCAACACAAACACCATTCCTGTGGAAAGAGAGGAGCCCATGGGGGTTATTTTTAACCTGTTGGTCAGAGGCCACAGCTCTAGCCCTGGGAGGCCTGGGGCTGGGGGTTCTGAGGGGACACGAGCTGACAGCTTCACCTCAAAGAATTCCAAGGGCATTGGGATGCAGGGACTCCTGGTCTTACCCTGTATCCTGCAGGACACACAGCCCAGGACAGCCCAGGACAGCCCATCCCGCCCACTGGTCTCACTGGGTCTGAGCTCCATCTGGAAGAACAAGGCTGCCACAAGTCACAGCATATTAAACCTCAGGATGGGTCCCCTCCTGGCCCGGCATTGTATAGCTAAGGACACTGAGACCTGAGAGCAGAAGCCCAAGGTCACACAGTGGTCAGCACCCGTTCCCCGCCCCCTGATTCACCTATAGATCTGGACTCTGACATGCACATGCAAATTACTCTCCAAAGCAACATTGGAGGGGTCACCTCACCCGACCCACCCTGTTGCTCGGTAGAGCCATAGTCCCTCTGCCCTGTCACTGGCTGTCTCACCTCAATGGGCTGACAACCCCAAGATGAGCTCCCCAGGCCCTGCCTCATCGTGCAAGGATTCCCTAGGTGCCCAGGCAGTGCCCCCTAGAGGCCAGCAGCAGCAGTGGCCAGCACCATTGTGGCTGGCGGCCCAGGAGAGGACGTGCGGGCCAGGGCGTGCCTGCGTGGGGGGAACAGGACCTAGCTTCTGCCAAGGGCCTGATGCAGACTGCTGCTGAGCCTGTGATCATCAGAGGGGGGTGGCAGGCAAACAATGGACCCCACAGCCCGGCCTCCTGGCCTTGGCCCCTTGTGCTGGGCAGGCAGCCGCCTCCACTGGCCCTTCACGTAGCCCACGTCCTGCTTCCAAAGTGGTCCTTATCGCCAGGTACGTGCCAGGAGCTCACATGCCCACACTGCAGCGGGGAGGGATCTGTGGGCCCAAGAGGGATGAGAAACAAGACTTCCTGCACCCCCCAAACAGGGACCTGGTCGAGCTCCGCACACCCCTTGATAAGTCTCCCATTCTGAGACCCTAGTCCATCTGGCCAAGTCCCAATACCCAGCTGAAATGGGGAGGCTGGTGTGGGGGAGAAGACAGACAGAGGCCCCAAACTTCCTATGAATACTCTGGGTCACCAGTTCAATAGTACCCATTGTCCCACGTAGCAAGGTTATATGACAAGTAGTCGTGCATGATCCCCTTTACTCAAGGGGGAAACAGAGGCCCACAGCACAGGACTGGTAGGAACGGGGTCAGGAATTGAACCAAGGCAGGCTGATTCCAGAACTCAACCACCCCCCAGGAGAACGCAACAGGAGCAGGCCTCCTAGACCCCAGGAATGTCGGCTTTGAGGTCTGAGGGACATGGCTCAAGGCCTGGAACATCACGCTCTAGGGCAAGTGGAGTCCCTTTGTGGCTCGGCATTTCCTCACCTATAAACTGGGTGCAATGGAGTGAGCAGTGCAGCTGTGTGTGCCTCACACTGGAAGCTGCTCCACAAATACCACTCCCCTTCCCCCAGCAGATTCAGGCGGCCTCCTATCAAATGACCTCAATGGCCTCCACCTGGCTGACTGAAACCCACCATCAGGGCCTACATTCCCCATGTCCAAACCTAGAGTGGCCCTATTCCCTGGCACCCCAGCTCTGCTGCAAGTTGCTGGAAGACCTGCCAGTTAGCCCCCTAGGTTCCCTCAGCCCCTGCCCTGTCATGGAACCCTCCATAGGCCCTGCGTTTCCCTGTCTCCTGTCCAGGAAGATTAAGTACCCGCCGTGGAGCCAGAGAGTCTCTGCCTCCTCTTACATGGACATGCGCATAGTCAGGCCTCACACAAAAAGACCTAGACCCTGGTCCCCGTCCAGTCTGCTACCAGGAGCTACATGACCTTGAACAAGTCCTTAACCTTGTAGGGCCCATTTCTTTACTTGTCCAGTGGTGGTCACATTCCCATCTAAATTCTAGGCTTGTGAGGACAAAGTGAAGCCACCTCTGTAACATACCTCCCATGAGATAGCCTCATGACTTCTGCTTAGGACATTAGGACTCCAGCGACAGGAGGAGGGTGCAGAGAAGGGCCAGGACCAGGAAGACACAGGAACCAGACATAGATGTCAGAGAAGGAGGGAGGCAGAGGGTTTTCCCTACTGTGCTGTGAGGGCTGAGGCTGCCTGGGCAGGGGAACAGAAACCCAGAGGCTGGTCACTGGCGGTGTCAACTCTGGGACAAAACTGCTGCAGTCCCTGTTACTGAAAGTGAAGCAATGGCAAGAGACACCAGCCAACCTCAATGGCTGGGAGTTGGCCAAATGGGACAGCAAGGGACCCACAGCAGATCTTATCTCCAGGAATTCTAGAGGAGGCAGGCTAGAGAAGGAGTCTCTGTCCCCAGAGGGACCCAGGGATGATGGACAGATATAGCCCTGCCCCCAGGCAGCTCCCTGCCTGACCTTTCTCCCTCTCAAGGGAGAGAAAGGGGTCTGCCTTCGGGATTCCCAGTCTTATAGGGAAACTTCACCAACGTCAGCCTTATGAGAAATCAGTGTGACAGGGAGTGTCCATCTCTGTGCTCAGGGAGCCCCAGAGGGCTTGTCTGCCTCTGAGGGAGCAGATATTTGAGTGAATATTGGGCATCTGTGTGTCGACACCTTCCCGGCTTCTTTCAGACCCTGCAGTCTGATGAGGCTCCTGTCAGGTGGGGTCAACAGGCAACCACCAAAATGATGCAGACCCACCCACCCACCCCCAGCAGTTTTGTCCCAGAGTTGACACCTCCCACCCTCAGACATGGCCTCTGCCCCTCCCCCAGCCCTCTTGTCTGAGGGGCATCTGTATCCAACAGCTCTCGGGCTTGTGAGTACATAAGAATGCGTGGCCCTCCTCTGGCCCTCTCAGGGTTTATTGCCCACCCTGCCCCCACCAGTGTTTGAAGAAAGGCAAGAATTCCTCACTTTAAGGAGAGGATTCCTGGTTGGGTCCTGGGCACCGGTCTTCCTCAGAAGTGCTTCTGAAAGCTTGGAGGATGGAGGGTGGGGGAAGACATCTGGCCTAGGGATGGCTGGGCTCATGGCCTTGAACAGCTGGGCTGCATCTGGCTTCCAGACATCCACCTCCTGCTCCATGATTCACCCCAGCCTCACATGTCTGCTGAGGCTCAGGGCATGGGTGTAGGTCTGGCTGCGTGCATTCTCCCACACGCACGCGCAAGGCTCCCGTGGACACGGGGAGGGGCGATGGCTGGGGTCATGGGCTAGTAGAACCCCTTCTTTTCTTTCCCCTGGGCCTCATGTCATCTTTCATGCAACCACTTGGGAGGTGGGATCCACCATGACTCAGTCTCCCCGCCTGGAACTCCTCTCGGGCTCTGCAGGCTCTGGGCAGGTGAGGTTGGGAACACGCTGGGAGTGGTGGGCAGCTGGCCACAGAGCAGGCCCTGAGCTCCCACAGCTCCACCAGCTCTACCAACTCCTTCCAGGGAAAGGAACATCTCAGGACAGCAGAGAAGGGGGCTGGAGAGGAAAATAACATGCCAGGGAAGGAGGCTATAGGGAGCCCAGAGCATTTCCCTACCAGGCAGAGCTTCCTGGAGACAGGGCTATGACTGTGTGTCCCTCAGACAGGGGCTTCCTGAGGACAGGACTGTGTCTCCTCCCTCAGACTGTTGTGAGTTCCATGAAGACAGGGGCTGTGTCTGTCCATCAAACTGGGTCAGAATAGGATTCCTTTTGGCATCTAAAACAGATGAGTCTACACATGTACACACTTCAAGGTTTTCAGACTGGAAGTGGGTGGGGAATCCCAACAAATCACCCTTCTGAGGAAGGACAATCATGCTCACTGACATGGGTCCTGAGTGCGCAGCCTGCTCCCAGTTCACCCACTCACCCCTCTGGGTGGTCCCTCCCACAATCTAGCCCCATTCTCTCATGCTAAATCACCATGGGTGGCTGGGCAGGGTGGACCTGCCTGGGCCTGGTGGGGTCAGGGTCGAGCTGAGAGACCAAGCATTTTCTGGCTTTATCCCAGGCCCAGCTGCCCTCAGCTGGGAAGGTCTACAGAGCCATTTGAGCATGGAGGCAGCCGACAAGCCTGGGCACCTACCTCTGTAGTCTGGGGAAGTCAGGAAAGGCCAGCTCCTGTGTCCACGAGCCCAAATCAGCTCAGGAAGTGGGTCCAAGCCTCCCTCGGTTTTTCCTTATCCTATACTCTAGCCCCAGGGTTACAGAGGGGGATCGCTCCTACCCCAATGGTTCCCTGGGAGGGATGATGGCCCCACCTCAGAATATATATGTGTAGCTGTGGAGAAATCTGGAAACAGCTGGACAGACCTAGAAATGCCTCCCTGTTTCTTTAACCCCATTCCTCTCTGTCTGCTCACCTCCTGCTCCACTTTCAGGACAATGAAACAGGATCATGCTGAGACTGGTATGGCCACACCAGGAAAAAAGGACATTTGTTTGTTTGTGTTTTTTTTAATGGTGCAGGGATCAAACTCAGAGCCCTGCTCACGCTAAGCAAGTGCTCTACTGATGAGCCACATCCCCAGTCCCAGAAGGAACTGGGGATGTGGCCCTCCTGTGCCACTGATCACCCCGTCTCCTGGCTGATGGGGTCAGTCAGTGCCTCTCCAGGTAGCACTGGGAATTGGCCATCACCATGACTGAATGTATCCTGAGCTATCAACCCCACTACACACAGAGGGAGACTGAGACCTTTTGCAGTGAGCACAGATCCTGCCCTAGAGTGAACCCACCAGGCCTGTGGTCGACACCCACGCTGCCTGAGTCAGGGTGGCCTTTCCCTCAGCCAGACCATGAGCTCCCTAAGGACAGGGACTGGTCTCAGCTTCCTGAGAGGAGCTTGCTCAGTAATGGATTGAACAAAGACAGGCAAAGCCCCGAACCTCAGCTGGTCATGCTGTGGCACTCTGCAGCTTGGTCAGCCTAAACTGGCTGGCTCAGGACCTCCTCACCTCTGGGCCCCTCCCTGGCCACAAGTCCCCTGCTTGGTTCCTGGCAGCCCCAAACTTCTACTGTCTTGACAGAGAGGGTCTAAGGTGGTACAGAGAGCTGTGCACTCAGGCCAGAATGGACCATTTGGAGAAGTCCCCAGAATCTGGTGCAAGAGCTCTCTCCTCCAGCTGGTAGAAGGGCAGGCAGAAACCCACATGCTGTCCCCTGCCCCTGAGTCCCAGCCAGTTGGCTGTGCTAGGCTCAGCTTGGCCAGGTTCTCCCACACTCAATGCCATCTCCCTTCTCACCCCCACCCTGGCATCATTCTTCTTTCCAGTACAGCCTTTGCTCCAGCCACATGCCTAAGCAAGGACTCAGCCCCAAGAAACTCAGCCCGACCCCACCAATCTCTGTTCATCCTCCTGCTCCCTCCACTCCCCAAACCTCCCCAGGGTCCCTGGGCTCCACATACTCTGCAGAGCTCTAACAGCCAGAAGGGTCTCAGCAAAGGCCTCAGGCAAGGGCAGCGATCCAGTTCCCCCAGTAACCTAGCATGCCTCCATCTTCCAGGAAGCCACCAAACCACTCTCCTATCCCGCCCTATTGTCAGCCTGTGACATCCCTCAAGGCAGCAAGTTCCTTAGCTCTGCTTCCCATTGTGTGGGCGAGGAGGAGGCCTCTCTCTTATCAGATGCCAAGACTTGCTGCAACCAGGCTCTGAAGCTGAGAGAGTTGTCATTGAGCCTAACCCTCAAGTTCACACTCTATAATCCAGAGGCAGGCTTACGCAGAACCTGCCAGCTTCCATTGTGGCCCTACTTCATACACCTTTTGGTTGAGTAACTTTTTTTTTTTAACTTTAAAAAAAAATGTGGGCTAACACAAAACATGAAGTTTGCCATCTTAACCATTTTTAAGGGTTCAGCTCAGTGGTATTAAACATGTTTCAATTGTTACCCAGCCCCCACCACATCCATCTCCAAAGTGCTTTTCATCTCACAAAACTGAAACTCTACCCAGTAAACACTAACTCCCCAGCCCCCAGCAACCAGGGGTCCACTTTCTGTCTCTTTGAACTTGACTCCTCCAGGTGCCTCATTAAGGTGGAATCATGAAATATTCAGCTGACTGATTTCACTCTTCATAATGTCCTTCAGGGTCATTCATGTTGTCTCCTGTGTTAGAATTCCCCTTTTTCAGGTTCCTCCATAGACTAGGCATGGACCCAGCTATGCCACCCTTTTGTATTTATCCTGAAGAATTAAAGTCATCTTACTACAGTGACACATGCATACCCATGTTTATAGCAGCCCAATTCAAACTATGAAACCAGCCTAGGCATCCAGGAACGGATGAATGGAAAAAGAAAATGTGGTATAGATACACAATGGAGTTTTATTTCAGCCATAAAGAAAAAAGGAAATTATGTCATTTGCAGAAAAAATGGATGGAACGTGAGACCATGGTTTCACGTTCCATCCATTACGTTAAGCAAAATAAGTCAAACTCAGAAGATCAAGGGTTGTTATGTTTTCTCTCATATGCAGAAGCTAGAAAGGAAAAGAAAAGTATTGTGGGGGTGGACAGGTCTCATGAAAGTCAAAGGGAGATCAATAAAGGAAAAGGACCAAGGGGTTGGAAGGTGGGGAGGGAGAGAGGAAGTGCTGGGGAGTGATATTGGTCAAATTATATTGTTATATAGTGTGCATGTATGAATATGTAACGACAAACCCCGTCACTGTGTATAACTCTAATGCACCAATAAAAAATGTGGAAAAAAATCCCCCTCCTCTTAAGGCTGAATAATAAATAATCCACTGTGTCATTGTATGTATGTAGCACATTTTCTTTTCTCTCTCTCTCTCTGTCTCTCTCTCTTTTTTTTTTTTTTTTTTTTGGTCCCATATTGAGGATGGAAACCAGGGCCTACAAAACAAGCACTCCACCACTGAGCTACCTCAGTAACTTTTTAAACTATTCTTTTAGAAAAATCAAAGCAATGTATTTTCATGTAAAAAAATCTGAACATCTCAAAAACAAATAAAGTGAAAAATGGACTTGTATTCTCTCTGCTCACAGAAAGCTGTTTCTGGTGAATCCTAGAATTTTTGAGGCACAAGGGCCAACAGGTTTATATCTATTTTTGACACATATAGTGACTTATTCCTTACCCGTGCTTCCCAAACATGAGTGTGCATACTATAAAATGTGTAACAACACAGACTGCTGAGTCCCAGCTCCAGGGTTCTCAACCCAGTAGTTTAAGGTGGCCCAAGATGGTGGGCTCCTAATAGGCCCCCCAAGATGCCAATGCTGCCCTGGGGCACACTCTCCACCAAGTAGCACCATATAAGTAATGTCTTGCCATGTGCTTTTCCACTTAGTATCAGTGCCTAAGCTCACCCTCACTCCCCTCAACCACTACATGCTCCAGGGTTTGGACATTCATAACATATCTAACTGGGCCCTACTGATAGACTTGATGTTCCTTCCAAGTTTTCAAGTTTGGAAACAAAATTGCAATGAACACAGGCTGTACTCTGAACACTTGGGACACTTTTAACATTGTATCTGGTGGATTCCTAGGCATGGAATCCTGAGCTGTAAATTACTTCTTCTGATGCATATTACCAGGTCCCTTCCTAGGTACAGTGACTTTCCCATCAAGTCTAAAGATGCTTGTGTTCACACAGGCAGAGGTCACCCTTGAAGTAGCCATCAAATTGGTGAAAAGAGAACCTTCTCATTTCTTAATTTTGATTTTGCATATTTTGACTGAGGGAGCACTTGTTAGCCATTCGGAAACCCTCTCCTGGCTGAGCATGGTGGTACTTGCTTGTAATGCCAGCAACTCAGGAGGCTGAGGCAGGACATTGCAAGATTGAGGCCAGCCTCAGCAGCAATGTAACAAGACCCTGTCTCAAAATTAAACTTTTTTTAAAAAGTGGGGTTGTGTTGGGGCTGTAGCTCAGTGGGAAAGTGCCTCTGGGTTCAATCTCCACTAAAAAACAAACCAAAAAAAAAAAAAAAAAACAGAAATCCTTTTCTGTTCTTTCATGTGCTTTGGCCATTTTTCTGTTTGTTTTTCTTTTCCTTATTGACTTGTAAGAACTCTGTCGTCCATGTTGAAAATATTTTTTTCCAGTTTGTTATTTGCCTTTAGACCTTAGGATATTACATTTTCATGTAGCCAGTTTTTAAAAATCTTTCCTGTGGAGACTCCTGGATTTTGTCATACTTTCCCCACTCCAAGAATATATACTTTTAGAATTTTTGCTAATGTTTTCTTCTAGTAATTTTACGGTTTCCTTTTTACATTTATATTTTTGTTCCATCTGGGATTTATTTCAGAAATAGAGAACTGTTTTTATTTATTTATTTTTTCCTAAGCAGCTAGACAATTATCCAATTTGATTGAAT
Source organism: Marmota monax (assembly GCF_021218885.2). NCBI lineage: Eukaryota > Metazoa > Chordata > Mammalia > Rodentia > Sciuridae > Marmota > Marmota monax. The sequence continues at coordinate 2,352,586 of NW_026694837.1, read as the reverse complement.
CATTCATCTTTTCTCCTCTGATCTAAAATGTCACTTTATCATATATTCAATTTCCATTGTTCATGGGTGTGTGTCTGGACTCTACTCTTTTCCTTTGATCTGTCTGCCTGTTCTTATGCCAGTACCCAACTATTTTATTATTGGAGCTTTACAGAACATTTTCATAGCACTAGTTGCCCCTTATAATACCTCTTTTTCAGAATTTCCCAAGCTCTCTCTGCATGTTTATTTCTCCAGATGAACTTTAATATAATTTGTCAAGTTCAAAAGATCTTGTTGTTTTTCACATCTTCTAACAGATGTGATTTTCTGATTTCTCAGCGCACAGCCAAACAGAAACAAGCTGAGAACAATGGGGGTGGGTTGGAGATGGGCCTGAGGCAGGCAAAGTGAAGGCAGGGCAGGAGAAGTGACAGCTAACAGAGAGGGAATAGAAGTGATGAAGAACTATAAAAAGTAGACACAAGAACTATGAATATGTAGCCATCAGGGAAGTGGGGCCAAACAGGGCTTGGGATTTTCACTACATTACAACCAGAATAGTGCTGGACCCTTGTGACCACAGTTCTGAGTCACGAAGACTCACATGTTCTGTAACCTCTGATTAAGAAGGCCGGGAAGTGTGTAATACCCACTAGTGATTCCTATCCAAAATATCCCTTTTTAAGGCCTCAGATATTAATGTCTGGAAAACCAGTATGAAACGGTTCATTCTTGGATGATGAAATCAATGTGACATGTTTCTGGTCTCTACAGTTTTCTCAAAACCCACCTCCAAATTCCAAGGAGCTGCCAGCACTGAAATTTGAATTCATTCTACCCATGGAAACAGAGCTAAGGGAAATAGTCCCGGTCTTTCAGCCAGTCCAAACAGCTCAAAAAAGAGATTGACCTCTTACCAAGCGTCTGCCCAAAAAGAAGAACGTGTTAATAGGCAGATCATCCTCCAGTCCCCAACATCCCCACTGAGTGAATGCTATGTTCCCATCATACTGGGGGACTGAGGCTCAGAGAGGTCAAATGACTTGAACATTTAAATTAGTATGTGACAGAGCCCTCACTCTCATTCCTGCCACCACCAGAGTGCCCAAAAGGCAACTGATCCTATTCAGACATCCCTTTGCAATGTCCTGCCACCTGCCCAATTCCCATAGCCAGGAGACAGACATCTCACCCCAGACCTATAAATGGTATGTGCAGCTGGAAGGGTGAAGTGAGGTGTCAACCTGAGCCACTCAGGAAAGTTATGGACAGGCTCTCCCTGTATGTCACTTTCCAGCCCAAAATCAGGGATTCCCAAAGTAGGGAGGTTGCCCCTGGAACTTAGAGATACCTCCAAGATTAGGGCACTGCCTGCCACAGCCAGGGCCTCCCTGCCCTCCCTCGGTTATCCCAGGGCACAGTTTCTGTGTTCACCATAATACACCTTTGCCAGAGGTGTGGGCAGAGCCCAGTCTGGTCCCAGACACCCCAGGGAATAGGAGCTGTGCAAGTGACATAGGAGAGAAGAGGTGACACGGGAAGACACTCCCTTGGGAGTTCCCCAACACAGAAGAAACAGAGGTCAAAGCACTCCTTCGTTTTTTCTTCCCAGGCCCTTAATAAGGGGCATTACAGGGCTCACCCTGTATTCAGGTACGGGGGGGGGGGGGGAGAGGCTCTCAAGGCTAAGACTCCTGGGGGGGCCACCTTCGTGGGACTATATGGTCCGAATGGCAGGCAACCAGTGCTTTCAGCCCGCTGTAAACCCCCAGCCCAAGACCTGGCTGACTGTAGAGCACTGACCCAGAGGAGGAGCAGGGTGAGCAAATAAATTCATTCCAGCACCCCACCATGAAGTGCCTACTACGCGCATAGGACCTTGCTATTGGGGTGGAAGATGAAAAGGGACCTGAGTTGGAATTCGCTGGAAGGGAGGCAACGTGCACGGAAAAGGTCTGGGAGCCGGGCTGCGCGGGGTGTCGCTGAGACTTAGTCCAAGCCTCCCCAGACCCTGGGCGCGGAGGACACGCTCGCTCCGGGGTCCGGCGCGCGCGCTCAGGGCCGGCGCCGCACGCGCGCGCGCTCACGCCGCTGCTCCCCCGCCCGCGCGGCTCCGGCTCCCGCGCGCGCGCACTTGAGGCCTCCCTTGTGCGTCTCCTCCATTCGCTACGTGCAGAATAGTCCGTCGGCAGCAGCTGCAGCGCCGGGTGGGAGGGGGAGGAGGAGGGGAGGGGGAGGCGGCGCCCGGGTCTGGGGGAGGGGCCGCGGCGACCGGGCGAGAAAGGGGTGGGAAAGAGGGGCTGGGCCCCCGCAGCGGCCGAGCCCGGGTGGGCGCCACGCTCGTCCCCTCCCCCTCCCCGTCACTGCTCCTTTCTGCAAGGCCATCGCGGCCATCCTCCTGCTCCGTGTCGGAGGCGTCCTGCAACCCAGCGGACCTACGGGCTGTTTCTCCGTGTGGTCTCCACCCTAGAACCCAGACCCCAGACCCAAGAAAGAGCCACTCCTGCTGTCGCCTCTCTGCTTCCCGTCCCAATCACATTCCCAAGCTTTTGTGTGATACCACCCCACAGCAAGCCCTTCCCCACTCCTTTTTTTGGGGTGGGGTCCCTAAGAGGTGCTGCAGCCTCACTCCCCTTCCAGCCCTTGCTCTTACCCCATCTGAAGGAAGAGGCATGGACAATGTGGACCCCGCGAGTGTATTTCCCAGCATCTCACCATGCGCACACAGGCTCAGCCATGAAAAGGTCACCTGGCCCAGAGAACGCAGCTGCCCAGGTCCCTAGGGCCACTTCCAAAGGAGTGCCGGAAGGACTGAGCTGGTAGGAATTCTCAGGCATTACAAGGATGTACCCTATACACCTGTTTACAATGGGTTCCCCAGGAATGTGATGGCAGGGATCACCAAGGAGTGGATCCTATAACCCTCAAGGACTCCAAATAGACCAGATCCTGGTCCTGCCAGGAATCCAGATGTGGCCCAGATGTCCACAGCAGTCCCTCCCACAGGGTGGGACACCAGCTATTGTATGCAGCCCCCCCGAATCAGTATCAAGGGAGGAAAGCTGGCAACCTCCAGTGCCCCTTCCCCATTCAGCCTGCTGGGAAAGCACAACTCCTTCACCTTCCTCTTCCTGCCTAGAGCCATCTGGGTTCACCACTTAGGTTCAACCTGTGGTCTAACTTCTAATCCTCTGCTGAAAGGTTAAGTCTAGATCCCCAGGAAGGAAGGTGTCCTTCCCGGGTCAGTCTCATATCACACTCTCTCTCTCTCACACACACACACATACACACACACACACACAGTGACCCATGAGCCTGGGCTCTACACTATATACAACTGGACACAAGGAAAGGGATTGATTTCTCTGCTCCATTCCTAGTGGCCTCATCTTTGGGCAACGCCCTCTGCTGTCCATTGGGAAGTACAGGAAAAAACAAAGACTCAAGACACTCAGAGGATCTGCGGAAGGGGACAAGAGAGAGAAACAAGTGGAGACTTGGAGCTTATAGTACCAGCTGGGCTGGCCACACACAAGGGAGGCATGATGAGGTTTTCCTGGATATAAGGGGTTTGGGGCCAGCTCTCTATGGGCTTAGGGGGCAAGTCAAGTAGGTAGATGGTGCTCAGGACACCCCAGGAGTGGCCCTTCCCATGTGCTAGGCCCTGCCCCTGCCCTGGATGGCTCACATACCCATTGACCCTGAAGGCTGCTGTGTGCTGCCAGGGGGTCCTCCCTGTCAGCCTCTCCAGGGGTGGTGGCTGGGAGGAGCGCCTCTGGCTCAGAACTGAAACTTGGGACTGAGAGAAGGTGACCCCAAGATAGAAGGCTGCAATTGGCAACCCCCAGTTCACATATACACAGGATGCCCAAGCCCAGATCCCTGGCATGGCAGGACTCTCAAGGGGGGTTGGGCCTGGCATGAACTTGCCTGGTCCCAGGAGATGCCAGCTAATCCAGAGGTGAGACCTGGGTCAACAACCCATTGCCCTGCCTCCTGACGCCAGGTATCCTCCCCATCACGTCTCACACGTGGGGCCAGGGCGGGACCAGGGCGGGACCAGGGCGGCACACAGATGGTGCTGGGCTGGGCTAGTGCTGGGGTCTTGCCTTAGAGCCACTGAGGAGCAGGACAGGACAAAGATAACTGAGGGGCTGTCCTTGCTGCAGCAGGAGCAAGCCTGGTTAGAGAGAATAGGGACTGGATGGGCCCCCAGACTTTTGGAGTCTGTCCTTTGTCCTGAGTGAGGGAGGCTGCAAGTGTCCCCAAAGACTGGCAGCTCTAAGACCCACCCTCAAGTTGCTTCTCCTGAGGTGGGTCTTCTAGTTTGGCCCTCAGGGCCTCAACATCAGCACACACCCTTCACCCAGGTCTTACCTCCAAAGGCAGCCCCTGCTCCTGGCTTTCACAGCACCCACTGGGCCCTTGTCCCTAGACCTGACTTCAGTTCTGCATCCCAGCAAAGTCAGAGAGCCTGGCTGTCTGCACCACTCCTGTGGTAAATGACACTGTAACTTCCGCTGTCCCACCCTCCCTGCACCACTTGACTGATTCACTGACTTCCACCTTGCAGGCCAGGCCCCCTTCCAGGCCCAGCCTGGGTGAAGAGGATTCCTAGGGGAGGGATTGGGGCCCAGGGGAACAGAGAGCCAGGCACTTTAATTGGAGGTAATTAGTTAATTCACTCTGAAAGCAATGAAGGAGGAGAGAGGAGGGGAGGGGGGCTCTGGCCTAACAGGGTTCAACTGCTCACACTGTGGTGTCTTTCTAGCCCAGAGCTGACCTGAGCGCCCACACGCCCTTAGGAGACCCTCTATTCCATCCCAGACCAGTCCAGCAAGGCCAAGAGCAGAACCAGCAAGTGTAGGAAACAGCTTGTGCAGTGGGGTGGTTGCGAACCAGGCTTTTGAAGTTAAGTTCACACCTGGGAACTGGCTGGAGAAGTGGATTGTGGAGATGCCGAGGGTCCTGGGGTGGGTACTGGTACCTATCCTGCCACTATACCTCCATCCCTCTCAAGGTCATTCTATCTACCCCAAGGTAGGGGCCCATCCTCCTCCTTTGGTCTGGAAGTCCCAGGGCTGCCCATCCTAAACCGAACAGGGCCTGCAGCTAACTCCACTCGATTTACTGCAGGAAACCACTCCAGCAACGGGGAAAGGGGCGCCAGAGGACAGAGCCCCTGCCGGGCCCCAGGGGGCGTGTCGGCGGCCCCAACGCATCGCCGGCAGGCAGCGTGGCGGGGACTCTGCCCTACAGCCTCCTGCGCCGTCCGGAGCAGCTGACTCGCTGGCGGCGAGCCAGGTCGCCACGGCCGGGAGGCAGCAACGTGCGGCGCGGCATGTCGCGGGTGCAGAGGCAGGGAAACGTGGGGGCGGGCCGGCGCGCCTCCTCCCCCTCCCCACGCTGGCCCATTCATAAAACCCGCAGGCACTGCCCGGGCCTGGCAGCCTTGGCTTCCTAATTGCAAGCTCATTAAGGAGTTTGCATCTCATTTGCATGGAAATCATTTCCTGGCCCTAAACAGAGAAACACCCCCACCCCATCCAGCAGCCCCCTGTGCCCTGCTCTACCCAGCCACAGTCCCGGAGAGGAGGGGGCCTGTCCCTCTGGTCGGCGCCTTCTTCCCTGCCGCCTCCCCCTTCCTCCTGTCCCCCTTGGGAGTGGGGGAGAGGGATTGGCAGAGCACCCACCCAGCAAGGAGCCCTGCCTATGCCCCAGGTGAGCTGGCTCTGCCCCAGTGGGTCCAAGTGAGGGAGATGCCGGCCAAGTCATTTGCCCCCCGGCCTGGCCATGCCCAGGGAAGGGAGGAGGCGGTGGGCAGTCCTCTGGAGCAGCTGGGAGTACCTGGCAGGAGTAGGGCTGGTGGGTGAGGCTGTTCGTGCCCAGCCTCACGTACCTTCCCTGCTACAGGCCGTGCCCCCACCCCCACACCCCTCGCCCCACAGAACAAGCGCTCAGTGAGTACCAAACAGACACCCAGTCACCGGCGCACAAAGACACCCACACTGGGCCAGCCATCATGGCGGCCTCCCTGGCAGCCACCCCCCCGCCAGCAGACAGATGCCTTCACGACCATTTTGTTCTCCAGCATGGTGCCAGGGTTGGGGGAAGGGGCTTGTCCTGAGACTTCTCTGAGTAAAAGGCCCACAGGGGGGTTCCCTTATGAACCCCAGATGTGGCCTTTTGCCCCTCTTCTCCTGCAACCCATACTTATGGGGGCTCCCAAGTGCTGCTTCCTGCATGAGGACCCAGCTTCTGTTCTTCCTGTCCCAAATATATGTGGTGGAGGAAATGCTCCCCACTCATCTGAAGTGGGGGGATATTTTAATACAAAATCTGTTGGAAATGGAATAGAACTGCCCAAAGTAGATGAAATCAGATACTGCCTGGAACAGTGTCCTGGATCTGTATATCCTAGCAGAGTGAAAATGATCACAAAATTTTCAGCATTAGAGTCCAAAATAAAATCTAGCCTCTTGTTCAGGTCATTAAGGTCCCTCCCCAGTCCGGCTCATGCTTCCTGTCTGCCCACACTCCTACCTGCTGTATCTGAAGTTTCTTCCTTCTATGGCTAGGGTCAAAAAGGGTGGGCAGGAATGTTCAGTTGGCATTTGAGCACTGTGTGTGTGCATGGTACAGGGATGCTTAAAGAAAATACTAGAACACTTATTCATTTTTCATCTCATCCTTTTTCTAATTAATGTGACCATATTGTAAAAGATCAACAATATAAAATATACTCATATTACAGGGGTGTGCTCAACAATCTTTTTCTTGCTAGGGTTCCATGATCAAAAATAGCTTGAAGGTCACTGGTCTAGACTTCAGGCAGAGTGACTGTGGGCAGGGGCTGGTTTGTCTTGTCTGTCTGAGTATCTGGCCTGAAACACGGTGAGCTCAGAGCCTTGAAGGGAGGCGGGAGCAGGGACAGAGTGGTAAAGGAACAAAGTCCACTCCTAGAAGTGACAGATGAAGAAACTGAAATGACTGTGGGTGGGGAAATTGCTCAGAGGAGGACATGGACAGGTAGAGTCTCCCATTGGTGCTAGGTCTGCTGGGCCCAGCACCCAGCATCACCCAAACCCAGCTCCCACCCACACCAGCAAGCACCACTCCCTCTCCTGCCTGCTAGACTCTGCTGGCACCAAAGGAGCAGAGCCCGGTAGGGCTGCCACCCACCACATCTCCCAACTTGGCAGGAAGCCTGTTGAGTGCTTAGTATTCTGGAATTCTCCAGAAGCCCATCAAATATGGAGAAAGCATTTAGGCTCCAGACAGGCCCCAATTCCCCTCCAGGTGAGTGACGTGGGCACAACACATAACTGCTACGGGCTTCGGTTTCTTCGCCTATAACACGGGACTAACAAGCACACTTACCACGTGGTGTATTGTGGATACTGACCAGCCTGCTGGTGTACACGTCTAGCACATAATGCATGCACCAGAGTCTTCCTGGTCTGTGCAACAGGTGCCCACTAAAGAATCTGTTGGGGGCTGGGATTGTGGCTCAGCGGTAGAGCACTCACCTAGCACGGGTGGGACCCGGGTTCGATCCTCAACACCACATAAAAATAAAGGCATTGTGTTGTGTCCATCTACACCTAAAAAATAAATATTTTTTTTAAAAAGTGGTTAGTCTTTGTTAAAAAAAAAAAAAAAAAGAACCTGTTGATTATGACTTGGCAACATCCTGCGAAGGAAAATTCTGCAGGCAGACAAATGAGCCCTTGCAGACACCTCCCTGCAGAAATTTTGCAGCCACCCAGAAGCCTGGGCTTTCTCTAAACTCGCCCACTCTCTGGTGGCTTGGCCTCCTCTTTTCCACCCTGTTCCTTTCTCGCAGGCAGGACAGCTTCACTTCAAGCATGAACTGAGGGTGACATCTAGTGGCCATTTTTGTAGCTGCATGACCCTGACTGGTGACACCCTCTCCTGGAGGGACCTGAGGTCAGGTGTGGGAGCTCTTGGTTCCAACACCTTTCCTACCCCTTCCATCTCATGGTCAGGGCCCCGGCAGTCTCTGAGGCAGCCACTCCCCGCTCTGCCCTTCAGATCTCCAGCTGTCAGGGCTGCACCCAGTGGGAGGGATGACCAAGGAAGACTGCCCACTCTGCAGCCCCAGCCCTGGCCCCACTCAGAAAGCAGAATATAGCTACCCTTCTCTCAAGTGCTACTGGACACCTTACAGGCATCACCTCGCTCAACTCTTATCACGAGAGCCCATCATTATTGCAAAGAAGCCTGGACACAGCAAGGAAACTGCAAGACTCACAGCTCCTTGGTGCCCAAGTGCTGAAGCGACTCCAGGTGATGCTCAAGGCCAAGAAGAAGGGGCCTGACTTGGGAGCTTCAAGTTCCAAGCCAGCTTTGCCCCAGCTAATGGGGTGGCCTCTGTGGAAGGCCTCCTGCCCACTGGGCCTGTTTCTTTGACTGTCCTATGACAAGTTAGAGGCGTAGTGATTCTCAAACTGGCTGTGCATGGATCCCTTCGGGGGGCGCGGGGTGTTAATATACAGGCTTGCTGAGCCTTGCCTGAGAAAATCAAAATCAGAGTGGAGCCAAAGCATGGGTTCTTTTCAAAATATTCAAAATCTTTCTGGGTGCTTCTATATGAGAACACAGCCTTTCCAAGTTTCCAATTTTCAGACTCCCCTCCTGAGGTCAGCTCCCCGGGCTTCTCCCAGTCCCAAGGGCTCTCCAGAGAAACTGTCTCAACTCCTCCCAGACCCCCAGAATAAGTGACCTCCTCACCATCAGGGGGCCCCCAGAAGGACACTGGCCCATCGGCCCTTTCTAGAAAGAGCCCAGCAGGCTTGAGCCTCCTGAGGTTCTGACCCCAGGCCCGGCCTCCTGGCTGGGGGAGGGAAGGCCACAGGGAGCTTAACCCCAACAGGATGAAGGCGGCATAATTAGGGTCAGGCGGTTGGCTCAGCCTGCGGAAATCCCCAGCTTAGTAGGGATGGGGGGGGGGCTGCAGCCTTGGAGAGGGGGTCAGGGCAGAAGTGAGGGGGCAGGGGAGGCCAGGCATGTGAAGACCCTAGGACCTAGGCCCCAGCTGCCCCCTGAGAGGGCCCACTAGGGACTCCACACAGTCCCCTCATTTTTTGGGAGTGCTGACCCTCACAGAGGGAGGGAAGGGGTATCTAGCCCCCACCCCTGAGGTCCTGCTGCTCCTTCAGGATGGGGTGCACCAGGATCACCCCCTACCCCAGTCTTGGCGGGAGGCAGAGGGCCCTGGTGGGAAAGGACTACAAGAGCATTCCCAGGGTGACCCCAGCTGCCCCTGCCCATAATCCCCAGGCCTTTAGTGAGGGATCACCTTCCCCTGTGGAATGTAACACCCAGGGGATGAAACAGAGGGGTGCAGATGTCAAGAAGGGGGGCTTGCTGGGGGTGGGTACTTCCCAGTCCCCAAAAAGGCCCTTGAGGAGGTGGCAACTGCAAAGAGAAAAGCCCCTTCCCCCATTGTTCCCCAAGCCTGTCTTCTGAGCTCACTGTGGGGCACAAGGTCTCAGGCCAGTTTGACCAGGTACCCTCCAGCCAACACCCACCCGAATCCTAACACAGGGCGGGGTCTGGACGGTAGCTTTTACTAACCTTTCATCTTACAGGGGAGGAAATGGATTTGACAGAGAAAAAACTGGTGAAGATCGTGTAGTGTCAGAACCACACCTAGAAGGCCCAGCTGCCTGAGAGACTGCTTTGGTAATCTAGCAAGAACAGCAGCTTGTCACTGAGGAGTCCCTCACACCTGTGCTGGACCCTCTGCCCCACAGCTGGGCACCCAGCTCTCTTGCCTTCCAGGGTCATGGGCTGGACATGGCAGGGCAGGAAGGGGATCATGCATACTGGTCACAGCTGGACCAGGGCCCAGAATCAACACCAAGGGCTGGCAACATTTCCCTTGCACAAAGCCTGGCCTCCCAGAGGCTGACCTCTCTTCCCCAGCCTCACCCCTAGCCCCTCAAATAGGCCCTGAATGAGCCTCAGTCCTGCTGGCTGTGGGGTCTCCCAGGAACCCCTGTGGACAGGACCATGTGGAACACAGAGGTACCATGCCCAGCCCAGCACCCACCACAGGGATGCTCAGGAATGAGGAGGGACTCCTGGAAAGGTGGCAGAACTCAGCTCAAGTCACAGGACCCTAAAAGCACCTTCAGTAGGAAGCCACCTCAAACATCTGGTCCAGCCCACATGACCTCCCAGTTGGAGGACAGCTGCCTTCTGCCTCGACACTGTGAAATGGGAGCCTGTTGGCTGTCCATTCAGCCTCTCAGCTAGTGAGCCTTGTCCCATGCTCGGCCACGTTCTGGGGCTGAGGCAAAGTACCATGTTCAAGGAGGCAGGCTAAGTCCTTACCAGATAGAGCCGAGGGTCTGCGGGCAGCCTCTCCTGGACCTGGCATGGTGAAAGTGAAAGTCAAAGATGCTCATCAGCAATGATCTCCCCACCTTTATGTCGCACTGACATCAAGTGTGTTTGCCCGCTCGGGCTCATTCCATACTCACGACCACCAATCCCAACAGCACCAGCATCGCTGACAGATGGCAAGATGAGGCTCAGAACATGATGGCCTTGCAGCTGGAAGAGCAGCAGAACCAGGACTCTGCCTGGCAGCCCAACTCCAGCCCAGGGTTCCCTTTACACACCCACTCCCAGCCCCCACCAACGTGGGTTTCATGTGGAAGACAGGATTAACCCAGGAGGAAGAAATTGTGATTCGGGCCCCAATTATAAAACTAATCAGTGAAAACGGACCGGAGGCCTTCAGGGTCCCAGCACAGCCCCGAGTCTGATATATGCACAGGAGTCGCAGGTGGACCGTGGAACACCCCCTCCTCCTGGGGTCAGGCCCACAGTGTCCTGGGCTAGCTCGGTGGCATGGGCAGATGCACACACAGACACGCACACACACTCAGGGTCATGAGTCTCTGCACGTTCCAGGGACAGGGTGGCTCAGCCCCTTCACTCCCCTCTGATAACCCAGTGGCTTCCTGCAGGACCGGCACGTCGGCCTTCAGTCTGGCCACGTCAGGCACGTGCCAGGCCAGCTGCCAGGGCCCAGGGCCCCGGGCCTACCGGGCCCTAGAGAGTGACCTGCTCCATGACTGACCCTGCTCAGCCTCAGGAAGAGGGTAATTCTCTGGGGTGTGAGGAGCCCCCATTCAAATCCCTTCTCAGAATCAGTGTTCACTGCAGGTAGGGGCTTACTGAGGAAGCTCAGAGTTCCTGGGGCTTCACGTGGGCACTCAGCCCTGATGGCATCTCTGGGCACACTCCAGGGAGGTTCAGGGAAACAAGATGCTCCGGTGGGGACTGACGTGGCTCTAGGAGGAAATGGGGTGTGGGAGGACAAAGGGTTGAAAGTAAGAGTGAACCTGGGAAGGTGGAGGTGCCCGTTTGGGCTGAGGTTTGGAATCGAGAAGTTGGGAGAAGGTTTGGCCAAAGAGTGCTAACAGGGCAGTTGGAATTTAAGGAAAGGGAGACTCATGTGGCACAGGGAAGGAGATTAGGAAACAGCCAGGGTTAGATACCAGTCTTGCCATTTATATAAGCTGGGTGATTTGAGCAAGTGGCTAGCCCTCTCTGAGCCCCTTGATGTCATCTGCAAAATGGAGCTAATAATAGTACCCGGCTCACAGACTTTGAGAACTGGATGACACTCTTGGGGAAAAGCACGGGGCAGCCGTTGTCCTTGTCACCCTGTCCTTGAACTGTGTGATGGACTGAGAAGAGAGAAGGAGTCACGGCTGGGAGCTGGCATCTTCCTGGGGATTCTGGAAGGTCCTGGGAGAATGTCTGCTTTCACTGAGAGTAAGGACAGAGGCAGGTCCACGCAGCCTCCCACCAGCTCCTTTGCCTGTGAGGTGCCCTGACCCTGCTCAGAAAGGGAAGCCAGGGGCAAAGACCCCTTCACCTCTGAGAGCCAAGGCCGGGCAACCATGCCTACTGGACCTGGGGATGGGACGCTCCTCTCCTGTTCCCACACAGGGCCTTGCTGAGGCCCAGGGGACACTTGTACAACCTCCAAAGCTCAGGGGCACGGAAGGTACCTCTTCCAGGACACCCTGACCAGCAATGGCAGTCTTGCCAGATGGCTGAGCCGTCACCCTGGTCTATGGACATGTTGCTTTCCCACACTGACCTTCAAGGTTCTGGGGAGAGACAGAGTCTTCATCAAATTTCAGGCCACAAACCTGACACCACAATCCAGCCTAACCTTTGTAGGTGTGGATTAAGGGAGACCTGACCATGCTGGCCAAGGACCCTGAGCATAGGCACAGGGCCCCCGGGGCATTGCCACCCTGCCCCGGCCTGTCCTCCCTCCCCCACGCCTGGACCCCATGCTAAGAGCAAGTTCCTGGTGCAGGCTGTACCTTGTCACTGGTGCCTGACATTTACCAAAAGGGCAGAGGCACCGAGAAGGGCCTCCCTGTGCCATCCGCTCTTGAAGGAGCCCTCAGAGGGAGAAGAGTCAGGTTTCAAAGTGCCCGAAGATGACAGAGTGATGGCGAAAGCTTGGCATGTCAAAATCCACCAGGGGTCACATCTAGGCTGGATGACAAAAAGAACATTCACAGAGCAACAAGAGGACAGCAGCCCTGCCCCACAGTGGGCACGAGAGATGGAAGGGCAAAACCTCAAACACAGGAAGAAATGCCAAAGAGCACCAGAGACCCCCCACCCCAGGCAGATGGGCAAAGACACACACGCTGGGTTAAGGCCAGTATCCGTGGGGACACGGGGACCCAGGAGCCGTCTGCCCTGTGGGAGGCGGGGTAGGCCGGCAGCCTGGGTGGGTCATGCTCTGTCAGGTTAAGAATACAAGTGCCCCGTGACCCAGTGACTCCACTCACGACTCCACCCCAGCATCGTCAGGGCACCTTGACATGGCGGAGGGTGGGCAAGAAAATATGTGGGTGCCCCCCATGGGGTAGGACCCAGCGGTCTGAAGCAATGGGGCTGGATTTTATAAACAGTGCTGAGAGGGGGGGGGGGACCCATAACACATGACAGTCACCAAAGTGAAAAATATAATAACATGTTTACAAAACAGCTGTCCCCACTTGCAGGAACCACATAAACAGGAAGGATCAAATATTAGGAGGGACAAAGAGGGGTGTGGGGGAGAGAGGAAGAGGAGAATCACTCCAAAAAACACAAAGAAGGCCAGAGGCCTGTGACCCTGGGAAGATTAGCACTCCCCCCGAGGGCGGACCCCCGCCTCCAGGGCCCCCAGCAAGGCTCAGTGCAGCCAGGAGCCCCATCTGTGAGGCTCTGAGATGGGCCCACCTCAGGGGTCCCTTCTCCTACCGCCCTCCACAGCCCAGGCGTGGCTGACATCCAGGGGGGGGGGGGCACACGGAGCTGCACGCAGCTCCGGCTCCCCTTGTGGCTGGAATGGAAGAGCAAGGGACCTCCAACCCAGGGCCTCAGGAAATGGGACCAAGTAGAGTTAAGGGGGTTTGTTGTTTTTTGGTTTGTTGGTCTGGTTTGGGTTTTTTTTCTTTTTTTCTTTTCTTTTCTTTTTTTTTCTTTCTTTTGTTCTTTAGACACGATTCTGAAATATCTATGAAGAGGTATTCTGTCTTGGGCACACTTCAAAATAATCCGGGGGTGAGGCTGAGAGTGGGCTATGAAATCAGAATGATGGTAGAATTCATAGCTGCCGAGTCTGGGAATGGGGGTACAGGTCACCACACTTGATTCTCTACTTATGTGTCTATTTAAGTGTTTCCATAATAAAAATTTTTCAAAAGAAAATGATCCCCAGTAAGAAAATCCCCTCTGTGAGGAGAGGAACCTCTAACCTCAGGAAGCCCCCAGTCTAAAGGGGGAGACATGGCCCTCTGCCATGGGTGTGTCCAGGGTCTCCCTGCTTCTCCCCAGCCATCCCCCGAGGGCCACAGGTATATCAAGGGACACAGACATGATTCCAGCACCAGAGATGGAGCCTCAGACCTCATCACTGAGCCCCAGCATCGCCCTGGAACTGCCTGGGAACAGCTCTGGTCCCGGCCCCCCTGTGCACGGTGCTGGCTGCTCACCATCCGGGCACCTTCGTGGGCACAGGGAACGCCCGGCCAGCCCCAGCCCGCTCCCCTGCACCAGGCCCTGCTGCTGCTGGTCAGGGTTCCTCACTCCTGCCGGCTCCCCTCCATGTTTAATGAGGACTAGAGTCACCAGGGAGTTGGAAGATCACATCAGACAACATTTACAGGTGCTCATAAGAGATTCCAGGGCCGAGAGGGAGCTGGCCAAGGTCACAGCCAGGGAGCACAGAGCCAGGTTCCTCTCGGGTCCAGGACGCTGTGCCCGTTGCCACCCACCTGCCATGAGGCCCACAGGCTAGTGGACAGTTTCCTGGCTCAGAGTCCAGGGTGGTGTCCCTAAGACCCCCACCCCCAGCCCCTAGTCCCACTGCCGAGCTCCAAGCCAAGGGAGCATCAGGAACCTTGTTGGGACAAGACGCAAGCCGGGAAGGGGAGGGCTGGGACAGACAGAGGCAGAGACTTTATCTTGCCCTCAGGAACACAGAGTGGTTCATCTGGGAGAGCGCCCAGATCCAGGGACTCTGTAGGGGGTTGTTGGGGACATCAGGAGTCCTGGTGTCACCCAGATTCCCAGGGCAACGTTTGTGAGTTTCCTGCTGTGGACACGGCGCTGCTCTCCTGCTTCGTGTATATTATTTAATTCTCACAACTCTCCCGAGAGACCGACGCTATTGGTGTCCACACTGTGCAGATGGTTTCACTGAGGCACAGAGAAGGTAAACAACTATCCCGAAGTTGCTCAGTTTGCAACCAGCAGAGTTGGAATCTGGCTGCGGAGGTCTCTGAGGCTGTGACCTCAACCACCCTCCCAGGTGCACGCTCAGCGGCCACCTGGCTTTTCCTGAGCAGTGCTTCTGGTTTTCCTGGGGTCTGATGGTTGTTGACAGGGGAGTTGGGGGCTCTATCACAAAGGAGATCAGGCCATTGACCATGCCTCCTTCCCTGGGGGAGGCCCAAGCACGAGCACCCACTTGGCCTGGGAGCTCTGCTGGGGAGAAGGGCAGGCCAGGCAGCAGCTGAGACCCTGATGACACCATAACACCTCACCTGGTCCTCACCTGGGTGGGCAGTCCAGGCACCTGGGCAGCGTCTGCACCAGTCTCTCTTGTCTCTCTTCTTCTTCCCCTCTTCCTCTTCCTCCTCTTCCTCTCTCTTCCTCCTCCTCCTCCTCTTCCTCCTCCTCCTCCTCCTCCTCTTCTCCTTCTTCATTGAAATCATGCACAGGAAGTTAACCAAGCCCAGCACAGCCCTGGGGAATCTCTCTCCTCCCTTGAATGAGAGCAGGAGAAGCCCCCTTCCCCTAAAATGTGCTCCTCTGCAAGAGGCACATGGCATAGGAGTAGGGGGACTGGTGTCTGGTGGCCACTGCTACTCCCCAGTGCTGAGTATTAGTTGACATCTTTGGGCCCCTTTTTTTTCTTCTGTAAAGTTGAAATGACCACAACATCAAGGTTCAAGTTTCAAAGGAAGTAAATGTATGGGAAGCATCAGCCTAGGGCCCTGCGCATAGTAGGTGCGCAACATTGGCTACCAGCATTAGTGCAGCTCTCAGGATCAGCCTCAACCGAGCCATGGGGTGCTCTGGGGGTGGGGGGAAGCTCATGTTCTTCTTAGTCCGGATCAGCATTCGGCACAAGGCATGACACACAGCACCTGCTCTGTCTTGGGTCAGGTCCCCAGAAGATCCTGGGATGAGGAATTAAGGCTTGGTGATTTGGGACAGTTCCCGGGGACTAGATGGGGTGCTAGAAATCAGGACTGGAAGGAAGAGGCCAGCAAAGGCATTGGAGGCCCAGTCCTAGAGAGGAAGGCTCTGTCTGGTCCTGCGGGGGGACCCTGGAGCTGGGTTATGCCTCAGGGTGGTCCCCACCACAGGCAAGAAAGCTTGGATCAAACTCCCAGGACTTTCCACTGCAGCTGAGGGCAGTCGCCAAGAAAGAGTGCCCAGCAGGGAGGCACCAGGCTGGCCATGGAGGACTCGTGGAAATGGGGAATGGAAAAGGGGTGTGAGGCCATCCACACACCCCAGAACGTCAGCCCAGCCTCTGAAAGATCCAGGCTCCTGTGTGGTCCAGGGTGGTCAGGGCAGAGGTGGGGGACCCCCAGGCAGAGAGGAGCAGCTGTAACCTACACTGTGGAGTCTCCTGGTCAGAGGTAGGAGGGTCCCCGAGCAGCCTGTCTCCCCAGTAGCTGGCACGGGTGGGCCTGGGCTGCAGAGTTAGTCCCAAGATCTCCTGCTCCATGTGCGGCTCATATGCCAAGTCCTTCTCATGATCTGTGCATTTAATCCTCACCACAACCCTACAGAGCATCCCGACTTAGGGAGGAGGAAACTGAGGCTCTGGGTTGGATTCTCAGCACCAAATGAAAATAAATAAACAAAATAAAGGTATTGTGTCCAACTACAACTAAAAAATAAATATTTTTTAAAAGGTGAGTTAAGGGTGCTGGGGTTGTAGCTCAGTGGTAGAGCGATTGCCTAGCATGTGCGAGGCACTGGGTTTGATTCTCGGTACCGCATATAAATAAATTAAATAAAGGTCCATTGAGAATATAATAGTGAGATTAGGGCCTGGAGCAGTCAGTCATGGTGTCTGGACATGGACAGAACAAACCAAAGGCAAGACCGCTCAGCCCTGTGCCAACCAGGACATTTGTGTGTGTGTGTGTGTGTGTGTGTGTATGGTGCTGGGGATTGAACCAGGCACGTGAGGCAAGCACTCTACCAACAGAGCTAGATCCCCAGCTCCCCAACCAGGGTGTTTTTAGCCATTTTTGTGCCCTGACCTGATAGAGAAATGGACCCTCTGGCCTTGCCTTCAGACAGACTGGATGGAAATACTGATTCCATCACTGCTGTGTGACCTCAGCAAGTTACTGTGACTCTCTGGGTCTGTTTTCTCACCTGTCATGTAGGGATGCTAAGAAGCAGCTCTCCGTGTTGTTGAGAATTAAGTGAGTTGACCAGGGAAAAAGCCCCAGGCCCAGGGCCCTCGCCCAGCTCAGGCTCAGCCAGGGCAGACCCCCTCCTCCCTCGCCCTCCCCACATGGCCGCCTGGTGCTTATCCCAACCAGGTTTCACCTGTAAACACCTTCCTGGGAGGTACGTGCGGTACTTGTCCTGGCTCCTGGGGAGCCCTGTCCAGGGGAGTGGATCCACAGGAAGCCCAGGTGAGATAAGGAAGTGAAGCCATCCAGGGAACACTTGGGGTAGGGCGCACCCCTTCCCTGAACATCATTTTTGTGTGCACACAGAGACACACACATCCAAACCCCTGACTCAGTTCCCCCAAGCTGGTCTCTGACCCTGTCCCCACTGCCCTGTCCACAGCTCAAAATGTCAGTGAAAATGCTATCAGCTTCCTAGGGAAGGACCAACCAGTCTTTTTCTCCTCTTTTTTTTTTGGGGGGGGGGTATTAAAAATGTCACTTTTAAGGATCTACTAGAAGAAATTTAACTTTTAAATTATCCTCTTGTCCTTGTTGGAAAAATAAGATTTCCCCACCCCTTTACAGAGTCTCCAAAATGACTTGTTTTGAAGTTTTATTGGTAAATTCTCGAATGTGGAGTCTCCCCTCCTGGTAGGGAGCGAGTCCTCCCAGCCTCGTGCTCAGTGGGTGGGAGGAGGGTAGGGAGCCTTGGATGTGTCCCTGCCTGGCCACTCTCTCAGCCCCACCCACGTCCCCCAGTAGCAGACGGGCATCGGCCTCCCTCGCTCCAGCATCGTGATTCAGCCTGGGCACCGCGGCCTGGGGCTAGCCTCTGTCCACCAGCAGACCGGTCCCCAGGGGCTGTGTCTGAGGCAGAGGGCAACATGGAGCCGCCACACTGCCCCCTTTGCCTGACCTCTGGTTTGGCTTGAGAAGGAGCAGTCCACGTTCCGAGAGCACTTTTTTCCTCTAAACCAAAGGAGGCTTCATTAGACTGCAGCCTGGTCACTCCGGCCCAAGCGCCTCCCTGGACCCTCCTGACTCTCTGCGAGTCTCTCAAGTTGAGCAGACCATTCTAGGTCATTGTCCTGTCACCCAGTCTGAGGACAGGACAGAGGCCTCCAATACTATAGCAGGAATGTACCCCAAGCCCCTCTTTAAAATCCTGCCTTGGACTTGGAAGCAAAATTGGTGGCAGAGACCTGGGACCTGCCACCCCCACCCTGGGAGATGCCAGGCTCCGTGTGACAGGCACTAGAAACTGTCAGAAGACCACAAGAGACTTAAAGGGAAAAGGAGGCTCAGACAAGGAAGGGCAGGCAGGCCTCGGGGAGAGCCCGTGGGGCCCCTGTGGGCCAGGCCCAGGGCTCGGTGCCGAGAACACAGCGTGGATGAGGTACAAGCCCTTCCCCTGACAGGGTCTCCCAGACAAGCAGGTGCCACTGGTAATTGGAGAGGTCAAAATTGAAACTTGTCAAGTCAATTCATCTCCCATGATCCCCAGTTAAGAATCCCAGCTTCATGGAAGTCATAACCAAGTCAAAAAGCAGAAAAAATTCCTACTGGGACAAGCCCTAGAAGAAGACAACCAGGTAAGGGAGAGCAGAACACCAAGGCAGGAGATTTAGAGCCGGTGGTCCTAGAGGACCTCTCCAGGAGGTGACACTGGAGGTGGAGGATGAGAGGGAAGCCCGTTCTAGGTAGAAAACAGCAGGTGCAGAGGCCAGGAGGGAAGAAAGGGCTCGGTGTGCTCAGGAAGAGCAGGGGGCTGGGCCAGGGCTGTGGCTCAGTGGCGGAGTGCTGGCCTAGCAGGCGTGAGGCACTGGGTTCGATCCCCAGCACCAAAAAATAAAGAGAAAGAAAAATGACTCTGGTGCAGGAGCCTGAGGTCGGGGAGGGGGGGTGGGCAGCTGAACTAAGTGGGGAGACAGAGGCTGGTGGAGGGGAGGGAAGGGAGATGGAGAAACGTGATCAGGGGGTGCAGAGAGTCACAGGGGTGGAACAGGCAGGGCTCCTCAAACCTAGAGGGCCCAGGACAGCCAGTTGCCCCAGACAGGGGCTCCTTCATCCCCTCACACACTCCCCATCAGCCTGGCTGGGGAGGAGACGGGGGAGCAGGGAAGCCCAGGCTGAAGCTAAGGGAGGACTGTACAGACCCCGAGATGGGATGTCCCCACCGACTCACTCTGCCTGTCTCCCAGCCTGGTCGGCACCCATAGCTAGAGTCCATTCCCAGTCAGGAACCCCAGAAACTGCTGCCAGTGACCCCAACAGCACAGGGCTTTTTTTTTTTTAGAGTACTAGGGATTTGAACTCAGGGGCGCTTAACCACTGAGCCACACTCCCAGCCCTTTTTTTGTATTTGATTCAGAGACAGGGTCTCACTGAGTTGCTTAGAGCCTCACTAAGTTGCTGAGGCTGGCTTTGAACTCAGGATCCTCCTGCCTCAGCCTTGTGAGCCTCTGGGATTACAGGCATGCGCCACTGCACCTGGCGGCACAGGGCTTCCTCTCCAGGCTCCACAGTCCCAGGCCCGTCACCCTCCCCAGAGCCCACAGCCCCCACTCTCTGGGCAGAGAGTCGTCTTCACAGGGGTGGGGAAGCCCTCAGAGAGCAGCCAGCACACAGGTAGTCCTCACCTGGAAGGGGTGAGGTATGTGCTTTTTTTTTCCATTCACAACATCCTCATAAGAAAGGCACTGCTGCATGCCAAGGAAGGGAAACGGAGGCATGAGGGACTAGTCCATGCTGCAGGGTCCTGCTTGCCGACTCTCCTCTGTGCTACATCCGGGTCAGTCTGCGCTCTCAGAACTCTGAGCATTTCCAATCCCGACTCTTCTCTGTCCTTTTGCTTTCACAAAGGTCCTGCCAGATGCTCCATTTCCTGCCAGGACCAAGGGCCACGTGTGGGGATTGGGCTTCTGAGACCCAGGAACCACCTGCCTGCCTGCCACAAGGGGTGGTGAGGAGTGGCCCCTAAAGTTAGCAGGCCCTCTGGGGAGTAGGGGCAGGCAAGTCTGTCAGGACCCTCCCCACCCTGCACCAGAGATGGTTGCGTCCCCAATAGCCAGACCACAGCAGATTGCTGAGCCCCAGTTGACCCTGGTCAGCTGTCACACCTCACCTCTGCTCCGGGGGCCCAGGCTAGGAGCTCCTACCTGTGGTGTCCGCATGCTAACTTTGCACACCACTTGGGATGGGGCAGCTGGGAGCCTTCATGTCATGTCCACTAGATGGCGTAATGTGCACAGAAATATGGGTTTGCCCTCGGCCTCCCTTCCCATGGCAGAAGGACTGGGTTTCACCACCCACCCTTTATATTTCTCTTCCTCTCTCCTTTTGGTACTGGGGATGGAACCCAGGGACGTTCTACAATTAAGCTGTATCATTAACCCTTCATATTTTTTAATTTTGACACAAGGTCTCTAAGTTGCCCAGGTTGGCCTTGAACTTGGAATCCTCCTGCCTCAGCCTCCTGGGTGGCTGGGATTACAGGTGTGGACACCACCACACCCAGCTGTATTTATCTCACTTTTATCCCACTCCCTCACCTGCCACCCGTAGCCAACCATTTGCATGTGCTCTTGCAAATCCAGAACATGTATCTTTTTAGTTTCATACTAGGTACCTTAGATATTTCTTATTTTCACTCAGCACCATGTTTTTAAAACCCACCCATATTGATGTGGACAGGTTTAGTCCCTGGTGGGCACTCCTCACTTACTTACCCAATTTGAGAGTGAGGGGCACCCAGGTTCCCTCCCACACTCCTACCGCTGTGAGCATCCTCACAGGATCCCTATGGCCCTTCCTGAAAAGAGAGAGCGTGAAACTGCCGGGTGGCAGGGTATGTGCTGACTTCATTTGACACAGGACGGCCAGGCAGCTCCCAGGACTGCTCAGCGGGCCATCCCTTCCTGAGTGAGGGCTGGACCAGAGGATCTCAGCTTGGACCCTAGGGAGATGAAGAGCTGCTGGCCAAGCTGTCATGAGCATCTTGCGATTGTAAGACCTCAGGCCCTGCACCCTCCCCTGGGCCTGCACTCATCGAGGGAGCGGCTGGCCATTAACTCCCAGCATGCCCCTCTTCAGCAGACTTTCTGACTACAAAGCACATTTGGCCCTTTCCCCTCCCGCGGGACTACCCTGATTCTCTGCATTTTCTCATTGCTCTTCCTCGGTCCAGCTCTTTCCAAGTGATTAGCTCTGTGATCCCAGCTGTGTATGGGGGCAGGTTACGAGACTCTCCCAGTCTCTTCATCTATGACATGGAAGTGAGCCACCCAGGCGCTCCCTCTCTGGCCTCTGCACACAGCCTATCTCACTTGGCCTCACTTTCCATAAAGAATGAGCAGTTCCAACTTCTCCTCCTCCAGGAAGTCTTCTCAGATATACCCAGATAGTCCCAAAGTCCTTAACCCAATTGTCACCTCATGAGAGCTTGAATATTTTTTTGGCTGAAAGTTGAAAGAACAATAAAGCCTATGATGCATTAAGTACCTACTGTGTGCTAGATCTTTATCTTACCCCACATCCTCACAAGAGCCCTGGAAGGCAGGCATAACCATCTCCATTTCACAAACAAGTGGGCTGAGGCTCAGAAGGTTAAGAGACTTGCCCAAGGTTATTGGCAGGTCATTGTCAAGGTCAGAATTGGAATCTAGGCTTGTATAACAGGAAGATTTTCTCCTACCCTATACCACCTCCTTCAAAATCCCTCTTCTTGTCTCTCCTCTTCCCATATACCCAGAGTGCATGCCATATACATTTGTGTGTGTGTGAGTGTGTGTGTGTGTGTATGTGTGTGTTGCCTTACCACTGAGCTACATCCACAGTACTTTTCATTCTTTATTTGGGGAGAGGGTCTCAGTAAGTTGCCCAGGCTAGCCTTGAACTCTTGAACTTGCCATCTTCCTGCTTCAGTCTTCCAAGTCACTGGGATTACAGGAAGTACAGCACCACAGCCTCCCAGTGACATGGCTATGGAAGCGAATTGTCCTCTACAGATGGCCCAGTGCGTGCTCTATTTCGCGAAGTTAGTTTTAAGTATATAAATAATAAAGGGATGCATGCTCCTTATTTAAGAATTAAGTACTATAGATAGGACTGTCTCCCCTGGACTGGGACCTCCTCCCTCCACCAAAGGAACCTCTGCTATTGGCAGTCTTGAGTGTCGTTCCAGGGCTTTTGTGTGCATTTACATAGAATTTTCTACATCTGTAGGAAATAAGTAATATGGTTGAGTGCTTTTACTTTATTTGACGTGAGTGATGTGTGCCTTACCCTTCCATGTGCCTTCTCCCACTCAGCCGCACGTCTTTTGAGACCTACATCCATGTGTACTCGCATGGCGCCTGCTCAGGACTGCTATGCAGTATCCTGTGCCATGGTGGGCTTGGCTTATTTACCTGATTATTTACCTTGTCTCATACAGATGACATCATCCGTGACCTTGCTAATAAACCCCTTTCTAACTCTCAAGGGGGTTCTACACCTGGGAGTCACTGGAGGCCTTGGGGGCTCCCACTTCTAAAATTGTACCCAAAGTTACCTCCATGCACACACTGGGGAGAGCGTCCCTCTCCTTACTGAGCTCCAGGCTTTCAAAGAGCCCCAGAAGAGCTGAGAAGTGCTGACTTGCATCAGCTTTTGAAACCTTATGTCCCAGCAGCGCCATGTTTCAGGCTCAAAAGGACCAGTGGAAGCACGAAGCCCCTCTCTCCCTCACTTTGCCAGCCCCGGCTCCATCTAGTGCTAAAAAAGAGGACCTTGGGGGTCAGTCCCTATACCAGAGCCTGGCTCCGCCCCTCACCAGGTGGTTTGGGCAACAAATTAACACCTGAACCTCATTACAAAGGGAGGCAGGTAATACCTGCCCAGGTGGAAAGTAAGTGAAACCCCTTGTGCTCCACGCCCAGCCTAGGCACACCTGCAGCCTGTCCCTCCCAGCCAAGTGCTTTAGGCAAGGGGACTTTCTCAAGGGCATCTGCAGCCCCCTTGAGTTCTGAGCCTAAGTCTGTCGTGGACAAATTAGGAGCAATGACACCAGATTCCTGGCCCCGGCCCTCGAAGTTGTGCAACAGCATTGTCACCGGGAGGCTGCAGGCCATGCCTGCCTTGCCCAGGCCTGGGGAGCAGCTCTGACAGAAGCAGTGTGTGTGTGTGTGTGTGTGTGTGTGCGCGCGCGCGCGTGCTGTGTGCTCAGGCGTGTGGGTGAGAAGGCATATGACTGTATGTCCTGGTGTGTGAGCGAATAAATGGGTGATTTTCAGAGAGGCACTAGCCCTGGCCCTCCCCTGAGGAGTCTCCAGGGTGCTGGAACAAATTTCAAATTTGATCATTGCTCTGTGCCAAGCACTTCTCTTTTTTAACCAGTGATTGAACCCAGGGGTACTTACCCACTGAACCACATCCCCAACCCTTTTTTGTATTTTATTTAGAGTCAGGGTCTCACTAAGTTGCTGAGGCTACCTTTGAACTCATGATCCTCCTGCCTCAGCCTCCCAAGCTGCTGGGATTACAGGTGGGCATCACTGGGCTTAGCCCATGCTGGACACTTCTTTTTTTTTAATATTTATTTTTTAGTTGTAGTTGGACGCAATATGTTTATTTTATTTATTTATATGTGGTGCTGAGGATCGAACCCAGGGCCTCCCATGTGCTAAGCGAGGGCTCTACCGCTGAGCCTCAGCCCCAGCCCCACGCTGGACACTTCTATCCCTTGAGGAACTCACAGGACAAAAGCAATACAACTAAGTTCAAGCGATATTCTCAGGTGCTGACATTGCACTAAACACTGGAAATGCAAAAAGATATTTCCTGCTCTCCCAAATGACACATTTTCTAGAGTCACTGGACATGTAATTTAATAAGTACAATCTCGTGTGGCACCGAGGGACAGAAGTGTATTCAAAACCCAGAGACAGTGGAGAGCAGAGTGACTCTGTCCTGGGCAGCAAACCCTGTAATAGAGAAGGGGCACATCCCCTCTCCTGCAGACCACAACCAGGATGTCCCCAGCCACCTCCCCTCCTTCCTCACACCCACATGGCCACCAAGCCCTGCTGGACAGTCCTCCTCAGGTGGACAGGAAATGGTGGGGGGCATGATAACCCTTCTGGGTCCTTGTCCTCACCTTTCCCACGCTGCCCCCTCACTCCCAGCACACAGCCTCCCCCGCCCCAGGCTTTCAACACCCTCCCACGCAGGCAGGCTTGCCTCTCGGAGCAGCCAGTCCACACACGCCCCAGCCAGGCTCCGAGGGTGAGATGCCCGTTCACTTGCTCAGGTTCCTGGCGTCTCTCCTCCTGGGGCTCCTTCTGTGGTCTCCTTGTCTCCACGGCCTCCCCTCCAGCAGCATCTCCCTCTCACTGCAGAGCACTTAGGCCCCACCATTTCCCAGCCTAAGACCTTAGGCAAGTGACCCCACCTCTCTGAGGTTTGGTCCCCACATCTGTCACACAGGACAAAACCCAGTGGAATCAACAGAAGCTCACAGGGGGCCGCTGGGAAGACGCGATGATACTGGGCACATGAAATGCTTAGAACAGGAGTCAGGTCGGGAGCGTTCTAAATGTGATCTGTATTGCCGTAACCCTTGGCAACGCCCAGCATCTGAAAGGACACAAAGTCACTAATATGGTTTGGCTTTGGAATATCCCCCACCAAAACTCATGTGTCCAAGACTTGGTCCCCAGTGCAGCAATGTTCAGAGGTGGGAAAGTGATTTGATCATGAGGTTCTGACCCCATCAGTGGATTAATCCATTGATAGCTTAATGGGCCACTGGGAAGTGGTATAAACTGTAGACAGGTGGGACATCATGGAAAGAAATAGGTCACTGGAGGCATGGCCCTGGGGACTCTGTCTTGCCCCTGGCCCCTTCTCCCACCTGTTCCTCTGCTTCTCAGATGCCATCGGGTGAATTATTTTACTCCGCCACGTCCTTCTGCCATGATGTGTATGCCCTGGTGTTGGCCAACCGTGGAGTGAAACCTCTGACACCATGAACCTAAATAAACCTTTATTGTCCAAGTGTGGGTGTCAGTTACTTTGGTCACAGCAACAAAAAGCTAACACAGCCACCATTAGGTAATCACTGGATGATCAGAGATACAGAATCCAGGGATGGTGTCAAATGGTTATCCACTGTCCCCATCAAAGTATCCTCCCATATAAGTCAGATTCTATCCCTCCTGGGGTCCCTGCCCACCCTCACCCAGGACCCTGGTCCTCAATCCGGCAGTCTTGCTTTACTTTCCTCCGGGAGTGTCAGCTCCACTGGGTCAGAGCACCCTGAGAGGGTCCTTGGAATGAAACCCCATCCCAGCGCCTCATCTCTTACTGAGCTTGGTGCCTCTTAGTACTTACCGTGCTAACATCTTCTCACCAGAAGCCTCTCACAGCAGGGGAAGAGCCCATGTGTTCACAAAAAAAGTCCTTAAGTCCCCTTTTGCTACAGCTCATCTCTCCTACCCTTCTCAGCCAAACTCCTTGAAGAAGTTATGGGCACCTCCAGTGATCATCTCCTAACCCATCTCCTCCCCACCCCATTGCAGGCTGCCCTTGACCCCAAGTTCCACTGGTGACAGCTTGTGGTCGCTTCATATCCCTCTGTGGCATCACTTTGTCTGATGAGGTTGACCACGCTCTCCTCAAACCTCACTTCCCCAGTTCTCCTCACGACCTGACCATTTCTTCTTGATCCCTCGCCCAGCTTCCTCCTCCACGCTCACCTCTAGAACCTCCCTGTTGTCTGTGCCCTGGGCTACAGCTCCTCCCTCCCTCCCTCCCCTCTCCTTGGGTGACCTCATGATTTGAAATACCACCTGTGTCCTGATGCCTCTGAAATCTCTCACTCTGTTCTCTCCCCTGGCCTGAGGTTTTGCATTTCCGGTCAACTCCCAAACTGTGCAACTCAACAGGCAGACAAGACTCCCTTCCTCCCTTCCCTCTCCTCCCAGGATCCTGGACCCTATGAGGATCCCACCTCACCCACTGAGCCAGAAGACCCAGGGGCCTCACCTCTTTCCAACTCTGTTTAAATCTCTCCCATCCCACTTTGGGGATGTATGAGTTGGGTGGCCCAGTAGGTTGAAAGTGCAGGGACACATGGATGCATTTTATTTCAAGGCCATAGCCATGTCCCAGAGAGAGGCTGCTCCAGAATGCAAAGGGCAACAGCCCCCCGACTCAGATCACACAGCCTTCCAACCAGACCTCCCCACAGAACCCAGTGGCCTGCGCAGCTGCACAAAGAAAGCTGTGGACATCTCCCCTGGGGCGCTCTTAGCCCACGTCTCCACCAATCACCTGCTGAGCTGGTCAAGCTCCCTAACGGGCACAGCCTGCAGCCCCCCTACCCATTATTCTTCCCTTTGGAGTTCCTCTGCATACAAATCCCATCCCTCAACAGCTTATCCCAAAATATTTAGTTGTGCTAACTTCAATTTTTGGATACTTCTCTATGCCAAGCTACTTCAACCTGCTCAATGTCTTCCACCAAATCTCTCTTGACCCCTGTCTTCCACCCCTATCTTACCCCACCTTAATTCTCTCATTAACTTTTTTTTTTTTTTAAGAGACATGATCTCATTCTGTTACCCAGGCCTTAAACTCCTAGACTCAAGCGATCCTCCTAGCTCAGCCTCTTGAGTATCTGGGACTACAGGCAAGTGCCATCACCACAGGCTTCTCATCACCATTTGAGCTTACTGAATTCCCTGTCTCCTGCCTGGGCCCCCTTCCATCTCCTTAGAGGAGTTCTCTACACAGCCATCTATAAATATTCATCTGGGCCAGGCGTGGTGGCACAATTCCAGAGACTCAGGAAGCTGAGGCAGGAAGATCTCAAGTTCCAGGCCAGCTTTAGCAACTACTTCTCAAGAACCCAACTCAATAAAAAAAAATAAAATAAAAAGGGCTGAGGCTAAAAAGTTCAGTGGTAAAGTGACCTGGTTCAATCTCCAGGACCAAAAATAAAGATAAATAAATAAAGACTCACCCGGGGTGAGGAGCCAGGGGTGTTTGAAGCAGGAGAGTGACAATGTTAAAGTCCCTGTCATGGTGCAGCCTACATGGCCCTCCCTGACCTAGCTTGCCCCATCCCCAGCTCCCTGTCACCTCTGTGAACCTCAAACTGAGGGCAGGTCTCAGTACACCTCACTTGTTGTCACATGTCTGGCTTTGGCTGGAGCGAGGGGTGTTCCCACTTGAACCTGTCACTTGACTAACCCTTGCTGAGGTCTCAGCCTCCGGGTTCTGGAATCTCCTCTGGAAGTCTTTCTGGCTCTCCTGGGTTGACTGCCATAGCACACAGGCATCCTAATCCTTGCTGAAGTAGAATGAAACTGTCCGCGGGGCTGTGTCCTCCCAGGAGCTTCTCCAGGGCCGGGAGCACATTCGCCCGTCTAGGTGCCAACTTAAATGTTCGCACTGGGCAGGGTTGGAGCAGGCAACAGGTGGGCCACTCAGGGCCAAATTGGGATGATTTGAGTATCACGATGCCCAGGGTCCAGTCCCTGAAGAAAGTGGACAGCAGCTGTGATGTGAACAGGGATGTGGCCAGCCCTTCCTGGAGAAAAGGGGGTAGTGACAGATACCCCATACCTTCCCTCTCCTCTCTCCTGTCCTTCAAGCTCCTGCTAGTACCTCCCACTCTAGTGATCCACACAGCTTGCCCCCTCCCCCAGGGCAGAGCAGGATAGAAGGGGTGGGAAGGACTCTCCAAGGAAAATTAAGCGTCCAACTTCATACCATAAATGTCAGTTGTTAACAGTATTTGCTGGATGAGGTGTCTGAGCAAAGTTCCTCGGAATGACCGGCCACCACCCTGGGGAGGAAAGGATGTTGCTAGCCAAAAACACATCAGTGGGCCCTTCATGGCTTGTGCTGGATGCAACAGCAGCAACTGTGTGGACAGGGCAGGAGAAAGGAGGAGGGAATGAGAAGTCTTGGAGTGGGACAAAACCCCATCTCCATGAAGAAGGGACTAGCAAGCTGAACTGTCTAGTGAGTCTCCACAGGACTTCCTTGGCCTGGATTTTCCAGGGGCTGAGGAACTAGGTTTGGTGAAGCAGAGAGGCAGCCTTCCATGGGGATGGGGAAAAACCCACACCCTCCACCAATAATTCATTCAGGGAACATTAGGAATCCAGTAGGCGCTGGGTGCTGAGAGCCCCGTGGTGAACCAAGACAAGACTCCAGCCCCAGGAAGCCCCTGTGGGCCAGGGGCAGAGAGGGGAAGATAAGGGCCCATTTCCTTGGCCACAGCAGAAGACCAAGTTGTGGAGTGGCGGGAAGCTGTGTTGTTAAACAAGGCAGAGGCCAGGCTCCCCAGGAAGCACAGCTCTTGGCTTGGGCTTGAAGGAGGTGAACTGATGGGCAACTGGGAGCACGGCGGTGTCCACAGTGGTCATCCAATGGCTACTTCCGGAAAACAACTTTAATAGCCTAAGGAGGGCACAGTACCAAAAAATATTTCCACTACAGGTTGGTGCAGCAGAAAGGGCAGGAGCTATGAGATCAAGCGATCCTGGTTTCAAATCCCAACCTGGCACTTTCCCACGCGTCCCTGAGCTCCTCTTAGCCTGGTTTTTCTCACTCATAAATCAGGCACACAGTGACACAAGCACCACTGTGAGGACAACTTGGAAGAGAATCCAAAGTACCCAGCACATCATGGGCCCAATAAACCACTTTTTTTTTTTTTTTTTTTGCTTATTGGGATTTAACCCAGGGGTGCTCTACCACTGAGTCACATCTCCAGTCCTTTTTATTTTTTGAGCCAGGATCTCACCAAGTTGCATAGGGCCTTGCTAAATAGCTAAGGCTGGCCTGCAATTTGCAATCCTCCTGCCTCAGCCTCCCAAATCACTGGGATTGCAGGTGTGCACCACCACCATACGCAGCAGTTTTTTCCTCTCTGCTTCTACCAGCACGTGATGCAGATCCAGGCTGAGAGAGAGATGGCTTCTTCCTCCAGGAGCTGCCTCTGGTGGGTGGCTAGATTGTCGTGATGAGTTGGCAGTATGCCCAGGCTGGGTAGGAACCCTGGGATGGAGAAGGAGCAGATTGACCAAATTCTGGAAGGAGGAGGAATATTACTTCTGTAGGAGAATGTGCAACACTTTGCCAAGACCCAAAATGGAAAGGGAAAAACAGGACAAGCTCAAAAGTGACTCCACAGCTGTCAGATTCGTAAGGTGGGAAGGTCGCAAGCACCATCACTAGGACAGTCACGGAGAACAAGGGCATGGCAGAAACCAAGGCTCCGAGCAGTGACCAGCCAGGGTGAACCAACACGTGGGTCAGCAGCCAAGTCCAAGCCAAAGCTCGACCTTGGCCCCCAGCCCAGGAGCTTGTGCATGCGCTCATGTGGATCAGGTCCCCAAGCTCATTCTATGGGCCAAATCACTCCATTCCTCTACTGGTCCATGTTGCAACCCTTCGGGAAGCTGCGACCTTTCTGAATTTTCTATTACCTGCTCCAGCCACTAGGTCTCAAATCATGACTGGTCAAGTGGTCAAGTAGAATTCCATAGGTCTCATCCTACACCATTATTTATGAGCCAACAGTTAGTTTACTGAATCCCAGGTACTCTCTGTCCCTTCTACACATTACAGGCCCCACTAAGTCTCATCCTCGGTGCTATTGACACTTGGGGCCAGAGCTGCTTTGTTATGAGGACCGTTCTACACATTGCATGGCCAGCAGTATCCCTCGTCTCTACCCACTAGAGCTGCCAATGTCACTATGACAACCAATAATGTCTTTAGATGTTGCCAAATGTCTCCAGGTGA
The DNA here is from genome assembly GCF_021218885.2 of Marmota monax. Classification (NCBI taxonomy): domain Eukaryota; kingdom Metazoa; phylum Chordata; class Mammalia; order Rodentia; family Sciuridae; genus Marmota; species Marmota monax. Next base: position 2,322,815 of record NW_026694837.1, on the reverse strand, counting down.
GTACCATAGCCTATCTCTTATACAGCCTTTTTCCCCCTCCAAAAATGGAAAGGAAAAAAAACAATTGAACTTTAGTCCATCAGTAAATTTTATTCCACAACATTGTGGGTGGAGAGGGTAGAGAAAACAAGGGGAGGAAAGAGAAGGGTTGTCAAAAAGAAACAACAGCCAGCCAGCTGTGGTGGTGCACACCTATGATCCCAGCTCCTAAGGAGGCTGAGGCAGGAGGATCACAAGTTCAAAGCCAGCCACAGCAACTCGGCAAGGACCTAAGCAACTTAGCAAGACCCTGTCTCTAAATAAAGTATAAAAAAGGGCTGGGGATGTGGCTCAGTGGTGGAGCGCCCCTGGATTCAATCCCCAGTACAAAAAAAAAAAAGAAGGCTGGAAATGTAGCTCAATAGTAGAGCACCTCTGGGTTCAACCCCTTTTGAGAGAGAGAGAGAGAGAGAAAGAAGGGAAGGAGGGAGGGTGGCAGAAAGAGAAAGAAGAAACTGATACCCTGAGAATGAGAACTGAAGAACACTGAAGTCAAGTTGTAGTGACACAGAGTCACTTTCCCTCATGTGCATCTGCTCTTACTGCCTTATCTGTACCCTGCCAAAGCCCGAGGACTACTACTGCTTCCAAGAATACCATTTAAACCCAGGTATGGTGGCATATGCCTATAATCCCAGGCTTTGAAGGCTGAGGCAGGAGGATTGCAAGTTCTGGGCACCATAGCATGACCCTGTCTCAAAAAAAGCGGGGAGGAGGTTTGCAGATATAGCTCAGTGGTAGGGTGCTTCTGGGTTAAATCCCCAGTACCACAAAAACCAAAACCAAAAATAACAAAAAAACACACCACACCATAGCTTCTCCCCAAGAAAGAACACGGTGATTCTTTGCACATAAAATGTGAACTCCTGTTTAACTGGGTCATCGGTATAGACTTGGCTTGGGAAGACACCCCATGAGCAGGAACCACTGGGCATCTGGCCAGAATGGGTCAAGTCCATGGGGTAAGGATCTATGGGAGCTGTGTATAGATCCTTAAGCAAGGGTCCTTGTAAACAGTCTGCAAATTTTGAATTTTTACCAACCCCACACTAGACTTTGATATACAGACTTCTAACTTGAGGATTCAATTTTTATTTTAATATTTTTAGTTGTAGATGGACACAATAGCTTTCAGTCATTTTTATATGGTGCAGAGACTCGAATCCAGTGCCTCACACTTGCGAGGCAAGTGCTCCACCGCTGAGCCACAGCCCCTCAATTTTTTTTTTCTTTTTTGAGAGTTCAAATTTTAACCTTTGAGCGCTCAGTATTTTTCCACATTGACTGACAGATGATAGAGCTATGTCCAAGACAGACTGCTACCATCCTGATAGGGTTTGTCTAATGCCACCCTAGTGTGAGACACGTTCTGCTGGGGAAGGACTGGACACAGCAGCCCCCCGCAGCGGAAGAACAAGAACACTGGGCCTAGTGTCCCTGCTTACATACTCAGTTTCCCATCGCCCCCCTGCCACCACAGTGTGGGACTTGAACACAGGGCCTCTCACCTGCTAGGCAAGTGCTCACCACTGAGCTGCACCCCCCAGTTCTCTCCCATCTTTAAAACAGGAATATCAGCCCTACCTTCACCCAGAGTGATCATCGGGCCTGGAGTCACAGAAATTCAAGGCTGGCAAAAGCCCTAGCAGCAGGCATGGAGGAAGACCTCCAAGGCAAAAGCACTCCAAGAAGGGAACAGTGTTCCACAGAGGAAGCCTGCCAGCAGGGGCTCAGAAATCATGGGGTCCCAGTGAAGAAGCACCCACTACTCAGGAGGAGGGAAGAAAGCAGGAAGGGAGCTTCCAAGCTCTCGGTCCAGGGGTTAGGGTCCAGGGGTGAAGAACGGACTCAGAGAAGAGGAGTTAGACCATAGCACTCCCCGCCTGCCTCCCTCCCTCCCTTCATTATCGCTGGGTCACTCTGCCTCAGGAGGCAGCCAAGATTCCCTAGCTCCTTGCAGGCTGTGCTGCCTCCTGTCCCTTCAGGATGCATCATGATGGCCCCATGCAAAATTATTCTTCAGAAAGTTCATCAGATTTTCAAGCTGTAATGGAATAAAATGCTGTGGCCCAGGAGGAGAATCAGAAAACCCACATTCCCGACCCGAATCTGATACTTTCATAAGTTAAATCTGGGGAGTCTTCAGCCCCCAAGTCTCTGAGGTCAGTGAAGGGTCCAAACCTAACTGATGGGAGTTCACTTTAGCTTTGTTTGGAAATAAACTTTTTAAGCCACAGATGGGTTGACTCTGACAAGGCCTTGGCCTTGGGAGAAAGATGCTCTATACACTCCCAGCTCAAAAGGAAAACTCCAAGTGCACTCTAGACTAACACTCGTTACTTAGGAGGCACTTCAGGAGGTTCCCTTAAAGCCTTAACCTTGGGCTGCAGTGTAACTCGGTTCTAGAGTTCTTGCTTAGCATGTGTGAGGCCCTGGGTTCCATCCCCAGCACCACAAAAAAATAACCATAAAAACCTCACCACAAGCTTGAACAGGAATGATTTATTAAATCAACACTTAACTGTGTGCCTACTATGAGCCAGATGATGGGAATACCAAGTTTGAAGACATCATAGAGCCACAGTCCTAAACTGAAGGGAAGAATACAGCTCAGGCCTAGTCCCTGGGGAGAAGGGACAGGAAATGAGACAGGCAGAGCCAGAAGCCGGGCGTGGTCAGGAGTGAGTAGACTCAGGCTCTTCTCGTTCCTACCATTAGCAATTCCCATCAGGCAGCCCAGAGCCACGAGCTCAGGTTTATGCTTGGGGATAGCCAGTGGAAACACATTTCAAAGTGGGCTTGGTTTAGTCATGAGTCATTTTTTTAAGGCATCAGTCATTAGTCATTTTTTTAAGGCAATACTTATTTTTTCACCACCACCACCCCCAGCACTGGAGATTGAACCCAGGGACACTCTGCCTCTGAGCTACATCCTCACCCCTTTTTGTTTTGAGACAGGCTCTTATTAAGTTTTCCAGACTGGCCTGGAACTTGGAATCCTTCTGCCTCAGCCTCCTGAGCAGTTGGGATTAACACACACTCCACTGCATCCAGCAAGATTTTACATTTCAAATAATATTAGGAATATAAGAAATATGGAAGAATTATTGCAGCCAGGCCCAGTGGCACATGTCTATAATCCCAGTTACTCTGGAGGTTGAGGCAAGAGGATCTCAAGTTCAAGGACAGCCTTAGCAACTTAACAAGACCCTGTCTCAAAATTTAAAAATTTTTTTAAAGAGCTGGGGATGTAGTTCAATGGTAGAACACCCTGGAGTTCAATCCCCAGTATCAAAAATATAAAATAAAACAAAAAACACACCACACAAATACATGATCTTATAAAGGGAATGAGTAAGACTAAAATTCATTGCTATATGAAACAAAAGAAAATGAGTATGTATATATGGATTAGCTCTGTGTAAACAGTTACCTATCCAAAAGTAATTTCATTAAGTACAAGGGGTCAGGAGGTCTAAACAAAGGCTGTTGGTAATAACTGGAGAAGCATGTAACTATTTCAATTGTGAGCACCCATCCTGGAGAAACAAGGTCCACAGAACACCCTCAAACTTCAGTTCAAGCAAGGGGTTCATTCTTCTGTACCAGAAACCCTTTGATTGGAACTGGCCGAAAGCCAATGAATTCATGCAATTGGCTAAGGACACGTGCCAGTGAGCTATGTGGACACACAAATGCTGTTCCCTGGCCTTTGTTTGCCTGTCCCTTTATAGGCATCAGCTATGGCCAACCAGGAAGGCACTGGATTAGCCTGGATGTGTCAGCTCACCCTCTCCCAAGCCCTGGAAATCCACCAGAGGCCAGGTGTGGTATCTCTCGAAAAGGCCAGCACCTGGAAGAGAAGGTCTCTCTTTCCCTGCTCCTCCTATGCCAGGCAGCCCCCTGAGAGTAGGTACAAATTAACAGGGAGCCCAGAGTGGGCAGCAGGGAGGACAGCTGTGATTGCTTGCTGGATCCTTAGTCCTGGATGACCAAGTGCTGCTCTATTGACAGCATATAAATATTGACATGTAAATATTTGGCCTCACATCACTCACCCATCAAGGTTTCATAATACTCAAGGATATCCCAATTGTGCAAGAGCTCTTTTGATAATAAAATTATCAAAATAAGTTTATTTTTTTAAATGACTCTGGTACGTCTTAGGGGACAGCCTGTCATAATACCAAGCCAATGGCAACAGGCTATCACTGTTGGGAGATCTGGGAACCACTGGCTTGATGCCGAAATAATTTGGAAAATTATTAATATTTGGCAAAACAATTTAGCAAGAAAGTATCTAAAATGCTGAGAACTGAATTTCCATAAGCACCCTCCAGGTGGGAAAAAATAAAACAAAATCCCCCGACGTTTTTAAAAAGATTGAATTACAAAATTAGAAGGAGGAAAGGAATGCAGCAATTTCAAGGGGAGAGTTGAATTTCAGTTCAGCATTTGATTTCAGTATCATGCAATTTTCTCGGCCTCTGAGGAGGACCCTGAGAGAACAAAAGGCAAAGGGGAACAGGGAGGGGACTGAGATGGAAGCCGAGTCAGCAGGGAGCCTGCCTACCGGAGCTGTGCCCTGCCATGCTGTCTGCTGAGGGTCCCCCTCACCCTGCCCATGGGAGCAAGGTGCCAGCTGCCTGCCTTACAGCAAGCTTAGGTGTGGGGATTCCAGGAAGGAGCTTCCTGACATTCAAGGCGCAGCCTGACACCCCCTGCCACAGTTGGTTGGTCTCAGGAGTGTTGACGGTGAGCACCGTCTGCCACACTTTGGCCAGGCCCCCGTCTGCAGCCAAGGGCACGCCCTTCAAGGTGACTAGGGTGAGGGCTGTGGTCAGTGTCACCGTGGTCTCCTCTTCCAAGCACCAAGCCATCATGCAGTAAGCTCCCACTTCCCCCTGAGGCTATGCCCTGCCCAAAGTCACACAGCTAGGTGGCAGCAAGGTCCCAACTGGAACCCCGGTCTCTCAACCACAGCTGTCAATCTAGAGCTCTTTCCACCATATTTCTTCTGAAGTGGCCTAGCAGGAGTCACAGCATGGGTGGAGTCAGACACTTCAGCAAAGACACTGCGGTGAAGTCCATTAGTCCAGAGAGATTGGCCCGTCAGGGGTGGCTTCTTGAGGGCACAGAAGGGGAAAAAACAAAAGCAAGTTTATACTCATAGAAGAAACATAATCTGTGATTATAAATATTTCATGGGCAAAGAAAGCAGCACTGGCTGAGAGACTGGGGTGGGGGAGGCGGACAGCAAATTAGATCCCAGTTTGCAAAGTGATAGGGCAGCTGGAAAAGCAGCAAGGCTGGGCTATTCTGAGCTGAGTGCCGTGAGAGCCTGCGTCACAGGCCTGGCCACCCGGTGGTGTTGAAACCGCAGCCTTCCAGTGGTCAGCGCAGAATACCTTGGGAGGAGTGCCGAGGTCCATGGGGGATCAAAGGGGACAGCAAGGACAGAGTCATCTGGGTGGCTCTGGTGAGCTCAATAGCAGGGAGGAGGGCAGGGGGTGCAGCAGAGCAGTCAGCACCCTGCGAAGACATAACTGAGGGCAGAAGGAAGAGGGCCTGACCCCAGGAAGCAAGTGGCCAGAAGCAGCAGGACAGTGAGATCAAGCTGTCCCCGAGGAAAGGTCCAGCCCCAAAGCAGGCTGAGAGTAACAATTCCACCGCTCCCGTGTGCCAGGCCCAGGCTCTCGTCCTCCCACAGCCTCTGGGGAACGGCACAGACAGCAGAGAAGTCGAGAGCCCACTGAGTACCAGAGAAACACCCCGCACTGGCCATGCTCGCCAGCCCTTCTGGAGGGCCAGATGGAGAGGGGCCTGAGGTTCCCAAATCCCCAGAGCACCCTAAGTCAAGCTTAGTCAGAGGGGAGCAGAGAGTTCCTCAGCTGGAAGATGCAAAGCCGGCAGCAGTGGGCTACAAGAGGGACCCGTGGGACCCGGAGAATCAGCACAGTAGCCTGCAGGATCACAGCTGGCCAGAACCGAGGCAAGATGGCAAGGACTCGCCAACTACAAAAACGACACCCAGTGATGCTGTGGCCAGACCCTGAATTTTAAGTCACAGGATCTGGCTTTGAAATCAGCTTTACCACTTATTAGGAATGGGGTCCTGAGAAACCATGTTACCTCTGAAACTCAGGATACATCAGAGAAATGGGACCAATGCCTGCAAAGCCCGAGGACTGTGAGGAGCACCAAGAATATGCATGCACCCAGATGTTTTCAAAATTTACTTTTATTCCAATGTTCAAGATATTTTACATACAGCTACCTGCTTGACATCTCTTGAATGTACCAAAGGTACACACACCTAGCCAGCCTGCTACTGCTCGCCCTCCCCAACCCTTGGCACCCTAGCTGAGTGCTCAGCATGACTAACCACCCAGGTGTGGAAGCCAGAAACCTCAGACCCACCCTTGGCCTCCCCATCACGTTAGCTAGCCTTAGCCAAGTCCGGCAAACTGTTTTTCCCCGAGGCGTCCATTTGCCTCCAATCTACCCTAGTCCACTTCAGTCTCTTGCTCAGTCTATCACAAAGCCATGCTCTTCTACTCTAGCCTCCCTGGGTCCCTCTGAAGAGAAGGGCTGACCTGCTATCCCCTCCCATGCCCCAACCCTGCTTGCGAAATTCCCTCCTGAGCAGCCCAGGCCCTTGGGATAGCGCCTCCTTCCTGAGGCCAAGGCCCTAGCCAGAGGAGCCCCACTCTTCTCCTGGCCTATTAGTTTGGATCTTAAGTGTCCCCCAATGGTCCATGTGTTAGAAGCTTGGTCCCCAACCCATGGGGCTATTGGAGGTGGTGGAGACTTAAAGAGGTGCGTCTGTGGGCTGGGATGTGGCTCAGTGGTAGAGCCACTGCCTGGCATGGGCAGGCCTGGATGCCACCCCCAGCACCCCCCCCCACCCACCCACACACACACAAAGTGACGGGACCTAGTGGGAGGTCTTCTGGCCACTCTGGGCATGCCCGTGAAGGGAACAGTGGCCCCTCATCTCTTCCTTTTCTTTCACTTCTGGGCCTTGAGGTGAGCGGCTCCGCTCGGCCCCGGCTCCTCCATGATCTGCTGGAAGCCAAAGTGAACCTTCAGGTGTGGACGATCTCAGGCAGTGGTTACAGCAACACCAAGGTGACTAGTGCACAGCCTCGTGCTCAGCTGCTCCTGCCACACTGGTTTTTCCTCCAGTCTGTGGTACTTACCCCAGCCCCTGCCCCAGGGGTTCACCCACATGCTCTTCTCTCTGCCTGAAACCTTTCCCCTCCTCTCACCTAGCTAATGCGTATCTCTTTATTTTCACTAGGGTACAGCTCATTAATTATTTACAAAGATATACACTCATCTAGATTTAGAGCATGTACATCACTAAGAATAATTCCTCACTGGGTTCAGGAGGCTGAGGCAGAAGGATAGCCAAGTTCAAGGTTACCTTCAGCAACTTAGTGAGCCCATATCACAAAATAAAAATTTTTTAAAAGGACTAGGAAATATACCTCACAGTGAGCACCCCTGGGCTTAATCCCTAATAACCGCCCCCCCCCCAACACACACACACACACACAAAATAAGGTTCCTCTTGTCCATTTCTGGTCTACACACTCCCAATCTTCTAGGAACCCTATTTTGACTTCCATCATAACACCTATTCAGACTCTAGCTGAGGCAACCCTTTCTTTGGGAATCTGCCTCTAATCCCACTGAGAATCTAACCCTTTATCATAGGCCCTTGATAGGCTTGGTGTTTTGCATCCATCTGGGGAGTTAATTCATGTTGGCTTGGTCTCCCCTGCGAAGCTGTAAGCTCCCTGAGGACAGGAAATCTCTGAGAGCAGTTAGTGCTTATTATTGCCAGGTACTGCTCTAAGCATTTACAGGCACATCAACCCTATCAAGTATTATATCATTAATATATCCCCATTTTACAGGTGAGGAAATTGAGGCAGAAAGGTAAAATAATTTGCCCAAAGTCATGAAGTGTAAGTGGTAGAGATGGGATTCAAACCCAGGCAGTATGGCTACAGAGCTGTGTTCTTTACCATTACACTACTCTGCCTCTCAGAGGCCACTGAAATATTTAAGAAGCACCCCAAAGTATTTTATTTTTTGACACCAGGGAATGAACTCAGGAGCACTAGACCACTGAGCCACATCTCCAGCCCTATTTTGTATTTTATTTAGAGACAGAGCCTCACTGAGTTGCTTAATGCCTCATTTTTGCTGAGGCTGACTTTGAACTTAGGATCCCCTGCCTCAGCCTCAACAGCCAAGCTGTGTGCCACTGTGCCCAACCCCCAGGCATTTTAAATGAATGAATTTATAAATGACCTGATAAGATTCCATTAAAGACACTAAGAGAGCTCCTAATCTTCCCAACGAGGCCAACAAGTGATCAGAAGATAAACTGTCACTGAATCATGTGCACAGGCCCAAGATTATGTCATCTCAAAATAGAAGGACCTGTCCATTTCTCCACCAGTCCTGGGAGGAGGCCCTATGCCACTGGGCAAAAAGGAGTGTTCTGGGGGCTGGGGATGTGGCTCAAGCAGTAGCGCGCTCGCCTGGCATGCATGCAGCCCGGGTTTGATCCTCAGCACCACATACAAACAAAGATGTTGTGTCCACCTATAACTAAAAAATAAATGTTAAAATTCTCTAAAAAAAAGGAGTGTTCTGAGAAATAGTCGAGTGAAGAAAGGCTGCCACTGTTCCACTGCTCGATTCCAAAACCCAGTAATCTTTACAACCATTCCAAAACTCAAGTCCTCTAAAACATGGAGAGGATACTGTGGATGGAAAACAGAACAAAACCCTTTTTAGTTAGAAAGTGACAGACTCCGTGGTACATTATAAATTGTCATTTGATTCATACCAGTTTCCCAGAGCCTGACAATCCTGGATAAACTCATATCATAGGATCCAAACCAGAAAGGAAAGGGCCCAGCCCCCGCATACAGCCTGTTCCATGCAAAGACTGTCATCACACGTGGCCAGACAGGTTGGCCACCTTTCAACTGCTTGAGTGTCATTTACCCCATGCCCACATTCCAGAAAGCACAGAAAGAAAACATACATGAAAACGTTTATTCTCTCATGGAACACTGTGACCCTGCACAGCAGCCACATGGCAGGCGGCTCCTCTCAGCCAAGGTGCAGCTCTTGGAGCTGCTCTATCCACACGCCCCCTGCAGCCAGAGGCCTGGGCTCTGTTCACACAAAGTTCTGAGCGATGGCCAGGACCTTGGAATATTCTCCTTCCTTCTGGCGCAGGCTACTGGGGATGGGTACTTTAATTCGGGTCCCCACAGGGTTCCCATTGTCCTCAATGAGGACGACATTGTTAGAGTCAAACCTGGGGGTCATTCGGGGGCCAGGCATGCGATGTCCCACAATGAGCGCCTTTTTCTTCTGTCCCCTGATGGCCAGCAGTATCCGGTCACCCACCTTGCCCACCCCATTCTTGTTATAGACGTGGATGCACCGAGGAGGGCGATGGTATGGGGTGCTCCCCAGGGCGCTGTTGTCGACCACTCGCACCCGGGTCATCTTCTGAATTGCACAGAGGCTCCCAGTGGTGCTGGTGGGAAAGAAAAAAACAGGCTGTGACCTGTTCCCGCCTAGGCCAAGGTACATGGCCTCGTAAGGCAAGAGAGTTCATGTCACACACACACACACACACACACACACACACACACACACACACAGAGCACAGTCAGCCCTGGAGTCTTGACAGGCAGGCAGGACTATGTATTCCCAAATTCCCTTACAATCAAGAGCTTCTGCTGCTGTGGCAAGATCTTGATTTGGATGGATTTTAAAGAGAACTCTACTTTTCTATTACACCATCATTCATGGCAGCTCTAACTTAAAGCCTCTGATTTCCAAAAGATCTCTGAGAACTCAGGAATCCCTTATGGACCAGGCTTACAGCCAATGCCTATCCTGCAAAACCTGCTTCCCCAGATACACTCGCTCCCAAATGCTCTCATCTACGTGTTGCTGGGAACCTGGAGATGGGAATGAGCAGGCTTGCTAAGGGAATCCGCTGGCACATGCTGCAGAAACTGGAATTAAGTCAAGGTAACAATCTTTTAATACTAAAAAGGGTTGGGTTTTTTTTTTTTACTGTTTTTTAGAGTTTTTGTATTAAAGGCCAGGATGGTGTTTACAGAGTGATCTCTACAGTGAGATCTCTATTTTCCAGATGTTCACTGCTGGTAGTCACCTTAGGGTCTCTTTTCTCATTCTACACACCTGGGCAGTTTCAGCCACTCTCCTTGCTGCCAACTAGTGAACTCCATCTCCAGTCCTATAGTTCCACTCCCCAGGGCTCCCTAGAACCTGCCCTACCTCCAATGCACACTGACCTCCTGGGGCCCTTGCAAGCCCTGTTCTGCTGCTGCATTTCCTATCCAGGGAAGAGTTTCTCCAGAAACTTCAGCTCCCACCCATACACCTCTGTCACCATCAAACATCCACCAGCAGCATGTCCTACTGACGCCACTTCCTAAGCACTGCCCTTTCTCTGTACCCTCACTGACGATGCCCCTTGTTGAGCAGTTCCCTCTGCTCTGCAACTGTGACACAGGTGCGCTCACTGGTTCCTGCCGCACCCCACTCTGCTGGCCAGGGCTCTATTTGGAAGACAAAAACTGAGGCAATTTCCCGGCACAGAAATGTTCAATAGTTCTCCACTTTCACAACCTGATCCCAACTTACCCGCCTCTGAGGTCACACATCCTACCACTTGCACACCTATGCTGGGCCCCAGCAGCTGGCAGGAAACTCTAAGTACACTACCTCCCAGCCTCCCTGAGGACCTGGGCAGGACCTGTGCCCACTTCCCTTCTGGGAAGACTGCCTCCTTGCCTTCCTCCCCCCCAGCCCCCACTGGCAGCTCCAGGCTCAAGCCTTCCCAAGTACCCTATTATTATACTCATCAATTTTTCTTGGAGTTATTTGTTTTCAAGTTCCTTCCTGTAGCCCACTTGAGAGCTCTTTCATGGCAGGAAGCAACTCTCATTTGATGCTGTATGACCAGCCCCAGGCACAGTGCTCAGAAAATGCCTGTGGCCTGGGGACCCTGATGGGGTAGGGCTGTCCTAGCTTAGTGTCTGGAAGGAGGACAGGAGGTCACACTTCTAACATGCTTGATTTTTTTTTTTTATAACAAGCAGTATTATTTTGTAATTAAAAAACATTTTCCATTCTTAATAGAGAAAGTTTTAATGCCCCAGGGAATGACAGGTCAGAGATGTCAGAATCTCTGTAAGAGTCTCACAGAGACTGAAAAGTAACAAGCTTCCATCATATGCTAGTCCCTGTCACCTGCCAGACAGAACTCGCCTCTTTACCCACTGTCACCATTCACCATCCTGCCAAATTCCAGCTCAGCTGATTTCCTTTAGCTTTCCCTGACCCCAAGACACTTCCCTGAATTTCTCCTCCCAATCTAGTTTCCATACTAACCAGCCCTGATGAGAGGTTTACTCAAAGGCACAGTTTTGAGAACTTAATGCGGAAAGTTACCTGAAACAGCGCTGGCTGAAGGCTCTGCTTGCACTGGTGACGGGGCCCCAGAGCCCACTAAAGACAGCCATAGGCGCCAGACAGCAAATCCTGATGGAAAAGGGGGAATAAAAAAATTGATTTCAAAGTCAAAGTCCTGACTCAGAGCCAGTTTTCTTTGGGGACTTGTGTGGGAGATGGCACTTCTAGCACAAGACTATTAGTCACTAAATATAAATCTTAGTGGTTAAAAGATATACAGACGATTAGATGGAGAACTCCAGCTCCAAATTCTGCTGATTCACATTCTGACTCTGGGGTCAGAGAGCAGGACTGGCCCTCAACACTTCCACAGTAAGTAACATCACAACACAGGGATGCCTGCATCGCGGTCACTTCCACAGGCAGGAGAACTTGAGTCCTCTAGCGTGCCCTAGCTAGTGACTACTGCCCAAGAACCCCAAGGAGCTGCACACACACTATTTCCCTTGAATACCTTTTGATATCAGACCTTAATCCCCTAAAAAAAAAGTAGATTGGCCAAGCATAGTGGCACATGCTTGTAACCCCAGTGGCTTGGGAGGCTGAGGCAGGAGGATTGCAAGTTCAAAGCTGGCAAGTGTGTGCGTGTGCATGTGTGTGTGTGTCTGTCTGTGTATAAAAGGGCTGGGATGTGCTCAGTTAAGCACCCCTGAGTTCAATTACTGGTACAAAACAAAGAGAAAAAGAAAGTAGGTGGTCTAAGCAGCTGCCCATCTGCTTGTCACTACATCACCTTTCCCCCAAATGTGAAAGTCAGAACACCTGTATATCTCAAGGTCAACAAAGTAGAGCCAAAGACCGCCCTTGCCAAGTCACTGACCAAAGTCTATATTTGAGTCAGTCTCCCCAACAACACTAACATGGAAAAACCACTGACACCATCTTAGAGCTGAAAGTGGGCTTGGGAAAGCAGGCGGAGGTGACAGAGCCAATACCAGCCTAAGATTCGTGACTCCAGTCTGCAGACCTCAACCTTAACAATCAATTATGGCAGTCACCAGTGTTCTGCAACACCTCAACACCACGCACGGGTGTGCTCGAGAGCACCTACAGCCTGCTGTGGTTCTAGCTGCAGAATATGCCTGTTCTTCCACCCAAACACTTGGCTGAGAGGGTCTCATTCAAGAGCTCTGCAGAGCCAAACTCTACACTGTAGTGTTTACACAGGGCTTTGTTTTGCACAAGTTCAAAGCACCTCAGATAAGACTTTATTTAATAAAGGTGGGTGAGGAGGACCCTTTAACTACCACAGAAATGCCTACACATTCCACAAATGCAAGTTAACTACAAGTTAGCCTCAAATCACAGGCTTACTCCCAAGTATTTTTCTTAAAACAATCCATGAAGCACTGGCCAAATATAATTATGATCAGAAAATTAAATCAAAGGCAGGCAGCTAGCCTATGAAACTATTAACAACTGACACACGGAATCACAGGCGACAGACAGAGAAGGCCACGTTCACATCTGCTAGCTGAATGACCCTGGACAAGTAATTAAAGTGCTGAGCTTCTCCCACGTGAAACGCTGGGACACTGACAGTCCCTGCACTCAGGAGGACTGGGCCAGACGCACTGCACAGAGCACTCGGCCCAGGGCCTGGTACCCCATACCTGCTCTCCTCCTCCTCCTCCTGATGTCGCAGCTCATCTCACAGAGACATTAAGTGACTTATATCGAGCCCACAACCTGTCAAGGGCAGAACTAGAACCAGAAATGACTGCGGCCTGGGTCTAAGGGCATTCCCACCACAAGCACCTTGCACATGAGGAGCTCCCGAGTTGAGCAGCTTCCAGGGTCATCTGGCCCGTCTCCTTTCTTTCTGAACATATACTGGCTGGTTACAATGTGTTGGGCACCAGGCTAAGTGGTTTACATTGCCATCTGATTTAAGGCTCACAAAAACTCTATGGAAATGAGTGCTATTATTAGTCTCAGTGTTACACACAAGGAAATGAGGCCCAGAGAGGTTAAATAACTTGACCAAGGACACACAGCTAGTACGGACAAGGCAAAAATTTGAACCAAATAGCTGGCTTCCTGAACCCATGATCTTACTTATCAGGGAGTAAACCTGGCAACTGTAATTTAAATATTAATATTTTTCCAACTGTTAAATCACTCTTGTTCCATCAAGAAATTGCCATCATGAATGAATAAAGAAAATGTGGTATATATATATATATATATATATATATATACACACACACACACACACATACAATGGAATATTACTCAGTCATAAAGAAGAATGAAATTATAGCATTTGCCAGTAAATGGATGGACTAGAGACTATCATGCTAAGTGAAGTAAGCCAATTCCAAAAATCCAAAGGCTGAATGTTCTCTTTGATATGTAGATGCTAACACACAATGGTAGCGGGGTTAGAAGTTCACTGAATTAGACAAAGTGGAAAGAAGGGAAAGGAAGGGAGGTGGGATTAGGAATTACAGTGGAATGGACTGGACAGAACTTTCCTATGTTCACATAAGAATATGCAAACGGTGAAACTCCACATGGTGTATAACCACAGAAGGGAAGTTATACTCCATGTTTTATGTCAAAATACACTCCACTGTCATCTACTTCTAAAAAGAAAAAAGAAAAAGAATACTGACATCACATGCTCATTCTACTCACAGCCAACTCTGTGCTGCCGAATCAATCAAAATGTAGACAAACACCAGGTGAAAATCATTCACTTTAATCCAATTTAAGTCTTGAGATAATCTGTAGAGTGTAGGTGGTGAAAAGAACTCCACACTAAGCAACAACTAAAACTAGGGCGGGAGGGGAAGGAGACACACAGGGGAGCAGTCCTTCTGGTCCTAGCTGCTGTCCCCTCTGGCCTGACGCTGGCAGGCCCCTAGTCTGGCTCCTTGGGAGAAAGGAGGCTCCCAGGCTACTCCTTAACATAACCCAGCACCACCCACCTTCCCTCTCGGGAGAATCACAACACCCAGCCTCCTCCTGCCTCTCCACTCTGCACTGCTCCTCAGGAACATGGACAGAGTGTCTAGGGGCTTCCCAGAACTCTCCTGGCTTGGCTTTCACCACAAACCCCAGCACTCAAGGCACCCCACTAAACTCCTTAGATCAGTCAGTGCACAAGCCCAAACCTCCTCCCCACGCCTCGCTCTCAAGCCACCCCACAACCTATGGCCCTTCTCTGCCCACCCCTCTGACCTGGTCCCAAGCCCACTATCTCCAAGAAGCCTGTGTAAAACTGCAGCACCAGCTGCCGTCCCTCCTGCACACTGGGGACGCTGTGTAACCTGCTGGAACTGTCAGAGACAGCACGCACTACCCGAACACAGACACTAAACAAACTTGGACCCTTTTTTTGATGTCCCTTAACATTCTATTCCTTGGTACTTATTATCCAAAACACACAAACCAAAGGACCTGACAGCACGGCATCTGAACTGGCTACAGGAATTCAGGAGTCACACAGACTCAGATGGCAGTGATGACACGTCTTGCCTTGGACACAAGAGTGACAGTCATGCCTCCAGGGAGCGCTTCCATTTTTACAAGGAAAAAAAAAAAAAAAAAAACCCTGAAAACTTTCACTACCTCTTTAGTGATTTTGATATTGACCTCCATCCTGACCCAGACAACTTAGTCACCAAATGGACACCCATAAGCATTACTATGACCTTAAAGTGCAAGAGTCAAATATTTCACTTACTATATTATATACCCATTACCCCCCCAAAAAACATAAAAAAAAAAAAAAAAAAAAAAAAAAAAAACCTATTATCTCCTCCCTATCCTCCCCAGCAGGTCCAAATAAATAGCAGGAGCATAACAGGCATTTGCTGAATGGAGTAAAGTGAGCCCCTGGGAGAAAACCAGGCCCCACCCCCACCCCACCCCAGCTCCAGGCCACAATCCCAAGCTGCAGGCACCTATCTGCACATGGGGACCTGCACCTCTCAGGTGAACACACTGCAGAACGCTGCTGGTGGCAGGAAGGTGCAGTCCTGGGAGGAGCCTGTGCTTTGTTTGCAGGCCCCTGGATCCACCTCTTGGCCTGGCGCCTGCCCTGCCCACTATGGAACGTGCCTCATCCCACCCCCGAAGATCTGCTTCTGACCTGGGATGAGCAATGGAGGCAGCAACTGACTTCAAAGCAACTTTGATGGACTTTGGTGGTTATTTCCCAGCATATATCCCTCCCGAGGACATAGGGCCTGGTTCACTTCAAACCTACTCTATACATAACGCTTTCACAGCCAACATTGTTCAGAGTCAAAACTCTCAAAGAGGCAGCCAGGTATTTGGAAGACAGTGGTGCCAGAGAGGGGTTTTCATGCTACTTCCCGGTCGGTACGGAGCACTACCCTCCATTTCAGGGTATAAATCACAGCCTCTTTGTTAAAAGAGAAGAGGGAAGAGAAATTGCTTAATGCCATCCATCCAAGAGCCAGGCTCATTTTTCATCTTGGCTTAACTTTAAGATCCCTTCGGTTGTAGAAGCACAGTGGGGGGAGGGAGTGCAAGGGGCATGATGGCTTCGGTTTCACAGATACACAAATGAGTTGTTTCTTGGCTCATCACCCTACAGGTCCATTGGAATAAACGCTCCCTGGGAGCAGAGACCAGAACCTGCCTTGGTCAGCGTGCAGCACACAGCGAGAGCCAAAAAACCGTGTGTCAAATGGACAGAACTGATTTGCAATTCAACCTCCAGCACAAGAGAGTTTCCATGTTGGGGGTTTGAGGAGGTTTTCTTGCGCCCTTTACCCAGGCTCCCAGTGACTGCTTGGGGGACTCATTTTTAGGTAGATCTCATACACAAAGTCTGAGTTTATAAAACAGACAAAAAGAACCGACACCTCAAACGTTTGGTGGAAAGCTGGAAAATAACCATTACTTGAGTTTTGAAGATCAGCCAAATGTACTGCAGCTCTACCCACCATGCAGCGAGCCTAGTAACCAGCGCACATCTATCCATACATTGTCTCCACCTCAACAATGACAATATTCAGGTGCCTGGAATGGGTCATACATTTCAAAGGCTTTTCAAGGGGAATGGGCTCTATAGAAAAGGAAGAAAACAAAAAGTTCAGCATAATTAGAAATGAGTGCTTAAAGGAGATTTTGTTAGTATGTAACAGAAGGGAAAAGAAACACTAAGAAATCAAATGCAAAGCCCAGCCACAAAAAGAACAAACTGCCAGTGTGAGCTTGTGAATGTCCTTCTTCATCAAAGCAGGGAAAGGCAACAGCCTGGCAGCTTTGAAGAATCAAATAAAGGAACTCTCAGGCGGGTGCGCTGGCACAGGCCTGTAATCCCAATGCCTTGGGAGGCTGAGGCAGGAGGATCCCAAGTTTGAAGCCAGCCCTGGCAACTTAGCAAGACCTTGTGTCAAAATTAAAAAAAAAAAAAAAAAAAAAAAAAAAAAAGCTGGGGATGGAGATGTAACTCAGTGGTACAGCAACCTTGGGTTCAATTCCCAATATTAAAAAAAAAAAAAAAAAATGAGGAACTCTCAAGATGCTTCACCCATCATGCAGGTTTGATACCTTGATCTTGGCAGGGTCCTCCCAATCATCCTGGACTAATAAATACTTCTACTGATACTTAGAGATTCATTTCTATTTGGCTATCAAAAAATTCCCTTTCAGAAAGATGAATGTGTGTTCACACAACTGTAACATGCTGCAATTCCCAAAGTATTCTCGCCCAGATCATTTTCTTTGATGATTTCATTCCTAAGCACCCAATGAAAACACAAACACAGAAAGCAACAGTCTTGTGAGGTTGAACAGACTAAGGACTTGGACTAGATATGAGGGCTCAGGGCAGTTAAGTGTCATTTTACAGATGAAGAAACAAAGTCAGAAACACTGTGACACTTGCCAACTCATCCCAGGTTAGAAGGCAACAAAGCGCAGACCAGAACCCAAGGCTGTTTCTATCACACCCTGCACAATAACGGCACACCTAAGATGCTGCTTAACCTCTAGCAGACATAAATAATTTTTTAATATTTGACAGGGACTTTCCTACTCTTTCCCATATTTCCCTAGTGAATAATAAGCTACCTGCATCTTTCTTAATATTCAGCATATTACCTAACCCAGAGAACAACAAAGCTGAGACCTGAATCTCAGTCCTCTCTTGCACACTGGTTGTCATTGTTAACATACCTATAAAATCATACCAGGGTGAGCAACAACCCAAACAACCATCAGCCTCTGAAATGGAAGGTTAAATCATAACCTGACTTTGAGTGACACTCCCAAGCCCCTCCACCCCAAGCTGTAAGAATTACCCAACTAACAAACAATAGAAAAATACAACCAGGTGCAGCGGTGCCTGTAATCCCAGCAGCTTGGGAGGCTGAGGCAGGAGGATCACAAGTTCAAAACCAGCCTCAGCAACTTAGCGAGTGAGATCCTGTCTCAAAGTAAAAAAAAAAAGTGCTGGGAATGTAGCTCAGAGGTAAAGGGCCTCTGGGTTCAACCCTCAGTACCAAAAAAGAAAAAAATCTATCCAAATATCACAATAATGAGGACAGGAGTGGAGCAAAATAGGTTTTAAAGGACCTTTGCATCCTTTAAGATTCTAGGAGCTGAGGAGATTCTAAATTACTATGTTCGCAGCCCTCCTGAGAAACAGACTGTTTCTTTATGGATTCTACAATGCACCTAACTCAATTCTTATCAGGCTTGCTGAAATGCTTCCCATCTTCTAACTAGAAAGAGTCACCTAATGGTCCATATACTCCTTAATAGGTGATGAATCTAACTAGGGATAGGCAGGAGTAGCTCAGGAATCAACCAACCATATGTTCAGATTCATAACTTTATAATTTATAAAAATAAAATATATAATTTATAATTCATAACTTTATAATTTTTAAAAATAATATTTAAGAAATGTCTTCCAGTGATCTTGGAGGTCCAAAACCAGGTAACTATGCCCCCGATTTCCATTTTCAAGTATCCACTACTAGTGTTCTTTGGCCCTAACGTGAATTTGATCCATGCAAACAATGGGTCACATGAGTTTTGGGGGTGTTTGTTTGTTTTTTGGTACCAGGGTTGGAACTCCGGGGAATTTGACCACTGAGCCATATCCCCACCATCCCTATTTTGTAATTTTATATAAAGCAGGGTCTCACTGAGTTGCTTAGTACCTGGCCATTGCTTAAATTGGCTTTGAACTCTCCAGCCACTGGGATTATAGACACCGCGCTGGACTGGTCACACTAGTTTTATTACGATAAAGTTAAAAATGTAAAAAGTTCCACACAAAATATATATCCAAAAAGGTCTAAGGGTAAAATGAACAATCCTTTAAAAAAAAAAAAGGAAAGGAAAAACTAAAGCAGTTTAGTTCATCTAAACTGCTTGCTCCTACCCAAAACAATTCTCAGAATCCAAGCCTACAAAGACTCCTGCCACCAGAAAGTTCACAAAAGCAATTTCACCCCACCCAACTTTTTGTCACAGTTGAAAAACTGCCCTTTCCCAAAAAAAGCCAATCTATCTCCTACCCTCAACGAAATCCATTTTTCGGTATTTCCAGTGAACTTTCTCTTTCCTAGGAAGTAACCTCTTGGAAGATACCACTCTGTCCTTCAGTGTGTATTCCTGGTATACTAACTGCATCCCCTGGGCAATTTGAACTGACAAGAAACTCAAGCTAAGGAAGACAAGAGGGCAAACAGGGTACAGGAGATCAATGCTTTTCAGACTTTTCTAACTGTGACACACGGAAACACATTGTACAACACCTCTTTATACACTCACGTGTGTACACCTAAAGCAAGTGTCAAGAAGCAATATTCTTACTAAATGCAACACCCTCGGATAATTTTTACTTCATCTTTTATAAAAGGATGGACGAGATTTACTAGACTGATTTCTAACTCACCGATAGGAATCAACAGTTTGGAAAACATTGCAATTAATCAAATCTTACAGTTGCAATTTACAAGCTACCCTAGAACCTTTGAAAAGCCATTAGACGGCACAGACAAGAACAAGTCGCTCCCAGATAGGCAGTCTCCTTCTGTCCAGCAGTGGTTGCAAGGTTTAAGTATTTCCCACATCGCCAGCATTTCCCAAGTAACCCAAAGTGACTGTCAACTATGGAAAGCAATGCTTCCTTTTTTGTCCCCTTCAGGAAAACGAAATTAAATTTGGTGCTCATCGGGTCTTCGTGATCCTATCTTTGTGGGGGTATATACAGAAAGTCAGTCTGTCTCTCCCTCTCTCCATCTTTCCAGTCTTAATTACGGCTAGTTGCAGTCTCTGGTGAAATGAGAAACCAGGAAACCCCCTGCACCAGGGGAGACACTCGGCAAACAGAAGTGAAAGCAAGGACTCACTCCTCAGGCCATCCAAGTGCCTAGCAAACTCATCTCCATTCCGAAGTTGGAAAGGGGAGGGAGGAGCAGATTACTGCAGGAGCCGCGCCAGAGTGACCTTCCAAAACCACCTCGCCAAGGCTTGACCGCAGCCCTCCCCTTCCCAGGCGGGCTCCACAACCCTGGGAAGGCAGGTGAGCACGGGCCAGGTGCGTGGGAGGGAGGCGCAGAAACCGCAGGGACCCCCGCAGCCCAAGGAGAAAGGGAGAGTGGGACAGAGGAGGGTCCAGGTCTAAGGCCTCCCTCCCCGTCGAAACTCCTCCCACTGACCCCCAGGCGCAAAGGGCCCACAAATCCTCCGTCACCCACCCCCGGGGAGCGAGCCTCCCCTGCTGCAGGGAAGAAAGGGAGACCGGAGGAGCACAGCTAGGAACCTGACCCCCTCTCGCTCCCCCTCCATACCGCTCTCGCTGCCCCGGAATATCCCGCCGCGAGCCCCACTGGCCAAGCACCGCCTTCCCCCACGCGGACTCTCCCCTGCGCCTGCGCGCCGGACTCGCGGAGCGAGCGGCGATCTGCGAGTGCGCGCGCAGCTTGCGTGTGCTGGCGTGGGGGGTGGAACCCGCGGGGTCCCGCCCCCTCCTCCCCTCCCTCCTCCCGCTCCCCCTCCCCCATACACTGCCGCGGCCGCCGCAGGAGCCCAGAGCTCCAGCCGCCCAGCGACTCCCCCTCCCCCTCCCCCAGCCCCGCCCCGCCCCAACCCGGGGCTCCCAGCCGGAGCCGAGTCTGCGCCTGGGGGTGAGTACGCGACCCTCCCCAGCCCCCTCTCTTTGCTTGGAAGATCCCACCACCACCCAAGAAAAAACCAGGACTCAGCTGCGCGTCCCCTCCCTTCAACCTCCTGCGGGACCCAGAGGTGCCCGGGCCCGCGGGACCCAGTGGTGGCGCTCACGGCCCCCAAACCCCGCACCATCCCTAGCCAAAGGTGAATCCTCCGACCCCTGTCCGGGGTCCAGATGTGCACCGCCTTCTGACCCCAGGCCCTGGGAGATCCCAAGGGGTGGGACCCCTGTCCCGGCCCCCTAGTGCCACTCTTGTCCCATCTGCCCCGACCCGGTGCTCGTCCCCTGCGCGCCCCGCCGGGGTTCCAGCTGCGCCCCACCAGCCCGCCGCCGCTGTGGGGAACCAGCCGCCCCCGCCCCCGAGTTTTGGATTCCGGGGTCGCCAAGTCTGATGTCCTCGGTTTCTTTTATCTTTTCTCTTGTTCCGGGAGCAGTGTATACAAGAGGCTGGCCCAGAGCAGGGGTTCGGGCTCAGGCAAGGGCAGGGTTCGTGGGTGCTCGCACGAGGCCGGCTGCTGCCCCCGGCCCTTCTGGGGACTGATCGGCGGGCCGGAGAGGCGACTGGCCCGGGGAGCGTGTCCTCTCCTTGCGCCCCACACAGGGCAGTTCATTCATGAGCCGCCCGGGCCTGTGTTGGAGGGTGCGGTGGGGAAAAGATTGAGACGCGGAACTGGGAGTGGGGCAAAGGCCCTGTTGGGGGGAGGGGGTGCGCTTTGTCCCTCCTGGCTGTCCTAACCGCCCAGGTCAGACTGTCCCAAAGCTTTCCGCGGGTTTCCCAAGCAAAGGGAAGGACGCTTGGGAAGTGGCGACGAGAGGTCAGAGGGGCCGGCTGCCCTTGGGTCTCTGCTGCCACCTGCCTGGGTCCCTGGGGCAGAGAACTGGCAGCTTCAGGCAAGCCTGAGCACTCTACTGTTCTGGAGGCTGGGGCCTGCCTTCCCGGTACCAATCTGGCCTCTCCTCGGGTCTGCAGCAGCCCAGGAAGAATGAGGCTGTGCCCAGCACCTCCTGAGGAGGGGCTCACAGTCCTGCCTCCCAGGCACAGGTGAGGAGGGGAGTGGGAGTGTCTGCCAGGCTCCAGGTGGAAGTGTGCTGGCAGCATGATTGTCCTCCAGGGCATCAGAGGGTCCAGGCCCTGGCATGCCCCAGATGGCACATGCTGGGGCCTGCTGTCAATTCACCCCATGCAGTCTTGGCCTGTGGGTAGGTGGGTGGGTAGGTAGGTGGAGATGTTGTAAAGCAGAAGACAGGTGGTAGGTACCTGAGTGCCCTCTTTCAGAAGTCATACAAAGTCTCTCCAAGTATAACAGAATAATAGAGACCTGGGTTCAAATCCTAGTGCTGCCATAATTAAGCTGTGTGACCTTGACAAGTTACTTAACCAGTCTGAACCTATGTTTCCATTAAAAAGTATGGTTATTACCACCTCCTTATATGGTTTGTCAAGCAAGATAACACAAGTAAAGAGCTTGGCACCCTACCTAGTAATTGATCATGAATGTATTCTCTTCTCTGAACTTCTGACCCATCTTGGCAGGGCATCACCTGCCATACCCCCACATCCCAGCCTGCTGCAGATGGATAGGAATGTTTGCAGAGTTTGGGGACGTTCTTTGCCATTCAGTGGCAGAGTCTTTAACAGTTTAAGTTCTTAAGTCTAAAGGAGAAGCCATCCTCCTCCATAGAGAAATTCTGTGTTCTCTTTTTATTTTGATTTTTACCAGTTTTCCTCCGCTAAATCAACCCATCATATTCCACATCTTATTAATCACAATGGCTATTTTTAGAGCCTGTTATATGTCTTGAACTGTATTAAGAGCTTTGCATAGTCATCTTAATTCTTAAAACAGTCACACAACTGGATTATTGTTCCCATTTTACAGATGAAGGAACTGAGGCCCAGGGTGATTAAGTAATTTGCCCAAGATAAAAGGTCGGAGCTGGGCGTGGTGACATATGCCTATAATTCCAGTGACTTGGGAGGCTGAGGCAGGAAGAAGGCAAGTTTGAGGCCAGCCTTAGCAACTTAGGAGACTCTCAGCAACTTAGAGAGACCCTGTCAAAAAAAAAAAAAAAAAGGATTGGGGATGTAACTCATTATTAGATTGCCAGGGTTCTACCATCCCAACTTCTGTACCAAGAAAGAAAGAAACAAAGAGAGAAAGAAGGAAGAGGAGAAGGGGCGGGGGGGGGGGCAGGTCTTGAGTCTTTGCTCTTAACCAGACTATTGCTTCTGACACTTATTTCTACTTCCCATCTCCACCCCCAGCACCTGAACTCACAAACCTAAGGCCAAGTGGAAGGTCTAGGAGCCCCAAGAAAGAGGAAAGACAAGCAGGTAGAAAGAGTATGGCATTTCTCCAGAGCTGTGGCTGGCAGCCCCCAGCTCCCTGGTGGAAGTGGGCTTCTCTATTTGCAGAGGCAGCAGTTAAGAGCATACATTTGAGCCAGGCTGCCTGGGTCCATCTCTGGACCCATCACAAACTGGCTGAATGTGGGCAAGTTATATACCCTCTGTATACCTCAGTCACCTCTTGAGGTTGTGATGGGGAGCAAATGAGTTATATTTACAAAGTGCTTAGAACAGTGGCACAAAGAGTTAAAGAAACATTTGATAAATGCATTGTTACAATTTTTTGGGGGGGAAGGTATCTGAGATTGAACTCAGGGGCACTTGACCACTGAGCCACATCCCAGCCCTATTTTTTGTTTTTTATTTAGAGACAGGGGCTCACTGGGTTGTTTAGTGCCTCGCTTTTTTTTCTTTTTTTTTGCTGAGGCCAGCTTTGAACTTGCAATTCTCCTGCCTCAGCCTCCTGAGCCATTAGGATTACAGGCATGGACCACAGTGCCAGGCTTGCATTGTTACTAATTTATTCTTACTTATAGATACATTTTTGCCTATCCCTCTGAAATCTGCAGCAGCAGGGGAGGCCCCCGATGTTAGTATGTCTGTGTTGCAGACTGGAATACTGAGGCCCAGGTTACACAGTATCACAGCTGGCTTCCATCTTTACCTTCCGCCTCCCTATGATCCCAAGCCCCAAGTTAACTCTCCCCACAGTAACTCCATAAGGAAAAACATTTAACTTCTACACACACTCCCTAATGGTAAAGTCACAACCTTAACTTAAATATACAACCCTTTATCACTCTGCCCACTTCGAGCTAAAGCCTCTGTTTCAGACTAGAGAAACTTCAGCAACAACTGACTGGGGCATGTCAATGAAAGAACTACCCGCTGCCACCTTCACCCCCCAAATAGCCCACCTCTGTCTCTTCCTTCCTCTTAGCTACTGGGCCTTGTGCTGGCTTTGAGAGCAGCTGCGCTTGATGAAACTGTCCAGCAACCCTGCCCCCACAATAAAGAACTTGAAGTAACCCTGTCAACCTGCAGAGCCACCAGCCTCAACTCCATCGCTTACCTGCCCTGTTACCTTGTGCTAGTCTCTTTACCTCCCTGGGTCCTTTCCTCCCCTGCAAAATGGGGATAGTGAGGGCTGGGGCTGGGGCTCAGTGGTAGAGCGCTTGCTTAATATATGTGAGGCACTGGGTTCGATTCTCAGCACCGCATATAAATAAATAAATAATTAAGGTCCATCAACAACTAAAAAATAATTTTAAAAAAACAAAACGATCCATTGACAACTAAAAAACATTTTTAAAAAATGGGGATAGTGATCTGAGTTTGCCCCATCTTCTTCTTGTGCAGGGGGAGGCGCAATACAGTTTTGGAGGGGAGAGTGCTTTGTAACATTAAAGAGGGTGGCAGCAGAAGGACTGGTGATTTCAGCTGGACTCTCACTACCCTGTTGGAGCCACTTAGTGTAGAAACTCCCAGAATGTTCCATCTTTCTGCAGCATGGGGTGGAGGCCATGGCATTCTGGCCTTGGGGTTTGGAGAAAGAACCAGTGAGGTGTAGGAATGGGCTGTTGAGATTTCTAGAGTGCCTGGGAGTGGTGAGATGAGAAAGTGGGGCACGAGTTAGAGTCCCCCACATCCACACCCCTAGCCCTGGAAACATACGACTGCCTTTAACCTGCTCTGGTGCCCCAGGGTCTGTGCACTTTATGTTTACGTACCCAGGCACCCAGACACACCCACATTCATGCCTCCACTTAAACCCAGCAACTCCCTTCTTTCTGTGGACTGCAGTCACCTCAGCCACCTTAGCTCTCCTAGAGCGCGGGCACATACACACACACACACATTCAAGCACACAGAAGAGCATATGTTTGCTCATCTAAACACACATTCCCACAGTGCCTTTGTGTTCTTTGGCCTGAGAGTGTTTAGTGAGCATTTTATTTATGAAGCTTTAACAATCTGTAGAGTTTCATTCTAAGCATGTTGGGGGGTGGGGGTGGGAAAGTGTTCTAGGGCTGGGCTTGTGGTTCAGTGGTAGAGCACTTGTCTAGCATGTGTGAGGCACTGGGTTCGAGTCTCAGTACCGCATATAAATAATTAAAGGTTCATCGACATAAAAAAAAATAATAAAAAAAAAAGTGTTCTAGCTTAAGAAAGAAGTTGACCTAGGTTTGAATCCTGGGTCCATCATTTTAGTAGCCATGAGACCTTGGGAAAGTTACTTAACTTCTCTAAACCTCTATCCTCATCTTAAAATGGCAATGGCACTCATAGGATTGTTGAGGATTAAATGCAACCATGTATGACTCTTGAAATAATGGACACTCGATAACTTAGTACTTTTAGTGCCTGCTAAAAGTACTAAGTTAATGTAATTTTTAAAGTCAGCTTAGGCTAGAAAAGAGGGAGGCATGTATACACACAGGACAGTTACTCCCTGAGCCTCCCTAACCCATGCTTTTTGCAAAGACTCCCTGGGACCAAGGAAACGTGTAAACAACCCCAGCTTCCTCCTCCTCCGTCTGAAAGCTCCTGCCTCTTGCCCTCTGGTTGGAATGTTAGGAAGGAGAAGGGAAAAACCCAGGGCTGGTGGGTTGGAGAAACCCTGAGTCACCCCAGGGGGCTGAGGAACACTTGCTTCCAAAGTTGCAGTCACCCATTCTAGGTTTGTTGTTCTCTCTGTCAGGTTTCCTTTCTTCCCTGGGGACATCCCCCGCCTAGGCAGAGCTTCACTGTTGTCAGCAAAAGGGGCCCCCAAGGGACCCCCAGTAGGATGGGGTGGGGCAGCGGGTGCTGCTGCCACCCCGCTGCAGCTACATGTCTCCTCCCTGGAAACCTCCCCAGAGCCCAGCTTAGCTCTGTCCCCTAGCACTTCCAGAGCCCAGGCGGCTAGCTGGCTCCCCTTCCCTCCTCCTGCCCACCCCATCCTCCCAGAGAACAGAGGGCCCTGGCAGGGAAATGGGCAGGAGGGCAGTACCCTGGTTGCAGGGGCTTGGACGGGCCAAACAGCTGCCCACTCTCCCCTCTTTTGCCAATGGAAAAGCTTGCTGGAGAGGATAGCTTTCCCAGCCTGCCCTGCTGTGGGGGTGGAAGCATGGCATTCTGGGAGTTGTAGTCTTCATACTGTTCTGGTGACCCCTGTGCAGAGATCTGGGAAGGTAAAGAAGCTGGAGAGGGAATAGTGCAGGGGTATCTAGTGCAACAGCAGGAGGAAAGGAAGAGGGTAAGCATGAGTGGCTGGGGTTAGGCAGGTAACACAAACCCAGAAGTCTTGCTTTTTATCTGGCTTCCTGTGATCTCATCCTCAGACCCCTGCTCTGAGGACACAGGGCTAAACATCTTGGTTTTGTTAGTGTTATTTTCTGGTACTGGGAATTTAATCTAAGAGCCGTTTACCACTGAGCTACATCCCCAGCCCTTCTTATTTTTTTTTTTTTAATTTTTTATTTTGAGACAGGATCTTGATGAGTTGCCCAGGCTGACCTCAAACTTATGATCTTCCTGCCTCCAAGTAGCTGGGATTACAGGCATGTGCCACTGAGCCTGGCCAAACATCTTGTTTAGAGGCCAGTCATATTGAGGCAATTAACAGAGTTTAAAACTCTAAGCAGATATAATTATGCCATATTTCTTTTCTTTTCTTTCTGCTGTGCTGGGGATGGAACCCAAGGCCACTGAGCTACATCCCCTGCCCTCTCACCATGTTCTAATAGAGATAGAGAAGATGAGGATGAGGCAGCTGGCTCCTGGGCCATCTTCCCCTGGCATGGAGATCCCTTCTCTTAACCTTGGATCCTTAGACCTAAGACCCTTCCCCATGTTCCAGCAGCGCTGCTCTGCCCTTACCTGAGGCAGAGAAAACAAGAGACTGGGAGAGAGTGTGTGGGGCGGGGTGGAGTAGACACAGCCTCGCGGATTCCCTTTCCCAGAACAGGCCTGACATCTGGGCTGAGTTCCCCAAGCCTGGGGTAGGGTCACAGCTCGAGAGCCAGTGAAGGTAAATGCATGTGACTCAGCCCTCCCCTCACCAGGCCCTTATCTCTGGAGGCCAGAGCTTCCACCCTTCCAGGCAGCCTGGCCATCTGTCCTCACCGCCCCTTCCCCATGCCCATTCTGCTGGGGCCTTGAGGGGAATAGGGGACCAGCCCAGCTGACTGCTCTGCCCTCTGCCCAGGAGGACCATGCGGCAGTAGCAGCCATGCTGCCCTTCCTGCTGGCCACACTGGGCACCACGGCCCTCAACAACAGCAACCCCAAGGACTACTGCTATAGTGCCCGCATCCGCAGCACTGTCCTGCAGGGCCTGCCCTTTGGGGGCGTCCCCACCGTGCTGGCTCTGGACTTCATGTGTTTCCTTGTGAGTTCCCACAGGCCACTCTCCACCCTGGGCACCCAGGCCTTGTCCATCCCAGGCAAACACCTCCAATTCCGTCCACTCTCCCACCTGACCCTGACTCCTCAGGCTTCCCTGGGGAGGAACGCCCACCTTCCAGCCCCAGTCTAGCTTCCGAGAATTCACCCAAGCCAGGGGCATCCCCTTCTGAACCAAGAATTCAGGCCCCTTTGTCCCACTTCCCGGCCGGTCCAGCAGGGGGCAGTGTCTCCACCAGCCGACTTCCCCTTCTTCCCCCAGGCACTGCTGTTCTTATTCTCTATCCTCCGGAAGGTGGCCTGGGACTATGGGCGGCTGGCCCTGGTGACGGATGCAGACAGGTAAGGGTGTGAGACCCTCCCTCCACCTCTGCACACACCCTCCTTATTCCATGTTGCTCGGGAATAGGAAAGAGCCAGCCCTCTCTTGTCCCCCTTTGTTAAGGGGGACAAGAGAGACCAGTCGCAGAGCCAGCATAGGGGGCCCAAGGACCCTTAATTGGGCCTCAGTCCCTTGCCAGTCCCCAGGGACTCTCCTTTGCCCCTGCTAACCCTGTCTGTTCTCTGTCCTCAGGCTTCGGCGGCAGGAGAGGGACCGAGTGGAACAGGAATAGTATGTGGGGCGCCAGCCCCTCATCCTCACTAAACCAGCTTTCCTTTTTCTTCCTCTCTCATGCTTCTCTTCTCTTCCTGCCAAGTTGCTGATTTCTTTTTGCAGTTTTCTCCTCTGCAGGCTCATGTTTCAGATTAACGCAGGCGGTATGCTTTGCAGAGCAGGGGGCTCCCCAGCTTGTCTCTGCTTCCCTACCCCCCTCTGCTCCCCCTCTGGGTCCCTGCCTGAGAGAAGTCCCTGCCTAGGTGTCTCTGCCTTCGCAGCCTTTGACCTTCACTGGCAGGAGGGGGAAGGACCATCCTCCAGGAGATCCCCAGCACAATCCCCAACACAATCATGCAGAGACAAGATTGGGTGTCCCCACTGGCTTCTCATGCCTAACAGATAGTTCTTCATGTTCCAGGGTCCCCTGCTCACCCCTTCTGGAGGCCTGGGAGGGGGGCTGCTCAAGGAGCCCCCAAGTCTGGCCTGTGTCTCTCATTGTGGTCTCTGTCTATAGGACTGGAGTTGGAGCTGTGGCAGCTGCTGGGACAGGGAACGGGGAGGTTAAGGCCCCTCCTGAGAGACATCTTCCAGTCCCCCATCCCTATGAGCTGTCCTAGTCCAGCTTCCCATTACTGGCCCTTTGCCCTGCTGGTCAGCACTGGAACTGCAGAGCCCTGTAACCTTGTTTCTCTTCCACCTGGGCCTTGATGAGGACACCCTCCTCTGTCGTGCCCCGATGCCCAGCACCGGTGCCCCTGAAGGGAACGGGCTCATCTGAGGGAGGCAGGGTAGAGGGCGACCACTCCGCTTCAGCCTCTGCGCTTTCTATGCTTCCTGTAGTGCTAGAGCTCTGGGTGCCCACAGCCGCTCCCTTGGGGCTCACACCTGCCTCTGATCTCTCATCTCCCCCACCCCTCAGCGTGGCCTCAGCTATGCATGGGGATAGTCATGACCGGTATGAACGCCTCACCTCTGTCTCCAGCTCCGTCGACTTTGACCAAAGGGACAACGTGAGTATCCTCCCCAAAACATTTGAGCCCTCCCAGCACCAGGGCATGTGGGCTGAGCAACCTCTAGCTCACGATGGTACAGGCCAGGGACGCTGCTGTTTCTCAGCAAGAAAAGTGAATTTACTGAGAGTCATAGAACAGCCACCCCAGCCCAGAGCTCCTGGCTCCTGTCCATGTCTCAGTCTCTCACCATCCTAAGCCTAACCGTCTATAAATCCCAGATTTTGTTTGTCAAAATAGTTCTATGCTCACCTCTGCTGTTGATTAATCCTAAGGCCACCTTTCCTCCTTAGACATGTTTATAGAAATCATAATAAGCCTTCTGGGCCTGTGTAGCAAAACATACGGTCTCTGAAAGATTGTTCAGAGACTGTAGGTTGGCAGCCCTGACCGAGAGGCTAGCTGACCTGCTGGGGTCGGGGCTGAGTAGCAGTGGCCCCTCCAGTCCTGGCAGTTTGCAGGAGTCCCACACTCCCTTCCATATCAGACCCAGCATGCAGGTGTTACCTGCCTGGCCCTCTGTCATCCTGAGGGTGAGAGTCCCGGGCTGAACTCTAATCCTCAGACTGGGTTAGCCATTTTCAGTTCAGCTTAGACTGGGGGTCTGGGGGTGGCAGCTCCTGCAGCAGCCCCGGCGGAAGATGGCTGTCAGCTTCTTGAATTGGACTCCTGTGGGTAAGTGGCAAGGCTAAGGTTTCATCCCTGCTAGCCAGAGGTGTTCAGATGGTCCCTAGACCCTGGCAATGCCCAGGGAGCATGATGTGCATCTAGACTGAAGGTGCCTTCTTCCCAGTCCGCTAGGCCCTGGCCTTTTCCTGGTAGGAGGTTTGGTGCTAGTTCTCTGTGCCCAGCTCTCCCCTGTAGCTCCCACCTTCTGCCTGAAGGCAGGCCTGGGGATAGAGGAGGGAGACCCTGGGTTTGGGTCCCTCCAGAGTAGACTAGAAGACAGAGGCAGGGAATCAGGCAGCCTAGCCGTCCCCTCTGATTTTGGCAGCCATGTTGCAAACTTCTCTTAGCTGGAGGTTAGTGGACCCCACTACTCTGCCTATAATCTCAAACTGTCCCGTCCCGTCCTGGCCCACACACCACAGGGTTTCACAGGATTCTGTAGCTCTGGACATGAAGGTCCACAGAAAACCTGGTTTGGCCTTGGGCCTTTTTCATCTCTGATGGCAGGAACATTCCCTCTCCTCTCTCCCCATCCCTGGGATTGGGCTCATTCCTGGGGCATGGGGTTTTTCTCCAGGAGCGTGGGCGGTTGTGGGAGCTGTGCCAAGGTGAGCCATAGCCTGGAGGTGATTATGAGAGTGGGGTGCGTTGGGCTTGAGGAGGAGGGGAGTTGGGGTTGCTGGGCTAGGGCCTCCAGCTGATAGCCTTCTGTCCCCCCACCAGGGCTTCTGTTCCTGGCTGACAGCCATCTTCAGGATAAAGTAAGTGAAAGGTCTCCAAGCTCTAAAGAAAGAGAAAAAACAGAAAAAAACGTCAGAACCTGACATCTCCCTACAAAATCCAGAGGCCAGAAGCTTTGAGGGCCCTAGTAGTGCTAACCAGCCCAGCACTCCAGTCCCTGCTCCCGGAGGCCAGGCCGTGAGGCTGAGCAGTGGGGGTGCCTGGCCTCTGCACTCTCCTGGATACTCACTTTATCCCAGTCTTTTCTGTGGTACCCTGCCCGGGGAGGGGGCAGCCCTGCCCTCATCTCTCCGTGCCCCCCCCACGCCTTGAGAGCGGGGGGCTGGAGCCCCTGCCTCAGCCTCCGTGCAGCCAACGGGTGGGGGCCTCAGTCAGGCCAGGATCAGCCCGCCAGGCCTCAGGCAGGAGCCAATGTCCAGCAGGCAGAACTCAGGAGCCCCAGCCAGAGGCCTGCAGGCAGGCAGTGAGCGCTGGGACAGGCAGGAGGCTCGGCAGGTCAGCACTGCCCCCGGCCCCAGGCCCCTTCCCAAGTATGGCTGCTTCCAGCTCAGCCAGCTCCCCAAGGGCACCGCTGCTGCCCCCACCTCTGCCCCTTTCTGTCACCACGCCCACTCCAGGTCCTTCTCCCCATGCTTCCTCCCCCTCAGATTTTCCTCTTCCTTTCACTCCATTTCTTCTCTTCCTCTTTTACTCCTTCTTTCCTTCTAGCCCTTGAGTCCCTTCCCTTCTCCATGCATTCCTTCTGTCTTCTCTCTCCCACCCCGCTTCCCCCTACCCAGGAATCCCAGACCAAAAGGGCCCCTTTCACCCCCATGCTGCTGCCAGGTCAGCAGGGCTAGGGTGGATTTGGGGTGAGAGAGAACAAGCAGGCTGGTCCTGACCCCGTCCTCTGCCCCGCCCCCATGGCCTGCAGGGACGACGAGATCCGGGACAAGTGTGGGGGCGATGCAGTGCACTACCTGTCCTTCCAGCGGCACATCATCGGGCTGCTGGTTGTCGTGGGAGTCCTCTCCGTGGGCATCGTGCTACCTGTCAACTTCTCAGGGGACCTGCTGGGTCAGTGAGGGCCCATAGGGTCAGGGTGGAAGTGGAGGCACAGGAGACACATGCCCGGCCCAATCATCAACCTCTTCCTCTTCCCCCTTCCAGAGAACAATGCCTACAGTTTTGGGAGAACCACCATTGCCAACTTGAAATCAGGGTGAGGCCGGAAACTGGTTGTGGTCTGGGCTCTGCAGCCAGAGTCTGGGCAGGGGGTGGGGGAGATGGAGCATCATCAGTGGAGAAGGTGGCTGAGGCCACAGAGATGGTTGGAGACAACCAGGGCAGAACCTGCTAGGGATCTCTAAGGATGACCACCTGTGGAGGAGGGAGTGACCTTCAGTCCAGGGAAGGCTGGCCAGGGCAAGTTGAAGGATACCATAAAGCCAGTGGGTCAGGCATGAAGCAATGACCTCTTGAGGACACTTTCATTAGAACAGAACAGTTTTGGGGCCTAGGGGCTGTGAGATATGGGGCCCAGCCTGTGAGCGATCAGTGCCGAAGACTGGTGGCAGTAGAGGGGCCTCTTCCATATGAAGGGGTTCACTCAGCAAGAGGTTGGGAGCATCTCAGTGTGTCCCAGCCCAGTGGCCCCCAGGGATCCCCTCTGCCCCACACAGGAACAACCTGCTATGGCTGCACACCTCCTTCGCCTTCCTGTACCTGCTGCTCACAGTCTACAGCATGCGCAGACACACCTCCAAGATGCGGTACAAGGAGGATGATCTGGTGAGTGAGGCAGAGCCTCCGGCCCACCCGTCCCTACCCCCAGCCTCATCCATGCTCTGAGGCCATGACTGCTCAGCCTTCAGGGGTGTTGGCTGTGGAGTTAGGCCATTTGGCTTAGGAACCCCCATCCTGTAAGTTGCGTGCCCTCCCTAAAGCCTTGGTTTCCTCACCTGTGAAATGGGATAATAGTACCTTTCTCAAGGCTGTTGGGAAGGTGAAATGTGGCAGTGCCCCTGCACACCCATGCGGGGCCTGGCCTGGGGAAAGAGCTGCAGCTGGTATATGGTAGTCACGGTCCTTTGCCACCTAGTCACTCACCACACCAGTGCTGGGTGCCTGTTCCATGCCAGCCACCACTGCGTCCTCAGGCTCCAAGCATCTGAGAGTAGCACCCACCCACCCTGTAACCTCTCACAGAGCAAGGCTAGCGGCCTCTTCTTTTGTCTTTGTCATTTGGTTTCCATTAGAAGCACAACTCTGGCTTTCCCTGGGGCCTGTCATACCCCTAAGATCTCTCCCACCCCGTCTGCTCCTCTCCGCTCACCGTTTCAAAACAAAGCCCCTCTCCAGCCCCTCCCTGCACACCCCGGCTCCCCTGGGTGAGACCTCGGGAAGGAAAACTTGCCCCCCTCTCATCCAGGTGAAGCGGACTCTCTTCATCAACGGAATCTCCAAATACGCAGAGTCAGAAAAGATCAAGAAGCACTTCGAGTGAGTAAGCTGCCCCCTCCCCAGCCTTAGGTCTGCAGACTCTCTCTTGTCCCTAAGAGCATCCCCATACTCTGGAACTCAGAGGTCTGCAGCAGGGTAGAGGTCAGATCAGGAAAGATGGCCTCTCATTCCAGGATAGTATAGCACGCAGCCTGGGTGCTAGGCCCCTTTAAGAGTAGGAGAGGGCTGGAGGATTGTGTGCTTAGCATGCTCAGGTCCCGGGGTGTTCAATTAGCATGTTCAATTCCCAGCATCCTCTCTCTCCACCTAAAGAGCAGGAGAAATAAAGTAAAATATTGCCGAGTACAACATTTGTTCCCTCCACCATCCCACAACTCCTCCCAACTTGGACTAGGTTGTTGGCCCAGGGTACGTTGAAAATGTGCTGCTTCTTTAAAATTATCAGTGGCATTCTGAAGTTCATGGGTTCCCCTGGGCTGTGTGTGGTGTGGGGCTTTTTAGCTCTGGAGTTCTGTCTGGAGGAGAGGCATCTCCAGGACAACCAGGTGGCCAGACACTGGAGAGAAGGACAGAGACACTGAGGGGCAAAGAGGGCACTCACCTTGTCCCCCCATGGCCAGGGGTGTACCTTGGGGCAGCTCATGGGGGGAGGGAGTCTTAGTTAATGGCCCATCTGTGTGAATATGTAGGGACAATTTGGTACAGAATTGGGGGACCTTTCATACATTCCTCTGTTCACTCACCAAAGTTTCTCAAGTGCTGGTGGTCATGAGTTGCTCTTATGGGCTTTGGGACTCCAAAAGATGAATGAAAAGTCATCAGGCTCTCGGGGTTCACACCGTGGAGATCAGCCTCAGGAGCTAGACCAGGATCTGATCAGAGATGGGTCTCAGTGTGTGGTTAGAGTCAAGAGTCAGCAGTGGTCATGATAATGGTGGTCTTGACCAGGACATGAACTGTGGTCAGAATCAGGGTGTATTCTTGGAATTGGATCTGCAGTCACCTGGCCTGAATCAAAGTTCAGTCACTGTCCTGGATCAGGCCAGCATGCGATCCAATCAGGGACAGAGGTTGGGCAGGGTTAGGAGTCAGTATTGAATCAGGGTCAGATTTCCAGGGCCCAGTGTTACAGGGTTAAGCCTGGGTTGAGGTTGGCATTATTGAATGGATACTCATTCACTTATTGTACGTGTTCTATGTGACAGGCATAGATACATTAGAAATAAGCCCTGTCCTCACACAGTTTACAGAACACCTGTCAAAATTAGATCTTCCTTGCTGGGCGCAATGGTGCATGCCCGTAATCCCAGTGGCTTTGGAGGCTGAGGCAGAGGGATCACAAGTTCAAAGCCAGCCTCAGCAATGGAGAGGTGCTAAGCAACTCAGTGAGACCCTGTTTCTAAATAAAATACAAAATAGGGCTGAGGATGTGGCTCAGTGGTCAAGTACCCCTGAGTTCAATCCCTGGTACCTCCCGCTCCCAAAAATTAGATCTTCTTTGGTCAGCGTGAGGGAACTATCTGGGGTCTCATCCAAGGTTCTAGCTGTGTTCAGCATTGGGGTCCATTTGGGTCAGGACTGAGGATAGTGTGTGCTCAGAATTCAGTGACATTTTCATATTCTTGTCCAGTTGGAATCAGCTGTCAGCTGATACCTATTGTGCTGATGTCTGTTCTCTTAATGCAAATACCTGGTGCACTGTGTCCCTGTGCTGGGGAAGGAGCAGAGGCTACACCAGGAAACAAGGAAAGAAAGGCCCGCCCTCACTTGCTTGCCTCTTAGTCAGGGGAGGCAGATAACGAACAATGAGCTAGCAGCAGACACTATGTCAAGTCAGGGAGTTGCTAAGATCCAAAGCAGGGAAAAAGGCAGAGTGACAGGGGTCAGTATGTGTTGCTCTTTCCAGTGGGGTGGGCACCAGACGACCCTATCAGGGCAGAAACCTGAGCACAGTGAGGGAGTGGACCTGCTTGTAGCCTCCTGTTCACTCAGCACTCGGTGTGGTGCACCTACTCGGGGTTTCAGGCCAGGAAGACGAAAGAAGAACCAGATCCGTTGGGAGTGACTAGGGAAGTTACAGTCCTGGTTGTTTGTTTAATGGGTTGTTCTAGAGCTTTCTTTAGGAAACAATCTGTGATTAAAATCAGTGATCAGCTCGTAAGCAGGGGTGAGAGAGCTCTTAATTGGAGTTTTGGGGATCAGTGGGAGGAGCACTGTGGAATAGGCATATCATTGGTCCATTTGGTCAGCCCAGTTTATTGAGCACCTCTATATGCAAGTGATTAGGACAGACCTGGGTATACAGTGATAAGCAAGAGGCAGCTCTTGTCCTCGTTGAGCTTCTGGGGTGGTCATCAAGGTCAGTGAGAGCTGTGATCCAGGTCTGGGGTCTGTCTGGATTGGAGGTCTGTCTCAACAGACTAGGGAACATCCCATTTGCAAAATCAGAGGCCTGTGCAGCTGGTTTAGAGGATCTGCCATTAGTCTAGGGAGAATGAGAGCATGTCCTTCCAAAGAGGAAACCTAAAATGTTGTGAGCAACAGCAGTGTCAGGGAAAGTTCTGTCAGCTCCTGGAAGGTTCATTTACAAGGACCCCATCTCAGATTTAAATTGCTAAATTCTCATGAGTTTGCCAAGTCCATCTCGTTGCTTTAGAACTGTATCTCAAGGATCTTTAATACTTGGAGGTCCTTCATTAAAATTTTAATAAAACATAAAAAGATAGGGACTCAGTCTAGGTTAAGGTTAGGATCCAGGAGCAGTATGCAATCAGATTTAAAAAGGAACTGCTGGGCTGGGGATATAGCTCAGTTGGTAGAGTGCTTGCCTCTCGTGCACAAGGCCCTGGGGGTTCAATCCCCACTACCACAAAAAAAAAAAAAAAGGAACTGCTGCACCACTCAATGAGGGAGCATTCAAAGAGCCCTGCCAGACACCGAGCGTTGGTGAGTCAGACATGTCTCTCTAGTCAATCTCAAATCAAGGTTAGGGAATTCGTTTGGGGACTAGGTCATCTGTAGACAGGACTATACGTTGGTTGGGGTAGTCAAGTCCGAGTGTTGGATCAGGACAAGAACTGTCTTCTGCAAACAGGGTTAAGCAAACAGCTTAACTAGAAACAGTTTCTTTCAACCTCAAGTTCATAGCCTTGCATAAGAATCAAGCCCCAGCCTTGGCCTAGCCCGGGTGTCCTCACCACATCTGGGTTCATCACACACACTGCCTTCACAGCTCACATGCATACCTGTGCCCCACCCCACTTGGATGAGCATGAGGAGGAATTTCAAAGTTTCAATCTTGCCAGGCATGGTGGCACGTATACCTATAATCCCATCTACATGGGAGGCTGAAGCCAGCCTAGGCAACTTAGCAAGATCCTATCTAAAAATAAAAGGAAATCAAAAGGACTGAGATGAAGCTCAGTAGTAAGACACTTGTCTATTGTGCACAAGGATTGGGTTCAAGCTCTACTGTGCAAAAAAAAAAACCTGGGTTCAATTCCCAGCACTGTAAAACAAAACAGCAAAGTGGTTTTTTTTAGTTTTGGTTTTGGTACAGGGGATCAAACCGAGGAGCACTTAACCACTAAGCCACATCCCCACCCCACCCCACCCCTTTTTATTTTTTTATTTTTTTATTTAGAGATAGGGCCTCACTGAGCTGCTTAGGGCCTCACTAGGTTGCTGAGGCTGGCTTTGAACTTAACAATCTTGCTGCCTCAGGCTGCCAAGTCACTGGGATTACAGACGTGCACCACTACCCCTGGCTAACAGGAAAGTCTTATTTCTGGGGAACTGTCACTTCTGTAGACTGTGAAAAGCGGTGCTCGGATTGGGGATGTGTGTCTGCAAGAAATGGAGTCCTGAGTGACAGGCCGGCAGGTGGCCAGTGTCACTGCAGAGGATGACAACTGGATTCTGTTTTAGGGAGGCCTACTCCAATTGCACGGTTCTTGAGGCCCGCCCCTGTTACAACGTGGCTCGACTTATGTTCCTTGATGCTGAGAGGTACCAGGGCTGGGGGCAGGGGAGGGTGACACCAAGGGCCCCCCGCCCATTGTGGAGAGCATCTTGACTGCCACATGAGAACCTAGGTCCCCTTCCAGGTGCTTCAAGGGCATTTGAATTTAATTCAACCCTCAAAGTACCTATTATTTCAACTCTGGAAAGAGCAAGGCCTGGGTGGGGGCGTGTCTGGACCGCGCATCCTAAACAAATCCAAGAACAGGCAGCTCCTGACCTTAGGGAATGGGTCTCTCCAGCTGAGCTTCCTACCCATCCTCCCAAGCCAGACCCAGCCACACTGGATGCTGGGTGACAGGCACTTGGGTTCCACAGGAAGAAGGCCGAGCGGGGAAAGCTCTACTTCACTAACCTGCAGAGCAAGGAGAACGTGCCCACCATGATCAACCCCAAGCCCTGCGGCCACCTCTGCTGCTGCGTGGTGCGCGGCTGCGAGCAGGTATGATGTGAGCTGGTGGCTGGGCCCCCACAACCCTTGACAGGTCGCAGGAGGACTGCATAGATCTGGGAGAGACAAGTCGTAGCAGAGATGAGTGCACCTCCCGCAACCCCAGAAACGAACGCACTAACAGGCATGGGGCACAGTAAGACCCAAAAGGAAACAGACTCCCAGAGGAGGCTAGACTGGGTCCCCTGCCCCAGTGGGTCCCCACCTGTCCCTGGAATCCTCAGAGCCCCAGTTCCCACTGTTGGGTTTGTCCTGTTCATATAGTGACCAGATTTTCAAACCCCAGATTAGAAAACATCAGAAAGAAAGAAAGAAAAAGTCAGATAGAAGCTGCGTGAACACCTATAATTTCTGAAGTGTGCAGAGGCAGAAGAATCACAAGTTCAAGGCCAGCCTGGGCAACTTGGCAAGACTCTGTCTCAAAATGGAAAATAAAAATAAAAAGGACTTGGGATGCAGCTCAGTGGTAGAGCACCCTGGGGTTTGATCCTTAGAACCATTAAAAAAAAAAAAAAAATAGCCTTGTGCTGTATTGATTAACAGCAGTGACCTTGGGCAATTTCTTTAACTGCTCTGTGCCTTGTTTCCTTGTTTATAAGATGGGGCTAATTCTACCTACCTTGTAAGATACTCCACACATGTAAAAAAGCCTCAAGGATGCTGGGCACAGTGGTGCACGCCTGTAATCCCAACAACTTTAGAGGCTAAGGCAGGACGATCTCAAGTTTGAGACCAGCCTCACCAACTTAGGGAGGCCTTGTCTTAAAATTTTTTTAAAAAGGGCTGGGATTTGGGCTGGGGTTGTGGCTCAGTGGTAGAGCGCTCGCCTAGCATGTACGAGGCACTGGGTTCAATCCTCAGCACCACATAAATGTAAAATAAAGATATTGTGTCCACCTAAAACTAAAAAAATAAATATTAAAAAAATAAAAGGGCTGGGATGTAGCTCTGTGGTAGAGTGGGTTCAATCCCCAGTCCCGCAAGAATAAAATAATAATTTAAAACAATTCAAGGATCAAGACTGGCAGGTAGTGAGCACACGGCCTCTGGGTACCAGCCCGTCCCTATGACCAGAGCCCCTGGCCCTTGCCCGCCCTGGCAGGTGGAGGCCATTGAGTACTACACAAAGCTGGAGCAGAAGCTGAAGGAGGACTACAAGCGAGAGAAGGAGAAGGTGAACGAGAAGCCTCTAGGCATGGCATTTGTCACCTTCCACAATGAGACCATCACCGCCATGTGAGCCCCCCACCCTGCCCTCACCCCTGGCCCTGGTCCCCAAACAGCCCGCTGGGACTCCCAGGTCCCTGTGCTCACAGCCAACATTGGCAGTGGGATCCCCAGCAGGGGCCACAGTAACTGGTGCCCGTTCCCCAGCATCCTGAAGGACTTCAACGTGTGTAAGTGCCAGGGCTGCACCTGTCGTGGGGAGCCACGGCCTTCCTCCTGCAGTGAGTCCCTGCACATCTCTAACTGGACCGTGTCCTATGCCCCCGACCCCCAGAACATCTACTGGTGAGCAAAAGGGATGGCAGCAGTGGGGAGGAGGAGGTCGGGGAGGGAATCGGTGTCACTGGGGACCAGTTGGGTCCTCGGTCCCTGGAGTGATCCCTCCCTCGCCTTCCCAGGGAGCACCTCTCCATCCGCGGCTTCATCTGGTGGCTGCGCTGCCTGGTCATCAATGTCGTCCTCTTCATCCTCCTCTTCTTCCTCACCACCCCGGCCATCATCATCACCACCATGGACAAGTTCAACGTCACCAAGCCTGTGGAGTACCTCAACGTGAGGCCCTCACCCACCCAGCCCTTCAGGACCATAGATGCCAGGCCCTGAAGGCCTCCTCCCCACTGCCCAGCCTGGCTCTGGTCCTGTTTGTCCCTGCCTGGCACCTCCAAGATGCCCCCAGGGGAGGCCACCCTTGGGTTTACAACTCCTAGAGAGACACCCAGGGAGGAGAGTCCAGTCCGAATCAACCATGTGACCTTGGAAAGGTCCCTTTTTCTCATCCCTCTGTCTTTTCAACTGGGAATTGGAAGGGTTAGACTAGATCCTCGGCTTCACTTAGAGTCCGATCCCTTTATCAGCATGAAACCCATGTGGGAAAGCAGGCTTTGCAGGTAACAGCGGGGTGCACATTTCTGCCTGGCCTCCCTGCCCCCCCACCACCAGGTACACAGCACACTGCTTTAGAATCCAACATTCAAAGAAGGACAGTCTGCCAGACGCTATGGCACTTGCCTGCTTCTCCAGCTACTTGGGAGGCTGAAGCAGGAGGATTGCTTGAGCCCAGGAGTCTGAGGCTGCCTAGGCAATGTAGAAAGACCCTGTCTCAACAAAATCAGCCGAAGGAAGACAGTTTGAAAATCACTGAGTGATAACAGCATAGAGGATAAGACCCAGACCCCCTGTGCAGATCCCCCCACTTCACAGCTTGCTAGCTGGGTCAGTTATCTGCTCTCTTTTCCCCATAGTTGACCCATCCTATAAAATGGGCCAGTGTCATTATTGAGAGGATTAACATTTACAAAGTACATCAGTGCTTGCACATAGTAGGTGTCCATCAAGGGCGTATCATTCACCCTGGAACTGTACTTGTTTACGGCCTGGCCCTCCAGGTGTTTTGGACTTCTGACATGGGGCCCGGAGAGCTGTGGGCCCAGGACTCAGTGGGGGAGGAGGCAGGTGTGCAAAACAAGCTGGGCCCACTGAACTGACCCCTGTCCCATGTCCCTTGCAGAACCCCATCATCACCCAGTTCTTCCCTACCCTGCTGCTGTGGTGCTTCTCGGCTCTGCTCCCCACCATCGTCTACTACTCTGCCTTCTTTGAAGCCCACTGGACACGGTGAGGTCACACACTGTCTGCGGTGGCCTCTAGTTGTACACTGACCCCACTGGGGAAAGGGTAGCCCTTTGCCATTCGGGCTGCCTGCCCTGCCAGCCCAATGCTGGCAGGGAATGGATGGAGCCCTGCGTCCTCACCTTGGGGAGCCCCCCTTCTCTGGGAACCATCTAGGGACACTGTCTTGGTCTTGGAGGCTAGGCTTATCTGACCTCTGACCCCTGCTTGCCCTTCAGCTCCGGGGAAAACAGGACCACCATGCACAAGTGCTACACCTTCCTCATCTTTATGGTGCTGCTCCTGCCCTCTCTGGGACTGAGCAGGTGAGTTTCAGCGGATGGGATGGGAGCCAGGTCCGGGGTTGGAAGGGAGACAGTTCAGGCTCCTGCTCTACAAAGCAAGAGCACACCATCCAGAGCCTGGCCATCCCCAGGCCTCCTGAGATATGTGTCCTGTGTCTGGGGCCTCTCCAGAGGCTCATGAGGGGACACCCCCTCCCTTGGTATTCTGTGCCACCCCCACCCCACCCCACCCCATTTCTCTCCTCCCCTCCAGCCTAGACCTCTTCTTCCGTTGGCTCTTCGACAAGAAATTCCTGGCTGAGGCAGCTATTCGGTTTGAGTGAGTGATGGGGGCCCCTGAGGAGTGAGACCGGATGGCAGGGGCAGGCATGCCTGAAGGACCCTGCCACCCCCCAGCCCCCGTGGGAAGAGGGGCTGACACCACCAGGGGTCTGCAGGGTCATTCTGAAAGAGGTGCCCACAGGGTGCCTGGGGTGTGGAGATGGGAACCTGTCTGGAGGCTGAGCTCACCCTCAAGGTACTTAAAGAGCTTTTGGGCTCACACTTGGGGGTTTCTGTGGGATCTCAGCTCACATTCCAGACTGACTATGGGAGTCTTGAGTTTTGCTTGGACGGCGGGAGAAGTAATGGTAGTGGGATCTCGGTCGTACTTTGGGAGCGACTTGAGGATTCCCAGGGTATCCCTGATGGTCCCTGGAGCTCACACCTTTGAGTGGCCATTGGAGACTCTTGGTCTCACAGCTTGGCATGTCTCTGGGAGCTTTGGGGTTCACACTTCGTGGTGCTGATGCAGCATAAGTTCTGGGAACATCTGAAGTTTCGGGCTCTTGTTTGCAGTGTGACAGGACTGAGTCCTCTGTGGGCGTCTTCTCTGAGAATCCCTGTGGGGGCATGTTGGGGGAAATAGCATGGCTGTAGTTATGTGCAAAAGCTCCAGGGCTTGCCTTAGTCCTGTATGGATCTTGGACTCACACTTAAGGGGTCTCAAGCATTGACAAAGGTCTTGGGTTCCCTCCCCTGCAGATTCCTGGGGAAGGGTCTCTGAAGCTTGTCTGTAGAGGTGTCTGAGGTTCACCTTCTGGGTATAACTCTGGATTAAGCTCTAAGGGGAGAACTTTCTGGGTGCTCCTGCGGCTCACATCCTTGGGAGTCTTTGAGGGTCCCACTAGGGTTATCTGTGGAGATCTCAGACACACCCTGAACACTCTGGTAGCTTGGGACAGTCTTGAGCACTTTCTCCATGAGTTTTTATAAGGCAAGTTCTAGAGAAGTCTCTGGGCTCATTCTCAGGCTACGTCCATTTACATTCTGAGAGTACCTGGTCTTGCTTTGGGGATGTCTGCTGACACTCAGGCATCTGTCTCTGAGGTTCACACTGCTGAGAGACTGGGGCACAGGTGCTGTGGGGTGCTGAGCTGGGGGTGTCCACCTGAGGATGCAGGTTGAGGGTGAGGCGTGGTGTGCTGTCATGCTGGCAGTGGGCAGGCGGCCACTGGGTGACCCCAAGGGTGCAGTGCTGGAGCACCCGGTGCCCGCAGGTGTGTGTTCCTGCCGGACAACGGCGCCTTCTTCGTGAACTACGTCATTGCCTCAGCCTTTATCGGTAACGCCATGGACCTGCTGCGCATCCCAGGCCTGCTCATGTACATGATCCGGCTCTGCCTGGCGCGCTCGGCTGCTGAGAGACGCAACGTGAAGCGGGTATGGCCGCCTGGGGCAGCCGCGGCCCGCACAGTGCCCCCTGGTGGCCCATCCAGAAAGAGCAGCAGTCGGGCGAGGGTTTCTGGGACTTGGGGAGCCCAGGTCTACCGTCCTGGGCCATCCCCTTCCATCCAGGGCCTCAGTTTTCCCATATGTATAGCTGAGGGTTGACGTAGATGACCCTAGCGGTCCCTGAGTTCTGAAGGTATAGTGTTTTTTCTGGGAATTGGGAGAGGTCTAGCTCCCTAGATCTAGCGTCCTTCTGCCCCAGTTCCCCAAGAGGGCTCTAGGCACCCCATCCCCAATCCTCCCGACTTTTGCCCCCCACCTCCCAGCCTCTGGTCCCTGGAAGGCCCCTTTCTAGGCCCCATCACGACCCCCCACTCCCCTCAGTCAAGTCCCTCTCTCCACCTGCTTTGCCCTCCCTTTCCCCAAACATCAGGTCCCTGCTCCCCATGGCTTCACTCCCAGCCCCAGAGTTCCTGGCTTCCCTCTCCCACCTGCCCTGTCCTCCTGCAGCCTGTCCCCCTCACCCTGAGCCACCCTCCTGCCCATGTCCCCCCCAGCATCAGGCCTACGAGTTCCAGTTTGGCGCAGCCTACGCCTGGATGATGTGCGTCTTCACGGTGGTCATGACCTACAGTATCACCTGCCCCATCATCGTGCCCTTCGGTAGGCACCGCCGCGCCGGGACCTGGGCCCTGCTCGGGGGAACCCAGGGCCTCACCCGCTCCACTCTAGTAAGGCAGGCCACCCCGAGTGGACAGGGCCCTGGTGGGAGACCGGCCCCTCCGACCTCCCGCCTGGTCCCTGGCCCAGTCTGGGGCCCGGCCTAGGGGAAGAGGGGGAGAGCATCTCAGCTCAGGAATGGACCTGGACCCACCTGGTGTGCTGGGTCCCCCAGCAGAGTCACCCCAACAGGGCCCTATGTGTCCATACTGATGCCCTTACCCAACTGGATATACGTGGACACATCACATTCCCACGACGTGTCACACACAGACACTCCTACACAGGCATCTACACTTGTTCACAGTCCTTGGAACCCAAGAAAGACCTTTGGGTGGGGATCCTCACTCCTCACGGAGCTGCCCTCTGTAGCAGAGCTGTGTGACTTGGGCAGTTCTCTCTTCCTTTTTGATGATGTCTAGCAAAGCTTCTCTTTCCCCACCAATAGCCTCTGCCTCCCCCCAATAACATCCCTAACCCCTTAACCATCCTCTCTGGCTAGTGAAACCCCACACTCCCAACTAGCATCCTTGTCCTCGTGAACCATTCCCTCCGTCTCCAGGGAAATAGAACGTGTTGCTTCATTTGTACTCATTGGTTGAGGGACAGGAGTAGGAAAAAGCAGGATGGGTTTCAGGAGGATTCTTACTGACCAGAAGAGTGGATTCCTGAGAGGAGAGTCTCTAGTGAGGGGCCAGAGAATGAAGGCCAGGAGTGGAGGAGGCTAGAGCTCTGTGCTCTGCCAGGAGTGTGGGACACCATCCTGTACTAGGGCTGGGAAGGGACCGGAGGTGTGAAAGGCCACCTCGGGAAGCCAGGGCAACCTGTGGCAGACCCACAAAGGTCCCGTAGCTCTGGTTCCGAGGTCAGGGCCGTGTGGCTTCCCCCAGGGCTCATGTACATGCTGCTGAAGCACCTGGTAGACAGGTACAATCTCTACTACGCCTACCTGCCGGCCAAGCTGGACAAGAAGATCCACTCCGGGGCCGTGAACCAGGTGGTGGCTGCGCCCATCCTCTGCCTCTTCTGGCTGCTCTTCTTCTCCACCATGCGCACGGGTGAGGGCCACCCGCCCCCCTCAGGGAGCTGGGAGGTGGGGGCAGAGGGGAGCTGCCCAGAGCCAAGGCAGAGTAGCACAGGAGGGCCGTAGGCTGGGGGTCACAGCAA
Source organism: Marmota monax (assembly GCF_021218885.2). Classification (NCBI taxonomy): domain Eukaryota; kingdom Metazoa; phylum Chordata; class Mammalia; order Rodentia; family Sciuridae; genus Marmota; species Marmota monax. Next base: position 2,278,656 of record NW_026694837.1, on the reverse strand, counting down.
GGGACCAGGAGAGGTCACGGTGAAACTGTAGCTCGTGGAAGTGGGGGAGTACATTCAGAAGGCACCAGAAGTGGGGGTGGTGAGCCCCTGGGAAGGAGCCTGAAGGACAGGTAGCAGCCCCGTTCTTTGCCCACCACCCATGCCAGGGTTCCTAGCGCCCACATCCATGTTCACGTTCGTCGTCCTGGTCATCACCATCGTCATCTGTCTCTGCCACGTCTGCTTCGGACACTTCAAATACCTCAGTGCCCACAACTACAAGGTGTGGGGTCGTGACTCTGAGCAGAAGCTGGGGGGGGGGGTTAGAGGGGGAAGGGAGGAGGCCGGGGGCAGGGTCAATGGAGTGTTGAGAGGATATGGGGCTGCGGTGGGTGTCAAGTGCCAAGACATGTCCTCCAATCCATAATTTATTCTGGGCCCTCAAGATTGAGCACACGGAGACAGATGCTGTGGGCCCCAGAAGTAATGGACGGCCCCCCACTGCTGTTGCTGTCCCGAAATCTGCGGTGAGTGCCCCACTCCGTGGCCAAACCTGGGAACCGCTGATGGAGACAGCCCCAAAACTGGGTGCCCTATGAGTCCTCCAGAAAAGGAAGCCTGTTCTAGGGGGAGATTTGCTTCACTGGAGGGCTGCCCCACCCTCCCTGTCTCCAGACCCTTGGTCCCCATAGCCCCCCACGACTCTCATTCCCCCCTAACCCTCGGGGGCAGCTGTTTACCCGAACCCCTACTCCTCCCCGCAGAAATACATCGCTCAGGTGCTGCAGGACTCAGAGGGGGACGGGGACGGGGACGGGGCTCCCGGGAGCTCGGGGGACGAGCCCCCATCATCCTCGTCCCAAGATGAGGAGCTGCTGATGCCACCTGATGGCCTCACGGACACAGATTTCCAGTCTTGCGAGGACAGCCTCATAGAGAATGAAGTTCACCAGTAAGGGGAGGGGGGGCCCTGGAGGCCGACCGCCCTGCCCGCCCTGCCCCCACGGACACTAAAACGCTAATAATTTATTAGATCTAAAGCCCCTTCCTCCCCCATCCCCTGCTTTCATTAAGGTATTTAAACCTGGGAATTCCACACTCTCCCCCCACCATGGAGGGAGGGAGGGAGTCCCCCAACCTCAGTGAGGAGAGCCCCGAGCCGGCCCCGGGGCAAAGAGGGGTGTGGAGGGAGTTCCCCCGGATCAGTACCCCCAGTAGTGCGGACAGGAAAGGGTTAATGAGAGCCAAGAGGGGTGCCTGGTGCCATGGCTGGAGACCTGGAGGGGCAGGCAGATCAGGGGCTGCCCCCCCAGTTCTTTCCTCCCCTTAATTCCCCCAGGGATATGGAACCTCCAGCCCCTAAGGGATGCATGAGAGGGGAGGGGTACCGAGCTAGAGGAGGAGCCAGGCCCTGAGCCGGGGGTGACCTGGGGGTGGGGGTGGGCATGGCTGACACTGGAAAATGGGTTTTTGCACTGTTTTTTTTTTTTTTTCCTTTAAAATAAAACAGAAAGAAAAACTCTATCTGATCTGTACTGTGCCCCAGTCGCACGGGCTGGACCCTCACCTCGCCCGCTGTTCAGCCAGAGGGCCTGGGAGCCAGGGCAAGGGGCTTCTCATCTGGAGTCTCCGTTTCTCCACTAGGGAAAGGGGACAGACTTCAGGGGTCTCAGAGGCAGGAGAGACCATTCCAGCCCCTCTGACTGTCCCCAGAGTCCCACAAACAGGACAGCAGTCAGGAGACAAAGCCATAAGCTCCACACTGGAGGAGGCCCTCCTGAGCATCTGAGAGTGGAATCCCCCCTACAGCCCCATGTCCCCAGAGATGTCTGAGCCCTCCCTGAGCAGCCCCCTTCCCACCCTCTAGTCAGAAGACCCAACTCAAGCCAGACGCAGTGGTGCACACCCAGCCAGGGGGTGGGCCTCGGGGAAATGCTGAGGCAGGAGGATCACAAGTTTAAGACCAGCCCGGGCAACTTAGGGAGACCCTTATTCAAAATAAAGAGTAAAAAGGACTGGGGACATGCTAGTTCAGTGGTAGAGCGCCCATCCACACCCCTTAAATCTCCAGGACTATAAAAAAAAAATCACTGGGCAAAGTGGCGCATGCCTGTGATCCCAGCAGCTTAGGAGGCTGAGGCAGGAGGATCGTGAGTTCAAAGCCAGCACCAGCAGTTTGTCAAGACCCTAAGCAAACTCAGTGAGAGCCTGTCTTTAAATATAATATAAAAAGGGGGCTTGGAGGGGCTGGGGTTGTGGCTCAGTGATAGAGCACTTGTCTAGCATGTGTGAGGCACTGGGTTTGGTTCTCAGCACCATATGTAAATAAAGAAATAAAAGTCCATTGACAACTAATAAAAATTTTAAAAATTGAATAAGGTAGGGCACTGCGGATGTGGCTCAGTGGTAAAGCGCCCCTGGGTTCAATCCCTGGTACCAAAAAAAAAAAAGAAGAGAATTAAAATCATCATACTGGGCTGATATTAGCTCAGTTGGTAGACTGCTTGCACAAGGCCCTGTGTTTGATCCCCAGCACCACTAAAAAAAATTAAAAATAAATAATGTCATCATACTACAGTGACACATGCATACCCATGTTTATAGTAGCACAGTTCACAATGGCCAAACTATGGAACCAGTCTAGGTGCCCATCAACAGATGAACGGATAAAGAAAATGTGGTATAGATACACAATGGGGTTTATTCAGCCATAAAGAAAGTGTCATTTGCAGGAAAAGGGATGGAACCTTAGACCCTTATGTGAAGTGAAATAAGCCAAACTCAGAAGGTCAAGGATCATGAGTCTCCTCTCCTATGTGGAAGCTAGAGAGGAAAAAGGAAAAGAAAGGTGGGGTGGAGATCTCATGAAAATCAAAGGACCATCAGAAGAGGAAAGGGACCATGGGATGGGAGAAGGGGAAGAAGCGGGGACATGCTGGGGAGTGATATTGCCCAAATTATACTGCTCCACTGTGTGCCTGCATAGACATGTCACAACAAACCCGTCACATGTACAACTATAATGCACCAGTAAAAATACGCAAAGAGAAAAAAAATTTAAAAGGCTGGGGATGTAACTCAGTGGTAAAGCATCCCTGAGTTCAATCCCCAGTAGAAGAAGATGGAGGAGGAGGAGGAGGAGACAATGACCAAGACAGCGCACAGGAGAGTGCCATGTGGAGACAGCAGTGCCACAACTGCATGTCAGTGGGAACATTGGAAAGAAGACTTTCAAAAAAAAAAAACTAGCCTTGCTGGACATGCTGTAATCTCAGCAACTCAGGAGGCTGAGGCAGGAGGATCACAGGTTCAAGCCCAGCCTGGGCAATTTAGCAAGGCCCTGTCTCAAAATTTAAAAAAAAAAAATTAAAAGGGCTGGGGATGTGATTCAGTGGTTAAGCACCCCTGGGTTTAATCCTTGATGCCAAAATAATAATAATAATTAAGAATAAGTAAAACAAGCCAGGCTCAGTGGCCCACGCCTGTAATCCCAGCAGGTCTGAAGCCTGAAGCAGGAGGATTGCAAGTTCAAAGCCAGCCTCAGCAACTCAGTGAGACCCTACCTCTAAATAAAACATAAAAAAGGGCTAGGGGTGTGGCTCAGTGTTTAAGCAGTCCTGGGTTCAATCCCAGATACCAAATAAATTAATTAATTAAAAGGGCTGGGTATGTGGCTGAGTGGTAAAGTGCCCCTGGGTTCAATCCCGGTACCAAAAAATACGCAGCTAGCCTTGGACTGAGAGAGAGAGACTTGCCCTCATGGAAGTTGCCCCAGCGGGGCTGCTGGGTGTGGGACCTGGGACTGACAGATAAGGAAGGGGCCAGTTACTGGCAGAACCAGTCGGTGAGGACAAGTGGGAAGGAGAGAAGGGGGAGGCAGCAGTTAAACACACCCCACCATTGGAGAGTTCTGGGATGGGGGAGGGGTGCCTCTGCTCCTCCTCCCCCCAGAACCTTCAACTGTCAAGTAGTCACATACCAGGAAAGCCACCAGCATGCTGTACTCCACAGGTAGGCTCTAATGGGGCCTTTGCCGCACGCGGGTCCCTCTTGTAGACTAGAGCCTCCCTCCAGAAATGGAAATGTGGCCTCCTTCAGACCCAGTGCTCCCTAAGGAGGAGAGCTGGGCCTCTTCCTCAGACTCTTTGGGAAACAACAGGCTCCTGATGGTCAGACCAATTGGCAGGAACACTTCCTCCTTCAGCCCACTGAGGGGACAGCAGAGGGGGCCCTCCACCCCACCATCACGGCTGCCTGGGGAAGGCATCTGCATAAGAGAGGCTCAAGGAGGCCACTAGAGAAATCAACCTCAGGAAACAGAGAATCTCCCCCAAGCCTAGAAAAGCAGGTCTGGGAACGTGGAAGGAGCAGGCCCACCTGGAGCAAGCCTCGGTGGGGTGGAGGGGTCCTGGGAGAGTGGGCTGAGACAGAAGGAGGTGGACCTGGCAGAGCCTAGTCCCATGGTGTGGGGTGCCCTGAGGGCAGCCAGCCAGCAAAGGGGCTCAGTGCTGCCCGCCAAGGGTGGGAGGAGAGAAGCTGTGTCACTCTGAGGCCATGGGGCCCTAGACCCAGCTTCCCAGCTTCTGAGCCCTCAGCATCTACCTGTCCCTGTAAGTTGAGGCCTAGTGGGAAACTCCCAAATCCAACTGCAGGCTCTGCAGAAGAAGAAAAGCACAGGATTCTGAGTCTTTCTCCATCCTGATTTTTTTTTTTTTTCAAGAGGGTCTTTCTATGTTGCCGAGTCTGGTCTTGAACTCCTGGACTCAAGTGATCCTCAGCCTCAGCCTCCCAAATAGCTGGGACTACAGGTGTGCACCAATGCACCTGATTCTTAAGAAACTTTCCTTAGTGGGGGACCAGGAGGCTCCAGGGACCACCAAAAGGGACCCTGTAGAGACCTATGTGCTATGATCGGGAACCTGCTCATCCTCACACCAACTCTGGCTTCCCTAGTCTGAGCCCAGGTCTTTTTGATCCCCAGTCCAGGCGTCAGCACAGGGACAGTGCTGGGTAAGAGCCTGAGTGTTCCAGGGGATTCCAGTGCTGCTCCAGGATGTTCTTGTGAAGGGGCTCCCCAATGGAATGGGGAGTCCAAGAATGAGCCACATCCCCATGTATCCCTTCACAGCCTTGTTATTAGACCCTTCCTATGGGAGACACTAAGAAGCATAAATTTCTTCCTTCCAGAACTGCTTAGAGAAATCATTCAAAACACTTATTGATCACCTACTATGTGCAAAATACAGAAGCAAACAAAATGGACCAAAATTCCCTGCTCTCTCATGATCTTCCTTCATGAGGGACACAAGGATAAACAAAATATGTAGCATGCCAGACACTAGCAGGACAGGGGGTGAGAGCCAGCAAGAGAGAGAAAACGCAGACCAAAAACCACTAGAGCCAGTGCAGTGTCACACGCCTGTAATGCCAGCAATGTGGGAGGCTGGGGCAGGAGGATCAAAAGTTTGAGGCCAGCCTCAGCAATTTAGCAAGACCCTCAACAACTTGGTGAGACCCTTTCTCAAAATAAAAAATAAAAAGGCCAAAGAGGTAGCTCTGGGTTCAATGCCCAGTACAAAAACAAACAAGCAAACAAACAATACTTCGCAAAGCAAGGCAATGGTTCATTCATTCATTGAAAGCATTTTTCTGCCCCTGCTGGGAAACCAAGTGTTAGATGATGTAGAGGAAACCCAGTGGGGTACAAGGTGACTCAACCTCCACCTTTGAGAACTTACAGGCTTCCAGGGGATCAGACAGGTCAACTCAGAGCTGGCAGGCAGTATTGAGTGTCATTTGGAAAAAAAACATTATCATAGCCAAGCTATGGAACCAACCTTCAACAGATGAATGAATACAGAAAATGCGGTATATATACACAATGGAATATTACTTAGCCATAAAGAAAAATGAAATTATAGCATTTGCTGGTAAATGGATGGAACTGGAGACTATCATGCTAAGTGAAATAAGTCAATTCCTAAAACCAAAGATTGAATATTCTCCCTGATATGCAGATGCTAACACACGATAAGGGAGGGGGATAGAAGTTAGTTGGATTAGACAAAGGGAAATGAAGGGAAGGGAAGGGAGCAGGGATGGGAATAGGAAAGACAGTAGAATTAATCAACATAACTTTCCCATGTTCATATACGAATACACGACCAGTGCGACCCCACCTCCTGTACAACCACAAGAATGGGAAGTTATACCCTGTGTATGTACGTCAAAATACACTCTGCTGTCATGTATATCTAAAAAGAATAAAAAAATAAAAATAAATGAAAGAAAGTGTTAGACTAAGCAGCCCCAAGCTCTGCTTACATCAGTGGAGGCTCCACAGAGTTGAGGGTGGGGGCTGAATGGAGCAGGGACTGGAGGCCAAGCAGGGCTCTTCCCGGGGTACACAGTGTATGCACAGGATCAGGGATGAGACCAGGCAGAGGCACAGCAGTGGGAACAGTCCAATGTCATTGAGGGACAAAAGCAGCCTGGACACCAAGGTGCTGGGCAAGAAAGTGGCAGCCTGGTTTGGGTTTGTCATGCTAACAAGAGGCGAGCCATTTAAAGGACTGGGCAGGTAAGGGGAGTAGCTACAGTCAGTTTGCATTTAAGAAAATCTCAACCAAGCCTGTGAGGAACCAGTAGGGAGGGAGGACGCTTAAAGAAAGGGGCAGGTTAGGAAATTATTCTCCTGGCCTAGGTTATCAAATGACTTTTGCTCTTTAAAGTTAACTTTTTTAGCCGGGTCCATAATCCCAGGGAGACTGAGGCAGGAGGATCGTAAGTTCAAAGCCAGCCTCAGCAACTTAGCAAGGCCCTAGGCAACTTGGCGAGACCCTGTCTCTAAATATAAAAAGGCTGGGGATGTTGCTCTGTGGTTATGTGCCCCTGGGTTCAATCCCTGGCACCAAAAAAAAAAAAAATTGAATATGCTTTGTGCCCCAAACCCACTACAGATGCCTTAGGCTATCACCCATTCTGAAGATGGAGAAGCCAAGGCAGTAGAGATTAATGGCCTGCAGTCAGTCTTTTTTTAGACACTGGCCTGGTGCTCTGTGACCTGGGGTACGCCTATGCTCCCTCTCTTGGTGATCAGGGCCTTCCAGGGACCCATCTCACTGCCACTGCGTCTGGAGTCAAGCTCTGTTGTGTTAAACGGAGACGCCTGCTCCTCCCTCTGTTGGGGGCTCACCTCTGACAATCACGGGGTCCTCCAGCCCCCCTCTGTAGCTGCCCCTTCTCTCCTCACTCTGAACCCTCCCAGCCCCCAGCCCCACACTGTTCTGCACCCTGCTGAAAACTTGGGGAGGCTGAGGGGGTCAGTACCTGCATGGGTGGGGCCTGAGATTCACAGCCAATTGCTGCCCTGGGGTCTCACCTCCTCTTCCTCCTCCTCCTCCACTCCCCTCTCTGCCCCACCCCTTCCCTTCCGCTGAGTGCTACAGGTGACAGGGAGAAGGGTCGGGTGGAGGGGTGCACATGCGTATGCGTGGGCATGGTGTGCAGCGCATGTGCATATGGGTGGGACATAAGCACGTTGTGGTTTTTGGTGGCAGAGCTGTGGGCAGGGCACCCTGGGTCCCCAACCACCTGACTTACTCTAAGGCTCCCCACTCCCCACTAGGCCATTGCCTAATTTGGAATCTCCCCCATCCACCCACCCTGTCCCCAGCAACCCTTCCCCTCTGCCCTCCCACCCTCTCTATACACCATTATTTCTACTCTCCCCACAAACTCTGTGTTTGAGGCCATTTCTTTTTTCCTTTTTCAAATAGCTCATTTTATGTGTATGTGATCCCATAATAAAGTTAGCAGTCACAGGAAGATTTGATGAGCAGTAGAAGCTATAATCCCTAATTTCCAGTTCAAAATGCTGTTTGACAATCATCACAGCATTTCAGGGTTCGCGGGTGTAGCTCAGTGGTAGAGCATTCACCAAACGTTAAAAATCAAGAAATAGTAATGTAATCATTTCCCAAATATGAAAAGTTAAATATGTATATGGTTAGCCAAGCATGGTGGTGCACGCCTGTAATCCCAGTGGCTCAGGAAGCTAAAACAGGAGGATCTCAGGTTTGAAGCCAGCCTTAGCAATTTGTCGACACTGTCTCAAAAAAATAAATAAAACACACACACACACAGAAAAGTAGTTGTGGAAGCAATTTTTTAAACAATTTTATTGAGATATAATTCATATGCTGTACAGTTTACCCATTTAACTACAACTCTTGTGGGTATGATGGCACACCCCTGTAATTTCAGCTACTCAGGAGGCTAAGACAGGAGGCTCTCAAGTTCAAGGTCTGCCTCAGCAAGTTAGCAAGACCGTTTCAAAACAAAATTAAAGAGATTGAGGATATAGCTCAGTGGTTCATCCCTGGATTCAATCTCCTGCACAAGGGGAAAGATAAGTGTACAACCCACTGTCTTTCAATACACAATTTTTTATATACACGGGTTTCACTTTCACAGATTCGACAAACCCCAGGTTGAAAATATTAAAGGGAAAAAACTACAGAAAATTCCAAAAACCAAAATAAATTTGTCACACAGAGTACTTACACTAAATCCATGCAAAGGAAGCAGTAGACTGGGTGTGGTGGCACATGTTTGTAATCCCAGTGACGCAGGCTGAGGCAGGAGAGTTACAAATTTAAACCAGCCTGAGAAATTTAGTGAGACCCTGTCTCAACAGAAAAAATTAAAAAGGCCGTGGATGTGGCTCAGTGGTAGAGTGCTTGCCTAGCATATGTAAGGCCCTGGGTCTCATCCCCAGTACCCCCCCCCCGACACACACACACACAAACAAAAGCATAGGGGAGGATGTGTGTAGATTATATGAAGATTATGCCATTTTATATAAGGTACTTGAACATCTTCTGATTCTGATATGGGCACGGGGTCCTGGAACCCATGCCCTGTGGATACTAAGAGACCAGTGTTTACAGTTACACGTCCATCACCACAGTCGATTTTACATCATCTTCATTACCTTCCAAAAGAAACCAGCAGCAGCAGCCCCCCTGCCCTCCTAAGCCCTATCACTAATCTACTTTCTTTTCTTCTTTGTTTTTTGTTTAAAATTTTTATTAACATATTAACTGTATACATTAATGGGGTTTATTGTGTCATTTCAACGCACCAATGTGCACTGCTCAAATCAAAGTAATTAGTATTTCCCACTCACTATCATTTCTTTCTGCTTGAACTCCTCTTTTCTGTAATTTCTGTGTCTACAGAAACTTGCCTATTTTGGACTTTCTCTCTCTCTCTCTCTCTCTCTCTCTCTCTCTCTCTCTCTCTCTCTCTCTTTCAGTACTGGGGATTATTGAACCCAGGGCTTGCCACATGCTAGGCAGGCCTCTGCCCCTGAGCCACACCCCAGGCCTATTTCACACGGTCTGTCTACATGGAATCACACGATATGAAGTTTTTGTGGACTGGCCTCTTTTGTTCAGCATTTTTTGCTTTTGTTTTTTATTTTGTGGGACCAGGGGTTGAACCCATGTCCTTGAGCATGCTAGACAGACGTTCTCTCACAGAATTACATCCCCAGCCTTTTCTAAAATATTTTATTTTGAGACTCAGTTGCCCAGGCTGGCTTCCAACTTTGGATCCTCCTGTCTCAGCCTCCCGAATCCCTGGGACAACAGGCGAGCACCATCCCATCTAATTGGTTTAGCATGTTCCTAAGGTTCATCCATGTTGTAGCATATGTCCCTACTTCATTTGGTTTTTTTGTTTGTTTATTACATGTATAATGCATGTTTTGTTTGTCCATTCATCAACTGAGGGATCATTTTTTGGAGTTTTTTTCCCCACTTTTTAGCTATTATGAATAATGCTACCATGAACATTCGTGAACAGATTTTGGTGTGGACATTTATTTTCATCTCTCTTGGGCACGTGGTAGAAGTGGATTTGCTGGGTCATACGGCAGCTCTATGATTCACTGTTGGAGAAACAGCCAGGCTGTTTTTCTGAGTGGCCACCTTGGAGACAGGTGCGTGGTAAGAGTTCTGGCCTAGCAAGATGGATGCCCCAGATTTGATCTCCAACACCACAAAAAAATAAACAAATAAGCAAGTAAATAAGTAAAATCAAAGGGGCTGCATCATTTCCATTGCCACTGGCAGCGCACTAGGTTCCGGTTTCTCCAAGTCCTCACCAGCACTTCTATCACAGCCACCTGGTGGGCGTGAGGTTATACCTCACTGTGGGGTTTTTTTGGGGAGGAGCAGGGGGATTGAACTCAGGGGCACTCAACCACTGAGCCACATCCCCAGCCCTATTTTGATTTTATTTAGAGACAGGGTCTCACTGAGTTGCTTAGCGCCTTACCTTTGCTGAGGCTGGCTTTGAACTTGCTATCCTCCTGCCTCAGCCTCCCAAGCTGCTAGGATTACAGGAGTGCGTCACGGCGCCCGGCTCTCACTGTGGTCTTGACTCAGTGTTTCCCCGATGATGAATGTTGCTGAGCTTTTTTTCATGTGACTGTTGATCATTTGTATATCTTCTGAAAAAAATACCAATTCCATTTATAATTAGATTATCTGTCTTTTTATTATTGAGCAGACACAGATTTTATTAATAAGGGCATGTTTGCCCACATAAGCCATAACCGACTCAAGGCCAAGGGACTCGGCCAACACAACAATGCCCAAAACTACAGAAACCAGGACTTTGAGGAACTGCAAGCAGACTGCCTTAGCATGGGAGAGTTGTTTGAAGACCCCATATTCCCTGCAGTACCCAGTTCCCTGGGCTTCAAGGATCTGGGCCCCAACTCCAGGAGTGTTCAGAACATCTTGTGGCAGCGGCCCAAGGTGGGCGCTGTGGGGGGAGGTGTGGGCTCATGGGAGGGGACTTTTATCATCTCCAATCCCTGACACCACCTTATCCTGACCCCTGGGTTCCACCTCCATCAGAGCTGGGGACAGTTCTGAATGCACTTCGGCCACAGGTTACCCTTGAGTGGTCACTCACCAAGCTCCGCTACCCCAGCCTAGCCATGTCCTGTGGGTCCTGCACCTCCCCCTCCCTCCTCTCATCTATCCCCCTGGAACTTGGAGGGAACACCAGTCCCTAGTAAAGGTGTGAGGGCGGCAGGCAGCAGGTGTCCTGGGCCCCCTGACACCTTTGTTCCTTCACTGCAGGATATTGCAAGCAACCCCCAGTTCATCGCAAATGGGGTCTCTCCCACAGACATCTGCCAAGGGGTACTCGGTGAGTGGGGAGCAGGGGGAAGCTGGTCTCCACTGCAGAGAGGCCGGGGAGAGGGTTGGTGGGGATACCTACTGCATTCTGGATTTGGGGGGTCTGTCGGGGTGCTGTATTGATAATAATGAACTATTCAACACTTAGTGAGTTAAAAACATCAAGAGGCATTTCTTATCTCAAGGTTTCTGTGAGTCAGGAATTCCAAGGCAGCGTGGCTAAGCGGCTCTCAGTGGGCCACTCTTGAGGTCCTCAGCTTTGCTGTGTTCCTCTGAGGGTTCCCTGAGTCTGGTGGTCTGCTTCCAAGATGGCGCCCTCACTGAGCAGGAGGCTCAGTGCCTTACTGGCTATTGGCAGGAGGCCTCTGTCCCTTGCTATTTGGCTCCTCTGGGTTTGCTTGAGAGTCCACACAGCATGGGATCAAAGTTAGTGATCCAAGAGAGGCTAAGGAGGGACCTTAGCCTCTCTTAGGATCTAGTCTCAGGAGTCACACAGTGTGACTTCCATTCATTAGAAGCAAGCCCTGAGTCTGGTACACATTCAAGAGGATGAGAATTAGGCACCATCTTTTGAGGGAAGGAGAGCCAAACTTTTGTGGACAGGTTTTCAAACCTGTGCTACAACCTACTCAATCCAGGGCATCAAATAAGAGAGCAACTGACTTCATCTGACCCATGTCCCACAGGCTGCATGGACAGGTCTTCCTTCCTAAGCCTGGTCCTGTTCCTCAGTTTCCTCCAACCCCCTGTTGCCCCTTTAGGGATGAAACCAGGATTGGCTTCCCCTAGGAATGAAGTCTGTCCTGACTTGTGGCAGAGAAAAGGGGGTGTGTGGCCATGGTAGAGTCCAAAGAGACCTCGGGCCCCACGGCTGCCTCTGTGGCTCGTTGGGCTGCAGGGGCATTGGTTCTAGGAGGAGACCCTTGTGCTGGTGGGTCTGCGGCACACTTACATTCCTTCCTGCCCTCTGCCTCCCTCCAGGAAGCTGGGAGGTCACTGGTAATCACAGAGCTCTGCCGGTGCCCTCAGCTCAGCCTGGCCCTGGGGGCCCACCCAGGCACCTGCTTCCTGGCCCACTAATGAGGGCTGAACCCGAGAGGCAGATGGCAGTGGGTGACTCATGGTGCTGTCCTCGCACAGGCTCCATTTAAATCAAGCCTCAAGCCACACACACTGCCCTTGGGCCCCATGCACAGCTAGTCCTGGGGACTTCACTGGCGTACAGATGGAGCCTCCGGGTCTCCATAGAATGAGGGTGACACGAGGGAGAGACATCTGGGAACCTTTGTCACTACACCAGTGTGCTCATGGGGTGGGAGGGAGCAGTGGGAGGGGAGACTGGCTGTGGTGGGGGGACAGGAGTGTGTTGACTCTCTCCCAAAGAAAGCAGGTCCCAGGGAGGGGAGCAAGATCCGAGAACAAAACCACCTCCCCCGGAACTCCCCCAGACACAAGCTTAGGGCTCCAGTTTGTCACTGTCTCCCAAAACAGAACGGGGGGCCGAGGAAGGGCGGCTCTGCTGGGAGCGAGGTGCCAAGGCCAGGTTCCTGCTCCCCCAGGGCAGGGGCTCGGGGATCCACCCACACATGTGGGTGCTCAGGGGGAAAAGCCCTGCCTGCCTTTCAGGGGACTGCTGGCTGCTGGCCGCCATTGGCTCCCTCACCACGTATCCCAAACTGCTGTACCGAGTGGTGCCCAGGGAACAGAGCTTCAGGAAAAACTATGCGGGCATCTTCCATTTTCAGGTGAGGAGCAGTGTGAGAACCAGAGTTGCTTTGTGGGGGCGGGGGGGAGCGAAGGAGAGAGAATTCGTAGGTGCATATTTATTTTATTATGGTCTGGGGGTTGGACTTTACCACTGGGCTACAGATCCAGACATTTCTCTTATTTTTTTCTTTTGGGGTCTTGCTAAGTTGTCCAGGTTGGCCTCTAACTGATGACCCTCCTGCCTCAGCCTCCTGAATAGTGGGCTTTTATTTTCTTTTTCAAAAATAACATGACTGGGATGGCTTTTGGCCTCATTATCAGAGAAGTGAAACTGTTCCCGAAAGAAATCACGTCGGCTGATTGTTTAAGCCCCCAAAGAAAATAGTTAGGAATTCATGGTTCTTCTCCCTTCTCTTTCTCTCCTCCTCATTATTTGTGTATGCGGTGTGTGTGTGTGTGTGTGTGTGTGTGTGTGTGTGATGTCAGTAATCTCCGTCACTTAATGTTTGTGATCTGTCCCTTAGTAACATTTGGACAATTACCCATGTCATAAAATATTTCTAAGAATAGTAGTAGGAGATTTTAAGATCTCAGAGATCCTAGCAAAGCTGCCTATTTTTAGAGGAGGCCCTTCGGTCAAGAGGGGATGGGGTCACCTGGAGACCAGGCAGGACGGGGAGGAGGCTGGGGGGTCGGGATTCAAGATTTTCTAGGTCTTCCCCCCCACTGTTCAGTCTTTGCAGGGAGTGGGGCTCCGTGGCTGATGTGTTACTGGGCCTGGCCACCAGGAGGCGCTCAGGTGACAGGGTTCCCACGTGGCGCGCGCGCGCGTGTGTGTGTGTGTGTGTGTGTGTGTGTGTGTGTGTGTATGTATGTATGCGCGCGCTGGGGACCGGGGGCTGAGAGATGCCCCTGCCCCACTGAGGCCCACCTTGGTGCCCACAGATCTGGCAGTTTGGGCAGTGGATGGACGTGGTGGTGGATGACCGGCTGCCCACCAAGAACGCCAAGTTGGTGTTCGTGCACTCCTCAGAGCGCACCGAGTTCTGGAGCGCCCTGCTGGAGAAGGCGTACGCCAAGTAAGTGCCCGGGCCCACGGGGGGCTTGCCCTGCCCGCCGGCCGCCCTACAGTGGGCTGCTTCAGGCAGAGAAAGAGGCCGGGTGTGGTGTGGAGCGCAGGGCATCCCTCTCCTCCCTCCCCAAGTCCTCACACTTCCATCTCTGTACCCAAAGGCTGAGCGGGTCCTACGAAGCACTGGCAGGGGGCAGCACCACGGAGGGCTTTGAGGACTTCACCGGTGGAGTGGCCCAGAGCCTCAATCTCTTGAGGCCCCCTGATAACCTGCTGAGGCTCTTTAGGAAGGCGGTGGATCGATCCTCCCTCATGGGCTGCTCCATTGAAGTAAGCCAAGCTTGGGCCTGCCTCAGGGCGTTTGCACCTGTTGCTGCTTTCACCTAGAAAGCTATTTCCCCAGCTATTTGTAGGTATAGCTTCTCACTCCCCTTTCAGTTCAGCTGTCCCCTTCTCCAGTCAGCCTTCCATGACTCCCAGTTGATGTACTTTCTACTTTGTTTTTGTTTTAGGGGGCCGCCAGGGATTGAACCCAGGGGTGCTCAACCACTGAACCACATCCCCAGACCTTTTGATTTTTGGGGAGGGAGGGGCGGTGCTGGGGATTGAACGCAGGGCCTTGTGCATGCAATGCAAGCTCTCTACCAACTGAGCTATATCCCCAGCCTTGATTTTTTTATTTAGAGACAGAGTCTTGCTGAGTTGCTTAGGCCTCGCCAAGTTTTGTTGTTGTTGTTGTTGTTGTTTGAGACAGGCTTTCACTGAGTTGCTTAGGGCCTCATTAAGTTAATGAGGCTGGTCTTGAACTTTCGATCCTCCTGCCTCAGGCTCCTGAGCTACTGGGATTACAGGCATGCGCCACCACGCAAGGCTTCTACTTTGTTCTGATTTTCTTCTTTAACCTTTATTGTGACCTGAAATGTCTTGCTTACCTATGTATCTATTCACAGTCCATCTTCACACAGTGCTCACATTGCATGTGGGCAGGGACCTTATTTGTGTCATCATCCACTGCTGGACCCTGGGACTTTAGACAAGACCTACCATCCAATAGGCACCCAACAAATACTTATTTTTTGTAATGAGCCCAGAGTGCTACCATATGACCCAGCAATTGTATTCTTGGTCATTTATCACAGAGAAATTAAGATTTGGGGTCCACACAAAGCCCCCTACCCAAATGCTTATGGTAACTTTATTCATAGTAGTAAAAAAGCCAATCAAACTAGTCCTTCAGCAGGTAAATGGCTAGATAACCTGTGATGATTACACACCATGAAATACTACTCAGCCATAAAAAGAAACAAACTATTGATAGCTGTAACAGCTAAGCTGGCTCTCTAGGGCATTAGCTGAATGAAAACAAGTCAACTCCAGAAGGTCACACACTGATCCTGTGATTCCATTACATGACATTCTTTTTTTTTCCCCACTGGGAATTGAACTCAAGGGCACTTTACCACCAAGCTACTTCCTCAATCCTTTTTATTATTATTTTTTTTATATTGAGTCAGGGTCTCACTAAGTTTCTGAGGCTGGCCTAAATCTTGTGATCTTCCTGCCTCAGCTTCCCAAGTTGCTAAAGTTGCTGGATTACACAGCAACCACATCCAGCCCCATTTATTTGACATTCTTGAAATGATAAAATATTAGAACTGGAGAATAAGTTCTTGATCCTTGTTGGCTAGGGAAGGAGAGATGGGTGTGTTTATAAGCAACATAAGGGCTGCTTATAGTGAGGGAAATGTTCTCTACTTGACTGTACAGAATAAGTACTTGACTATGGTGGTGGGCACACCAAACCACACATGTGAGAAAACTGCACAGAACATACTCAGTGAAAGCTAATAAAACTAGGGAAAGCGTGCAAGGTTAATGGATTGCATCAAGGTCAACATTCTGGTTTTGACATTGTCTAGTTTTGTAAGATGTTACTCTATCTCTGTGTATTATTTCTTACAACCGTATGTGAATCTACAATTACTTCAAAATACAAAGTTTAATTTTAAAGAAAAAAAAAAAAAAAGAACCCAAGGGCCAGGCATGGTGGGGCACGCCTGTAATCCCAGCGACTCAGGAGGCTGAGGCAGGAGGATCACAAGTTCAAGACCAGTCTCAGCAAATTATTGAGGCCCTAAGCAACTTAGCAAGAACTTTTCTCAAAATAAAAAATTAAAATAAATTATAAAGCGCTGGGGATGTGGCTCAGTGATAAAGCACCCTTGAGTTCAATTCCCTGCACCAAAAAAAAAAAAAAAAAGAACCCAGAGAGTTCTCACCTTTCTTGGGGTGCCCCGGTCCAGATCCTGAATGCCTTTTCTTCCCCTCTGCTCTGTAGGTCACTAGTGACAGTGAGATGGAATCCATGACTCATAGAATGCTGGTGAGAGGACATGCTTATGCAGTGACTGGCCTTGAGGATGTGAGTCCTGGCAACCAGCCCCACCCTGAGGATAGCAGGAAGGAAGGCACCTCTCTCCTAACCCGTGCCCCTGCCCTGTCATGCCTCTCCCAGATCCGCTTCAAGGGCAGGATGGAAACACTGATTCGGATCCAGAATCCCTGGGGCCGGGTTGAGTGGAATGGAGCCTGGAGTGACGAGTAGGTGCCCGTGACCCAGGTGGGGGATGGGGGTCACAGCAGGCCCAGGAGTAAGACAGTGAGGGACTGACTGTGTGCCAGGGCAAGCCCCTCCCTGAAGGTACTCCATCCTCCTGACTCAAGACCCGGGGAGGCAGACCTTCAGGGGTAGGGGAGGGAGTCCAGTGGGGAGGCTGGCCCACCTGGCTCCTACTGCCGCCTTCTCTCCTGCAGGTCCAGAGAGTGGAAGGAGGTGGATTCCAAACTCCGGGTGCAGCTGCTGAACAAGAAGGAGGACGGGGAGTTCTGGTGAGCTTGTCTCTGGTCCACTCCTGACTCCCCCGGGCCCCATCCCTTGGCTCCCCTCCTCCCTCCGCCCTGTGCCTCCAGTGGGGAGGTTGTGGGGGCCTCCGTGCTCACGGGTGTGGGTATGCACTGACACCCTCCTGCAGGATATCCTACTACGACTTCATGAACAACTTCACGCTCCTGGAGATCTGCAACCTCACCCCGGATGCGCTCTCTGGGGACCACAAGCGCTCCTGGCACACCACCTTCTACGAGGGCAGCTGGAGGAGGGGCAGCACTGCGGGGGGCTGCAGGAACCACCCTGGTAGGTGAGGGGCCTCAGGGGACAGGGAGCGAGCAGTGGGACACACTCACCACTAACCCAGGCCCGGGGCGCAAGGTCACGGGGCCAGGGTGCATGAGGTCAGGGGTCAATCCAATCGATCCCAACATCTGCCAGTAGGGGAGGCAGGCACTGTCCCAGCAAAACCATCCGACCCACTTCCTCCGCAGACACATTCTGGACCAACCCCCAGTTTAAGATCTATCTACCAGAGGAGGATGACCCGGAGGAGGACGTTGAGGGAGACCAAGTCTGCACCTGCCTGGTGGCCCTGATGCAGAAGAACTGGCGGCATGCGCGGCCCCAGGGAATGCAGCTGCACACCATTGGCTTTGTCGTCTTCCCAGTGGGTGCCCTGCGGGTCAGGCTACTCTTGCTCCCTCACCTCTGGCCTCCTCCCTTGAAGGCCCTTCTTCAGGGTCACAGCCCAACTGCACAGGTTCCCATCGCCCCAGAGCCATGGCTCTCTGGCTGCTGTTTTCTTTTCACAGATTTTAATTAATTAATTTTGATGGGGGGATACAGGGATTGAACTCAGTGGCGTTCGACCACTGAGCCACATCCACTATTTTGTACCATCCACTATGTATACAAACCACAATTTGGTATTTTATTTAGAGACAGGGTCTCAGTGAGTTGCTTAGCGCCTCACTTTTGCTGAGGCTGGCTTTGAACTCACAATCCTCTTGCCTCAGCCTCCTGAGTACATGGGATTATAGGCACATGCCGCTGCCCCTGGAATCCTACTGAATTTAACTTGATTTAACTCACCTTTTTACAAATTTATAAATTTGGAGCTGGGTGTGGTGGCATGTGCCATCTGCTACTCAGGAGGCTGAGGTGGCAGGATCACTTGAATCCACATTTTCAAGACTTTGTCTCAAAAACAAGCATACAGCTCAGTGGTAAACACTTGCCTAGCATGCTCAGACCCTGGGTTCAATCCTCAGCAACACACACACACACACATACGCATACACACACACACAAAATCTACCTTGGGAAAACATTATGTAACTGTATTTCACAATCCAAATGTGATGGATGTTTTTATTTGTTTTGTTTTTTGGTACCAGGCATTGAACTCAGGGGCACTAACCACTAAGCCCTATCCCCAGCCCTTTTTTATACTTTATTTAGAGACAGGGTCTTGCTGAGTTGCTTAGGGCCTCACTGAGTTACTTAAGGCCTTGCTAAGTTGCTGAGGCTGGTTTTGAACTCGTGATCCTCCTTGCCTCAGCCTCCAAAGCCAATGGGATTACAGGTGGGCACCGTGGCACCCAGCTAAATACAATAGATTCTTTGTGTGTGTGTGTGTGTGTGTGTGTGCGGTGCTGAGGATTGAACCCAGGGCCTTGTGCATGTGAGGCAAGCAACTGAGCTATATCCCCAACCCAACAATAGATTCTTAATGGTATCAGAGCCCCCCAAATACATACATACATACACACATAAACACACCCTCTACCTGGCTTTTGCAGACCTTATCACTCTCAAAATCTGAACCTCCTCTCTGTTTCCTTCCCAGGTCCCAAAAGAGGTACAGAAGAAGACATGGGGCTTGTTCCTGGGCAGCAACCCCTGCCTCCTGCATGTGTATTGTCAAAGGGTGGGATTTGGTAACATGCTCTGAGAAACACTGGGTTAGGATCCAGCCCCTTCAGGCCCTGGTGGGAGTCAGGGATAGAAGAGACCACACCAGGGTTGCATGGTCTTTGGGCCATGTCCAGAACAGGTTGGTTGGTGTTGATACCTACTCCCAACACTGCCCATCAGGCTGCTTGCTTTGGGGGACCCTCTCTCTCTGCTCTCCCATGCCAGTCCTGCACCCACCTCCAGGGCACATATAGTTTCAGAACGTCCAGGATGTGCACTTGAAGAAGGATTTCTTCAAGAAGTATCAGGACAATGGCTTCTCAGAGACCTTCATCAACTCACGGGAGGTGAGCAACCACCTCCGGCTGCCTCCAGGACAATACATCATTGTCCCCTCTACCTTTGAGCCACACAAAGAGGCCGACTTCCTGCTGCGGGTCTTCACTGAAAAGCACAGCCAGTCTTGGTAAGGGTCCATACCTCACTGCTTCTAGATCCCCTGAGCAAGAACTGAAGGATATCAAGCTTGTGGAGCTGTTGTCTGGTTCTCCTCTACATTGTCCCTATTTTATAGTCAGGAAAACTGAAGCATTAGGAGGTGAAGTCTCAGTTAATAGTAGAACCAGAACTAGAACTAGAATCTAGATCCTTCTGAGCTGTTCCATGTTGCTTTGAATATGCAACATGACCTTCCCCAGACCCCACTGCAAACCTCTGTCTTCCCGACTTCTGGTAACCCCTAAGCTTTCACTCTCTTTCTTCTAGGGAACTGGATGGATTCAGCTACGAAGAGCTTCTCCAGGAGGTGAGGGGAGGCTGTGGGACTGGAGGTTGGAAGGAAACACATGGGAGAGATGAAAAAATTTTTTGGACTGGGTTCCTTTCCCACTCCCTTCCCCCAGGAAACCCCGTCTAAGAAGGACATAGATGAGGACTTCATAAATTTGTTTGAGACAGTGGCAGGCCAGGTGAGAGAGCCATGGGTAGAGGCTGAAGGAGTGTGGCTGGGGGCTCAAGGGGCCAGAGCAGGAGTTTCCCCTCCTCTTTCCTAGGACAAGGAAATAGACCAATATGAGCTACAGAAACTGCTCAACAGAACGGCTTTCAAACGTGAGTCCCCACTGCCACCCTCACAACCCTTCCCCCACATATTTTGCCCCACCTTCAACCACATCCCATTCATTCCATCTTTTCTTCCTTCCCTCACAGTCAAATACAAGATCAAGGGCTTTGGCTTGGAAACCTGTCGCCGTATGATCAGCCTCATGGATGTATCTTCCTATCTAGTGGGTGGACCTGTCTGGCATTCTCTCACTCCTGTCCTCCACCCCCAAGCCTGGCCCAGAGATGGCAACCTCTCTGGCCAGCCACAGAAAAGATACCCATTCTGCCAGGCTTGGTGGCCCATGCCTATAATCCCAGCGGCTCTGGAAGCTAAGGCAGGAGGATCGCAAGTTTGAAGCCAGCCTCAGCAACTGAGCAAGGCCTTAAGCAAATAGCAAGACCCTGTCTCAAAATTAAAAAATCAATAAAAAGGGCAGGAGAGGTAACTCAGTGGTTAAGTACCTCTGGGTTCAATCCCTGGTACCAAAAAAATGATGCCTGTTTTTATCATTCAGTGGCTCCCTGCAGTGAGCCGCTCTGCTTCCCTGCCCCAAGATATACTCTTCAGTCCCTTTTCTGCTATCCTTGACTACTCCCACCCAGAAAGATGAATCTGGAAAGATGGGGATTTTGGAGTTCCAGGTCCTGTGGAAAAAAATCAAGAAATGGACGGTAAAGAGCCCTAGAAGGACAGTCTATTGGAATCAGGAAAGGGTGTCTTCTAGAGGAGTGGGGCACTAGCAGGAATGAAACTAGAATTAGAGCCTCTGACCATAGGGGCATATGACGGGAGAGGGTCTTGGAGTGCTAACGTATGAGCTGGTCAAAATGTTTAATAACCAGGATGGCTCAGGTACCAGCTAGTCTTGAAGGATGCCTACAGAAAGTACCAAGCTGCTGTATCAGAGCCCTCCTGCAATGCTTGGAATTAGTGCCTTAATCACTAGATAATAGAAATATTGGGAGCTCATAGGGTAGGTCATTGTGGGGGGACTGGTGATCTTGAGCAGCTATTATGAACCAACTGTACTGCAATATTTCTTGGTTTCAACCAATGCTATGTACATGGCCCTACCACATCTGTCTTCAGGAGATCTTCCGAGAGTGTGACGAGGACCAATCAGGCAACTTGAACTCCTACGAGATGCGCTCGGCAATTGAGAAAGCAGGTGGCCAGTGGGCAGGAAAGGGTTAGGGACTGGGAGCACAGATGCCTTTTCCAGAGCCCTGGACTCTGCCCTTCCCCCCTCTTCTCTCTCCCAGGCATTAAGCTGAACAACAAAGTGCTGCAGGTGCTGGTGGCAAGGTATGCAGATGAAAACATGCTTGTGGATTTTGATGACTTCATCAGCTGCTTCCTGAAACTGAAGGCCATGTACAGTGAGTTAAGCACCTGCCCATCAACCCCCATACCAGATGCACGTGGCCCCAGTTCCAATGCCAGCTCACCTTGCTGGCGCTAGAACTTTGTGCCTCCATTTCCTGATCTATCAAATGCGGATGATAATGGTACTGCCCCCTTGGAATGGAGGTGCAGAGTAAACGAGGTGATCCGTGGAGAGCACTCAGAACCAGGTCTGGCTCCTAGCAAGGGTATATGAGTTGTGATCATTCATTCCGCACTGGGTTAGGGGATTTATCCCGAAGGCAGCAAGCATTTTCTGACCTTCTGCCCTGTTGGAAGTGGGTCCTTTAAACCACTGACCGCCTCGACCTCTTTCTTCCGCCTCCTCCCTGAAATAGTGTACTTTCTCAGCAAGGATCCCAAGAATACTGGCTATATTCGTTTGGACTTGGAGCAGGTACACGGGGGAGGAGTGGGAAGGGATGTCCCCGCCCCTGGCCCCGCCCACCAGGCTCTGGCCCCGCCCACCCGGCCGCCTCCCCTGAACATGCTGGTCTACTCTTCTCTCTGCAGTGGCTGGTGATGACCATGATATAGGCACTCTGCTGGAGCCTGGCTCCCTCCCTCTGCCAGCTGGGGGTGCTGGCCAAGGAGGTTGGGGTGCCCCTTGCCGCCCTCAGCTCTCTGGTCGGCTGGGCCCGGAGGCCGTGTTTACTCCACTGTCGCTCTTCCTGCTTGGAGGGGTTCTTTGTCCCCCACCAGCTTCTAGTAGCTGGATCAACCCCACCATCTCAAATTTTCTCCCAGTATATTTCATTAAAACTTAAGTTAGGCTTCCTCCTGTTCCCCCCGTGTGAGACAGCCGAGAATAGGGAAGGCACCTGAGCTGCTTGGTGCCCTCCAGCTTTCTGTCCACTCACCTGCCTGCCAACCCAATCCTCCTGTGGCATCGCTTCTCTCTCCTTTCCCTCACCCGTGGATGTTATTGTAATAAAGAGCACATGCCACTAGCTTCCCCATGTCTGTGTTTCTATACCAGGAAAAGACTGGCCAGGGCTCAGGTCACTTCCCCAACACCAAAGAGGAGTCCTGTAGCTCTCTCCCTCCCGGCAAGGTGATAGATACTACCTGTTTCAGCCACCTTTTTCACTGCTGTGACTACAGATTCGAGGTCTGACTCCACAGACGGCTGGCTCCATTCCTCAGGGCTGGAGGTGAGGTGGAACATCATGGCCGAAAGAGTGTGGTGGAGAGAAGCAGCTCACATGGTGATCACAAAACATGGAGGGAGACTCCACTCCCCAGATACAAATATATACCCCCAAATATGTACCCACACTCCCAATGTCCCACCCCCTCCAGCCACACCCCATGTGCCTCCAGTTACCACTCAGTTAATCCCATCAAGGATCAATTCACTGATTAGTTTAAGGCTCTCCCAACCTAATCATTTCCCCTCTGAACCTTCTTGCATTGTCTCTCACATGAGCTTTTGGGGGACACCTCACATAGAAACCATAACACCACCTTAACCCTGGAGAGCGCTTAGAAATATGAGCAGTTGCAATGGCTAGGGGGCGCTGTTGGCATTTGTGGTAGTCCAGGATGTGAAGTTTGCTTCAGTCTTTGAGGGTAAGAACTGTACAGTATGCTGGATGGTGGAGCAGCGTTGTGGTGGGGGCATAGGGAACTTTCAGCTGCCAGTAAGGGCTGTGAAGGGGCTGGCAAAGTTAGGGGCCACATGGCTTTGAGCCATCTCTGTCATCTCCTCTCTCCCTTGGGTCCCCAAGGTAGCACTGCATGTCTCAAAGTCAAAAATCCAAATGCCACACCTGCGGCAGCCAGCAGACAGATCATAGACGTGAAAGGAACGTCCTGGGTGTGAGGTTGGGAGGGGTGAGGACTGAGTGTTCATTCCCACCTTAAAGGTATTCAGATTCAAATCATCATTATTGTTGTTGGAAAAGTATTGCTCGTCAAACTATTGCCCCTCACCGGAGGGATGGTCCTTGGTTCTCTAGTTTTTGACCTTGGAGTCTCTGCTGCAGAGGCACCCGCACCCCCTCCCAGTCCCAGCTTCCGGTCATGGTAAGAAGACTCAGGCTCTACTGCAGCTCTGTGACCCCACTTCTGTCTTTCCAGATCTCTCGGTGGTTTCCCCCTCCGGTCTCTGGCAGGGATACTGGGGTCTGGGTGTGTGAGCGTCTCAGATTCATTGGTAGAAACAGCTCCCACACTCCCTTGAATTAGAGACCGTTCCTCCCCAGGGGAGCCCAAATCCTCCCGCCTCTGTGCACTTTCTCAGCCTCCCAGGGCGGCTGGGCTCCAGTTCCCTCCTACGGTGTCCTAACTTGGGTCCTCCTCTAGAATGCTGAGGGGCCTGCAGGAGTTCCTTCCTCCTAGAGCTGGTGACAGATGCCCTGCCCCTGCCTCCTTCATGACTTCAAAGACCAAACCTGATCAGCCTGTGTGGAAAGCCGCCCACTCGGTCCTTCATCACCGGCCATCACCGCCTCTCCAGGAGTCATTTCCTCTCCTCTCCTTCCTCCTGTCCATTGTGACAGATAAATGACACTCTCTAAGCGCCTTTTAAAGGCTTGATTCCCCACTTTATCTTCCCTATTGTCCAAGGAGCTCTCTCCCTGAGGAACAAAAGTGTGGGGGTGGGGCAGTGGGGTCCTGAAACTAGAAACTACAGTCTTTTGAACTTGTGTGTGTGTGTGTGTGTGTGTGTGTGTGTTTATTTAGAGACAGGGTCTCAAGAGTTGTTTAGTGCCTCACTTATTGCTGAGGCTGGCTTTGAAATCAAGATCCTCCTGCCTCCACCTCCGGAGCCACTGGGATTACAGGCTTGCGTCTTCTGAACTTTTG
This sequence comes from Marmota monax, assembly GCF_021218885.2. Taxonomy (NCBI): domain Eukaryota; kingdom Metazoa; phylum Chordata; class Mammalia; order Rodentia; family Sciuridae; genus Marmota; species Marmota monax. Next base: position 2,254,552 of record NW_026694837.1, on the reverse strand, counting down.
AGATGTCCCAGCAGTCCCAGAACCCCAGGAAGATGCTGACCCCTTGTCCTAGGATGAAATGATGTCAACTTCAAACCAGGAGGGAGGGAAGCAGAAAACTCCCAAATCAGAACTATGAGTCACTTTTCTTTAAATTTTTTTAATTTTATTTTTTAGTTGACACGGTAATTATATATATTTACGGGGTACATATGATATATATATATTTTTTTTGGTGGTGGTACTGGGGCTTGATCCCAGGAGTGCCCTACCTCTGCCTACATGCAATTCTCCAATTACCCTGATCTGTTCATTACATGTTGTATGGAAATGTCACACTGGCCAAACGTGATGGTTTATGGCCGTAATCCCAGTCACTCAGGAGGCTGAGGCAGGAGGATTTCAAGTTCAAGTTCAGCCTCAGCAATTTAGGGAGACTTTGTCTCGAATTTTTAAAAAGGACTGGGATATAATTTGGAGGTAAAGCACTCCTGAGTTCAATCCCTATTACTGAAAGAAAAAAAAAGGAAAAGGAAAAAACATTCAATTGTAAATACATACATACATAATCAAATATCAAGTCATTGAACTAAACAACACAAATGGCATGAGGCTTATGATACAAAGTCAAATGAGCAAGATGCCATGACAGAATTCCTATTGGCGTTTGTGTTTACTGGCACTCTATATTATTAGCAATAGCTATGTATACAATGTAAAATATGGAAAATAAAATATGAGGCTTTAATACAGTGAAAAATGTGGAAAGTGACTCCATCCAGGACTTCTCTTGCCTCTCTTTTCAGCCTAGCTGCCCCTGGAGGCCATTCCCACTGTGACCTCCGTCTCTCCAGATAATTCATAACCACAGGCAGGCAGCCCCACGTTTCTGCTTTTTCCTCCTGTCCTGGGTGTGGGTGACTTCTGCTTGCAGTACTGGGCAGCTGAGATCTTCTGGGGAAGCACTAAAATATGCAGTCTGCTTCCTCCACAGCCACGCTGGTTGACTCAACTGGGCCCCTTGCAATCCAAATTTCAACTGCCATTCTCCACAGCTGCTGCTCCTCCGCCGCCCCATTTCCCTCAGAGGTCTCTCCTCAGCCTCCAATTTTACTATAAAGATTGGGGGTGCCTCAGAAGAATGGCTTCAACCTTACCTCTTCCCTTCTTCCGAGTAACTCCACAGCTTCATCCTCTGGCCTCTTGAGAAAGCAGGGTCTCAGATGTGCTGGGAAACCATGGAATATCATGCAAGATTTAGACACAACAACTAGATGCCACACAGCACCAGCTGTAGAGCCTGGAAAAAGAAAAAAAAGTCAAGTGGTCAAGTGGAATTTTTATTTTGTTTTGTTTTGTGGTCCTGGGGATTAAACTCTGAACTCTGGTGTACTTTACCACTGAGCCACATCCCCAGCCCCAGCCCTTTAACTTTTTTTTTTTTTTTTTTTTTTAAGACAGGGTCTTACTAAATTGCTGAGGGCCTCAATAAGTTGCTAAGGCTAGCCTTGAATTTGTGATCCTCCAGTCTCAGCCTCTGGAGTTGCTGGGATTACAGGAGTGGGCCCCCATGCCCAGATCATACGCTTTTTTTTTTTTTGTATCTGGGCTTGAACTCAGGGGCACTTGACCACTTAGCCACATCCCCAGCCCTATTTTTGTATGTTTTACTTAGAGACAGGGTCTCACTGAATTGCTTAGCATCTCACTTTTGCTGAGGCTGGCTTTGAATTTGTGATCCTCCTGTCTCAGCCTCCCCAGCCACTGGGATCATAGGCTTGCACCACAGTGCCTGGGTCCAGATCATAAGCTTTTTAAATGTTTGTAAGTGTACAGTCTATGGCTTTACATATTATGTGTGTGCAACTGCTACCACTCTTTTGAATAACACCACTATAAACATTTGTGTGCACATTTTGTGTAAACATGTCATCAGTTCTCCTGGTAGATGGTTTCACATCTTTCCAGAGTTTCTCTATGCAAATACAAATATATAAATATATATACTTATTTTTCCACCGTCTTTGCACAAAAGGTAGGATGTCATACACACCTGTTGGCACTTTTTTTCTTTCTTTTGTGGGTGTGTTTGGGGGGGGGAGGATGCTGATATTCAAATCCAGGGTTTTATGCCTGTTAAGTGCGTGCTCTACCACTAAGCTATGCCAACAGTTGCTCCTTTCTTCATTTAAAATAACTCTTTCCCTCTCCCTCTATCTCTTTCTCTCTCTCCTCATTGCAAACTAATAATGGGAGGAGGCTTGAATAATCCATGTGGTAACAGATTAGATAAGAGATATCAGTATGAACTCCTGTTTAGCTTAGTACAGATACAAATGTTTACATATCAAATATTGATAATCTGAGTGTAGTGGTGAGTGCCTGTAATCCCAGTGTGGAGGAGGCTAAGGTAGGAGGATGGCAAGATCCAGCCCAACCTGGTGACTGGTGTTGAGACCTTGTCTAAACAATAAAATTTTAAAAAGGGCTAGAGGTATAGCTCAGTGGCAGAGCACTTACATAGCATATGCAAGGCCCTGGGTTCAATCCCCAGTACTCCCCCAACACAAATGTGTAGACCTGTGTATATACACAGGTTAATATCCCCACACCTACTTCCTTAGTCTGTAGCTAAAATGGCCTAAAACCAACAGTTCTCCAATAGCAACAAGCAACACCTAATGTCTAGTAATTGGTTTCTAATACCATTCTCCAACAAATAGGGGAAGTTGGCATGAGGTCTGCAGAAATTCTGTATAATCTTCACAACTTTTCTGTAAACCCAAAACTATTCTAAAATAGTTTATTTATTTATTTTTCCAGTGGACACAACAACTTTATTTTTATTTTTTTTAATGTGGTGCTGAGGATCGAACCCAGCGCCCCTCACATGCCAGGCGAGCACGCTACCACTTGAGCCACATCCCCAGCCCCTAAAATAGTTTATTTTAAAAAACAATGAAAATATATATCTTAGTGATATTTCTACATTCTATTAGCATGTAGAGAGCTTCCTCATTATTTCTATTTTTTATTTTACTTTTTTGTGGTGTTGGGAATCAGACCCAGAGCCTAACACAACTGGGCAAGCACTCTACCACCAAGCTACATCTCAGCCCCTCATTATTTTTATGGCTGCATGGTATTCCACTGTATGGAAACCTCATCATTTATTTAGTAGTTTTCACATTATTAAACAACGAATAACAATATATATAACATCATACATGTTATTGTATCCCTGTGCACATATTTCTATAGGACAAATTCTTGAAAATGGGATTATTGTGCTGAAGAGTATATACATCCGTAATTATAATAAATATTAAATTTTTCATACAGACAGTACCAATTTGTATGCCCCAGCAAGCTGAGTCTGCCTGTTTCCCCACAACCTCAAAAACACATGAATGATCAAATTTTTCCATATTTCCAATCTGATAAAAGAAAAATGGTATCTCAGTATAGCTGTAATTTGCATTGCTCTTATTGTGAGTGAAACTGAGCGCTATTCCCATTTTGCTTCGGCTTGCAGTTTGTTTTCCATGAAGTGTCTCTTTTTGTTCTTTGCGCATTTTCATTGCGGGCTTTTTTTGGTTTTCCTCCTAAAATTCTAGGAGCTATTCTATTTTAGAAAGATTAGACCTTTGTCTGCCACAGGATTGCAAGTGTTTTCCTTTGTCAATTTTTAATGCCTGCCACCTGGACTCTGTCCCTTCACTCCAGCAGAGCTGCTCTCCCCAAGCCACCTGTCCCCTCTCAGAGCCACAACACAAAGACCTTCCAGATCCACATCTTCCTGGGGACATTTGACCTCATGGTGACATTTGATTCTAGACTAAAAACTCTCTCTTTGTGTAAATAGCATTTGTCGTGTTCTTCTGATTACATAGAAAATACAGAAAAGCACACAAAAGAAAACCAGAGCACATTTAATCCCACCTCCCACTTCCTGGGTGTGTGGGCGTCACTGTGTGTATTTATTTACACAATAAATTTCTTAAGCTTGCTCAGGCCCTTTGGAAGTCTACAGCTCCCCCTTCCCGCCTGCTGGATTGCTCCCTGGGCTTGTTCTGCCTCCTGAAGCAGGTCCTGCCTGCTCACCCCACAGCAGTCTCCCCCTCTATCCGGGACCCCCTCCCTGACACCAAACTCCAGATCTCATGGGCCTTCAGAATCACCTTGTTGAGAGCCTGAGTTTATCACCCTGCTCCAGAGGATCCTGGTTTCCCGGGTTCTTTAGTGCCACCCATCAGGAGGGCCTTCCAAAGTCCACCCCAGCATTGTTCCTGGCCCAGGCCCCAGGCCTGCTAGGCAGTTCCTGAGGTGGGCCCTCACTGGCCTCCTCTTTTGCTCAGGCTCTTCCTCTCCTGGACTCCTCTCCTCCATGGCATGGGAGGGAGGTAGCGTACATCCTACCTGACCTCCACCATCCTCAGGGAACCTACTCCTTTCCTCCTGGAGACCTCTAAGAGGCCCTCCTCCCTCCCCAGCCACTCCTTCTTCTGGCCCCAGCTTGGTAGCTGACCTTCCTCACAACCCCAGGCCCCTTGCCCTGTTCCTTAAGTGCCTGAAATACTCCCTTTGCCCCCAGAGTGGTGGCTCCATATTGCAACTTCCGGTTTCATCCTCTGTTGCCCATACCGGCCACACATGGAGAGCAGGACTGTCTTTCCATGGACATCAGCACTTCATTGACATTTGTATTTCAAGAGCCTGCATCCAGTGAATGCTGATGACTCTATTGAGGGAAGGTTGGACCTACAAAGCTTTGCATCCAGGTTGTCTCCCTCAGGACTAAGGCTGGAACTGGAACCCACCCCAGTCTAATGTGCAACCCCCTCTACCACCGCTGTCTTCCTGCAACGCTTTTCTGTTTTGTTTTTTTTTTTAAAGAGAGAGTGAGGAGAGAGAGAGAGAATTTTTTTAATATCGATTTTTTAGTTTTTCGGCGGACACAACATCTTTGTTTGTATGTGGTGCTGAGGATCGAACCCAGGCCGCACGCATGCCAGGCAAGCGCTCTACCACTTGAGCCACATCCCCAGCCCCTGCAACCCTTTTCTGTCAGAACCTCAGTTTACTCTTCTGTCAGAGAAGAGTACTCAGGAAAAGGAAGAGAACTCAGGGGAAAGTTATAAGGACCAAATGCATCATATACTTGTAAATGGTAACTTCATGAAAGAATATGAGGTATTGGGTTTATTATAAAGAGAGTGCTCTTGTTCACTTCGTGTTTGCCAAGTGCCTGTTTTCTATAATGGTTACTATCCTAACATTTAATCTGTAGCTGTTTCACAGAAAGGTAAATTAGCTAATGGCATATTTGCCAAAGATTCCACACTGGTGTAGAGGAGCTGGGATTTGAACCTGCACAGCTTAGCTCTGTTAGGTAATAGCTAGCAATGAGCAGTGAAATACAGTCAAGGTCACAAGTGTTCTTTATATTACTTTAGAGTCCTTCTTTAAACTACTTCCTAAGTAGACAAGAAAGCAAAGTATGGTAGTTAATTTGTAGAAAACAAACAAAAGCAAAGGAGCTAATGGGAGGACATATCAAGAGAAAAGGATTAATGGGACTAACTCTTGACAGGGTCCACTGAGGTTGGTGTGAAGCTAGGAATTATGGCTAAAGGTGTCTCCATTGTCTGGGAAGGAAGATTCCTTTAGTAGCACAGGGCACTAAGGTAACTTCTGACCAGCTATTGACTCCAGTGCCCACATTAACATGGGATTGATTGTTGATGAAGCCCCCCCCCAAATGGGATGGCCACCATGACCATTCCAGAGACGACCAACTAAGGTCAAAAACTTCCCCACCCAAGGTGAAGGAGGGGTTGAACACCTGATTGGCAGAGAGTACAGAAGGTGGTCCTCAGTTCTCCTGGGAAACACCAAACAGTAATAAAATTGGGGGACAACATTGTCTCCTTTGTCTTTTTCTGCTTGGAGATGGCCTACTGTCTCTCTCGAGAGTGCTTTTTGCTTAAGCCTCACTTTTCTTTTACTTTATGTTCACCTCACTTTCATTTCTAATAAAGTTCTCTTGCATGGCTTTTGGTGTCTGGCTTTAAATTTTCTTTCACCGGAACACAAGATCCGAGGTTTGGAGTTTCAGCCCCCTGCTTTCCTGTGATACTTCCACACTCTGTTTGCTTAACCACCACCTTGGACTGTCCTTAAATAAAGTTCTTAGTATTATTTGGTCACAAAGCTTCCCTCTCTAATATAAACTGACACAGCTGGGTGTGGTGGCACACACCTGTAACCTCTCCAGTTACTCAGGAGGCAGAGGTAGGAGGATCGGAAGTTAGCAAGACCCTAAAAATATATATAAAAATAAAAAGGGCTGGGGATGTGGCTCAGTGGTTAAGAGCTCCTGGGTTCAATTCCTGATACCAAAACAAACAAACAAACAAAAAAACCTGGCACACAACCAACTCCCTCAGCATGGTTACATAAAAATGGTAATGTACCACAGAAATTTAATTTCAAGAATGGAGAAAGGTACAAAATGTAGCTATATGCCCATATTTTCTGTTCTTCATTATTCATATTATTAGATTCAAATAAAACAAATACTCATCAGTTGAACTAAAAACAGAAGTTCAGCCGGGCGCGGCGGCCCATGCCTGTAATTCCAGTGGCTCAGGACGCTAGGCAGAAAGAGCACGAGTTCAAAGCCAAACTCAGCAAAAGTGAGGCAACTCAGTGAGACCCTGTCTCTAAATAAGATACAAAAGTCGGCTGGGGATGTGGCTTAGTAGTCAAGTGCCCCTGAGTTCAATCCCCCCCCCAAAAAAAAACACAGAAGTTGTCATGATTGTCATGCACTTACCATCAGTGGTTTGAAAAAATGCACATTCCCCAAGCCCACCATTCCAGGTCTTTATCACTCTCAGGATGAGATTTTACTCTTTGTCCTCAGATTCTCAGATTTTTTTTTTTCCCCTCAGTACTGAGGATTGAACCTAGGGCCTCATGCATTCTAGACAAGCACCCTACACTGAGCTACATCCCTGGTCCTTTTTAAAAATTCAATTTATTTTGAGACCGGGTCTCACTAAGTTACCCAGATACCCTCAAACTTTCAGCCTCCGCCTCCTGAGTAGCTGAGATTACAGGGTGCACCACCTCATCCAGCTTATATTTTCAGAATTTTGTCACCAAGAGAGACATGAGGTGAGGTGGGAAGAGACCAGACTGAGCAGAGGCCTCCATCAAACTCACAAAGGGCAAGAGAAGAGAAATGAGGAGAGGTTGAGTGGGTACCATGGTTATTCTGGGCCATGGTTTGGGGAGAAGTCTGTGCTCCCCTGGATTGCCAGTTTCCCCTCCTGGTTTGTCCTGTTCCCACTCTCTGATGCTGCCCATCTCTGGTAGGCTCTCACATTTCTGGCAAAAAAACAAAAAAACTCCTGCTTGTGGAGGCCAGAGGAGAGAGGGGGGAAAGAAAGGGACTGGCTCTGGACACCCAAGATGAGACTAGAGAGGAAGGAGGATGCTCAGGGCCAGCTGAAGTCAGACAGCCTTCCACCCAGCACCACCCCTCCTACCTGCTACGCCTAGTGCCTTTCCGCAGCTGGGGTGGGGGGGCTGGGACTTGTGGAAGCCTAGGAAGGAAAGGGAGGGAGAAAGCGGAAGATAAACTTGCATTTCCAGGTTGGTCAGATATTGCCAAATTGCCCTCTAAAGGATTGTGCCATTTAGCTCTCCCTCCAGTACTCCATGAGGTTCTGCCTCCCAGGGTGCAAAGTGATAGTTGCTCTGGGTAAATGTGCGTTTCCTCATTGACCGATGTGGGTGAACAGCTTTTCATGATGATGGATCTCTCCTGATTCCTTTTCAGAAAATGGCCTCCTCTGATCTTTTGTTCATAGGATTCATTTTTGTTTTCGTTTTTTGCTTTTTTTTAAGAGATTTTTTTTATTATTATTGTTTAGTTATCATTGGACCTTTATTTTGTTTATTTATATGCGTTGCTGAGAATCAAATCCAGTGCCTCACACATGATAGGCAAGTGCTCTACCACTGAGCCACAGCCACAGCACCTTGTTCTTTGTTTTTTTCTTAGTGATTATAAAAGATTTTCGCTTATATTGATACTAAATATTTTTTTTCTTTTTCTGTACCTCCTAAGCCGCTAGGATTATAGGCATGCGCCCCAACAATACTAAATTTTTTTCAGTTATGTGGATTGCACATTTCTCTTCCCAGCCTGTGGGAGGTTGTCATTTCACTTTGTAGTGTCTTTTTTTGTTGTTGTTGTTTTTTCCCCCATGTTGGGGATTGTATATGTCTTTTTTAGCAATTGAAAGTTGCTGATTTACTATTGAAACAGGTGATGCATATACATGGGTGTTCGTTAGGCTATTCTAATAGCTTTGACAATTACTATAACAGCTGGACATAGTGGCACACACCTGTAACCCCAGGGGCTTGGGAAGCTGAGGCAGGAGGATCAAAAGTTCAAAGCCAGCTTCAGCAATTCACCAAGGCCCTAAGCAACTCAGTGAGACCCTGTCTCTAAATAAAATACAAAAACGGCTGGGGATGTGGCTCAGTGGTTAAATGCCCCTGAGTTCAATCCCTGGTACCAAAAAATAAAAAATTACTATAACAAAAAATTTGTAAAAATCTATAAAACAAACAATTCTGTGCTCTTCCAAATTCCTAAAGCTCAGTTCCTATTTTTTGTAGTTTTACTTGTTATATTAAAGTCTCTAATGCCACCAGAAGTTTTGGAGTTGATGTGCCAGAGGGTCAAACCTCATCATCCCCTACCCCCGTGTATGGCCCACAGTCTTTGTCCCACATCTGGCCATGCATGTCCCTTCTTCACAGACTGGCAAGTCCCCCTCTGCCTCACGTTCTTAGGTCTTTTTTTGATCCTTCTATTCCTTAACCCCTGTGCCTATTCTTGCCACCTTCCGCACAGTTTTATTTCCCATATTACAATTTGTCCAAATTGGCATCCTCAGGCCAGGTCCCTCTTTTTCTTCTCAGTATTGACCTGGCTTTTTTTTTTTTAAGTTGTAGATAGACACAATACCTTTGTTATTTATTTATTTATTTGTTTGTTTATTTATTTAGTGCTGAGGATCGAACCCGGTGCTTCACATGTGCTAGGCAAGCTCTCTACCACTAAGCCATAACCCCAGCCCAACCTGGCTATTCTTTTTTTTTTTTTTTTTTGATGGACCTTTATTTTATTCATTTATTTATATGTGGTGCTGAGAATTGAACCCAGTGCCTCACACATGCAAAACAAGCACTCTACCACTGAGCCAACCTGGCTATTCTTTTTTTTTTTTAATATTTATTTTTTAGTTCTCGGCGGACACAACATCTTTGTTTGTATGTGGTGCTGAGGATCGAACCCGGGCCGCACGCATGCCAGGCGAGCGCGCTACCACTTGAGCCACATCCCCAGCCCAACCTGGCTATTCTTGACCTTGACTTCTTCCATATAAATTTTATGAGGGCTGGGGATGTGGCTCAATAGCAGAGCACTTGCCTAGCATGTGTGAGGCTCTGGGTTCGATTCTCAGCACCACATATCAATAAATAAAAAGCTCCATTGACAATTAAAAAATATAAATTAATTAATTAATTATTTTTATGATCGCCTTACCCAGATCCAGAAAGAAAAGAAAACACAAAACACTGTTAGGTCAGGCTGGGGATGTGGCTCAAGCAGTAGCGCACTCGCCTGGCATGCATGGGGCCCGGATTCGATCCTCAGCACCACATATAAACAAAGATGTTGTGTCTGCCAAAAACTAAAAAAGTAAATAAATATTAAAAAATTCTCTCTCTCTCTCTCAAAATACAAAACAAAACAAAACAAAAAAAAACACTGTTAGGTCCTTGATTGGAGTCACATTGAATTCTAGATAACTTGGGGGAAAACAAACATCTTTTTTTTTTAATTTTTGTAGTAATAGATGGACAGAATGTCTTTATATAATTTGTTTATTTTTATGTGGTGCTGAGGATCAAACCCAGTGCCATGCTTGGCAAGCGCTCTGCCGCTGAGCTACAGCCCCAGCCCAAAAACAAACATCTTTACTTCATTTATCACATGAATCTCTCCTGACCATCACCCTGGCACATCCACCCGTGTATTTAAGTCTTCTCTTTTGGTCCCTCTATAAAAATGTGTTTGCTTTCTCCAGCGTCTTGCTCAATCTTTGTTAGATTTTTTTCCCCCTGGGGCCTGTGGTTTTTGTTGCTCTCCTTCCCCACACGGAATTTCAAGGCATGTCCCTCCTTACCTCCTCCTCTACCCTTCACCACCCTCTCTCCCACTGTCCTGGGAGCAGCTGTCCTGCCCCAACAGCTGACTGTCCCCTGTGAGGCATTGCCAGAGGGTATAGGGTTCACACCTCATCCTTGAATCCTGCCAGCTGCATCTGGGGAGGGGAGTGACAACTGTTTGAGTGGGGACAATGGGCTGCATTCTATACAGGCTCCCCTCCGGGGCCACCTCCCTTCCCCTGGTCAGGGCAACTGTTCCTATGAATAAGGAAGGGCCCCATCTGCCAGCTCTAGTTAACCTTTCGGGCAACATCCGCTTTCCTGACTCCTTTTACTCATGTCTTATGAGCATGTCTAGTTTGGGTCCTGCTGCCTGATCATCTGCTTGTGGGTCTGTCGCTGCCTGGAATTAACTGGTGAGCATCATTGGAGGAAAAGTCTGATCTCTCAGTTGTTGCACTCAGACCTCAGAGGGTTACCATAGCCCCACTTGGGTAGATGGTTTCAGATTGTCTGAAGCACAAAGGTATTGTGCTAAGCCACAGGGCCAAGCTACCATATCCTGAGTGAGTATTCTGCCCTTCGTCTGCCCACACTGCCTATACCTGGCAGCTCAGTTTCCTGCACAAAGCTTTCCACATCTACTGCTTAGCAACAGCTCTCCTGGCTCTCCGGGGCCTGAGGAGGCCTCCCTGGGAGAAATGAGGCCTCCCTGGCTCCTTGCAGAGCTCCTTATTTGGGGTTCAGCACCATCCTCAACCTCCCACAGACAAGAAGGACTCCGGGTCAGGGCTGAGTTCCAGAGAAGCTCCAGGCCAGTGTTGAACCCGAGCCAAGGTCTCACAGGTCTCCATCAACCCTTCAAACATTAACTGAGCCCCAACCTCTGGTCCATGTGGCTGCTCCTGAGCAGCAGGACACCTGTGTCAGGTCTCCAAGAAGCAGCCCATTCAGCTGGCCTCAGACATAGGGGTGTACTGGGAGGTCACAACTGGAAAGATGGATGGAAATTCATGTTTACTGGATACCTTCTAGAGACCAAACTCTGAGTCTTGTGTTCTTCCCACTTCTTTATCTCATGGAAGGTAGGTATCATAATTCCTACTTTAGGGAGGAGGACCACCATATAGACAGTTCCAGAAAGCCACTCCTATCTCTAGCTATGCACTGTACAGCCTATCAGGCATTCAGGGAAGCCCTAGAGAGGGTCCCAGAGCCAGCACGTGAATCCAGAGCTAAGAGACCAACACAGAAACACATGCAACCAGCTTTGCAGGTTGGTACTCATATGTATACAAGCTGTTCTTAGCAGAGGCATGTTATGGAGTGCTCTGGAACCCCTGGGTAGGGGCACGCAGACAGGAGTGCAATGAGCAGAAACCCCAGTGCTCCTGGTTCCAGCAAGAAGCCATTAGGTCTCATCACCCCATCCCCACTTTTACCCGTGAGCTGTCACCTGGCTGACTCTTGGGGCATTAGGCTTTTTTGTCACTGCCACAGTACCTCCACAGGCCTGGCATGCAGTAGGTACTCAATGCTTGTTGTCAATATGAATGGCCCATGTAACTGATGCTTGCATATAAGGGTTGTAGAAGTCTCCAGAATACTTCTGAATGGCCCTGAAGACCTGAAGAATGGCTTTGAAGATAGCCAGGATGGTTATCTTTCCAGGAAATTCTCAGTACAGCCCTTGGTTCTCTGTCTTAGGAGAACTATTTGGGGCAGGGAAGTGGATTTCAGGGTCACTTAAGTGTCTAGCTCTAAGACCTCAACTTCACAGGTTGAAACCCAGACACTTTTTTTTATTGTTGTTGTTGTTTTTGTTTTTTTTTGGGGGGGTACTGGTGTTATGCTCGAATTTGGGACCCCCAAAAGACCACCAGAGATCCAAGATCGATGTAAGCAGCAAAGAGGTGTTTATTGCGAGCTAGCTCGGTCCTCCACGCGCACACATAGCAACTGGTGATGCTGAGAGGCCCCCAGCCCAGGGTTTGCAGCAGTTTTATACATTCTTTGGAGAAGGCAGGGACTTCACATACATCATAGCATCTCTTAGCAAATCATCACACACCGCTGGAAAATCAAATAACTCTAAAACATGATTAGCACATTCACTGGCGGGAACAAGTTGGGTAGGGGTGATCGGTTACGACAAGAGGGGGATTCATTTGAACTGATTGGTTTAAGCCAAGAGGGGTGTTCCTGCTGAACTACGTGGTTTCCCAACACCATAAACCACTGGGAGGGTCATCTGGCATCCCAGGTATTTCCCTGTCTCATGCTGATTGGTGGCTGCTAGGGGGTTGCTATGGGTCCTCACCTAGCCTGACTGAGTCAGGGACACCTAGTGCAGCAGATCTCTCCTGTTATTTGTAGATAAACAATTTAGCAGGGTAGGAATGTGCCTAGGGGTGCTCTGTGGGTCTTTCCAAGGAAAAGGTCATGTGCCTTCCTTGGACAGGCTTTGCTCTGAGGTAGAGGCTGGTTTTTCACTGGGAATGGAACTCAGGAGTGCCCTATCTCTGAGCTGTATTCCAAGTCCTTTCTATTTTAGTTTAAGACAAGGTCTTGCTACATTTCCCAGACTGACCTCGAACTCGTGATCTTCCTGCTTCAGCCTCCCAAGTTGCTGGGGTTGCAGGCGTGTGTCACTGTGCCCAGCTCCCATTTTTATTTTTAATTGACCTTGAGGAAACAGAAGGTCTGGTCAATTTCCTCAAGGTTGTCTACCCACCCCCAGCAGAACATGGAAGACAGAGGTTAGGGAAGTTCAGGCCCATTGCACAAGGCTGAACCAGGAACTAGAAGAAACTGCTCTCTGGCAGCTTTGAAGACAGCCAGGATGGTTATCTTTCCAGGAAATTCTCAGTACAGCCCTTGGTTCTCTGTCTTAGGAGAACTATTTGGGGCAGGCCAAGAGGAGTGGGGTGGGGTTAATCCAGGTAAGAATGGGAAGGAGATGGACACAGGAGGGGGCCGGGGGAGGGGGATAAGCTAAGCCTAGACCCATTCCTTGAACCCAGCCACTGCCCCCACCCTCTACTAACCCGTCCTGCAGTTCCTCCTTGTTACCAGAGACAATAGCCTATTTCCTTTACCTGTTTTGCCTGCTCAGACCCCTGGAAGCCCTCATTAGTTACAAGAGGCAGTGTCATAGGGCAGGAATAGCTGGCTCAGGCCCAGGATCCAGAGATCCCAGTTATGAAAACTGAGCCTGGACCAGGAGCGGTGGCGCACGCCTATAATCCCAGCGTCTCAGGAGGCTGAGGCAGGAGGAGCACTGAGTTCAAAGCCAGCCTCAGCAAAAGGGAGGCACTAAGCAACTCAGTGAGACCCTGTCTCTAAATAAAATAGAAAACAGGAGAAAAACTGAGGCTGGGAAGCTAGTGGAACTTAGCCAAAGTCACAGTAATCACAGATCTGAGCCAGTGTTTGATGGGGCCTCCTGGGTTCCTCGGAGGGAACCATCGGGCCTGCCTTTCTTCCTCTTTGGCTCTGTGTGTTCTTCCTGTTCCCCAAGGGCTCTCTCCAGCTATTTGTGTAACACAAGGCTCCCACACATCCTGGGAAGGTGTTTGGATTGATGGAGCCCCAGGGGTCTTAGTAGCACAGGCTCTGGGGCAAACAGGTCCAGTGTTGGAGCCTCAAGCAGAATTTCATTTCTTTATTCTTACAATAAATGTTAACTGCCAAGCAATGGAGACCCAGCAGCAGACAAGTCTCTACTCTTCTGGAACTCACATTCTGGTGCGGGAGGCAGATAATGAACAAGATAAGAAAGCTAAACATCTAACATGACAGACAGTGATTTGCTGTGGAGACACAGAAAGATGAGGGGAGATGGGGACAGAAGGAGGGGGTGGAGTGTATATTTAAATAGGATGGTTGGGTAACACTTAGGCAAAGACTTGAAGGGGATGAGAGAAGGAGCCCTGTACCTGGATAAAGAGGCTCTGTGGTGCACGCCTGTAATCCCAGAGGCTCAGGAGTCTGAGGTAAGAGGATCATCAGAATCAGCAATTTAGTGAGGCGCTAAGCAACTCAGTGAGAACAGTCTCTGAATAAAATGCCAAAAAAGGGCTGGGGATGAGGCTCAGTGGTTAAGCACTCCTGAGTTCAATCCCCAGGAATCAAAAGAAAAAGAAAAAAAGCCTTGAAGGCAGAAACAATGGTAGCCCCTGTTGTTGGGGCTTAGTATACACCCCCAAAATATGACTGTAAGAGACCACCCTGTGTGTATATGACTCTTTGGCATATTGATTATTTCAAAAAACTGCAGACTACAGGAGTGTCTTTGAAACCTGGCCCTTGTATAAAGAAAATTTATATCTATAAAGAAATTTTTGTCAGTAAAGGGGTATGGACCAGGGAGAGAGCTGCTCCTGACAACTTCTACCCCTGCCCCTAGAGGATTCTATGGACACAACAAGGAAACCTCTATTCATCATCCATTGCCTCCTCTCCTCCTCCCATAATTTATTTTTATTTTTTTATTTTTAGTTGTATCTGGGCCCAATGTCTTTATTTATTTTTATGTGGTGCTGAGGAATGAATCCAGTGCTTCACACATGCTAGGCAAGCTCTCTACCACTGAGCTACAACTCCAGCCCACCCACCCACCCATAATTTATCTCCATCACACCCCAGAAATTCCAAGCCTTGGTTCTTCTGAAGCTCTGGATGGTATAGAAGTCTCCATCATCTGATTGCTTCATAGGATCTTATTATTATTTATTTTTTGGTGGTGGAGATTGAACCCAGGGCCTTGTGCATGCAGAGGCAAGCACTCTACCAACTGAGCTATATCCCCAGCCCTTTTAATTTTTTTTTTTTAGTTGTTGATAGACCTTTATTTTATTTATGTATTTATATGTGGTGCTAAGAATCGAAGCCAGTGCCTGACACATGCCAGGCAAGTGTGCTACCACTGAGCCCCAGCCCCAGCCCCAGAGTCTTATATTTTTATGGGACTCTAAGCAGACATACATGATTACAATATTTTGTCTCCTATGTCAATAAGCCTTATGTCAATTTAATTTGCAGACCAACCAAAGAACCTAGAAGTGCAGAAGGAAGTAATGGTTATCCTCCTCTACCTTTTGGTGACCACAAAGAGACCTTACTGATGGACCTGGCCACTCCAGAACTGAAGCAGAAGCAGAATGCTGGGACCCCTGATAGAAAGCCAGCTGAAGACAAGATTCTTACCACATAAGGTTCCCCCATCTTTGTCTGCAAAGTGAGAGTGGTAAGAGTCTCCTTGTCTTTTCTCCTTTCTAAATTTAGAAAACATTTGTGTTATAACTAGTTCTTGTATAGAGACTTTGGTGTGTGTGTGTGTGTGTGTGTTGCTGGGGATGCAACCCAGGGCTTCCAACATGGTAGGCAAGCACTCTACCACTAAACCACACCCCCAGCCCTGTGTGCTTGTTTGTTTGTTTGTTTTTGTTGCTGGTTTTGAACCCAGGGGCTCTTAATTACTGAGCCTCATCCCCAGCCCTTTTTTGTATTTTATTTAGAGACAAGGTCTCACCAAGTTGCTTAGTTGTTGAGGCTGGCTTTGAACTCTTGATCCTCCTGCCTTAGCCTTACAAACCCCTGGTATTACAGGCATGTGCCACCATGTCCTGTCCTGGGTGGTTTTTTTTGTTTTTTTTTAATATGAGTACTATTGTTTTCTGATTCTTTCCCTCTAAAGAAGACCAGTATTTTCTTTTGTCTCCATCTTTTGTACCCTTTATCATAAGAAGAATGACATCATAGATTAAGATTCTCTTTTTGTTTTATATCCTGAGAATTTGGCTTTGTAACCATTGAGGATGCTCTCTCTGGATTTCACTGGTTGGGGGTACCAATATTAACTTGCTTCAGGCAGTTAGTCTAATAAGTTGGGAGACTGATCATAAAGTGACAAGTAGCCTTCTCTTTATCTGACCATACCAGCTCTCAGGAGAGTTTATCGTAATAAGAGTTCCCCCCAGTCCCTAAGTGGCAAATATCATCTCAAACTTCATTGCTTAGTTAGTGCTAAAAAAGACTCATCCAAGTAGCTCTTGCCCAGTGTCACAGATTAGCAGGTTTGTGACTGGACACTCTGTTGAAGACTGGGGATACCATTTCACAAATGTTATTCTTAATTCTTAATGGCCATGAAAATCTTTTTTTTTTTCTTAGTCTGTCTCTGGGAGTGAATTTTTTCATATCATGAGGGCTTCAACTTCAGGAACACCAATTACCTCCATAGTAAAGATTTATTGTAAGCCTAGAAAGTTATCTCCAGGTCTTTGCATGAAAAGGTTTACTGGTTTGTATTGTTCCTTGAATAAATAAATGGGTCACATTTGGAAAAAAAAATATTGGAGGCTGGGGATATAGCTCAGTTGGTAGAGTGCTTGCCTCACATGTACAAGGCCCTGGGTTCAATCCCCAGCACCACACACACACACACACACACACACACACATTAAAATTCTCATGCTAAGCAACTGGCTTATTGGTACCATGAGAAGATCAAATCAACAGAAGACACAAAATAATACCAAGGCGAGCCTTACAGATTCCCTTGACAAGATTTAAAAAACAAAACAAACAAAAAACCCACAGAAATCAAAGTTAGAACAAAAGTTGAAATCCAAATCCACCATAAATCCCTCTTTACCATTCTCTTATCTTTACCCTTGACTCCCTATCCCTGGACAGCCAGAAAATTTTTTGGCTCTCTCTCCTCCTCAAAACCTGGTGCCATCTTTTCAGATGGGAAAATTTCCATTTGAATGGAATGAGCTGAGCTCCAATTTCCTCAGCTCCACCAAGAAAGCTGCTTAAATCACCAGCTGCCTGTTTTAAACTTCCAAACTGTTTTCCTAAAGGATTAGCGTGCTTACCCAGTGGCATCATCCCCAGGCCTAAGACATCTCAGTTAAATTGGCAGAAGCAACTAAAGGTTGAGCAGCAAGGCTCACTGTGCTGTCCCTTAAAATTCCTGCTTCCGGGGCTCTTTAAGTTTATTCCGCTTTTTAATAGATCCACAGCACCTTGCTACACATTGGTAGACCCCTGTGAACAGGCTCTATGAACCCCTTCCTATACCCATTCCAGACTTCAGTCACTTGAACTTTAAGAGACTCAGGGATTCCCCCAAAATGATGTCTGATAATAGGCAAATGTGCCCCCAAATTTCTTCTTGGAGAAAACTCAATCCTTCTACTGTATCTTTTTTTTTTTTTTTTTTTTTTTTAAGGGCCAGGGATTGAACCCAGGACCTTGTACATGCCAGGCAAGCACTCTACCAACTGAGCTATATCCCCAGCCCTTCTTCTTCTGTATCTTTGAGATAGAAAATTTCTGCTCTGTTTTATCTTAGAATTATCCCTTATGACAAGCAGACTTTAGGGGGATGTGAAGACAGTTGGGGCTGGGACAGGACAAAGATATTTATGAGAAGTAGTTTGAATTGTGACTCTTGGACTTTTGATCCATTTGATCTTTACCCTCCCATGGAAAGATAATGTTTTATCTTTTTTTTTTTTTTGTCAAAACATGGCTTACAAAAATGGGGATTGGTTTTATCTATCCTCAGCTAGTGTCCTATGGCCTGTTGCCAACTCTCAGGGGACTGTCTTTGGGAGTGGCTCTGGATCTTGGAAGGGCTGTATTTTTGTGCCCTCTTTGAGATAACTTACAAATCTGTGATTAAGCCATAAAAACTTATCAGTCTTAAGTAATAAAAGTCTCATTGAGTCTTTATTGGCCCCTTGATTGATTAAGAGAGAAAGAAGTAGATTGGAATGGGGAGAAGATGATTTAGAAATTGGTCAAATGCAAAATTTTAAATATTTTCCACAAATAGTTAAAAGCTTTAGTTATCTGGGTAGGTAATCTTAACTTGTTCCATTTGCCAGATACAAAGTTTTTCTTATGTGTTGCCAAAATTAATTGTAAAAGAACTCTATTTAAATTGCTTAAATATAAGCACATATATAAATTAAATATTCTCTTAGAAATACAAACAATCTCCCAATGCTTTTTTTTTTGGGGGGGGGTACCGGAAATTGAACCCAGGGGTGCTAAACCACTGAACCACATCCCTGCTCTTTTTTATATCTTATTTAGAGACAGAGTCTCGCTAAGTTGCTTAGGACCTCACTAAGTTGCTGAGGCTGCTTTGAACTTGCAATCTTCCTGCCTTAGCCTCTGGAGCCACTGGTATTACAGGCATGCACCACCAAGCCTGGCTTTTGTTTCTTTTTTAGACATGGACTCAACATGTTGCTGTCTGGTCAGTCTCTAACTCCTGGGCTCAAGTGATCCTTCCACCTCATCCTCCCAAGTAGCTAGAATTATAAGTGTACATCACCGTCACAGAGGCTGGCCCGATGCTCTTTTTAAATTCCCCTGCCTTGGATAATCTATGGCAAACAAGTATTGTTGGTTTTGTAAAAATGGATATGCCTCCAGAGTTGTCAGCATTAATACAATGCAGACACACAACTTTTATTCTACTAGGTTTACTAGTCAAATAATTTCTTGTCTTTTTTTGGTGCTGGGGATTAAGCTAGGCAAATGCCCTACAGCAAAGCTGCACCTCTAGCTCTCAAGTTTTTTTTTTTATCTTAACTAAATATTTACAATCATAAAGCTGAGTTAAAACTAAGAAACAAGCCAGACGTAATGGTGCATGCTCATAAACCTAGCTGCTTGGGAGGCTGAGGTAGGAGGAATCCAAGTTTATGGCCAGTCTCAGCAACTTAGACTGTGCCTCAAAATAAAAAAATAAAAAGGGCTGGGTGGATAGAGCGTCCCTTGGTTCAATCTCCAGTATGTGTGGGGTAAGGAAATGACAAGTTTTCCTGGAAGCACTGGTGTGCTCTTTCACTTTTTTCTTTATTTTTATTATTGTTAATTGTACATGCTTATGAGGTACAGTGTGATAATTACCCACATATGTACAATGTGTGCAGATTCAATCAGGATAGTTAATGTTTCCATCTCCTTATCATTATTTTGTCTTTGGAGCTCCTGGCTGTTCTGTTCTTGATAAGAGATTGTGAACGTATCTCTTAAATAATCTGCCTAAGGGGGAAAAAATCTGTTTTATCAAGATAATTTCCTGTGCTTCCTATGGTCTTCATTAGTTTTATTTTGTTTTGGTACTAGGAATTGAACTCAGGGCACCCAACCACTGAGCCACATCCCCAGTGCTATTTTGTATTTTATTTAGAGACAGGGTCTCAATGAGCTGCTTAGCTTTTTTGCTGAGGCTGGCTTTGAACTCCCTAACCTCCTGTGTCAGCCTCCCAAGCCACTGGGATTACAGGCTTGCACCACTGCACCTGGCTCATTAGGGTTTTTTTAATTAATAAGTTTGAAAGACTGGAGGGGTAGCTTGGTGGTGGATTTGTTGCCTACCATATTTGGGGCCCTGGGTTCTATCCCCAGCACCACATAAAAATCAAAACCCAAAAAAACTGAGTGTTTTCAGTTTTAAAAGTTTTTACACAATCATGTAACTTTCTGTATTTGTCTTTCACTCTGTTATTGCTTCACAACGATCTGTGACTTCATTTAATCGAAAGTTCTAAAAAAAAATTTTTTTTGGTACTAGGGATTAAGCCCAGGACAGCTTAACCACTAAACCACATCCTCAGCCTTTTTTATGGTTTATTTTGTTTTGATATAGCGTCTCACTGAATTGCTTGGGACTGTTAAGTGGCTGAGACTGGCTTTGAACGTGCAATCTTCCAGCCTTAGCCTCTAGAGCTGTTGGGATTACAGGCCTGTGTCACCTTGCGCTCCAAACCTTTTGATAGTGTCCAAAATCAAATTCTAAATTGTCTTTATTTTTAACCTCAAACTAACTTTAAGATTTTCCAGATGGGTCCTTGGAATATCTCAAAATAATTTGTTCTCTTTAAAAAAAACAAAGATGTTAAACTAATAAGGCTTTTTTTTTAAGGACTTGCAAGTGCTAAGCATATGCTCTCCCACTGAGCTACACTCCCCCCCAGCACTAATTAGGCTTATCTGATGTTAAATTATATGGGGAGCATCCTCAAATAAGTGATGCTCACTAAGCCTTCTTTAGGTAATAAATATAGATAAGTGTTATTAACATAAGTATTCTAGAAGTTGTATGAAATTTCTAGTAATCTGATACATCCTGGTATAATGAGCTATATTACATATCAGTCATAATGATAGTTATCTTAAAATATTGTATGCTACAGAAATTATAAAATTTACTTGTCAACTTCATTATAATGAACTTTCATTAGAATTTTATTTGTACCAAGGATTGAACTCAGGTTCACTAAGCCACTGAGCCACTTTTTTTAAGACAGGGTCTCACTGAGTTGCTTCTTGCCTCACTAAGTTGCTGAGGCTGCCTTTGAAGTTTCCATCCTCCTGCCTCAGCCTTCCAAGCCACTGGGATGACAAGTGTGTGCCACTGTGCCTGGCTCATCAGATTTTTTTTTTTAATATTTTTAGCATTGGATAGACACAATAGCTTCATTTATTTAACTTTATTTGTTTATTTATATTTTACGTGGTGCTGAGGATTGAACCAAGTGCCTCGCACGTGCTAGGCAAGTACTCTACCACTAAGCCATAACCCTAGCCCTCATCAGATCTTAAACTGTGGCCATTTTAAGGATTTTGTTATCCACTGACAATTATTATTTTATTCTGATGCTTTCCTAAAGCTTTTGTGAGCAACCATAACCCTATAAATCTGCCTTCGAGATTTATGGAATGGACTCTAAAAAGTACAGGTTTTTGACTGAATCTAAGGAAACTTTTTCAGCAGTTTGGTAAAGTACACTCTTTGTAAACTTAAATTAAACATTTCCTATTTCTCCCTAATTGATCTTTCCAGAATTCAGAAATTTTTAGTGAATGTTCTTATTTTCATGACAGAACAGGTATTTGTGTAAGTTCAATAAGAACCTGTTTCTTATAGGACACAGTTGGAAATATTGCAGTATTACCAAACCTTTGACCAGAATGTCACATTTGAAAGTATGACTAGGGCCATATATGACCAAATTGGTTTTTTTTTTAAATATTTATTTATTTATTTTTAATTCTCGGTGGACACAACATCTTTGTCTGTATGTGGTGCTGAGGATCGAACCCGGGCCGCACGCATGCCAGGCGAGCGCACTACTGCTTGAGCCACATCCCCAGCCCCGTGACCAAATTGTTTTAAGGAACTAAAGTTGAGTTTAAGAAGCCAATTAAAGGGCTGGGGATGTGGCTCAAGTGGTAGTGCGCTTGCCTGGCATGCGCGGGGCGCTGGGTTGGATCCTCAGCACGACATAAAAATAAAGTAAAGATTTAAAAAAAAAAGAAGCCAATTAAAGCCCTTGAGTGTGAGGAGCTAAACTACTCTGGTGCCTTAAATACATGGTTTCTTTCTACAATTGTATCAGGCCCAGGAACCTCAGTGTGTTTGGGGAGCCTCCAGGTAAAATCACCTAAATCTATAGATATTGCAAAGTCATATGACAAATATTTAGTTTTCTGGCCTCAAAAGTGTGTGTGTGTGTGTGTTTGTGCGTGCGCGCATGTGTGCACACGTGCGCTTACTAGGGATCGAACCCAGGATCTCAAGCATGATAGGTAAGCATTCCACCACTGAACTACACCTCCAGCTCTAGATTCTGAATATTTTAAAGTGGAGTCATCAGAATTTGCTCATATGGATGGAGAACTGTGATAGGAAAAGAGGAGTTCAGGATAATTTCCAAGATTTTGGCCAAAGCAATTGGAAAGACACAATTTGGGAAAACCTGGGAAAAGGGCAGTTCTAGAGGGAAATGAGGCTATTTACCCAATGTCTGACTTTGGAAAAGGTGCTTAACTACCCTGAATCTTAGTTCCTCAATGGTTATCCATTGGTTATAATTTTTGCTTCGCTGCACCGTGGTCGTGAGAATTGAGTGAGATCATGAACTCTGTACTGGCATACACGCGTATTCAATGTGTCCTACCCACAGCCCTGGGATAAATACATGACCATGAAACTTCATCTGGTAGCAACTATAAGAAGACTCTGCCTATGAATGTGCACTTTCTTGCTCCTCATCCCTGCTTCTTCCACATAGAAGTAGACAGTCCTTTCTGACCTTGTAAGTTTTCTTTCTTCAAGGTCTTGAATGGTGATGGAGATGACAATGATGCTAACAGCAGCTGCTGGTGGGGTGCTGATATGTGATCATAGTCTCAAGACCTTGAAGTTTTTATAATACGTCAAGGCCATTATCTCATCTGAATCCAGAAAGGCAGGAATTATAACAATTTTCAAAATAGGAGAATGAAGTATTTAAAAACAAGAACAAACAAAAAGCCTGTCTATAAACCCAAGGAGATACACCTGGCTACCTTATGGATCCTCCTCTAATCACAAGGAGGGAAAAGTAGGTGGAGAAAAGGGACCTGAATTAGGTCCCTCCTCCATCTTTGAGTACAAATGTCACCCGACTGTATCCAAGTGTGCCCAGCTATGAAATGGACTGTCTTTACTCCTCTGCCCCCCAGGAGAGGGCCTGCTCCCACGAGGTCCTGGTTTCCTGTCTTGTCCACTGGAACAGGTCTGGTGTTAATAAATGTGTCCTGGGGGCTGTTTTACTGCATCTGAGGTTTGGACATGTGGGTGTCCTACATTGTCCTGTTCAGTTCCTCCTCTCGGTTCTTCCCAGCCATTGAGGTAGCAGATAAGGGGACTGGAGCCCAGAAGAGTCAGTGTGCTTAAGGCCACACAATTAGCAAATGCTGTTTGAATTCCAACTCTGAGGCTTGTACCCAGCAAGGGGAATTCCTGCACATGCTCCCTCCTTCCTTTTCCTTCCAAACTGGAAAAGGGGATCAGCCCAGCTGCCTGCTCCCCTCCATGTACCAGGTGCCAGAACACAGCTGTCTCTCCATTGTTTCCCCTACCCAGGCAAGCTGAGCTGGGTGGGGTTACCCAGTGTTGCATCCAGCTAGGCTGTCTCCACTGCAGGAAGATCCAGCCAGAGACTGATTCTGAGCAGCAGTCCTGACTGGTGAGAGCTGAACTGATCGGTGGGTGTAGGGGGCCGGGGTGTTAAGGATTGCAGGTCTGGGTGGATCAAGAACCCCCCAAAAGAAAAATTAGAATTGCCTGGGGAAGAATTGCTGGACTGAGGAAGAAAAGTTGGGGAATGTCAGGGGGATGGAAGGGGTCCCAGGAACAGTAGAGCCCCTGGAGACAGGGAAGGGCTGGCTGTGAGTTCTAGCTCCAGTTTTTCTCTCCCCATCCGTGCTGTGGTGAAACCCCCTCTACCAGCTACCTTGCTTAGAGAAAGGGAAAAGCAACCCACAAATTGGTAAACTGAAGAGAGGGGGGGCACTCCTGTCCACCCATGCTTTTGGCAGGTGAGGTGGGAGCAGGAAGCACAAGGTTAGAGCCTCCGTTGCCTTCGCAGCGCCGAGCTCGCCATGCCTGCCCCGCTGCTCCCACTGCTGCTGCGAGGACTGCTCTCCCGTCTGCTGCTTCCTGCTGCCCGCCTGGCCCGCCAGCACCTCCTGCCCTTGCTGCGTCGGTTGGCCCGTCGCCTGAGCTCCCAGGATGTTCGAGAGGCTCTTCTAGGCTGTTTGTTGTTCATCCTCAGCCAGCGACACCCGCCAGATGCTGGGGAGACCTCCAGAGTGGACCGCCTGGAGAGAAGGGAGAGGTTAGGCCCCCAGAAGTGAGGCTGCACGTCCTGGCAGCAGCCATAGCCATCGCAGTGCTTTCTCCTGGAGTAGGAGTAGTTCTGGCAACAGCACTAAAGCAGCCTGCCCACTGGGCAGTCCAGTGGGGATCTGACCTGAAGGCCTCCCCCTCCCAGCAGACATGTCTTTGTAGAAGGATGCCTCGCATCTCACAGACAATTGATCACTGCCCCTTCCTCCTCCTGCAATTCTTCTCAAAGATCTTTGCTAACAACCTCTGACCTCAGGGGAGAGGAGACCTCACCTCCTGGTAAATGAGGACAATTTATCTAAGAGGTGATATTTGAATCCAGACTGTTGGTCTTCCAGACTTGGGACCTACCTACCTTAAAATATGATTTTGGTTGCCTTTGGAGGCAGCACTGTTCCTAAAGCCCAGCACAAAGCAAGTGCTTAATAAATATTTGTTGAATTCTTGGGATGCTCCTTTGAAAGTTTTGTCACCTACACCTCAATGGTTGGCAGGTAGGGAGGGGGCTGGAGGAGAGGATCACTGGGAGGCTTCCTTTGGCTGTTTGTTTCATTGTCCACCTCAGTCTTCAAAACCTTGAAGTTGTTTATAGTGTCTAACTTTGCCCAGAAGGTCACACTTCCCCTAGTTATGGTCTGGGTCTGTTTTAGAGGAAGGTTGGCTGCTAGCTCACAGAGGGAGAAAAAACCGTTTGAGTCAGTTTGGAGTCATCTCAGCTAAAGGTGGTGAGAAGCGGGAGACTTGTTTGCTAAGCGACCCTGCGGGTAGCCACCGGAGAGGGAGGGGGCAGTGTAAAAATGTAGGACTTCAAGGACCTAGGAAAAAATAGGGAGGGGTAGCCTGAAAAAAATCAATTCCTTATTCTCCCTTCCCCAAAAGGAGGCAACTGGGGATGTGTGTGTTTCCAGTAAGAGTTGTCAGGCACATTTGCATCCCAGCCTCCGGATGATTTGTTTATGGTTCCCATGCAATAATCCTATTTCCCTGAGTCTTGGGCTCTGGTTGAGAGGGGGGATAGTAATGAATACAGGTTCCTCTCGGGATCCCCATTCAATCCCTTGTCCAGAGAAGCGACACCAAGGCTGTGCACCCTCACTCCAGTAGGACTTTCCCCGCCCCAGTCGCTTCCCGACGAGGTCATCCACTCGCTCTTGCCTCTCGAGAGGACGACCTGGGGTAGAGGCGGAGTAAAGGGGGTCTGAGTCCCGGGTTCCCTAACCCTGTCCCTTCGGAACACTGGCTGCTCGGCCCACGAGCCCCTCCCACTGAGGCTCCCTCACCGCCGGCGTCCCGAAACGCTCTGCGCCCTCGAGCGGCGAACGGCGCCAGGCGGGACTGAGAGCCTGCCGCGGATCGCTGGGCGGGCGCCGCAATCGCCAGTTGCAAACCTCCCGCCCGGCGGCAAAGACCCGGTCCACCCCGGCGCGGGCAGCGCTCTGGGGCCATGGACATAGCCTCAGGCCGGAGGTAAGGAGGCCCGGAGGGATCCCGGATCCGCCGGCCTGGGAATTTCCGTCCTCTCTGCCAAGTCCGGATGCCCCCGCCAAAGTCTCAGCAGGTGCGCAGGGAACGGCGGCCGGGGCGGCGGGGGAGCGCGAGGCGCGCGCCGGGCAGGGGCGGGCTCTGCGCGGTTCTCACGCTGCTCCTGCAGTCTGATCCTCTATGGATTCTGAATCTGCGGTTTCTAGAAGGGAGGGTAGTTTTCTGGGAATTTGAAGGTGACTCCCCCTCTTCCTTGATCTCAGCTATTTACAATTGCCAGAGGTCAGAGATCTGCCTAGAGCAGAAGTCGGGGGCCTGAGCAGACCCAGTGAACAAAGACTTAATTCTTCTTGAACCCTGACCTAAAACCCACCCTTTGTACACACCTGTCTTTATTTAAAAATTCGACCTTGTATTAATCATTGATTCTTTTTATTAAATTTGGGTTTTTAAAAATTTATTAGTTGTAGTTGGACACAAAACCTTTATTTTAGTTATTTTTGTGTGGTGCTGAGGATGGAACCCAGGGCCTCCACATGCTAGGCGAGCGCTCTACCGCTGAGCCACAACCCCAGCTCTAAATTTGGTTTTTGAACATTTCACTAGGGCTGAAGTGTAGCTCAGTGGTGTCCCTAGTATGTTCAGGGTCATGTTCATGAACCCCAGCACATAGTTGATCTTTTCTTTGCCTTTCTTTTCTTTCTCTCGCTTCCTCTCCTTTCTTCTTTCTTTCCTAGTACTGGGAATTGAACCAGGGGCGCTCTACCACTGAGCTACATCCCCAGCCCTTTTTATTTTTTTTTTATTTTGAGACAGGGCTTCTCTAAGTTGCCTAGACTGTCCTGGAACTTGCCTTCTTCCTGCCTCAGTCTCCCTAGTACCTGGGATTACAGGCCTGCATCATTGCACCCAGCTGATACCCAACACTTCCAAACAAACCAAAATTCCACATTGCATTACAAATTTATCATGATGATGATGATGATGATGATTTTGGCATCCCTTAAATTTGGTGTCTTAGGTAGCACTTCACTGTCCTCACTCTAGAACCAGCCCTGCCACAAAGGCCATGAAGACAATCACAAACACAACTGAAAACATGACACATGTTCTAGTGATAACCCCCCCGGGCTCAGCAAATACATTTCCAGCAAACACAGATGGCTTGTTGATGACAGCTGAGAGGACACAGGCCTGGAGAGAGAGGGCTGTGTGCTGGTGGTGAGGCATGCTTACAAGTAACCCAGGGGAGAAGGAGTCTGGAGCATGCCATAGTCCCCAGTGGAATAGGGAATAAGGTGGGTATGGGGGTCTGAAGGACCAAAGTTCCCCTCCATTCCCTGTGACTGAGATCTGATTCCATGAAGGGAGAGAACCACTGGGCAGAGGACTAATTTAGCTAGAAAATCTCCAGGCACAGACCTGTGTTAGTGGGCCTCCGAAGGCTGTCCAGCAGAGGGCGTGGACAACCAGCCACCTTCTCTGTCTGGGAAGGCCACCGTGATGGGTATGGGTCTGGCCCTGGCCCAGGCAGGGTGTGTGCCAGATAGACTTCTCTCCAACAATAATAGGCCTGGCTGTTGCCATCCCTTGAGCAGGGCAGGCCCCATGGGGATGGGGAGAGGAACCAACCTTCCCTAGTCTGGTCTCCTGGGGACCCTCACCACTTCCTCCTGTTTCCTCATACTTCCAGCCCCCTTTGCACACAACTGCAGCCACTAACCACCGAACCTGGCTGTGCCTAGCGGATCTCTCTGACCACCAGTCCTGCCACCCCCACAGGGCCAGAGCCAGAAAGGAAGGTGGGAATGAGGCAGGGGGCCAAGGAGAAGGGGAGGCAATAGCAAGGTGAGGAAGAGAGAGAGACCGGACAAACATGAGGGTAGGAACCCAAGGTTGTGGACAGACATGAGCCACTCAAAAGCCAAGGGACAGTGCCTAGAAAAATACCACCCACCCCATCTTCCTGCCCTCTGTTTGCTTCCTGCTGTGGGGAAGATGTGTATCATCTCCACCAGAGCTATAAGGCTGGGGACACCTCTACCCACTGCCCTATATAAAACCCCTCCCTCCTCAGGGCCCAGGCTTTCTTGGGGAGAGGGATGATTTTGCAGTGTCCCTATGATTTTAGTACCACTAATTGTTTGATGTTATTTTTTGGTACCAGGGATTGAACGCAGGGGCCCTCAACCACTGAGTCCTTTTTTGTATTTCATTTAGAGACAGGGTCTCAATAAGTTGATTATAACCTTGCTAAGCTGATTAGAACCTCCATAAGCTGCCAAACCTGGCTACAAACTCACTGTTCTCCTGCCTCAGCCTCCTGAGCCGCTGGGCACCCAGGCGCTAATTGTTAATTAGTGTGTATGACTTCTCCAGGGGACAGGCCTCTGGGGTAATTGAGGGTGGGGTAAGCAGCCTAGGTTGAATTTTCTCTCCCCAGGACACTTCCAACCTTTGGATAGTCCTAAAGCACTGAGCACTGAGGTAGGGGCAGAGAATGACCCCCTGATTTACTTTCCAACAAGAACAAAAAGGAATCCCTGCTCCTCCCTTGGAGGTACATGGTGGACCCCTCCTCAACACGGACCCCATCAGCCAGGGAAGGATATGGAGCTCAGCAAGGATTCCACCTCTGACCTATATCGTCTCTGGGACAATGGGATTTGTGCAGGATGTTGGGCTCTTCCTGGCTTTCTCTTCCATTCCCAGCAGTGCCTCAGTTTTCCAAAGTGCTCGATTTAGAAACGGTAGATCATGAGGGAGCCCGAGGACTCTGCCTCTCTCCCCTACACAGAGACAAGAGACAGAGACGGAGACACTCATCCCTTCAAGTCAGAGCTGTGGGTGGCATGATGTTTATGGACCTATGGCCATGTGTATGTGTCATGGGTAAGAAAAACCCACCACACAGGTCACAAATGATTGAGTCGTAAGGATCCCACAAGGGAGTGGGTGAAAGGGACAGAAGTCTTATTGAAACGAAAGGAGAAGGGATCTAAACTGGAAAAGGTGGGACACTGGAAAGAAAGGAGGCTCTGTGTACTGTAGAGGCGTGGGCGGGGTTTGGGGCGGGATAACGGAACACCTCAGCTGAGCCTGGCGGATCCTGGCAGTGGGGGCGTCCGGGCCTGTGAAAAGTCCCTGGGATGGGACTTTGCACAGCCTCGGCGCGGAAGGGACTAGGGGCGCCTAGTGTCGAGCTGTGCCCTCCAGGCCCACACGCCTAATAACGGGCTGGGTTAGTGTGGCCCTAAGAAATAATGCGACCAGATGGCCCTGGGACGCAGGGTGTCCTGGTGCAGGCCCCGGCGCTTGCAGATCTGCTAAGCGGGAGACCCTGGGGGCGGGGGGCGGGGGCGGGGCGAGGCCGGCAGGGTAGCGGGAGGTGGTGGCGGGCGCGGACCGGGGGCGGGCTCAGCGGAGGGCGGGTTTGAAAGCTCTCCTGCGGGCGCGGGAAGCTGCAGAGAAAGCGCGCAGGTCTCCGCGCGGAGGAGTTCTTCTCCGGCAGGTGCTCCGAGGGTCTTGGGTGGGCGCGTGCTGGGGACGGCCGGGCGTGGGGTGGCGCGTCCAGCTTGCCACGAGGGAGGGAGGCCAGGCCAAACAGCTCCGCGGCCTAGCGACCGTCGCTTCCCTGGCCTGACTCGTGCAGAGCGCGCAGCACGTGGCACACCCAGGCTCTGGGCGCTGGGGATTTCTGTGGGGACCACAACCGGAGTGGGGCATGGGTGGCCTGGCTCCCGGGCCTAAAAGCTGCTGTTGCCTCGCGGACCTCCACAAGACGCAGGCGAGGGGACAGTTAATCCTGGTCGATTGTCTTCAAGACATGGGAGGGGCCAGGACACCGTGTTCGCAGTGAGGGGGATGGGGATGGGGGCGACGCAGATGGAGGTAGGGGAGCTGTCCCTTTAAGTATCTCTTTTATTGGCCAAATTCTTGTCCCTGACCTCCCGTTCCTGGCGCGTCCTCGTTTACTTACAGAGTAAATGAGAGACAAGGATAGCAAACGCCGGGCTTTATCCTCGGGGGAGAGCAGCGATGGGCCCTCACCCTCCTAGGGATGTCTCCCCAACCCTGTACCGACCCTTGGCTCACTCATCTTAGTAACCTCCAGACCCTTGGACTTGTCCTCCTGTCTATGAGTTCTTCGTGCCTGAATGTATATGTGTGATGGGATGGAGATGAGGTACCCTACCTCTGACATTCATGTCAGGCTGGGAATGATCTGGGCCCCCACTTTATTCTTCTATTTATTTATTTATATTTATAGGGGGTGACTGGGGATTGAACCCAGGGGTGTTCTACCATTGATCTTCATTCTCAGCCTTTTTTTTTTTTTAAACAGAGTTGCGCTAAATTGCCAAGGCTGGCCTCAAACTTGCTATACTCCTGTCCCAGCCTTCCCAATAGATGGAATTATAGGCCTATTTTTTCCCTTTAATTGCAGCAGTGCCCCCCCCCCCTCCCCAGTCTACAGGGACATCTGGGAAGCAGTCTTTATACCTCCCTGCCCAGCCGGAAAGGAACCTAGAATGAAATGAGCATTGAGTTTGAATCCTGGCTCCCCATTCACCTACTCAGTGAACTTGGGCAAGTGACCCAACATCTCTGAACCCCGGCTGGCCCATCTGCTCAGCAGAAACAATCTAGAACTAGCTTCTGGATAGTTGAGAGAAAGAGGGGATCTACAGTAGTGACTGGCCTATAGGGCACCCTGGGGAATGGAGATTTGATGTAGCACAAAGGTATGCCTGGAAGTTGGGTTGAGAGGTGTTAGGAACCTAGGGGCAGGGAGGGGCTCCATTTTGTGACTGCTTTCAAGACTTGACAGGCCAAGGCATGGCCCTGGGACACCAGATGGTCTGAGCTGGTATCAGATCCCTGGTTGCTGTTGGGCAAAACCTGACAAGAACAAAACACCTAAGTTGGCCAGTGGAATGTGAAGATGTGTGCAGGGGTGGAGGGGTGCC
The DNA here is from genome assembly GCF_021218885.2 of Marmota monax. Lineage (NCBI taxonomy): Eukaryota > Metazoa > Chordata > Mammalia > Rodentia > Sciuridae > Marmota > Marmota monax. The sequence continues at coordinate 2,224,153 of NW_026694837.1, read as the reverse complement.
CAGTGGAATTGCAGGGCACCCAGGACTGGGGTGAGGACTGTGTAGAACAGGGGCCGGGCTGGGAAAGAAGACAAAAATAGACATTTCTCCAAGCCTAATGCACTTTGCTAAGGGGAGGGGGCTATTCTGCCAGGAGCCCTTTGTGTTGGGGTAGGGTGGAACACCGGCTCTGTGGAGGTGAGAGATGGCGGGGTCCCTCCCTGGTACAGATGAAAAACCTGAGTCCTTCCTCCACTCCAGCAGAGCCCTCTTGTCCTTATCCCTCTAGAAGACATCAATACTATTGTTTGCCACTCTGTCCCCAGTGCCTAGCAACAATGCTTGGTTGCATACTGAGGTCCTTAGTAAATATTTGTTGAAAGAGGATTGGAAGAAGAAGCCCTTCTCCTCCATTTGGAGGTACGCTCCCACCCCTACGACCCAGCTTTGGACTGAGGGATGAGGAAGATCTGTGGAGTCTAGAGTTTACCCAGGGAGGAGTGAAAAAGCCCATTGAGGGTCTCAGAGTCCCCTGCTGTCACTGCTGTGACCTTCAGGTGCAGGGGGCTCTCCTTGCAATCTTATCTCCCCAGCAGCTCTGGGCCTTTTATCTCCTGGGTTTGCTTTTGTGCTCATGAGGCTTCTCAGAAAGAGGCCCATGAGGCCAGAGGGGTCCTCTCTTGCTTTGCCCCATACCACCTTTTTCACTCTAGGCCCTCCTTCAGGACCATGTGGACAAGGTCTGCTGCCCAGCCTGCCTTAGGACCCCCTCCTAGGGACTGCCCAGGCCCCTTCTGTTCTCCCCTTCTGTTAGTGAGTCTAGGCAAGTGCCTGGACAGGGAGCAGAAGGCCGGCCTCCAGACAGCAGCAGACCTGGTTCCAGAGCTAGGCTCACCTGGAGGGTGGGCCAGTGCATGCCAGCGTGGCCACCCAGGCCATCTAATGGAAAGCTGTTTAACCTTCTGGTGCCAGGGAGCCTCCTACACAAGTGAGGCACAGAGAGGAATGCCGAGGCCGGTGGCTGGGAGCTTTGGGACTCAGCAGTTTGGGTCTGTGCCTGAGGCCCTACACCTCCAATCTTCCCTTTAAGCCAATCTCAGAAAGGAGAAGAAAACATCGGCCTGGAGTGGAACTCACAGGGGGATGGGATGACCTTTGGGCCAGCACTGGGGGTCAGAGTGGCTGGTCTGGGTTGTGAGAAGGGTCACATCCCCACACCCTTTGTGAAATATTTCCCTGGAAATCTGGCTGGGAATTAGGAAGCCTCTGGGCAGTGGTTGAAAAGAAAGGTTTAAGATGCCCCTAGGAGAGAGGCCAGTCTGAGGTGCCTTCAGTAGGGGACAGGCTCCACAAAGCCTACCCTGTCCTTGAATCCAGGGGCTCCTGGGTAAATTGACAGATCAGACTTGCGGAGGGGGCCTGGGGCCTCTGCAGATTTGTTTGGTTTTTGTTCTGTGCCTTGCTCCCCCTGCCTCTGGCTGTCCCCTCCACTTTGTTCCTGTCCTCCAGCTCACCTTCCATTGTCAGCATGGCCTCTGACCCTTCTCATCTCTTCTCTGTCTTTGACTGTCTTTCCTTCTCTCTCAATCATGCTTCCTCCTCCTTCTTTCCTGCTCTCCACCCTCCTGTTTCCCAGCTTATAAACTGCTTCGGCTGCTGGATAAAAATAGCGGTGGCAGCGGCCAGGCCGGGAGCCAGGTGGAGGCTGAGCAGCCATAGGGGCCCCATCAGACTGGCCTGCTGGGCCAGAGGGTCTATCCGAGTGGTCCTGAGGGGCAGGACCCAGAGGGGATCCCGTGGGACTCTTCACTTGCCCGCTCTGTCTGCCTCGTCCCCTCCTCCCCACAAGAGTCTGAGGAGGGCTTGGTGGAAGCAGGGCCTCCCGTTGCTTCTGCCCCCAGCAAGCCTCAGAGGGAGGGAGCCGTCAGCCAGGCGCAACTGAGAACAACAGCACCATGACCACCACCAGTCACCAGCCTCAAGACAGGTAGGTACTGGGGGCAGGGGAGGGGACCTGGGCTAGGGATCAAGGGAATGGGTCTCCAGGGGGGTGGGGGCAGTGTTCCTTGGAATTTGGAATTGCCACCACAGGGTGGCCAGGTAGCTCTGAGTCAGGTCTGCTTTGGGCTGGGAACCATGCATGTCTTGGCTGGGTGATGGCAGGGGAGCCTGCAGGGGGGCATGAGGTGGCAGCAGCCTGTCTGGCCTGTCGGTGTTCCAGTATTGCACTCCAGCTAGTCCCACAGCTTCTGTCCCCTTCCGCCACCACTGGGGAGATACTTGGCAATACCCTTCATTCCAGAGCACATCTGGCAAAACCTCCCTGTCCCTCAGGACTACCCTGGGGCCTGTGCCTCAGATTACCCCACCCCACCCTGGTCCTAGATATAACCTTCCCACTTCTGGAGCCTGTGAACTCCCTCAAGTTAGAGCTGCCGTAGCAATGAGGAAGAGTTTTGGAGGGAGAGACTGTATGGGTTCGAGCTCTATAATGGTTTGGGACATGACAGTGTTGATGAAGCCCTGCCACACTTTAGCCAGGCTTCAGGCTGTCCTTCCCTCTGCCTCGGGCCACCACACCCCCCCTCACATTTCCCCTGCCTACCTTCTTTTCTTTCTGCGCCAGAGTTTATGGAACCAGGCCACTTTGTGGGGTCTTTTAACTTGGTCTCTTGGGGACCGTTTCCCCACCTGTGAAACAGATAAGAATATCCACTTCACAGGGCTGTATGGAGGGGAGAGAATTGAAGTAAGGCCCAGGTGCTTCCTCCCTTCCCAGGCAGCCCGGTGCCCCAGCCTGGCCCCCTCTTCTGCGGTGGTTCCCTGAAGCCCTCTCCCCTCTTCACCACCTGTCTTCCCACCCCACCTCTGACCCTCTGTCCTGTATGACCTTGCCTGGGAGTTTTGCCCTTCATTATGGGCCTCCAAATCAACCCTTTAGCATGTTTACTTCAAGGGGGATATGAAGGCTTTGGGGACTGCATTTGTCATAGCTCAGATCTATCTATTTGGGGCACTCACCAAGATCCTCTCCATATGAGGTGTGTGATGTTCCCCTACCCCGTGGCCAGGCCTCCTCCTCAGTGCCTTGGGTCAACTCTGAAGAATGTGAGTCTTGGCTGCTGGGAGGGTATGACACACATATCTGGAGATAGCCATGGGCCTTAGTGACCCTGGTGCACCAGGTTGCTAAGCTTGTAGGTAAGGCCTACATAATTAAATACTGGCCTGGCTGGAGCTGGGTGGTCTTTATTTATACCGGGCCCAGATGTCCAGTGGCTACAGACCTCTTGGCCTGCCTTTGGTAGTATGACCTATAAAACCAGTTCTGTCTGGACCAGGGGGAAAAAAAAACAGCAGTAGCTCTCTCCTTCCCTGCCTCCCAGGCACCCCACCTTCCTGTTCTGCTAGATCCAGAATGGTCTGGGAGCTTCTTGACCTCAGAATCCTCTTTGGGGAACCATACAGTTCCTGCCCAGATGCACAATCACTTCCAGACAGCCAGCCTGGTGGGAGCAGAAGACTCCTCGCTGTTTGTTTTCTCACTCACCCGCCCACCCCAGCCCTTCAGCAGGATTTTCAAAACCATCTCCGGATATGTGGGTCACACTGGTTCCCAGCCTGCAGGATCCGCTGAGTGTTTGAAGGCTGAGAACCAAGGTCCTATCTGCCATGCCATTCAGTCCTGGGTCCCTGGACTCCACGTATTCCCTGGGAGAACTGAAGAGATTGAGGGCAGGGAGGAAGGGGTCTCAGGTTGACCTGGAAGGGTGGGTAGGATGGCGGGTCACTTGGCTTCTCTTTCCTCCCATCCCAGATACAAAGCTGTCTGGCTTATCTTCTTCATGCTGGGCTTGGGGACACTGCTCCCCTGGAATTTTTTCATGACAGCCACTAAGGTGAGACGGGGGGGAACTGGGTTCCATGGGGGCATGTCCTCTGGGCTTCCAGGGCCTGGGTATGTGCATTTGGGCATAGGAAGGGACAGAGGTTTCAACATTTTATCTGCAACCCTTGCAGTATTTCACAAACCGCCTGGACATGTCTCAGAATGTGTCCTTGAATGCTGCTGTATTGAGCAAGGACATACAGGACCCAGCTGTCCCCACAGCACCCTTACCAGAACACAGGTCTCTCAGTGCCATCTTCAACAATGTCATGACCTTGTGTGCCATGCTGCCACTGCTGCTCTTCTCTTGCCTTAACTCCTTCTTGCATCAGAGGTGAGTACCTACCTCTGCCCCAGCACTGCCATTACTGCCTCCTGCCCACCCCTCATTGCTACCCGGGGCCTCTCCTGCAGGATCCCCCAGTCTGTACGGATCCTAGGCAGCCTAGTGGCCATCCTGCTGGTATTCCTGGTCACTGCCATCCTGGTGAAGGTGCAGCTGGATGCTCTGCCCTTCTTCGTCTTCACCATGATCAAGATCATACTCATTAATTGTAAGCTTGGGCCGGGAGCGGACGAATGTCATGAGCAGTTGGGGTTCAAAGGCTTGAACCTGCCTGGGCTGGGCTGGGTGTGAGGCAGAGAGAAGTTCAGCATCAAACCTCACTGGGAGGGGCTGGGGTTGTGGCTCAGCAGTAGAGGCTCGCCTAGCATGTGTGGGGCGCTGGGTTCCATCCTCAGCACCACATAAAAATTAAAAAAAAATAAAGATATTGTGTTCAAAGATATTTTGTTCAACTTAAAAAAAAAAAAAAAAACTACAAAAAAATGCCTCACTGGTAGCAAGCAGGAATCACAGGGCCTTATTTTCCTTTGGACCCTTGACTGCCAGCCCCACCATCCCTTGCTGATACTCATCCTGTTCCCCAGCATTTGGCGCCATCCTGCAGGGCAGCCTGTTCGGTCTGGCTGGCCTCCTGCCCGCCAACTACACAGCCCCCATCATGAGTGGCCAGGGCCTGGCAGGCCTCTTCGCCTCAGTGGCCATGATCTGCGCCATTGCCAGTGAGTCCTAACGTTCACCTGCCTACTGCCCTGGGGGGGGTGTGGGGGAGAAGGGATGGGGCCTCTCTCTGATCACAGACCTTGTCTATCTCAGGTGGCTCAGAGCTGTCAGAAAGTGCCTTTGGCTATTTTATCACAGCCTGTGTGGTTGTCATTTTGGCCATCATCTGTTACCTGGGTCTGCCCAGGCTGGTGAGCAAATGGAGGGATCTGGGGTTTGGTGGGTGGGGAGGTTCAGGGTCTAGACCAAGAGTCTGGAACTGAAACTGGGGGAGGCAGGAGTTCCAGCAATGCCTCTGACTCTGCCTCCCTGTCTCCCTTGCTCGATAGGAGTTCTACCGCTACTACCAGCAGCTCAAGCTTGAGGGGCCTGGGGAGCAGGAAACCAAGTTGGACCTCATCAGTAAAGGTCTCATAGCCAAAGGAAGCAGCGGGGGCGGGCGGCATGCCAGGCAGGAGCAGCATGAACATGAGCAGAGGGGACAAGAATGGACACACTGTATTAGCTGGCAGCCATGAGCCAGTGGAGGACAGAGCAACCAGGGGTGGAGGTAGGGGGACCGTAGGAAATGAGGGCTGGGAATGTTAAAATGTGGGGAGATCCTATGACCCTGATGCCCCAGGCATGTGGATTGAAGGCGCTAGGAAGCAGTTTCTGATTTGGGGTAGGGAGTCACATGACCTGAAGGTCCTGGGAATGGTTAATCCCTGGGTGGGGGGCTCAAGCCCTGGGGATTTGGAAGGGAGGTCTTAGCTAAGAGTTAGGGTGCGGCTATGGTCCAGGTAAAGCTACGTCCACTGTAGCTAACCCTGTCTTTTCCTCCATCCTTCCCACAACAACAAGATTCTTCTACAACCTGTCACCTGCCAGGAGAGGAGCCAAGAGCGAGCAAAGAGGAGTCCGGGGTCTCAACCCCCAATTCTCAGGCTACCAGCAGAAACCCCTCTATTAGAGCCATCCTCAAAAATGTATGTGGGGCAGGGCTTCTTACCCTCTGTCCCTCACCTCTTTTCTTTCTTTTTGCTCCCTCCCTCTCCCTTTCCTCTAGTTCCCTTTTTGACCCAAGACTTGTCACATTCCTGGATTCTTTCTTATATGTGCACACCTGCATGTGTATTTTCTTGGTTCTTTAATGCCAACCACATGAAGACAGGGATCCAGAGAAGCCAGGTGTGTGGTGGGGCACACTCAATCCCAATGACTTTGGAGGCTAAAGCAGGAGGATCACAAGTTCAAGGCCACCCTCAGAAACTTAGCAAGATCCTGTCTAAAAATAAAGGATAAAAAGGGTTGGGGATGTAGCTCAGTGGCAGAGTGTCCATGGGTTCAATCCCCAAAACCAAAAAAAGAAAAAGCTGACTGAATCTTATTCCTTTTCTCTAGATCTCAGTCCTGGCCCTCTCTGTCTGCTTCAACTTCACGGTCACCATTGGATTATTCCCTGCTGTGACTGCTGAGGTCAAATCCAGCATCGCAGGCACCAGCGCCTGGGGTAAGGACACTGCAGCTTCCCGACACATAGGGTCTCAGGCAGGACTGGGAATGAAGTTGAGCGAGCCTGGATTGCCTTCTACCCAGGCAGACCTTTCTGGGTCCATTTGTCCTTCCCTGCGCTGGAAGCATCTTTTCTTTCTGTATGGTTGGGGAAGGCGAGGGCCAATGAGGGCCGGAGTTGCTTGTCTGTTTCTCTTCCCTTACTCCTCCCCGTCCTCTTCCAGGAGATTACTTCATTCCTGTGTCCTGTTTCTTGACTTTTAATATCTTTGACTGGTTGGGCCGGAGCCTCACAGCTGTTTTCATGTGGGTAAGTGGAGGAAGGGATATTGGTCCCCTCTGGGAAAAAGGAGTCCAGCCTGAGAGCCAGAAAGGGGGCCATTTTTTTTTTAAAGATCCAGACATAATTTATATATAATTAAGTGTGTAAGTCTTACGTGTACAACTTAACATGTGTGTGTGTGTGTGTGTGCACCTATCCAAATCAAGTTGTAGAACATCCCAGCACTCCACAGGGCGCTCCTGATCAATGTCCCCCTAAAGGTAACCAGGCTTAGAGGCCAGTCCAGTCCCCAGGGTCTCTAAATTGAACCCAGGGCTCAGCCTGGCTGAGGCACTGCCCTGTCCCTGCAGCCTGGGAAGGACAGCTGCTGGCTGCCGAGCCTGGTGGTGGCGCGGCTGGTGTTTGTGCCGCTGCTACTGCTGTGTAACGTCCATCCCCGTCGCTACTTGGCTGTGGTCTTCAAGCATGATGCCTGGTACATCTTCTTCATGGCCGCCTTCGCCTTCTCCAACGGCTACCTCGCCAGCCTCTGCATGTGCTTCGGGCCCAAGTGAGTGGGGCCAGGCATTTGTCAGGGTCTAGAGCGCCAAGCAGGGACCCTCAGTGAAGAGAAAGAGGGCAAAAGGAAACTTTCTGGTGCTGAAGCTGATGGCCGCGGGGGAGGGGCTGGAGAGCCGTGGTAAGGGCTGGGGTGCCCGGGCTGCTTAGGTGGAGCTGTGGGAAGGACCTGTTGGGGCAGCATGGAAAACACCTCCTCAGTACACAGTCCCCGAAGAGGCAGAAACAGGTGGGGGTAGGAAAGGAGGACAGATTGGTCTCCCTACCCCAGATACTGGGGACTGTGGCTGGGGTCGGGGCTGGGCAGTCAGCCCTGGGTCGTCTTCCTTCCCTCCTTTAGGAAAGTAAAGCCGGCCGAGGCGGAGACCGCGGGAGCCATCATGACCTTCTTTTTGAGTCTGGGCCTGGCACTGGGGGCTGTCCTCTCCTTCCTGCTTCGGGCAATTGTGTGACCATGGATGGACAGAAGGACTGCACTGCTGACCTGCCCCCTGCCCCTTTTGCCAAGAATGAGCAGGGTAGTCTGAAGGTTTTCTCTTCTTTTAAAGCCAACTTCTGCTTTCTTATGCCCTGTGTGGGGCCTGGATGTCCAGGCCCTGGGGAGGGAGCCTCTGATGGACACTGAGAACACTGGGCTTGAGGGTCAGACAGGAGGGGCATGGCCTCTGACTGATGGCTGACTGGTCCCTGCAAGGCAGGTGAGGCTCCTGGGCTCAGAGAGCGTGTATAAGTGTTTTGTTTCTGTCTGCCTACACCAGGGGTGGCTGGGGGGCCAGGACTGACCGTTGTATGGTCTGATCTGATATTTCCCCTCCCTCCTTTCTCCCTGCCCCTTTCCCCTGCCCTTCACCCATCCCTACCCATCATACACACTATATTAGATGCTATTTTACTGCCTTTTTTTAATATATTCAACAGAAACAGGTGCCTTCAGAGGCTCTCTGATTAAATTTTAAAAAAATTTTTTTTCCTCTCTGTGCCTCCCTGTGTCCTCAGGCGACAGCTTAATGCCTTGGCATGGTAGAAGATAGGAAGTATGGGTCTGGAGGGATGAGCAGGACCCAGCTGTGGGCCTGAGGGGTTGGGCCTCAGAGGAGCTGTAGTGCCCCCTGCTGGGCCCACAGGGGAGGGACAGGCCTCCAGCCAGGACACCCGAACTGTGGCCCAGACAGAAAAGCCAAGTTTTTTCTTTGTTGCTTCATTTCTCCTTTCACAAGGCTGGAGACAGAGACAGCTTCTTGTCTTTTCTTGGTCTTAACTTCTACCCACCCCCCAACTCTGTCCTCAGTCCCTGCAATGAACTCTGAAAAACTGGCCAGCTCCACCCCCAGCTCTTGGCGGTACTCCTACATCACTGGGCAGGAAGAGGCTGAGGCCTGAGGGTTCTCCCCTGCCTGGCACCCAGCCCTGACACCAAAAGCTCTGCCTGCCAGACTTCCTGGGGAACAAGGAGCCTATGTGTCCCTCATATTGAAGCTGGACTTCTTCCTTCTCAGCCCAAACTCTAGCCTAAGGAGGGGTGGTTTGGAATGGGACTGTGAGAGTCTCAGTGAAGGGGTCCTTACCACTGAGACCCCTGCCCAAGAATGACTGCCTGGCTAGAGGGAAGTGCAGTCCTCTAGTCATGGTGACCCTCCAGCCCCAGCACTTGGGTATGAGTCTCAGAAAGGCAGGAGGTTTTGCTGCCCTGCCTGGGCTGTCTGTTTACTGATCTCTGACCCTCACATTGCTACTGAGTTGGCACCTCTGGCAGAACTTCCTTGCTTACGGGAGTTTTTTTTAATTGAAGGCTTCAGCCCTCAATAAATTCTGTTAGCTTATTTTTCACTCTTCCATGAGCTCAAGCCCTAATGGGGTTGTTAAGTATACCATCATAGTGGGAACTGAAGTCCAGGTGCTAATTTGTCAAACTAGAGTATGTATCTGAGGTGAAGGTAGACAAGGTCTTCCTTCTAATCTGGTTCAAGCTGCCGGTTGCTTAGGATTCTTCCTCCTGATGTGATGCAAACTGAAGCTACAGACCTGAGATCTTTCTCCTCTGCTTGCCCTCAGGCCTCCCTGCCTTCTCCATTGTACCCAAACCCCAGATCCCTATTGGATCCCTATTGGATCTTCCTTAAGGCCAGCCCCTCCCCCCACCACCTGTATTTCTTCCAGAGGACCCTTTACCACTTCCCTACCTGGCTTTTTGGGACCAACTCCCAGGTCTTCTCTGATCCATCCCAAATGTGGCCACAAGAATAATCTTTTTTTTTTTTTTAATTTATTTATTTTGCGGTACTAGGAATTAAACTTAGGGGTGTTCTACCACTGAGCTCCATCAGCCTTTTTTTTTTTAATATATTTTTTTTAGTTTTCGGCGGACACAACATCTTTGTTTGTATGTGGTGCTGAGGATCGAACCCGGGCCGCACGCATGCCAGGCGAGCGCGCTACCGCTTGAGCCACATCCCCAGCCCCACAAGAATAATCTAAGGCCAGACATGGTGGTGCATACCTGTAATCCAAGCTACTGGGGAGGTTGAGGCAGGAAGATCACAAGTTCAAGGCCAGCCTTGGCAATTTAATGAGACCCTGTCTCAAAATTTAAAAAGGTAGTTCAGAGTTACATTGTTCCTGGGTTCCATTCCTGGTACTAACCAAAAAAAAAAAAAGAGGAAGAAGAAAGAAAAAAAGAATCTGAAAACCAATTTAGGGGTGTGTTCGTTCCTTGATCTGGAGTATGTACCTATCTTACTATTATGTTTTTATCTTTTTTCTCCCTGCTACTGGGGATTGAACACAAGCCTTGTGTTTGCTGGACAAGTGCTCTATCACTGAGCTACATCCCTCGCCTTTATTTTGAGCAGGGTCTTACTGAGTTGCCCAGGCTGACCTTGAATTTGGATTCTTCCTGCCTCAGCCTCCCACATAGCTGGGATTTTAGGTACATACCATAGTGGCTTATGTACTTTTCTTTGTCCAGCTACAAGACCACCATGTTTTTGAAGTTAGGTCTGTTTGACTCATGTTTTGGCTTTTCAATTTCAAAATGCTGTGCCTGGCTCCCAGAGGTACTTGGGAAATTTTGCTGCACTGCATCTGCTTGTGTCCTCGTGATATCTGTTGTTCCATCATCTCCACATGCCTGACTCCAGCTATGCGGTGGTGCTCATCGTCCATGCCCTGGCATGTTATGTAGGTTCCTCCCAATCCCAGCATGGTTCAAATAAAGAAAAGGCTACACCCATTTTCTGTACTTAAACTGATGTTAAAGGAAATTACTGGAATATCTTTTCTGAAAAGAAAATCTTATTAATGTAAATGCCAAAATTGGCAACTAGGTGCAGTGTCAGATTCTGACCACAAGTGGGCACTCTGCAAGCAACACTACACTGGGGGAGCCTGGTAGTAGGAAGCAGGGTGCTGTTGGCTCTGGTGTTCCTCTCTGCTTCCAAGAGGAAGGGAGGGCAGAGCTGGAAAATCTGCCAAGTATCCCTTCCTGCCATGACTTGATACTGCCCATCACCTGACATTTCCGCTCCAAATGGTCTGTCATCCTTCCTAGGGGCTGCCACTGCTACACAGAAATGTCTCTTTTTAGTCTTACGGTGAAATGTTGAGGCCTTGAACACTCTTGAAAAACTGAGCTCTAGTAAAATCAGCATCCATTCTTGAAAATAGAAATGAAGCCTGAGGTCTAATCAACAATTTGGAATATATGTTTATTTTTTGAGGAGAATGTGGAAAGAGCATGGTGTAGGTGAGTATGAGGGGTGGAATGATAGGGGACCCCTAATTCTTGGGAAAACAAAACCCAAATTGTTCTCAGGGTTAAACTATAATAGTGATTCAAAATGAACCTGAGCAGAGAAATGCAGAGTCACTTTTAAAGAGACAGTACTGCTGTCTGGCCTGTTGGCCCCGCCTGAAACCTGAGTCCACATACAGGAAGAGTGGCTGTCTTTTGGAGGGGCCAGCCAGCAGATCTGATAGAGGCCAGATTGGCAGTGTCCATGCAGGTCCTGGGGGGTTGTCTGGTTCCTGGGATGCATTGGCACTGAGCATAGAGATGGGCAGAGTTCCAACCCAATCCATCAGTGGCCTTGTGTCCTGGCTGGTTCCTGCAGCCTGTGCACATGAACTGGCCTTTGCCTGGTGCTCTCAGGCCTGGCTGTGCCCACTCAACCCTCTCTAGCCTTGGCTGTGTTGTGCTCCCTGCAAAGGGACAAGTTGGCGTTCCAGCTCCAGGCTGCTGTGAGTACTAAGTGGGTGAGTGGGTCAGTGTGGCCCATGAAGGCCTCTGCCCAAGAAGCTGCGGTCTCCTAGGCCTTTTGCCAAACAAGAGGGCCATCGTGTTTGGATTCAGAGCCTGGGATTCTGTTCTGGGCCTGCCACGCATTCTCTGTGGCTCTGGCTCCTTTCCTTAAAAGGGGAGGTCGGTATATGTATGGACTTGTTAAGGAAACAGAATCTAGATATAGGAGATGAGGTCCCCAGAGCCACAAGGTGCCATGGTCACTAGGATAAGCCTAAGCATGGCGGGGTCTCTTGTCTAGGCCACTCTGCTCTTCCCCCGTGCCATTCATTCCCCTCTTCCACACTTCCAGGACCTTGGAGCTTGAGAATCAAGCCATTCTTCCCCAGCCTAGCCATTTCCAGCGTGAACTACCGCCTGAGGGCCTGCTTGCCTCGGGACCGCTGGGAAACCTCACTGCACGTTTGGGGCCTGAAGCAGGGTGGGGGTGGGAACAGCCCGGCCAACGCCCCGCCCCTCGGGGAGGGGTGGAGGGTGACGTCACCCAGCGCGCAGGTGACTAGAGGACAGCCCACGCGCTCTGCTCATCTGGGCTGCTGAACCTGACCCTTTCCGTCTCGCAGCCACTCATGTGTAAAGCAGGAATAGTGACACTTGCCCTGCCTGCGGGCGTGGGATTGTGAGAGTCCACTCAGATCTGAGTCGCAGCGTCACTTTCACCACGGCTCTGTACTGTCTGGCGCATTGTTTCATCTGCTTCCCCAATAGCCCTATGAAGTGCTGACTAGTGCTATGCCCATTTTACTCTGGAAAACCAAGTTTGAAAGGTTGAAGGATGAAAAAAAAAAAACAAAACTGTAAACTGAATCAATCTGTCTCCTTGCACTCCCCATCCCCCAACGAATTACCAGGCAGCAAAGGAGACAAAAAGACACAAGGGATCCATCGCATGGCATCATACTGCAGGTGTGGTCTGCTACCTCCCATCTCTGAAACATCCCAGAGAATCGAGTCCGTTCACATTCCCAGGAGTTCCAAGCCTCTGGGATACTGAACTTTCATGGCAGCCTTCCAGATGATACCAACAAAATCACTGATGTCTAACCTCACCCCCACACCCAGATTTCCTCATCACCCAGCAGCACTGTCACAGACCTACTTGTCCCTTATCTGGGTGGAAGTGAACCAGTCAGGCACGGGTCCAGTGAATAGTTGAGAAATACAGTTAGTTGAGACCTGCATATTGAAAAGGTGTGCCGGCTGCCTGAGACAGGACAGGTGGCAGGTAGAACATTAAGTAGGTCAAGATTGTTTGTGGGGCCACTTGCCTTTGTGCCTTCCCCTGAGGCAATCTGAGACAAACAGATTGGGGTAATGTTTTACCTTCTTACTCAAATGGGGGCCTGGAACACTGAACAAAGCCCAAGACAAACGCTTGGGCTGGCTGGCAATGGCAGGCAGGCAAGACTTAGTCACAACCCTTGGGCCCTTGAAAAGGTGAGACACAGTCACATGTGTATTAATAGAGCAGATTACCAAAGATGCCTGGTTTGTAATTCAAGAATGGCTCCCCATTGCCCTAAGTGATTTTGTCTTGTCCTTGACATTAGCCATCAGCTTGATGGTGCCTAGCCCTACCAGTCCAGCCCAGGCCTCTCCATGTGTCCCTCTGCCTGCAGACCTCTCTCTTTGGTGTCCCACAACCTGTCTAAAACAGGCATCCTCACTCCTCCAATCCAGAGGTGTGCTCCCCACCCCCAGCCCCAATTCTATCCCTCTTCCTCTCCTCCTCCCACCTCTGCCTCATCTCGCTGTCTTCAGCCGCTCCTCCAAGATTTGTTCTGTGCAAACTTCAGACATTTTTTTGTGTTGGTCATTTTGAACAACAGTGCATTTGATTTAATACATTGAACCCAACAACAAGATAGTATCTATTTTTTTCTCAAGGATTTACAAGTGCTAACCATATTCAAGGTGACAAATCAAGTCTCAAAACAAAAGAGCCAGTATAACATTCATACACATTGTCTACTACATAAAGGATAATGTAAAAAATTGAAAATTTAAAACACTTCTACATTGATCAAAGATACCAGAAAATCTTTAAAACTGAATCATAAATAAATACTATACAATATATTGAATTTTATGGGGTGTGGCTAATATAATTCTTGAGAAATATGTACCCTTAAATCCTTATGTTAGAAAGGAGGAAAGGCTAAATTTAAATGCACTAAGTATTAAGGTTGGAAAATAGAGAACAATGGAACTAGTCCAAAATAAGTAGGAGCAGAAAACTGTGGTATGGCTCAGTGGCAGAAGGTTTGCCTAGCAGCCATAAGGCCCTGTGTTTGATCCCCAGCACCAAGAAAACAAAAACAAAAAACTTTCAAGAAACATCCAAACCAGGCCAGGCACCGTAGTGCACACCTATAATCCCAGTGGCTCAGGAGGCTGAGGCAGGAAGAGCAGGAGTTCAAAGCCAGTTCAGTAAAAAGTGAGGTGCTAAGCAACTCAATGAGACCTGTCTCTAAATAAAATACAAAAGTTAGCTGGGGATGTGGTCAAGTGCACATGAGTTCAGTCCTGGTACCCACCCCCACACACACACAAAAAAAGAAACATCCAAACCAGGTGTGTGATATCGCACACTCATAGTCCCAGCTATTCAGGAAGCTAAGACTGAGAATGAATTCAAGACCAGCTTGGACAAGAATGGTAAGATCCTGTCTTGGAAAAAAAAAAAGTAATATCTAGAAAAATTATTATGTAGGGCTGGGGATGTGGCTTAAGCGGTAGCGCGCTCGCCTGGCATGCGCAGGGCACTGGGTTCGATCCTCAGCACCACATAAAAATAAAATAAGGATACTGTGTCCACCGAAAACTAAAAAATAAATATTAAAAAAAATTCTCTCTCTTTTTTTTTAATATTTTATTTACATTTTAGTTTTTGGCAGACACAACACCTTTGTTTGTATGTGGTGCTGAGGATCGAACCTGGGCCGCACCCATGCCAGGGGAGCGTGCTACCGCTTGAGCCACATCCCCAGCCCCCCCTTTTTTTAAATATTTTATTTACATTTTAGTTTTTCTCTCTCTCTCTCTCTTAAAAAAATATTAAACCATTGACTCAAATAAGTCATTTTAAAAATTTGAGTCCTTAATTAAAGTGCTTCCATATGAGACCTAGGTAGTTTTTCAGGGTGGGGGGATGAGTTCTACAAAACTTCAAAGAAACAGGTCATGCCAGACTAATATTAGAAAGATTATTAAGAAATTAATGATTTAAGGGGATTAAAATGTAATGTTTTCAGTAGATGCTGAAAATGCAATATTTTCTCAGATTAAAATTCACAGAAAGTTGGGAAAAGAAAGACCAAGTGTTATATTCAATGGTGAAATGTTAGAAGCACTGCTTTTCTTATCGGGGATGCCCAGAAGCACAGCTTCCACTTGTCATTGTTCAGTGGGTCCTAGATGATGCGATAAAACAAGAAATAAGAGATATAAGAATCAGCCAAGTGTGGTAGTGCATGTATGTAATCCCAGAAGCTCAGGAGACTGAGACAGAAGGATTGCAAGTTTGAGGCCAGCCTCAGCAATTTAGTGAGGCCATAAATAACTTAGTGAGACCCTGGCTGAAAATATAAAATGAAAAAGGTGGGGGATGTAGCTCAGTGGTAAAGTGCCCTTGGGTTAAATCCCCAGTACCCCTACCCCCCCAAAAAGGCAGACAAGAATTAGAAAGGGAAGGAGAAATCAAACTGTGTTCCTACATGTTTCCATCTAAAAACACACCCAAGAAATTGACAAATTAAAATTTAATAAGGTTATCAAGTTACTGGAGCAATAAACAAAAAATCGATTTTTTTGAGTTCTCTGAGAAACAGAAAATGAACAAAAATTTCCATTTGCCATGGCATCAGAGCCAAACCAGGCTGGGTGCAATGACACATGCCTATAATCCCAGCAGCTCAGAGGCAGTCAAAGCCAGCCTCAGTTACAGCAAGGCGCTAAGCAACTCAGTGAGGTCCTGTCTCTAAATAAAATACAAAATAGGGCTGAGGATGTGGCTCAGTGGTTGAGTGCCCCTGAGAGTTCAATCCCTGGTTCCAAAAAAAAAAAAAAAAGTACTAGCAATAAGGTGAACAGCAGCTGTATAAGACTGATGTCCTTGAGCAATGTGAAAACAGGTGACCGTGCTGGTTGTACACACTTACCTAGTTGTCTTGAACCTATCTGTCAATATCATTGGCTTGGAAAGGTGTCAATTCAGGATATTCCCTGAGGAATTCAGAGATCTAGGAAATGGGGAGGGGATGGAGGAGCAGCCTGGTGGTCCAGCTCTTGCTAGGCATGGGAGAATCCCTGGGTCTATCCCCAACACCTCAAAGAAAGAAGAAAAAACAAACAAATCGGGAGGCCTAGAAAGTGACAGGACACATCTGACAGGCAATGAGCTTGGGAAGTTACTTGTTCTGGGGGGTTTAAGATCCCTATCTCCCGCCTCTGTCATGGGATCCTGAATGCCCCCAGTGGTTTTCTTCATGCCTTGAGCCTTATCTCACTCAGCTCAGTGGCCTCCCAGAATTCCCCTGCCCAGGCTGACTGTGCTTCTTCAAGACTTCATTTAGCATTAGCTACCTTGGGGGTCTGCAAACCTTTTCTGGAAAAGGTAAGAGTATGGGCTGGGGATGTAGCTCAACTTGTTTTGCATGCACAAGGCCCTGGGTTTGATCCCCAGCACCACGGGGGTGGGGGGGCAAAATGGTAAGAGTAAATGGTTTGCCAGCTCTGTTATGAAAACAAAAGCAGTCAAAGACAAAATATAGACAAAGGAGGAGTGTGGCTGTGCTTCAATAAAACTTTATTGACACTGAAATTCAGACTTCATATATAATTTTCACTTGTCAAAATAATATTTTTGATTTTTTCCCGCCAACCATTGAAAAATGTAAAAACCTGGGCTGGGGCTAAGGCTCAGTGGTTGCCTAGCATGCCCAAGGCCCTGGGTTTAATTCCTAGCACTGCAAAACAAAAGGTAGAATCATAAATGTAATTTTTTTAAGAAAATATAGAAACCAGCTGAGTGTGGTGGTGCACGCCTGTAATGCCATTGGCTCAGGAGACTGAGACAGAGGATCTCCAGTTCAAAGCCAGCCTCAGCAACAGTGAGGCACTAAGTAATTCATTGAGACCCTGTCTCTAAATAAAATACAAAATAGGGCTGGGGATGTGGCTCCTGATTGAATGCCCCTGAGTTCAATCCCCAGTACAAAAAAAAGTAGAACCATTCTTTGCCCACGTAGAAAAACAAGCAACAGTACCCCTAGCTGCAGGAGTTGGTTTGTCAATTCCTGCTTCAGGGACCACCCTCCAGGGTCCTTCAGGGACCACCTGATCAGGAATAAGGGATATCTTGAGAAACTCTATGGTTGTAAGTGCTGTTAGGAATAAGGGTTCTACAGAACTAAGGTGTTTGAAACCTGTCTTTAAAGATGCTCTTAGTGGTCTCCCTCACCCTTAAGGTTATAGTTTCTCAGCAGGGTATCTGCAGCCTTCTGAGACCTGATCCCCACCTTTGGGGCCACTCTCAGCAGCTCTTACTCAAAGATTCCTGATCTATGGTACCTTTGTTGGTGTTTGTGCCTTTCCATGCTTTCCCTTCTCCTGGGAGCAGATCTGTACCTTGGCCTGGCTAGCCATGGCCATAAGCCTGCCTTCTTTACCAGGTTGACTGGGGTCTCTGCTGTTTCTTCAATATCTCCACGGTTCAGCCCTGGAGAGCTGAGGGCTCCTTGTCCTGTGTATGAAGCTTTATATCCCCAGGCAGAACTCAGGGTAGGGGCTTAGTGTCAATGAGTCAAGAGGGATAGAGCTTGTGAGCACAGGCAGAGGTCTCCTGAAAGGCTTCCTCAAAGAAAAAAATGGAATTTCTGTACTGGTATGATTTGAGATTTTCCCAATTTAGAAAGTCCTCAGGGGCTAGGGTTGTGGCTCAGTGGTAAAGCGCTTGCCTAGCATGGGTGAGGCCCTGGGCTCATTCCCCAGCACCACATAAAAATAAATAAATAAAGATATTGTGTTCAACTACAACTAAAAAATAAATATTAAAAAAAAAGGAAGTCTCTGAGGAGTCTCTAGTCCTGACAATGCTATGTGTTCAACTCAGGAGAAGCCCATTTACAGGAATAGTTCCTGATCTGCTCTGGACCCAGGTCCTGGGAGGGGAGACCATATTTCCCATTCCACTTCTGGAGTGGGAAGGGCTCTGAGCTGAGTGACCAGGTAGTCAGTCACTGATGCCTTTATTTTCCTAGTCATAAATGTGCAAACTCACTTTCACCTGCTCACAGGTCAGTGAGATGTCCTGACTGCTCTTGGCAAACCATGAAACTCAGGGCTTGGTTCATGTTTGTCAAGCACTCTACCACGGAGCTAAACCACCAGCCTAGGCAGATTTTTTATTAGCTAGGACCATTCTGCTCAGAGGGAGAGGGCATGTTGAGGGAGGCTTCTCCTGACTTGAGGTTTGCTTTTTTTTTTTTTTTTTTAAATTGTGTCCTACTGTGTTGCCCAGGCTGGTCTCACACTTCAAGATTTGCAGAGGCTCAGCCTCCTGAAATGCTGGGACTACATGTCCTGCCAGCTTTGGTTTGGGATTTTTTTTTTTTTTTTTTTTTTGGTACTGAGCATTAAAAAGGACGAGGTGGGAGGGGCCACTTTACCAATGAGCTACAGCCTCCCTAGCCACTCCCCTCCCCCACCTTTCTTTTTTGGTACTGGGGATTTAACCCCGGGCTGCTTTTTACTACTCCTGAGTCACAAGCCCGGTCCTTTTTATTTTGAGACAGGATTTCACTAAATTGCTGAAGCTGGCCTCGAATTTGTAAATCTCTCGCCTCCCAAACTGTTGGGATTACAAGCTTGTACCACCACCCTGATTAGCCCCAGCTCTTTTTATTCTGTATTTGAGACAGGGTCTCACTAAGTTGCAAAGGTTGGCCTCCTCCTTGTGCTTCTCCATCTGAGCCTCGGAAATTGCTGGAATTACATCATGTGCCAACGTGCCCTGGCTGATTTGAGATTTTTATTTATTTTTATGGTTCTTGGAATCAAACCCATGGGCCAAGGGCTTCACGTATGCTAGGCAAACGCTCTACCATTGAGCTACCTCCCCAGCTCTTGGCTTGAGATTCTGATCAGGAATAGAGCACCGTGGGGCCCTCCTGGCAGAAACATCCAGTGCCCCTTTCCACATTCATTGACTTCGCCCAACCATGGGCTTCTTACAGACCAAGAAGGATGATAAGAACAGGTAAAATGGGAGTGGAGATGGCGGGGTTGATTAAATGAAGTGGGTAAGGAAGAAGAAATCAAGGATCCTCATTTGTTCATCAGAATTCAACAATAACTAAGGTGTATTAGGGAAGGTGTACCATGTGCCAGGATGGGTGAGGAAGGTGTGGGTGGGGGTAACCTTTTCAAGTATTTCAGGGGTAGACAGAGTGGGTTAAGAATGGAGCACATGGACATCTAACAGTCCTCGGAGAAGGGGGCTATTCTCTCCTAAATACGTCAGGCTTCCAGATGACGCCTTGGAAAGGCAAGGACAGCTTGCCAGCTGGAGCACAGGCAGGCTCATAGCCTAAAGGGCTCGGGCTCCAGGGGGCTGAAGAGAACAACTTGGTATAGGCCCGCCCTCCGGTCACCATCTTCATACTATCTCCTAGGACTCCTGCAGCTTCGTTGATGTCCCTGGGGACCCCCACCCCCACAGATCCAAGCAGCTGCAAGAGGGAAGAGGGAGAGAAAACCTAAAGCTGCTGGAGAAACAGCTTGACGTGCCCGTGTAGGGCCCTAAGCTTTGTGTACTTTCGTGAACGCAGAGGCTGGGAAGGTCCTTCCAGTAGCGACGCGGTCACTGAGAGCTGCCCGCAGAGCCATCCCAGCTGCCTATGCACTGTGTGACCGATCCGGGGGATCTTTATGCCTATCCCATCCCCGAGGTAATACTCCTCCAACGCCCCGCGTGGAGAGAGGATCCAGCAGGCGACAGCCACAGTAAATGCGACAGGGACAAACACGCCGCTAAACTAGCACTTCAGATACCGCAGCGGGAGAGGCGGAGCCTCGCGGCGGTGGGGGCGGGCGGGGGTGGGCCCGCTGAGACAGGCCTGGAAACTGCTGGAAGTGCCGCATGACCGCCGCTGCCGCTCCTTCCGCCGCTTGCAGGCAAAGAGTCCCCCTCCGGCCCCGGCCCCGCGCCCTCCCTGAATCGGAACTACGCCCCGCCCTGAGCTGCCGGTCTTTCCGCTGCTCCCGCGAGAGTGGGGGGTCTCGGGGGTGCTCAAAGTTGGACCCTGAATGCCACATCGTCCGTGATCTGGACGTGAGATGTGTAGGAGAGACTCTAGGAAGATCAGCTTTAGGAAGGGCAGTGGGGATGATTAGCTGCCTCTTCTCCTTTGGATGTCCACAGAGGCCCGGCCTCTTGAGTGTATAGATGTCAGTTCAGAGGATTTTACGGAGTTGATGGAATCCTCGACCGTAGACCCGCTGTTTAGGCCCTAAGAACACTCCCGATTCCTCATCCTGGTGGGGTCATGTCCCCGATCTGCAGACACGGGGCTGAGAAGGGAAGCAAATGGGTGAACGGACCGATACTCCATCTGGAAGCAGAGCCGGAGGCGGGCAGCTCGGGCTCCTCTCCGCCCCATCCCTGATTTCTGGCCATGACGTCAGGTGGGCGGGTGGCGGCAGGTGCGAGTGGACAGGCGCCCTCCTTTAAGGCGGAGGGATCCAGGGGAGGGCGCCCGGACCGTGCTTCGCCTTATATAGAGCGACTGGGGGCACACGGTAGCTCTCTTGAGTCACCCCGACGCTGCCTAGGTGTCGCGAGCGAGTCGCACACTCTTTGGGCCCACCCTTCTCTTAACACTCCCAGTCCTTTCTCTGTCAAGGTAAGGCCGCAGTCTTCTGTCCGGCTTTTCTCCTGCGGGGGCTCGTCTGCGGTGTTTGACTCTCTGACCTTTTGAAGGCCAGTTGCCGCCGTGCTAGGGCGGCCTGTGGGAAAACTGGTTTTCGGGGTGGTACGTTCGGGCTGTTGAGGTTCGTCTATATTGTGCTTGGGCGGCGGGGCGCTCTCCAGGCGGCGACCAGCCGTGGGCGAGAGGAGTGGCGGAGCGCGGCCTGGGGGGGTGGGCGGCCGCACGTGGTGGCCGCGCCGGTACGGGACGCTGCCATGTTTGCTGCCCACTTCCGGACGCGGCCGTGGGGGGCCGGAGCGTGGTGGGGCCTCGCGCGCGCGGGGTGACTCAGCACAGCCCGGCGTGGTTGGCTTTGTCACCTGTCTCGCTGGAAGCGTTTTCCAATTATTTCGGGTTGTGTGAGGGTGTGCCACGAGGGAGGAACGTCTTGAGTCCTCAGTCTGCTGGGGACCACCGCGATTTTTCGAGATTTTCTTGCAGTCCCGGTGAAGGAGGAGGGGCGGGGGAGGCGCTGGAAGATTCATGGGTCCCTCCCCCGCTCCTCCCCGAGAGCTGAGATTGTTCTGGAAGCTTCTGGAGCCTGGCGCCCCGCCCCATTGCCCGGATGCTGGGGCGATGGGAGGGTGCACGGCGGCGCCCCCTCCTCGCATGGCCTCGGCCGACGCATGTCCGGCAGTGACGAGGGTCGGGCGACGGCTTTGGCCACCATCTTAGTTATATGCCCTGTTAGCAATGACGGTGGAGCTTTTCCTCTTTGGTTCTTTGTCCTGCTTTAATTGCCCTTTGGGCGGTTACCCCATCGATCTCAGGTTATCCCTGCAGAGTGGAACAGCACATTTGGTGGACGTTGGAGATACTAAGGGGCAGCTGTTAAAAAATCAGGGCTCCTTTTGCTCGATTTGTCCTCTCCCAATTAAAAAAAAAGACTCTTTTCACATCAAAATGTACATGGGCGTTACTTGGCGTTCTCAAGATACCTGTGATGCCCCCCCAGTATTCTGAATTTCTCACAAGGTACCCGATGATGCCGAGGCTGGGCCCTGAGATGAATCTTACAAAAAATGTCTCACTTTCGCATTTGGTTGAAGGATTTAGGTTTTTCCTGGGTTGGCTTATCATTTAGTGTGTAGCCTAACATCTTGAAAGAAATGGTGTTTTCAGTACTCTGCGCAAGGTAGTTTGAATTCCAACTTCTTAAGGTTTTAATTGAACCCATGAACCTTGAGGATTCTTAAGTATGGAGCCATTGCATGTGTGTTCCTTTGTAACTGTTGATCATCTTTATTTTAGATGCCTGAGGAAGTGCACCATGGAGAGGAGGAGGTGGAGACGTTTGCCTTTCAGGCAGAAATTGCCCAACTCATGTCTCTCATTATCAATACCTTTTATTCCAACAAGGAAATTTTTCTTCGGGAATTGATCTCTAATGCTTCTGATGTAAGAGTTTGAACAAGTCCCCACAGTAGTATTGTGTGCCCCCCACACACACACACTTCAGAGCACTTCAGAAGAGGGAGAAGGGATAGATTAAAGTGGTGGGAGCTGTAGCTGTTTGAGATAGATCAGCAGCTGTTCCAAAAAGATTTGCCTTATTCTGGGTGGCTATCACACTTGAAAGGGAAGACACCAGAGAAGTGGATAATGTTAACTGTTGGTCTGAAGATCTAAGGGATAGCAGAATTGAGGCTATATGGAAGTAGAAAAACCAAGATTTGTGGGGGGGGGTGAAGAGATGGACTATAAAAAAGATGTGTCATTTCATATTTACAGGCCTTGGACAAGATTCGCTATGAGAGCCTGACAGACCCTTCCAAGTTGGACAGTGGTAAAGAGCTGAAAATTGACATAATCCCCAACCCTCAGGAAAGGACTCTGACTTTGGTGGACACAGGCATTGGCATGACCAAGGCTGATCTCATAAACAACTTGGGAACCATTGCCAAGTCTGGAACTAAAGCATTTATGGAGGCTCTTCAGGTATGTAGCACTCCATCTATGCACATATTAAAATTTAGGATTTTTTTTTTTGTCTTGCTGTTTCAAATCTCATATTTGATTTTAAAAAATATTCTTTGGCAGGCTGGTGCAGACATATCCATGATTGGGCAATTTGGTGTTGGATTTTATTCTGCTTATCTAGTGGCAGAGAAAGTGGTTGTGATCACAAAGCATAATGATGATGAACAGTATGCTTGGGAGTCTTCTGCTGGGGGATCCTTCACTGTGCGGGCTGATCATGGTGAGTTGGCTTTCCATATGGAAGTAGCTGGGTTAGAATTCTCTGGAAGAAGAGAGAGAAATCTTGAGTATGATATTTGTGGAGCAGTTTCTTTTCTTTCCTTTTTTTTTTTTTGGTACCTGGGATTAAACTTGGGCACTCAAACCACTGAGTCACATCCCTATCCTATTTTGTGTTTAGAGATAGGGTCTCACTGAGTTCCTTAGTGCCTTGCTTTTGCTGAGGCTAGCTTTGAACTCATAATCCTCCTGGATTATTGGTGTGTGCTACTGCTCCCGGCATGGAAAGTTTCTTTTAAGATCATTAATGCTTTTAGCCTCACAGCTTTATACTTTATTGTGATTGATTTGATTGATTCTTCTAGGTGAGCCCATTGGCCGGGGTACTAAAGTCATTCTCCACCTCAAAGAAGACCAGACAGAGTACTTGGAGGAGAGGCGGGTCAAAGAAGTGGTGAAGAAGCACTCACAGTTCATAGGCTATCCAATCACCCTTTATGTGAGTACCAACCAGGCTGGCAGCCTATCTGCACTGAGTGTCTATGGTTGTGGAGTTTTGTGGTCCCTGGCTTTGTTTTCCTGGTGTTGTGTTTTTCACACTTAACCACTATGTTTGGTACTTTAGTTGGAGAAGGAACGAGAGAAGGAAATTAGTGATGATGAGGCAGAGGAAGAGAAAGGTGAGAAAGAAGAGGAAGATAAAGATGATGAGGAGAAACCCAAGATTGAAGATGTGGGCTCAGATGAGGAGGATGACACTAGTAAGGATAAGAAGAAGAAAACAAAGAAGATTAAGGAGAAATATATTGATCATGAAGAACTGAACAAGACCAAGCCCATTTGGACCAGAAACCCTGATGACATCACTCAGGAAGAATATGGAGAATTCTACAAGAGCCTAACCAATGATTGGGAAGACCACCTGGCAGTCAAGGTGAGAAACCTTATATGTGGGCTCAGCTGGAGAGGAACAGGTAGAAGTGTATTGGCAGATAGTAGAGTCCACAGTGAACTTGCCCAACTGGTTGGTAGCTGAGACTGTGAGAGTCATGGAGCCACATGAGTTCACTTATTACTAGTGACCCTGCCACAGTAGAGAGATTCTGTTCTCCTGAATGACTTCACTTTTGTCTTTTAATAGAAATCTGGGTAATGTTGATGGCAGCCTTACACTTAACAGGGTTCTGATTGGAGAACTATTCTCTTAATTCAACAAAATTATATATAGCTAGGATAATCTAAGATTTATTGGCATTAGGGTTCAGGGTTTTTTTTTTTTTCTCTCCTTATGGAGGCTCTTCAGGTATATAGCATTCCAGTTGTAGATGCTTTGGTGTGGCTGAAAAGCACTCTTGTCCTGAAATGTTGGGTTTTTCTCCTAGCACTTCTCTGTAGAAGGTCAGTTGGAATTCAGGGCATTGCTGTTCATCCCTCGGCGGGCTCCCTTTGACCTCTTTGAGAACAAGAAGAAGAAGAACAACATCAAACTCTATGTCCGTCGTGTGTTCATCATGGACAGTTGTGATGAGCTGATACCAGAGTATCTCAGTGAGTGTTTCCTGTGTCTGTTATAGTGGGTAAAGTCTTTTGAGATCTGCAGTGTTCTCCTGGGATTGTAGTCTGAGAAGGGTAATAGTAAGTGAAGGTTCAGGGAGCAAAAGAGCCTTCTGCTTGAATCTGGGTTTGGGTCTTGTTATTTGTATTGAATTTTCTGCCATTTGATTGCAGATTTTATTCGTGGTGTTGTTGACTCTGAGGATCTGCCCCTGAATATCTCCCGAGAAATGCTCCAGCAGAGCAAAATCTTAAAAGTTATTCGCAAAAACATTGTGAAGAAGTGCCTTGAGCTCTTCTCTGAGTTGGCAGAAGACAAGGAGAACTACAAAAAATTCTATGAGGCATTCTCTAAAAATCTTAAGGTATAGAGGCAAATGCTTATTCCCTTTGACATTTATTTTTTGGGGGGCACTTTACCACTAAGCTCAGCCCTTTTTATTTTTGTGATAGGATGTCACTATGTTGGCTGAGGTTGGTCTTGACCACTTTCTTAGTAATTAGAGTGTATTTCCTCATTTATTGGAGAGGAAGGGCATTATCTGTTAGGTTATTTTTTAAGTTGGGTTATTTTTTTTCCTCCTACCCTTAAGCTTGGAATCCATGAAGATTCTACTAATCGGCGACGCCTTTCTGAGCTGCTGCGCTATCACACCTCTCAGTCTGGAGATGAGATGACTTCTCTGTCAGAGTATGTCTCTCGCATGAAGGAGACACAGAAGTCCATCTATTACATAACTGGTGAGTTAAAACCTAAGTCTCATCAAAGCCTCCTATCTGGGGTTGGATGGACATCAGGGCTAACTGGGAACTGGCAGTGTAAATCCTTTTGGTCACTAAGTCACATTAAATAACCTTACAGGTGAAAGCAAAGAGCAGGTGGCCAACTCTGCTTTTGTGGAGCGTGTGCGGAAGCGTGGCTTTGAGGTAGTATATATGACTGAACCTATTGATGAGTACTGCGTACAGCAACTCAAGGAGTTTGATGGGAAGAGCCTGGTCTCTGTGACCAAGGAAGGCCTGGAGCTACCTGAGGATGAGGAGGAAAAAAAGAAAATGGAGGAGAGCAAGGCGAAATTTGAGAACCTTTGCAAGCTTATGAAAGAAATCTTGGATAAAAAAGTTGAGAAGGTGAGAAATTTGGATACATTTTTGTAATCTCTTTGGGGTCTGCTGTTTTCAGAATTTAATGTTGCTGATTAGGAGGTTTACTTTGTTTAAGCCCCCCCCCTTTTTTTTGTGAGTACCGTACTCAGGGTCCTCCACTACTGAGCCACATGATCTCACTGAGTTGCTTAGTGCTTTGTTTTGCTGAGGCTGGCTTTGAACTCTCATCCTTCTGCCTCAGCCTCTCAAGCGGCTGGAATTATAGGCATGTGCCACCTGGCTCAGCAAGGTCTTATTTCTCTTAGTCCATTATACAAAATTTGATGGAGATTAGGTATTAATTCTTGTGTTTGGGAACATAGAAACTTAAAAAAATATGGACCATAATTTTTAACCTTTCAGATGATCCAATCTAAACCTAAGGTGTTTGATTTTTTTTGTTTGTTTATTAAGAGAGGGTCTCCTTGTGCTTCTCAGGCTGTCTTCAAACTCCTGAGTTGGAGTGATTCTCCTGCCTTAGTCTCTTGGAAGAGTCAGGACTACAGGTTTGCACCATGCTCCACTAAAAAGTTTTTTAATTGTCTACAGGTGACAATCTCCAATAGGCTTGTGTCTTCACCCTGCTGCATTGTTACCAGCACCTATGGCTGGACAGCCAACATGGAGCGGATTATGAAGGCCCAGGCACTTCGAGACAACTCCACAATGGGCTACATGATGGCCAAAAAGCACCTGGAGATCAACCCTGATCATCCCATTGTGGAGACATTGCGGCAAAAGGCAGAGGCAGATAAAAATGACAAGGCTGTCAAGGACCTGGTGGTGCTGCTATTTGAAACTGCGCTGCTCTCTTCTGGCTTTTCCCTTGAGGATCCTCAGACCCACTCCAATCGCATCTACCGCATGATAAAGCTAGGCCTAGGTAGGCACTGTGGACTGATTTGATGTGGGGGCAAGTTCTGCAATTGACCTTTTGGACAGATTTTGTTTAATGCTCTTAAGTTCACATCTCACTGGGCCTTTTTTTTTTTTTTTTTTTTTTAACATTTAGGCATTGATGAAGATGAAGTGACAGCAGAGGAACCCAGCAGTGCTGTTCCTGATGAGATACCCCCTCTCGAGGGTGATGAGGATGCATCTCGCATGGAAGAAGTAGATTAGGAGTTGCTACTGAGAAATCTGCCCTCTGTATAGTTTCCCCATGGCTCCCACAGTAGCCTTGAGTGGCCCTCTCCCACCTGGCTTCCTCTGCTGATTGATGTTATATGGCATCTTAATTAAGGCAGGAAATAAGGGCCTCAAGCCCTCTCCATCCCCTACCTAGTTTGGCAGGGTTGGATGTTGTATTGTGTTTTTGTTTTATTTTGTTCCACAATTAAAGTATGGAAAATAAAGAAGATGCAGTTTTATACAGTTCTGCTCTCCCTTGTAAAGTGATGCTGCTTCATAGCATTCTCTATCCATATAATATAAAAACTCGCTGTTGACCTGGGCTACGTGCAAGTTTGAAAGGTATATATACATTCTCATTTCAATCACTTAAGGCAACCAAAACACAGAGCCAAGTCCATTGCAGCAGTTTAATAAAATTATTATAAGAGCAAAAAGTGACATTTCCTAAGTACCAAAACCTGCAATTGGCTCATGGAGCAGAGCCTAGGACCCCAAGGGCATAGTTGTGTTGAGCAGGGCTCTTCATTCACCTCCCTTGGCACTCCCATCTTTACCCTCCTGGGGAAGCAGCATTCGGACCCTACAATACTTGTGCTTCTCTCAACAGTAAGAAATGAGAGTGTATAGAAGGTAGGGGGCAAGCAGATAAGTTCCACCAGGTGGGTCAAAACTTCATTCAGGAAGCTTGATGCAGGAGGAGCTTTCCCTTTACACCTCCATACCCCAAGACTTCCTTCTACCCTGAGGCTCAACTTGCCTACTGGAGGATGGTGGCTTAAGGCAAAGGGAAGATACCTTCTGGGCTCCCTATCCCCAGCTGCAGAGCTGGATTATGATACTGAGAAAACCCATATTTTGTCCTTGAGCCAGCACCTCTGAAAGTATGGTAAGGGTCCTATTCCATTTCACCTCTCAGGTCCTTATCTTTTCAGACCTTCTGCACTGGGGACTCTATAGGTACAGCCTTCTTTCCCCGTTGCTTTAGCCGGCCTCGGGCATAGACTCTGAGCAGAAGGGCAGCAAAGACCACAGCTACCCCTAGCCCACCCACCACAGTGACAGTGTGGCCATAGAGGAGGCAGGAAAGAAGGATGGCAATGGCCTGGCGGAGGGTCATGATGATGGTGAAGACAGCAGCCCCAAACTGCCCAATGGTGTAGAAGATGAAGAGCTGGCCACATGCGGAACAGACAGACAGTAGCAGGGCATGGGCGGCAAACTCACCATGTCGCCCCATGAAGCGGGTCCCTTCCAGGAGGGCCCCCTGCTGTAGCAGCGAGATTACTGTGAAGAGGCAGGAGAAGAAATTGACCCCAAACATCATCTGCACTGATGACATCTTATAGGCAAACAGGGCATCCTGCCAGTTTGAGGTGAAGCTGTCAAAAGCGATGTAGCCTGCCAATAAGATGAGGCCTGAGAGTGTGGTGGCTGGGGAGCTACGGGGCTCTGGTCCACTGGACAGCAAAAACATGCTGACCCCGATGGAGATAAGTCCAGCTGTCAGGTATTCCCAGTGTTCATAGCTGCGCCGAGACACCAGCTTTCCCATCAGCATGACAGGGATCACTTTAGAAGCCTTGGCCAGCACCTGGGTGGGGAAACTGATGAACTTGAGAGCTTCATACTGGCACCAGCTGCTTAGCACATTTGACAGGCTGGCAAAGGAGTACCGGTACATGGGTGCCCCATGTCGAGGTTGCTTGCAGAGGAGGCAGTAGAGGCCAGCCACAATCAGTGCCAGCACACGGTTCATTAGCACTAGGAACTGCGAGTCCGTGAAGCGCTCACCTGGTGATGTGGCTGTGGCCCCATAGCTTCGGGTCATCACTCTTTCCTGCAGCACACCCCACGTAAGGTAGAACACCTGGGTTGGGGAGGGTAGACAGGAGACAATAAGAGAAGGAAAAAGTAGGCAAAAGTAGATCTTAACTTCCCTCTTCCTCAGGATAATTCTCAATGACAAAGGACAGCATGTGCGTTTCTCTGCAGTAGAAATTTCCTCTCCTAAGTCTGGATTTACCTTGTAGAAAATCCGCTGTGGTGAAAAACATTAACACATGCTTTAGAACTCCCTGGACCCTGTTTGTTCCCACAGTATGGGAACACTAGAGTTAGCTCCATCCAGAGTGTTCTCTTACCTACTTTCAAACTCAGGGAGGCAAAAAGACAGAGTTTGACTCCTATATAGTTCAACATGCTCCAAAAAAGGGGACTAGTACCCACTCTAAAATTCCACACAGTCAGTGCCTTAGGACCCCTTTCTCATGTAGTACTGAATGGCTTCCCCAATCTTTTTTATCAGTGGGTTTACAGCGTATGAAGTACATCAGGGGAGAGGGAAGTATAATAACAGCACAATAGATGTCACCAAAAACTTGGGAAAGAGATGAGCCCTCTTCTGCTCTACACATCATAAAACAATAGTGCATTGTTACTTGCAGTACCAATGCTGGAAAAGCAGAGGGGATGAAGAAAGGAATGTCACTGCTTCCTCCAAACATTTTGAAGATGGTGCTCTGTGTGTCTGAGAGAAAGGGACACATAACACACAGACCCGCAAACCTTTGAGATGGACAGAATGAAAACTGAGTTCACAGAGTCCCTGCCCACTGAGCTCAATCCAGGACAAGAAGCAGAGCTTGCCTGCCTACCTACCTGGAGCCCCAAGGTACAGAAGAGCAGCTTCAGAGCCTGCCAAGTGGGGGTGGTCTCCACTGTCTCTGTCCGTGGAGCCAGGGGAACCTCATCAGAGGCCTTGGGCTCATTGCCAAACACACAAGCTTTCACCAGGGGGTAGCAGAGACCCCTGCCTGAAGAAGACACATATAGTTAAGTCCCAAACCTCCTCCACAGCAACTCAACCTGCCTTGCTGTCCAGCCCATTGGCCTCCCCCCTCCTTCCCTTTCCAAGTCACATTCCGGTTTGAACCAACATCTGCAATTCACACCTAGCCCTCTTCCCCACCCTCTCTCCACACACCTGTCTCCAGGTAGTTTTTCCTCCTGAAGTAATGCACCAGGAAGTAGCCAGGTACCATAAAGGTGGCATAGCCAGCAGCATTCACCAAAAAGCGAAAGAACCACAGCTGGGTCCATGACTCGGGAGGGGCTTCAGGAGTCTCCCCACCAGCACCCAGGGAAGGGAGCGCAGCCAGTACCACCACTGCCCACCACCTGCTGGGAGTGCGGACATAAGAATTAGAGTGCAGTTCTCCAGCCCTCTGGCCCAAAGAAGGGGACCGCACATAAGTGCCTCGTCTTCTCCCCGCCCCCTCCGCTAAAGCCCAGCGGGACAAAGAGCCTCTCTCTGTCTTGGGGGGTTAGGCGCGGGGCGGGCAGGCAGGGCCTCCTCCCTCCCCGGAGGCGGACCCGCCTCTTTGGCCACACAGGTCCCCTCTGTTCCCTCCAGCGCGCCCAGGCTGCTCTGGCCAGAGACAGCTCCCCCTCCCCCCATCCCGCCTCCCACGTTCCCGGACCGCCAAGGTCCCCAGCTCCTTCTCTCCTCATTCCCCCAAGTCCCACAAGGAGCACAAGCCCACGCCGCGCCCCCGTCAGCACGGCTCCGTGCAGAGCCACGCGGGCCGGCTGCCTGGCGGCTGGGACCCCACCCGGCCCCCAGTGCCGAGAAGCGGCGATCACGTGGCCCAGGGGCTCGATCATGTGCGCTGCCGCTGCCCTAGTCCCCCCACCTGGTGTCCATGACCCGGGCCGCGTGGGGCGGAGGGGGACCGGGGAATGCGAGTCCCCGGGCCGCGCGCACCCTCCGCCGCCTCCGCTAGCAGCCAGCAAGCGGGCGGCTAGCGGAAGTGCCGCGCTCTTGGCGCCTCCCTCCCGGAGGCCGCCCCCCGCCGCCCCCTGCCGCTACCACGCAGCGCCCCGGCCGCGGTGGGCTACAGCGCCCCCGCGCGGCCTGGAGGCAGACGAAGCTGGGTTCCAAGAGGTTGGGCTGCTTTTGGGCGGAGGAGCCCAGAGCCCCAGCCCAGGAGCTACGCCTCCCCCGGGTGTCGTCGCTCTCAGTCCTCACCATCCTGGGAATAGGGGTGACCACTGCCCTCTTGTGGACTGGGACGTCGAGTCTCTGTGTCCCAAATACTTCCCCTTTATGTCATTCTTCAACTTTTTTTTTTTTTTTTGGTACTAGGGATTTAACTCAGGGTCTTACTAAGTTGGCCAGGCTGCTTTGAACTTGGATCCGCCTCTCTCAAGTCTCCTAAATCGCTGGGATTAGAAGCAACACACCCTAGTTCTCCCATGTTCTGACAGGATGAAGATGTCTCCTTCCTTCTTTGGTTGGGCTAGTAATTCTGTCCCCCTCGTCCCCGTGACCACTGAGGCTCCGCATGACCTAACTGACCCATCTTCCTCGCCCACTTACCCAGGCCCTGTAGAGCCTCGCTAGTCTGTTCTCAGTTCCTCTAATTCTCCAAAGGCTTTCCCCCACCCAAACGCTCTACCCCATCACTTACTCATCCTATGTCCCAATGAGATGACTCTCCTCAGAGGCGTCCCTGGAACATCCAAAGAAGGGTCCCTCACCCACTTTACTGTCCTCTTTCCTCCTCGTGTTTCCCTTCACAGCACCCACTGCATAAATATTTGGATATTTATGATTTTAATGTTTATGAGTGAGGCTGTAAGCTCTAAGAGTCAGAGACCATGTTGGTTTATTCCTCCTTTCTTCATGCCAATGTAGGCATCACTGGTATAAAATATGTAAAAAGTTGCAGGTCTCTGGTGCCTAGCCTCCTCTGGCTACTCCAGATGGCAGCCTCCAGGGCCTGTGTCTTCTCATTCCTCTTCCTCTCTCTTCATCCCTCATTTCCACAAAAGGACAAGGGTCTGCACTGGATAGCGACAAGCCTGAGGACTATTAGCTCCTTATCATACCCAGGGGATAAATTTCCTTCTCTTTGCTTTTATCAAAAGGTCACAGAGCAAGTCTGCCTATGCACATGCACAAAACAACTCTAGAAAGGATGACCCTCCCCAACCCCTTAACACTGGGGATTGAACCAGGGGTGCTCTACCAGCTGTATTCCCCACCTTTTTTATTTTTTTCTTTAATTTTGAGACAGGGTCTTGCTAAGTTGCTGAGGCTGGTCTCAAACTGGTGATCCTCCTGCCTCAGCCTCCTGAGGTTTGTACCACTGCACCCGCATAGGAGGAAAACACTTTTAAAAAGTCTCTGCTACTTTAGTGTTATGTTACTGCAATGTCCCTTTCTCAAAGGCTCAGTTCAGGGCCTTCTGTTAAAAGTTTTTAGACAAGAGTGTTTTGGAATCTTCAATAGCAGTAAGGTGGGACCCCTCAGGGCCCTGCTTCTTCTATTTCAGTCTCTCCTCACTCAGAAGCCTCCACATTTTCCCACTGGTTGGCAGTTTCAAACTGACCCGACAGGTAGAAATGAGAGCCCTGCCATCTCCAAGAGAGGTAAAGAGACTTCACCCAGGATGCCTGGGGCTTAGGCGCCTCTCAAGAATCTCCATCCAGTCCACCTGGGAAGCTCTTTCTTCCAGCCTGGCTCTCTCTGACTTGCAATCTCTTTTCTCACTCAGAACCATACTGGCTCTAGGCTCTGGCTTCAGTAGTCCCTAGGACACCAGAAGGCACATTGGGCCCAGGTTGCAGCAACAGTGGCCCCAGTTTCCTGTCCTGGCTTTAGTCAACACACATCAGCGGCTTCCCGGAGATCTTCAGGTCATCGAAGGGCAAAAGAATAAGGGGCTGAGAAAGAGAATAGAGAGAAGCAAGATCAGTGGCCATGAGAAAAGTCAGTAGTGGAGGAGACCTAGGGAAACTTGTTGGGCCACTCCCTCCTCACCAGAGTTGAAGAACTTGAGGGAATACATCTTTATACTAATGAAGGCCTGACATGGCAGAGCCTTCAGTCTCTAAAATGATGCCAGAATATCCAAACTAGGAGGGACATTAAAGATGATCCAGCTCTGGGGGCTGGGGCTGGGGCTGAGTGGTAGAGCACTCGCCTGGCATGCATGAGGCACTGGCTTCCATCCTCAGCACACATAAAACTAAAATAAAGGTATTGCGTTCACCTACAACTAAGAATATCTAAATTTTAAAAAATAAAAGATGATATAGCTCTGGATCTACTTTTGTTGGGGGGGGGCACAACATTCTGAACATTTGTTTTATACTTAACATTTAAAAACAGGAAGACTATACAGAAAACCTGGGTTTCACCTCTTGAAAATTTCCAAGACCTAGAAACATGGGGCCTACATCCCTATGCCTAAGCATTTGCTGGAGCCAAGGAGAGACCCCGAGGTATGGCTCTCTGCTCTCTCCCAGGCCTCACCACTTGCTGGTCGTACACCTGGCCAGTTTCACTGATTCACGCTAGTTGTGGAGCCCCTGTAGGAGTATAAATTGGGGCTCTTGGTCCTGATCAACTAAGGAAACCGGTTTGGAGAGGGATAAAGGTTGGCCCATGGTTGCACGATTGGTTGGTAAGTGGCAGAGTCCCAGTTGTACCCCAAGACTCCTAACTCTCTGGTCCTTCCAACTATTGACAGTCCCTATCTCTGCTATGGGTGTGAGAGGCCTTGAAACCAGAATGGAGAAGTTTATGCCTCGTACATCCTCAGCCAGGTCCTGCGGTGTCTCATCTTCCACATTCAGCAGCAGGGAGTCAGCGCCGGCCTCACACAGAGTGGATGAGATGCCACTGAGGCCCCGTCCAGCTGCCAGATGCAGGGGTGTACACCCATTGAGCATGCGGGCATCTACCTGAGCACCAGCCTGGAGTAGGAACTGTACCAGGCCCCGCTCCTGGGTTTCCACAGCTAGATGCAATGCTGTCTTCCCACTGGTGCCCTCCTGGAAAGGCATAAGGATGTCAGCCAAGGCCCTGAAGTGGCAGTGGGATCTGGGAGGAGAGCAGAGGCACCACTTGCCATGTGGGGTAGGGGAACTTGCAGGGGGAAGGCTGGGTCAGGTGCCATGAGCAGGCAGTGCCCTGATGGGTTACCTCACCTGGGCATCAATGTCAGCTCCATTCTGAAGCAGTAGTTCTATGAGAGGCTGGTTCCTCTGCAGAGTGGCAATGTGAAGACAGGCCAGACCTGGGGTAAGATGGGTAGGGACACTGATTGGCATTCACCAGCTCTCTTTCACTCTCTTCAGGGACCTCCCTAACCCTCAGCCCCAAGGGACTCCTGCCCACTCAATGCCTTTAATCACAGGACTCTTAAAAATGCAACCCCGAAAACCCCCTCAAAAGTCTGAGGGGAAAGGAACTGCAAGTTTCCACCTTTCAGTCATGTTATTGAAACTTTCATGCTTCAGGGGTCAGCCTGCTGAGTGACAGCCCCCAAACATACCCTTCTCCAGGGCACATACCCCTCAAGCCCACACATACTCTAGAACTCTACTTGCCTTCAAGCTCAATCCAGATTTCTCCGAGGAGCCATCTGGGGATCCTCATGCCCCAGACTCTCTCCAGGGGCCACTTCCTTCTGTGTGCCCCGCCTTTCTTTGCTTATCTCCTTTTTGGTCTATAACTCTCCCTCCCCCACTCTCTGCTTATAACAGAGATTCAAACGTTATTTCCTTCAAGTTTTTGTTCAGATGACCCTGGCCTTTCCTGACTACCCTTTTTAAAAATCACATCAACCTCCCCACCACAGCACATTCCAGTTCCCCTCCCTCTGCTCTACTCGACCATAGCACTTACTTCCTTTTAACATACTATATAATTCACTTCTTATATTTATTGTCCTTCTCTATCTTTCTCATTTTTGTTTTCAGATGGGAGCTGAGCTCCTGGGTAGAATCTGGCACACAGAAAGGCACTCAGTACATTTCTGTTGAATGAATGAAGGAGTTCATTTAATCTCTATTAAACTATATATTTTAAGGACAAAACTTAGATTTCTGCTCAACACTCAGTAGGTGTTGGGTCAATTCTGAATCAAATCATTCATCCATCATCTATTCCTTCATCTAGCAAAGATGTACTGAGTGTCCAGGTGCTTAGAGCTGGAGGAACATCAACAGACAAGCTGAGTCTCCCCCTTTCCTAGGAGTGGGGTCCCTGTTTCCTGCCCCCTCCTCTTCCCCAAAGGCTCTGGGGCTACCCAAACCTTGCCAGTTTTGCAGCTGGAGGTCCAGGGAGTGAGATGTTCCTCTGCCTGGCTCTGGCTGCCCCTCTAGCAGGCAGCGGGCACAGGCCAGATGCTGGCGCTGGCATGCCACATGTAGGGCTGTGTCACCATGCCGATCCTGTAGCACCCGGCTGGCCCCCTTCAGCACCAGGGCCTGAACTGCATCCGGCTGGTCCAGATGAACAGCCAGATGGAGTGCTGTCTGCAGGCACAAACAGAGGGTTAGTCGGCTACTGCAGCATGCTCCCACCTCTGGGACCATGCTAGATGCTAAGGTGGGCATAGCAATATCCAGATGCCATCATTTTCTTTGAGAGCAGCTTACAAAGGCCATAGCCCTGGTCTTCTAAGAAAGTACTAGCAAGTCCTTCCCTCTATCACCCTACCACCAAGTTCATAGGACCCCAGTTCTGGAAGCAGAGTGAGGGAAATGACCCCCTGTTCTTCTCATAGGTCTGCTGAACTCCTAGAGAAAGAACATGTGGGATCAGAGTCCAGTCACTCACCTTCTAGGGAGACCTGTGCTATCCCCTGGGGTTAGGCTGCAGGAATTGGCACTAGGCAGTCTCCCCCGGCAAACTCCTTCCTTCCTTAAGTCTTCATTCAGATGTCACCTCCTGTACTAAGCCTTCTCTACCTGTTCCATAAAGACACTGGACCCGACAGTAGCAGGTATGAGTCTTTCTCACACCGTTTGTCACCATGATGTATAATTAGGCGTTTACACGGGTCCTCCAGACCAGACTGTGCCCTGTGGGCAGAGGCTGGGTCTTACTCATCTCTGCATCCTCCACTTCAAGCCCAGCATCTGGCATATAGGTCCCAAATGAGCAGCCTAAGAACCCTGGTGTGGCTTCTGGGGATGGCTGCTATGGACACAGACTCCTCCTTCTACCTACCTGGTAAAGGTTGTTCTGAATGTCCAAGACCTCCTGGGGCAGCAAAGCCAGGCAACAGAACAGCACCTCTGGAGCCTCGTGAATCACTGCCAGGTGGACCAGCCTGGGGAGCAGGGGAGTGCCTGGGGTCAGGGCCCAGGCCAGAGAGGGTGACTGGGGTCTTGGGTTTAGAGGGACTGTGTTACCCTCTAATTAGCAACCTGAAAGGTAGGTGCAGGAGATGAGTTTGGGCCAGGAAGTGAGGGTTGATGTGGAATGGCAGGATTCTGGGGATGGAGGCCCACATTCCCATTTGTGGCCTTGAGGAGGGCCTTGGCTGGGTGGGCACGTAGGCAGGGTGCTGACAGGACAAGGGCCTTCCTGTCCAGCCTGCCCACACCCTGCTCCCCCCTGACCCCAGGGCCCTGCGAGGCCAGCTGCAGCTCAAAGCCAAACTGAAAGCCGCAGGAGTGGTGCAGAGGGGGTTTCCAGGGCCGAGCTCCCCACCTCCCCACAACAGGGAGGAGAGGAGGAGGCAGATGTGGGGTTCCCCCCAGTAACTCAGTGTTATGCATTCCAAGGGAGGGAGACAGAAGTTCTTGGAAGACAGGCAGGAGACAGCATTTTGTTCTGCTGCCCTTCCTAAGGGAGTCATGAGGGCCACTCCTCAGATGGCACAAGCCAGACGGGGCTTGATTAGTGGCCCTGTGCATTTCTAAGAGGAGATCTGTGCAATGCAGAAAAGGTCTGTTTGATAAAGGGGACAAGAGTCTTAACCTCGAGGTAAGGGGGAGCATCGGGCAAGGGAAGTTCCAGTCTTGGGGTTTCCCCACATCAGGTGGGGAAAATGAAAGCCGAAGCTGGAGGATTTAGGCCTGGACAATTGCCTTGCAGCATTAGTGAGGGGCACATCTTGGCTAAAAGGCCCATCTGGGCTGGGCAGGGGGCTGCTCAGCAGGAGAGGGGGCAGGCTTTGGCTGCAGGCAAGCGGCAGGAGAGGCCCAGGAGAGAGTGACGAGGGAGGGAGGAACCGCTCTGGAAATCCCCTCGGCCAGGGCCTGCTCTCTGGGTCACATTCCTGCAGCCACCTCCCTCTCTCCCTCAGTCTCCCCTCCTCCCACTTCCTCTTCCCACTTCCACACCTCCCACAGCCCAACAACCTCCAAGGGAGGAAAATGCCCACCTTCTCTTGAGGGACCTGCTGGGAGTCCTTGCACCTCTCTCTCTCTCTCTCTCAGACACACACACCACCTGTCTCTAACTAGATATGGTAAAGGCTGAGGCTGAGAGGCCAATGAAAGAGGGAAGTATCAGAAGTCCCATTCACTGGATCAAAGGTCAGCCATAGATATCTTGCATGAAGCCCCTGAAACCTTGGAGTTCTGGGGTAGTGATGTAGGCACAGAGTACAAAAGCCCTAGGATCTCTCCTCTCCCACTCACTGGGTCTAGAGGATAACTTTGTCAACATCCACCAAAGATTACAACCCCTGCATCTCCAAAAAGCAGGTCAGAACAGGCACCCCCGCCTCCCCTATGCCTATTCATTCCAGCATCTCTGATCAGGGACTCCATCCCTCCTCTCCCATTTCTCACCCCGAAATCCCAGCTGCCAGTGTTTTCTTCTTTTCAAGTCCTCAACTGACCATCCCATCCCACACAATCACTTGCAACTTCAGCTGTCCCCTGGCCCAGTGCCCATCAATCTCCCTCTGGGCCTGGGAGAGGAAGAATAGAATGAGGGGGTAAGACAGAACAGTAGGGAGGATCTGGGGTGCTCAGGAATGAAGGGTGTTGGGGGCTGACTTCAGCCCTCACTTCCCCTTTCTCAGTAGAGGAGGAAGTAAGCTGGGGCAGCCAGTCGCCTGTCTGCCTGGGCACTCTGGCCCCAGCCTAGTCACTCTCTTCTTCTCAGGGCCAGTCCCAACCCTGCACCCTGCCAGCACCCCCATCCCAAGCTTCCTGGCACTGAATGGCAACCTGTAACTGGTGTCTCTTTTTCCTTGAGACAGGGCATTCTGAGGTCAGGAGCTGGGAATCCCAGATATTGAGCAAACACGGATGCCCCCTCCCCCAGCAAGTTAAAAAAAAAAAAAAAAAAAAAAACTGGACTGGTCAGGGGAATTTTCTCTTCCCAGGGATGGGTTATTGGTAGATTTCCAAGATACTGGCTGGGGTTCCAGGTGCCTGGGTAAGAAATGTGCTAACTCTAATAATTTCCCAAAAAGAGGGCAAATAAATGATGACAAGTCCTCTGGTCTGGACCTGGCTAGAGTACAAAAGTGGGCTAAGAGTTAGTAGGGAGTTTGGAAGAGAGTGGGGACTGTCCCTTCCACCGTGGGGGTACCTTGGGGTGTACTCTGTGGGTAGTGGTGGGGTACCTGGACAGTTGCAGCCCCTGGAAAGCCCAGAGTTAGTATTCCATCTCAGCCTAGCCCCCATACTCACGTGTCTCCGTCCTCAGAGATATAAGTGAGTGCTTCGAGCTGTGGGCTCAGCGCCCCCGCGGAGGGCAGTGACGATCCTGGGGCTGGGTCCTCAGCCTCGGGATCTCCCAGCAAGGGCAAGGGCTCGGTGAGCGAGGAGGAGCCATAAGTGGAGTCAGCCCGCTCCCCGTCCCCGTCTTCCTTTTCCCGCGGCTCCTTGGAGGTCCTCGGAGGATGGGTCCAGGGCTGGGGGCTGCAGCCGTCCGAGGGCCTGGAGCCTGTGGCCGGGGTGGGCTCCGGTAGGGAACGCAGAGAGCGTAGAGACTCTATACCGGAGTCACACTGGCTCTCATCCGCCTCGTCCGGCCCCTTCCGCGCCTCCGACATGCCCGCGGCGCCAGCCCGCTGGGGCCGGGTTCGAGCAGGATCGGTCTCCGGGCTACGCCGCGCGGCCTTTCCGGGTTGCGGGTCCGCCTAGTAAAGACAGCGCCGGGCTCTCAGTTGCCTCGGTTCCAGGTTGTGCCGGCGCAAAGAGTGGACGATAAGCGCGGACGAGGTTAGCAGCGTCGATCCGGTCCACGGCAGCCGTTTACTCTGGGCAGCTGGGCAGTCCAATCGGGTCCTCCCTCTCGCCCCACCCACTCGGGCCAAAGAAGTGTCCGCCCTGGGATGGCCCCGCCCCGGGCCCCGCCCCGACGGCGCTTCCGGGCAAAGGCCCCGCCCCTCCGGAATCCCCCTTGCCGCCTCTGTGCGTAAGTTCAGAGTCCATGGTTACCCGCTCTGACTCACTCCTTCGTTGATTAATTTGCCTGTTCATCATTCATTCATTCATTCATTCGTTCATTTTCTCACTCTTTCCCCCTTCCTCCTTTATTCCATTCATTAATTCCATGCAGTCATTCTTTTCTTCCTTCTGTTTCTTTGTTTGTTTTGAAGGAATATTAATTTTCTGCACAAGCTGGGAGTCTTGTGGGGAAAGCACGTAGGTGGTGGGCTGGGAAGCACTGCTTCCTATTCGCAGCCTATTTCTCTCGATTTTTCTTGCTTTTTCATCTTTCCAGGTTCAGGAGTATAGGTAGAAAAGGGATCCATTATTATTAGAGAAGAAATTCTTCCCTGTAGTCCCACATAGAGAGTCATTTCTCCAGATCACATAGAATTGGGCAGGAGAATATGTTTTTATTAAATGGGGTTTCTCAGGCAGACTTGTTTAACAGGCAGAGTGCTCATGGGTTTCTTCTTCCTCACAGGGTGAGCACTGACCTTGAGTGGTTACAGTATCTGGCCACCCCGAATGGTCAGGGAAATTTAGTTCCTTAAGGTAGGGCCAGGGTGGAGAGGCCCCAGACACACTGCTGAGGCCCCTTCCATTTCCTCAGTCTCAGCCCCCAAACATATTTTCTTCCCAGTTCCTGCTTTCCTTGGGCCCACAGAGGCCATGGGAAAACATCTCCCAGGTGAGTTCCATGCCACTGGTCATAGTTTGCTGCTTTCACGCTACTTCCTGGGACTTCAAGGGCCACTGACCTTGGGTTAGCAGTGGTCTCAGAGGATCATCCCGAAGGTAACAGCTTTTTTTTTTTTTCATCTCTGGCATGGGAGGAAGAAAGCTGGGGTAAGGAGGCTCCTAACCAGCTCTCCCCACTTCTCCCCAACCTCATTTTATGCATCCATCCATTCACTCATTTGACATTATGTATAGAGCTTCTGCTATATGCCTGACATTGTTATCTCTTCTGGGAACAAAACCAACCATCACAGTAATAACCAACAATTCCCCCGCCCCCACCAAGAAAATCCCAAGGTCCCAGCTTTCACAAAAACTTCCTGGCAATTGCAACTCAAGGTGGTTGTGTTAAGACAGGACACAGAACAGTGTTGGGGGGCACACGGTGGGCCACTTATTCAGTGGGGTGAGATGAGGGAGCATTTCTTTTGAGCTGAAAATGGGAAGGGAAAAGGGTAGATAGGGAAAGAGAAGGGCCTGCTCTTATCCACTGTTCTCCATCCATGTGGAGGACTAAAATGGGGAGGATGTGTTGAGCATGAGGCAGAGAGGAGTCATGAGGGAAAAGCCCAAGGAAACTGAGGCATCTCCTTCCCTTGGGGATGCTGGGGTGTAGCTCAGTGGTAGAGTGCTTGCCCAACAGGTGAACAACCCTGAAAACAAACAAGACATTACCAAAACCCCCAACCCCTCTCCTTCCCTTGGGTCAGTGTGATTTCAGATATTCTTAATCTCCTCCCCTGCATGCTTCTCTCCCATCCTCAAAGTCTAGAGCAAAAGTATAAACTCCAGACCTAGAACAGACAGGTTCAAAATCCGGTACTATCACCCCCATTTTAATGTTGGGAAGCTGAGGGCCAGAAGGGTGAGTTGAATTGCCCAAGTTTCAGAGGTCAGGAAGTGCAATGCTGACCTCTGGGTTCTTCTGACTTAACTCAAACCTTGAAATTCATTTCAGTGAAACTGTCTTCCTTTGTCAAGATCTAAGCCATGCATGGATGGCATCTGAGCCCTGTTCAGGGATACAGAACTCCAGAGAGTTCAGTGACCACCCTTCTAATTGACACAGAGGCTAAATTTAAAGAAAAACCCATCCCAACCCAGCTAGATGTCTGGCCCTGAGCCATAACAGGTGTGTATCAGCCCCTTTCATGGCCACATGAGGTCAGCATTGAGTCACCCACTGCCACTAGCACTAGAACTTGCACTCTCTCAGGAAGCCCTCCTGTCATTCCAAGAATGGGGAAAGGGACCATGGCAGTGTTATTTGGAAAGATGCCCTAGGAACTTCGACTCAGGTTATAGCGTGTTCACGGCCCTGACTTTGCTCCTCAGTAACAGTCTTGTCCGAGGCTAGGCCCCTGAAGTCCTTCTCTCCCTCTGCCGAGTTCTCTGGTTCCCTTTGTCCTGCCTTCACTCCCCATCTCTGCCCACCCTAGCCAGGCTCATCTTGGGAAACAGTTCTAGTTTCCATGGTGACCAGCTGGTCAGCTGGCTCATCCCACCATCCCCCCTCTCTACCCTTTCCTGGAGCTTCAAGGGAAGGGTAGTGTGTGTGAATGGAGAAGGCAAGGTAGTATTTTGTGTCTTGGGAGCTGTGGCATTGGCCAAAAGGAGTTGGATTATCTTTCCTCCAAAGGCCCTTGGATGGGAGGTGGAAAGGCAGTGGGGTTGATGTCAGAAGGAAGATTATAAACACCTACATGGGGAAGTAAAGAATCCTGCAGGTTAGGAAGGCTGCGTTAGGACCTTGGCCCTTTGTCTGCATGGAGGACTGGAGTCCTGATTTCAGTCTGAATGGGCTGAAATCACCCAAAAAGCATGGGTGTGAGACATTGGAATAGCCACCAAGAGATTCTGTCCTCTGCCACAGGAGTGAAGAGAGGCCCCACCTCTTCAGTACCACACCCTTCTCTACTTGGGCAGGGAGAATGCACTCACCAACCTGGAAAGGATCATTCAGGTTGGATGGTTCTGAAGTGATGGAACCTCACCTTGCCTGAAAAGGGAAAACGGAGGCAGGACCAGGTGGAGGAAGTGGTTCTTCTGCCCCAGATGAGGTGCAGGAATAGCCCCTGCACATATATTTGCTTGTATCCTACACTCAGAGATCAGATATCCAGGCTTTGCTATGAATTACTTTTTTTTTTTTTGTAATGGGGATTGACCCAGAGGTGCTTTATCACTAGCTACATTCCAGCCCTTTTCAATTTTTAGTTTGAGATGGTCTCACTAAATTGTTGAGGCTGACCTTGAACTTGTGGCCTCCTGCCTCAGTCTCCCAAGTAGGTGAGATTACAAGCATGTGCCCTTGTGCCTGGCTCCCCCTGAATTTTTGAACAGGAAAGATCTGAATTCTAGGACTAGCTAGCTCTGTGAGTGTTAGCAGATGACGGGTTAGTTACTTGCTCTCCTTCTGCCTTGGTTCCTTGAGGATAAATAAGAACAGTTACTGGGTGTCAAAGACCCTAATGACACAAAGTAGGATCCCCCAGTGACTGCAAATGAACAAACTGATCATGCATGCCTTTATTACATCCTATCATGATTGGTTTCCATGCCCTTTAGTCCCTGTAAACTTCAAGTTCCTGGAGGGTAGGAAATTGTGTTTCATTTTATACAGGGCACACATTGGCTGTCTAATACTTGTTTATTGAATGGATGCATCCATCCAGGAATGCATGAATGAATGAATGATTGTCAGTCCCCTTCCTTACTATCCTACCCGGTGTAGGGAAAAGCAATGTGAGATGGACAGCATGGGGTGGGGGCAGGCTGGCTGCAGTCACTCAGCCTGGTTTGTAGTCTGTGACTCTGCCTCCTACACCCACAGACCAGAAGCCTTAGAGATTATCTAGTCAACATTCTCACTGCACTGATGAAAAAATAAAGGCTGAGAGAGGGAAAGGCACTTGCCCAAGGTCAGACAACTCACTAATGGCAGAGCCAAGATTAACAATTAGAACTCAAGTTTCCTTGACCTCCAGCCTAGGGCATTGTACATACTTCATTGCTTTTCTGGGGCTGTTCTTCTAAGGGAGGAAGAAGGTTCAGTGAAGGCCGGTTCCAATGTCCTCTCCTCTGTCCTCTGTTAGTCCTTTTCTTACAACTAGCTTCATTCTCTCCCCTTTCACCCTATTCCATCGTCTGAAGTTTGGCTCTTGCCTTAACCCTTTACGATGCAACTAATAGGATCTTCCTTATGATACCAAGACTCATTTTCCTTTCCCCCGCTCCTTAGACCCAGGAACTTGCGGGAGCCGGCTCGCGAGGGGTGTTGGTTGACCCTCGGGCGCCCCCTCCACGGAGGACAGGAGAGGAGTTGCGGCATAGATCTTCCCAGGATGGGCGGGCGGGCAGGAGGGAGGTGTGGAAAGCAGGGCTGGGACCGGGGAAGGGGTGCGCGGAGCCCCTGTTGCTGCTCCCCTTTACGGGGTGGTTATTAGGAAGGCTTGAGGAAGGCGGAGTTTGGGGGGCCGAGGGCGGGGCTGGGCTGCGCTGGGAGGAAGAGGGGGGGCGCGCTGGCTCCAGCTCCGTTCAGACAAAAGGCGGCGGCGGGAGCGGGCGGGAGGCGGAGCGGCGCCGCGAGGGCCTCAAGGTGACACCCGCCCCCGGCCCCGGCCCCCCCAGCCCGGCCCCTCTAGCCTGCCCCCCAACCCCGGCCCCCATCCCCTTACCCCGGTGCCCTTTCCAGGCCCCCTCCCCCCGTCGGGGGGTGGGGAGCAGTGAGGGCCCCGCCCCCTCCCGCCCCTTCCCCAGGGCCAGCGCAGGATGCCCCCAGCCCCTGGCAGCCCCCCGGGAGGTCTTGAGCTCGACGCGCCCCCTCTACGCCATGTCCCCCCCTGGCTCGGCCGCGGGAGAGAGCGCCGGCGGCGGCGGCGGCGGTGGCGGCTCGGGGGTCCCGGAGGAGCCCATGGCAGCGGCGGACGAGGGCCCCGCCCGAGAGGAGGTGAGAGCCAGCGGCCCCTTCCCCCGGCGCTGCCGCGGCCTGGTCCCCATCCCCCCCGCCGTGCGCGGCCCCCGCGGTTCCGCCGCAGCGCGGCCGGCGCCCCGCACCCCGAGCCGGCCGCCACAGCCGCAGTCCGGCGCCGCCGCCCCCACCTGGCGGCCGGAGCTGTCCGCGGTGGCGAGGAGGGGGCCCGCACCGGGGGCGGGGCCAGGGGGGTCCCGGGCAGTGGGAGGGGCCTGGGGCGGGGCCTCGCGGACCCCGGGGCTGGAGCCGGGGACTAGGCTATCCCAGGGTGGGGTGAGCATGGTGGTGGGATCCTATCTTACAGAGGGGATGCTCTCTTGATGGCTATGAAGGGGGACTTTATAGGGGCTTCAGAGTCAGGAATGCACCTTGGAGAAATGGTGAGGTTACCTAGGCTAGGGCCCTTCGAAGTTCAGATGTGTATGGAAGCTGTACCTCCTGGGGTCACAGGGGTGTGAATGTGTATGTGGGGAGCACCCCATCTCCCAACCCTCTGCTCCTTTCCCTAGGGGTCCCTAAGCTCAAGAATCCT
Source organism: Marmota monax (assembly GCF_021218885.2). Lineage (NCBI taxonomy): Eukaryota > Metazoa > Chordata > Mammalia > Rodentia > Sciuridae > Marmota > Marmota monax. The sequence continues at coordinate 2,180,144 of NW_026694837.1, read as the reverse complement.
TCAGAGTCTTGGTACTAAGCATATCCCTAGTTGAGGGCCGTAGGATAGTCTTCTGAAACTGGAGACAAAGAAACTAAGGAAATTACCAGAAGCAGCCCCCCCACCGTGGGCCTCTCATGCACACTTATGCACATACATGCACACTACACTAGACCAGGAGCTCAGCAAGAGGGACAGAATTATAGGTAGAGCTCCTTCTGGTTGTGCCCACACTGGGACAAGCACATAGTCAGGTGGGCACAAAGGTGCATGTATGCACACACATCCCAGAGACAAGGCTTCCAAAAGGTATGTGCTCTTATAGGTACATGCTGTGTGCTATTTCCTATTCCACCTACCTATCCATACTAAGTCCAGGGCCTGCTGCTTGATACTATGCTCTTTCTTTCCACCCCTTTTTTCCTTTTCCTGGCTGGCCTCCAAGTTAGGCCGGCAGAACTGAAGGGACAAGTCAGGATTCCAGCAAGAGGTCATATATTACGTGACTGCTGAGTGCCAGCACCATGGTAGGCATCCAGGATGCAAAGAATTAGGCATGGGCCCTGCCCTCAGGGGTGCTCAGTCTAGAGGAGGCTCAGACATGTAAACAACTCACTGGGCCAACCATGGGACAGAATGTGCCAAATGCTTTAACGGAGCACTAAAAACTGTTTTCTGTGACAAATGGCTGGATTTCAAATGACTTTCTTCCTAACCGTGCCCCATATCCCCTGTTCCCATCCGCTCCCTAGCCACATGACTCTGCCTTTAAAAAAAAATTTTTTTTTTTTTTACTTGTTGATGGACACAATACCTTTATTTTATTTGTTTATTTTCATGTGGTGCTAGGGATCGAACCTAGTGCTTCACGCATGCTAGGCAAGTGCTCTGCCACTGAGCCATAACCCTGGCCCCAACTCTGCCTTTTTGAATACCTCCCTTTGGACTGCCTTTTGCTTAGGGACCCCATCCCCTCCTTCTCATCCTAGAACAGAGGGAAACAATAATAAGGTGTAGCAGGAAGACTCATTGGAGGAGTCCAGAAGGGGGCCTGGGCTTTCTTCTGGATCCTCCTCCAAAGAAGTGTTAGACTGATTGCCATGAGAGTTAAGAGTTGGATTGGTTAAAGGGGAGTGGCTCCTCCAGAACCTAGACTGAAAATATCTGCAAGAAGTAAGGGCCCAGCCGGGTGCGGTGGCACATGCATGTAATCCCAGTGACTCGGGAGGCTGAGGCAGGAAGATTGAGAGTTCAAAACCAGCTTCAGCAAAAACGAGGTGCTAAGCAACCCATTGAGACCCTGTCTCTAAATAAAATACAAAATAGGGCTAGGGATGTGGCTCAGTGGTCGAGTGCTCCTGAGTTCAATCCCCAATACCCCCCTAAAAAAAGTCAGGGCCCTCACCTGATAAGTGGGTGGTGACGTGGGTCCCTCCCCCCTTTCCTGGAACACCTGGAAGGGGTCTAGGCTGGCGTCCTACCTTTGCTGATGCCTATCTGTCTGTCCTCCCTTCTTCCCCATCCACACCTCCTCCTGTTTCATTACCATCTTTGTGTCTGTCTTTGCACTCTCTTTCTCTGGGTGCCATCCTATCCATCTGTGTCTTTGCTTCCTGGGCCTCCATATCTGGTTCTGATCCCTCTCTGCCTCTTGGGGTGTCTCTCCGCACTTTCCTGTATTGGCATTCTGGTCCCTTTTACTGTCCTTGTGGCTCTCTCTGGATCACTTCTGCGTTTATCTCTGGTCTGTGGTTCCCATCTCGGTCTTATGTTTTCTCTCTACACCCCCGTCTGTGTCTCTGATGCTGGTCTCTGCCCCTTCATTCCTGCGTCCATCTCTTTGCTGGGTCCTGCCACTGTGTCTGACTTCCCACTCATCTTGACCCCCTCCCTGCCCATCTGAGCAGCAGCGTCCCATCCAGCCCTCTTTCACAAAGTCCCTCTGCCGTGAGTCCCACTGGAAGTGCCTCCTGCTCTCGCTGCTCATGTACGGCTGCCTGGGGGCAGTGGCCTGGTGCCATGTCACCACAGTGACCCGCCTCACCTTCAGCAGCGCCTACCAGGGCAACAGCCTCATGTACCATGACAGCCCCTGCTCCAACGGCTATGTCTACATCCCCCTGGCCTTCCTGCTCATGTTGTACGCCGTCTACCTGGTGGAGTGTTGGCACTGCCAAGCCCGCCATGAGCTGCAGCACCGTGTTGATGTGAGCAGCGTGCGGGAGCGTGTGGGCCGCATGCAGCAGGCCACACCCTGCATCTGGTGGAAGGCCATCAGCTATCACTATGTCCGCCGAACCCGTCAGGTCACCAGATACCGCAACGGAGATGCCTACACTACCACCCAGGTGAGAGGCTGGAGGGGAGAGCAGGCCATTCAAGATGGGAGAGGGTGCACAGACTTGCACCTGTGTGTGAAAGAGCACAAGGCAGCTGTGAGCTCAAATGGGCACTGCAATAAGAGGGTGGTAAGAATAACTTAATAATAGCAAACACAGAAAGAGCCAGGCTCTGAGTACTTTACAAGTATTAAAGCATTTATTTAATACTCAGAGCAAGTCTATGAGGAAGGTGTGTCCCCATCTTACAGTTGAGGAGGCCAAGACCCCATGAGGTTAAATAACTTGTTCAAGGTCACTTAGCTAGCATGTGGATGAGATGGGAGTCAGCCCCAAGCTGTCTGTTCCAAGGTTTATACTATTCAGTGCTTATTGGCTACAGATGACTTCACAGGTCCAGTCTCACAGCATGTGCTCACCTGTTCAGTGAGGTGACTGCCACTGAGTTCTCTTTCACAGGTAAGGAGACCTAAGCTTAGAAACTGGCCCAAGGTTTGCAATTCCCGAATGATAGACTCAAAACCAGGTGTTTGGATTCCTGGTTCAAGGCTCCCAGAGGATGGTGTGGGGGAATTTATGGAGAGTCCACAAAACAATCACCACTTTGAGAATTAGACTTTGTGAGGTTCTGGAGGAGTTGTGCTGGTGACCTCTGTTTCAGAATTGGGATGCGTAGACAAAAGCCTATGAGAGGAAAGAAGGAGGTTGAGTGATAAGTAAGGCCAGAATGGGGAGCCTAGTGACAGAGAGGTTCTTCCGGGGCTCCTTTGGATACCCATTTGGAAACACACGTAAAAATGAAGACGGGGAGGCAGCTTGTGGTAGTGAGGAGCAGCGCAGGACAAAGCAGGCAGTGAGAAAAGGATCAGACAAACCAGGGATCAAGAGGAAGCAGAGCTTACTGAATGCAGTCAGGGAGGGTTGACTGTAGTCCAATCTCCTCTCTTAACTCATTGATTAAGCAAAGAGCTCAGTGTTTCCATAGCCAAGACGGTAAGATCTCCCTGCTCCAGCCGCTGCTTAAAACGGGACAGGCTTAGGGATGGACCAGGCAACAAGAACAGCAATGGGACGGGTGGTCGGGAGGGCCAGCGTGAGCAGATAGAGGAGGGCACCGTGGCACCGGCTCTTGGAGACTCCAGCCGCCTCCCCGTGCTGCAGGTCTACCACGAGCGTGTCAACACGCATGTAGCAGAGGCCGAGTTCGACTATGCGCGCTGTGGCGTCCGAGACGTGTCCAAGGCGCTGGTGGGGCTGGAGGGCGCGCCCGCCACGAGGCTGCGCTTCACCAAGTGCTTCAGCTTTGCCAGCGTGGAGGCTGAGAACGCGTACCTGTGCCAGCGCGCGCGCTTCTTTGCGGAGAACGAGGGCCTGGACGACTATATGGAGGCGCGCGAGGGCATGCACCTCAAGAACGTGGACTTTCGAGAGTTCATGGTGGCCTTCCCGGACCCAACCAGGCCGCCCTGGTACGCCTGCTCGTCGGCCTTCTGGGCTGCGGCGCTACTCACGTTGTCGTGGCCCCTTCGCGTGCTGGCTGAGTACCGCACGGCCTACGCGCACTACCACGTGGAGAAGCTCTTCGGTCTGGAGGGCCCGGGCTCGGCTAGCAGCGCGGGCGGCGGCCTCAGCCCCAGCGACGAGCTCCTGCCCCCGCTTACCCACCGCCTGCCGCGCGTCAACACGGTGGACAGCACGGAACTTGAATGGCACATTCGCTCCAACCAGCAGCTAGTGCCCAGCTACTCGGAGGCGGTGCTCATGGACCTGGCGGGGCTGGGCGCGCGCTGCAGTGGGGCAGCAGGCGGTGGCTTCGCGCCCACCTGCCGCTATGGCGGGGTGGGCGGCCCGGGCGCGGCGGGAGTGGCCCCTTATCGGCGCAGCTGCGAGCACTGCCAGCGCGCGGTCAGCAGCTCATCCATCTTCTCACGCAGCGCGCTGAGCATATGCGCCAGCCCGCGGGCAGGCCCTGGGCCCGGCGGAGGCGCGGGCTGCGGGGGCAGTCGCTTCTCGCTCGGCCGTCTCTACGGTTCCCGACGCAGCTGTCTGTGGCGCAGCCGGAGCGGGAGTGTCAACGAAGCGAGCTGCCCCACGGAGCAGACGCGGCTGTCGAGCCAGGCCAGCATGGGGGACGACGAAGACGACGACGAGGAGGAGGCCGGCCCGCCGCCGCCCTATCACGACGCCCTCTACTTTCCAGTCCTCATCGTCCACAGGCAGGAGGGGTGTCTGGGCCACAGCCACCGGCCGCTGCACCGCCACGGCTCCTGCGTGGAGACCTCACTGTGAACTCCGGCCCTGGGGAGGCCCACAATGTCCTCCCTCCTGCCCCTCGCCGCCTGGGCTCCCTGCGTGTAGCAGGGGGAGACACGATGACTGAGGCTGGGCGGGTTACAGCGGGAAGCGGGTAAGGGGAGAGCGCCCAGACGGTCCCAGGTGGGACTGAGACCCCTGCCTTCCCTGTACATAGAGACAGAAGGGTGGGAGGGGATCAACACCTCTCCTAAAATCCCACCCACCTGGGCAGAGTCGCTCTTCCAGCCCCACTCAAGTTCCTAAGGAGATGCCTCCTCCTCCTACACGCACATTCGAGATTTCCCGTCCAGCCTGTCAACGGGTCTCCTGACTGTTATTTGGCAACTGTGCTGTTGGGCCTCCTCTCAAGGGAGCAGCCCTGGCAGTGCAGCTGGGAGGTGTAGAGGCTGCGGGGAAGGGCAGTTGGGGCTTTCCTTCTTCCGTTTCATGGCCCCGCTGAGGCCTCTATTGAGGGGGCGGTGGTTTGGTGAACCCGAGGGCTGGCTTCCAACCAGCTAATGAATTCAGCGGGTCTGAGGCCAGGGTCAGGTGGCAGCCCCAATACTCCATCTCCACGTCGTGGAAATGTTGCTGTCCTTTTCTTGGCGCTGGCCCCAAAGCTTGGGGTTTCCTTTCTGCCACTCCCTCCGCTGTTGTTTATCTCACTGAGCCCCAGGAGCCAGATCCTGGAGGGACTGTGCTCACCACACCTACGTCACTCATCCCTGGCTCTGAAGAGCTGTTGCCAGGGTGCAGGGGGAGGGGAGGGGAGCCATAGAGGGCAGAACGCCTCAGTCCTCTCTGGAAACTCCCGCAGCCTCCCAGCAGCAACCTCCTCACCTGGGTTCTGGGCGGGTGCTCCCTTTAGAGAGACTCAGGTGCCACCCTGGCAATACTCATTAGAGCTGGCCAGGGTGAGTGACTAAGTGGAGAGACCCCAAGATACTTGTGTGTCAAGCAGAAGAATTAAAGAGCAGAGGGCAGCGGAGGGTACAGTGAAAGGACTTCTAAAGATAGGGGTGCCCGGGTGGCAGCCCTTTCCTCCCCCAGAACCATGCGGAGGAGTGGAATGTGCTTGCCCCTTTTACACGCCTCTCTGGGGCTGAGGATGGTGTCATAAGTCCCAGCTGGAGAAATACTCAATTCCAGTGGCAGGGTCAGAGGCAGGAATTCTCTGAATCTTGCCTGACCACTCCATCTTCCTCTATCCCACAAGCTGAAGCCCTGCTGTGTGTTCCAGGGTCTTCAGAAGGGCATCCTGCCACCGCCCCAAGGCGCTGGCCTCCCGTCCTGTTCCCCTAAAGCTCTGACACCAACTTCTCTCCCCCTGTGCTCTTCCACTCCAGTGTGTGTCAGCGTGCATGTCTTGTACAACCCATGCCCTCCCAACTGCCCTGGCTAAGGTTTTCCCAGCAGATTTAGCGTCCCAGGGTTGAGCTCACTTTTCAGCCTAGACGGGATTCCCTGGGGCCACCCAGGCACGGCCCACCCCTGCTGCTTCTTGCTTTGCCTCAGCCATCAGATCTCCACCTCCAGCCTCTCCCATATTCCTCCAGCCCAGCCAGGCCTGCCCTATAGAGGGGTGTGGCCTCCACCTATGCAACATCACCCTGGCTCCCCTTCCCTCCTTTCCAGGAGGAAACGGGGTGGAGGGAATGGACAAATTGTGGAGACACCATAGCCCATGGCTCATCAAGGAGTTGAACTTTCCAATCACATAGATAGCTGAGAGGAGGAGGGAGGGGACATCAGAGAGGGAGAGGTTTGGGCAGAAGGGAACAGCTGCCCACTGGGTTTTCCTGGGCAGCAGTGCTCACCTGCCTGCCAGTATGAAAACTGCCTGGACCCTGAGTCTGTGCTTATCAGGGATCTGGAAGCAGGAACACCCTTCTTTCCTCTGAATTGACATCTGTGAGGTACAGGTGGTGAGTTGTGGCCTCAGGCCCCAGTTCTTGGCCTGGCACATGGATGTCCTGTCCTCATATGGGGTCATCCTGGCCACCTTGTGGCTCCAAGGCTGGAGGAACTTGGCTCCTCCCTCAGGCCCAGTCCTGAGGCCACAGCCTAGCCTCAGAAGACGGGAAGAGGAGCCCCTGTTATACTTTTCCCCTGAATGGATCATTTCTGCCTAGGTCATCTTACACAGACAGACTCAGCTCCCACACACGCACAGACTTAGAGAGAAACCAATTCTTTGGTCTATTTTCTTGGTGACTTTATTGATTGCCAGGGAAAACGAAAACCAGAAAATTAATCTCTAAAATTAAACTTTACACTGAATGTTCTTGTTTCTCTAATTAGAACCTCTGCTAGCAGCTGTGGCTACACACACACCTACCCTCACACCTACACGTTTGCACTCCGGAACTGTCAGAGGGTGTCAGGCATGGAAGGACTTTAGGTGGCCCAGACAGGCACATGCTGCAGTCACTCCCAAGCCCCCTTTGGTGCTCTGCTCAGCGCCTGTTTGTTAGAAGTCTCTAGAAGGCAGGCACTCCTGGATTGTGGTTGTAGCCCATGGCCCGCCCTATGGGGACATGGGTTTGGAGGCTCTGGGCCACTCAGCCCAAAGAGAATGGAGGATGAAGCTCAGCCTGAATCCATCAGTCAGGTCCTCTTGTGGCCCCATGGGCTGATGTGATTCCTGTGGGTTTGGTCCCAGGTTGGGCAGCCACAGAGTGCTGGGGATTCATGGAGAGCACCCGGAAGGCTCCATGGTCCTGGGGATAAGGGCTTGTGGGGTGGGCTGGGCCTGGCTGGGGAGAAGACAGGTCTCTGTCAATTGGGTGCATCACACTGTGGCCTTTCTGTTGTGGATATCCAAGCGCAAAGATTGTACAAATCAAACTGGTGGATAATAAAGTTGCGGATGACTCACTGATCTCTCTTTCCCAGTGTGCGCTGCTTCCCTATCTCCTTTGTCCTGCAAGAAGCTCCCTGGGGTGGATGGCAGGAGTAATACCACACTTCCTCAGCAGTCATTCTCTACGATTGCCTCCTCAAGGGAGGTCTGAGCTCCTGTCACCCATTGTCCCTTTCTCAAATTGAGAGTTGGGGATTAGGGGATGGTGTGACCTATAGAATGTGACCAACATGACCCTATAGAATCAGGCAACAGGAAGGTGGCAGAAAGAGCCAGGCATGATTCTACTGTAGCCAGAGGGGAGAGAGAGAGGGAGAAGGAGAAGGAGAGAGTGAGAGAGAGGAAGAGGGAGAGAATGTGTATATGTACTTGAAGGTTAAGGATCTGCGCAGTAGAGAGGAATATGGGAGTGGTGAGCCAGGGAGGTGGGCAGCCCTCACAGGAGAAAACCTGTCTGATCAGGTACAGTCCTCAGAGTCTTCTCTGCCTTACCTATTGCTGGAAGGAGTTGGTCATTTGTGGGGTCCAGTAATCCTTTTTCTGGGTCCCAAAACTAGGTGTCTGCTTTATACTGCTTCTTTCCCTATCTCAGTTCCCCTTCCCCACCTCCCATCGGTTTGCCTATGACCCTCTATCACATACTTCAAGGACTGGTCTCCCCTCCCCCTTCCTCTGAACCACTGTGACATTCTGCAGCAGAGTGCCCAGCAAAAGCATGAAATTCCCGATGGAGCTGAGGTAAAGACCCAAGTCAGGTCCCTGTCCCCACTCTTATTCCACAGAATGATCAGGGTCATTGGCAATGATGGGAGACGTCAAATAGCCAGGATTCAAGGTCCGCTGACGGGCAGCTTCCCGGTTGGCACAGAGGGCCTGGCCAATGAGGTACTCGCTCTCCTGGGCTACATCTGATAGGCGGAGGTCAAATTCCAGGAGGGTCTTGTTGTCTGACATGCCTTCCAGGAGCTGCTTGCCACCATCCTGGGACAGTAGGAAAAGGGAAGGGTCACTTTTCATCATCACCCAGGATCACGTGCACACACATATTTTAATATGGATATGTCTAAACAATTTCACAAAACCATACTTAACCTATCTATGCATGCTGACCCGTTCTGTCCCATTCTACTTGAAAAATGGTGGTCAAGATCCCTAAATTTATTTTTCAGTCTCAGTGGTTTGAAAAACTTGGATGTCTAGCATCTGGGTAGGTCTTGGAATGTGGGACTATTCTGTCTAGGGAGATGTGAGGGGGAATTTGGGCAGGGTGACAAAAATAAAAAAAGGAGACAGGAACAGTGTTCTCCCCTTCACTGCCTCTGGGCATGTCCCCATATGAGATGTCAAAACTTCAGCTGCCATCTTGGGAGCACCAGAGAGGCCATGGCCATGGGACTGGCACTGAATGGAGAGATTTGTCAGCTCCAGGATCCCCACTCTGGGGCTTCTGGTTATGTGAGATCCTAAATATTCCTCCTGTTTAAGTCACTTCCTGGCTCAGTTTTCTGTTACTTGCAGCCAAGAGCATATCTATGGTGCACATGGTGCATGCCTGACAGGCATAGTGGGCGAGAGTGCAAGGTTGTTCTCATGGAAGGTGTGAAAGAATGACACCTTGGAAGGTAGAATATTGCTGTTCTGTGGTTGTATCCCAATAGTGTGTTGTGAAGTCAATTTAATGGGTCACAGAAGCATTTAAAAAAATGAAATAAAACAGAATCCGAAGAAAAATAGGATAAATCACAGACAGTAAATGTAAATTTCAATGATATTATGTTTATATGCATGTCCACTGGGTGTTCACATAACTTTGATTTCCATTTTCTTTTTGGTACTGGGGATTAAACCCAGAGATGCTGAGCTATATATATCTCTAGTCCTTTTTCAATTTTTATTTTGAGACAGAGTCTAGCTGAGTTGCTGAGACTGACCTGAAATTTGCAATCCTCCTGCCTCAGCCTCCCAAGTCACTGAAATTACAGGCATGTGCCACCAAACCTGGCTGTAACTTGTATTTTTTAAAATTATTTTTTTAGTTGTATATGACTCAATACCTTTATTTTTATATATTTATTTTTTATGTGGTGCTGAAGATCAAACCTAGTGCCTCATATGTTCCAGGAAAGCACTCTGTCACTGAGCCACAACCCCAGCCCTGTAACTTGTATTTTTTATTCCAGGACTTGGTCAAGGAAGTTTGAAAATCACTGTCAGAAAGGACTCAGGCTGGGTTGGGAATATAGTGGTAGGCTTGAACCCCAGCTTTGTCAAAACAGAGCAAAATAAAAAAAAGAAAACAAAACAACCCCCCATTTGATTGTATAGATTTAAAGATTAAAGGAAAAATATTGGATATTATTGCATACGCATATATTATAGCATAGTATGTATGCATATTCAGTGCAGAGTGTAGTAACTCAAGCTGTGATTTCTTCTTCTTTTTCTTCTTTTTTTTTTTTTTTTTTTTTTTGCAGTGCTGGGGATCAAACCAGGGCATCATTCATGCTAGGCAAATGCCCCACCACTGAGTCATACCACCCGCCCCCATCTATAACCTCTCGATACTTGTCCTGCAAGGGTCCCATGGCAGTTGGGTTTTGTTTTGTCTTTTTAGTGATAAAGGCAACCCAGGGTTGCTTTATCACTAAGTCACACCCCCAGCCCTTCATATTTTTTAGAGACAGGGTCTTGCTAAATTGCTTAGGGCCTAGCCGTGTTGCTGAGGCTGGCCTTGAACTCGTAATCCTCTTGCCTCAGCCTCCTGAGTTGCTAGGATTACAGGCCTGCACCACTGTGCCTGGTTTCCCATGGTAAGTGGATTCCACACTCACCCTCTGCCTGCCCCCAAAGAGAGGACTCACCAGCCCGATGTGGTTGCAGGACAGGTTGATGCTGGTGAGCGTAGTGTTGATGGCAAGCACCTGGGCGAGGAGCGTGGCTGTGGGCTCGGACAACTCATTGCCACCAAGGTTCAGTGTGGTAAGGCACTTGTTGGTCTGCAAGGCATGGGCAAGTGCCTGGCCGCCCTCATCTTCGAGGCAGTTGAGGCGTAGGTTGAGGGAAATGAGGTTGGTGTTGTGTGCCAGGGCGTGAGCCAACGACTGCGCGCCCGGCCCACGTACTTGGTTGTTGGCCAGGTTAAGCACGCGCAGGCGGCTGTGGCTGAGCAGCTTTGCAGCAGCACATGCACCACGGTCCCCAATGAGGTTGTGCGACAGGTCCAGCTCCCTGAGGGCTGGGTGGTCAAGCAGGCTGCGGATCAGGATGCGGGCCTTCTCATCGTCCACCTTGCTTCGAGTCAGCCTGAAGATCTGAGGGTAGGTGGAGGGTCTATAGCACCTGCCAACAGGGCAGGCTGCCCACCTACTCCCCTTTTGCAGGTAGAGAAGGTACCAAAGGTAGCTACGAGGAGGTCTGAGACTCTGTTCCACTGGTATTGGCCACCCAGCTGGTTCTTGGACAGGACAGGTCTACCCAGTGGTACAGAATTGGTGGTAGGTTGCAGAGGGACATGTTATTCCTTTTTTTTCTTTTTCCCAGTAGTGGGGATTGAACCTATTGGTGTTCTACCACTGAGCTACATCCCCATCCCCCCCTTTTTAATCCCCATCCCTTTGTTAACTTTCTTTTTTTTTTTTGCGCGGGGTGGGGTGGGGGCTCTTAAGCACTGATCCACATCCGCAGCCCTTTCTTACATTTTAGTTAGAGACAGGGTCTCACTAAGTTGCTTAGGGCTTTGCTAAGTTGCTCAGGCTGGCTTTGAACTCGTGGTCCCTCCCGCCTCAGCCTTCCAAGCTGCTGGGATTACAGGTGTGCACCACGGCCTGGGCTGCTTTGTTTTGTTTTACTGCTGGGAATGGAACCTAGGGCCTGGCTCTTGCTAGACACATGCTCTACCACTGAAGTACACTGCCAACCCTAAGGACAGGAACTCTTGAAAGAGGTTAGCTGGGGAGACAGGAAGTGGGGAGGGAGGATGAGAAACAGAAAACAATGGAATGAAAAAATAAAAGGTACAACCCGAGATATGAAAAATTGTTCTGTATTTGTGTAATAAGAATTGTAATGCATTCCGCTGTTGCTTTTTTTTTTAATCAATAAAAAAATAAGAAAAGGAAGATGGTGGGTGCTGGGAGCCATTAGCCAAGTAAGTATGACAATTTCCTTGCCAGCGTACCCCATGTTGCAGTGACATTGAATGTACTTAACCTTGCTCAAGGACCAAGGCAGATTAGGGTGTTCCCGGTTTTAAGATAATCTTGTTTAGGGCGTTCCCAGTTTAGGTTCCAGGTTTAAGGTTTAAGATTATTCCTGCTGGGAATAGGGCGTATCCTGCTGCCTGAGTTCCCCTTGAGTTCTCACGGGATTCAGACAGTATATTTTGGAGATAGAAGCCCAGTGGAGGAATTTGGGAGAGAAGGTGGATTTGGGAAGAGAACGTGGATTTCCCCAGAACGTGATTGTAGACGGCTGGTGTGAGTTCGGGAATAAAGAGTTGCTGTTTGAATCTACAAGCTGTGTGGTGGCTCGTGATTGTGTGCCCAGCCAGACTTCGGCATTTGTGCCCAGCCAGACTGTGGCAGGTGGGGATAGCATTATGAATGTTGTACATAGGAGCTTGTCCCCTCTGCTTCCCACTGGCTGTTCCCTATCCTCTGACTCCCTTCAGACTTCTCTGTGGCTGGCCTCTCTCTCCCTTCCCTTTAATTCTTTCCTTCCTTTACTGCCCTCTTAGCCAGGTCAAAGCCTGGTGAAAGTCCTCTTGTATTTTTATTGCATTTACCTGATGAAGCCCAGAATCTGGATCAGCCTTGCTCTCTATTTTCTGCATGCCTTATGCCTAGTCAACGAACAGGATGGAAAACATCACCTGATGGGACTGATTGGTATCATTGGCACCACCAGCAGGCCTTCAGTGCTGTGTACCTATGCAACTTTACTTCTCTGGACAACAAACTCTTTCATAATATACAATGACTATTTTATTTTATTTTACTTATAAATATTGTTTGGTATCAGGGATTGAACTCAGAGGCTCTCTACCATTGAGCTGCATCCCCAACACTTTTTATTTTGAGACAAGATCTCAATAAGTTGCCCAGGCTGGCCTTGAATTCGTGATCCTCCTGCCTCAGCCTCTTGAGTTCTTGGGTTACAGGCATAAGTCACAATACCCAGCTTTACAACAATTATTGTTGTTGTTGTTGTTATTATTATTATTATTATTAGGTACCAGGGGACTGAACCCAGGGGCATTTTACCACTGAGCTACAGCCCAGATGTTTTTGAGTTGCTCAGGCCTCACTAAATTGCTGAGGCTGGCCTTGAACTTGCTGTCCTCCATCCTCAGCCTCCTAAATCCCTGGAATTACAGGCATGCACCATCGTGCCTGGCTACAATAACTATTTTAACCTTTTCCAACCTCAGACTCCAAGGGGCCTCCCTATAGAACTCCCTTTCAGCTTGTGGACTCTCCTGACTTCTCAGCAACTGAATGGGATCCCATTTCTGATATCAAACACACACCCACTGCTCCTCACCACATCCCCACTTCCACTGCCCAAGGCCAACTGCCTCACATCAGTGCTAGATCCCACTGTTCTTGCCTTTTCAAGAACTTTCCCTGATCCATGGACCTGGACTTCTCCTCCCCCTCCCCCTCCCCCTGAAGCTGTTTTTTTTTTTTTTTGCGGGGGGGGGGGGTGGTTACCAGGGATTGAACTCAGGGGCACTCAACCTGAGCCATATCCTCAGGGTCTCACTGAGTTGTTTAGCACCTCGCTGTTGCCGAGGCTGGCTTTGAATTTGTGATCCTCCTGCCTCAGCCTCCCAAGCCGCTGGGATTACAGGCATTCGCCATCTTGCCTGGTCCTCCAGCTGTTTTTAAGTTGCTTAGGGCCTCACTAAATTGCTGAGGCTGGCCTCAAACTTGCTATCCTCTATCCTCAGCTTCCTAAGCTCCTCCTCTTTCCTCTCCCCCTCCTCCCCTTCTTTTTCTCCTCCTCTTCCTTATTCTTCCTCTAAAACTATCTTTTTTACTTTTTCTACATTTTTTTAATTGGTGCATTATAGTTGCACACACAATGGTGGGATTTGTAGTTACACAGTCCTACTGGTACCTTTCTTCTGCATTTGCCCCTTTTATGCAGGTGGATGGGGCCTTGCTTTCATTCTAAACATGCAAGTTTCTTAAGAAAACCCAACACCCTCATCTATCACCTCTCTCCTCATCTCTGCTTCCCAGATGAGTTCTCCAAGAAGCTGGTCTCAGCCGCCCCCTTTCTCACTTCCCACTCTCCCCATGAACCACGCTCACAGCTTGTGCTCCTGGAATGCCTCTGAACCTCCTCTCAGGGACGTCCAGGTTTGCAAAGGCCAGTCCTTGGCTGCACCCTACCCCATTGCTCACTCCCTCTACTTGAAACACGTGCCTCTGTCGCTCCGTGACACAATGCCATCTCCCCCTCTGCCTGCCTGCAAGCTCTTGCCATCAACACCACATGCCAAGTCTCTCTCCTTCCCTCACACTTGGTTCTCCCTTATGAGACTCCATCCAAATGCAGGCCTTCACGGGCCATGTTGATAACACGGCACCTGTTTCCATGTTCAATTCAGACTCTTCAGCTGAGTGTCGGACCCTCTACCCAACTAACAAGATGACCCCTGCTCTAGGATGTCTCACACTGGAACTCAAAACAGGGGTCCCCCTCAAGACAGCGGTCCCGGATCCCCTGTCTCTGCCGCAGCCCCCTCCAATCATCTGGTCTCACGAGCAAGAATCCTTGATGTCTCCTGCTGCTTCCTTCTCTTCTACATCCTTCTGAGGCCAGCGAGACCTAACCCTAACCCTAATCTTAACCCTAACCCTACTGATCATACTGCCTCCGTACCTCTTGAGTCTCCCCACCTCTGCAGACACCTCCATGGTTCAAACTACCCTCATCTCATCTGTGTTTGGCAGTGGTCTCCCAGGTCACCTGCCATGTCCACTGTTGCCCTTCCCATTCTCCTTCCCAAACATGGTCATCTTTTCATCTTTTCCAATAACATGACCATCCTTTTGACTGACACCCTTGGATGGTGCTATGGTTTGTCCTCCAAAGGATCACTGTGTTGGAGACTTCATCACTAGTGTAGTGAACCTTTAAGAGGCGGAGCCTAGTGGATGGTGGTGGAGTCACCAAGGGTGCTTCCCTCAGAAGAGATTAATGTAGTTCTCCTGGGACCCCATAAGAGCAGGTTGTTATAAAGTGAGATCATCCCATGCACTTGGTTTCTTCCTTACCTGTTTCCCTTCCTGCTTCTCTACCACATTGTGGAGAGGAAAAGCAACGGGTGGTATCATGCTGTATGGACCCTTCAGCCACCAAAATTGTGAACCCAATACACTTTTCCCCACCCCAATGCATGCCAGGCAAGCACTCAGCCACTGAGCTATATCCTCAGCCTCCACCTCTTTTCTTCATAGTATACCCAGCCTCAGATATGTTGGTATAGCAACAGAAAGCTGACTGATCCAGATGGTGCCCCAGAGCTCTTCAGGATAAAGATAGATTCCTTGACAAGGCCTCTTTCCCCCAGTGATTCCGGCTGCTGATTGGCTTTCCCTTTTTATCCCATCCCTGTTCCCCCATATTCATGGCTCCAGCCACACGGCCTTCTCTTCAGGCCCTGGAATTAGCTGTGTATTGACCATACCCAGGGGCCTGTATGTGCTGCTCCCTCTGCCCGGAGTGAGCTTGTCTCTTTCCTCAAGACTCTAACTCCCACTCTTCCTTATAATCACTATACAAGTGACACTTTCTCAGGGTAGCCTTCCTGGGCAAGGTCAAATGTCCCTTTTATAATCTCTCATAAGAATGTCTTTTCTGTGGGCTGAGGCTGTAGCTCAGTGATAGAGCACTTGCCTAGCATGTGTGAGGCACAGGGTTCAATCCTCAGCACCACATTAAATAAATAAATAAATACATAAATAAATAAATATGTTTTTTAAGAATGCCTTTTGGTTTTTTTTTAAAGCATGCATTTCATCCCAGTTTAGGGTTACCAGAGGCAATACAAGATGGCCCGGTGCAGGTAGCTCAGTGGTAGAGCAGGTGTTTAGTGGGCAAGAGACCCTGGGTTTGATTTCTAACAGTCCAACAGTCCAACAAACAAACAAACAAACAAGGCAAACAAAAAGCACTAAAAGAGGATGCCCTGTTCAGTTTAAATTTCAGATGAACGAGTATGTCCCATGGAATATTTGGGACATAACTTCTAAAAAATTTGTTATTTTTCCGAAATTCAGATTTAACTGGACATCCTGTATTTCTAGTCGCTAAATTTGGCAACCCTTTGTCTAGTTACAATTTTACATTTATATGATTGCTCATTAGTGCCATTCATCCCTCCAGACTGTTAGCTGCAGAGGGCACAAATAGTATAATTTTGCTCTCTAGATCTTCAGCACCTGGGACAGGGCCTGGAGCACAGATGTTTGTAGGATGACTAACTGGCTGGCGAACTGAGCCTCCTTCATCTACATACCCTGAAGCTAGTCGCTTGGTGCAGGATGCATTTTAAAAAACAGTCAAGTCTGGGTCTGGGGGTCTGCGCCCGTGCTTAGTATGCCTATGTGAGGCCCTGGGTCCAATCCCCAGCACCCCAACAAAACCCCGCAAACTCCTAGGTGGATGCATGAAAAAAAAAAAAAAAAAACTGGAAAGAAGCAGATGGGAGTAGAGAAGGGAGAGGAGGGAATCCGGAAGACGCTGGGGAGAGAAGGTGGGGCTACGCAGGGGGCAAATGGTACCTTAAGGGTGTGGCATGCCTTGATGGTGGCCGCCAAGGAGTGACAGTCTCGGTAGGTGAAAAGGAAGAGGTTCCACTCGAAGTTCATGCCACAGTCTTTGACACCGTACACCAGGTCCAGCTCCTCCAGGTGGATCAGGCCGGCCACCAGATCGCCCAGCTGGTAGTGGTCCATGGTGGGCTCCTCCGACTCCACCTCGCTTTCCGACTCGGACAGCTCCCGGGTCAGCGGCGAGGTTGGGAGCTGCACTGGTGGAAGGAACTGATCCACACGGATCCTGCGCACGTAGTTCCTGCAGAGGGGCAGCAAGTCGAGGATGACGCTGGGGTCCGTGGTACCCGGGATGAAGTGCTTCAGCAAGTTCTCCAAGTGCCTCTCGAAGAACATGTGTTTCCAGCTGCCGCCATGCTTGGCCACGTGGCACACCGGCCAGCGCGTCGTGCAGCAGTGACGCCAGTAGTTCTCATCTTCGATCAAGTTGGCCGTCACAGCCAGCGGCAGGTCAGGGGACAGGTGGTTCAAGACCTTCTGCTGGTGCTCTGGGAGCAGCTGCTTCAGAATAGGGTTTTCTTGGGGAGAAGAGGAAGGAAAACAGGGGATAGGTCTCAGTGTTGGGGATATGACAACATGGTTCCCTGGGGTTGGCTTTCCTGGGGGCACTGAGGAAAGGAAAGACCCTTTTTGCCCTTGGGGAGCTCCACTCCGAAAGGAGAGACAGCCTTTGCTCTAGGAGGCTCAATGGGAGGGGAGATGAGAAGTCATAGCCCGAGAATATTCCCTGCCTGCAGCTCAGTATCTGGGCTCAGGGAACCCCGGTCCAGGATAAATCTCCACTCCAATCCTCCATGAAAACCTCCTCAGATGGAGGAGATAACCCCTGACTCCCAGTCTGACCCGATTCATTTATTTGAAAACAAATATATTTGCTTTAACACCTACTATGTGCCAGACACTTTCTAAGCGCTGGAAATATAAACATGTAGGAGACAGATGAAGCCCCTCCCCCTCAGAGTTGACATTCCAGCCAGCAGAGGGCCACAGTAAATGAGGTCAGGTGGCAGTAGTTGCTGGAGGCAAATGATGGTCCTGTCCTCCGAGAGCCCCCCTGCTATGGGAGGGGCTGGCAGTAGTCTTTGGAAAGTGTTAACGTTTTGGGATCAGAGGGTACAGAACAAATGAGGAGGAACCCACACAAACCAGGGAGACTCCATCTGGGAGGAGGGGTTAACCAGGGAGGGCCTTCCAGAGGAGGAGGTGAATTTGGTTCAGGTCAAGTTTTGCTGGAGAATGTGGACAAGACTGGGAAAGGACGCAGGGGTGGGGGTTTGCTGTGTGTGGGGGGTGGTTGCTGTGGAGGGGGGGGTTGCTGTGGGGGGGTGGGGGGGTTGCTGTGTGGGTGGGAGTCTGGTGGGGCCCGAAAGTGAGGCAGCACCAGACATTGTCTGGGTGCCTGGTGAAAGGGAAGTCCCCAGCAGCTAGGAGGATGCTACCAGGGGGTGCAGGCTGCCCCAGGACCTTGTTTCTGGGGTCTCCACACCAGGAAGCCTCCACTCCTGCCTCCCTCCTGGTCTGCTCCTGCCCTCCCAAGCCCAAGCTGGGCAGGCTCACTCTCGAAGTTCTTGATGATGTGCTGAATGCAGAGCTCTGTGAGGAGGGGCACAATGGCCAGTGACCACTCAGCATCCTCAGCGATGATCCGGCGCATGTGACGCACATTTGTGGGCTTGCTCTTTGCTGGGAGTGGGCCTGAGGAGGACACGGTCTTCGAAGGCTGTGGGCCTACGTTTGAAATCTGGCTTGCAGTGGGCGGCGGGCCCTGGTTGGAGACTGTGGACTGGCTGGGGACGGACACTAATGGTGGTGTTAGGGTGCCCTGCATGCTGGGGCCTGGCAAGGAAGGAACACGAAGCCCCTTGGTGACCTTGCAACAGGAAACTTCTCAGACTGGCCGGTCCTTGGTTCAGATGGGGACCTAGAGCAAAAGAATGGGGGGAGGGGTACAGGTGTTACTTTGGAGGATCTCAGCAGAGTGGTGCTTAGCTGTCAGGGTCTGGAGTGGAGAAGATCCAGGTATAAATCCCAGTGTGGCCTTGGGCCAATTACTGGACCTCTCTGAGTTTCAGAGAGGTTAAATGAAATTTTACCCTGTGAAATAAGGGTTACAGGACCAATAGGATTATTTGGAGGAGTAAATATACAAAGAGGTATTGTATATTGTCTAATACATGGAACTGTAGCAAGGAGCAGCCCAAATTTTTAGATAATAATAGTTACACAGGAATTACAGTCATTGCTATACACCCACTCTTTTAGTTTA
Source organism: Marmota monax (assembly GCF_021218885.2). Lineage (NCBI taxonomy): Eukaryota > Metazoa > Chordata > Mammalia > Rodentia > Sciuridae > Marmota > Marmota monax. The sequence goes on along the minus strand of NW_026694837.1, from coordinate 2,161,556 downwards.
GTTTTTTGTTTTTTTTTGGTACAGGGGATTGAACCCAGGGGCTCTTATCCATTGAGCCAAATCCTAGTACCCCCTTTTAAAATACATTTTATTTAGAGACAGGGTCTTGCTGAGTTGCTTAGGGCTTTGCTAAGTTGCTAAGGCTGCCTTTGAATTTGTGATCCTCCTGCCTCAGCCTCCTGAGCTGCTGGGATTACAGGTGTGTGACACCGTGCCCAGCTTCAGTTTTTTTATGTATATTAACTCATCCTTACAAAAGTTTTCTAGGTATAGGTACTTGTATTTTCCCCATGATTCTAATGAGAAACTGAGGTACAGAGAAGCTAATTGATTTGTTCAATGTCACACAGTTTATAAATAATTAATTCATTTTATTAAATTCATATTCTGAACCCTACATGTACTGTGCCTCCGAAGGTGAGGGGATTCAGTATGTATTGCTAAAAGACTGAGGTTTGCGAAAGAGCCATTTAGTTCAGAACAGCTCTGTGCATTAAACATTTCGCAGAAAGAACAGCAACTGCCTGACCCTGAGGACTGGGTTGAGAATAGTATGACCAACAGAAATACAAGGTGACCCCAAATGCAAGCCATGTTTGCTATTTTAAATTTTCTAATACCCCTATTCAAAAAGTAAAGAGGGATGGGCTGAGGTTGTGGCTCAGTGGCAGAGCGCTTGCCTCACACATGTGAGGCACTGGTTCTATCCTCAGCACTACATAAAAGATAAATAAACAAAATAAAGATATTATGTCCATGTATAATATATACGTAAAGAGGGTTGGAGGTGTAGCTCAGTGGTTGAGTGCTTGCCTAGTATCCACAGCATGGCAAAAAAAAAAAAGTTTAAAAAAAAGGTGAAATTAATCTTGCATTTAAATCAGTATGTCCATGATTTTGCCATTTAAATATGTAATCAACAAAACTATTAAAATATGTTTTTAGCCCGTGCTGTGGTGCACATTTGTAATCCCAGTGGCTCGGGAGGCTGAGGCAGGAGGATCACAAGTTCAAAGCCAGCCTCAGCAACAGCAAGGGGCTAGGCAACTCAGTGAGACCCTGTCTCTAAATAAAATACAAAATAGGGCTGGGGGTGTGGCTCAGTGGTCGAGTGCCCCTGAGTTCAATCCCTGGCACCCCCCCCCCCATTTGTTTTTATACCCAGTTTTCAGAATCTGATACTCCATAGGAGCACTGAGTGTCTGAGACCGTTGAGGGCAGGGCAGGGCGGGTTGAGACAGGAGAGAGGACCCGCACACACGCCTGCCCAGGCCGCCAGGCTCTCCACCTCCTCCCTGCCAGGGGCTCCAGCTCTGGCCCCTCCCTTCAGCCTCCGCCCAGTCTTCTGGTTCTCCAGACAGCAGTGGGCTGGCGTGGGAGGGGAGAAGGCAGCTAAATCTGGGGCTGAAGACAGAAGGCGTTCGCCCACTCCTCCAACCTTGCTGCGGGGCGCCCCTGTCCTGAGACCTGCAGGTGGAGACCAGCTGCCCCGGCGCTGGCTGCTCCTCGGGCAGTTCCCCCTCCGGTGGCGCCCTGACCCAGTGCACTGTGCAGCGTCCGGCGGGAAGGAACATTCTGATCCAACAAACGCGGCCTTGGCAGAGGGAGGAACCAGATGGTGCTCCCCAAGCCTGCCAGGCATCTCAAGGAGGAAAAGCCTGGCTGAGAGGGGGTTGGGGACAGGGCCAGTGTAGGGAAGATATTTATGCATTGTGACACCCCTCATGCAGATCAAATGCAAATTCCCAGATTGGGTCCATCCAGCCTTTTGGCTAATGGCTTCTCAGACAGAGGGTGGGGCTGGAAGCAGGTGTTGTGTGGATGCACGGGTCTGACTTTGCATTTCTGGCTTTGCTGATTGCTATGTAACCTTGGCCAAGTTACTTACCCTATCTGAACTTCAGTTTTCCTTATCTGTAAAATGGGATACTAATATCTTCCTAAGAAGACTACTGTAGAGATTCCTTTGTGATAATATTTGCTTAATATTGATGAAAATTGAAAAGGGTGCTGGAGGGGTGTTAGAGGCACTATGGAAGGCAGGGATGCTGACCTGGCACCTTTGAATGAGTGCCCTTTTCTATTTCCAGGGAGAGGTGAAGGACAAGGGGCAGTGGTGGTATTGGGGGCTAGATGCAAGCAGGAGAGAGGTAATGGAAGGGAGTCACAGGTGACAGGTTAACAGGTCAGCCCTGCTACTGCCAGCCCTGCATCTGGACTCCTGGGCTCTTTCTAAGGTTCTAGCTTAAAACATTCTGTCGTTCCCCTTGTCTGGGACAGTTCTCAGCCAAGCAGGACTGGGCTGGGCAGAGGAAGCGCCGGGGTTACTTGTAGGCATTGTCTTGGGGGAGGCGCTTCTGTCATTACTCACAATGCCACCCGGCCTCACTACTCTGGGAGGCAGGACTTGCTCCTTCCTCCTGGGGGCCACACCTCGAGGAATCCTACCTGGGCCAGGTGAGATGCCCTTGGGGACAGGACAGCCCTAGGCTTAGGGCCTGTAGCCCACTCTCTCAGGAATGGGCAGCTTTTCCTAAGGCCTGGTCCTGACAATTCTCGCTGTTGTTGGGGGGCTGTAGTCTGCCCCTGCTGTGGCATGGCGCAAGGGACCCACCATGGCTCCCCAGGGCGCTGGCCAACTCTTCAGAAGGAAGGGGCGGAGCCTGACTCTGGGAGGCTGCCACCTGCAGGGCTGGAATAGAAATAGGCCCTGCCACCTTCCGTGTTTACAGAAACAGCAAGGCCACCGGGTTCTGATGTCATTTTAAGGCAAATGTTGAAGACATTAACTGCATAATAATTTTCACTTGATCAACTCTTTTAAAAATTAGACTTTATGAAAATATTTTTGGCAGATACCTTATTATCAGACACAGAGGATTTTTCTAAGCAAGATTTTAATTTTTAAATGTTTCCAAATATTTTTTAAAAATATATGTATACATGGGTTGGGATTGTGGCTCAGTGGTAGAGCGCTTGCCTAGCACAGGTGGGACCTGGATTCAATCCTCAGCACCACATACAAATAAAGGCATTGTGTTGTGTCATCTACACCTAAAAAATAAATATTAAAAAATATAAATGTATACACATATTTGTTACTGGAGATTGAACCCAGGGGTGCTTAATCACTGAGCCACATCCCAGTCCTTTTTTAAAAAAATATTTATTTTTTAGTTTCAGGTGGACACAATGTCTTTATTTTATTTTTATGTGGTGTTGAGGATTGAACCCAATACCCCATGCATGACAGGCAAGCACTCTACTACTGAGCCACAACATCAGCACCCCAAGTCCTTTATATGTTTTATTTAGAAAGGGTCTTACAAGTAGTTGCTTAGGGCGTGGATAAATTGCTGAAGTTGGCCTCAAACTTTCGATCCTCCTGCCTCAGCCTCCTGAGCCACTGGGATTACAGGTGCACAACACTGTGCCCAGCTTAAAAATCTTTTTAAAAAACTAATAGTAGAGCATATATATATGTGTGTGTGTGTGTGTGTGTGTATATATATATATATATATATATATATATATATATATATATACACATACTTAAAAGGGTAATGAGCAAAACCAACTCCTTGCCTTGCAGTGGCTCTTGTAAAGCCGGTATGAAGCACAGCTCCTGCCTTGGCTGCCCTTGGTCACCACCACCTGGCTCTCCCACTGCTCTGACAGTTCACTTCAGAAGTCTCCATCACAGCTTTCTGGCGCTCAGCCCCCCCCCCGCCCCCCCCCCGGCTGAGGGCCCTCAGGTTTCTGCCATCCTCACTCCTTTTACGGGTCCCAGCTCTCATCCCTCCTCTGAATTCCAGGCTCAGGCTGGGAAGCTTCCCAGCTACTTTAGGTTTGACCCATCTGGATACCAGAACTGGCGCCAGCCTCCTGCAGGCCCCACATCTGGTTACTGACTCTACCCCGCCTCTGTCACCAGCATCTCTGAGCCTTTCCTGCTGCTGCCTCCGCTCAGGGACTCCTTGTCCAACACATCATAACTTCAGATGTTGGGCACCTGGCCTCTGGCACCAGGGTGGTGCTCTTACATCTAGCCCTGACCCAGGTCTCTGTGTAAGGCTTCCGTGTCTCATGCTGCCCTCAGGCGGAAGTCAGCCTCCTCAGCTCCTTTCCCTGCACACTGGGTGCTCTCTGAAATAAACTGCCCCCCCCCCCCGTTGGTACTTGGGATCCAACCCAGGGACACTTTACCACTGAGCTACACCTGCAGCCCCTTTTGTTTTTTATTTTGAGATAAGTTGCCCAGGCTGGCCTCAAACTTTCCATCCTCCTGCCTCAGTCTCCAGTGTCGTTGGGATTACAGAAGTGCACCACCACACCTGGCAATAAACTCCTCTCAGCATCTGGGACGCTGTGGGCTACTTCATACTTCCCTGCCTTTGCTCAGGCTGTTCCCTGGGCCTAAAACACTGTTCCTGCCACCTTGACCCAGGAAGAAGACTATTCATGGTTCACGGAATCTGACCACCAGCATCTTCCCCCCCCACACACACTTTCTAGTCAGAGCCTTTGTCAGAGCCCCAGCCTCCCAGAACCTGTGACCCTTCAGTGACAAGCTGCCTACCCTCTCTCCCCGCACCCAGGCCAGACCCAGCTCCTCAAGGTGTGGGGCTGCTTCCTACTCCTTTGTCTGCCGTCTCTCACCCAGCCGGGCCTGCCATGGGGGTAGCTGCTATTGGCTGTCCCATTTGCTTCTAAGAATAGATTCTGACCAAGAGGAGATTCCTATTGGCCAGAGCAATTGGTTCAGGGCTGGCTGCCTGATGCCAGCCAATCAGAGCCCTTCTTAGGATTTGTCCAAGTGGAGGCAGACAGAAGGACACGTCCTTGAAGGATCTGGAGCCCCTGCTGCTGGAGCAGGAGGGAAGGAAGCCTGGGGGAGGCAGCAGAAAGGAAGGGTGGGTCCAGGGCACCAGAACTTCAGTCCCCATCCATGTCCCCAAGGCCCCCAGAACGGCCTGGTTCCTCGCAGTCCCTGCAGCTCTCAGACCTAACTTGGCAGTCTTCTCATCAGCCCTCTTTGCAGACGCTAAGAGTTGGGCTTCTGTGACCAGGGGGTCCTGTCGTTTTGCTAAGCTCACAATTTGGTGAATGAAACGATGGGAAAAAAAGTCCTAAGTCGGTAGATGAAATAGTTCAATGGGGGAGCGGAGAGGGACCAAATGTCTAACTCCTGGGACCCCTTCCTCTCCGCATCACGCATCACGCTGCACTGCCAGTGTCACATCCCAGCTGTGCCAGCCTGAGGCAGTATCAGCAACCCACAGCTGTTCAGCACCCGACAGTTACAAGGTCCCTTGGGAACTCAGATCTGAGTCTTCCACCATCCCAGGATGCAGGCGGGGTGGCACCCTCATCCCCATTTTATAGAAGACACTGATGGCAGAATAGGGAACACCCAGGAGGGCGGCACATTCTATGTAACATATACAGTAAGAGGGACATACATGTTTATATAAGAGCTACCTCTCTGATCCCTAGTACTGCCAAAAAAAATAAATAAATCTATATCTCAGTGTGAATGAATTTCAGATGCAAGAGAGCACCATTAGAAAAGGGGAAGGGAATGTACCACCGAGAGGAGAACGGTGGGGGGACCACAGGAGCTGGAGGCGGGCTTGCCATAGCCACCTACTTCACAGGTGGGCCTCAGTCTGGCCTGGAATCACCAGTCTGCAGCTGAGGGTGTCAGTGAGCAGCGCTGTCTTCCCTGGGAGCCTGCAGGGATGGATAGACACCCATTAGTTGAAGGTCTAGGGGGAACCCAGAGAGTTCAAGGTCCCCAGAGGAGGGGACAGTCCCCGAAAGGGCTCAAGTTCCTCTCTGGAGCCTCATCTCCTTAGGGAGCCTGTGGGGCAGTCAGGGGATCCCAGAGTGAAGACTGGAAGCATGTTCCTGACCTGGGGCAGGAATCCTCTCTGACATTCCAGAGAGGTCAGAGCTACCAGCAGGGTGGCTCTTGGAGCACAGTTGGTGTCCCCATCTAAAGGATGCCCTTGGAGGAGGAGAGAGGAGGGTGGGGGGTGTGCTGTGGACTTTCATCTTTCTCTGGGGCCTGACTCACAGGCAAGGTGGGCTTCATGTATTGAAGTCTCCAACATCAAGCACAGCCAGCTCAGGACCATGATCCCTGGGGAAAGGCCAACCCTCCCCAGGCCCCCACTCTTTGTCCTTAGAATATGTCCTTAGTCAGGATCCTGAAATCACAAAGGGACCATGTCCACACTAGGTCATAACCTCAAGGGTCCATTCTTAACATGCACAGGAAACAAAAGTACTACCCTAGTTTTTTGATGGCTGGTTCTGGAAACCATATCCTTGACTAGATAGAACCATCGTTTTTTGAACTGTAGGTACTTAATAGCATGCAGGAGCACACAACTGGCCCAAAGCTCAGATGCTGGGCCTCAAGTCACCTCCCCACTCTGTCCCTTGCATCTGTGGGACATTTAACCTCACTAAGCCTCAGTTTCTTTATCTGTAAAATGGAGGTGGCAACACTTCCCTTCATGGGATTATCTAGAGGACTAAGGAGTTAATGTGTGTGTGTGTGACATTTCAGAGTGCCAGGCCCAGAAACAGCACTGGGGGCACGTGTGGATACCATGACAAAGATGCCAGATGCCTCACCTATGTAATTTATTCACTCCTCAAATATATTATAGAGTATTGTTGTTATTAAAACACCATCATCCCCATTTCACAAATGAAACTGAAGCTCAGAAAGTGGAGGGCTGATGTCTGAATTTCGGTCTGTCCAGTGCTCCCTCTCCTCCCATGAGGTGCTGGATTGATCCCAACCTGGTGATTCACAGCACTTGCCCTGTTGGCCTCCCGCCTTCTCCAGCTCATGAGCTCTCGTCACCAGCATGGAACCCAGGGTTACCCACTTAGGTGCTGACCTAGGCAGCCCAGCCCTCCTTGCCTCCATTCACTGCTGGACTCCGAAGCCTCCCCCAAGCTGGGGGCGGGCCAGGAATTCTGCCTGCCTCCTTTGGCTCTCCTGCCCCATGACTCAGGCAGGGCCCTTGTTCCTCACAGACCCGGGAGTTGATGCCTCAGTCTCTAGCACATTCCCTCTGCACAGGGGAAGTCTTCGACCTTCTCTGTTGTTTCTCAAGTCCCCAGGTAAATTCAACCACTCCAGGCAGAGGTTCTTCCCACTGCCCAAATGGGAAGTAGATGACATTGTGGGGGAGCTTCCTCACCTTGCTCCTTACACCCTGGTCCTCAACTGTCCTTGCATCCCTTCCTCTGAACTGGGAAACAGAAGTGTCCAGCCCTCTATCAGCCCCTGGAGGTGCCCCAGCTGTGATGGCCTGCCTGCCAGAGCCCCTGTGGCTCTTCCTGCCGCTGCTTCCTCTGCCTTCTTAGTCCCTACCCCACCACAACCTCACACCAGGATTCCCTGAGGATTGCCCTCTTCAGGGGCCTAGGCTTTGGCCCACACCTGCCTTGACCTCTTTCATGGCCACCATGTCTCACCTTAGTATGTCACTCCTGAATTCCCAGCTGGGAATTCCCAGTTTGTGGAGTCACAAGAAGAAGGGAAAAAGAGTTTCTGTGACAGAGCCCAGGCTTGGTCTTTGTCGCAGAGAAATAGCAGGTTCATAAGCTCTGGGACCCCTCCCCCAGCTTGGGCTCACTAAGGCCTGTTGTCTCAGAAAGGACTCCAGAGGGAGGCTCCTCTCCCCATCCCTCATCCTCATCTTCCCTCAGACACCGCGGTAGGGAAGCTTGGCTCCAAAGGCCAGCGGGTCCCTCCCTCGTCCTACCTGGGGTGAAGAGGCTCTGGCTCTGGTAACCGAGGGAAACCAGGAGGGAGGCACGGGAAGCTTCTGGAGCTGCAGGGTTGCCGCCCTCCCGCTGGGGATGAAGGGACAGTCAGAATTTCTAAGAGGACTGGGGCCCCAGGACTTAGGAATGCTCTCCCTCACCACCTACCTGATGTCTCACCTTCCCCCTCCTATTCCCACAGTTCCCCACTCCCCTCACGGGGACCCCAGGCCTTGGGGCCAGTTTGCAAATAGTGACGGGGTAGGGCGTAGGACGGGGAAATGGGGGCGGATCCCCGCGAGGGGACCCGGGTAGGGTGGGGACAGAGCAGTACGTGCCGACCTGGACCGGCGCTTCCCCGCTATGGAAGAGTGGGGCCGAGGCGACGGGCTGTGTGTGCGGGGGGCGCTGGAGCCCCAGGGGCTTCCGGGCCCCGCTCCCGTGCGTAGGATGGATCGGGGAGCCCTGGGTGGGTGTCCCCTGTCCCAGAGGTTCCTCTCCAGCTCCGCAGGCCGGGCGCTCGCCCTCACCGGCCTCAGGGTCGTTAGGGACGCCTGCGTCGCCAGGGGGCGGGCCGTGCGGTCGTCGCAGGGCGAGGTGTGGTGAGCGCAGGGGGCGGCCCCCACGGTTGTCCTGCGGGCGGGCACGTGGCACGCTGGTCGCCCTGGGGCTTCCTGGGGAATCGGCTGCGTGTGGCCATTGGTGGTAGCGGGAGCTCCTGACCTTGGGCGAGGCCTGGTGCTTCTGGGGGCGAGTTTGGGAATGGGTGGACTTTTTGTGTGGAGAGGTGAAGGCAGAGCTCTTGCAATGGGTGCTTTGGCCTCCGGATACCGTTGTGTGAAAAGGTTGGGGTGGGGCGGGAGATGGATCAGGAAAAGCATGGTGGAAACCGAGGATGGGAAGGCTCTTTCCGGACACCCCCAGGAGTCACTGAGCTTCCTCAAGGCTTCCTGCAGACCCACACCTTTCTCCAAGATGTAAACAGGGGGCCGAGGCAGGAAGGATCCAGGCCTTCCCAGCCCCAAGCTGAGTGCCAGCCCCCCTTCTGGCCCTGGAGTGACCGGATGTGGTTGATGTCCCTGATCTCCAAGGGGCTGGCTACTTAAAAAACAAACAAACAAAAAACCAAAAAGAAAAACATCTTTCTGGAGGGGAGAGGCAGCCTGGTGGGGGTGGTGTCTCATGAAGGCATAACTCAGCTTTAACTTCAACTCTGTGGATTACTGCCACTTAGTTATCTTGGGTAAATGAATATCTCAGATGCTCCACTATCAATAGAATGGGAATACCACAATGCACTGCGGTGCCCAGGGAGGAGCTGGGCCTGTGGTGAGCATCATTGAACAGGAGCAGCTGGGACACTCCTAAGGTACAGCTATGCAGTCCAAAGTCAGGCACCAGGGCTGTCAGCCCCTTCAAGCCCTGCATGGGTTTACCCACAAATCATCACGACTCAATCAGAATGAGATACTGTGCAAGGAATGACACCCTGCATTCCAACACTTTTTTTTTTTAACTAGACAACCCCAGAACCTGGTAGCCAGGGGACCCCTGCACTGAAGATGGGTCCATAGAGGTTCTTTTTTACCCCATCTTGCAACAGGATTTGGGAACAGGCAGTTCTAGTGCCTGGTTTGGAGCAGAGTGAACTCATTCTGGCGGGGGAGGAGGCCATCCCTCCAGCCCCTGACCTCCTCCAGCTCTGGGCAGCTGTTTGCTTCAGCTCCGGCTGGGGCAGGTGCTGTGTAACTGGTTTTAAAAAGCCTGTGGTTGGTCTGACCCCTCACCTACTGTCCTAGCTCCCTGCTCAGTGGCACTGACCTCTTCACCCCACTGCAGGGGCCTGCACTGGCTGCCCTCTGCCTGGAACACTTGTCTCAGATTTCTGTGGGGCTCACACTCTCACCTCCGGCTCCCAGCTCGGATGCCACCTGAAGGTGAGGCAGTAATGCCACCCCAACCTCCTGACCCCCAGTCTCACTTTAGTTGTCATCACTGACACCCTCTTCTTTTTTTTCTGTGCTGGGGACTGAACTCAGGGACTCACACATGCCAGGCAGGTTCTCTAACTCTGAGCTACATCCTCAGCCCTTTTTAGTTTGTTATAGGGTCTCACTAAATTGCCCAGGCTGGCCTCAAGCTTGCCCTCCTCCTACCTAAATCTTCTGAGAGGCTGGAATTACAGGCCTATGTCACCGTACCTGGCTCTTGTTTCTCTTTCTTGCCTATTTCTCCCACTAAAAGCAAGTCTGAAACTTGCTTCCAAGCAGAAACTGCTGGTGCTTGCCACGGTCTCAATGATTGAGCAGTTCCTGTTGCTCAGTGTTCTCAACAAGTCAGCAGGGCCTGAACTAAAACAAGAAGTCACTGGACCTGTCTGAGCACTCTGAGGATGAGGATGGTCCAGACTGGGATCCTGGGTGGCCTTTCTGCTCTGTGTGAGTGGTCGGACTGGTGATGGGGCACCTATGCCATGCTGGGAAGAAAAAAAAATTTTTTTGATGGTGTTAGGGATTGAAGCCAGGGCCTTGTACATGTGAGGAAAGCACTGGACATTGTTTTAAGTAGAAGAAACTTCCAGAGCTTCCTATCCTTTGTGAAGTACTTTATTTATTTTTTTTTTAAAAAGAGAGAGAGAGAGAGAGAGAGAAAATTTTAATATTTATTTTTTAGTTTTCGGCGGACACAACATCTTTGTATGTGGTGCTGAGTATCAAACCCAGGTCGCACGCATGCCAGACGAGCGTGCTACCGCTTGAGCCACATCATCCCCAGCCCGTGAAGTACTTTTTAATAAGCAATCACAGCCACAACAGCTCTTGTCTTCACGTTGGGTGGGGATGGTGTGTCTCTGGGCCCACTTCTACTTCCCCTGGCCCATGTCTCCTCGTGTCATGCAGGGCCCAGACGAGGTGGCCCAATTCCGCTCAGCCACTTGGCCTCCAGCCTCGAATCCTCTCTGCTTCAGCTTCCTGGAGGTTCTGCTGGCCCTTTCAGGGTGCCAGCTGCGTGCCTTTAGTCCATGTGGGTGCCAGGGAGGACCTGGGTCAGAGCTGGTTAAGGGCGTAGGTTCGGGCTGTCCTGAGGGCAGCTTCCAGGTCTGTGGTGCTTCCAGTGCCCTGGGCCACCACTCGAGAGCCCCAGGCCTTGCCCCCCATGTGGCTGCACACGGCCAGCGCCCATGCCTCTGCCGTGAAGGTGGGTGTGGCACCCTGAGGACAGAATCAGAAGTGAAAGGGATGCAGAGTAGCCCTCGCTGCTAGCCTCCACTCAGCGGACCCGCAAGAGTGGCATCCTGGTGACCAGCAGCCCCTCTCTAGCTGTGGGCAGAGGCTGATGAGCATCTGTGACTTGTTGCAGGGAAGTGAGCCTGGGAGGGGTGGGGATTAGGGAGTCCCACAGTGTCTTCTGGGGCAGCAAAGGGCTACCTTTAGGGAAAAGGAAACTGCCCTATGCCTATTCTGAGATGTCCTCTAGGGCACCTCCACTCAGCCCTGGCCTTCTTGTCTGGGAGGAATAAAAGATACAGAATCAGAGAGCTGGACCTGGAGCTGCCAGGGGTGGGGTGCTCTCCCGCTTCCCTTACCTGGGCCACCTGACAGGCACACAGCACGCTGCCCACTGGCTGAGGGCTGAGAAGGAGCACGGACGTGCTGGGGGCCTGTGTGCACAGCTGCCGCACCACCTTCACCAGCACCTGGTGGGAGGACACAGGGGACTGCCTAGCTTCCTAGACTCCCAGATACCTCCCAGCCAGGACCGTGTCCTCCTCGGGCCCTGATGCAGCCCCCAGTGCCAGTACTCACTGATAGGGACTCGGCAGGGACTGTGTCCACAATCAGAGGCCCCTTCGTGTGCCTCTTGAGCAGCTCCTCGGATTTCTTTGCAGCCTGTGGGGCAGGAAGGACAGTAGAGGGGTCAAGCTGAGAGCCAGATTTCCCATCATCCCCACCTCAGAATTAAGCCCCAGTCCAGATCCCCATGTGCTTCTGTGCCCTCTCTCAGTGAAGGTCATCAGCTCTGAGTGGTGGTGGCGGCAGGGGCTCTGCCAAGGATGTCCCTGTTTTTTGTGCTCCACCCACGTCCTTCCTGCCTGCCTTGCCTCTTCCCTTTCATCATAGCTCTAGGCCCCTACAAAGAAGTCACTGAAGGTGACAGGAGGAAGGCTGAGCACAGATGGACCAGGAGGGGAATGACAGTCACAGGGCAATGTGGGTTCAATGGGGTTAATCAAGTTAGGTTTCCTGGAGGAAAAGCTAGGGGAGAGACAGTTTGGCAGAGAGAAAAATGGGGACACATTTGAGATGGCTCCTGGCTGGCAGGTGAAGGAAGCAGTGGTCACCGGCCCCTTCCCTTTGTCCCTGCATAGGCTCTGACTTTGCCTCCCATCACCCCAGCCCTTTTTAGGGGAAAGCTTCTTGGGGTTCACAGGGGCGTGCCACACCCCCTCTTACCTGGCCCATCTCCAGCTTGCGGATGGCTGTGTTGGCGCGACGCTGGAGCACCTTCAATGTGGCCTGAAGCTCCCGCCGCTGCCACTGGGGCATCATGGCAGTGTCCACAGCCTGTGGCCAGGGTGTGTCATTTTGCCCTTTCCCTGGGTCATGCCTCCGAGGCAAGGAGCAGCAGGGCCGGGGCGGACACCTCACCCGCCCTGCAGACAAACCCCTGGAGCCCAAACCAACTGGAGTGCTGGGTAGAGACTGGAAGGGTCCAGGGAAGCCCGGGAAGGGAACAGGACCAAGAGAAGGTGGGAAACAGCTCCATTATGGGGATGGCCCCTACCTCCGTGAGCCGTCCCATGTCCTTGGATAGCCGCTGTGCCTCCCCCAGGTCCTGGGTGCCTCGACTCAGTCGCTCTGTGGCTGCTTCCACCTCCTGGGTGAGGCTCTGGCCCACTTCTCGGGCCTGCAGAGAGGGGACAAGATGGTCAGAGCTTCCAGGCTTACTGTCACCTCCCTAGGACAGGGGCTTGCAGCTGGTCAAGGTCAAATATTTAACAGCAAGAGCTCATCAAGGCAATAGCACCAAATAATCTTACCAGGTGCCAGTTGCCAACAGCTGGCCTGGCCACACCAGTGTGCGTATATGGACACTGGCTCCACTGCGGGGCATCCCTGAGCCCGGGATATTGGCTGTGTGTGTCCCCTGCCCTCCCTGTCCACTCCTGGGAGTCTCCTGGGCCTACTGGTGCACTGACCTGCTTGGCCTGCTCCCCGGTGATGGCCAGCAGACGAGTGGTGCCTTTGGTGAGCTGGTGCTCCCCGATGATAACCAAGTCCCCCACATCCCCTGTGCGTAGCAGGTGCCTATGGGAAGGAGGAGGCAGGACAAAGTCAGAAGGGATTATTGAAGAGAAGGGAGAAGCCTGAGCCCCAAGCAGAGGTGTGGTGGCTCTAAAGACCATGGAAAGGTAAAGATCTAGGGCCCCGGGTCAGGGCAGCAGAGAGAGACTCACGTCCCACAGCAGAGCTCCACGGAGGTCTGCAGTGCAGCCTGGGAGGCGGGGTCCAACGCACGGGCCACAGGTACCCCCACGGACACCACCCGCACTGGGTCTGGGTACACCTGAGGGTTAAGAGGGGACAGGCCTGTAATGCCTGTAAAGGACAAGGAGGAAGCCTTCTGGATATGACTGAAGGGAGCAGGCCATCTCCATCAACTGACCTCATCCAGAAAGCGCAGGCCAGGGATGTGGGCAGTGAGCGCCAGAGGTACCTCCTCCATGTATACAGCCTCGTCCTGCCCCACGGCTTCCTGCACAGTATCTTCTATTCTCCGGAGCTGCTCTGGGGTCAGTGGGGCCTGGGGGGTTGGGGGAAATGGACATGGAAACAGGCATTAGCCTTATCCTTGTAACTGATACATTAAGGAGCAGTTGATGTTCATTGAACTCTCCCCAGGTTCTACAACAGTGGCTGGCACATAATAGGTACTCAATAAACGTTGGTAGAGGAATAATTATCTTCCTTAGAAGGCCACCTGGGAGTTGGGCCTACTAGAAGCTGCAGCCCTTTCACTGGGCATCAGAAGTTGGTGAAAATAGCAACTTCTGTCCTTAGAAAACTTACAACAAGAGGCCCAATGGGAGAGAAATATAGCTGAGGGCACTGCAGGAGCAAAGGGTCAATGAGTGCATTTTGGTGGAAGGATTAGAGCTGATGGGTAGAGAGGGGGAAGGGGAACAGAGAAGGGAAAAGGCAGCCCAGTGTGAAGAAGAATGGCTAGGGTGACAATAGGAACAAGGTAGATGGGTGGCTGGAGGTGAAGGGAGTGTCCTTAGCTGCAGGGCCTGCAGAACCCAACATCAGAGCTAGGAGAGGCCCACTGACTAGTCTGGTCACTCCTGGCACACTGGACTGTCTCTCTCTAAGCAATTTGCTTTATGTAAAGCCTGTCTTCCTGTGCCTGGCTCACCTGGGTGGCCACATCAAAGCGCAGTCGTTCCGGATTGAGATGGGAGCCCCGCTGCTCTGTGTTGGGGCCCAAGGTTTGCCGCAGAGCCCAGCTCAGGAGGTGGGTAGCCGTGTGCTTCTCCATGCAGCCCAGACGCCAGGCCTGTAACGCTTTTGTCATTCAGGGTCCTGGGTGAGGATGGGGCCTGGGGAGGTTGAAGGGGTCACAGGATATTGAGCATAACTGGGCTGGGGTCCTTACCTTATCCACATGAAGCTGCACCTGGTCCCCCACTTGCAGGCATTCAGGGGCCACTGCCTCATGCAGGACAAAGCCCCCGAAGACTTGGGCCCGGGCCACGGGGAACAGCACATCCTGAGGGAGAGCAGGGCCAAGATGTGGGAGTGTTGCTTGTGTCTTCTCCTTCCCTTTGGCCCCCATCCAGGCTTAGATCTGCCTCCCCAGAAGTTAGCCTAGGGTGGGGAACACTCACCTGCTGTCCCACCCGCACCAGGTAGCCTCGGTCAGAAGCCTGACCCCCTTGTTCAGCATAGAAGTTGGTCCTGTCCAGGAGGAAGCCACAACGCTGGCCTGCCCCCACAGAAGCCACAGCTGTCCCGTCCTCTGCATACAGCCGCAATACCTGGGCCTCACACGTGCCAAACTCTGCCAGGGTGCAGAAGGGTTATCTGTGGTAGGCCGCAGCTGGGGATGCGGAATGTGGGTCTGTGACTTGAGGCCAGCAGGCACCAGGCTGGGGCCGCAGCGACCCCTGGTGTCTAGCCTGGGGAATGCATAAGGGCTGGGAGCCATCATCTTTGATGTCCTCCCCAATCATGGTCAGGCAAGCTTGTGGCCACCGGCTTGGGTCCAGGCTCTCACCATAACCCCCATCAGGTTGCAGGGAGTAGCTGTACTTGGGGCTGTCATCGGTTGGGGGCACCCCTTGGCGTTGCAGCTCCCCCAGTGCATGGATATTGAGGTGCAGTCCTTGCTCTTGCTCTGGCTCAGTGCGCTGAGCCCGGTGCTGTAGGACCCGTGCATGAAAGAAACAAGTACAGAGAATGCCATGGGACTTGTGCCTTGGAAAGCCCTGTCCCCACGAACTCTGCAAAGGGGTATGGAATAAGACCTCAGGGCTTGGTTGGCTGGTGGACCCTCCCTCACGCAGGCTCCTTGGGCCCGGGCCTTCCTACACACCACCCCTGGAGCCCCCCCTCTAGGATGCTGTTCTGGCCTCCCCACTTCTTCTCTGTTCAGCTTACTGCCAGCTAGTGTTCTTCTCTATAGGCTCTGAGCAGGGGCTGAGCTTTCTGTTCCATCATTCCCATGGGTGAGGGGACAGACTATCTCAGCCTCTGGATTCTTCTCAATAGCTATAGATCTTGCCCCAGGAACTCAGGGCTGGGGAAGAGGCTGACAGGTCTCAACAGAACCAGAACAGGGGTGCCCCAGCTGTACCTGGGCCTCCTCTTGGGCCAGTCGTTCCAGCCCCGCAAAGTCCAGCTTCACCCCCTTCTCCTGCAGCATCAGCTCCACCAGGTCCAGGGGGAGCCCCAGGTCCCCAGACAGTGATAAGGACCAGGCCACTTCAGCTTTGAGGAAGGAGGACAGAGTATTGAGGAGGACAGGGGTACGGCAAAGGAAGGGGAGAGACATAAGAGAGAAGTAAGGGGCCAGGGCTTTTCTAAGCACATAGAGACAACCATGTGCCAAGCACAAGTGCCCCCTCCCCGTACAAGGGACTCCCCGGTGAGGGGTCACCTTCAAGCTTCATTTCCAAAGCTGGAGCTGGGATATTTAGAGGAGTGGGGAGGCTCGGCCTAAGCATGCAGCCCCCTTGGATCATAGGGACACGAGGCAGGGCTGGCTGGGCAATGCAGGGTAGGGAGATGCGGGGTGAGTTGACTGCTGTGGGGACAGGAGAGGAGGCACAGGGAGGCAGGATGTGGACAGGAGCCACAGGACTGGCCCAGAGCTCCTTCCCCTCCCTACTCACCAGGGAACAAATCAGAAGGCCCCAGGCGCCTCAGAGCTCGGTCAATGATCTGCCGGCCCCGCTGCAGGGAGGCCAGGAAAGTTGCCTCGTCCTCTGACACTAGGTTGGTTATCTGAACAGGGCAGGGCAGGAGTGGAGCTGGGTCTCGTTGTAGGGGGACCTCTCTCCATAAATCTCCCATCAGTCCCTCCCTCCCCACCCAAATCTAGTACCTGCGCTGAGTTCTTCTGCAGTTCAGGATAAGTGTTCCCCTAGGGAAGGTAAAGAGGGCTGAGGAGGCCTGATGGGCAGCCAGCCCACCTCAGGCCTCCCTGAGGACACCTGCCCTAGAGGCTCAAGCCCTCTGAGGGACAGGGGAAGGGACCCATATAGGCCACTGGTTGTCCTATGGGTTAGGGATAGAGGCAGAAGGGAACCCTAAGGTCAAAGGCTCAGTGACCTGGGCCACGACCCTCAGGCAGCCTCCTTGCCTCTTGTAAGCAACTCTGGCAGAGAGGATGCTGGGCTGGACACTTAGGATGAGGAACCCTGGGGACCCAGGCCAGGGGTACTAGCTGGGCTCAGTCGTAGGGTCTTTCAGGGCCTAGGGAGGCCTTACCAGTGTCTCCACCACCACTGGCACCAAGCTGCCCAGGAAGCCAGGTGGTGCTCGTAAGACCTCCGTGGAGAAGCGCACAGCTCGCCGAAGAATCTGACGAAGAACCAACCTAGGGGGGTTCAGAGCCCAGATATGAGCCCCCAGCAGCCTCTGATCACAGTAAGCCCTCTCCCCCATTTGTCTTGTGCTCTCCACCTGACCCACTGTTCTATGTCCTTCCCTCCTTGCCCTGTAGCCTCCAGCAGCTCCTGCCACTCTGTGGAGCCCTTCCAGACTCACGGGGCACCTGACATTCCTGGGGAGACGCCATCGGCAATGCAGACACTGAGTGTGCGGATGTGGTCAGCCACCACGCGATACGCTGTGTCTATGCGTCCCTCGTCTGCTGCTCCTACCCGGCCTGAGTAAGGGGGTGCCCCACAGCTCTGGAAAACAGGAGAGGAAACATGCTGTTGGCCCTGCCTGATCTGCCCAGGTGGATGTTCTTCATTGATTCCACAGCCCTACAGTCACCCACTTCCAGAATGGGCTTCTGAAGAAGCTACCCAGGTGAATGAGAGCTAGTCCTGCCTACATGGGGCTTACATCAGCATTAACAATGATCATGACTGTGATTACTTACTGAATTTCTACTCTCAGAACTGGGTGCCTCCTTGAAAAATGATGTCATCCTACAAATAGCCCTGATCAAGAGGTATTATTATCTTTAAAGAGAGGAAACTGAGGCTCAGAGGAGCTAAGGGACACAGGCCACAGAACTCATCAGGTGCAGATCTGACCTCTGAAGCAGGCCTGACAATCAACACAGGGGAGTGCTCGCCGGATTCCACCCCTTCCCCAGGCTTCCTCAAAACAGTAAACAGCCCTGTCACTCACTGCTGGCAAGTCATTAACCCTGCCCCTCCCCATCTGATCCCTCAGTGGGTCCTTTTCTTCTACCTACGTGAGAACTCCCCAATCAATCTGCTTTTTCTATTTCCGCTGCTGCCACTTTTGTAGTGCCCCATGGTGTCTTGACTGGCCTGCTAATGGCCTCCTAACTATTTCTTGGCCGTTACTCTTATCATCCTTTAGTCCGTGTTCCACACAGCAACAAGAGTGGCCCTTCAGAAGCGTTATCTGGGACCTGTCACCCCACACCCCAGTCCTTTTCACCACAGGTGGAATAAAAGCCTCACTTTGGACTTCAAGGCCTCACAAGATTTGACTCCTGCTTTTTTCTCTGTGATGGGTTGTTTGCTAAAACAGTCCTTTCCCGAGCACACAGCACTTTGTGATGAAACTACAGCTGCTTCCCATGGAAGGACAGAATCAATTTCTCCATTGCGTCTGAGGCTGGCCTTGTGACTTGCTCTGGTCAATGGAATATAGTGAAAAGGACACCATCCCAAGCCTACACTTCTGCTTTCCTTCCCGGAACCTTGCTGAACTGTGATGTGAACAAGCCTGAGCTAGCCAGCTGGATGATGATGGACATACAGCCCACTCACTCTAACTGGAAGTCAGCCAAACCCCAAAACAGAGCTGCCTCATAGTTGAGCACAGATGTATGGTGACCTCACACAAGACCAAAAGAATGACCCAGCTAACCAACAAACAGCCTGCTTCAGACTCATGAGCTCAATGGCGGTTATAAGTCATGGAACATTTGGGTAGTTTATTATATAGCAAAATCTAACTGACATGTGGCCAGTTATATATCCTGTGATTCTACTTTAGCAGGCTGGCTGTCTTTGGTCCCTGGTACATGTCAAGACTTTTCCTGCCTCAGGGATTTGGTACCAATTGTACCCTCAGCCTGAAATAAACTTCCTGTTGCTGACTCCTCTTTTAGGTTTCAGATCAAAGGTCATCTCTGGTGAGCCTTCTCCACATACCCCGTGTAGTATTCCTTGGTACCCCCCTCAGTTACTCTCAGCCATGTTTATCACTTGTTTACAATTTGTAACCTATAATCTTATTTGTTCATATACTCATTTATTGTGTTTCATACTAGCGAGTAATCTCTGTGATCTCCTGCCTGTTTACGGCTATTTCCTCTGTACCAAGCACAAAGGACTGAACACAAAGTAGGCCTCAACTCACAGTTTTTGAAGGAAGGAAGGAGTTAGAAGCAACATCAAGGAACAGTGAATCCCAGCCTCATGTTTGAAACTCTGGGATTCTTGGCTGGTCACTGTCCCCACGTATTGGAAATACTCTGAATTCTCGACAAAGATGACAAGCCACTGAGGCTGAGTGCCAAAGACAAGCAGGTTAGAGAGCTTCTGGAAGGACAGAGGTAGGCTCACCTGGTGAATGGCATTGAGAAGCGGGGAGAAGAGGTCAGTGTCATAGGTGGAGCACCTGCCTTGCAGCACGGCCACCAGCCTTTCTAGGCCCATTCCTGTGTCCACGTGTCGATGGGGCAGGGGCTGTAGGCTTCTGTCGGCCTCTCTAACCAGGGAAGGTATACAAGATGAGGTTAATCAGGATACAGGTGCAAGGCAGATGCCCAAGTGGAGTAAGGAGAAGTCCAAGAGGGCCCAACACTGGGAGGAACAGGATGGTTCCACCACCCATCCCCACCCAGTGGGACATGACAATGGCCTTGAGTCCTGTCCTTTCTTATACAGTACTAACTCTACCCTCACCCTTGTCTGGGCCTTTGCCTAGATCCATACATCACCCAGTAGGAAAGAATTTTTTGCCCTTAGAAAGACATGTCAAGGCTAGAAGAAAATCCTGAAGAGCATTAAGTTCAACTCCATTGCATCCTAATAGAAAAGAGACTAATTTAAATTGGCATGGACAAAGACTAGGATTGAATTAGTCATTATCTGAAAAGTATTTTAAAATATGTCTGATACATATTAAGTGCCTTTTAAGTATGTGTTTTTATAAAAAGTGGATGAGTCTTCAGACTGCCACCTTTATTTAAAAATATTTTTTTTAGGTGTTGATGAGCCTTTGTTTTATTCATTTATTTATATGTGGCGATGAGAACTGAACCCAGTGCCTCACACATGCTGGGCAAGCCCTCTACCACTGAGCCACAGCCCCAGCCCCTGACTGCCACCTTTTTAACCCCTAGCCAAGAATTCTCCAGCTTCAGCGCCCCATTACCTGTTGTGCTGCATGAATACCAGATTCCAAAGTTCCACCAGCTGAGGGGCTCCCACCCCACCAGCCAGGTCATAGTGGATCTCAGTACAGGGCCCACAAGGGCCAGTGTCCCCCATCTCCCAGAAGTTCTCCTGTGGTCCAAAGGAAAGTACACGGTTGGCAGGCACCCTGGGGAGAAAGCCAAGTAAGTGGTGGGAGATAGATTCAGAAGCTAGGACACTTTTGTCATGAGATTCCCTCCTCCAAGTCCCAGCTCAGCAAGAAGAGGAACAGGGCTGACCCTGAGACTAAGGACCTATGCTGGCAGTCTGTTTTCCAGTTTACCTTCCCTCCATGAATGAATATAAAGAGGGGACTGACTTACCCTAAGCTGAGCCAGATGTCCCTGCTCTCCAGGTCTGGGTCCAGTCCTATTTTGGGATCTCCACCAAAGTAGGAGACCCAAAGCCTATCCTCAGGAATCCTGTAGACTTGAGTCAGAAGTTCCCAGGCCATGCTGCAAGCCTCTTCCTGCAGCAGAAACCAGGAAGGGGGGGAAAGGGGGAAGGTGGGTGAGAGGAGGCCCTAAGTACGTGCCAACCAAGCCACATGAGTTCAGATCTTAGGTGAAGACAAAACCATTTCCGTTGCCTATCTTGTTTCTGGAATAAACCAAGACCATTTCTGACTCTGAAGTTTATTTTTTTTTTCCTGTCCAGAAAGCTTCCCTGTTCATCTGCCTACCTTCTTTCAAGTTCTAGAATGAATCCCACTTTTTCATGAAATCCTCTACCCACCCTAGTCTGGGGTGACTTTTAATTCCAGTTAGCACCTCAGCATTGCTGTCTGGCCACTTATTCATAAGATAATGTAAACACATCCACTAGATGAGAGGTACAGTCCCTGGAGGGCAGGGAAACAATCCAATTAGGGAAATGAGGTGTAGTCCCATTATACCTGTTCATCCAGCACTTTTCCTCTACATCTAGTATGAGGCCCTGCCTAAGAAGACAGGGAGGGAAGGTAGAGTTCACCTTGGCCTCTTTCTGGATCAGGTCTGATCTTTTCTTAACTCTGATCCTTTCTTAACTCCAGAACTTCCTAGAGACTCACCTTAAAATATTCACCCCTGAAGGCCCAATTGCCAAGCATCTCAAAGAAGGTATGATGGGAAAGGTCTCGACCCACATCTGCCAGATCATTATGGCGTCCTCCAGCTCGCACACATTTCTGGCTGTTGGCCACACGCCGGTAGCCTGCCATCTCACTTCGAGGATCCACAGTGCCCAGGAAGATGGGCTTGAACTAGAAGCATGTGAAGGGAGAAGGCAGATATCTCCTTAGAAGGGAAAAGTGGGGAGTGGACATAGCAAAAGCTGTTCAGACTGAAGGCCAATTGTGACCTTGAGAGTACAGTTTGGTCTTGGCCTAGGAAGACAACCTGGGAGCCTGTGACAGCCATCTCTGGTGTGTGTGAAGCACAGCTAGGGACTCTCTACTAGTAAAATAATTAAGAACGATAAATGTACCGGTGGCTGGAGACAATGCACTGAAAGGTGACACCTTTATCTCAGCGTCTTCAAACACACTCAGTAACTTAAGGGAACAAAACTGATCACAGGCCAGGTGCTGTGGCACATGCCTGTAACCCCAGCAACTTGGAAGCTGGAGGCAGGAGGATCACAGGTTCAAGACCAGCCTCAGAAATTTAGTAAGGCCCTAAGCAACTTAAGAATGCCCTGTCTCAAAATTAAAAAAAAAAAGGGGGGGGGAGTTGGGGATGTGGCTTAGGGATAAAGCACCCCTGGGTTCAATCCTCAATACCAAAAAAAAAAAAAAAAACTATCAGCATTTAGTAGGCTTTTAAAGTAAACCTCCCATCCGATCTTCAAATTATAGATGAGGACAACGAAGTCTAGAGAGAGTAAGTGTTGCTCAAAATCAAAGCGTAGAAAACAGTACCTAGAACACAGCTGGTGCTCAATAAACATTAACGGTCAAGTTATCTTTATTCATAACTCCGCTGGACTTCACACCTGCCATTCTGAGACTAAAAACCCCGTCCCTGACCAGTCAAGTCCTCCCCAATCTCTATCTAGGCGTAAGCTCCGCCTCCAACGCGTCATCCAACTTCGCCCCGCCCCCTCTCTCACAAAGCCGTGCGCCCCACCCCCCACTTCTTTTGCCCAATCCCGCGGCGCCTTTCTCCGGGAAAACTCACGAACTCCGCCCCTGATGAGTACGGCCCCGCCCCCACCTGGTTCATGCCCGCGTTGACGAACAGCAGACTCGGGTCGCCGCGGGGCCGCACGGAGGCAGAGGGTACCAAGCGGTGGCCGTGGCGATCCCGGAAGAAGCTCAGGAAGGCGTCCCTCACGGCGGAGCTCTGGGCTGGAGGCGGCTTGGTGGAGGCTGGCCGACGGCTGGGGCCTTGCCATGCGGGCGACCTTCGAATGGGCCGCCGCAGCCGCCGGGCTACAGCTGCCACCGGCGCCGCCATCGTAGCTCTGAGCAGCGGCCTCACGGGATCAAAGAGTGACTTGAAAGGAATCCGTGCGTTTTCAGCAGCGGCCTCTGGCGACAGGAGGACTCAGGGCAGCCTCTGCCGAGGTGGAAGTGGTTGGGAAGGAAGGGGGACGCTGGCAGAAGTTGGAATAGCACAGCGCCTGGCACATAGTGGGCCCTCGATTCACTTAGCATAAAACAAATATTTATCAAGAACGCGCCTCCTATGTGTTAGTCATTGATTTAGGCGCTTAGGTATTTTAGTAACAAAATTAATAAAATGTCCAGCCCTCTGAAATCTATATTCTAGCAGTATTTGTTGTTATGCTTTTAGATTTTGCAAGGTTATAAATGGGGCTACAGTGAAGAGGTGTAGATTCAGTTTTGTGTGTGTGTGCTATGTATTTTTCCAGGCCTAGGGAAGAAGGTACAGAATGCCAAGGGAATATCAACATTCATTCAAGGGGCATTGAATATCACTATGTGCCAGGCACAGATCTAGGCACTTGCCAATTCCCTTTGCCCTTTGCATTGGAGATAGTCATTTTCTCTTTAGAGACTGAAGTAAGCCTTTTGGAGCAGGTTTCTGTCAGAGACACAGAAGGCAAACAGCATCTGCTTCATTATTAATTGCTTAATAACATTTGGTCTTTTAATTTGCCTGGGGATAAGAGAGAATCCAGGTCACCAGGTCAGAACAAAGCTGTTGGCTGAAAGCTGCAGAGATTGATCTCCATAGGCTCCCAGATGCCCTGGAGTTTTGTATATTTTGCTTCAGGGCAAGAGACATCTTTCCCAACTCCCCTTGTGTCTTTCTCTCCATGGTAACAGCTGTGACTGTAAGGCCAACACAGATCCTTGTGGGTGCAGCCAGACTCCTCACAAGGCTTCTCATGATGACCTCTGCCCTAGGTTTGGGAAATTAAACAGAGACTGGGTCAAGGTTAAGGCCCATTAGGGTCAGCAGAGCTGACAAAGAAGGCCTTGGCTATAGAGGAAGGGGTTCTTTTGGCCACCATTCTTTGTGAGTTGTTTTTGGGGGCCTTTTGAAACCATTTCCTGTGTAGTCTATTTTGGACTTGAGCTTCTATAGCAATAGAGAATCCTCAACTTTGTTTTCTGACAGAGCCCATCATGTCTAGACCATGATTCTGTTTCTCATGTAGCCCACGTAGGTTAAAGGTGCTGTTTTGTTAAGTGCTTTGCCTGTTTTGGTTTTTCCAGCATTTCTGGAACAGGAACCTAAAACCAGCTGGGGATTTCTTTGAGACTGATGACCTTGAAAAAACTGTGAAATTCTTTCCCAAACTGAGATGGGAGTGTTTCCCTGGATAAATATAGCAGGGCCTCTACTTTTTTCCAGATCGTGCTCAGAGAGTCTTTGTGTTATAGTAGGAACTCCATGTTTTAGACTTGCCTGTATCTTGTGTGGTACCATGAATTAAAAAAAAAGCAGCTTTATTGAAATATACACACCATACAATTCACCCATTTAAAGTACACAAATAACTTTTAGTATGTTCACAGAATTGTGCAACATTACTGCAAATCACTTTTAGAACATTTTCATTACTTCCAAAACAAAGCTGGCATTCTTTGGCCATTAACCACCAATCTCCATATATATATATAGGATTTTCAAATTCTGGACATTTTATATAAGTGGAATCATATATGTGCTCTTTTGTAACTAACTGTTTTCACTTAGCATGATGTTTTTAAGGTTCAACTATGTTATAATATGTATCATGTATTTAAAAAATTATTTTTAGGGGCTGAGGTTATGGCTCAGTGGTAGAGTGCTCGCCTTGTATGTTTGAGGCCCTGGGTTCAATCCTCAGCACCTCATAAAAGTAAATAAATAAAACAAATGATGTCCAACTGCAACTAAAAAAAATAAATATTTAAAAAGAATAAAATAAAAATTATTTTTAAATTGCTTTCTGTTTAATTGTTTCTTTTAATTTTGTCCTGGCCTTTAAAAAAATATGATAATTTTCTTTTCTATAAATGTGGTGTTCTTTGGTGAATCGCTTCTGTTTAGGATTTCTTGGTGAAACAAAGTGATTCTGTTAGCACTGGAATGTGTCTATTCTGACTTGCCACCATCATCTGATGAGGAAGTAAAACTCAAGGTCTGCAGCTTCCCAAGACGGAGGGGGAGAGAACTCATCAGACTGGAAGTTAGCAATGTGGGAACATTTCTTGGGAGTACAGAGCCACTGTCTTAGTGTTTGCAGGAATTTCATTTTTGCAGTTTCAAATGAGGTCTGTTTTCTGAGGGCTCTTCAGCTGCATTTTGTGAGCACCATGTTGGGTGCTGCCTTTATTCTTGTTAAAGACAGTGTGCTGTGTCTTCCCTCAGTCTTGAGATTTCTCTTATGTTGCCATTCGACCTACTTATCTCGCCAGGTGCAAAGCACTCATATTTTGAGGGGCCCCCCCATTTTCACCTGTTTAAAGAAGCGGTACATTCATTCTGGGAGTAGACACTGTCCTTTGGCTTTGAAAGCAGAAATCAGAGTTCAGTGGTATATTCTGTTCTGGACTGATGGACAGAGGATACTTTTCACCCATGCTGAGTATAGAGAACCCAGCTTCGGAACCTTCTTTTTTATAAATCATAAAGGCGGTCCTTTAGTGTCTAGGTTAAAAGTTTAACCTATAAAAGGTGTTCCTGGTTTGATGCGTTTATTATAGCATTGCCTTATGTTGGACTGTGAAACAACACCTGTCAAACGTTAAGACACATGCGGATCTCCTAGGATCTTGTTAAAAATGCAGACACTGAGGTCTGGGGTGGGGTTCTGATCTGGGAGGTAAGAAAGGTTCCTGTCTGATTCTAGCAGGTTCTTGTATTTCTCGAATGTTCCCAGGTCTGCTGCTGCTGGTCTACTAGATTATACCTTGAGTGACAAGGATGTAGTAGAGGGCTTAAGGGGAGAATCTGGATTTCGGCTTTAGGAAGGGTGCCTTTGCCAGTTCTGGATTTCTAAGGCTCAGGGACTCCTAGGTTCTCTCCTTTTGGGAGTGGCGCTCTCTTTGAGCGGGTGGTGGAGGCTGGAGCTCCTGCGCGTGCGTGCTCGCTCCTCTCCACCAGTTGCTTAGAAACGCAGACGATGTTGCTGTCTAGCAGGGGAGCGGAGGGTCACTCTCCCCAGACAATTTAGTGCTGGGAGCTCTTGACTGGCGGGTGCTAGACAGCAGAGATCCGGCATTCAAGGCTTTTGGATCTTCGAGGGTCGGAATGCTTTGAGTTTATCCTTACACATTTAAAAATAATTTAAAACTATTTTAAAAAATTGTATTTTAAATAGTTATATAAGTACTTACATAGTATCCACTCTTTTGCTTCTTTTGACTTGCAAAACCTAAAATATTTAAAAATGTTTGCTGATCTCTCCATTAGAGATGGGTTTTAAAAACTCATTTATAAGTCATAATAAAACATGTAGAAAACCAACTGAAACAAATGTATAACTTAATTGTTAGAAAAGCATACATCTTGGCTGTGAATGTAGCTCAGGGCTTGCTTATCGTGCTCTAGGTTGTGGGGTTTTTTTTTTTTTTTGATAGTTTTTTTTTAAATTTTATTTTTTATTCTAATTTGTTATGCATGAGAGCAGAATGCATTTCAATTTATAGTACACATATAGAGCATGATTTCTCATGTCTCTGCTTGTTCACAAAGTATATTCACACTATTCGTGTTTTCATACATGTACTTAGGGTAATGATGTCCATCTCATTCCACCATCTTTTTTACACCCCTTGTCCCCTCCCTTCCCCTCCCTCCCCTTTGCCCCCCAAAAACCAAATGCTGAATGTTTTCTCTGATATAAGGAGGCTGATTCGTAGTGGGTTTGGGAGGGGAGCATGGGAAGATTAGACGAACTCTAGATGTGGGTTTGATCCTTAGCACGCAATGGTACTCCTTCCCCGCCCCCAACAACTTTGTATCCACCACCCAGGTCATGAACTAGAACTTGGCAGCTATCCAAGGGGCCCTCCATTGCTTCTGCCCCAACCCCAATCACCTTCCTCCTCCCAAAGGTGACTTTCATAGTAACCACCGCTTTGCATTTCTTTATAATTTTGTCACCCAAGTGCATATCCTTAGGTGTTATGATCTTGCCCATTTATTCTTCCCCCAAAAAAGTTGATATGTGTTTTAAGTCTTTTATGCTGTAGATTCCTACTGCATCTTCTTCTTTTCTTTAAAGGGAGGCTCGATCTGTACAGTTTCCCAGTCTGAGCTTTTGTTGTCCGTTTATTCAACATTCAGCTCACATTCTACATGTTCTTTGTTTTCGCTATTTCATGCAAATTAGCACCTGGATCTAGAGATTTGTAGGACACAAGTTTGGGCCTTTTTAGCAAAACTTTAGATGCTCTTTCCCCAGAAGGTACTTTAATGTTTGGTTGTCTGCCTTTCTGTAGGCTTATCAGCCACTGATAGCATAATGCCTGTATCTTTGAATTCACTAGAGGTTTCAGTATGGTGGTAGTCTATTTCTTTCATATTTTTTTTTATTAGTTGGAATATTTTATGAAGAGATGCTTTCCCTGAGCTATTATTTGTTAACTAGGGGAACAGTTAATGTAGAAAAGACTGAATGTTTGATTTTCCCCCTTTACTTACTAGTGTTCGAGATAATAAATTTGTTTCCTATTACCTTTCAAAAGTGAGCTATTATATTTCCAACATCATTTAGAACATGTGGGTTTCAATATGTTTGATGGTTTTAATCCATTGCAATTACTAGCTCTGT
This sequence comes from Marmota monax, assembly GCF_021218885.2. Taxonomy (NCBI): domain Eukaryota; kingdom Metazoa; phylum Chordata; class Mammalia; order Rodentia; family Sciuridae; genus Marmota; species Marmota monax. The sequence continues at coordinate 2,134,411 of NW_026694837.1, read as the reverse complement.
TAAGCTTAAATTGTCCCATTATTGGTCAGTGGAGACTTCTTTGATTTGGCTGCTGAGTCTTTTTGATATGATTCTAATAGTCTGGTAGATTTCCTTGCCTTTTGTCATGGCAAGATATATCTTGCTTATTTTGTGTATTCCTAGGCTTGGAATAGTACTTCAAAATATAATCTAATAGTATTTCAAAACTATAATCTAGGTATCTGGGATGCTTTTTGCTATATGTTAATCATTGTTCCTAGATTTTTGTAGAGAATATATACAGTATCTAACTTTACTATTAGTTTCACTTTCTGTGGTTTTATTAATTGTGGTTAACCATGGTCCAAAAATATTAAATGGAAAATTCCAGAAATAAACACTTTGTATGTTTTAACTTGCATGCCTTCCTGAGTAGCATGATGCAATCTCTTGCTAAACTATTCCATCCTGTGCAGGACATGACTCATCCCTTTGTCCAGTGTATCCACACTCTATATTCTACCTTCCCATTAACCACTTAGAAACCATCTTGGTGGTTAGATTGATTGTTGTGATTGCAGTGTTTGTGTTTAAATAACCTTTTTTTTTCAGTGCTGGGAATTGAACCCAGGGTCTCACACATGCTAAGCAAACACTCTACCACTGAGTTACATCCCCATCCCTTTTTATTTTATTTAATAATGGCACCAAATTGCAAGACTAGTGATGCTGACAATGCTGATATGCCAATGAGAAACCACAAAATGTTTCCTTTAAGTGAAAACGTGAAAGTTTGTCATAGGTAGGAATGTACTGTATAGGAAAACATATAGTGTATATAGGGTTCAGTATGATCTATGGTCTTGGGCATTCACTGGGGATCTTGGAATCAAATCCCCTATTGATAAGGGGAAACTAATGTATTTCTAGATAAATTGCTTCCTTAGAGGATTTTAAATAGGGGAACAATATGATCTTATTTATGCCATTGAAAGATCACTCCACTGAGGGAGAATGACTGTGGGGGTGGGGGAAAACAGGAAGCTCATTAGGATGTTGCTGATGTCCAGGAGAGAGGTGATAGACAGAGCAGACATGAGAAATGGGAGGTAGTACTGTAGTGGATGCAGGGAAAGAGGAAAAGACTAAGTTCCTGGCTTGGGTCATTGGTTGGGTGGTGATGCTGTTCACGGAGACTGGAAAGCCTGGGGAAGGAGCAGGACTATGGAAGGGAAACTGAGTTGGCTTTGACCATGTTAAGTTTGAAACTATACATCTAGGGGAAGATGCCACCTGATGTTGGATATAAAAACCCAGAGCAGATAGAGGCAAGATCAGGCTGCAGCTATAGATTCCAGAGTTATGAGCATATCCATGGCCCTGGAGGAGGTAAGGTCTCCTAGAGAAAGTAAGATGAAGGAGAAGGGAGGAGGGTCAGGTTCTGATCTATTTCTTGGGGACCTGGAAGAGGAGACTCCTGTAGGAGTGCCTGAGAAAACAGGCTACTATTTTTTTTAAGGTGGAAAGAAGAGATAAGAGACTGTTACCCTATAACATTTAAAAATTATGGGCTGGGTATAGGGTTCACTGGTAGAGTGCTTTTATAGCATGCACAAGGCCCTAGGTTCAATTTCCAACACTGCCGGAAAAAATTATGTTAAAGAGATAATTGCTATTTTAGCAATAGGAAGAATTCATCTTTAAGTGAGCTAGACATCAGGAACATTAGAGATCAGAAGACAGTAAAAAGGTTTCTTTAAAGGGATGAAAGAAAATAATCTGTCAACACTGAATCTATAACCAGCAGATACCTCTTTCATGGATGACTAGATTTAAAAACTCAGATAAAAATTAAGAGTTAAAAAAACAAACAAACAAAAGTGAACAGGAAAAATAAAAAAAAATTAAAAGAGTTATAGCCAAGAGACAATACCATAAGGGAGTTCTTCCTACTGATAGGAAATACTGTCAGATAAACTGAGTGTGGTGGCACACACCGATAATCCTATCGACTCATGAGGCTGAGGCAGGAGGATCACAAGTTTGAGGCCGGCCTCAGCAACTTAGCAAGGCTCTGAGCAATTTAGTGAGACTCTGTCTCAAAATGAAAAAGGGCTGGGGATTGTGGCTCAGTGATTAAGTGTTCCTGGGTTAAACCCCTGGAATCAAAAAACAGAACTCAAACCCCAAACCATCAACCAAATCCCTATCAAATAGCAAGCTGAATCTTTAGGAAGGAATGAAAAACACCAGAAATGAGAAAATGTGAATAAATAGAAAGGCTATCCTTTATCCATCAATTTATTTAAAATATACTTAACTGTGTGAATCATAAGAATCTTACACTTGTTCTGTTTCTCCTTCTTCCCCTTTATGTTATGTAATATGTATAGTGACAACAGGAAGAATGGGGGTGGTGAATGAAACTATGATGTTTGCAAAGTTCTTACATTTTATGTGAAGTGGTGTATTAACTTGAGGTAGATTCCAAAGACTTAAGGGGATATAGTCACATGTTGCTTAATGAGGATACATTTGACAAATGCATTGTTAGGAGATTTTGTCATTGTTTAAAATGTCCTTACACAAACCTAGACTGTAGGGTTGGTTCCTTGATGTGGCCTCAGGATACAGCCAAGGGAGAAGATAGCAAGGTAAAGTAGTGCACATCTGTAATCCCTGACTCAAGAAGGCTGAGTCAGAAGGATGGAAAGTTCTAGGCCAACCTAAACAATTTAGCAAGACCCTGTTTCAAAATTAAGATAAAATAAACAGGGCTGGAAATGTAGCTCAGTGGTAGAGTACCCCTGGGTTCAGTTCCCAGTGCTGAGGGAAAAAAAAAGTGAAATGCATATTCTCTGAGCCAGCAATTACACTTTTAGGAATGTCTCCTTCAGATATATTTGAATATATGCAAGATGACATATGTAGCTGTTCACTATAAAAAATGCAAAGCGGGTCGGGGATTTATGAGACTGCTGCTAATATAACATGGCATACTGTTTTATAGTAAATGTAAAATAAAATAAGTAACAGGAGTACATTCTAATGATCAAAGTATAGTATAGTAAAATATATAAGCCAGTAGTATTACTGTTCATAATACAAGTATATATGACAGGCAACCCAGTAGATTTGTTGACATCAACATCACTACTAACTTCGACATCACTATACAATGGGAATTTCTTGACTCCATTAGAATTTTATGGGGCCACTCTCTATCTGTGGTCTACAGACCAAATCCCCACAGTGCACTTCTGTACAAGTGTCAATGTTAAGCAGAAGCTCTTAGAGTATGGTACAAGGACTTTGTGGGGGCAGTCCTTGAAACCCATTCAGGAGGTCTGCAAAGTCCTCCCTTTTCCAACTGCATATCTGTGTGAGGCTGAATTTTCTTCACATATGTCAACCAAAAAACATATGGCAACAGATTGCATAAGCAGATATGAGAATCCATGTGTCTTTTATTAAGCTAGACATTAAAAAGATTTGCAAAAATGCAAAAGAGCTAATTTTTTTGGGGGAAAATCTAGTTATTTTTTATAAAAACGCATTATTTTGGTTAACATGAAATGGCTTTATCATTTTATTTTAGTTAATTAAAAAGAAATAGTTTAAGCTTTTCAGCTTAATTTCTAGTAGATATAACCCACATAGAAGCTCATGGGAGTCTTCAGTACTTTTTAGGAGTATGACCTGAAACTAAACACTTGAAAATTATTGCTCTGGACAACTGCTCAAAAATAATGCAGTGAACCGGGTGCGGTGGCACATACCCGTAATCCTAGTGGCTTGGCGGGGCTGAGGCAGGAGGATTGCGAGTTCAAAGCCAGCCTCAGCAAAAGCGAGGTGCTAAGCAACTCAGTGAGACATTGTCACCAAATAAAATACAAAATAGGGCTGGGGATGTGTGAGTGCCCCTGAGTTCAATCCCTAATATCCCCCGAAAATAATAATAATAATGCAGAAAATGACACTCTTCATTGTAAAGCTGCCCACATGCCCAGGAGTGGATAATGGATAAACAAGGTATGTATATACATTCAACAGAATTTGTGAATCTTAAAAACAAATGCAGCACTGATATGTGCTGTCATATGGATGAACCTTGGAAACATGAAAAAAAAACAGACAGAAAAAGGCACATATTCATGATTCCATTTATATGAAGTGTTTAGAATAGGCAAACACACAGAGGCAGCAGATTGGTGGTTGCCAGGTGCTGAGGGAGAGAATGGGGAGTGCTGCCTGATGGATATGGAGTTTTATTTTGGAATCTTGCTACATTGCCCAGGCTGACCTTGAATTCTTGGGCTCAGGCAATGAAAATGTTTTAAGACTAGATAGAGGTGGTGGTTGCAGAACATTGTGAGTAAAAAATATTACTGAATGTACACTTTATTATTTAGTTTTATTTATTTATGTATTATTATTATTTGTGTGTGTGTGTGTGTGTGTGTGTGTGTGTGTGGCACTGGAGATTAAACTCAGGGGCACTCGACCACCGAGCTGCATATCCTTTTTATTTTATTTTGAGACAGGATCTTGCTAAATTGCTCAGGCTGGCCTCAAACTTGTGATCCTCCTGTTTTGGCTTCCTGAGTCCCTGGAATTACAGGCATGCACCACCATGCCTGGCTGAAATGTATACTTTAAGATGGTTAATTTTGTGTTATATAAATCTAACCTTGATGAAAAATATGACAAAATATCGTTAAAAAGACAGCAGACAGGGGCTGTGGCTGTGGCTCTGTGGCAGAGCACTTGCCTAGCATGCATGAGGCGCTGGGTTCAATCCTTAGCACCACATAAAAATAAACAAATGAAATAAAGGCATGCTGTCCAACTACAGCTACAAAAGCAAAATTTATATAAAAAAAGAGTAGAGAATTTAAACTATAAAAGCTATTTAGTAAATTTTTAAAAAGACAGGAAAGGAGAAACAGGAACAAAACCATGTAAGATAAACAGAAAACAAAGAGCAAAACGGTAGAACTAAACCAAATCCTATGTAGAATTACATTGTTCTGCCACCCAGCCATTTCTCTTCTAGGCATTTAACCAAAAGAAATGAAAATATTTGTCTTCAAAAGGACTTATATGTGGATGTTCATAGCAACTTTACTTGTAATAGTCAAGAACTCGAAACAGGACAGGTGTCCATCAATAGGAGAATGGATAAATGAGGTGTGAGATATTCCTACAATGAACTACAACTCAATGATGTAGAACAAACTACTGGTATATATACCATTTTACTGGTATATTTACCATTGTAAGTGTACAGTTGAGTGGTAGAAAGCACATTCATACTGCAGGGCAATCATTACCAACATTCACCTTCAGAACTTTTTCATCAGCTAAACTGAAGCTCTGCATTCATCAGTTACTCCCCTTTCTTCCCGCCTCCAGCTCCTGGCAACCACTGTTCTACTTTCTGTCTCTATGATTTTGACTCAATGCCTTGTGTAAGTGGAATTATACAGTATTTGTCTTTTTGTGACTGGTTATTACACTTAGTCCTCAAGGTTCATCCCTGTTGTAGCACAGTGGTGAGAGAGCCGCCTTCCATGTTGTAGACCATGTTGAAGTTTCCTTCTTATTTTTTTCAATATATATATTTTTAGTTGTAGGTGGACCTTTATTTTATTCATTTACTTATATGCGGTGCTGAGAATCTAACCCAGTGCCTCACACATGCAAGGCAAGCGCTCTACCAATGAGCCAAGTCCCAGTCCAGATTCCTTTTTCCTTAAGGCTAAATAATATTCCATTTTGCTGTGTTTTGCTTACTATTTATCCATCAGTGAGTTTGAGGGTTGCATCCATGTTTTAGCTATTGCAAACGATGCTGCTGTGATCATGGAAATACAGCTATCTCTTCAACACCCTTTAAAAATTCTTTGGGGTATATATCCTAAAATATAATGGATGATCCTCTGGTACTCCTATTTTTAATTTTTTTCTTTTTCTTTTTGGTGGTGCTGGGGATTGAACCCAGGACATTGAGCATGCTAGGCAAGCACTCTACCAACTGAATTATATCCCCAGCCCCACTAGTTTTAATTTTTTGAGGAACTGCCATGCCGTACTCCACAGTGGTTCTACCATTTTGCATTCCCACTGACAGTGCACAAGGGTTCCAATTTCTGATGCTATCAGTTGTTATTGCCTATTTTTGCCCTTGATATTAGCTATCCTAATAAATGTGAAGTGGTTTTTGCAGTATGTAAATTTTAGAACAACCATCACCATAACACCCCAAACAAATGTCGTATCTAGTTGATGAAAGGATTGCTGAAGTGTTTAGGGGTAAAGTGTTTTTATTCGCAGTTTACTCTAAAATGCATCAGAATAGGTCAGACTGATGATGGGTGGATGGATATGTGACAAGGCAGCAAGACAAATATAAAAATACGTGGATAATTGTAGTGTCTAGGTTGTGTGTCTATGCATACTTACTGTAGGATTCTTCCAATTTCTTTTTATGTCTGAACATATTCATAATAAATAATTTTGGAAGGATTTTCTTTGTCTTAAAGCTTAGCTATGAAAGACAGATTCTTTTAGTGACTGGGGGACCCAAAGGGCTGAGAAGACCCCTCCAGCAATGTAGAAGCCATTGGGGAAATGGTGTAGAAACAACTGATTTGGAATTAGGACCCTGGAGATAGGTGTGTTGGGGTGGGGAGGGGGAAAGAACAAAAGGACCTAGGGACCCCTGAAAGCACAGTGAGGAAGTGGGATGACAGCTAGAGGGAATCTACCCTTGAACGTCCACCTGGCACAGAAAGGAGAGGGGATTTCATACACCACTGTTTTAAGCACTTGAAACTGTAGTCAAGATAGAGAGGTAAACTAGGAAAGGTCAGTGGGCCACCTGGGCAGGATCTCCAAATGCCATGATAGTACTACATCTTAGAGTTTGGTTCCCAGGATTGTAAATTCAGAAACTTAACTGTCTAAGTGGCCCTGTTGATAGACCCAACCTGATCTTTTCTTAAAATTGGGAGCCATCTTGCCACAAAGCCATGAAAAGATAATTTTGGCTTTACTATAAATTACTGCAAATTCTGAACCTGCTTGGAATGCCTGCCTGTGCCTTGAACTCACCCATGCCTGGCTCTCTGACCAGATAGCAGCCCTCTCTAAAACTTTAGTGAGGCCTCACAAATCTTGGCCTTCCCTGGCCAGATAACGACCCTCTCTGAGGCTCTAATGACCTTCATAAATTCTGATGTCGGGGCCAGCAAAAATGTAAACTACCATTTATGTTATGCTCGTCAGAGTTCTGTTATCTGTAACCCCCTTTGTGTAACTTTCTGGGCTATAAAGCTGGGCTGCAGGAAAGCTGCGGCTGCTGTCTTGTTCCCATGGTTTTGGGTGGGAGAGGCAGCCCGGCCTGTCGAAATAATAAGCTTGCTCTAATTTGATTTTAATTGGAGTCAGTGGTCTTTTCTTATGTCCTGTTCTAACACCGGTGTATGCCCAAATCCTGCTAGCCCAAGTCACAGGAAATCACTGCACAAACCACAGCAATGTGACATGGAACTGCCAATTGGCTCAGATGCTTGGGGCATGCCCATCTCCATCACTTAGACTCTGCAAGTGTTTATATTTTCCTCAATTTGCCTGGTCACCTTGCAGTACACCTGTCTACCTATCAATCCATCCTGTTCGGATGCATTTCAAAGTAAATTGCCATGAGATGGCCATTGCCTTCTCTCTCCTGTGGGCATGGGAAGCAAGTATTTTCAGTTTGGTGAGCAGAGCATCACAGCACAGGGAGTGAGTGGGAGGATGTCTCAGTGGCCAACATCATTGAATGTGGCCAGATTGGTGCCTGATAGTTCCACTGGAATGTCCCTCTTAGATGAATCATTGGTACACTCTCTCCGGATGGGGCTGGAGACACAGTTTCACATTCTTGACCCTTGGTCCCCTTTCTGAACTCCAGTCCTCCAGATGCCATGCTGCTTGTGCCATACTAAATCTAGTTAGTGAATTATTTCTCCATGTGACACAATGGGTTAGGTTGAGACTTCTTAAGTCAATTATCTCATGAGTATTTTTTTTTTAATATTTACTTTTTTAGGTGTAGATGAACACAACACAATGCCTTTATTTTTATGTGGTGCTGAGGATCAAACCTGGGTCCCGCCCATGCTAGGCGAGTGCTATACCATTGAGCCACAATCCCAGCCCCTCATGAGTATTTTTAAAAAAATGTTTTTAGTTGTAGGTAGACACAATACTTTCATTTTAGTTATTTAGTTTCATGCAGTGCTGAGGATCGAACCCAGTGCCTCACATGTGCTAGGCAAGCGCTCTACCACTGAACCACAGCCCCAGCCCTCATGAGTATTTTTCATGATTTCTTAATCACACCTTTGTAAGCCACCTGTAACAGGAATAAAGGGGAGATAAATAGCTCATGGTTGGGAGAGCTCAGAAAATGGAAGAGGTGACTATGGTGGCAGACAGCCAGGTGCTCACACTATCTATGGGTTCAGTTTGGATCTTTTCCTATGAGTTTTTCCTGCCTTCCACTTACCCATCTCAGCTGGTATATGAAACCATTTTTGATACCTTGAAAAGTGTTTTTATTTCCTGTATAATTTATTCTTCAATACCTTTTTGGTTTGAGCTAAAACTAATCTCCAACATCACTAGTGTTGAATCTGATGGGATTTTCTCTCATCTCAGATATAACCCCTAAGCATTATTTATCTGATGGGCAGATAGAAAACTTTAAAACATGCCTACCTTGACTAATGGAGGTATTGGGTGCATTTGTCAAATTTCATGTCAAAATATTTCATGGAAAAAATCCTACATGAATACTAAATCTAGTTGGCGAAATACAAGTTGAAGTGGTATTCTGATATCCGCAATCTACTTTGAAGTTCGTAAAAATAGGATGAATTTAGAGGTATTCATTTTAGACAGTAGAGAAAAGGATCCAAACTTCTAGGCTGCATGTGTTGGGGGAAACAGGGAGATGTTAGTCAAAAGGTATAACATTTATTTAGACAGGAAGAATACGTTTTTGAGGATTGGGAATGTCACTCAGTAGTAGAGTTCTTCTTTTTTTAAATGGATAGTAGGGTTTTTAAAAAATATAATATTTATTTTTTTAATTTGTTGCTGGATCTTTATTTCATTTATTATTTTTATGTGGTGCTGAGGTTGGAACCCAGTGCCTCACATGTGCTAGGCAAGTGTTCTACCGCTGAGCCATAACCCCAACTCTAGGTATATGGATTTTCTGTTCAAAATTAGATAAGATTATGAACAGAAAGAATACAGAGCAATATGAAACAGTATTTGTTTATTCTATGAAGAAGTTTATTATCAAATCCTTCTCCTTTCACAAAGATAGTCAGGCAGACCCCTTCCTAAATGGGTTGTTTTGGGGTACAGAGAGCACTGTCTTTCAGAGCACACTCTGCAAAGGTGGTCACCATGGGATGGCTGTGGGAGTCAGATGGGCTTCCTTACCAGAGTGTCTTACTTCCCTGCGGTTTCCTTCCTTCTCGTTATTGAGTTGTTAGGAGTGGAGAGAGGTGCTCTGGCTTTGATTTAGAAAGCCCTTCCGCAAAAAGTACTTAATAAATGAGAACACAGTTCCATTATCCCTTTTGAAATGGGGCCTCTGTCTGTCTGTAAGGATGTCTGGAGAATGAAAATGTAAACACAGAATTAGGAATCCGAACATGAGTGCAATTTTCATCTGCCATCAGTTTACTGCTCTGTCTTTTGAGACGCTATTAAAAATGCATGCAGGATGTGAGTGAGATAAAACGCATCAAGATTCAAGTTGACTCTAATTTACAACAGCACTCCAATTCTCTGGCCCTTCAGCTTCCAGGGGCTTTAAGCCACCTGGGGCATAGCCCAGAACATGAGTGCGAGAGAAAAAAGCCTCTGAGCAGTGGAAAGAGCCATCATAAAGCCCAAGGGGCTCTGTTCAAAGAGGTTCTCTCCCAAACTCACTCAGAACCTGTAGAAGGAACAACTTACTTTATTTAATAATAATTGCTATCCTTTATTGAGCATTATTGTTTTAGATAGCATACTTTTTTTTTTTTTAAATTCAGTGCTGGGGATAAAATCCAGGGCCTCACACATGCTAGGCAGGTGCTCTGCCATTGAGTTATGCCCCCCAGCCCCAAATAACATGCTCCATATATGATAAAGTATTTAGTTCTCACAACAACCCAATGACATAGGTTATTATTATTCTCATTTTACAGATGAAGAAACCAGGAGAGGTTGAGCTACTTGCTTAATATCATGTAAATACTAAGTGGCAGAACAGACATTTGAACCCAGGCAGCCTGGCTCCAGAGCCTTTGCTATCAACCCCCAATTGATGATGTGTGTGTGTGTGTGTGTGTGTATGTGTGAATAAGTGTGTGTTTTTACACATAATTCATTTTTAAATTGTTTTATAGGTTTGAAATAAAGACTGAAACTGTACTACAAAACTAAAAATAACATAAAACCTAGAAATCTAGACTTGATAGAAGGATTTCTATTTACCCAAGGTCAAAGTTATTACTCAAAGTTTGAGAATGTCCTTGGTTTTTATGAAACTTACATCAAACTTTGAGTATTACCAAACTGGCTAGGGATAGTGCATGTCATAGTTAACATTGCAACTGGTAATTGTGTGCATAGTAGATACCTAAGAATTTTCCCACTCGCAAAATAAATCAGAAAAGCAATAAAGCAGTTGTGTGTGTAGTGTATACTTACTGCAATAGTTTGAACAGAGAATCTTTAGAAAGTCTCCTTAAGGCCCATATGTTAAAGGCTGAATCCATAGGTTGATGCTACTGGAAGGGGAGAAGGCTTTAAGAGGTGAGATCTAGAGGGAGATCTTCTGGTCACTGGGGGTTATGTATTTGAAAGGAATAGTGGGACCCAAGCCTTCTTGTTCCTTTCATTTCCTGCTCATGAAGGGTACAGTTTTTCTCTACATGATGAGCTGCCTTACCACAAGCCCAGTAGCATCCTTTGCTAAAACCCTTGACCTCAATAAATCTTTCTCTTGATAGATTGATTATATTGAGTATTTGTGACAATAATGAAGAGCTGGCTAACAGACTGTTTTAGTCAGCTTTTTTACTGCTATGACCTAAGACACATAATTCTAAAAACCTTGGGCCTTTGTTTTCCAGCTCTTGGCAGGGTAGGAAATAGGATCACTAGAAATAAGCCCATCCAGCACATCAAGAGAATTTGATGTGCACAATGGCTATTGAGTCTCTTGCCGTTAGGCATGGCCAGGTGGTTAAGTGCTGTCCCTGGACTAGGAACCAGAAGTGAAGTGTGGCAGGTCACACAGGTTCTGCTCTCCTGTCCATCCTTCTTTATAGCTGTGACATGGCCTAGGGGTCAGGTGATGAGAAGGGTCATACCTGGCGATGGCAGAGTAAGAGGATGAAATGAATTTGAATTCCTGATCCTGTGGAGTCACCACGTAAGCCATGGGCTACCTTCTCCTGCATTGCTACGTGGGTGTGGGGAGCCACTCCAAATGCACGCACCTGTAAGCCCTGATGCACCACGGGGATCTGAAAGATCACTGTAGCCAAGACTTGTGACTTGGGCTTTTCCCTCTCTCGGATAATAAGGCGTGGCCCTAGGAGTAGGTGGCACCCAGAGGGGTTGAGCTACAATCACTTGTTCCTTTGTAATCCTACCCCTTACCTCATTTGAATGGCTTCTCCCCTAAAAAAGGGTTTAGCATGTGTTCCTGTGTCTCTTTTCATGGACCTCTAAGGTCACAGAAGCCATCGCAGGACCCAAAGAAAAAGGTATTTCTCTGTCTCTGTGTGATTATTTCACGCAGCCCAGTTCACCTGGAGTGACCCTGAGTGTTTTAGTTGTGGAATGTGACACATGGGAGAGAAAAAGACTCTTGTTTAAACCATTTTAAGTCTCTATAAGAGCAGCCAAACTCACAAGCCAGTGAATATACTCCAGGTCATGAGAGAAAAGTTACATTATGTTTGCTGAATTTTGTTAAGAAGTCTAGGAAATATTCAAAGTGTTTTAGAACAAATTCAATAACATATTCAGCTTTGAGGCTTAATAGAAGCAACATTGGTTATTTAGAAAATTATTTAATGATGGTACAAAGAGGAGTATATTTTATTTGGTTGGTGTAATAAGCAAAGAATGTAAATTCAATTCATTTCCACAAATGTTTATGGAATGGTTACTGAGTGCCCAGCAAGGCCAATAGAGGCCTGACCTTCAGGGAACTCTCGGTCAGTGGGTATTTAGGAAAATTTGGTGTAAAAAAACAGAATTCATAGAATTCGGGATACACTTATATCCCTGCAATTTGGGTTAGAGGGAGGCTCTGATAAAGTGGTCAAAAAAAGTGACTTTCATCCAAGGTGGAATGTCCTTGGTTTCTATGAAACTTACATCAAAGTAAGGCACATTCCTGGCATTGACGCCATCAGGGTCCAGTCATAAAGTTCCGTGTAGCACTCTAATGGCTTTGTTGACCTGTGGTGTGCTGGAAACAATAGTGCAGGGAAACAGGCCAGGGGGACTCAGGGGGAAGCAAATGGCCGTAAGCAGGTCAAGCTGGATCCCTGTGGTATTGTGGAGGACACAGACAAGCAGGGGCACATCAAAGAGGACCAGTGGGGTCTGGGTGTGCAGTTCAGTGGTAGAGCACTGGCCTAGCATGTGCAACGCCCTGGAATTGATCCCCATCACCACAAAACAACAACAACAGCAGCAAGCAATGGAGGTGGAACACATAGTGTGGCCCCAACCTGGGGCTTCCAGCAAGACTGTTGAGAAAGACACCCAAGCAGAGTGGTAAGCCCAGGAGGGTGAGAATTGGAACTGAAAGGCCCAGTTAGGCTTCTTTGCCTGGAGAAATGTGACCACTGAACCTGATGTCCTCGGTTTCCCCTTTGCCCTTTCCTTCTTCTTTGAAGCCCTTCCCACTGTGGGACAGGTTCCAGCAGACTTTAGGATGGCTGATGTGCTGTCTTGAATGTGGATCAGCAGATGTTACCTCAATCTGCCGCCCAGGAATCGGAAGGGTCTTCATTTGTAAGAAGTGCCCAGAGCTGCGGGCCACACTCCCGCATGGTGTCAGAAAGCTTGAGCAGATTAAAGACCCTAGCCATCAGCTCGGTGAATGACAATGCCACCCTTCCCTGAGCAGGGGACCATAGGGACTGACAAATCGAAGGCATTAGATGGCACTTGGGAGGCTAAGAAAAAAGTCAGTAATTAATTACTTTGGAGCAGTCTGGCAGAAATATTGATGCCTGGAAGACACCTGAAGTTTTCTTTCTCTTCAGACAGCAGTGACACAGGAAGGGTCCAGAGGATGGCAGTTGGGTAGAGGGGAGAGAATGCAGGGGAGAAGCAAGAAAAGGTAGAGTAGGGTCAGCCGTGAGAATGCTTTCCCTGAAATGTGGTTTGAGATTGGATTTCTGGGGGTCTCACCCTAAACTTTTCCATACCTCTCCAGTTTCCAGTAATAAGACCTGGGTTTGATTTTGGTTGAGTCCTAAGTCAAAAGCCCAAATCCAGCAGCATACAGTCATGGGATTTTTTTTTTTCAGTTTTATTCAGTATCTACTCTGTGCTGTGCATTTTGCTGGATCATTTAAATAGTGTTATTTTTGTTTATTTATTTTTATGTGATGCTGAGGATTGAACCCACTGCCTCACACATCCTAGGCAAGCAGTCTACCACTGAGCTATAACCCCAGCCTGGTAATGGGCTTTTAAAAATAATTGCCCATAATTTATAAGGAAAATTGCTCTCTTTCATATAAAGAAATATATATGCACACATACACACATATGTATATATATATATATATGTGTACGGGTATGTGTATAGTAAACATCTATGTATATATACATATATATGGACATATTCATTTGACTTTTTAAAAAATATTTATTTTTTAGTTATAGGTGGGCACAATATCTTTATTTATTATTATGTGTGTACTAAGGATCGAACCCAGTGCCTCACACATGCTAGTCGAGCGCTCTACCACTGAGCCATGGCTCCAGCCCTTCATTTGACTTTTAACCAAGGTTTATTTATAATGCTTGTTTTTATACAAAACTTTGTGACTGATATTAAAAAGATACTAAAATAGACTAAATAAAATACCAAAATGAAAGCCCTTGAAAAAAATTTTTTTTTTTGTTTTTAGTAATGGGGATTGAACTTGACCACTGAGCCACATCCCCAGCCCTATTTTGTATTGTATTTAGAGACAGGGTCTCTCTGAGTTGCTTAGCGTTTTGCTGTTGCTGAGGCTGGCTTTGAACTCACACTTCTCCTATCTCAGCCTCCCAAGACACTGTGATTACAGGCATGCACTACTGTGCCCAGCAAAGACCTTGAATTTTGCTGAAATGAAATTTTAATGATAAATGAGAAGTCCTCTATTTACCTTGAATGAGTTAACATTGTCCTCTTTGGCATAATAGATAAATATATTGAGCTATAAATGTTTGATAGACTGTACTAAGCACCTGAGTTTTTTTAATATTTATTTTTTTTTAGTTTTAGGTGGACACAGCATCTTATTTTATTTTTATGTGGTGCTGAGAGTGGAACCCAGTGCCTTACATATGCTAGGCGAGCACCACTTGAGCCACATCCCTAGCCTCGGTACCTGAATTTTAATCTAATTTTTCCCTGCACAAAAAGGTGGGAGAGGGGCTGAGGTTGTGGCTCAGTGGTAGAGCACTTGCTTAGCATGTGTGAGGCACTGGGTTTGATCCTCAGCACCACATATAAATAAATGAATAAAATAAAGGTATATATATATATATATATATATATAAAGGTGGGAGGTCCAAAACTGATGTTCTTAGGAGAGAGAATTCAACCTGGAACGTAGTCTATGGAGCACTGTATCCTGAGCCCCGTGTCTCCCTCCATCCTCCATCTCCTTACCCTGTTTAATTTTCTTCACAGCACTTATTTCTAGTTCTTATTTTTCTGCCACTTTAACGCTTGTCATTAAAGTATAACACAGATGTAGGAAAGTGCAAGTAGGTGAACAGCTGGATGGATTTCCCAGTGGTCAGGAATTTGAAAAAAGAACATTGTTTATTTAATTGTAAAATATATACAACACAATAGTTACTGTTTTAACCGTTTTTAACTGTACATTCAGCCATCTCCACTGTTAATTTCTAGATGGAAGCTCTGCACCCTTTCAACACTAATCTCCCATTCCCCAACCCCCAGCCCCTGGCAGTCACCATCGTCCATCAAATTCACAGACTTTCTATGTCGCTGATGTTTCAGTGTCAGACCAGGATCTCCAGTGTGGGCAGTAGGAGCTGCTAACTTCACAGTTAATTCCCTTTGCTGGTCACAGGAATAAAGTGGATTCCTTCCACTTAAGTGGATTGAGCTTTATGAATTTGACCATTTCGGGTATCTCACATCTGGTCTTAAACTTTTTTTTTTTTTTTTTAATATTGTGGATGGAACTCAAGGGTGCTTAACCACTGAGCAACATACCCAACCCTTTGTTTGTTTGTTTTAAGACAGGGTGCAACTCAGGTTCAACTCTGTGAGTTAATACGAACTTATGTCCTCATTAAGTTGCTGGGGCTGGCCTCAAACTTAGGATCCTCTTGACTCAGCCTCCCAAGTCTCTGGGATTACAGGTGTGTACCACCACCCCCAGTTGGTCATAGACTTTTTTTTTTAGTTATTTCTTTATTTGTTGGTCATAAACTTTTGATATGAAGTGGACTGATTGGCTGACCCTAAGCACTGTACATCATGTGCTTCCTGTTTCTTTATATATGCTATAAGTTGGTTAGTGTTCAGCTGTGTGACGACCATGCTTAGCTAGCTATGATGCCGTAAAGACTGTTCCTACGGATGTTTCGCTCATTTCCTGTCATTGCTGGGAGAAACTACCATGCAGCTAATATTTCAGTGTCAGACCACAGTCTCTGGTGCGGGCAATAGAAGCTACCAACTTAATAGTTAACTTCTTTTGCAGGTCACAGTAATAAGTGGATTCCTTCCACTTAAGTGGATTTGGCTTATGATCAGTGGCGGTATGAACACCATTGCTCAGAAATCAAAGCTGTGTTTGAAGGATGCGGCCTCTGCTAGTGATGAGTTCTGAATTTTTTTTCTTCATCTACTTTCAGAGACTTCTTAATTATGTAAATTTTATACCCCAAAGAGTGCCTGTTTTTTTTTTAAGTGTCAAGTATGCAGTTATGCTTTTTTTCTGTTCTTATTCTTTCCCTCAATCTGAATCCTGTTTAGCTGAGCAAGAAACATCTGGAACATCCATTGGGAGAAAGGCACATCTGGTTTAGAGTCTTTCTGGATCATGAAAAAGAGAATAAACATTGGAAAAGATTGAAGTGTGTTGGGAGAACATGTCCAAACCTGATTCCAGAGCATGAGAATCCGAAGACATTGCTCTGGAGGCAAAGGGCAGTCCTGAAGCCGGGGCCTTTCTCTCTCCAAAGCCCCATAACAGCAAGCAGGCTGGTGGTCATGAACACAGCCACAAGTTCATCTCCAGAGCTGGAGAAGACTGAAGAGGAAGAGGCCTCCTCTCCGGTTGTGAAATAACAAGGACTAACCACTTCATGGATATCTTGGAGGAACTGTTGAGGACATGAAATTCATGAGATGAAATCATTGCTCTCAACTTCCCTATTAGAACTGTGCCAGGCACTCCATACCCTGTAAGTTTGTATTTTTTCCCACTTGTGTGGATGGGTGTGAATATGTTCTCGCCTCACTGACTTGAGATCTTCCCTTGTGACTTGCTTTGGACAATAGTATGTGGGTGGAAGTGACCATGACATGCCTTGCAAGAGGCCTGGTGTGTTTTTCTTGATCCTCTGATGCATATGCCATTTGACACTGTGCCTCCTGGAGCTGCTGGTCCCAGGAGAATTAGACAAATTCCAGGGAGTAAACCGGAACCAGAGCTGCACCAGGAGTCAGGTTAGCGGATCTTCAGCCTGAAGTTGATTGAGGACAGCTGACCTCCAGACCCAAGAGCGAGAAGAAAAGACATGCTTCTTGTTGGAGGCTGCTGAGATTTGGGGTGGTTTGTTACATGATGTTATTGTGCCAATAGCCAAGAAGCACACACAAAATGGCAGAAACCAGGGGGTAAAGGGTAAACGAAGCAGATGGCTGACATGTGAGGCAAGAAGGAAGTGGGGACGACATCTGAGCAGAGAGCAGGTAGAGAAGGGCCTCCAAGAAAAAGATGGAGGTAATGGGAAAGTATTACGACAGCAGCAGCTCCACCAGGGGCTGGATGGGCAGTGGGAAGAGGAACACCACCTCACACATGTGCACACGTGCGCACACACACACACACACACACACCCTCTGTGCCATTAGTGAGCACACAGCCTTTCTGGTCTTTGTTCTGTGTTGACAATGTCCAGGAGGTCTCCACAGAGTAAAAGTTTGATTCTTATTAGGGTCCAGACTTCCAGTTATGGGGGCTACCTGGGCTCATGGTCACAGTGTGGGAGTGGAACAATAGGAAGGTGAAGCACGTGAGATCTCAGGATCAGACTCTGTTGAGTGGGTATTAGCACCACCTTCTGGGATGTTCTCTAACTTTAAATAGTCCTTAGTCCCCGGAGCTAGTCCTCCAAGACAGAGTTTTTGGGCTATCTAGCACAAGCTGGGCTCTGTAAGGTCCTGTGGGCCTTGGGGGAAGTTAATTTAGCCCCTTGGAATTGAGGTTTAGAGGCAAAGGGGTAATAACAGGACCTACCCCAAAGGACTACTAGAAGGAGTAAATGAGTGGAGACCTAGGTGTGTGGCCCAGAGGGAAACCCTCCATGAGTTAATATGAACAGCTATGCTGCCATTTTGTAATGAGAATTGCTACCTAGTAATGTTTTACCGAGCCTAGACATTTATCAAAAGTAGGAGTCTCATCAAATGGACTGGAACGCCACGTCTGGACTCTCGTTGGCAAGATCCTGAGAAGCACCCATTCTTCCCACCTTTTTCCCTCAGCCCACATCAGCCATCAAGCTGGCTTTGGCTTTCCCTTTCCTCTTTTTCTTGGGAAAATCTGCCTATTCTTATGCTTGCTGAGGAGAAAAGGGCAGAGGTGGACCTGAAGGAGCAGATGGCAGAGCTCAGCAGGATGTCCCATCCTACCACCAGCCAGGGCTGTGGACGTATTTTATAGTTGGCTCTTCCACTGTGGCTTGGTGACCTTCTGCTTTACCTGTGGTTGTGACCTTTATTCATGACACCAATCAGTGGGCATTTTTAGCCAGATCAGTCCTGTCACACTAACTTGCATTTATTTTCCCATTGGAGACATTTGCTCTGGTTCTGTCTCATACTTTCCCAGCCATGAGCTTCCTGCCTAGCCATTTTGGCATTTTTCTTAGGGTTTGTGTGGAAAAGCCCCTCTGTCCCAGGAGGGAATCTTCCTTGTCTTCTCCCTAAAGGCAGCCCTTCCGGAGGCTCTTAGTCTGTTCCTGGTCTTGATCAAAGCCTGAGTGGGGACTTACGGGGGATCTCGCAGCCCTCTTTCTGGAGCAGCAGGTGAACAAGGCTAGGGAATGGACTGCCTTCTTCCTTCCTTCAGAGGCCTGCTGCTCTTCAGCAACTGGCACAAAGGAAACTGGCATCTATCATTTTCTCTCCTGAACCTTCTTCAAGAGCATAGGCTAAAGGCTCTTCTGTTCCTCTTGCATCAAATTTGTATGTACTTCATTATTATAGCAACCACAGAAGGAAATGATTTTACCGACAGAAATTTCTTACCATGCACGTCTTTTAAGTGATTGACATATATTTATTCATGAATCCTCTCCACAACCTTGTGAGGTAGATGCTACACTTTTCCTTCTTTGCACATGAGGCACCTGAGGGTCAGAGAAGTTGAGAAACTTGCCTGAGGCACACAGCTTACACACAGGCGGGGCAAGATCAGCACCCAGGGAGTCAGGTTCTAATTCTGCACTTGTACCTAATATGTCTTAATGCTGATTGTCACAGTGTTGGCTTGTTTGAAGGCCTTAATAACATTTAATTACTCATTTTTTTTCCTGGAAAAGTAACAAACATTCTATAATGTTTAGCAATTTGGCAACTTTTTAATAAGCCCTGGGAGAGTCTGCCCTGAATTTGTAATTGTTCTCTTTAGAATATGGATCACTCCCTGAGCACAGTAGTGTACACCTTTAATCCCAACCACTCAGGAAGCTGAGGCAGGAGGGTCATAAGTTTGAGGCCAGCCTGGACAACTTAGTGAGACTCTGTTGCAAAATGAAAAATAAAAAGGGCTGGGAATGTATCTCAGTAATAGATCTTCCTTGGGTTCAATCCCAGTGGGGCGCTCACACACACACACACACACAAATGGATTACTTAATTTTCTTTGTCCCTGACTTGGAGCCTCAGGTACCAATTCCAGGCTACAGGAAAAAGTCCATTCAACTTCCTTTAGTATCCAACCTCTCCCTCTCTCAGCCTGCCTGAAACCATCTTCACCATCTCCCTCGCTGCCCCTCTTTCCTCTTCCCAGCTCACCCAGAAACTCCTGTACCATTACCCTGGTGACCTCAGGATACAAGGCTTAGTGTTGTCCTTGCCTCCTCTCTGTGGTTGACTTCTCATATCCAATGCCAGGCTCAGCCTCGTCAGACAGCAGCCTTCCCCTCCCAGACCAGTCTCCTGAGAGCTCTAGGGTTCCAGTCAGAAGGAGATGGAGGTTGCTGAGTGCAGTAAAAGACCAGCCATAAAGGTGTGGGTGGGGTTCAAAAGCAGCAAGGGATGCAGCAGGATCCCAGGGTTGGGACAGCAAGGACTCACTGCTACCTCTAGGCCTGCAGGGCCCACTTATCTGACTCCAGAGAAGATTGCCTCCTGCCTCCCATGGGAACTGGGGGATGCAGTCTTTACAGGTCAGCCTCTCAGGCAGAGAGCAGGGGTGGGATGGGAGACAGTGGGGAGTGGACCTGGAAGATCTCAGGGAGGACGTGAGGACAGGCAGCCCACACCACTTTTGTCATTCGTAGATGAGGGATTGGCTGTGACTTCCCATTCTCTGTTGGGATAAACCTGACATTCAAGGAATTGCCCATCAGCCCCTTCTTCTCCTTTCCTATTCCATACAGCACAGGTGTTCCACTCACCTAAGCTGGGATCCTGACTCTACAAGTCTGTTTTATATATTGCAAATGTTAAATAATTTTAAAAAATCTTAATTTTTAAAAAATCTTATGCTACTTTGAAATCCAATTCTAAAGGGATGTTTATGCTTCTGGGGACAGGCACCCTTGCAGGGCTCTCCTGACTGACTGGTACTGAGATAACAATGGACCCTCTCCTTGCTGAGAACTCTGGAACAGCAGCAAGACTCCCAGCTTGGAAGCTGGAGAGGCTGTGTTTAAGGTCTAGCTCTGCCAGTTACTAACTGGACTAGTTACTCCGTCCCATGCCTTCCCGTATTTCTCATTTGTTAATGGGGAGGATTGTGATAGCGCTTCACAATGCTCAGGATTAAGTGAATGATGAAGGCCAGGCGTGGTGGCTCAGGAGGCTGGGGGTAGGGTGGGGCACTGAGGCAGGAGGATCCTAAGTTCAAAGCCAGCTTTAGCAACTACTCAATTCAGCGAGACCCTGTCTCTAAATAAAATACAAAAAAGGGCTGAGGATGTGGCTCAGTAGTTAAGCGCCCCTGGGTTCAACACCTGTACCCCGCCCCCCCAAAAAAAGAATGCTTAGAAATTGGCATATCTATCAGCTGGGGGAAGGGACAGTGTTTTACTCACTTTGAGTCCCCTGCACTTGGCACTATGACTGGAACAAAGATGGTGTCTGATAGTTTCCTAACCTGAATTGAGGGTGATGCTTTAAAGATCAAGGAGCTGGCCGTGTTAGGCGGCTCATGCCCCCACCCCATCTTTGCCAGACTTCCTGTGCCTGAAGGTTTTGTAGACTGTGCCAGTAATCCATCCAACACGGAGGCCTCCAGCACCGCCTTAACATAAGGGCTGCGGAGGAGTCTCAGATGGCAACTTCCTCCTCATGTCTGGGTTTGCACTGCCATCTGGCGTGTGCTGGTGGGACAGCTAAGTACTGAGGTTTGTGGTTGGGTGACCTTTTCTGACATTGGGGAAAAGGGGCATCCCTGCATGGGCTTTTGCAGTGGTTAGACCCTCCCACTCCCAATTTGGGTTGAGCTTTTGGAACTCTCCAAACACAGAATTTTTTTTTTAAACAATATCTCTGATTCCTCAGTCAAGAAATAACACCATCCTCTGCAAGCTCAAGTTTCTACTGTAGGCATTTCTTGTTCTGCCAAGACCCAAAAGGAATAGGGTCAAGTTTATGTGATATCTTGCCCCCTCTGCTGCCTGGCTTCTCATCCCTGGACATTTAATTCTCTTCTCAAGAGTCGGGATTGTAGGAGCAGAGGAGGTGGGGAGAACTGAATAGGCCTCTCTATCTAGTGCAAGCAGCTCACCGCCCTCCCTGCCTGCCCTCCTCCCGCTCCCAACCTTGCTGTCTGTCTCCCTTCTCAGATCCAAGCTCCAAGTCACTGAACCCAAAGTGGGAGTCTTCTAGGGCACAGATGGGGAGTGGAGGCTAACGTCCATCTTCTGCTGACCTCGCTATGGAACCTGCTACAAACGTCCACCTTTTACCCTCAAATTGAACCACATGAAATTTCGGAAATGGAACTATGTTCCTGAACAGCAATTTCTTTGGGTTCAACGTGATACGTCCCATTTAAACCCTAGTGCTAGTTGATGGTCTAGAGTCCCAAGTTTCCTGGGCTCATTTAGACCCAGGAGAACCAGGCTGGTGACACACCAGGTTCCTGGACTATGGAGCTGGAAGGAGAGCCTAAAGCCAGAGAGAAGATAGAGTTCACCTCAAGACCCTGACTCTGCTCCCTACATCAGAACTCCCTCTCTGCATACAGGTTCTGCAGTGAGCTCCAGGCTGGGTTTTGTTTGGGGCACACAGTCAGGGATTAGCAAGGGAACCCTGGGGAAGACCCTCTTCTAGCGAGATGGTGATTGCCCTCCTGGCTATTTGGGGGTTTTCTGGGGTTCCTCAGGGAGCTTCAGGTTTCTGAACATACCCAACATCTCCTACCCCTATATCTGCTGCTGAATCCTGGTGGTGCAGAATGAACAGGAGGCCAAGCTAAGCAGAGGCAGACCCGTGACCTAAAGGACTCCTTTAATGGCTTCTGTCCTCTGCCAAACTTTGTGGGGTGGCCACCCGAGCAGGCCCAGGCAGTAAGCATCTAAAACTTATCCAAGGGATGAAGGCAAATCAGCCTAGGAGATTTAAGTTGCAGAGTAACAGAAGGTTTATGAGTCATGGTTTATAGGACTCACTGGGGACAAGAGAGCTTCTCCTCTGAAATTTACCTGTCTTACAATCAAAGGACCAACAGATAGGTATTGATGTCTAGGAACCTGGTGGTGTAGGTTAGGGACCTGGTCTCTTTCCTTCCAGGAGCATGCAAACAGGAGACAGAGGGGCTCAGCTCAGACCATTTTACTCATCCATCCATTGATCCAACCATTAAGCAAATGGTTATAGAGGGCCTCTATATGCCAGGCACTGTACTATGTGCTTAGCATAGAACAGTGAACAAAATAGACAAAAATCTGTTTTCCTATTATTGCAGCATCTTGGATAAGGCCATTAATAACTATGCTGTTGCCCAGCTCACATTTCTATTAAAAAGTTGCTAACTCTTCTACCATGGGATAATTAAACAAAATGTGTTTTTAAACTTTAATAAAGGCAAGTGCCCCAGATATGTTAGATTTTTAGGAAGCTTTATACACAATTGGATATATCATTTCAGCCTACGTATGTTAATTACATATGCACTGGAAAAGGACAAGGAAGAAATAGCCCTTAAACATATGTGATGGTGTGTTGGATTGCATTTTCTAATATGGCCACAAGATCCCCCATCAGTTAGGCTGTTCATATAATGTAACCTTGATTCCTCCAGGGAGGGGTGAGGTCTACCTGACTCTGTGATGGAGGCAATACAGCTTCTGCCTGGTCTTCTTGAGAAGACCCATACCAGGAGGAAGCACATGCAAAACTCATACCTAGGTGATCTGGCAAAAGACCCAGATGAAGCCCCAGCTAACAGCCACCATCAGCAGACATAGGAATGAGGAAGTTCCAGTCATCCTGTAACTGCAACAGCAGAGACCCCAACTCTGAACAGCATAGTCTAGTCGACTCCCAGAATCCACAGATAATAATGATCATTGTTGTTAAAGTGACAGAACTTGGTGGAAATTTGTTATCCAGCAATAGACATCCAGAAAAAGTGGTTGAGGGACTGGGGTTGTGGCTCAGCGGGGTAGAGCGCTTGCCTAGTGTGTTCGAGGCCCTGGGTTTGATCCACAGCACCACATAAAAATAAATAAATAAATAAAACAAAGGTTAAAAAAAAAGTGGTCTATCTCTGGATTGTGGGATTATGAGTGTCAACAATACCTTTCTGCATTTTCTAAGATTTCTACAATGACCAATTATTTCCTTTATAACCAGTAAAAATAAAGAAAAAAAATCATGAAAAATAAAACACAGTCTGAAATTTCCCCCCACTTCACCAAGGGAGAAACTAGTTCTAAATATAAATTTAGGGACTAAACTCAATTTGAAAAGAGCTTTCTATGCAAGATTTATTAGATACTGGAAAGGAAGGATTTGGAAGATAAATTTCAGCTGACAGGAGAGAAAGAGGGGAGTAGATCTGGGATGAAGAAACTTGGAAATGAATCTCAGTTTTCTGAGTGACCTTGAGCAAGCCTTTGCTCAAAGTCAGTTTTCTATTTTGAAAAATGCAGCTGGCTGCCTAAGGAAGATAACATCCACCAGGGCGCCTGGCCCAGAAAAGGCGCTCTAAGTGGTCGGTGAATCCTGTTAAATCAATGCCAATTATCAGGGGGCATCTGCAAGCCTTGTGGAGGGCCATCCTTCACTGCCACCAGAGGCTACAGTTCTAATTATGAAAATTGCCTGGAAAAGAACCACGACCCTTAAAAAAAATATTAAAAACAACTAAGCAGCTTTTTGGGGTTCTTTGACTCGGTCGCCCCACCATGCGTGGGACCTCGTGCTGCACCTCTCAGAAGACCCCATCCGGGGCCGAGGCCAGAAAGCCAGAATGCAAGCGGGAGAGGAGCCCCGGCAGCCGGTCTGCAGGAAGCAGCGCGGTGTCGGGGCAACCCAGGGAACGCGCCTGGGCCGGCGGCAGGTGCAGGCGGCGGCGGCGGCGGCGTCCCTCTTGCCCTCGCCTCTAGTCCCGGCATTCGGCAGTTCGGCCGCCAGTTGGTGCGTTGATCTCGGCCGCATTCTCCATGGAGGCCTCCGAGGGTAGACCTGGGGCTCTCCTAGAAAATGGAGTACCAAGACCCACAGGTGCAGAGGGAGCCCCTCGGTGGGCGGGACAGCGATCCCTGCGGGGCTGGGGGGCGAGATCTTTCTGGAGCCCTGGGGCGTCCGAACCCAGAAACGCCCCTGGGCTGCAAGGAGGGAGGTTCTGATTTAGAGCCCAACCCTGTGCTCTTGAATTTCAGTGGCTTGTGGAGTACGTTTGTTTTGGCTGATAACCTTTCATATGAAAGTCTTGTCTTTGTCTCTGGGTCACTGTTAATATTTAAAATAACCACGTGTATAGATGAGCCCATGCACACTGGAAATGGTCTGCAGAGCTGCCATCTTCCCTCCATCTCAAGATCGACCTACAGCAGAGAGCTAGAGAAGGTTCCAGAGAAAGCTGACTCCTGCTTGACCAAGGTGGAGAGGAAATACAGTTGAGTTCTAAGAAATCAGGAGGGCTGGGTGTGGATTTGTTGCCATATCCAGCAGGCACTATTAGAAGGCTAGTGTGTTAGTCAGCTTTCTGTTACTGTAACAAATACCTGAGATGATCAAATTATGAAGAGAAAAGGTTTATTTTGGCCTACAGATTTGCAGGTTTTAGTCCATGTTTCTTTGGACCTGTGGTGACACATCATAATGGGAGCATATGGTAGAGAAAAACTACTCACCACCTCTCCAGGATGTGAAAAAAAAGAGAGAAAGGGGGCTGGAGTACCATTGTCTTCTTCAAGGATATGCCCTAATGACCTAAGACCTCCCACAGGGCACCATCTGTTTAAAGGTCCACCACTTTCCAATAGTGCCATGTTCTGGGGACCAGGCCTTTAGAACATGGGCCTTTGGGGTACATTCAAGATCCAAACTATAACATCTAGCTTGGAGGCATTTAAAAGGAGTTGCTCGACTAGTAGTTTAAGTCTGTGTTAATCCAAGATCTGATTAGGCAGAGTGCACCATTCTCCTAAATTACCTTGTTGGATCTTATTACAGCTCAGGAAGTAGATCACAAATGAGCAGAGGAAGTGCTTTGGTTGATAAATGGGATTTGGGATTTGACCCGAGTCTGCCAGTCTCCAGAGTCTGTGCCCTTCCATTTTTTTTTCCTTTGCTGGATATTAGAAGATTTGTGGAACTGTTTATTGGTTTAGACAGATCAGATAGAAATTATGAACACTCTAAGGAGGGGTTTAAATTAAATAATGGCTGGTCCCTCCATAATAGGTTCTTCAGGCTGAGGAGCATGCGTGGAGGCACATTTGCTTGTACAGTACAGCGTCATGGAGCAGAGAAGCGACAGTCCCTCAGAAAACTCAGGGTGAGCCCTTGCTCAGGTTGTCATTCACCTGACAGAGTGAGTGCCCTGTGTGTTGCCAAAAGGGGCTAGAGAATGGACCACCTTTGCCCCATCAGATTTTAGATTGGTCTTTGTTCTCCTGGATCCCAGGTGTGATCTTTGGATTCTCCTTTGTAGTAAGGAGAGAGGAGGGAGGTATGGTGACCCATCCCCAGCTGTAAACTGAGCCTGGTGGCAGGGACAGCAAGGAGAAAAGGGTTCTGGGATTTGAACTTCAAGCTCCAGAGCTTCCTCAGTTTCCAAATTTAGTTTGGGGTAAAGGAAGAAGGTGCTGTTTATAAAGGGTGGAGCGAGGGAGGCACCATGCTTCGGAGTTAGGGGTACCAGAAGGACACTAAGCCCAAGTATCAGCAGACCACATTATCCAAAGAACCATAGTTTCTTTTTCCCTTGCTTAGGAGACCACATTGGACCTCAGCTTAACAGTTCATGGGTTGGAGGAAAGGAGGAGACCCACAAATCAGTCACAGATACACTGAGCTATGTGCATCTTTCCAGCAGAGAGTGCGTGGGAGGGTGTCCTGGCATCATAAAAGGGTTACAAGCCACTGCCCCAGACCCTTAGCTTGCTTGTTGAGCAGAGAAGCAGGAGTGGGAAGCTGAGTGTTTGCTTAAAAGGGTGTCCATGTTAAGCTAACAGGGTTTGATGTATTATTTGTTTCCCGGTCTGACAGAGGTATTGTGAAAGTTGTCTGAGCTGACAAGTGTGTGAAAGTGCTCTGGTTATGGAAGGTGATGGATATAACACTAAACTACATTTTATAAATTGTGCTCCTTATTATTGAAACTTTGAAAGAGTTATTTGATGCTTATGGGACTCAAATTTTTTTATCTGTTCATTTTATTTGTAATTATGGGCTCCTTTTCATTTCTGATACTGTTTACTTGTGTTTTAAATTTTGTCCTTGAACTCTGTTTGTCCACCTCATTCATTTTTTCATGTTCTAGTTCTGATAATCTTACTAATTTTATTAATTTCTGTTCTTATTTTATGATTTCCTTCCTTATCACTTGTAGGGGTTACTCTTTCTTTCTTTCTTTTTTTATACTAGGGATTGAAGCCAGGGGTGCTTAACCATTGAGCCACATCCCCAGCCCCTTTTTAAATTTAGAAACATGGTCTTGCTAAGTTTCTGAGGCTGGCTTTGAACTTGCGATCCTCCTGCCTCAACCTTCTGAGTTGCTGGGATCAGCTGCCACCGTGCCCAGCTTCCTTATTTCTTAAGTTGAAAGTTTATCTCATTAGTTTTGGAAACTTTGTTTTTGAACATTATAATCTCCCTGTACTGTCTAAAGACAGACATTTTTCACAGTTTGCATCTCCGAAGTTGGGACTGATCTTACCAGCACCGCGGGCCTAGCAGCAGGTGCAGAGCAGTTGTGTAGTCTTTGCTATATGAGCACTGAAGCATGAAGAAGGCTTGTCCATAGCTGGGAGAAAATCCCAGCTCTCATTTAAGAAGGGTTGTGCTGAGGTCAAAATTAGGTGGGAAATGTGAATTGAGTTGATGTAGGAGTCAGACTTTTGATGTGAATGAGGGATAAGAATGCCTTTGCCAATTTATTTTCTTTTATTTTCTCTCTTATACATATGAATCATAAGATTTAAATTTGTATCTAAGTTTAAAGGAATGCTTTAATAAGGGTAAAATAAAACTTCAAAGTGATAAAAGTACTGTGTTTTTAATTGACAGCTTTTATTCCTTGTGGTTCATAAAATAAAAATGTTGTTCAAACTGATGGTATCTTAGATCCAGTGAAATGTAGTATATGCACTTAAGGCTCCAATTTGTAATTACTGTTTTTGTTGAATTCCACAAGTTTTGATAGATAGTATTTATGTCCATTGATGATTAAGCATCCCATGATTTCCATTATGATTTGTTCTTTTGTATGAATTATTTAGAGTTGCGGTTTGAGTTTCCAGACTTATGGATGGTTTTTGGCTGTCTTTTTATTATTGATTTCCAGTTGCATTGCATTGTGGTCAGAGCATGGTCTAGATTGTATTTGTTGACACTTTTTTTGTGGCTTTTTATTGTCTGGGTAGTTCCTCCTTTCACAGCTGGGGACCGTCCCTTCCTCCTTACAGTGCTGCTCTTTTCCTGCCCCCTCCACTGGGCTTGATTTTATCCCAGCAATTCACACGGCTTGACTTCAGTGTACCTGGGGCTGCTCTAGGCTCTGGGGCACATTCCAGAACAGCATTTCCCTCAGTCGGCTGGTCCTACAAATCGTCTGAGGTGGTTCTTAAAAACACTCATTCCCAGGTGGTCTCTTGTAGGTCTGGAATCTGCATGTTGAACGAGTGTCCTGCGTTGATTCTTTTTTTTAAAAAATATTTATTTATTTATTTTAGTTTTCGGCGGACACAACATCTTTGTTTGTATGTGGTGCTGAGGATCGAACTCGGGCCGCACGCATGCCAGGCGAGCGTGCTACCGCTTGAGCCACATCCCCAGCCCCTGCGTTGATTCTTATGAACCAGCAAATTTGGGAAATTCTGTGTGTTTGGGAATTGGGAAAGGGGGCTGGATGGAGTATAGTGTAGTAATGGAGTCAAACTTGAGAAGAGGAAGATCATTGCCAAAGAGCTCTTGTGGGAGGGGAACTTGTCCCAAATACAGATTTGCTTAGAAAGATTCTAATTTTATAGTTCTAAGATTCTAACTTAATAGGATTTGGGAATCTGTTTTTTTTTCTTTTTTGGGGGTACCAGGGGTTGGACCCAGGGGTGCTTAACCACTGAACCACATCCCCAGCCCGTATGCATGTGAAGCATGATCCCATGTAGGCAAAATAGCAGTTAATTTAAAAATGTACTTCTCTGAGAAGTCTCGTATTTCTTTTAACCAGAGGTTATAGTGTGTCTATAGACCTTCTGTGCTCTATGAAGTTATGCACAAAGAAATGCAATATCTTTTTCATGATTGGACAAGACAGCCATGTATCCATATAAAGTGATAAGAAACAGATTGACTTTTACTATCTGTACATTGTATGCATTGTCTCTGTCTGACAATTACTAGTTTTCAGGACTCCCTTACTTGTGATTGTGTGTGGTTAGGGAGTTATAATTCTTTTTTAATTTATTCTCGGAAACTCTGAGATCTACTTTGTGCCAGCCATGTTCTGGTTGCTACTAAAATGAAAAAGTCAGTCTTAGGGGAAGGGGTGCAGATTAATGAATGACTCCACAGTGGGAGGGCCATCCCTAGATGTTTTTGAAGGCAGTTCTTTCGGTCATGATTACCATCTGTATTCACTATGCTATGAACAAACCCTTTGGAAATGTTCAAATGAGATGTTCAATACAATGTACCGTGATGGGCAGCTGGACTCTGATCTCACCTGCACTTAGTTCAGAGTACCTAACTGTTTGTAGAGGCAAGTGGTCTAGCTTTGACTATGGTATCACAAATACTTTGATCAAATCTGTGCCTAGATGTTTGTATTCTATGTGATCATAGACAAGTTGTTAACTTTCTGAGCCTATTTTATCATTGTAAAACGTGGAGGGGAGGGAGATCAGTAACACCTACATCTATGAGCTTTTTTTTTTTTTTTAACATTTTCAGTTGTAGATGGACATAATACCTTTATTTTATTTATTTTTATGTCATGCTGAGGATTGAACCCAGTGCCTCACACATGCTAGGCAAGCATTCTATCACTAGCTACAATCCCAGCCTATGAACTGTTGTGGGAGATAAATGGGAAAAAGTGTGTTAGGTGTTAACATAATTCCCTACACGTAGTAAATGCTCAATAATGTTAGCTGTTTAAAAAGAAAACTATAATCTAGGGAATCAGATAGAGTGGCAGGCATTTCAATGAAATAGATGAATGGCAGTAAGTGATTAAATGGCAATATCTCTTTTGCAGGTACTAAATGCAATAATTTCTTAGAACCTAACACCACATCTTCTGGCAGAAGGGTCACCCCCTCATCCACTGTTGAAACAGGACTGTGTGTCAGTGAGCCTCCGCGCCTCGCCAGAGTGAGTGCTCACCTGGAGTAAGTAAGGGCCTCATGGAGAGATGCCACTGTTGGGATTAAACTCTGATCAAGAAGCTGATGATCTGACAGGTAGTGCTTGGCACAGGTGTGGATTCTGGAGCTAAATGGTCTGGGTTCAAGTCCCAGCTCTGCAACTTAGTATCTAAGTGAACTTGAGTAAAATACTTTACCTCTCTAAGCTTCATTTGTAAATGGGGATAATACTTCCTAGGATTGTTTTGAGGATTAAATGAGATTATACATGAAAAGTGATTGGGAGACTCCCTGGCACACAGTAAGTGCTGTGTAAGTGCTTGTTATTATAAAATTCAAAAAGTAGGTGAAATTAAAGTGTATTTTTAAAAATATTTTTTTAGTTGTTGGTAGGCCTTTATTTATTTGCTTATTTATATGTGGTGCTGGGAATCGAACCCAGTGCCTCACATGTACGATGCAAATGCTCTACCTCTGAGCTACTACTCCAGCCCCTAAAGTGTATTTTTTGGAGAATACATAGGTGGTAAAACCTGAAAAAAAGAAAAAAGAAAAAAAAAAAAAAGGAAAGAAATTACTATCCTAAGAGTGACAGTCAGGGTGTAGTCACCTCTCCTGGGAAGGAATGTGGTTGGGGGGAGGGAGCTGGCAGTGTTCCATCTGTTCTTTGAGATGTTGGTTTTATAAATGTAAGACTGTATTTATGTTTTAGATACTTTTTTGAGGGGGGTTAGTGGGGATTAAACTCAGGGACACTCGACCACTGAGCACATCCCCAGCCCTATTTTGTGTTTCATTTAGAGACAGGGTCTCAGTGAGTTGCTTAGAGTCTTTCTTTTGCTGAGGTTGGCTTTGAACTCATGATTTTCCTGCCTCCGCCTGTGGAGCAGTTGGAATTACAAGCATTTGTCACTGTGCCCAGCTTTAGATGCTCTTCTCTGTATTTTTTTTTTTTTACAGTAATACATTTTGAAAACTCTTTTCTAAGATGTTTGTTATAATGAAAGTTTATTATAGAAATTTTAAAAGTATAAAACACTATTAAAAATGGACATCACAATAATTACACACCTGAGAGAATAAATTTGAACATTTCGATACTAGTTTTTTTTTTGTATGTGTGTGTGTAGGATTGAACCTTAAATATGCTAGCTAAGTTCTCTACTACTGAGCTACACCCCCTCTCCTGATATTAGTTTTTTATATGTGTAAGAGAATTTTTTTCTTATGCATGCAAATATGTATTTATTTTATACAATTAAGAGCATATACTACCCTTTTGTAAAACCTGCTTTTAAAAAAGATTCATTTGGGCTGGGGTTGTGGCTCAATGGTAGAGCGCTCACCTAGCATATGCAAGGCCCAGGTTTGATCCTCAGCACCACATAAAAATAAATAAATAAAATAAAGGTATTGTGTCCAACTACAACTAAAGAAAAAAAATCCATTTAAAATTTTACTCCAATTGGAGGACTTTTAAGTTCACAGGGAAATTGAAGGGAGAAGGTAGAGAGAGTTCCCACGTACCCTTGCTCCCTCACCCCTTGCTTCACCCCCTGCCCCCATGATCAGCATCCTGCTCCAGGAGTACAAATGTTACTAGTGATGAACCTCCATGGACACATCAGAAGCACCCCAAGTCCGTGGTTTATATTAAGCTCACTCTTGATGTTGTGAATCCTGTGGAGCTGGACAAATATGCAGTGACTTGTATCCACCTTTGTAATTCCATACAGAGTGTTTTTTCTTTTCTTTTTTTGCCCCACAATTAAAAATATTCTTTAGTTGTAGATAGACACAATACCTTTATTTTGTTTATTTATTTTTATGTGGTGCTGAGGATCAAACCCAGCGCCTCCCACCCACTAGGGGAGTGCTCTACTGCTGAGCCACAACCCCAGTCCTTTTCCCACAATTTTTTTATTGGTGCATTATAGTTGTACATATTGATGGGATTTGTTCAGAGTGTTTCTCACTTTCCTAAAAATCCTATGGCCTCTGTGTATTCATCCCTCTTCACTCCCCTAATTCTTGTCTCCATGATTTTTCCTTTTCCAGAATATCATATCATTGGAATCACATGGTCTTTTCAGAGTGACTTCGTTTGCTCAGTGATCTGCATTTAAAGTTTCTCCATGTCTTTTCTTGATGGTTCATTTCTTTTTTGTGCTGAGTGATATTCCATTGTTTGAATGTACCATGGCTTGTGTGTCAATTCTCCCACTGAAGGACATCTTGTGGAACCTGCTTCTTAATTGAACAATATATGGAGAAAAATATCTTACATCTTTGAGTGTTTTTCAAAAACATGGTTTTCAGTGACACATGCTGAATTGTCAGATGGATAGACCACAGTTCAATCAGTGCCTTGTAGTTTTTGTTTTGTTTTGTTTTTGCAGAGCTGGGGATTGAACCTAGGGCCTTGCACATGCTAGACAGGTGCTATACCCCTAAACTACATCCCCAGCCTTGCCCTGCAGTTTAAAAGGGGTTGTTTATTGTGAATAAAGCTGTCATGTGTATGTATCCCTGTATGTCCTTTTGCCCCTCTCTGGTTATGTTTTAAAGGTAAACTCCTAGAAGTGCAATAAAGTCACTCAGTGATTCTTTCCATAATAAAATCTGCTCAAAGGGCCTTGCTTCCCCCATCACAGACATGGGAGAGACTTGCATGATTCTTGAGCTTTCCCTCTTTAGGTTCTCGTAATAGGCGAGCGTCACTACCAGCAGCAGCGAGTCCATCTATTTGGAAGGAAAGAAACCTTAGATTGTCAGGTTTAAATCCCACAGAGTGGAACTGGGTGATTGGTGCTGCTTCTCTCATGATGCCTGGGTTAAACAGAATCTAATTCAGTCAAAGTATGTATGCTTGGCTCTACAACTCCAGCCTAGATCTAGCCCCCAGCTTCAGATTGATACATTCAACTACTTGTTAGATATGTCCACATAGCTGTTCCACAGACTTCTTAAACTCTTTGTACCTTGACATCACCTTCCCTAAACCAGGTCCTCTCCTGTGTACCCTCAGATGGCTGTCTCAGTGTTGCTCTAGTCCCAAAGGTATAGTTAGACCCAAGGGTCACAGTGGTCTCCTGCCATTCATACAAGTTGGATATAGCCTTGAACTATCTTGGAATCCATCTCTTTTGCTCCATCTGTATTACCCAGCCTCTGATCATCTCTTGTCTGGACCATGGTGATACCCTCCATACTAGTTATCTATTGCTGCACAATGAATCTCCCAAAACTTAGTGCCATAAAACAACCATTTGTAACCTCACATCTCCTGTGGGTCAGGAATCAGAGTGGGATTTGGATGGAGTCTCTTGCTCAAGAGACTCTGAGCTCAAGGTCTCTTGCATGAGATTTGCAGTCAATCTGGGGTGCTGACTGGGGCTGTGAGCTCATCCGAAGGCTTGACGTGGGCAGGACCCACTACAAGTTAACTCACATGGTTGGTGGCAGTGTTCAGTTCCTGGCAGGCCTTTGGGTCTGAGAGCTTTGGTTCCTCACTGGAGCTTTTGCAGAGACTTCCCTTAGTTGCTTGCTTCTACTTGCTTCTCCCTAGGGCATCTCACAACATGGAAGCTGTCTCTCTTCAGCCAGCAAACTAAACACAAACAAGGCTAGTCTTTTGTAACCTAAAAGTGACATCTTATCCCTTTTGTTAGTTGCGAGTTACAAGGATGAAGAAGACTTGAAGACAGAAACAAAGATTGGAGCCAAGGAACACTAAGGATTGCTTGTAGCCACCAGAAGCTAGGAGAGAGAGAAGCATGGAATAGATTCTCCCTTGAAGTCTTCCGAAGCTTCCCTGTTAATATCTTGATTTTAGACCTCTGGACTCCAGGACTATGAGACAAGAAATCTCTGTTTTTTTTTTTTAATTCAAAAAGATCTAGACATGATGACACATGCTTATAATCTCAGCTTCTCTGGAGGCTGAGGCAGGAGGATTGCAAGTTTGAGGCCAGCCTGGGCAACTTAGTGAGAGCCTGTCTCAAAATAAAAACTGAAAAAAAGGTGGGGGTATAGCTCAGTGGTAGAGCACCATTGAGTTCAAGGTTCAATCACCAGTTCCAAAAAAGAAAGAAAGAAAAAAAGATGGAGCCATAAAGAAATATCTAAATTCCCTCACATAGAACGCAGATTCTCCAGATTTACCTTCCTTCTCTTATCCAGGCTTATCTCCAACAGTCCTGATAAATCCACTTCAAACTTCTTCATTTCCCTGCTGTTCCTTCCCTTTGCTAATATTGTGTCCTTTGCCTGCAGTGGTTTCTCCCAATACGCTTTGCTTGTGTTCACATATTGTAGGTGCTGCTTAGTTTCCACTACTTCCTTCCCTATGGCCTCCTCTGTGCTGTTTCCCCTCCCTCCCTCCCTAGTTTTAATGAGTATTCTAGATAGAACCTGCCATCTTGTGAGACTTAACTCATTGGTTGTGATTGAACTAAGGGAGGGCACATGACTCATGCGGGACCAATCAGAGTCCTTCCCTGAGTTTTTTTTATTTTTTTCACACTGGACATGGGGATAAAAGTTGGTTGGAAGACTGAGAATTTGAATTGGAGAGTGTTGACTGCTTTTTTGTCCTTGTGAAAAAGTTTATCTGAAGTTGGTGAGAATGAAGCCAAAATGTCACAATAATCAGGAGTTCAGGAGATATTGATCCCTGATTCCAGCTCTATCCTTTTCAGGGAAACCTGTACACCCCCAGAATTGCTTAAATTACCATGGTTTGAGTTGGATTTCAATCGGTCCCAGCTATGAGTCTTGACTGATATATGTGGCAAACTTATACCCATCTTTTGAGTCTCAGCTCATCCCTTTCCAGATGTCTGCTCTGACCCCTCAAATCTAACTGGATTAGGTGTCCTTTCTGAGGGCTCCCTTAATTTCCTGGAGAGTCTCTACCACTTCATTTGCCCACTCTTCCATGGTCACCTGTGTTTTGTGTCCATCTCTTCTCCCCAGCCCTAAGCTCCTTACATGCAGGACCTGTGTTGAATCATCTTTGATCTCCAATGTCTAGAATAGCACCTGCCATAGAATTGACTCAGGTAAATGTTTGTTGGATAAATAGATACATACTTCCAAAGTTCTTTGGGAAAGTTTCCTTTATTCTTGCAACATTTTCTATGTAGTTCATTCACAAAACTTTTTCTTTCCACCCTTATATTCAGGTATTTTACAGCAAGGTAAAAATTGTCATATATTTGGGATTGGGGAGTACGCTGAGTTATTGAACTAGGGTTATTTAGTATATTTAGGCAGCATAGTCTGGAATCAGGAGATCTGGGCTGCAGATCTTGTTGAGAGCCACAGACAAGTCAAGATGGCGCCTGGCACTTTGCCAAGAGGAGTGGTTTGAGAAGTAACGCCATCCAGCCGTTAAGATGATAGAGATTCCTTAATGACTGCTGTGTCTAGATTATGCCAATTAAGTTAAGCTGTGTGTAATCATTAAGATGATGATTCCTTATTGGTTGACTGCTATATCTAGTTTATTTTAATTAAGATAAGCTGTGTGTAATTAGTTAAGTATATATACCTCTGCTGTCCTGCAATAAAGCGGCTCCTGCAATAAAGCGGCTCCCGCTGTATCAACCTTCACAAGTTCCTTGTCACTCGCCCCCAGGTTATTTTGCCCAGCCAGACTGCGGCAAGATCTAGCTCTGACCCAATCTAGGGGTGTTTATCATAGAAAGTCAACTGATAGTCCATTTCCTTTGTAAATAGAAAAGATTATATTGATCCTTCTCAGACCACAGGATTATTAGGAGGGAGCAAATGAGACAAACCATATGAAGTTTCTTTGAAACTATTCAAATGTGAGTGATGCAATTTTATGAAAAAAAATCCTATGAATTGATAACTGATAATATATCTGAAAACATTGTCTAAGATCATCTACCAAATGCTAAACCACTTAATCCAGAAATAGTGGCCTTTTCTGCTGACACTCATGATAGTTTGTTGTGGTATTTTTAACTGCTAGAAGGTTTAGTGCTAAACATATTGCTATTACTATAACCATTTCAGCCTAGATGTATTTTGATTATTTCTTCCTCTTCTCTATATACTTATTGATTTTTTTTGCTTACATTTAATGGTTTTATTGTACAAACTTTTTCTGGGGGGTAGTAGACTTACTGAAATAAAATGTATATACTATCAATTAGGTTTCTCCAAAAGGATGGAACCAATAGACTGTGTGTGTGTTTGTGTGCAAGCGCACATGCGTGCGTATGATGTGTGTTCTTTCATATACATATACATTCCTTCATATACATTAGAGAAGTTGGCTCACATAATTATGGAGGCTACTAAGTCTTCTGATAGGCGATCTGCAAGCTAGAGACCCTTGGATGACAGTAGCATAGCTCAGTTCAAGTCTGAAGCCTTCAGAATCAGGGAACTGAGGCTGAAGACCATCAGCCTGAGGCTGAGGACCTGAGAACCTGAGGAGGTGGGGGAAGGGGTGGACACTTGTCTTGGAGTCCCCAAAGGCCAACCAGCCTGGATTTATATTTTTAGAGGTGTGTGTGTGTGTGTGTGTGTGAATGGTATTAGGGATTGAGCCCAAGGCTTTGTGAATGCTTGGCAAACTTTCTACCAATGAGCTACATCCCCAACCTGAGCCTGAAGTTCCAATATCAAGGGTCAGGAGAAGAGCACCCTAGTTCCAGGAAAGAGAAAGAGGGAATCCTCTCTCCTGTGCCCTTTTATTTTTGTTCTGTAAGGACCTCAGCAGACTGGATGATGCCCACTCATATTGAGGGTGGATTCTCCCCTTTCATTCCACTGACTTACTGCCAATTTTCTCTGGAAACATCCTCATTAACAGTTCTCTAGATGTTCTTTAAGTTAGTCAAATTGACATCTAAAATTAACCATCACACCATACAATTCACTCATTTGAAGTATACAACCCCAAGGTTTTGATATATTTGCTGAGTTGCACAATAATCACTACAATTGATTTTAGGACATTTTTATTATCCCCAAAGGAAGGTTGTACCTGTTAGTGATAACTACCCAACTAACTCTTTTATCACCCCAGCCCTAGACAATCACTAATCTACATTTTTGTCTTTGTAGATTTTTTTATTCTGTACATCTCACATAAATGAAATAGTTGACATATGGTCTTTGGTGTCGGTCTGTCTTCTTTCACTTAACCTAATGCCTTCAAGTTTCATCTATGTTGTAACGTATATTTTTTTAATTGGTAAAATAAATATAGCAAATACTGCTTTATCCAGTTTTAAGTGTACAGTAGGTAGCATTAATTATACTTTTAATTTTTTAATTAAAAATTTTTTTTAGTTGTAGATGGACATAATACCTTTATTTTATTTATTTATTTTTATGTGGTGCTGAGGATCAAACCCAGTGCCTCACACGTGATAGGCAAGTGCTCTACCACTGAGCTACAACTCCAGCCCTACACTTGTAATGTTGTATAACCATCACAACTGTTGATTTTCAAACATTTTCATCATCCCAAACAGAAACTTGGTACCCATTAAGCAATAACTTACCATTCTCCCCTCTCTCCAGTCTCCCTGGCAATCTCTAATCTACTTTCTGTCTTCATACAAGTAGAATCACACAATATTTTACTTAATATAATGTTTTCAATGTTTCCATATTGTAGCATTTAACAGAACTTCATTCTCTTTTATGGTCCAATAACATATATATATACTACATATGTATATGTGTATATATATTACATATGTATATGTATATATATTACGTATGCATATGTATATGTATATACATACCAACTTTTATTTATCCATTCATCTATGGATGGACTTTTGGGTTGTTTTCAATTTGGGGATACTATGAATAATTCTGTAATGGACATGCATATATAAATATCTGAGTTTCTGTTTTCAGTTCTTTTGGATGTATACCTAGGAGTGGAATTGCTGGGTAACATAGTGATTCTGTTTAACTTTTTGAGAAACCATGAAATTGTTTTAAAGCAGCCATCTTTTGAATATGTTTCAGCTCCTTTGAATTGTGAATAAATCAATAATATACTCAGGGACTTTTATAGATGAGTGGGCCCAATTCTACAAGTGAGAACTAGTGTCATTCTAGTGTGAGACTTGTGAGATCAGATTCTGACTACCAGTTTAAGCACACAGAGTACTCTGATTCCTCGATTTCTTTCCAGCATTGCTACAGATTTGGGTCAAAAATCTTCCTCCTCATATTTGGATCAGTCCTCTGAAAAATCATTGCCTGAAGTCCAAAAGAATAAACACCCCGAGGAATTCAGCCTGCTTAAGTTACAGACAAGTGAGTAGATCCTAGACCTTCCTCCACGTGCCTCTGTGCCCATGGTTATTCAGGAGTCTGCCATACTGTTGGCCACAGGCACAGAGGGCCCACTTTCTAATTCTCACAACAGCTCTGCTGGGGAGCTATGGTCATATGTTTTTCAAAACTGAAATGCCTTTATGTAAAAATCATAAAGGACTGCTGCAAAATATTAAAATAATATAAAAGTATATAGCATGTAAAAAAGAACCCTTCCCCAATATTCTCCAACAATATCCCAATTCTTCCCCATAGCTCTGAAGATCTATACATGTTTTTCTAGAATTTTGTAATGCATATGTATGTCTATGTATTTAGTATACATAGTATTTAGTACACATATACATAAACAGTCATGCACTGCATATATTTAGTATGTATACCACACTATAGTTTTACCATTATGTTAGAATGTGCTCATTCTACTGCTAAAAAAGCCTAGTATATCTCATATTTACCATGTCTCTTTTTTTTCTCATTCATTGTTAAATTTTATTATTTGTTCTTTTTAGGTATACATGACAGTAGCATGTATTTTAACATATTATACATACATGGAGTATAACTTGTTCTAATTAGGATCCCATTCTTGTGGGATCCTTGTACATGATATGGAGTTTCACTGGTCAGGTATTCATACACGAACATATGTCAGATTCATTCTACTGTCCTTCCATTCCCATCACCCTCCCGTCCCTTCTTTCCCCTTTGTCTAATCCAATGAACTTCTATTCTTCCCTCCCCCTCTACCATGTCTTTTGAATGCATCAAGAGCCCTCATTGAGCCAGTGACCTGTACCATCCAGTTTTGTGTAAGCATATGCTATGGTGTTCTACAATTACACTTTTTTTTTTTTTTTGGAATCAGGGGTTGAACTCAGGACACTCTGCCACTGAGCCACATCCCCAGCTCTATTTTTTTTTTTTTTTGTATTTTATTTAGAGACAGGGTCTCACTGAGTTGCTTAGCAACTTGCTTTCACTGATGCTGGCTTTGAACTCTCAATCCTCCTGCCTTAGCTTTCTGAGCCAGTGGGATTACAACCGCACCTGGCTTACAATGAAACATTTAATGACACATCTAATGACACGTTTCTCAAATCATAAGTGATGCATGCATGCACACATATAAAATAAATGAGTTGCAGTATACAGACTATTTTCACTCTATAGTGAATAAATCATGCATGTCTTTTGTGCTGGTACATTTAGATCTTTGTGGCTATTATAGGCCTACTCATTTTACAGAGAAGGGAATTGTAGCATGGGGAGATTTGATCACCCATATAAGTACACATAGTCAGGAAGTAGAGCAATGGGATTAGAACCCAAACTTGGCCTGTGCCCTTTCATGATCATCCCAGAGCCTAAGGGTTTTCAAGCAACCCTAGAGCTTCTCGGGAATCTTTTATTGTTTAAAATAACTGTTTGCAATGTTACAAGGAAAGTGCCAAATTAGGCACTGAGAGATGAAGTACTAGCCTGAGGTCTTACAGCAGCTTTTGTATTTGATGCTTCCACATGCAGACATTAGGGGAGTCACTGTGGTGACTTCATTGGCCATTGTTGCTGTCAATATCAAGTTCCACCCAGCTAGCATGCCATGCCATGGTTGGCCTAGTCTTTTCCTGGTCAATGGGCTTTCTGGTTTTATTCTACACAGTTATCAGAGTAAAGGTTTAAAACTGCCTCTTAACTTTCGAACCCATACATGATTTCCCTGCATAAATTTGGCTTTATTTTTGAAGGAGAGGTCAAAAAGGAAATAATTATTAGGCCTTTTAGGTAGCTTTCTCTCCCTTTTGTGCCTCATCCCACAAAAAGTTGACACTGTCCCTGATGGGGAACAAGGAATTATACATACTGGTCAAGGTTGTACAGCTGGAAAGTGTCCAGGGAGTTGTCACCACTTTTTGTCATCTAGTTGCATTCCGAGGCTGGGAGCAGTGTTAATGGAAGGATTTCTGATATCTTGCAGAAGATGGGCAGCGTCCTGAGTGGACCTTTTACCCGAGGTTTAGCAGCAATATCCACACCTACCATGTTGGAAAGCAGTGCTTCTTCAATGGGGTCTTCCTTCGCAATAAGAGGTCTGTGTCAGAGAGGATGGTGGATCAGTGCCTCGGGAGAAAGAAATATGGTAATGTTTTCCTCCTGGACCTTGACTCTGCAATGCCTGAGAAAGCTCTTGGCTCATGGTTTTGCAGGCCTGCCTTTGGCAGGCTGGGGCAGCCCTGCAGGGTCACTATGTCACCCTAGTACACAGGAAGGTAGAAAAACAGAGAGGACAGTTGGCAGGTGACATGTTTTGGCAATGAACTCATGACATATGCTGATCCACATTTTTGTTTTGCTCTGAATTTCATAAAATGCTAATGTGACATTTAAGTCATCAGATAAGTTCTCTCAGATAGTTATTAATAGAAACCTCATTGAAGTCCGATTCCATTAGATGCTGCCTGTCACATGCGTTCAAAATGTTTTATGTTTTCCACAAGGAAAATATCCCATAAACCTTAGCCTGAAGTACATGTTGTAGTCTTGTAACTATTTAATTAAAATAAATTAATATGAAAAAAGTTATGCACGCGTACACACACACACACACACACACACACCCCACACACAATCTCCTTGGCTTGTAATTTGGTGAGTTCTCTGTCCCTGCCTTACTCTTTGGTTTTTTGGGGGGAGGAACTAGGAATTGAACTCAGGAGCACTTGGCCACTAAGCGACAGCCATGGCCCTATTTTGTATTTTATTTAGAGACAGGGTCTCACTGAGTTACTTAGTGCCTCGCTTTTGCTGAAATCAGGATCTTTCTGCCTCAGCCTCCCAAGCCACTGGGTTTACAGGCATGTGCCACTGTGCCGGGTTCCGGCTTACTCTTTTTTTAAAAAAATATTTTTTAGTTGTAGTTGGGCACAGAATATTTATTTTATTTATTTATTTTTATGTGGTGCTGAGGATCGAACCCAGGGCCTCTCATGTGCTAGGTGAGTGCTCTACCGCTAAGCCACAACCCCAGCCCCCCCCATACTCTTAATGGACTTACTGAAAGGCCCTAAGAGTTTGCAAAGGACCAATGGGCCACTTGTGGCCTCTCTTTTTATAGAAATACCTGCGTAGGAGGAGGCAGCCAAAGTTTGGGGGATGAATAAGTTTATTGTAGCAGGAGTACAAACAGAAAGAAGTCAAAAGTTTTCATTTTTGAAATTTAAAATAGATTTTAAAGCTCATAGCAGAGACAAATAGTTTTGGAAATCAAGGCTTTTATTTATTTGGTCAGAGAACACATGAAAATCCATACTAGATGAGCTAGAAGAGTGGTCACAGATATAGGAGTTGTGGAGGAGCCTGGAACCCTGCTCAACTCCTGTTATGCATGTATATATCAAAAAGGAAATGGGATTATCAATATAATCCAAATCTTAACCCTAACACATCACTTCCCAACTACCTCCAAAGTGGGCACTATCCTTGGATATGCTTGGATATGTGCATATCCTTAATACCTGTACTTCCCACACCATTAAAGAAATAGAATATTGTTTTTATATTTGAAGCCTCTGATATGCCTCTTCTAGAATATTGCACATCTCTCTCCCACTCCAGAGGTAATGCCAATTTCACATTTATTAAAAAGAAAAAAATATTCTATAAATATTCAAATATGCTAAAGTAGAGAAATATCATGTTGAAACCTGATGCCCTCACCCCCTTAATGTCAATTATTGTCAATACGAGGCTAATTTTTTCATCTTTACCCTCCTCTTAGGGATTATTTTATTTAATTAATTTTTTACAGGTGTAATTTTTATTGGTACATTATGATTATACATAATAGTGCAATTCATTATGACATATTTGTATAGGCACATAACATAATTTGATCAATCTCATTCTCTAGTACCTTCCTTTTCCCACTCCTCTTCCCTCCCCAATCTACTTGCTTTACTCTTTAGTGATTATTTTAAAGCAAATTACAGACAATATAATTTCATCTGTAAATATATCATATAGAAAAAGATTGTTTCTATTAATATAACCACAATACCATAACGTGATATCATATCTTTAAGAAATGAACAGTCATTTCCTAACTTCATCAAATATTCAGTGTGGAAATATCCAATTGTCTCGTAAATCTCATAATTTAAAAAAATTAATTTGTTTGAATCAGGATTCAAATGAGGCCCACACATTGAAATTAGTTGGATGTCTTTAAAATCTCTTTTAATATATAGATTCTTTTCCACTTTTTATGTGCAGTTTATTTGGTGAAGAAACAAACTTGTCCATAATTAGGAGTTTGCTGATTATTTTATTAAACAGTACTGTTTAATATTTTCCTTAGTACTAATTAATATTTCCCCCTTAGTACTGTTTAATATTTTCTGCGTCTCTGTGTATTTTTCTATACACTGGTTATTGGAGCTACAGGCTTGATTTGTTTTAATATGATACTTAGGTGATTTGTATAATGACTTCTTTTTTTTTATTTTTATTTTTTGGTACTGGGGATTGAACCCAGCACCTCATGTATGTTACTAGGTAAGCACTCCTTAACTAAGCTACATCCCCAGTGCTTTTAGTTTATTTTGAGACAGGTTCTCAGAGTAAACTTGAACTTGTGGTCCTCCTGCTTCAGCCTCCAGAGTAGCTCGGATTACATGCCTGTACCACCACACCTGGCTGCACAATGACTTCTCTTCATATTAAATTCAATGATCTTTTCCCATTTCTTCTCTTCTTGATCTCCTTGCAGCATTTGATACTGTTAAGCTTGACACTGGTCACTACTTCCTTTGTAGAATTCTCTCTACCCTTATTATTTCTCAGACAAGCAAGAAATGAAGGAGCATGATCAGGAACTGCCAGCCAGTTTCCATTTTGAACTGCAGTGCATCACATTTATTATAGAGAAAAATAAGTCAAAATATATTTAAATAATGGTTGTCTCTAGTTCATCAGTTATGATCA
Organism: Marmota monax; assembly: GCF_021218885.2. Lineage (NCBI taxonomy): Eukaryota > Metazoa > Chordata > Mammalia > Rodentia > Sciuridae > Marmota > Marmota monax. The sequence goes on along the minus strand of NW_026694837.1, from coordinate 2,091,343 downwards.
GACTAGTGGTGGAGTTCCCTAAAGGCCTAATTGTTGCCACAGAAAAAAGAACAAAATGGTTATAGATATACATTGTAGGGAAATAGGCCTGAAAGTAAATGTTTTTTTTTTTTTCTATTGGATAGCTCTTCCTACAGGAAAGTATATTATACAAGTCAGAGTAGGATGTTTTCTGCTGCAGTAACAATCAATCCCTGAAATCTCTGAAATCCTGAAATCTTAGAAGCTTAATCATTAAAATGGCTTTATTTTCTTGTAAAGTTTGCTATGAATCCAGTAGCCTTTCCTTTTTCCACTTGCTAATATTATCCTGTGATATCTTTTACAATAGTTCATTTCTACATGTTGTCTTCAGACCACTTGCACCATAATCAGCTAGAGAGTTTGCAAAATAAATAGACAATATTAAAAATAAAATACATTTAAAAATCCTAGTTTTGGAAACCTCTCCAGATCTTCTGAAACACAGTTTCTTGTGTTGGAATCAGTAATCTGCATTTTTTAAATTTTTTAGTTGTAGTTCACTTATACCTTTATTTCACTTTATTTCACTTATGTATTTTTATGTGGTGCTGAGGATCGAACCCAGGGTCTCGCACTTTCAAGGCGAGTGCTCTACTGCTGAGCTGCAACCCCAGCCCAGTAATTTGTGTTTTTAATAAGCTCTCTGGGTCATTCTTAGGTGTGCTAAGATTTTAGAGGCTCTGTTCTGTAGTATATGGCACTTACTGCTTTCTAGAGTTATCTCCTATTTGTATGTCTTGTCTCCCACCTAGAAAAGATTTCCTAGGGCGAGGTTTCTTCTTGGCTATGTGGCTATTGTAGTTCCCAGTTAAAAATTAGTTGAGATGGGAAAGTATGAGTCTAGTTCTGACTTCAAATAATAAATAATTGCTACCATTTCTTGAACACCAGTTATGTGCTCTGAGCATTTTCATCTGTTACATGATAACACTGTAAAGTACCCTTTTGAAATAAACAGTTTGCAAAGGAGGCTTAGGGAGATTAAATGCCTCAAGGGCACAGAACTAGAAATGGCAGAATTGAATTTGCTCTCAGGAGTGACTGATTCTGAAGTCCAAACTCGTTTCAGGACCTCTCACCTGACTCTCATCTGTCACTGCCCTAGTTAGGGATTCAAAAGATACAGTCCCTCTACTCTCCCTGCTTTGAATCCTCAGTGGACATTCAAGGCATGGGTAGAGCTGGTGCATGGGTACAGTCTAGACACATTCTTGGCTATTGAAAAGTCTTTTGAAAGAGACAGGCAAAAATTCAAATTCTTCATTCATTAACTCTAGAACTCCCACCTATTGTGCAGATAACTTTCTGAATTAGCTAGAGACAGTGTAGTCTGCAAACAGCTTATCAAAAATCTGTCCCAGCTGTCCCTCTGGCTTGCATTTTGTAGATACAGTTGAATTAAGTAGTATCAAAACAAACCTTTCAAGAGAGAAAGAAGAAAGGAGGCCTGATCATTGTAAATGTGGCAAAGAGTGTCATTGTCATGCCTCCAGCCAGGCATTGCTGCTCTGAGCCCAGGGCTGGCTGGTTTCCTCTGTCCAGCCTTGTTCTCTTAGGAGATACACATAGTGTGGGGCATGTGGGTTTAGTGACCTTCTGGCACTGCTCTGCCTGCTCTCCTGTGCATGTGGTTGCTTTCTTGTTCTTGGGCACTAAAAGAAGCTGAGCTGGATGTCAGGGTATCATGGGCCCAGAGAACAGGGCACACCCAACAGCAGCAGACCTCTTCTTCACAGCTCTTCACCAGGAAGGCACCTCCTGATGCAGAGCCACCCTAACTTTGAAGCAGGAGATCAGGACACTCATGAGCTGTTTTCCTCCTGAGACCCAGTCAGAGGGCAGAACCCCAAGGACAACTGCTTCTTGGACTTTCTAAGACTCAGGGATTCAAAGTGCAGTAAGGCTCAGGTGCACTAATGAAAAGATGTTAACGTTAGACACCTTTTGAATCGTCGCAAAGATACCTCTCATTTACTGTATATTTTGAACCAAAACATTGCATCTGAACCCAAGCTTGTTCTTTTTTCCCAAGGTGAGGAAATCTTAACAACACCATTTAGAAAATGTTCCAAATCCAGGCTCACACTTTTATCTTCATCTCCTCAAGGCAAGATAATCACAAATAGGACTTCAGGAAGCCTCTATGTAACTCATAATAAAACACGAAGACAGTCTGTTTCCATTGTCACGTTGCTACTTAGAGAGCTAACTTGGGGGTCATCTCTACTCCTTTGTGTGATGTTGTTTTCAAATGTTCTCTGCAGGTATTGATTCTAGGAATGGAATTCCAGAGTTCACTCCAGGGGACAATCCGTATATGTTCCCAGAACAGAGTAAAGGCTTCCACAAAGTAGGATCCACTCTGCCACCAGTGAACTTTTCATTGTGAGTGCGTGTTAATTCCAGAGTTACTTTGTTGACTTTAAAGGATTTATGTCTATCTTCTACATATAAATTATATTTTTAAAGGGGTGTATCTCAGCAAGACATAATCTGGTGAAATTTTTATCTTTAGTTAATTAGTGTATATGCACAATGTGAAATTACAAAATACACAAGATGAAAAGAATTAAAAAATTCAACTTACACATAGTAATTGCACATGTTTATGGAGTACAGTGTGATACTTCAAGATGTGTCTACAACTGTACGCAAGGTCTTGACTGAAAAAAAGTGGTTGTCATTTTTTTCCCTATTTCTAGGTTTTTGAATTTTTATACGAAATTAGATTGTTGGTTACTGACTACTTGGTTGATTTAAACTTGGAAGTAAACTTAGGCCCTAGTGATTTAGAAGAACAAGAGAATCACTACATTAAAACAGTTGCAGCATCGCATTTAAAATAAAAGTTAAAAATTAACCATGTGAGATATAATAATTTTGATTAGAGATAATAAAAATATAAAAGTTATAACCTTTAGAGTTTTTGAAGGTTGTATTTGAAAATTAAAACAGGAAAACAAGACATTTTTGAACATAATAATTTATTAATCTCTATGCTGTTGAAAGCCATATCAATTTTATGGTTGCTTTTTCTGTTTTTCAGAGTGCCTTATGAAAAGAAATTTGATACATTTATTCCACTTGAGCCTCTTCCACAAGTTCCCAAGTGAGTTTCTCACCAAATTTTATGTTATCTCATCTTTATGAAAACATTAGTTATTTATTATTTCCTCCTATTGAGGAGTCTGTAACAATCAACACCTAGGGACCTTTTGAATTCGGCAGTAGGGTGGGGTAATTTGTGAGGAGGGCATTTGAAGGGACACATAGAGGTCAAGTGTTTGTGGCATCTGGCCACTGGGATGGGCATATATTCAAGAGATGTGATTAGCAAATGATCACATCCGTTTGCTGTGTTAGGTGTGCATGATAGGAGAGTTTACATGGAGCAAATAGACAGGCTCTTTGCTTCCAGAACAGAGAGAAAGTAGCAGAGCACTCCTGTATCTGAGGGGACCATCATTCCTCTGCCTTTATACATTTATTCAGCTCCCCTCTGAACCTAATTTATTTACCTAAGTAGGTTTCTGACTGAGGAGGAGTATTGAAAAAGAGAGAAAGATCTATCTTTTTTTCATTCTTTTGCTTTCTAACACAAACATATAAGTATGGATAAAGTAAGCAAATATCCAAGAGTCTGACCTACCAGAGTTCAGGGTGGTTGAAACAAACCCGGAGCTCAGTGGGAGAATATATGCCCTTTATTTCAAACTTGGGAGCTTTTTTTAAAAAAATATTTTTTTTGTTTTAGATGGACACAATACCTTTATTTTATTTATTTTTATGTAGTGCTGAGGATCAAACCCAGGGCCACACATGTGCTAGGTGAACACTCTACCATTGAGCCACAACCGCAGCCCACAAACTTGGGAGCCTTAATACCTTCCTTATGTTGCATTATTACTTACAGCACATACTTAGGGTTTATGCTCGTACTCTACATTTTAAAAAATACTATTCTAGAATATTCAAAATAATAATTGCCTAAATCTCATCATCCTACCCAACTATTTTAGCTTTTTTTAATATTTATTTTTTTTTTAGTTGTAGTTGGACACAATACCTTTATTTATTTTATTTATTAACATGTGGTGCTGAGGATTGAACCCAGGCCTCGCATGTGCTAATAAGCAAGCACTCTACCGCTGAGCCACAACCCCAGTCCCTATTTTAATTTTTGTATGTTGCTTTTCATATTTTCATATCCATGCATAATTCATATTGCATGGATAAATAGAATAGCAATGTGCTTGGTTTTCTTAAAACAAAGGTAAGTATTTTTTATTTTTGAGAAGGACAAAACACTGTAGACCAACATATTCTTTTGAGCTGTGGTCAGTAAGAGAATTGGGAAACTTGGGCCCTTTCCCTGGACAGTTACCCTGAATGAAATATCTGCCAATCTGTTAGTCATGGCAGGAGATAGGAAAGCCTATGGTTTCAAATTCTGTTGATGGATTTACCATTTGTTGTTTTCTCAGTTCATTATTTTCTTTGGCACTCTAATTTCCTGCTATTCCCATTTAATGACTATTGCATTTTTAATCTCTAGAAATTTCATTTGATTTTTAAATATCTTTTATTTCCTTCCTCACTATTTTCATATTTTCCCTAAAAAATTGAATATAGTTTTAATAGCTATTGTAACATTTTTGTCTGAACTCAATGATTGCTTGTCATTTCTCAGTCTGTTTCTACTGAATGATTTTTCCCCTAGTTATGATTATGTTTTCTTTCTTCTTGGCATGTCTAGTGATTTTTGTTGGGATACTGGACATCGTAATTTCACATTGTTGAATGACTGGATTTAATCTAGCAGGAAATTAAATCGCTTGCAGTTTTATGATCTTTTTACTTTTATTTTTTATTATTATTTGTATTGTATGATCCATGGGTCTTTCCTTTTTGTTCTTCCTGTTTTTTTGTTTTTTTTTTTTTGTGGGATGGCAGGAATTAAACCTAGATCCTTGTATGTTCTATGCAAACACTACAATGAGAGCTCCAGCTCCGGCCTTAGTTTTATTTTTAAATTTGTTAGGGTATGTCTAAAGTAGAATTTAGTCTAAAGATACTGTAACACCGATACTGAGGTATAGCCCTATTAGGGTCTTTGCTGAATGCCTTCACTGATTAGCGAGTCTTCACTTTTATGGTAGGAACTTCCATGACTTTGACCCCTTTGTGAGCCATGAGAATAATTCAGTTCACAATCACTCTATGTTTTGTGAAGTTCTATCCTAAACATTAATATTCAGCAAAGACTCAGAGGGACTGACATGTAAATTTCCAAAGCTCATTTTCTATACAGTGTCTTCTTTTCCAGGACTCTGCTCTGTAGCTTCCAACTCTGATCTCTGATCTCTGGTCCTTTGAACTTAGACAGAATATCATGGTGTGCTTGGGATTGCCCATCTCTGCTCTGTGGTATGGAATGCATGTCTCCTTGAAAAAGCTGGGTGATCATAGGACTCTCATTTGTTTTCCTTTTCTCTAAGACCACAATCTTGTGTTGTATCATGTCTGATGGCAATTGTTTCATACATTTTGTTCAGTTTTCTAGTTAAAGCCACCTTATTACCTATGAATAAAATTTATAGGTGTTTTTTCCCTTTCCCAAATTATTTGGTAAATCAGTTTTGTGCAATTGCATTGCTCTCATTAAAATTATTCACATCAGCTGGGCTTTGTGGTGGGTGCCTATAACCTCAGCTATTCAGGAGGCTGAAGCAGGAGGATTGCTTGATCTCAGGAGTTCAAGGCCAGTCTTAGCAAAATAGTGAGACTTTGTCTTAAAAAAAAGTGCTAGAGGTGTAGTTCAGTGGTAGGATACCCTTGGGTTCAAACCCCATCATAAGTGAAAGAAGTTATTCACATCTTTAAATATCGTGCTGGCTAGAGTCTAGTATGGTGGCACATGCTGAGACAGAAAGACTCCAAGTTTGAGGTCAGCCTGGGCAACTTAGTGAGAACCTGTCTGAAAGGACAACCTAAGAAGGGCTGGGGATGTAGTTCAGTGGTAGAGCGCCCCTAGGTTCAATACCTAGGGCCAAAAAATAAACAAACAAAACCCCCACAAACAAACAAACAATCCCTCACTGTGCTTAGAAATTAAAAATGTTAAATCTGTAAATGCAACAATCTAACTTCAAGATGAGGACAAATCCTGATAACTGAATATCTTCTATGACTTTCCCCAGTCTTCCTTGCTTTGTCTCTAGCTAGTTAGAGACAAATCCAGAATTAGAATACGAATTAGGGAGGTGAGATTAGTTATTGAATAGTACTGTAATTTGCAATATGTCTATGGGAATTATTTAATCAGCTCAACAGATATCAATAGAGTGCCATTTGTGCCCTTGGGTTACAAGAGGAATGGAAAAGTGGTGAGGTGATGGAGGGAGAGGTCAGAGTGAGGAGTAAGATATAATGCATGTTTCATGTATAATTGTCCAATGGGGGAAGAGACCTGTAAATAAGTAATCATAAAACAGTTCATATGGTACAATGTGTAGAGTAGAGGGCATATGTATGGGGGAAAATTGGGCATATGTTGTAGAGGAGGCAATATTTAATCTGGGTCCTAGATGGTAAGTGAAGTTTATCAGCAAAGAATAGAAGGAAGGCCAGTCCCGTTACTGTAGACCCAAGGAAAAAATATTATGATGTGTGTTATATTAGGACACTTTAACAACTTTGAAATCAGGATGCACCTTACAATCAACGTAGGGCAGGTATCATTAGTAAATGTGACAGTTTCCACATGAACTATGCTTGAAAAAATCTATATTTTATTTAATCAGATGCAAAGTTAGATACACGTGTTGTGTTGTTTAGTCTTATTGGTTGTGTTATTTAGTCCCTATACTTCCTTATTTCATTTTGTTCCACTTGACCTAGCTTAGACTGAGAGTTGGTGTGGTAAAATGTTTGTATATTCATGTGTTTCTAGCTTGGTGTTAATTTTTCTTTTTTTTTGTGGTACTGGGGATTGAACCCAGGTCCTTGTGCATGCAAGGCAAGTACTCTACGAACTGAGCTATATTCCCAGAAACTGTGTTTTTTAACATCATAAAAAATCTGTATTTTTTATTTAATGCTTTCTGCCTTAAGTATACTTTAAGCTATAACCAGATATAGTCAGATATTATAACTAAACTCCTGTCAGGCAAAGTCTATAATCCTAGCTACATGGGAGACTGAGGCAGGAGGATCAATAAGTTCAAGGCCAACCTGGGCAACTTTTTAAAAATATTATTTAATTTATTTGTTCTAATTAGTTATACATGACAGCAGAATACATTTCAATTTATAGTACACAAATGGATCACACTTTTTTCATTTCTCTGGTTGTACACAAAGTAGAGTCACACCATTTTTGTCAACAAACATGTACCTAGGGTGATGATGTCTGTCTCATTCCACCATCTTTCCTAACTCCATGCCTCCTTCCTACTCCTCCCTCCCCTTTGTCCTATACAGAGTTCCTCCATTCCTCCCATGCCCGCCTCCTGCCCTGTTATGGATCAGCATCCACTTATCAGAGAAAATATTTAGCCTTTAGGGTTTTGAGATTGGCTTACTTCACTTAGCATGATATTCTCCAACTCCATCTGTTTATCTGAAAATGCAATGATTTTATTCTCTTTTAATGCTGAGTAATATTTCATTGTGTATATATACCACAGTTTCTTTATCCATTCATCTATTAAAGGGCATTCAGGTTGGTTCCAAAGTTTAGCTATTGTGAATTGTGCTGCTATGAACGTTGATGTGGCTGTGTCACTGTAGTATGCTGTTTTTAATTCCTTTGAGTATAGACCAAGGAGTTGGATAGCTGGGTCAAATGGTGGTTCCATTCCAGGTTTTCTAAGGAATCTCCATACTGCTTTCCAGCTAGGTTGTACCATTTTGTAGTCCCACCAGCAATATATGAGTGTGCCTTTTCCCCTACATCCTTGCCAACATTTACTGTTGTCTATATTCTTGATAACTTCCATTCTGACTGGTTTGAGATGAAATCTTAAGAGCAGTTTTGATTTTCATTTCTCTAATTACTAGAGATCTTGAACATTTTTTCATGTATTTATTGATTGAATGTATGTCTTCTGGGAAGTGTCTGTTCAGTTAGCCCATTTTTTATATATAGATTTTAGTTATTTATTTTTTATGTGGTGCTGAGGATCAAACCCAGGGCCTTACACGTGCTAGGTGAGCACTCTACTGCTGAGCCACAACCCCAGCCCTCAGTTAGCCCATTTTTTATTGGTTATTTATTTATTTATTTTTTTGGTGTTAAGGTTTTGTTTTTTTTTTTCTTTCTTGTTTTTTTTTTTTTTGGTGCTGGGAATTGAACCCAGGGCCTCGGGTATGCAAGGCAAGCACTCTACCAACTGAGCTACCAACTCCCCAGCTTGGTGTTAAGGTTTTTGAGTTCTTTATATATCCTGGAGATTAGTGTTCTATCTGATGTGTGTGTGGTAAAAATTTGCTCCCATTCTGTTGGCTCTTTCTTCACCTCACTGTTTCTTTTGCTGAGAAGAAGTTTTTTAATTTGAACCCATCCCACTTATTCTTTTTTAAATATTTTTCTAGTTGTAGATGGACACAATACCTTTATTTTATTAATTTATTTCTATGTGGTGCTGAGAATCAAACCCAGTGCCTCATACATGCTAGGTTAGTGCTCTACCACTGAGCCACAACCCCAGCCCCCATTTATTGATTCTTGATTTTATTTCTTGTGCTTTAGGAGTCTTGTTAAGGAAGTCGGGGCCTAATCTGACTTGATGACCATTTGGGCCTACATTTTCCTCTATTAGGCACAGGGTCTCTGGTCCTTGATCCACTTTGAGTTGAGTTTTGTGCATGATGAGAGACAGGGGTTTAATTTAATTTTGTTGCATATGGATTTCCAGTTTTCCAAGCACCATTTGCTGAAGAGGCTATCTTTTCTCCAATATATGTTTTTGATGCCTTTGTTTAGTATGAGATAACTGTATTTTTATGGGTTTGTCTCTGTGTCCTCTATTCTGTACCACTGGTCTACAAGTCTATTTTGGTGCCAATACCATGCCATTTTAGTTACTATTGCTCTGTAGTACAGTTTAAGGTCTGGTATTGTGATGTCACGTGCTTCACTCTTCTTGCTAAGGATTGCTTAGGCTATTCTGAGTCTCTTATTTTTTTCCAGATGAATCTCATGATTGATTTTTCTATTTCTGTGAGGAATGTCATTGGGATTTTGATTGGAATTGCATTAAATCTGTGCAATGCTTTTGGTATTATGGTCATTTTGACAATATTAATTCTGCCTGTCCGAGAACAAGGGAGATCAGATCTTTCCATCTTCTAAGGTCTTCTTTAATTTCTTTCTTTAGTATTCTGTAGTTTTTATTGTAGAGGTCTTTCACCTCTTTTGTTAGGTTGGCAACCTGGGTGACTTAATGAGACCCTACTTCAAAATAAAAAAATAAATAGGAACTGAGGATGTAGCTCAGTGGTAGAGCACCTCTGGGTTTAACCCCTGGTACCACTGACATAAAAAAAATTGCACTCTTACTTTATTTCATTTGCTTTTGCATAGTGCCTTCTTATCCACTAGTAGTGCTTGTAAATTTCACAAAAGACAAATTCAAACTCAGAGTATTGTCTTCTTTCTGCAGCTTGCCTTTCTGGGTGAAGGAGAAGGCCAATAATTTGAAGAACGAGATAAGAGAGGTGGAGGAACTTGACAACTGGCAGCCCGCAGAGCCCTTGTTACATAGTTTATTCCATTTAGGTGGGTCAAAGAAACTTCAAAAAACAGTATAAAACTGGAGGGATCCAGAAGATCAGGCTTTTGAGAGACTTCACATGGAGAGGAGAGAAAGCCAAGCCTCTCCTAGAATGGATGTGTCTACTGCCCAAGCTGGTCCCCTGGGCAGATGTCATAGCTGTGCATTGAGAGTTGAGTATATTGATTTGATAACCATTAGTCTTTTTGTTTGGTTTGGTTTGGGTTTTGAGACAGGGACTTACCTTGTTGCTCAGGCTGACCTTGAATTTGAGATCCTCCTGCTTCAGCCTCCCTAGATTACATATGTGCACCACTACCCTGGGCCCTGTTAGTTTTATAAGGGAACACAACATTTAACTTTGTGCTTCTATCCACAGGTACTTTGGACTTACCAAGACAATCCTGAGCAGAAACAGGCCCACAAAACATGTACTGACTATAGTCTGGCGAGTTTCTTCATTGCTGTTTTTGACAATATTCTAAATCAATCAAATGTTTGACTCTATTGACTCTGATGTGTTTTGTTTGTATTTTAAAAACTTTCAAACTTATAGAAAAGTTGCAAGAATCATATAATGAACACTACATATCCTTTACCTGGATCCTACAATTATTAGCATTTGTCCAAATTTTTTCTCTTTCTTGCTCATTACTCTTATTATTTTGCTGAACTTATATTTAAAAGTGATAGGGGGTGGGATTGTGGATCAGTGATAGAGTGTGTGCCCTGCACATGTAAGGTACTGGGTTTGATCCTCAGTACTGCATAAAAAATAAATAAAGGTATATGTCCATCCATAACTAAAAAATTTTAAAAAAGAGTGAGTGACAGTTATCATAACCTTTTACACTTATAGACCTGCATACTTCAACATGTTTTTCTTAAGATCAAGGTTGTTCTCTAATAACTATATACAGATATCAGATTCAAGGAATTAAACACAGATACAATACTACTAATATTTAGGCTCCACTTAGTTATATTAAGTTTTTCTAAGGATGCCCTCAAATCAGTGGTAAAATGCAGATATTTTTGAGTGTTTTAGTCTCTTCAGACTTTTATAATAGAATAATAATAAACTGGGTGGCTTATAAACAACAGGATTTTGATTGGTTATGGAAGCTGGGAAGTCCAGGCTCAAGGCACTGCAATTTGGTGTCTGGTGAGGGCCTGCCTTCTGGTTTATAGACAGTATCTACTTGCTGTGTCCATATGCTGGAAGGGGCAAGTTAGCTTTCTGGGTTTTTTCTTTCTTTTTTTCTTTTGATACTGGGTGCTTAATCGCTGAGCTACATCTCCAGCTTCCCCACCCTTTATAATTTTTTAAATATTTTTTTTTAGTTGCTGATGGACCTTTATTTTTTATTTGTTTATATGTGGTGCTAAGAATCAAACCCAGTGCCTCACACATGCTAGGCAAGTGCTGTACCACTGAGTCACAACCCCAGTCCCTATTTTTTTTTTTAAATTTTTTATTGTTGGTTGTTCAAAACATTACAAATTTCTTGATATATCATATTTCACACTTTGATTCAAATGGGTTATGAACTCCCATTTTTACCCCATATACAGATTGCAGAATTACATCAGTCCCAGTCTCTATTTTTGTTTTAGGGTCTCAATACGTTTTTAAGGCTGGCCTCAAATGTAGGATCCTTCTGCCTCAGGCTCTCAAGTCCTTGGGATTATAGGTCTGCACCACCATACCCAGCCTCTGGGGTCTCATTTATAAAGGCATTGATTGCATTCCTTCCCAATGGCCTCACTTCCTTATAGCATCATGTTGGGGGTTAGATTTCAACATATAAGTTTCAGGGGAAACATAAACATTCAGACCACAGCATTATTTTTTGGTAAAACTATTCTCATTTTATTTATTTTTTTTCTCTCACTCTTTTTTTTTTTTTGCCAAAACTTATTCTCATTTTATTAATACTTTGGTATTTTTCCAAATATTCACTTGGTATATGCCCGAGAAATGTCAAGGCTGGATGTACACCAGGTCATTAATAATATTGCCCTGGAGCTCCATTCCTGTTCTAGTATTGTCTGCCTACACAGCCAAGCAGGGTGAGAGCTCTGTGACCACTGTTATGGGTCTTAGGACCTCCCATCAATTGTACGAGAAGCTACCACAGTGGGAACAAAAGTCTACCATGAACAGTCACACTATGACAAAGCCACACTACTGCTTCTTGGCATGCTCATGGCCAATCTCCTTTTCCACTAGGAAGACCCCATTGGTTTGTCAGTGAGCACTACAGATCTGGTCTCATTATCCCCTTAGTGTGTCAAAGTGTTCACTATTTATTGTCTCTAGAATACAGAATGCTGAAGCTGGGCTAAGTACAAAGAGTGATGGAAACAGGTTCAGAACCCAGCACATTCATGCTACCTTCACAGGTACCATTAGACTAGTTAGCAAAGAATACGGGGCCTACCGCCTGTGACTGTGCTGACTGCTCCTTGGGATGAGATTAGCACACATCTGCGCTAATTCTCTGGCCCCTGGGTCTCTCCCCACAACAAAGTCCAGAAAAGAAAATATAACCATAACTTAGGAAACAAAAAAGGGGGTTGCCAACATGTTAACTAGAACATAAAAAAGAATATATAAAAAAGTCAACTTTAACATCCGGTGTGGGCAGATAACAGAGGACACAGTATGGAGCAACACAAAAGATTCTGCAGGAACTTCCTGATGGGATTTTCTAGGTGGCACGGAAGTTGCTCTCAGATGGTACTCTGCTCTTTTGGAAGGAAGGAGTCCTACAGAGTAAAGGTGTTAAGGAATACGACCGCAATATAGTTTTGTAATGCCAGATTTGTGGGACCCAAATAGACCTCCAGGAGCCAAATCCGGTGCAATCACACAAGAGTTGTTATTGCAAGCTTGAGCCTGGACTCACAACCATTTCCGATGCAGTGGTCCCGAGGAGTAAGTCCTGGTCCTTTGTTCAGTGAGGATTTATAGGTTTTTTTGGGATACTCTATGCATCACAACATTACACAGCAAATCATTTCACACTTCGGGAAAGTCAAACAACAACTCTTAACATTGATTATTAGCACATTCACTAGCGGGAACAAGTTGGATGGGGTGATTGGTTAGTACAAGAGGGAGATTCGTTTGAACCGATTGGTTTAATCCGCCAGGAGTGTTTTAATCCGTGAGGAGTGTACGTGCTAAACAACATGGTTTCCCAACATGTTATCTACCACCATAAACTACTGGGGGGTCATCTGGCATCCAGGTATTTTCCCTGTCTCATTCTGATTGGTGGTTGCTGGGGGTTGCTATGGGTCCTCACCTAGCCTAACTGAGTCAGGGATGCCTGGCGCCTGAGATTTCTCCTGTTATTTGCAGACAAACAACTCAGCAGGGTGGGTAGTGTTTAGGAGTGCTCTGTGGGTTTTTCCAAGGACAAGGGTCACGCCCCCTTCCTTGGACAGGCTTTGCTCTAAGGTAGGCAGGTTTCTCAAAAATGGAGTCACAACACTTTCTCAGTTTCAGAAGGTTTGTAGTAGGCTCTAGTTTTCAGAGGTCTCTAAGTTCGTAGGTATTATTCTAAACTTGAGAAACTATGATAACACACACAGACTGCTGCAGTCCGGCTGCAGCAAAATAACCGGGAGGTGACGAGTAACTTGTGTACATTGATACAGCAGGAGTGGGAGCCATTTATTGTAGGACAGGAGGGGTATATATACATTACACACAGCTTATCTTAATTAACATAAACTAGATACAGCAGTCAACCAATAGGGAATCTCCACACTTAATGGCTCTCTGGCGTTACTTCACAAACCACTCCCTCTGGCAAAATGCCAGGCGCCATCTTGACTTGTTTACAGACCCTAATAACAGACACACACACACACCTCAAACTATTAAATGACTGGAGGCCTAGAGCTCAGGACTAAAAGTCACCCCTAGAAATTGACCATTTCCATTGGGTTTGATGTTGTCTCTGGGGCACATCTCAGTTGCCAGGCCTTATTCCATGGCACCCCAATAGCTGGCATGCCGCAGTCTGGCTGGGCACAAATCACGAGCCACTCAAGCAGGAACAAACTTTATTTCTTAACTCCCCCAAACGCCATCCATGCGGCCCTACCAGGGACACCACACACCAACTGGAATTCCCTCCACCAGAACTTCACCAACCAACGCGAACTCCCCAGGAATCCCTGCGAGAACTCCAAAGTAGTGGGCACCTGAGGTGGACAGCAGGGGTCTATATACAATTGACTACACAGCCTGTTTCAATCCAGCATCATCCAGTCACAGCAATTATAGACAGCTTAACTTAATTATCATCATCTTAATGACTCGCCTTGCAACCATTACTTCTGGCAAAATGCCAGGGGCCATTCCGACTCGGCTCTGGCTCTCAGCATCTCCCCCCTTCTGTTTAATTAAATACCAAGCATATGGCTTAGGGACTGTGCCTGTCTTAGGTTGTCCAATACTACATATGGTCCTTACCTGTCATCGGATGAGCTGACCTCAAGGCGTCAGCCTCCTGTCTTAGGTTGGTACCACTGCAATTGGATCTTACCTGTCATTGACTACCAGTCCAGCATACAGCCATACTTGTGGATAGGCCTTTGCACCAGTTGGGGGGTGAGGTTCTTTGCCTCACCTCTGTTGGCCCCCAAATTTGGCCTTTCTGATTTCCAAGTAATTTTTATTGTCTCAGTGACCCCTCCTGAAAACCCAATCCATGTCTGTCTGTTCCTTGATCTATTTGTATTGGTGCTGCTATACCTTGTTCTTGTTCTCCTAATCTTTTTCCTTTCCTAAAACCTTGTCTAGCCATAATAGTGGGCACATTTGGATTGATGTTATTTGTTAATGTCAAACCTAATTGATCTAGGACATCTCGTCCCCATAAATTTATAGGAAGATGATCCAATACATATGGCTGTATAGTTCCTTCACATCCTTCAGGATCCTTCCAATCTAATACCATTGCATTTCTATGGGGATTAGTTTCCACTCCTAGGCCTCGAAGCGTTTGAGTGGCTTGTTGTAATGGCCAATGTTTTGGCCATTCTTGACGAGAGATGATGCTAAGGTCTGCACCTGTATCCAGTATCCCATTAAATTCATGTCCTTGAATATTTAGTTTTAGCATGGGGCGAGAATCTAAATTTAAAGAAAGCATAGCCCAATCTACACCTGGGGAGCCTAATCCCCTGGAACCTCTTTCTATAGTACGGCTGGAAAATTTATCATGTAGGATGGGTATTATTAATAACTGTGCTATTCTATCTTCTGGTGAAATTACTGATATACCCCTTGGAGAACTGGCTATAATTTTTATTTCACCTTCATAATTGGGATCAATTACCCCAGGAGTTATCATAAGTCCTTTTAGAGTAGAAGAACTGCATCCCAATAATAAGCCTACTGTTCCTTGGGGAAGAGGTCCTTTTACCCCTGTGGGAATGATTTGAACTCCCATCTCTGGAGTTAGTACTGCTCTGGCGGAGGTGCAGATGTTCAGCCCTGCGCTCCCTCTGGTTTGTCTGATGAGAGATCTAATGGATAATGTGTCCTGGGCACTACCCTGATGGTGTTGCTGGGTTCCTCCATTGCCCCGTATATTTGTGGTCGTGGGCCCCGGAGCATTGGGCCCCCCTGTCCGTTTTTTGGCAATGGAGCCCGATGCTTTTCTCCACGATATTGTGGGTAAACACCTGGCCCTTGTCCGTTTTTTGATAACAGAGTACCCTCTATGGTGGTTTGAGAACGGCATTCATTAGCCCAATGTCTCCCTCTACGGCATCATGGGCAAATACCCAGTATTCTACCCCTTTGATACCTAGTTTTGTTAAGCCCTCCTCCTATGGGGCAACTCCTTTTAAAATGCCCTGTTTGTTCACAATTGTAGCATGTTTTTGGCCTGGCATCTAAAGCCTGTTGTACTGCAGCTGCCAAGACTTGCCCTTGTTCATTAATGTCTCTACATAATTTAATATATGTGTTTAAATCTTCATGTTTCCATGGTCTAATGACCTCCTTGAACCATTTGTTTGCTTGCTCATAGGCTAGCTGTTTAATTAATGGCATTGCTTGCTCTGTATCCCCAAAAACTCTGGTAGCTGTTTGAATAAGCCTATCTACAAATTCAGCGTAAGGTTCATTAGCTCCTTGTATTACCTTAGATAATTGACCTTGTAAATCTCCGTGTCCTTGTAAAGTCTTCCATGCCCTAACCGCATCTTCAGCAATTTGTGAGTATATGGCAGGATCATATGCAATTTGTTGCTGCTGACCCTCATAAGGTCCTTTTCCTAACAACATATCTAGATTTCTCTGAGGATAACCAGCTGCTGCATTTCGCCTAGCCGTCTCCGTGCAAAATTCCTCATTGGCAACCTTCCATAACAAGTATTGTCCTCCATTTAGCACAGCTTTGCACATACTAGTCCAATCTGCTGGCGTCATGTCCAAGTTGGTAATGGATTCGACCATGCTTACAGTGAAGGGTGCTTGGGGACCATAGGTTGTTACAGCCTCTTTTAATTGCTTCACTGTTTTGAAATCTAAAGCACGTTGAATTCGTTGCCCTCCTGTTTGCTCAAGTACAGGGCATGCTAATCTTTGAGGTCCTGTCTCAGGATCCCATCTATCAACTATGGGGGTTGGGGGCACCCCAGCATATGTTGTCTCCATAGGTGGAGCTGTTGGTTGGACACTTACACCCTCTGGTGATAGAAAGGTGTTAGTAGCAGCCTCCTGTTGTAACTTTTCCCCTGATAGCCCTTCCTCCTCTAAACTTTTTTCCTTTGTCTGACTAACTTGAGAGACTTTCTCTTTTACTTGATGTAAGATGTCTTCTCCTAGACTAAGCAAACAAGATTGTACCAACACCCATAATGGTAATGTGCCAACTGGCAGAGTTCCTGGGCTTTCCTTTTGTATCTTTTTTAAATCTTCACCATGATGGTTCCATTGTGATATATTTAACAACCCCTCTTTAATGAACCATGGGCTACACCTTTGTATCGTCTTAACGTATGCCCTAACTGTTCTTGATTTTACTGAGATGCCTCCTTCCTCTAGAACTTTACTTAACGCCCTTTCGGTTTGGTTCTTATTAATTTTTAATTCCATATTTCCGTGATGAAGATACCCCTCACTAAGATAATGCAAAACAAAACCGAGACAAAATGAAACAAAAATGGAACAAAAATTCATTATATCAGCCTTTCTATCCTCCTGAAATGTCCATCCATCCTTTCTCCCTATCTGTTCCTCATACGCAAATAGTTTTTCCTCAGTTTTTCTTCTGTCCCACCCATCTCCAGGGACTGGCAACTTAAAACAAAAGCGAAACAAACAGAAAGAAGAATCTTTAAATGGTTACCCATTCTCTGGCCTTCCCTCAGGGGCGAGCAATTTCACTTACCTCCAAGCTTCAGGCGTTCCCCGCACGGGCTACCAAATGCCGCAGTCTGGCTGGGCACAAATCAAGAGCCACTCAAGCAGGAACAAACTTAATTTCTGAACTCCCCCAAACGCCATCCATGCGGCTCTCCCAGGAACACCACACACCAAATGGAACTCCCTCCACTGGAACTTCACCCACCAACGCGAACTCCCCAGGAATCCCTGCGAGAACTCCAAAGTAGTGGGCGCCTGAGGCGGACAGCAGGGGTCTATATACAATTGACTACACAGCCTGTTTCAATCCAGCATCATCCAGTCACAGCAATTATAGACAGCTTAACTTAATTATCATCATCTTAATGACTCGCCTTGCAACCATTACTTCTGGCAAAATGCCAGGGGCCATTCCGACTTGGCTGTGGCTCTCAGCACTGGCAGATGAAAAGTTCCACTGACAGCTTTGGGTGAGACCTGGGTATATGTGTGTTGGTGAGATGAAGTCACAGAGAAAGGCCAGATGGGAAAAGCATGTGCGTGTCATGGCAGTTCAGCTTTTCTTCTCTGCAGGTACCAAGAAGTTGAACCTTTAGATGTGAATGTCCCATTCACTGCACTACTTCAGATTCTTTGGTAAATAAACACATGTGTGTGTTCATTTTTTATATTCAATAGCTAACGATTAATATGAACAATCTGCACATGATTATTTACAAGTAAATCCTTAGAGTAACAACTTTACAAGTAAGTCCTTAGAGTAACATAAGATAATCTAATTTCAATTCCTGGAAAAATAAAAACAGAAGGGAAAATTTTGTTATACAGCTATTGGCACATAAAGTCCAAATCAGCTACATGTAATTTCAAGACTTTTTTTCACAGTCTCTGACATTCTGAGTTTTCAAAATATTAATACATTAGGGTTTATCTTACTCCATTTTGGGTTCCTATACAGAATGCCTGCAGCTGGGCTAAGTACAAAGACAAGAGCTTTATTTTACTCACAGTTCCAGAGGCTGAAAGTCCAAAGTTGAGTAGTCCCACCTGATTGGCTTTTAGTAGGCCTTCTGGCTACATAATAACATAGCAGAGGGCATCATATGTCAAGAGTTCACATGGCCAGAGATGAAACAAGAGATCAGGGAGGGGCCAGCATATGCTTTTCTGTAACAACCTGCTTTCATGGGAACTAATCCACCCTGCAAGACCTAGCCAGCTTTAGCCTTTGAGCATGGACAGTCACACCCTGCAACACCTCCTATGAAGCCTCAGCTCTTGAAGGTCCCATTACTTTTCAATTCCATCATGTAAGGGACTAGCCCTCCGGCACATGAATTTTTAGTGGACAAGCCATATTTCAACCATAGCAGGTGTTAAATTTCTAAAATTCCACAAAGCATTTATGAATATTCTCTAGGATTCCACTAATTGTCCACACTTCTAACATGAGGAATTTGGTTTGGTTAGACTGTTTCCTTTGGCCCCTATGTATTTGACTTTCAAAAGCTAGATAGGTGAAAGCATTGCTTTTAGAACTTGACTTTGTATTTTTGAGTTAGAATCCCTGAAGATCATGTAGCAGCCTAGAGATGCTTTTCTTTTCTGGCTGGAACATCGAGAGAGAGAGTAGCTTGATATATAAATATCTTCACTCAGGACTGAGCAATGTGCCAGATGAGGGATAGTACAATTTTTAGGGGTGTCTATAGTCTAAGTTCCCAGTGAACTCTAGGAAAGGAAAAGGGAATCCATTGAGATGACTGGTGTCCTTCCAATACTAGGGAGTTCTAGAAAGAACTATGGCCTGATGCCACCCTGAGGAGCAGAGAGGCCACTGCTGCTTTGAGATCTAACACTGAGACTCCTAAACCTGGATTTTGTAAGACTACTTCAATAAAAAGCAAGCATTTCTAGGTTTTGCATGAAGGAGTACAGCTTCATATCAAATAAGCAGCCAAATATTACAACACCTTGTTTTCTGAGGAAATGTGTCTGCCTCCACCAAATGTAGAGAAGGTACAGGGACAGCTGATGGAACTAAGCTCCCAGTGGAAGAAGTAAGTGTGGGGATGATCACCTGGTTACAAATATGCCTTTTTGGCTGGGCACAGCATGGGCATGAAGTAAAAATGGAGAGTTCTGTTAAAAAAGAGGATAGACTAGATACCCTAGATACTTAGATAAATTAGATACCCTAGACACAGATAATACTAGCAATTCTTCATCTGAAATTCAAACTGAACCGAGAGTTCTGTATTTCTGTTTGCCATTTGTGGCAAGGCATAGGGAGGTGGTAGAAATAGATGCATTTGGAGGACGTAGTGCGGGGGGGAAGTGGTAAGACTGGAGGATGGCTTGGCTTCAGGAGGGAAAGAGGTATGGCAGGAGGAAAAGTGGCCATTGGGGGATGGTGGTGCTGTTTCCAGGGCCACCTCTAGCTCATGTGGCATCTTTACATAGCTTGAGAAAGACATGCTTCCAAAAGAAACAGCTGGTAAATATGCACCTGGGTGAGCTGTGTGCAAGCTGGATTTCAGCCCCTATTTGCCCATTGTGCAGTGAACTTTTTGTACAACCAAACGTGGTCATCCTGTGCTCTTCCCTGAAATAAGGAATGCTGGGGAAGAACAGGTTTTCTGGGAGAAGGTCAGCATTGGGCGAGTTGATTTTGAGGGGCCTGTGACACACACAAGTGGAACTGCCCAAGTTGTAGTTAGGCATATAAATTGGGGTCTGGATATATGCATGGGAAAAACAAACACTTCTGTGAAAACTGTACCATGTGGATTTGGGGTCTAGATATTCATTACCCAATTAGAATGTTGATCCCAAACTGAGCAATGAGCTCAAATTGACCTTTGAACCTTAGAGACGTGAGGAAAAGTAAATTCTCTTTGGGAGCACTTCTCCACTTCAGGGCACAGGGGATCCCTAGAAATGAGACCCACTTAAAGCTGGTGTGGTGGCACATGCCTGTAATCCCAGTGGCTCTGGAGGCTGAGAAAGGAGCCAGTCTCAGCAACAGTGAGGTGCTAAGCAACTCAGTGAGATCCTGTCTCCAAATAAAATACAAAATAGGATTGAGGATGTGGCTCAGTGGTTGAGATCCCATGAGTTCAATCCCTAGTACCAAAAAGAAAAAAAAAAAGATGTGAAAAAATTACAAATTATAATTGGACCCACCATAAGGGAAGAGTCAACAGATGAAACTCAAGCCAGTTTAGGTGATTAACCATGTTGAGCAATATGATACAAATTACCAGGATCATGGTGCACAAAATCCCATTTTGTAGTAACCTGACACCCAGGGGTTAGCTTTTTCCAGTGTTGGCTAATTGACATTAGAGGGAGGTTTAGGGATGGTAATCTGAGACTTGGGTGGGGCTAGAGGACCTGTCTTTTGAAATTGTGTTTGCCAGGCAGGACAGATTTTTAAATTGTATGTTTACTTGGGGGAGATGAGGAAGATTTCAGGGGTGACTGACCCTGCCCCCCAACTGTGCTTGGTGTTACCTTGACTATTGCTTCTAATTTTAGTTCTTTCCTTCGTAGAATCTTTGGTGGTATAAGAAAAAAATGGATGAGAGGGAAACTAGAATTTTTCATGTTTTCCTTAGTTAAGTAAATGTCAACCCATTCAGAACCAGCTCCCCAGAAAATGATGAGGGGTGGGGGAGTAGGGGACAATGCAGCCTAAAAAAATCCCTTTATAAGTTGGATGGCTCATCCAACCGCTTTTTCTTGAGCCAGAATTTCCCAAATGGTGTTTCTTTTTTTTTAAAGAGAGAGAGAGAGAGAGAATTTTAATATTTATTTTTTAGTTATGGGCGGACACAACATCTTTGTTTGTATGTGGTGCTGAGGATCGAACCTGGGCTGCACGCATGCCAGGCGAGTGTGCTACCGCTTGAGCCACATCCCTAGCCCCTAAATGGTGTTTCTTGCATGCCTGGGTATGAGAAAGAAAGGTTTGTAAGGTCAGATTAGTTTGGACGTGCTTTATTTAAAAAAAAAAAAAGGAGTGTATTTGCTTTTTAGGGCTGCCATAACAAAGTACTACAAACTGAGTGGTTTAAAATAAGAGAAATTTATTCTCTCATAATTCCGGAGGCTAAGAGTGTAAAATTAAGATGTCAGCAGGGTTGGTTCCTTCTTGGAGGCTCAGGGAAAGGATGTAACCCATGCCTCTCTCTTAGTCTCTGGTGGTTGAACATATCTATTTGAGAAAACAAGTCAACCCACAATAGGGTCTAGGGAAAAAATCTCAAAAATCGAATCAGATGTATTTTACAATTTCTTACAGGTTTTACTTTTTGTGATTCTACAAGAGGGAAGGCAGCATGATGCTTTTCTGAAACTCAAGTAATCTGAAAAACATGTTTATGTTTATGGAGTTATCTCATGTGACTAGTGTTCTGAGGGACATTTCGGAAACAGTATCTTGGGTGAGTGAGGAAAAAGTACAGTAGTTTCTCATTAAACCTGTTAAGATGCGGTCACTCATTTTTGCTATGTGGCCTAATGACTATAGTCTGGCTGCCTGATGGCAGTTGCTTCTTTTGGCTGTCCTGCCTTGGGGTGGAGATGGAATCTTTGTGGGAGCTCTCATTCTCATGGTGAGTCTGGGGTGATATGGTAGAGGAGACAGGCCAATTCAGGCCATCCTGGGAAGACCACATATTCATTTTTCTGGAGTTTATGGCTATGGGGCTGTGGTTTCAGATAGCCCAGAACTTTCATGATGTTGCGTTTTCTGAACCTTGAAAGGGGACATAGTATCTGCACACTCAAAAATGTTTTGGAGGATAAATGACAGGGCTGCTCTGTTTGGATGGGTTGGTTATGTGATATATGCTTCTAGAGGCCCTGTTCACAGTATACACGTGGTAGATCTAAATTTCTTAAAGTAGAGTGGTCTGTTTTCAAAACACCTCTATTTTGTGACAACTTTTTTTTTTCCCCCAGCAAGTGACATTAAAGTGTCTTGAGGAAGAGGCACCCTTTTCTAGTTGGCAGGAAAGTGGCAATGGTATAGTTAGTGGTCCTAAGTGTGAAGAAGAAGCCATGGTGGACTCTTGGAATGTTAGATATGAATGGGCTCAGAGAAAGGACTGGTTAGGACTCTAGCTTACAAGTAACAGAAACCCAGTTTCCACTGGCTAAAACCAAAAGGGGAACAAATTAATTATCAGAACACAAGGATAAGGATGTAGCTGAGACTCTGGAACATACAGATCCAGGGACTCTTAACAAGGCTGGGTCCTCTTCAGTCTCTCTACACCTTTCTTCTGCTCCTTTCCATATATCTGTGACCTGCTTTCTTCCTATCTTAGTCTCCATAGTCCAAAACACTGGTAGATAATTCCTGGGTGTTCTAGGTTAGAGGGTGTCCTAGCTCTTCTTTCCCTTCAGCTACCATTGCATCAATAAAATTTAGATAAAAATTATCATAAACCTAAAACCCCTAAATTTCCAGCTCTTGTAGAAGAGGAAAATGGAGAAAGAAATATAAAGAGAAAGCCACTATATAAATACTCAGAGCTGTTTCTTGATTCACTATTTTCATAGCTTTCAGGGCTGGTGCCAAAAAGATGTTCTGAAACAGTGAAGAAGACTGTGTTATTGGGAGTTAGGATGGCAGAGAGCTTGACAATCTCTACTTCATTGGGTTTTGGTTATATTTCAATCTGTGCCCCCCCCCCCCCCGCCAATTTGTGAAGTAGGTATTCTTAGCTCCACTTTTCAGATGAGGACGCTGAAAAGAGCCAAGACTCCAACTTAACCAGAGTTCGTCTAACGCCAGAGCTTATCAAAAGCAACTCTTATTAATCAACACAGACTGATGAATGATGAATGAAAAGCTCTGATGGGACATGTCTGTTGATTTCTGGGATAACCACGGATCTCCTAGAGGTGGGACGGGGTGAGTAGCGTTGCCCTCCTTGCAATAATCACTGCCACTTTTTTTGTGCAGTTATGTATTAGGTAACTGTGCCAGGTTTATGATCTCATTTAATCCTTAGGATAATCGTATGAGATTGATTCCATCATTATCTCTATTTTTACGGGTTAGAACACTGAGCCTTTTCCCGAGCATTCTGTGAATAAATTCCTAGTAGCGAAATGCTTAATATAGTGCTACATTAATAAATTAACAAAGCTCTCTGCGGACCAACTGGGTTGAAACCCGTCTCCTGACATTTCCACCCCCGCCACTGAGTGACGTCACGACCAACGCGACCTCTGTGTTCCTAGCCAAGTTCCACCTTTGCTATCTCGCGAGAAACCTGGTTTCTTCCGACCCCGTCTTGGACATGCGCGCGGCGCAGGGTGCTTCGGTTGCCGCAGTTTGATGGTTTTATGTCAGTCTTGTTACCCTGAAGGTTTCACAGAGCTCTTCTTTCCCTTCAGCTACCGACATCTCGCGAGATCGGCTAGTCGGCCCGCCCTCCTGCGCCTGCGCAGTTCTCTTCAAAGCAGAAGGTCGCGTTTGGAGGAAGTGGCGGCTTTGGGTCTCGTGACCGAGTCGCCGTTACTACTTTTCGGAAGCTCCTCTCGGCCGCTTGCCGGGACACTCTGCCGCCAAGATGCCACGAATTATGATCAAAGGGGGCGTGTGGAGGAACACCGAGGTGGGTCTCCTTTTCCCGCCGGTCGCTGCCCTCCGCCCCCTCCGACAGCTGTGCGCACGCGCGCGGAGGTTTGGGAGGCGAGGAGGATGCCCTGCGGGGTCTGCGCGGGGCCTCAGCGCGAGAGCGGATGCTCGGGGCCTTTACCTTGTCTGGCGGTGTGTTATCTTAGCGCCTCCAGGACAGGGATCGCGATTTAACCACCTGGCGCTAAGCTCTGAGCTCACTGCGAGGCATCTGTTGGGCCCTTAGTGAATGTTTGTTGAATTGAGGGCGCGCCCCCTTCCTCCTTTGGAGGAACTCTAGCGGGGGAAATGGGACGTCAGCGAGAGTTGATTTCTGGGGCAACACCCTCTCAGTCCGTGCAACCTCTCCGTCTCTGGGACTCAAAAATAAAGCAGTTGCTGTGGCCACAACTTTGGTTTTCATTGACTCCCTTGCACTGGGAAAGAAACTTGAGTGCCAGGTTCGAAGAGCCCGTTTATGCACTCATCGCTTTGCTTATCTGTTATCGAGGCATAACCTGTCTGTCCTCCCGACAGATCCCAAGGTCTCGCTCTTTCTTAACTTCCTGTTATTCTTGCCTTTGCCTGGATAGAAGCCAGACAGAACAAACTGCCTACCACAGTTTTTACTTTCAAAAAACGGTAGTGGATAATGCCCTGGGTGAGCCCAAGGGCAGTAGAACTGGAGTAAAATGGAAATTAAGTTTTAGTGCAGGTTGCATTCAGACTGCACTGAATTTACTAGTTCCCAGAATGCATCTTCAGGCACTCTGTTTACCTCCTGTGCCTTCTCGGAATGTGTTTTTACTGCTTGGCATCCTCCTGACCATCCTTCAAACCAAGTTCAGAAACACATCTTGAATCTTTGCTCATCCACCCTGTAAAAGTTAGTTGCATCCCCAGGAGTCTTGGGTACCTCTTTTGTCCATTTATTATAGTTTGTTTTGTTCTTTTGCAAGCATCATATCTTTCTATGCAATGATGTATAAGTTTCTTACCTCTTACCACCTCCGTTTCCTCATTTTTTTTTTTTTAAAGAAGATAATTTCTACTGCTCTTGAGGATTAAATGGGTTAAGACGTTGGGAGTATTTACAACAGAATCAGCACATAGTAGTCTTTCAGTAAGTGCTAGTTGTTGGCTTCCCTCACCAGACAGCATTGCAAAAGGACCAGGTCTTGGTAGACTTAGGACCTAGGATAGTGGCCAACATGAAGTAGGTTGTTTGTCAGATGTTTGGGAATGACTAGTAGGGTGGATGGATACCTGCTTATATATTTGATTGAAGATGTGCTGAAGTATAGCAGTACTTCAACAACGTTACAGATAAATGCAGTGATAATTTATTCAGCTTGTGGTTAGGGAATCATACTGTTTAAATTGGAGAAGAGATTACTTTTTTTTTTTTTTTAAAGATATATGTATTTTTTTAGTTGTAGGTGGACACAATATCTTTATTTTATTTTTATGTGGTGCTGAGGATCAAACCCAGTGCCTTATGTGTGTTAGGCTTGCACTTTACCACTGAGCCACAGCCCTAGGCCCCCCACCCCCAAGAGATTACTTCTAAGGGAGAGACACTTATACAGAATCAATTAACAGCACAATTTCTATGCAGTGTCAAAGCCCTACAATCTTTTTTTTTTTAAATTTTAAAAAAAATTTTTTAGTTGTAGATGGACATAATACCTTTATTTCTTATTTTTACGTGGTTCTGGGGATCTAACCCAGTGCCTCACGCATGCTAGGCAAGTGCTGTACCACTGAGCCACAATCCTGGCCCAAAGCCCTGTAATCTTTTAAAAACTCTTCTGATAATGGGAGGGGAAATGAAGTACAGAGATTCAAATACAAGACATGTAGCTCAAGTTTGACGTGGAAAAATCCCCGAGTAAAATATCCCAAGTGCATTAATCTGTGGCTTCATCATCCCTGGTGTCTGCGTCTTAGCTTCCCAGGCTGTCCAGGGATTGGTGCACTCTATGTTGTATTGGGTGCCTTGGTAAAATAGTATTTAGAGACTACTATTGTATGTTTGTATTGGGTGAGCTGACTGGTGGGGTTGGAGAGAAATATTTAGTTTTTAGGTTGGACTTGAGATGTGAACTCTTGAGTCATTGTGCATGTTAAGGGACTGGAGAGGCAGTGCTGTGCATGACCAGAGTCCCAGGTTGTTTCTTTATTTTATTTATTTATATGCAGTGTTGAGAATCAAACCCAGTGCCTCACACATGCTAGGCAAGTGCTCTACCACTGAGCCACAACTCCAGTCCCCCAAGTTATTCTTGAGCTGTAGATGTGTCTTGTTTGATTCTCTTTTCCCCAATACACAGATCTGTTTCAAGGTAGGTATTTAGGAACTGCTTCTTGAATGATTGTATAAATGAATGAACTAAATCTTTTTGAAGGGAAAGAGCTACAGTGGAGAATACTTTTGCTAATCTCTGTCAGGAAGTAGTGTTGCTGAAAGTGGGCTGTTCCTATTTCCAGTTTGTTGAGGAATTTCTTCTTAGTTTTTAAATTTTATTTTATTCTTGCTTGCTGTTATTTTTGTACTTTATTTCCGCCCCAATATTGAGGATGGAACCTAGGTGTGCTTTTTTTCCCTGAACTACATCCCCAGCCTGTTTCTAAAATTTTGAGACAGGGTTTTGCTAAGTTGCCAAGGCTTGCCTTGAACTTGTGATCCTATTGCCTCAGCCTCCAGAGTTGCTGGGGTTATAGGCGAGAGCCAACACCCTGTCCCCCTTTTACCTTTATTTTTTATAACCTGAGGTTCCTCTCCCCCTCAATCAAGAGTTAATTTAAATGTTGTCTTTTCTCATTTTGGATTTTGTGATTGAATGTACTCTCTCTGACAATTCTTTTAGGATGAAATTCTGAAAGCAGCAGTAATGAAATATGGGAAAAACCAGTGGTCTAGGATTGCCTCATTGCTGCATAGAAAATCAGCAAAGCAGTGCAAAGCCAGATGGTATGTACCAGTTAGAGAATGGAAAACAAAAAGTGACCTTAATTATGATGAGACGAATATACAGTTCTTTGAATCATCTCGAAGATGGCATCAGGATATAGAATGGGAAATGGGATTTTGAGCTTAACTGCTACTTGCTTCCTAGGCAAGACTTTTTTCTATTTCCTTTACCCTGCCCCTGTTTTCTTCCAGTTAGGGATAAAAATACTTGAAAGTAACTGATGGAGATCAAAGCTCCATTTTTAAATGTGTTAATGTGTTTGAGAGCACTTTGTGAAGCATAAAATCTTAAGGACAGATGGTCCCCAGCTTATAATGGATTGTGTCCTAAAAGTTTATAAATTGGTTGCTTTAAGAATTATTTTCACAAAGAAATAAAAAAAATGACATAATGGTTAATTTTCTGAGCAAACTTACAATAATTGAGTTTTCTCATAACAGAATTGAAATATTATATATTTCTACACTAAAATACAATGTAGGCCAATACTATATCTATGGTGTTACCTTTTAAATTGCAGGGAGGTGGCTGCATTAAATTGTTTATATTTGTTCTTGGTATGAGTGATATGATCCCAGACTCTACACATCCGATCCCAGGAAGAAACTTTGGTTGTACGAAGTGATTTAATTTCCTAGGCATTTGGATATAAGAAAGGATCAGAAGGTAGAAATTTGACTGCAGAGGTAGATGGTTCTTAGGAGGAAGGAGTGGTTTGGGTTTCTGTTTCTCTTAGTGGCACTAAGTTCTTGCTCTAGAGGTTGTGAGGACTTATGTCTTACTTGCCAACCTCTCATCTAGCGAAGTACTAGATGCAAAAGGTGGGTTGAGTGGATATTAGAAAAGACAGAGGATGTCATAATATTTTATTTAGACTTAAAAGCATACCAGGCAAATGAAACCGCAGTTAGTGGGTATAATGAAATGCTTAAAGAAATAAGCCAACATTTTGTGAGAAAGCATGGGGAAGTATTATGAAAACTAGAAACACTAAAAAAATGAGGTAGTGTTGTCTTTTTCCAAATAATTTCAAAATCTCTAGTAAAAAAAAATAAATAAAAACAAGTGAATTGAAAAAGAAGGCATATGATCATGTTTCAGTCAAATTACCTTTTTAAAAATTTATTTATTTATTTATTGGTTTTCGGTGGACACAACATCTTTATTTTTATGTGGTGCTGAGGATCGAACCCAGCGCACCGCACATGCCAGGCTAGCGCGCTACTGCTTGAGCCACATCCCCAGCCCCAAATTACCTTTTTAAAGTATTACGAATCTTACATAATTATAATACAGTAGAATGTAGTAAGATGGAGAATATTAAATGGCATAAGTTTACTACACAGTGAATAGTCTCTTGTCAAAAAATGCAGCTTTAGTAATTGAAGGTTGAAAGCATGTTTTTCAAATAGTAGAAGTCAGTGTATCTAGTGTGGAAATTAGATATTTATAGTAGGTGATTAATGTATAAAATACTATCTTTTTAATAGGTATGAATGGCTGGATCCAAGCATTAAGAAAACAGAATGGTCCAGAGAAGAAGAGGAAAAACTCTTGCACTTGGCTAAGTTGATGCCAACTCAGTGGAGGACTATTGCTCCAATAATTGGAAGAACAGCAGCCCAGTGCTTGGAACACTATGAATTTCTCCTGTAAGCGAAAATTCAAAATCAGTTAAAATATGTGTATATGTTAATGAGACTGAACAAACTTTTAGCATTTCCTGTCTTTTAAGTTTTAATTATAGATGTGACTGAAATCAGGAGAGATAAAGCTGTTGGGCTCTATATTTCAGATGTCATGTGGTTGATTAAAACTATGTCTTTTAGTGTGCACTTTTTATTTAAAAGAATAAAAGTATACAGGTCATACATGTTCATAATAGAAAATTTTGGGAAAAAATAATAGCAAAAGAACAAATGAAAGTCACCCATAATCATACTGCTGAGAATGAACTATTAGAGCATTTGTGTTTTTGTTGGTGTTTGTGTTTGTATGGCTGCACTGTGTGCAATTAAGGGGCTGCTTAGATCCTGTTTTATAGTGAATTAAAGCACTCTCTGAAATTAGAGAATTTTAATACTATTTATTTCAGATGAAGCAGTGACAGAATTGCTTTATTAATGCTCATTTATTGAGCATTTTGAGATTGCTGGAATGTACCCAACTACTACATACAATCTGTAAAGCTGTTTATTTTTTGTTTATTTTTTGGTGGTGGGGAAGGAGAACCAAGTGGTATGATAACTCTGAGTAACTCATCCGAGCTTTTTTTTAGGGACAAAACTGCCCAAAGAGACAATGAAGAGGAAACAACAGATGATCCACGAAAACTTAAACCTGGAGAAATAGATCCAAATCCAGAAACAAAACCAGCACGGCCTGATCCAATTGATATGGATGAGGGTGAGTGTATGCCTGTGAGACATTAGTTTCTTTCATTAACTATAGACTCCTCAGGCCTCTTAAACTTTTAAAATTCCTTTCTGAACTCTTGTGACTTTTCAGAATTCTATTATTAGTTGTTATTGTAAGTATATTTTCAAATATCTCTAGTCTGTTCTATTATAGAATAGTTGTTCTTTTGGATAGTTCCTTTTGTGTTCCATTTTTTCAGTTCATTTAATATCTTAAGCAGTGTAACCAAACTGTGCAGATTCCCAAAAGTATGAGGTTCTATTTCTCATTCTTTTATCCAATAGGTCAGGATATTGGACCTCAGTTCTTCTTTGTCTTTAGACAGATCATTTAATCTCTGTGAGAAGGCAATACCATAAGACTGTGATGGAGATTTTTTGTTGATTTTGTGAGACGTTGAACCAAGAATCAGAGGAATTGGACTTAGATCCACGTCTGCTGCTTATTAACTATTTAACCTAATGTCCTGTAAAGTTGGAATTGCTCAAGGAGGGTAAATAGGTGACTGAGGTCACATAGCTAGCAAGTGTTGAACCTGGTTTTAAACCTAGTTTCTCCTTTATGCTACACCGTATTTATGTTTTTTTTTTTTTCTTATTTTAAGCACTAGGGTATATCTTACATACCTTGCTTGGAAAGAATCTTAGTTGTTCTCTTTGTTTTTGCAGATGAACTTGAGATGCTTTCTGAAGCTAGAGCCCGCCTGGCTAATACTCAGGGAAAGAAGGCCAAGAGGAAAGCAAGAGAGAAACAATTGGAAGAAGCAAGGTGTGGTTTTCTCAGTTCATTTTCAATAAATGGTCTGTTCGTTCTTAAGCCCATTAAAATTGGATTATTTATCAGTGCTGTTTAGTGAATAATAATCTTACTTGTCCTTTTTCTATATTGCTTCTTTATTACTCTTAAAAAACTTGCTATTTCCCCCAACAACCATTTTAGAGTAATTACAGAAAAACTATATGTGTTTAAAAAATTTTGAAGACATGACGGAAGCAATGCACAGTTAACCTAGTATTTGATCTGTTAGTATACCAAAGCTTCATCTGTTACAGCATCTTGGAGTCAAGTGACTGGAGGACACAGATGACTAACTTTTTCATGACTGCCAGTTGTTTTTTCTTCTTAGTAGGGCACTGACTATGAAATAAGAATCTTGGCTGAGCATGGAGTACATGAGCCTTGAACCAAATTTTAGGCTTTTGTAGAAATCTTTGTTAAATAATTAGTGATTATTAGCTAAATTATGGAATCAACCCAGATGCCCACAATAGATGAAATGATTAAGAAATTGTGGCATATTTACAAGGGAGTTATATGCAGCCATAAAACAGAATGAAATTATGGCATTTGTTGGTAAATGGATGGAAATGGAGAATATCATGCTAAGTGAAATTAGCCAAACTCAGAAAATCAAAGGTCGAATGTTTTCTCATATGTAGAAGCTAGAGTAAAATAAAGAAAAGGGGGAGGGAAGGATAGGATAATGTAAAGGACCAGTCAAATATAAGTTAAAGAAAGAGTAGAGAAAGGAGAATGGGAGTGGCAAGAGAAAAGGAAGAGAGAAAAGCAGGGGTCAGGGGATAATGAACTGAAATCAATTTCCATGCACGTTCGAGATTGCTGGAATGTACCCAACTACTACATACATCTGTAAAGCTGCAATTTTAAAAAATGAGTGAATATATCTTAGGCATTGTCTTTTACTCAGGATTTTGTCCCACTTTCTTCTGTTTGCTTTTTGTTGGTAAATCTGTAATTAATATTTTTCATGGCCCAGAAACCAAGATGAAGTTGATAGACCATCTGGACTGTATAACAGCTTATTAACTTTTGGGATTCGGGCATTGGAGTAACTCCCTAGCCTTCACAGTGCCTTTTGTGGTCCTCAAGCTAGCCAGGAAGTACTTCCTGACATGATGAATATCATTGTGTTGATGGTTTCATCAGTAATGGCTTTGAAGTGCCATATGCTGAGATAGAGTATTATTTCATTCCTGAGGATGCTATGCTATTGGCATAGCTGGCCAGTCACTAGTTTAGTATAATTAACTTTTGATGGGAATATGACTGGCTTGGGATAGTGAACACAAACCCAGAGAGTAGTTAAATTTTCTATTAGGTCTCAGTCACTGGGATAGAACCCAGTGTAAGTGCTCTACCACTTTCTATGCTTTATACTTTTTAGGGTTAAGAATGTAAAGTTGAAAAAAATTACTTTTCCATTTTTGTTTGGAAGAATTGTTTGGAAGATTTTTGGGAGACCCAATTTTTAGAGCCTATTAGCCATGTGGGTGGGCAAGGATTATAGCAGATGCACATGTGAAAAATCAAAGTTTGGCTAACATCGATTGCTTTCAATATATTTTTGCAGATTTTAACTCTACAATTTCTTGTAGATTTTCTTGTAGAATCAACATATTTTTCTAAGTTGTGTTGTACATACAGGTTGGATTGGCTTGTATGCAAAGTGCTGCAGGACTATTTAAATGTTAAATTACAAGTCTATCTTATAACTTAAAAGCGTTTTTATTGATTGTGAAAGTAATATGCTTTTAATTCCAGTAGCTGTTAATATTTATATTTTGAGGACATGACTGGTATAATATGCATTTGCTATTAGGATTTGTGATATTCAATTAACAATATGTGGTAAAGGTTTTCTAATGTGATTTGAAGTCTTTGTTTCCATTATTTAAAGAACAAGATTAATATTTGGAATATATTCTTCCAAAACTTTCTCTCAATATAGATGTATTTTTATGTGTACATTAACCCATCTACATTTATACATATGAGAGGTCAGCTGTTAATCTTATTTGGTTCTCTTGTAACTGTTTTTTTTTTTTTTTAAATAAAGTGCAAACTTTTATTATTTTTTTATTTTTATTTTTTTGTGGTGCTGGGATTGAACCCAGAACCTTGTGCATGTGAGGCAAGCACTCTACCAACTGAACCATGTTCCCAGTCCTGTAACTGTTTCTTGTAATATGTTTATCATATTTTTTTCTTGGAAATTGGACATTTATTTTAGTTGATATATTGTAGCAATTCTGGGTACTGCCCCTTCCTACCTCTATTTATTGTTAGTTGCTTGCTTATTTGTTTGGTGAACCAACTTCATTATTTTAGTGGTCTGTTTTCTGCTTCCTTCCCTCCTGGCAAGAAATGTGGTCTCTGATGCTGCTTCTTAGGGAGGGGCAATCTTGGATATGCCCATGTTTTCAGGGATGGCATGTTTTGGGCAGGGATCTCTTTGACATCTCTTTCCCTGACTATACCTAGCTGTGTGCGTATTGTTTTTAGCAGTGTCCTAGGTATAAATTGTTCCACAGCCTGATCCAGGCCAGTTTGGGCTCCTTTGAAGGGATAGTACCTGGAATCAGTGTTGAAGATTTGTGCTGACTCCAGGAGGGTTCCTTACAGCTTTCTCTTTCAGTTTCTCTCTGGCCAACTAGTGGGCCTATAGTTGTGCCTATATCTCCAGTGAATTTGTTAGTTTCTTTTTTAAAAAAAAACATTTTTTTTGGTTGTAGATGGACACAATACTTTTATTTTGTTTATATAGTTTTTTTCTTTTTTTAATGTGGTGCTGGATAGAACCCAGTGCAAGTGCTCAACTACTGAGCCATGACCCCAGCCCAAATTTGTTAGTTTACTAATTGCCTTTTACCACAATTGCCGCTGTTTTTGAGAGTGTCCTTAGACTGGAACTTCTCTATACTCTACAGATGAAGTCATTTCCTTTGGAAGGAGATTTGAAACTCTTCTGTTCTGTGACCTGCTTCTTTGCCAGGGCTCTGACAATGCAAGTGTCTGAGTGACACTCCTGCTTTATGAACTGAGTGCTTGGTGGGCAGTGGGAGCATGATGTGATGTGTAGTAGCCCAGTTCTCCTTATGTTGTCTTTCTCAGCATGGAACACTCATCCCAGAAGCTGGGGCAAGTAGTAGTCTCAGCAATACTCTGCCCAAGGTGGCACTGTTTGGGTGAAACAGGGGAGCTCTACTTCTCAGTCATTCTTGATGGTATTCAGCTTCTGCAATTGGGTATCTGGTGGCAGGGTAAGAAATTCTGATGTCCTGCTTTTCCTGAAGTGAAAGCCCTAACACTGGGAGCTGGTAGGAAGAGGGAACCTTACATTCTTGGCTGTGTGGAATGATGTTTCTTTCTCCTTGAGCTGGAGGGGTAGGAGACAGTGGGTCTGTTTTCAGCTGCTATACTTTTATTTGCTTTTTTTTTTTTAATATTTTTTTAGTTGTTGATGGACTTTATTTTATATATTTATATGTGGTGCTGAGAATCAAACCCAGTCCCTCACTCATGCTAGGCAAGTGCTCTACCACTGAGCCACAACCCCGGCCCCTTTTGTTTGCTTTCTTGCTGAGTTTAAGTAAATTTTCTTGAATTAATATTTATATTTTTGGCCATATTTCATTAAGATCCTTTCCAGAACTTTAATTGGTTATATTTTGTCATTGTTTTTCTTTTGTGGTGCTGGGGATTGAACCCAGGGCCTCACACATGCTGGGCAAGTGCCTTATCAGCCAGCCACATCTATAGCCCCAAGATTAGTTTGTTTTTGGTGGTACTAGGGATTGAACCTAGGACATTGAGCATGCTAGCCAAGTGCTATCCATTGAATTACATCCCCAGCTCTGGTTGTTTTTTTCATCAGTGCCTTTGGGGATAGGGATTTATGGAGTTCCTCATGCACTCACACTGGGAGTCACCTTTATATATACTGTTTTGTGACTTGTTTTCCTTCCTTTTAATATTTGGAGCAACTTTTCTTGTCATTAAATCATTAAAGTTATAGCATCATGGGAAAGTTCAAAGAAAAAAAGTTTTCTTTTTTAGATGGAATTCCACCTTCACTGACAATCATGGTTAAATTTTGGTGGACATCCTTCACATCATCCCCATATTCACTGATAGGTAATTTTTGCATGTTGCTCTTTAGTGTGTAAACAATTTTTACGCACTTAGGCCTCTTGACATGTCTGTTAGAGGAGATGTATGTCCTTTCTAAAGGTTACATAGATGGCTGTATTATAGGCATGTTACAGATTCATTTAATTAATTTCTTATTGATGGATGTTTAGATTGTGTCCAGTTATCTACTGTTACGAACAGTCTTCTCATTAAGTTCTTGCTCATGTTCTGATTTATTTCCTTAGGCTAGAGGCTGAGAAGTAAAATTGCTGGGTTAAAAAAATATGAAAAACCTTAGGCTTTTAATACATATTTCTAAATTTGTTTTGGAGAAAGCTGTCCCAGTTTATTTTCTCATTACCTTTTTGGGAGGCTTTCTACTTTTTATACATTTCTCACTAAAATAAGTGGGATGGTATCAATTAGATATACAAATGGTGCCTATTAATTTGTGATTCTTTATCAAATAAAACTTTGTTATTTTCATTTGTTCTCCCCCATCCTTTGGAGCAGGTTTTTAAAAAACTTTGCATTGACGTAATACTAATTGCAAATATTTTTCCTATAATTTGCTGTTGTAAAAATTAGATCTTAAATTTGTTGATCTTTTTCTTTGACTTTAATTTATATTGAGCAAGTACATTCTTATCCAGAGATAGGATACATAATTACATATCGTTTCTTCTGATTTTTCATGTTGCTTTATGTGCATACATGTGTGTGTACACCTTTAAATCAAAACTGGGATTTGTTTTGGTGAACAGTATGAGATGAAGGTTTACAATAAATATTTCTATCTCAAATAACCAGGTCGTTTTCTTAACTCTGTTGGATAATCCATCTTTGCTCCATGATACATGATTTTCAAGGTGATTTTGTATTCTTTTTCTTCAGGCGTCTTGCTGCCCTTCAAAAAAGAAGAGAACTTCGAGCAGCTGGCATAGAAATTCAGAAGAAAAGAAAAAAGAAGAGAGGAGTTGATTATAATGCTGAAATCCCATTTGAAAAAAAGCCTGCTCTTGGTTTTTATGATACTTCTGAGGAAAACTACCAGTCCCTTGATGCAGATTTTAGGAAATTAAGACAACAGGATCTTGATGGGGAGCTAAGATCGTAAGTTGCCTTTCTGATCTGGAAATAGAAAGGTATAATGGGAATTTTGTATTGTTATTGTCAGAGCCAAATTTTTATGATTTAGCACAATGTGGCCTGCTTATGCTGTTTTTATGTAATGTGTTCACCTTTCTGAGAAAACAAGTGTGAACCCTGTCTCTCATTTTGTTAGCACAGAATGCTGTGTGGTTGAATTATAGTGTTTGGTTCTTTGTGGATATGAACCCAGGGGTGAATATCACTGAGCTACACCCCCAGCCTGTTTTTCTTTTTTATTTTGAGACAGTGTCTCAGTAATTGATGAGGGTCTCACAAGTTGCTGAGGCTGGCTTTGAATTTGAGATTCTCTTGCTTCAGCCTCCTGTCTGTGGGATTATAGGTGTGCAGCACCACAACCAGGTCTTAGTTGACTATTTACTCACTAAATCACATCTTAACATTTAGGTACATTTGTGGACAAATCAGATGTTTTACTAATATCCTGAAAAAAATCTGTTAATATTTGGACTGGTATTTTTTTTTAAGTAAAAACTTTACCATGTTTTTATTAAAATGAAATTAAAGGAAAAAACTTACCAATGTTTTCCATTCTTAAGTTTCCCACTTGATGGGGATAAGTATGTATATTTATAAATGTTTATGTCTTAGAGTATAGAGGATTCATCTGTTTTTTGTTTTTTTTTTTTAAACTAAACTCTTTTTTTGGACACAATATCTTTATTTATTTATTTTTATGTGGTGCTGAGGTTTGAACCCTGTGCCTCATGTGTGTGAGGCAAGCACTCTACCACTGAGCTATAACCCCAGCCCCGTTTCACCTACTTTTAAGAGTTTTTTTTTTTTAACAGAGTTTTCTTAAATCTTAAATCTGCTTATTATAGGGAGAATATTTTATACTTGTCAAAGAAGTTTTTGTTTGCTTCTCTCTGTTTACTTTCCTTTTCTATTTACATGAATGGTTCCTAAGCAGATATCAGCCACTGTAAAATAGGATTTACTTGATTGTATATATTTCTCAAAACAGGACCTTGCTTTATGGGCCCTATGAATAAAGAGATTAAAGAGGAAAACTAATCGTTTGGAAGGAGTAGACTAGCTGGGGGGAAAAGAAAACAGGCAGAAGGAAAGATGGTATAGGAGCTTTGAAAGACTGCTTTGATCCTGGCTTTAGGCTTCTAACAACTTTTGGGTGTGTTTTTCAGTAATACCCTTTTAAAAAGTTGTATACTTTAAAAATCAACAATTAACAATATTAAGGAGAAATGTAAAAATTCAGTGGTTTTATTTCATCTCCTTTACTGTTCCTTTTTTGTGCATTCATCTTATGTGCACACATGTTTTTATGTGAATATAATCACAATATAGGAATTGTGTGTTTTTTTGCCATTATATGTGATGTTTTGCATATTTGTTATCACAGGTTATGTTATTTTCAGGTTATGTTTTAATTTTTAGTACTTAATGTATCCCCTTAATAATTTTATTACTATTCTGAGTTTTCATTTTTGAATATACTAACAGCTTGTGTATATTATTTTTGCTTTTTAAAGTTATTTTCTTTAGAAATAAGATTGTTTTTCAAAGGATATGAATATTTAAATGGATTTTGCTGTTATTGCCAAGGTATAACTTAAAATCTCTTCTTCTCTATCTTGATCCATTATAGTGAAAAAGAAGGAAGAGATAGAAAAAAAGACAAACAGCATTTGAAAAGGAAAAAAGAATCTGATTTGCCATCAGCTATTCTTCAAACTAGTGGTGTTTCTGAATTTACTAAAAAGAGAAGCAAACTAGTTCTTCCTGCTCCTCAGGTAATCTGATAAAAAGTTTTTTTATTTTATGAATTTATGAGCTCATTTCATTTATTCAGCAAATATTTGAGGGCCTTTGTTTCAGGCTTGTTATGAGTGCCCTTAAGAAATTAGTGTAATGGGTGAGCCACATGTGTAACAATAAATTATTTTGGTATAATATGATAAATAAGCAACAGCTTCTCTGTGTAAGTTATTATATGAAGTCTTAAACTGCTCATGATGGTTTAATAAGTAGTTAACACTCAGCAATTTGTCACCAGCTACGGCTCTTGGCCACTTATTTGTAGTTGATCAGGATAGGTATGGTCTGGCTTGGTGAAATTGAAGCTGCTTTCTTTCAGGGAGTGTTTTGTTATATCATGTTTTTCTTTTTGAAAGAAAAGAAATGGGCTGGGGTTCTGGTTCAGTGGTGGAGTGCTTGACTAGCACTTGTGAGGCACTGGGTTTGATCCTCAAAACCACATAAAAAAATAAAGTTTATATTGTATACATCTATATCTTAGAAACACACACACACACTAAAAATATTTATGTGTATGTACGTGTGTGCGCACGCGCGTGTATATATGAGAAACAGCTCTGAAAAATCAGTGTGGGAATTGTGGAAAAGAGAAATACAAATATTTCCTCATTCAGTTTATTATAGTCCTTTGACTTAGTAATAGTTGGTCAGAAACATGGGAACTTTGAGTAACCTCTTGTTTTGAGTAGTATAGCTCTTCAGAATCAGACAGGTTTAATGGAGTAGAGGTAAGGACTTAGGAGACCAGCAGAGTTTGTTTCCCCAGAAGTCTTTTGGCTCCTCAACAAAAGACTTGTGGGCATGAACATAATTGAATTTTGTCATATGTTGCTCTTTCTAGTAGTATTTTTAAGTTTAATTTTGTCTGAAATTTTCCCCTTAACACCCCTTAGAATATTTATTTTGGCAAAATTACTTTTAGATTTTCTTAAGGATCTTGTGATTCAGTAGACTCTGTGATATTTTTATATTTTTTTTTCTTCCCATATGGATAGTTTTGTACAAAAACTATTATTTTATGTTCTTGGTACATAGGCATATTAATTTGAAAGAATTTCAGTATGGAAATATAGCAGTTGTAGCTTGATTCTGTATCATAGATGAATTTTATCCCCATGGCATGTAGAAAAGGCTTTTAAAATTTTTAAAATAGAAATTTTTTTTTGTGGGGGGTATTGGGGATTAAACTCAGGAACACTCAACCACTGAGCCACATCTCCAGCCCTGTTTTGTATTTTATTTAGATACAGGGTCTCTGAGGTGCTTAAGTGCCTCACTGTTACTGAGGCTGGCTTTGAACCCGCGATCCTCCTATCTCAGCCCCACTGAGCTGCTGGGATTACAAGTGTGCACACCACACCTGGCTTAAAAATAGAAATTTTAAAGTCAAAAAAGTTAGGGGTAGTGCAGTGACCCTGTGTGTTCTATACAGCTTCAGCAATTCATCTTTCTAGAATATGGAAATTTTAATCTGTGTTGGTCCTCAGTTAAAATGCTTACTGTGATAATTGTGTCTTTTTAGATTTCAGATGCAGAACTTCAGGAAGTTGTAAAAGTAGGCCAAGCAAGTGAAATTGCACGTCAGACTGCTGAGGAATCTGGCATAACAAACTCTGCTTCCAGTACTCTTTTGTCTGAGTACAATGTCACCAACAATAGCATTGCTCTTAGAACACCCCGAACGCCAGCTTCCCAGGACAGAATTCTGCAGGTATGCTGTCACATAGTAGAGGAGCCTTTTGCGTTCATTATTATATTTAAGGTATCATGAAGGAGAACACTAAGTGGTTTGGTTTTGTTTCTTTCAGGGTCTCAGCAGTTTGAAACTGAGTCCTGAATGAATAGATCCTGAAACATTTGTCTAGTAGAGAAGCTAAATCAGCAGATTCAGTTATTAGGTGATTTTATTTCTACATTATTATAACAATTTTGAATCAAGTCCTTCTACCTTCGCTAGTCTTTTATACCTGTCAGTAAAGCACAGGATTTAAATTTTTCACATTGCCTAGTAATCCTGCCAAGAAATGAGATGTATGTGCAGTGATTTTAGAAACTGCCTTGCATTTTCTCATTGGCTTGACATCATATGTCAGTGGTAATAATTTCATCACTCTCCCTCACACATGGTATATCCACAGCTCTTGTGTTCCACGGGTGTCTGTATGCCAGAGACAGATTTTTCTCAAACCTGGAAAACACTATTGAGAATTTTGGTATCCTTACATCTCATTTTCTTTTCTCTCATAGTCAGAAACATAATTTCAAGGTCTTGATCCAAGAATCAATGGTTGTGTAAGGCTTAGTAAGAAAAATAATTGTGCCCCTCATTGCTTGCTCTGCAGAGGTACCAATTACAATTCTTTGTTTTTATTTTCGTATTGCTAAGATACTTGTGACTTCATTGTTTTAAGAATTATTTGTTGTTTCTCCATATAGAATTTGGACATTTGTCCCTATGTCTCAGTCATGCATATAGACTTTTTCAGTTCTCTCATTGTCAATTATAGTACCATCGTCCATTATAGTTAAAATATAGTTTTGGTTCATGGTTGGATTTATGACTCTGTAAACCTTGTTTATTCCTGAATCATGAGGTGCCTTATAATGTATATGTTATGTAAATACATATTTGTATGTAATATATAGCATAATACTGTGCTTTGTTGTACAGTATTTTGTATTTTCTTGGAGTTAACATTTGTTTTACTCAGGTAATGAATTTTTTGAATACTTAGCATTAATTGAATTATAGACTGTATACGCTGTCAGTCTCCTGTGTTCTGGTCAGACTTCATATAATCTCATCTTTCTAAAGGTTACCAGCAGACAAGCCAGGGTACCTAACAGGATAACTGGCTGGCTACCCATCTGCATAAGAAATAAATGAACGATGTAAAAGGGAAAAATGAATTTTATACAATTTTGTCAAACTGGAGAGAAGCAGTTAAGATTGTATCTTCTCTCTCTCTCTTTTTAAAAAATATTTATTCTTTTAGGTGTAGATGGACACAACACAGTGCCTTTATTTTTATGTGGTGCTGAGGATCGAACCCGGGTCCTACCCGTGCTAGGCAAGCGCTCTACCGCTGAGCCACAATCCCAGCCCCTGTTATCTTCTCTTGTTAGTCACATAGAAGCTTACAGAAGCAGTTAAAATTTATAGAAACAAAAGCCAGGAGGTGTAATTTCGCAGATATAGCTAGGCAGTGTTGGCTAGAAAACACAGGGGCTAGTTTTTTGTTTCCATTCACAGCATGAGGAAGCTCAGGAGCTAAACCTTTTTCAGAGCTTTTAATTTCAAAAGGTCTGTATTTTATAATAAAGTCTTTCCCAGAACTTTGAGATGCTCTTATTAGGACCGATAACTCACTGGATCTTATTTACAGCATGATTTTTATTGTTATTTAAAATTTTTTTTTTCAATTTCCCTTCACTGTCCCTGTAGAAAATCCCTTGGGTTCTCTTTCTTCTGGTTCCCATGACTTTGGCTTTCTTGGTTTATTCTCTTGCTAATGAAGCATAATATCCTTCAATAGCTTTCTGAGAAAGGATTCATGGAAGGTAGATTTTTTTTTTAATTTAATTTAGTTTTTGTATACAAATAAAAATTGTATATATTTTTGGTGCTTAGCATGATGTTTTTGATATGTGTATATATTTAGAATGGCTAAATTAAGTTATTTAACATTTCCTCATGTACTATTTTTTTTTGTGTGTGTGGTGAGAACACTTAAAAATCTATTTTGTTAGCAGTTTTCAGGTTATTCACTAGAGTCATCATGATGTACAGTAGATCAGTATATTTCTTGTGTTTAACTGAAATTTCGTTTCTGGTTCTCCCACCCCTTAGCCTCTGGTAACCATTGTTTTTCTTTCTAAAAGTTTAACCTTTTCAAATAATATCATGGGGTATTTGTCTTTCTGTGCCTAGCTCATTTCAATTAACATGATGTTCTCAGTTTCGTCAGTGTTCCAAACGCTAGGATTTCTTTTTTAAGGCTGAATAATATTCTTTGTGTATATGCCACATTTTAAAGATTATTTTCTCTGTTGATAGATATTAAGGTTGATTTCTGTATCTTCTGGCTTCCACTGTGGCTGTGTTATTCAGATTATTAGTAGGAAAGCTAGTTCCTCTTTCTCTGGAAGTGTTTGTGATCTCCTTTTTCACATCCTTGGTTCTTTGTGTGGATCTTTCTCAGTCACTCTGCTAAGTATTTGGTGGATTTTTTAATTCTAGAGACTTGTGGCCTTTAATTATTTTTTTTTCTTTTTTTTTTGTACCAGGGATTGAACTCAGGGGCACCCAACCGCTGAGCCACATCCCCAACCCTATTTTGCATTTTTCATTTAGACACAGACTGAGTTGCTTAGTGCCTCGCTGTTGCTGATGCTGGCTTTGAACTTGTAATCCTCCTGTCTCAGCCTCCTGAGCTGCTGGGATTACAGGTGTGCACCACCGCACCCGGCTTGTGGCCTTTAATTCTTGAAAATTAGTTTGAATTAAAAAAAAAAATAAATCTTCCTTTTCATCAGTTACTTTATAGACCTCCAACTTTTGTCTTCTTTCCTCTCTAGATGATTTTCTGTGATATCTAGGAGCTTTTTAAAAACGTTTAGTGTTTTTTTAACATCCATTCTTATTTCATGAACATCTTCTCTTCTCTGGGACTGTTGGTAATCATGATTTTACAAGGTTTTTTCCCTTTTTATAGTCTCTTAAGTGTTTTGTTTCCTCTACCATTCATAAGCATGTATTCTCAAATGTTTGGTGATCTTTGATTCTATATGTAGAGGTGAGGGGCAATTGTAAGCTGACTATAAACTCTTTGTATGTGGGTGAGGCTCCTTGACTCCCAGCTTCTCTGGAGGCTGATCTGACTGGGATGTTTTGTTGGAATTTCTTGATGTCAATATTGCTTCATCAAAATTTATGAGACTCTTCAGAAAAGCAGCTTTTAATATCCTGCCTAAAGGGTGTACAACTGACTACCCTCACCTGAGGAAAAAAGGCTGAATGCCTCCAATTTAAAGTTTAAACTTATATGTCCTTTCTTTTTCTTCATAATAATAATTTGCTTTTAACACCTTCTGGGATCCCCTAGTTTAGAAAGCCTTTATTGTTCTCTCTGAAGAGTTTTTCTTTTGTATTGTTCATGCAAGTTCACAAATTAATGCACACTAGTTATTTTATCATGCAACTCAAGACTTTGAGGAGGCTTGGACATGGGGTTTCACAAGTAAATTACTAAAATATCTAGTATATCAGAGATTTTATAAAGCAATTTTGTGATTCTTTTGGACCCTGAGCATAAATAAAGATGTGTTCTGGGGTATTATAACCAGGTAGAATGTCAGGTAAACTTGTTTAGTCAGATTGGGAAAGAGAAAATTCTGCTAACTATTCACAGGAGAAACATGGAGGGCCCTAAATAGTGCAAAATACATACAGGAATCAAATTAAACGGAATAAGCCTGTTAATAATAGGGGATGATAATGACTGTAGGTGTTGTAAAAATCCTGGTAGCCACCCTCTTCTGGTGGCTTGGAGTGCTATAGATGCTTCTTATAGATGCTCTGTGTTGATCTGGCTCAGCATTTCTTGCATACTTCTCCAGACTTTTAATTAAAATGCAAAGCCCAGCAGGATATATATTCTTGTTTTGGTTACTTTATTCATGCTTCAGCTTTTCCATGCCTTCTCTGACAGAGAGGAATATCATGTCTTCCTTTTTTTTAAATAGTGCTATTTGAAAAAGTTTGCACTGTAATTATTTGGCACTGAAAATTTTAAAGAAAAACAGTAAAGCTGTTTTTATTTTTGGAAAAATTGCATTATTAGGTAATATAATGACTATTTAATGGAAGTTATTTTTAAAAACTTTTATTGAGATATAATATAGCATATAATTAATTTGTTATAGTATTTGCAGAGTTGAGCACCCATCATCATAATTATACAATATT
This sequence comes from Marmota monax, assembly GCF_021218885.2. Lineage (NCBI taxonomy): Eukaryota > Metazoa > Chordata > Mammalia > Rodentia > Sciuridae > Marmota > Marmota monax. The sequence continues at coordinate 2,048,265 of NW_026694837.1, read as the reverse complement.
TTCATCAATTATAAAGGAACCCCCATACCCATTAACAGTCACTTATTATTCCCCTCAAACCTGCTAGGCCCTGTAGTTGTCTCTCTGGTGTTCTCTGTTCTTCACATTTCATATGAATGGAATCATAAAATCATTTCTGACTTGCTTCTTTCATTTAATGTACTGTTTTCAAGATTTAACCATACTGTAGGATGTATCAGTATTCCATTCGTTTTTATTGCTAAATAATGTTCCACTGTATGAATATACCACATTTTCTTTATCCATTAATGAATTGATTGTCACTAGGGTATTGACTACCTTTTTACTATGTGAATAATGGTGCTTTGAACAAGTGTTTGTATGGACATGGTTTTCATTTTCTTGGATGAATACTCAGGAATGGAATTTCTGGGTCTTATGGTAATTCTGCATCTAAGTTTTTGGGGAACTGTCAGACCGTTTTCCAGAGCAGCTGTACCCTTTTACCCTTCTATCGAAATATGTGACAGCTGCAGTTTTTTTTTTTTTTTTTTTTACATTCTCACCAACACTGTTATCCTCTTTTTGATTATAACCATCCTATGGTCATACATCTGGGGGTGGTATCATATTGTGTTTTTGATTTGCATTTCCCTGGTAGCTACAGATATAGAGCATCTTTGCACATGCTTATTTGCTATGTTTCTAAATCTTTTTTGAAGAAATGGTTATTCATATCCCTTGCCCATTTTTCAGTTGGGCTGTTTATCTTTTTATTGAATTATAAGAATTCTTTGTATATTCTAGGTGTTAGTCCTTAATCTGATATATAATTTGTACATATTTTCTTCCAGTTTTTGGGTTGTCTTTTTACTTTTTTCATGTTGTCAGTTGCAGCACAGAAGGTTTTAATTTCATGATGTGTAGTTCATTTTTTTTTTTTTTTTGCATTAGCATTTAGCCTTATGTAGCACTGTCCAAAGTCAGGGAGATTTACTCTTCTTTTTCTAAAAGTTTTATAGTTTTAACTTTTACATTTAAGTCTGTGACTCATTTTGAGTTCATTTTACTGGGTGATGTGAGATAAGGGTCCGACTTGATTCTTTTGCATGCAGATATCCAGTTTTTCCAGCACCATGTTTGAATACTCTTTCCCCCATTGTATGATTTTGGCACCCTTGAAAAAATCCAGTTAACCATGAATATTTCTGGGTTCTGAATTTTGTTCCATTGGTCCTATACCAGGACCACACTGTCTTTGATTCCTATAGCTTTATGTTATCCTTTTGTGTGTTCAGTATAGGCTTTGAAGACTGACTGAAAGAGTATTGAGGTAATAACGAGAAAATATTTAATATAGAGAGTAGTTATTTTGAAAAAATATCAAGAGGCTAGGACATATGCAGTGTTTCGGGCTTGTAGTTTTGGATTTATCTTCTAAAAGATTTTGGGTAGTTATCTGAAAAGTGTTTTTGTTGGAATTAAATTTGGTTCTAATGGAAAACCATAACAGTGGCCTACATAGAATAGAGGTTTATTTTATGTTTTATATGTTGAGAGATAAACAGACTGGGGCTTGTATGGTACTTTCTGGTGTCAGTGACTTAGGGGTGGTCTGTTTTGTTCTGTCCCATGCCTGACTTTCCTTCACAGCGTCTCTCCCTTTGGTAAGTACAGTGGCTACAGTGCCAGCCATGTTTTCTGCCTCTAGCTGGCAGGAAGGAGGAAGGGAGAACAAGGACTGCTGTCTTGCTCTTTAAGAACCCGTCTCTTGCATTTGTCGTTTCTCCTTCTGTCACACTGACCAGAACTTAGATATATAACCATACTGAGCTACTGGGTTATATAGTTTTGTTTTGGGGAACCTGGTTAAAATGGAGGCTTTTGATACATGGAAGGAGAGAATACTTTTGGTGACAGGTAGCAGTCTCTGCCACAATAAAGTATTCAGTGATCCCAGCTGGTTGAAGCTCTTTGGAACCTCTAAGACAAACTGACAGAAGTTGAGAATTTAGTCTGGTTAGCTGTGATAAAATATCCGTTATTTTAATGAAAAATGTGGTAAATTGATTTTTACTTTAAGCTTTTATTTGTTAGATGCCACTGTTCTATGCATGATATAGGTGCCAAGGTTGCCAAGGTGGGTAGCCAGGGATAAGAGGAATTTTGTCTCATGGCTTCCTTTGATCTAGTCCTAGGGTGCATTGGTTAGGGTTCATTAAGGGGAACAGAACCAGCATGAATATCATAGAATTAGGAATTTGTTAAAAGAATTGGATTTATGCACAAAAAGGAAAAGCTAGGGAAGTAAAGATCTGAAAAGGAGAGTTTGTAGGGAAATTGGAAGCTAGGCATGAAGGGGGCTGTGGAGGGTGTTGGTTCTTTGTGGCTACTATTTTCTGTGAGTTTGCAGCTAGAAGTTGAGAGATGGGTGCAGGACTGCTGTTGGGCAGAGAAGTGCAAGGGCATGCTGAAACTTGCAATTTCATATGTGAGACTATAACTGCCTTGACATATAAAACTTTATTCTAGAAATTGTGACTTGTGATGTCTTAGATTGACAGAGGGATGGAAGTATTGAAATCTGTTGTGGCATAATATTTGTTTTCTCTCTTGGTTTTCACTAAGAAACTAAGAATTGTGGCTGCTTAAACATTTTTATAATAGGATCAAAAGAGAGAATTCTGCTAGCTTATCTAGACCATTAACATGCTTCCTTATTTCTTTTAATAGGAAGCCCAGAACCTCATGGCCTTGACCAATGTGGACACCCCATTAAAAGGTGGACTTAATACCCCATTGCATGAGAGTGACTTCTCAGGCGTGACTCCACAGCGGCAAGTTGTACAGACTCCAAACACAGTTCTTTCTACCCCATTCAGGTATTATAAAAATAAACATATTTTATGTTTTAGGAAAACTTGAATCCAAGAATTTGGACAGCATGTTTGTTTTAGTATGTTGACAAAGAATATAAATAAGTATTCAACTTGTTTTTTTTTTTCTTTTTTTCTTTCTCCTTACTCATTTATAGTATCAAAGAAATGATTACATATGGTGGCATTTTTATTTTCAAAGTTTCAGATGCTAGCATCTTGTTTCTGAACACTTTATTTGATTTTAAAGATTAGATGAATCCATTGTTAGTGATCATTTGGTGAATTTTATAAAAATTGTATAAAAATTTTAAAAATTTATAAAAAATGTATAAAAATTAATGTATGTCTTATTGCTTTTTCTTAGCATTTTTCTGTGAAAAATTAAAACGCTCAGAAAATATGCAAGAATGGCAAAGCAAATATTCATATACCCAGTCACTTAGTTTCTGTGATTATTAACATTTTACTTTATATGATATGTGATATTTGCTTTATCACGTATCTATCCAATTATCAATCCACTTTATTTTTTAAGGCATTTCAAAGTAGGTTGCAAATAATCAGTCCATATTCACACCTAAACACACATGCATGTTATTAAACTAGTGGTCAGTATTTCTTTGTAGTTCTTTTATTTTAAGCTACTCTTTTGAAAAGGATTATCTTTTAAGATATAAATGTTATGGAAACTAGTCATATTAAAATGGAATTTGAGTTTTTAAGGGATGATTATTTCAAGTTTAATTTTAAGTGTTAGAATATGTCCTTCTATGGGTTTAGTTTTCCTTAAATTGTTAAGATTTATATATAAAAGCAGAATAGAGACACACTGGCAGCCAATCCCAGTATGATATTTAACACTTCTTGTGAGGCTAAAGAGAGCCTAATCCTTTTTCTCCTGTGTATGTCTTGTCTTTCAACTAGATTGTAAGCTCCTTGGGGGCAGGGACCATGTCTTATATGGTAACACCTCAACTATTGGGAACAGCTGTATGGCAGCACCACCAGTCTGGAACACAGCCAAGATACAGGAAGTAAGCACCCTTGTCTCCCCCAAAAGGCTTTGAACAATTAAAACATAAGTTACTGCAAAGTCTGTGTACTTTTTTCTTTATTTTTTGAGATGGGGTTTTGCTGTGTTGCCCAGGCTGGCTGCAAACTTATGATCCTCCCATTGCAACCTCTTGAGTAGCTGAGATTACAGGCCTTTGCCACTACGATGGCTTTGTCTATGGACTTCATTGCTAGAAGAGGTTCTTAATCTTCACCCAGAGCCTGTTCATACCTAGATGTGTTTTTAAAAGTGTGGTGTGTGGTTTCCAAACAATGAATTACTTAAAGTATGTAGTTGATGATGACAGTAATGACTGATAATGTAATAGCCAACAACTTGATAGGGAGGAGAAGATGATTAGACAAATACACTGAACTCAAGTCATATGCTGTTGGCCAGCCTCCCTGCCCACTGCCTATTCTTAGCCACCCTAATGCATGAAGAAAAAATTGAAATAATGTTTACTGGACCTTTTTAAGGAAGATTCTGTCAAGCATAACGACTATTAGAAGTCAATAAAATAAAAATACAGCATTCTGTGCTGACTAAACCAAACCTTTATTTTAACCTAGAGAACGAACTTAAAACCACCAGGCATAATTTTTGGAATCTTTGTTTTTTCCATATTTTTTATATTCCCTGTAGAATAATATATGTGAAAAACATTTGAAAGCACAATCCAAATATAAGTGGCACTTTTATTAATTGATTTCTCTTTTTCTAGGACTCCTTCTAATGGAGCTGAAGGGCTGACTCCTCGAAGTGGAACAACCCCTAAACCAGTTACTAATTCTACCCCAGGTAGAACTCCTCTTAGAGACAAATTAAACATTAATCCAGAAGATGGAATGGCAGACTATAGTGATCCCTCTTATGTGAAACAGATGGTAAATGTCAATTCCCTTTTAATACTCTTTAAAAAAATTTTTTTTTTTCCTGGGGGTAATGTTGGGGATTGAACCTAGAGCTTTGTACATGCTAATAAGTATATGCTCTACCCTTGAGGTTACTATATCCGCAGCTCTAAAAATTGGAAAAAAAAAAAAATCTTATGGGTACCAAAGTAAAAATTTCAGCCAGTGTAGATTTCATTTACCTTAGGAATTTATACATCTGTTAATGCCAGAAAACAAGAATGATTTGTAAGAGTTGATGGAAGTGGGGGGGAATCTTTTGTGCTTATAAATCTACTTTGTTACTCTTAATATGCTTGTAAATATTGAAAATGTTGTATCTTTTATCATTTTAATTTTTATCGTTTACTAATGAATACTTTTCTTTCTTTAGGGGTACATGTATTTTAATAATAATTGTTTCTATAAATGAAATTTTAAGTTTTAAAGCCTTATCAATTAGATTTTGAGCCTGAATCCTTCTATTTGCTCCATATATTTAGGACAGCCTAGATCTCAAAGCCAAGTTAATTTTTTTTGTTGTTGATTTCAGTGAAATTTTCTTTTGTATATATTGCAAGGTGATGTAGAAAGCTAACTATAAATAGTTACAGTTTTTGCTTCTGCCCATTTTACTGCTTTTATTACATAAGTCAGTGTAAACTAATAAAGAATGGATTTGGAAATTGGGCAGAGTATATCAGGAAATACAGTAAATACATTATTGTACCTTATTTGATTCCGAAGAAAATCACTGTGAAATTTTAAAAAAATGAGTTCCAGTGATACTGATCTATCTTCAGTTTAGAAATTAATTCTAACTTCATATATAGATTTAGTTAATTTATGATTTAGCACCTAAATTGATATCCACTAAGGCCAACTCTTAAAAAAAAAAAAAGCTATATATGGATTAAACAATTGAGAACCTATGTGTGGAAAACATAAATCAGAAATTTGAGGGGCTATCCTTTGTTTTAACAATGTTTATATTCTAGGGGGATTGGGAAATAAGACTGGAAAGGTGAGCCAAGGATGCACTGAGAAAAGCTTTGGCTACCAGCTGGTTTCTTTGGGAATTTTTTTTATTAGTCCAAGGACAAGTTAACTTTTCTGTTTGTTCTTTTCATTTGCTATTAAATTTCATTGTCAGAAATATATTCTTCCAACAGATCTTCTTATCAGTATTATTAATACTGATTTTTGGCATAAATTTATCTGGGCATTTCAACAGTACACTTAGAAACATGAATATGTTTCATTATGATTGGCATTTTTATAAAAAATAAATGTTGTCTTGTGCTTAAAACAGTGAGTCACAGGGTGGGGTAGTGGGATGAGTACAGTGCTACATAAATAATTTTGTATATGTGAAAGTAAATATCTCATTAGAAATAAAATGTATATGCCAATTACATGGCCTTTGATTTCCTGGAATTAAAACTTTTCACATCTTCTGGACTGAGGAGAACATGAAGAGTGCACACAAAGGACCACTAAGAGTCAAACACAGAAGTCTAAATTGACGTCAGCTAGTCGTTCAGCAGAAGATAACTGATTAATTCATTCTCTGGTTTAACTAAATACTGAGACTCAGTATTTAGGTGCCTGATGAAATGCTTGTACATCGGTGGAAAAGTATGAATAAAAATGAAGATGAAAATGACAGTACTGGTTGTTTTTATAGACTATAATGCCTTTTAGCTAATATAGTATAATTTACACTATGAATGATAAAATAGATTATCTTTAAGAGCATTTTAATTCTCATTGTATATAAGTTTTTTTTTGCTTTGTTGGGGGCATGATGTGCTCTATTAGTATCAATAAAACTCTTTAGGGGCTGGGTTGTGGCTCAGCAGTAGAGCACTTGCCTAGCACGTGTGGGGCCCTGGTTTCAATCCTCAGCACCACATAAAAATAAAAAAAATAAAGTATTGTGTCCAACTAAAACTAAAAAATAAATATTAAAAAAAACCTCTTTAAATGGGAGAGAAAGTACAAAAAACGTATATATATTCTTTCAAATGAAAATCCAGTTGGTCTTTTTTTTTTCTGTTCTAGTGGAGGTGATTTTCAAATATCCTATTGGAATATCCCAGAGTATCTTCATTGATCACAAGTCAAAGCTATTGATTGGTCTTAATATGGAGCAGATAGAAGATAAACAAAAATCTTAGCTCTGAAGCCAGGAATAACTTTTCTAGAATTAATTTTAGGCTAATTTTTTTTTGGAAATTTTTATAGAATACCCATTGGATACTTAATGTGTATGAGTGAGAAGGACCATTTCTTTTCTACAGGAAAGAGAATCTCGTGAACATCTCCGATTAGGGTTGTTGGGACTTCCTGCCCCAAAGAATGATTTTGAAATTGTTTTACCTGAAAATGCTGAGAAGGAGCTCGAAGACCGGGAAGTGGATGATACTTATATTGAAGATGCTGCTGACGTGGATGCTCGAAAGCAGGTGGGTAATAGTGCTGTGAAGAAGAGTGAGTGTTACTAAATATGTCAGGAGGCTTAAAGAATGATGAGTATTGTTAAATGTCTCAAGAACTTAAGGTTTTTTTGATATTTAAAAAATATCCTAAATTAAATTACATTATTAATGTTATTTCCTGATGTAAATCATGGTATACTCACAGTCTCTTGGTGGGTATTTTTGAAGTGTATATATATATATGTAGAGTAATTTAAGTACTCTGTCAAATTCAATATGCTTCTCTAAAATGCAAATAATTTTTTAGCCATTCCTTCAATCTAGTGAAGAAAAGATGTTAAAAGTAAGTAAGTACATCTTAGATTAGTTGGGTAAATAGATTTAAGTCAGTGTAAACTAATAAAAAATGGATTTGGAAATTGGGAAGAGTATATCAGGAAATACAGTAAATACATTGTACTAATATATCTTTTAGTTAATTATTTTCTCATTTGCACATAATAGTCCAGTAATGTATTAGCTCTATTTTTGAAATGAGGTAACAGGCTTAAATGAATTAAGTTAACTTTTCCCAAGTCTTATGGCTGGTAAGTGGTAGTAAATTCCAAACTAAAACTGAGTTTATGTGATCCCTTTCAGTTAATCCCATGGTCGTCCATTTTAGGATGATTTTATGTAGCTTTAATCTCAGGGTTGATGTGAGAATGACATCAATATAAATCATATTTTAGAGGAGAACCATGTGAATCTACTTTTTTATAGGGAGCAGTGGGTGGTACTTTTCATATTTTGCCTTCTGAGCTACTTTGAATTACATTTACTTTCTCAGAAATGCCATGAAATTTTAATGCGTTACCGTATAACTTGAGAATCAGGAAACGTTCACTAGCTTTTTAAATTATAAGTCAGTAGCTTTGGGGTTAAAAGAAAGGGTTGTTGGGAAATCTCCTTTGTGTTTAGGATTCTCATTTAGACAAGAAAAGTGGTTGTCTGATGCATAGAGCCAGATAGATTTGGAGACTGCTGTAGCAGACATTGAAATTTCTTAGTTTCTATTGTATTGAGAATGAACGGATAGATTTTCATGGTCTTACTATTACCTTTCTACAAACTTACACAAATTTCTACAGATTTAGCTTTTGAACATTATTGATTTTACAGACTAAAATGTTTTCAGCTTTATTGAGAAGTGTCAAATACTGTATAGCTGCAATAATGGATATAAAATTATTGTTTAGGCCATACGAGAGGCAGAGCGGGTAAAGGAAATGAAACGAATGCACAAAGCTGTCCAGAAAGATTTGCCAAGACCATCTGAAGTAAGTATTAAAATTTCTGACTGAAGAAGTTTTAAGTTTTATATGATTGATGCTTTTTATATCATTCATAAAGACTGTAAAACAAAATTTCATCTACTTCCTGGAATATAATAAAGCAAGTCCCAGTAGTCTTTAAAATGACGTACTGATACCAGTAAGAATTTAGAAGGGGAAAAAATGCTTTTTAAAATGTAAAACTGCTATGCTGTAAAAGGAATAACATTAGTATGTTGCAGTGATATGTTTGGTAATTGTACTTGTTTTACAATTTTTAGGTAAATGAAACTATTCTAAGACCTTTAAATGTAGAACCACCTCTAACAGATTTACAGAAAAGTGAAGAACTAATCAAAAAAGAAATGATTACAATGCTTCATTATGACCTTCTTCATCACCCCTATGAGCCATCTGGAAATAAAAAAGGAAAAACTGTTGTATTTGGTACTAACAATTCTGAGCACATTGCTTATCTGGAACATAACCCTTATGAAAAGTTCTCCAAAGAAGAGCTGAAAAAGGTATGATTGAGCAGGAATATTTCTGCCATGAGATTTAAGCATTTGTTAGATGCTGTGTGTCATGGACAAATGTGAACTTATTTTGCCACATTAATATTCATGAACAACTGAAGCATTTGGTTAGGAGATAAGTGTTTATGAAGTGTTAGGAAAAGGACATACTTTATTCTCACCCCACATGTGTATCAGCTAAACATTGGTTCTGGTAGCAAGGTGTTTTGATTCATGGGTGTATTGGCTTGTTCAGTAATTGCTGCCGTTCCCACTTCCTGTGTTCAACTCTGCTGTCTCTGAAAAGAATTGGATGCCTTTAAAGCTCACTTATATACAGATCCTCATTGACTTTTGTTGTTGTTGTTAATTATTTGTTTTTTAGTTTTAGGTGGACACAATATCTTTATTTTACATTTATGTGGTGCTGAGGATCGAACTCAGTGCTTCATGCATGCTAGGCGAGTGATCTATCACTGAGCCACAACCCCAGCCCCCACTCATTGACTTTTGATGTGGTTATATACTGATAAACCCATTACAAGTTGAAAATACCATTAAGTTGAAAATGCACTTAGTACATCTAACCCACCAGACATGATAGTTTTATCAATACAGTACACTGTAAAATGAATGCGTGGCTGACAGGGAGCTAAGGGAGGAGCAGCTTATCAGCCTTTCAAGAAAGTATTATCCTGCCTGTTGCTAGCCTAGAAACAGATAAAAATTCAAGATTTAAAGTACAGATTGAATTGGATGTATATTGCTTTCACACCATTGTAATAACATAAAAAGTCTAACCATTGTTAGTTGGGGACTGTCTACTTTAAAAATATTTTTAGATGTGCTGAGTTTGTAGCTTAGTTATAGAGTGCCTGCCTAGCCTAGGCAAGGCACTGGATTTGAGCCTCAGTGCCACATAAAAAAACAAAACAAAAAACCCAAATAAATAAAATAAAGATTAAATTCTTTAAAAAAAATTATAGATTAAACAGTTTTTCTGTTCAAAGAAAGGAAATACTTTTTATGAAATTTATTCCCTTCATATGATTTCCCTCTACCCTTTTATATAAGGAAACAATTTCTTGTATAAACTCTGTATCCTATCTCTTCCATGATATGCATTTTATTTTTTCTGCTTTGATCAACAAATCTGTACAGTAGCATAAGAAAATAGTTTATTTCCTAGCTGGAAGCTGCTGTGATTTGAAACTCCCTTCTAAAATTCATGTTGAATTTAATTGCCATTGTAATAGTATTAGGAAGTAGGGCCTCTAAGAAGTTAGGTCTGAAGGCTACACCTTCATGAGCGGATGGGTTGTATCTGGAGTGAGTGAGTTATCTTGGGAATGATACTGTCTGCCGTGGTATAGTGTAGCAAGAAAGCCTTACCAGATGTAGCCCTGTGATTTTGGACTTCCTAGCCTCCAGAATTGTGAGAAAGAAATTTCTTTTCTTTTTAAATTATCCAATCTGTGGTTTCCTTTTTTAGCAGCCAAAAATAGGCTAAGATAGAAGTAAAGCAGTCATTTACTTGTCTTTTTTTCTTTAATATTAGACCCTGAGAGGCAGTGATGACTCTAATTTGGAATGAGCTGCTGCACACTTGGGAGAAATTACAGGATTCTTTCTCCTATCTTCTATTCTGCATTATTCCTCTTTATATCTTTCTTGGTTTCTTACTATTTTCCTTACTATAAACTAATACATATTTTTATAGGAGTTTTAGACAGTAGAGAAAGAGGGGAGGGTTTATTAATAACTTGCCCCTGATTTCTGAATAACTTTGAATGACATTTATTTTTGGTAAGTGGGATAGTGAAACTGACATCTGTTGACATCTATGCCTCCTCTCTGTCAGGCTCATTTAATAATTGAATTAAGAGTTGAGACTCAGGTTCTGAAATCAATACTTGAATAGTTTCCTCTTTAGAGTGAAAATATGAGGAAAAGGAATTTAGAAAATAAATATTCCTAAATTTATTTTATGTATGCAAATCTGAAACAAGGATCACATTGTTGCTTTTAGAGGTTCTGTAGGGGATACATTTTTCTATTACAACCTTTAAAAATAATAATTCTAAGTATTACTTTGGGATTATTTGAAACAATATTAAATATTCTCCCATTTTTTTATCTGTGAATTTCTCTTTGTTCTAAAAAGAATTTGAAACAGTTATTTCAAAGCAGATTCTTTATTCTTACTCTTTAAAGATGACTTACTACATTCTCTCCTAATGACAAGAGCCAAAACTTGTAAATTTTTACTGTGTACAGTGTACCATTCCTTTTTGAATGAGGTTTCAGATTTTCATTTATTGTTTGTTTTCATTGTTTCCCTTGAGAAGTATTACTTAACAATATCAGTTCTTTATTTTCTATAGACATAATTTTTTAATTTTGGTTAAAATTTTGCTTTTTTGGGCATTTCTTTTGATTTTTTAAAAACATATTTTGATATATATTTATTTTCCAACATTACCAGAAAGATTGAAAACCTTCTGTAAGGCATAGAAGATGGTTGTCAGTTTTTCATTAGCTATGATACAAGGGTTTATGATATGTTCATGGAATTCTGTGTGTCTGGTGTTGGACTGAGCTCTTTGCATATATTGTTCATTTAATCCTAATGACAAACATATCAGGTAGGTGCTGTCCCCATTTTATGGATGAGAAATGGGCTCAGAGAAATTAAACAATTCAGACAGCTATTCAAATGTTAAAGCTATGATAACCTAGGCCTGTCTTGCTCCTTTCCCTGTCATCCTGTCATTTTAAACTGTTCCTTTTATAGCAAACCAAAGCTGCTGTATGAACTTTATTTATGACTCCAGTCTCATTATCTGGCAATGTTAGAGGTCTTCTTTCAGGAAGAGAAAAAAAAACCTTTCGTCAAAAAGAGGCCTGATTCCCCTTCACCATTCTGTGAGGTGATGAGTTTGAGGTGGAATGGGAAAGTGGATGGAGCACACCCAAGCATTGTGCCATTTTGTCTTTAGATCCTTCTTTATCTGATTACTAGTGATGTGGTCTTGAACAAGTTTATAATCTGCGAGCCTCAGTTTACAGCTTTGAAACAAGGTTAAGCCCAGCATGATGGCACATGCCTGTAATCCCAGGGCTTGGGAGGTTGAGGCAGGAGAATTCCAAGTTCAAAGCCAGCCTCAGCAACTTAATGAGGCCTGTCTCAAAAATAAAAAGGGCTGGGTTTGTGACTCTGTGGTAAAGTGCCCCTGGGTTCAATCCCTGGTACCCAAAATCAAAAACAACAAAACAGCAACAACAATGGAAAACTGAAGTGAATGAATATTGGCTGTTTTGTAAGGTAGTTGTGATCTTTGGAGATAATGTATGTAAAACTTTTAAATCCAGTTTCTGACATATTATAGATGATTGATTTAAGAAATGGTAGCTGCTATTATAATGAGTGAAAACTAAAGATGTTTGTACTATAGGGGAAACACAGATGCTTGACATTTTAAAATCAGTCTATATTGACTTATAGGTATAATAACTCAATTGGCTTAGGTATTGCCTTCCACCTCCTCCAAAAAATGATCAACCAACCAAAACTCCTTGCCTTTAGCCTAAGGAAGGAGGGAAAAAAACCTAGTCTTTTTAAATTCTCTTCTGGTGATGACAAGTATTTTTAGTACTTAAACTCACTGAAATTATTATTCTCAACAGGCCCAAGATGTTCTGGTGCAGGAGATGGAAGTGGTCAAACAAGGAATGAGTCATGGAGAACTCTCGAGTGAAGCTTATAACCAGGTGTGGGAAGAATGCTACAGTCAAGTTTTATATCTTCCTGGGCAGAGCCGCTATACACGGGCTAATCTAGCTAGCAAAAAGGACAGAATTGAATCACTTGAAAAGAGGCTTGAGGTTGGTATCCTTTTAAAATTCTAATTCAAATGTATCTTGATTTAAATTATGAAGTAAATAGTGACACTGGTTACAATTTCAATAAAATAGACCTGAGCTGCTTATTGCCTTTGCAATTTTTGAATAAAACTAAACTCAAGTGTTTGATCATTCTTGGCCCAGTTCATTGGTTTTACACAATTACAGGCCTTCCAAAGAATGTCCTCCCTGCAGGTAAACCACAGGTTAGTCTGTACCTTTTAAATGTGGGAGCAGCTACCAAGTTGATAACTGGTCACTCAGAATACTGTAGATTAATACTATATAACAGTCTGTTTTTCTCTATGAAGAGATTTCAGTGGTATCAAGGAGTTTCCTTTTTATAGCCAAAATAGCACATTTAAAAAACCTTGATATTTTTCTGTCTATTCTCTGATTCCTTTAAATTTGAATTAAGAGGGTGGAGTTGGATTACTTAGACAATGGCTTCTAGGATTTTCCATGTCTAAGAAAACATTGAAACATACTAGATGCAGTTTCATGGCCATGTGGTTTCTTAATATAATCTGCTTGTTTTGAATTCCAGAATATGTATAGGCATTTTGCCACTGGCATGTGAATTGTGGTTCATAGACCTCCAGGCTGCCTTGTGGATTCTTAATGGTGGTCTTTAGGGATATATCAAAGACCAAGACGGGATGGGAAGAAGGGGCATTTAAAGCAATTTCATGTAGAAAAAGGCCTCAGTTTCCTCTTTTATGAGATTATTAGTTTTTCTTTACAGAAAGCAGATTTGAGAATATTTTTATTTAGAGTTAAATCCAGATAGAGTAAAATTACTTAAGGTGGTTGGGGGTGGGTGGAGCCAGAGAAAGAAGCAGGAAAAAACCAGTATCTTTTCATCTGAAAGTTATTCTAAGTTTTACTTTAACCTTTAAGATCATATGTATAGGCATCTGATGGTTAATGCCCATGAATCTATGTTTTCAGTTAGTGGGAAATTAGTGTTTCAGGGCTGCTGATTATTCTAGTTGTGTTATTAACTTCCAGCAGGGTGTGCTGTTGCTCTGTGTTTTAATTTTGAGTTAAAGTTGGGGAAAGTAGAACATCAGTGGTTAAATTGTATATTATATTTCTGTTGTGTAGGCTTTATTTCCTATAAATGGTAGTTAGCAGTGTAATTCTGATCTAAGGTCAGCATTATAATTGATTGGAAAGCTATTTGGAAATATTCCTTGTAACATTTATATATATAAATACTTAGTTCTCTCACTTAGTTTGAAAATCTTCTTATTTGAGGTGGGTAAACTCTTTCTGCCGCAAATGGCAAGGACATTTTGTGCTGTTTAAAGAAAAAAGAAAAAAAGAAGTTTTTCCCTAAATCTCATTTAGTTTGTTGAGGCACTAACTTTCATGACAGCAAATAAATGTGTCACAAAGTGAGTGGTGCCATAAAGTACAGTAATTTTTATTTCGATGTTGAATTGGTCTTGTGAGTTTTGAAGGGAAAAATACAGAAAGAACCACTGCTGTTCTTTTGGAGATTTATTTGGGTCGTTTATGAGCAACCATTAAAAACATGTGGTTCTCTTTGTTCAGTTCAGTACCAGGAACTGAAATCTTCCGTTGAACTATTTTTGTTGAAGGATTGGTGACTTTGGAAGAATATTCATAAAACAGTCTGGAGTAATTTTTCTCTTCTTGACTCCTGGATAACTTGCTTTATTGTTTATCCAGCTAGTTACTTTTAAGGAATACTTAATCAGATCCTTTAATTTAGTAAACTATGCTTATTTCAAATGAAAGTTCATTAAATCTTTGAGAAGAAGAAAAACAACTCAAAGACCCAAATAAACAAATCCCCCATTTTATTTGTATCCATCCCTAATTCAGAACTGTATTTCTCTTTGCTTTTGAAGACACAGCTTTACTGGTTTAAAATACATAAATATTTTATTTCAATTGTGGTACTTCTTTCATCATTTCAGTTGATTGCTAAATTATAAACATTATTCAAAGTTTGTTGTGGGGAAGGAACCCCAGTTGTATTGTATAAACTAAATGCTACACTTAAATTATCCTTTCCACTTTCAGGTTCAGGGAGACAGGCCTTTCTGGGCAAGCATAGTGCACCATGGCTGCCAGTGTGTTTGATTTTTGCTGCCATGAACTTTGGAACAGTGAATCTAAATTGTGGCCCTATCACAGCCTATCAAGCAAGATGAGACCCAGCTTTATGGTGCCTGGTGTCTTCTAAGTGTATGTGCCCTGAGGTTTATATTGGAGCTATTTTTTGAGTCATTAGTCATGATTAATATTTGAAACTTAGCACTTAAATGAAAGTCCTTAAGATACCCATTTAAAATTAACAGAACCATCTCAGATTTTCGGGGGAGAGAGAGAGAGAGAGAGAGAGAGAGAGAGAGAGAGAGAGAGAGAGAATGAGAATGTGTGTGTGTGTGTGTGTGTGTGTACACATGTGTGTGTGTACATGTGTGTATGCATACCCGTGCACAGAGTCTGTTAAATACATAGAATCTGTAGTAACAGTTCAGAAGTAGAATTGTAACCCAAGTCCATATATTTTATTCTGCTTTAGAGACAGATTTAACTTCAGAACCTTGCCAGACATTTGTGTGTAAAAGAAGGGGGTGGTGGTGGAGGCGGCAGCGGCAGCAGTAGCAGCAGCAGCAGCAGCAAGGAGACATGATAGCTCATATGAGAAAAGGAAAAGCATAGCATGGGGGGCGTTTTAACATGGTAGCAAAAAGTCCTGTGCATTTTAATAGCATCAGAGGATTAAGTGTCTGATAGCAGAGTGGAGTGATTGCCATTTCTAGTGATACTCAAAGTAAGAAGAAAGTCTTGATTTCTGTTCAGTGTCTTTTTTTTTTTTTTTTTTAAAGGAGGAATGACTGTAATTCGTCGTCGGGAAATTTTCATTAAATGGTTAAAAATAAAAGTTTTACAAAAGTAAACAAAACAAAAATTTACTCTTGCATTTAGTGACTTTCTGAACATCTAGATACTGTTCTAGGCTCTGGTGGACATAATGGGGAATGAGATAGATGAGCTCTGCACTTTTGTGGGCTTTAGTTATCTGGAAAATGCTTAATGTGGAGAACTTCATTTTCTGATGATGCCAGACAAATGAGTCATTTTTGTGTTTGGGAAGTGCAAATAGAATTTGAAGTGTTCTAATTTGTTTCCACTTTAAGTGGAAATAGGAAATCATCTGAAGACATAATTATTTTGAGTGAAATAATTTCCAGTAGGTGCAAAAGTGAAATGAAAAGTCTGAATTTAGACCTGCCATTAAATTTAATAGTATTTGAAATAGTATCTAAACTGCTGTGTTGGGGAAGTTTGGCTGAAAAGTGGATTTTGTCATGTTAGCTATAAAAATGGAAAGGCTTTCCTTAGAGGTAGAAACTAGGTCCAGAAGTAATACTTCTTCCTGTATTTCACTGGCACAGTCAATGTAGTCAAGAAATATTATGTAACATTGACTTCTTGGAAATAAAGTAACTTAAAGAACACAGATAACACATTTAAAATCCTTCTCAGTGTTTTTGTAAAACTCTTCTGAGGACCCCTGACTTTGCTGAGGATTATATTTCAGCAGAATTGGCTGTACAATGGATCCTATTTTCTCAGTGATTTTCATTAAGTCAGATATTTTTACACAGAAAAAGATTTCCTTAATACTTTAGAGTGAAAACTTAGGGTAAAGATTAAGTTGGCAGGCAGTGCTGGTTAGAGAGTTCCGTGTTGGAAGTATCACAGCAGTTTATGCTTATGTTCCCTAGAGTGTGTAGTGTAGGAGAGGAGTTCACAGTTCTTTGGAATATTGTGTCCCAAGTTCTGCTGTCTGCCATAGCCCTTTAAGGTACTGACAGATTTCTTAGTTGTCTCTAGCAAGAACTCTTGAGAGCTGGACCAGGGACCTCCTTGGTACAACCATTTTACTTCTTGAATTTGTTTCGGGCAATTCATGTTTTATTTCCTAACCTATGGAACTATAAAGTGCTCTGCATTGCTTTGTTAGTTTATTACTACCCTTGGAAAGTTTTTTAGTAGGTTTTCCCTCACTGGTTAACTTGCTTTGCAGGGATTCAGTCGGATGGTTGCTAACTCTGATATATGATGACAGTAATCACTTACTTGGACCTGTATCTCATCAGTAAAGGGAAGGTTCACTGAAAAAACTAAATGCTAGTGAGGACTATGGAGATGAAAGGAAAGTCACTCACAGGCTCTTATTTGCAAATGTTTTGGTGATTGAACCACATCTTTGCTATTATAGGATCATATTGCTGAATGATGGACTAGGAAGTGGAGCTGCCATCAACAGTGTATTTATTTTGTGTATTCTTAAACCTGTTTTTACAGTAGTATAAGGTTTTATTCTGGGCCCCCAAGCAAGAGTTTCAATGAGGGATGCTCTTAATTTTTCTGAACCTCACTGTAACAGACTTTACTGAAGACAGTATTGGAGACCCAAGGATAATGTGTTTATTTTGGAATTACTTAAGCTTAGTAACCTTAACAAACTCACTGAGCTTGAAAGTAACAATTACACTTTTATAAGTCCCATACAGCTCTCTTTTGTAATGACCCGAGGAAACACTTATGGTTCCACTGATTCATCTCCTGGGGACCATTGGTTTTCCACTGGTCTCTGGCCAGTCCTTTTTAGACAGTTTCTCTTCTATGCATTTTTTAAAAATAACATTTTTAGACGTTTTTCTAAAAATAATACCTGTGCTTTGTAGAAAATTTAAGTGAAATAGGAAAAATATAGAAGTCGTCCACTGTCCAGCCATAATCACCTCAAATATTTTTGTACACACAGACATGTATGTAATCTTTTATCCCCCCAATGTGCAGATGAAGGGAGGAAGGTGTTTTAAAACTAAATTGGGGTCATCCTATACTACATTTATCATTTAACAGTATAATATTGTAGGTATAATTTTTTTAAAAGAGAAACTTTATCATTTACTCTCATTTAAATTCTTTAGCAAAGATCAGCTTTAGCAAAGTCTCCAAATAATTAAACACTAGTTATGTATTTTGCCCTACTTCTTAAAAAGTTAAGTTAAATGTAACCTTTTTTTTCCCTGTGAAATTTTTCTGAGAGGAGATGTTTATTTTTCTATAGTTTTATAGCTTATTAAGAATAAAAGAGGGCTGGGATGTGGCTCAGTGGCAGAGTGCTTGCCTCGCACATGTGAGGCACTTCATTTGATCTTCAGCACCACATAAAAATAAAGATATTGTGTCCATGTATAGCTAAAAAAGTATTTTAAAAAAAGAATAAAAGAATTAGAGGGGCTGGGGATGTGGCTCAAGCGGTAGTGCGCTCACCTGGCATGCGTGCGGCCCGGGTTCGATCCTCAGCACCACATACAAACAAAGATGTTGTGTCCGCCGATAACTAAAAAATAAATATTAAAAATTCTCTCTCTCTCTCTCTCTCTCTCTCTCCCTCTCTCTTTAAAAAAAAAAAGAATTAGAAATTTAAAAACATAATCTGGGGAAACCTAGCTTTTAGCTTTTCTCAAGTGTCAAAATTCTTATACAGGTTAATGTCTATATTAGGGGAAGAATGATGGGCAGTTCCATTAATTAAAGTATAGTTTACATGTGTTTAGAATAATTTGTGTTTCAGGGAGCTCTCTGGTGGCATTAAGCCATTCAGTACCACAGCTTGAATTTCTTTAGGCATGTTTGCATTTCCGGGGGCTATAGGGCAAGGAGGATACTTGGTTTATTAGCAGTAATATGGAATGATATCTTGGGCTTTAAAGTAAGACACAGCTGCAGTAGCATCATTGCTTAGTGGTTGTGTGGCCCAGGGCAAGTTACTTAACTCAAATTTTCTGAGTCTTAGATTTTCTTTTTTTTTTTTTTTTTTTTAGTATGAATCACAATAGTGTTTATTATTTTTTTTTAAATTTTTATTGTTGGTTGTTCAAAACATTACATAGTTCTTGATATATCATATTTCACACTTTGATTCAAGTGGGTTATGAACTCCCATTTTTACCCCGTATACAGATTGCAGAATCACATCGGTTACACATCCACTGATTTACATATTGCCATACTAGTGTGTGTTGTATTCTGCTGCCTTTCCTATCCTCTGCTATCCCCCCTCCCCTCCCCAGATTTTCTTATCTGTAAAATTTAGGTGGGTAATAGCGTTTATTTAATGAGAATGTGAATTTGCAGTAATGGAGAACTAAAACACTAACAAACTGCAAGTAGAAATTTTGTCACAAGTTTGCACAAGTCTGTATATCTTTGGAGTTGCCTAAATTGGATTAAACTTGGTTTGTTACTAGGGAGTCTCAAGAAGTAAGTTCACTTGAACAATGGTGGCTAAGTTTTTATATTTTGTAAGTTTTGAATATGTCTGAAGTTTGAGACATCGGTTGATTTTATATCTATATATAAAATATATAGATAAATTATATATATCACTATATCTACTGTATCTCTGAGTGATGCTTAAAGCTGATTTTGGTTATAAATGAATTTTACATCATGCACTTAATTGAACATTTCATGTAATTGTTTTGTATGCTGAAATGGTCATACTTGTAAATTTTAATTAATGTCTGATATATTTTATTATATCGATGTTCTATGATTGGTGGTAGAATAGATATTGAACTTGAATTTTAAATTAATGATTAATTTTGTGGACTGGGGATTAGATCCAAGAGCATTTTACCTCTGAGCTACATCCCTAGCCGTTTTGAAATTTTTAAAAAAATTTGAGACAGGGTTTTGCTAAGTTGCTGAGGCTGGCCTCAAACTTGAGATCCTCCTGCCTCAGCTTCCTGAGTTGATGGGTTAACAGACATGCACCATAGTGCCTGGCTTAAATTTAAATTAAAAAAGAAATTTTTATTACAGGGATTTAAAAACATACCTTAAAGTGGACTAGTTTAATGATTCCTCATGTATTACCTGGCTATAATCGTCATCAGAGTATAGCCACTTGTTTAAGTCTCCCATTCACTGTTATTTTGAAGCAAATTCCAGATCTTATAAAATAGAATTATGATGCATAAAATTTGTCAGCATTGATCTCTTTACACATTTATATATTACATATATTTCTATTCATCTGCTTTGGATTGAATTTTACCCTTATTGAGACCCTGTCTCAAAATAAAACATTTTTAAAAAGGGCTGGGAAATATAGCTCAGTGGTAAAGCATCTGGGTTCAATCCCCAGTACCAAAGAGAAAGAAAGAAAGCCAGCTCACTGAGAAGATGGAGGACTCTTGTTCACATCCATTTTGCCGGAAGACTGATTAAGAAGCAGTTTATAGAGGTTGGTGACCAATTGATGCACATCTGATCCTGATTGCCTTGTCATAAGATGCTTTTCAGCTCTGCAAATCTTAAGAACAGAGATCATTGTTTTCTCAGACTATAGTCTTGATACTGACTAGTTGCCCATGTGAAGTTCCTGACATATTACAGGCTAGAGCAGGTAACTGCCCTGAGGCCCTTTTAATGATCATCAAATTCATGGTAATGAAAGAAACATACTTCACTTGAAAAAGGGTCAGGTGAGGTTAAGTAGGGAATTGGCATGAGATCTGGTCTCAGCTCAGCTTTACTAGCTCCAATACTATATTAGATGTTTTAAGAAGACTCTAAAGTATATCTGTAAGTACATGCAGGCTGATTGTCCTTTATCTGAAATGGCTTGGAACTGAAAGTGTTTTGGATTTCAGATTTTGGAATATTTGTGTATATATAACAGGATATCTTGGGGAGAGGACCCAAGTCTGAACACAGAATTCATATATATTTCGTATATGTGTTATACACATAGGCTAAAAGTAACTTTATACAATATTTTAAATAATTTTATGTATTTTGACTGTGGCCTGTCAAATGAAGTTAGGTGGATCAAAATGTTTTGGATTTTGGAACATTTCAGATTTCAGATTAGAGGTGCTCAGCTCATTTTTGTACAAAGATTGAATAGCATTTTTGGAAAAATTTTGGTAAGGTCTGAGGTGTAATGGTCTAAGAAGCCTTCTCTTGGAGACCCTTTGACAAATCAGCTATTGGATGCAATACAACCTCCATAAACATATTGTTTTCTTCAGGATAACTCGTCCTTCAGTTGCTAATGCTTACCTTTTTAAAAAAAAGAACTTAAAAATATGACTTTTTTCCCTGATGATTCTTTGTATTGTAAACCATAAGGTTTTGTATGGGCAGAGGTGAAGATGACTTAAAGTTGCTCTGTCCTCTGTGTATTTCATGCTTCTAAAGTGTATTAAGCAGTCATAGATTGAGCATTTTACAAACCATGCAGATACCTTTCTTTACATTTTAATTATCAGGCAGCAGGTGTAAGATAACTAAAACCAAATATTAAAAGCTATCTTCCATTTCTTCTTTATATGTCTGACGACTGAACTTTATATAGTTTTTTAGCTAAATTAATTTTTTCCTGTGCTTAAGTTTACAATTGTATAAAGTTATTTCCATATTTGCTTGGAATTGTAGCACAACATAGTCGAGCCAAAAGACTTTTATGAAGTTTGAGCTAAATGTAATTGTTGGCAATAAATGGAAACTAATAACTTTGAAGTTTTAAAATCTCCGGTGGATTGGGAGTAGTAAATGAATGACTTAACTGGATGAGGTGAGGTAATTCCCAGATACAGGGTACTAATAATACTAAATGTACCTTGATGACTAATTAAACAGTTTCTGAGCATAAGTATTAAGCTGCTACACCAAGTTGGAAATTGAATATCCATGGAGAGCAGTCAGTGTAAAGCTAATAGAATTATCTTAGCCAGTCATGTTAATTTGTATGACTAATTTTTAAAAAGCACTGTATTAATTTGAAATTCTATGCTCTTAAATTTTTTTTGGATGTGTATTTAAATCCACCTATAATTGGAATGTCTAATATGGGTATTTTTAGAACATGCTGAAGTGTAGTACAGGGAACCTCGTGGAATTAATTGTTCATTCCTTGTTGGGAAGGGGGACTTTTTAGTGGGTGCAGTTGAGAAAACAGCTCATGTCTAGCTCCTGGGATGACTGTCAGCATCAGTTCTTCATCCTAATTGCTTGTTAGAATCATTTGGGGACTTTAAAGACCAAAGGTCTGAGACTATTTAAATTGGAGTTTAGGGCTAGGACACTGGCACTGGCACTGGCATATTTTAAAAGCTCCACGGGTAATTTTAAGTTTAGTCTTGGTTGAAAGCCTCTGATTTAAAAAGACAGGCACCAGGAATATTTGAAGTGGGAGAAGACAAGTGCAAATTATTGTCTCCTCTCCTTGGTTGTGCTGTAAAATTTATGAGGGTGGAAATTTTGTCTTAAAAATCATTCTTGCTCCTTTTGCCTACCACCTTTCTAAAGTTTAGGCTCAGAAACTACTACTTTGATTTTGGGGTTTGGGGAAGGGATTCTTATATTTTATATCCAGAAAAATTGATGATGAGGATTGTCTTTTCCATGGAGATAATGTTTTTACTAATTGGGTGCTTTATTTTCATAATAGCCTTATTGATATATAAATCACATACCATACAGTTTAACTATTTCGAGTTTACAGTTTAGTGGTTTTTAGTATATACATAGTTGTACAACTGTCACTAGTCAATTCTAGAAGATTTTCATCACTTCAGAAAGAAATCCTGTACCTGTTGTTGGTCACTCCCTGTTTTTCCACAACTTGTCCATCCTTAGGAAACCATTAATCTATTTTCTAAATCTGTAGATTTGCCTATTCTGGACATTTCTTTTTTTTAATTTTTTTATTGGTTGTTCAAAACATTATAAAGCTCTTGACATATCATATTTCATACATTAGATTCAAGTTGGTTATGAACTCCCAATTTTACCCCAAATACAGATTGCAGAATCACATCGGTTACACATCCACATTTTTACATAATGCCCTATTAGTAACTGTTGTATTCTGCTACCTTTCCTATCCTCTACCATCCCCCCTCCCTCCCCTCCCATCTTCTCTCTCTACCCCATCCACTGTAATTCATATCTCTCCTTGTTTATTTTCCCATTCCCCTCACAACCTCTTATATGTAATTTTGTATAACAATGAGGGTCTCCCTCCATTACCATGCAATTTCCCTTTTCTCTCCCTTTCCATCCCACCTCATGTATCTGTTTAATGTTAATCTTTTCTTCCTGCTCTTCCTCCCTGCTCTGTTCTTAGTTGCTCTCATTATATCAAAGAAGACATTTGGTATTTGTTTTTTAGGGATTGGCTAGCTTCACTAAGCATAATCTGCTCTAGTGCCATCCATTTCCCTGCAAATTCTATGATTTTGTCATTTTTTAGTGCTGCGTAATACTCCATGGTGTATAAATGCCACATTTTTTTTATCCATTCATCTATTGAAGGGCATCTGGGTTGGTTCCACAGTCTAGCAATTGTGAATTGTGCTGCTATGAACATCGATGTAGCAGTATCCCTGTAGTACGCTCTTTTAAGGTCTTCAGGGAAAAGTCCAAGAAGGGCAATAGCTGGGTCAAATGGTGGTTCCATTCCCAGCTTTCCCAGGAGTCTCCATACTGTTTTCCAGATTGGCCGCACCAGTTTGCAGTCCCACCAGCAATGTACAAGAGTACCCTTTTCCCCACATCCTCTCCAGCACTTGTTGTTGTTTGACTTCATAATGGCTGCCAATCTTACTGGAGTGAGATGGTATCTTAGGGTGGTTTTGATTTGCATTTCTCTGACTGCTAGAGATGATGAGCATTTTTTCATGTACTTGTTGATTGATTGTATGTCCTCCTCTGAGAAGTGTCTGTTCAGGTCTTTGGCCCATTTGTTGATTGGGTTATTTGTTTTCTTATTGTTTAATTTTTTGAGTTCTTTGTATACTCTGGATATTAGGGCTCTATCTGAAGTGTGAGGAGTAAAAATTTGTTCCCATGATGTAGGCTCCCTATTTACCTCTTTTATTGTTTCTCTTGCTGAGAGAAAACTTTTCAGTTTAAGTAAGTCCCATTTGTTGATTTTTGTTATCAACTTTTGTGCTATGGGTGTCCTATTAAGGAATTTGGAGCCCGACCCTACAGTATGTAGATCGGAGCCAACTTTTTCTTCTATCAGACGCAGAGTCTCTGATTTGATATCTAGCTCCTTGATCCACTTTGAGTGAACTTTTGTGCATGGCAAGAGGAGGGGATTCAGTTTCATTTTGTTGCATATGGATTTCCAGTTTTCCCAGCACCATTTGTTGAAGATGCTATCCTCCCTCCATTGCATGCTTTTAGCTCCTTTATCAAATATAAGATAGTTGTAGCTTTGTGGATTAGTCTCTGTGTCCTCTATTCTGTACCATTGGTCCACCCTCCTGTTTTGGTACCAGTACCATGCTGTTTTTGTTACTATTGCTCTGTAATATAGTTTTAAGTCTGGTATCGCTATACCGCCTGATTCGCACTTCCTGCTTAGAATTGCTTTTGCTATTCTGGGTCTTTTATTTTTCCATATGAATTTCATGATTGCTTTATCCATTTCTACAAGAAATGCCGTTGGGATTTTGATTGGCATTGCATTAAACCTATAGAGAACTTTTGGTAATATCGCCATTTTGATGATGTTAGTTCTGCCTATCCATGAACAGGGTATATTTTTCCATCTTCTAAGATCTTCTTCTACTTCTCTTTTTAGGGTTTTGTAGTTTTCATTATATAAATCTTTCACTTCTTTTGTTAGGTTGATTCCCAAGTATTTTATTTTTTTTTGAGGATATTGTGAATGGAGTGTTTTTCCTCATTTCCGTTTCAGAAGTTTTGTCGCTGATATACAGAAATGCCTTTGATTTATGCGTGTTGATTTTATATCCTGCCACTTTGCTGAATTCATTTATTAGTTCTAGTAGTTTTTTTGTAGACCCTTTTGGGTCTTCTAGGTATAGAATCATGTCATCTGCAAATAGTGATAATTTAAGTTCTTCCTTTCCTATTTTTATGCCTTTAATTTCTTTCGTCTGTCTAATTGCTCTGGCCAGTGTTTCGAGAACTATATTGAATAGAAGTGGTGATAGAGGGCATCCCTGTCTTGTTCCAGATTTTAGGGGGAATGCCTTCAATTTTTCTCCATTGAGAATGATGCTAGCCTGAGGCTTAGCATAGATAGCTTTTACAATGTCGAGGTAAGTTCCTGTTATCCCTAGTTTTTCTAATGTTTTGAACATAAAGGGATGCTGTACTTTGTCGAATGCTTTTTCTGCGTCTATTGAGATGATCATATGGTTCTTATTTTTAAGTCTATTGATGTGGTGAATAACATTTATTGATTTCCGTATATTGAACCATCCTTGCATCCCAGGGATGAATCCTACTTGATCATGGTGCACAATTTTTTTGATGTGCCTTTGTATCCGATTCGCCAGAATTTTATTGAGGATTTTTGCATCTATGTTCATCAGAGATATTGGTCTGTAGTTTTCTTTCTTTGAGGTGTCTTTGTCTGGTTTCGGAATCAGGGTGATGTTAGCCTCATAGAATGAATTTGGCAGAGCTCCTTCTTTTTCTATTTCCTGAAATAACTTGAAAAGTATTGGTATTAATTCTTCCTTAAAGGTTTTGTAAAACTCCGCTGTATACCCATCCGGTCCTGGGCTTTTCTTGGTTGGAAGTCTTTTGATTGCTTCTTCTATTTCATCTATTGTTATTGGTCTGTTTAAGTTGTGAGTATCCTCCTGACTCAGTCTGGGCAAATCATATGACTTAAGGAATTTATCAATGTCTTCACTATCTTCTATTTTATTGGAATATAGGTTTTCAAAATAATTTCTAATTGTCTTCTGTATTTCTGTAGTGTCTGTTGTGATATTGCCTTTTTCATCCCGTATGTTAGTGATTTGAGTTCTCTCTCTTCTTCTCTTCGTTAGCATGGCTAAGGGTCTGTCGATCTTATTTATTTTTTCAAAGAACCAACTTTTAGTTTTGTTAATTTTTTCAATAGTTTCTTTTGTTTCAATTTCATTGATTTCCGCTCTGATTTTAATTATTTCTTGCCTTCTGCTACATTTGCTGTTGTTTTGCTCTTCCTTTTCTAGGGCTTTGAGATGAAGTGTGAGCTCATTTATTTGTTGGTTTTTCCTTTTTTTGAGGAATGACCTCCAAGCGATGAATTTCCCTCTTAAAACTGCTTTCATTGTGTCCCATAGATTCCGATATGTTGTGTCTGTATTTTCATTTATCTCTAAGAATTTTTTGATTTCTTCCTTTATGTCTTCTGTAACCCATTGATCATTCAGTAACATATTGTTCATTTTCCATGTGATGTAGGATTTTTCCTTCCGTCTTTTATCATTGATTTCCAGTTTCATTCCATTATGATCAGATAAAATGCATGGTATTATCTCCACCCCTGTATATTTACTGAGGGTTGCCCTATGGCATAATATATGGTCTATTTTTGAGGAGGATCCATGTGCTGCTGAGAAAAAAGTATATCCACTTGATGATGGTTGATATATTCTATATATGTCAGTTAAGTCTAGGTTGTTGATTGTGATATTGAGTTCTATAGTTTCTTTATTCAGCTTTTGTTTGGAGGATCTGTCCAATTGTGAGAGAGGTGTGTTGAAGTCACCCATAATTATTGTGTTGTGGTCTATTTGATTCTTGAACTTGAGGAGAATTTGTTTTATGAACATCGCAGCACCATTATTTGGTGCATAAATATTGATAATTGTTATGTCTTGTTGGTGAATGGTTCCTTTTAACAGTATATAATGTCCTTCCTTATCCCTTTTGATTAATTTAGTCTTGAAGTCAATTTTATTCGATATGAGGATGGCCACCCCTGCTTGCTTACGAGGACCGTGTGCATGGTATATTTTTTCCCAACCTTTCACCTTCAGCCTGTGTATGTCTTTTCCAATCAGATGTGTCTCCTGGAGGCAGCATATTGTTGGATTTGTTTTTTAATCCATGTTACCAGCCTATGTCGCTTTATTGGAGAGTTTAAGCCATTAATGTTTAGAGTTACTATTGATATATGGTTTGTACTTCCAGCCATGTTTGATTATTTATCTTCTTCTTTTTTTTTTTTTTAATTTAGTTTGTTTCTCCATGGTTAGCTTTCCCCCCGCCCTCTGTCTTTATAGAGGCACTTCCCACTGATGGTTTTGGTTATTGTTTTTCATTTCTTCCTCATGTAGTGTTTTGCTCAAGATGCTTTGCAATGCTGGTTTTCTGGCTGCAAATTCTTTTAGCTTTTGTTTATCATGAAAGATTTTTATTTCGTTATCGTACCTGAAGCTTAATTTTGCTGGATACAGAATTCTTGGTTGGCATCCATTGTCTTTCAGTGTTTGAAATACGTTGTTCCAGGATCTTCTCGCTTTCAGCGTCTGTGATGAAAAATCCGTTGTTAACCTTATTGGTTTACCCCTGAATGTAATCTGCCTCCTTTCTCTTGTAGCTTTTAGTATTTTCTCTTTGTTCTGTATATTGGATATCTTCATAACAGTGTGTCTTGGTGTTGGTCTACTGTGATTTTGTGTGCTCGGTGTCCTGTATGCATCTACAATTTGTATATCCGTTTCCTTTTTTATTTCTGGAAAGTTTTCTGTAATTATTTCTTTCAGCAGGTTACTCATTCCCTTGGTTTGAATCTCTGTACCTTCTTCTATCCCGATGACTCGTAGGTTTGGTTTCTTTATGTTATCCCATATCTCTTGGATGTTTTTCTTGTGGTTTTTAACCAGCCTTTCTGAGTTGGCTAGGCTCTTTTCAAGATGATATATTTTGTCTTCATTATCTGATGTTCTGGCTTCTACTTGCTCCACTCTGTTAGTGATACTCTCAATTGAGTTTTTAATTTGGTTTATCGTTTCCTTCATTTCTAGAATTATTGTTTGGTTTTTTTTTTATAATCTCAATCTCCTGATAAAGATGCTTAACTTCTTCTTTTATCTGTCTATGTAATTCATTTTCAAAGTGTTCTTTCACTGTTTGGATTTGCTGTCTCGTATCTTCTTTAAGGTTCCATTCCATCTGTCTAAGGTATTCCTTGAGTTCTTTATATGACCATTTTTCTGCTGACTCTAGGTCCTCCTGAATATTTAGGCTGTCCTTCATTGTTTGTACTCCTTTTCTTCCTTGCTTTTTTATGCTGCTCATGTTACTTCTTGTTCTGTTTGACTGTTGAGTTACTGTTTACTCTTATAGATTTATTTGATGCTTGAGAGGAAAGATATTAGAAGGGAAGGGAAGAAGTCACTAAAGAGAATGAGAGTAGGCAGGTAGAATTCAAGGAAGGGGGAATAAGAAGATTGAAAAGAAATGAAAAGACAAAAGAAACAAGAATAACAAAGATTAGATAATAAAGAAAGAAAGAAAAGACGAAAAAAAATTTTAACAAAAATAATAGTGATAATAAAAAATGAAAATGAAAATAAAAAAAAAATAATAATAAAATAAAAAAAAATTTAAAAAAATAGAAACATTGAAAAAAAATTAAAGAACAACAACAAATAAAAATTGAAAATGAAAGAAAAAGAAGAAAAAAAAAGAAAAAGAAAAGAAAAAAAAATGATAATAATAATAATAATAAATGCAGTCCTAGAGTTCTATTAACTTCTCTTCCAGTAGGTGGAGCTGTGCCCACTGGGCCAAGCTTCTCCTCTCAATAGGTGGGAACCATTCACTGTGCAGCAGCTCTTTCTCCTAGACTGGGCGGGTCTCCAATCCTGAGTGTCTAGGGCCTTGTCTTGTGTTTCCTCAAGCCAGGCCGTGCTCACCTGTGGCGCTCACCACAATACTGGCTACACGCCAGGTCTGCTGCTCCTGGGAGCCCTGTTTTCATGAACACCTGGGCTCACTCTCCCTGTTTGCCTCCCTCAGACCCTAAGTTTGTAGAGCTTGGGGCTGAGATCCCCCAGCGAATTTGCTTGCCCTCCTGTAGCCACGCCCCCGGTAGCTGGTGCAAGAGACCTCAGTTGTCAGCACTGGTGGGAGCGGTAGCCGGGAGTTCCGCGCCGCGAGTCCGCGCCACTCCTGATTCCCTCGGTCTGGTTATTGCGTTCACAGGAGAGCTGGGAATGGCCCTTAAGGTTTCCCCGCTGTGTGGAGAGAGATGGCTAGGGGATTACACACCTGTCGCGCTGGTTTCAATGCAGTTATCTCCTCCGCCCGTGACGCCATTTCTCTGCCATGGTGATATCCCATGCAAATCGTGACCGTTTGTTCCCTTTGCCGGGTGACCAATGCAACGGGTGGGTCCTGACTGTCTCTCCCAATCCCCGTTTCAGTCCTGTGGCCACTGCCTATGAAGGCTCGGTTGGCTTTTACCTCTGTAAGTTCCTAAGGGCCGGCCAATTATTTCAGCGGGATCGTTAGTGCTGAGTCACACGAAGCAGGCGAACCGGAGCTTAATTGCCTCCGATTCGGGCTCTGTGTGTGTGTTCTGAGGGGCCCAGCCTGTACACCCCAGATCCACGTCAGCTCAGCATTGCCTAGTGATCCTGAGCAAACAGCATTTAGACAGTTTACGGCTCCCTATGCCTGCGCAGTTGAAGATGTCAGAGACTTGATCTCTCTGCGCCTGCCACCATGTTACATCTCCTCAATGATATTCATGTTGCCCTTACAGCTTCCTGGTATAAGCAAGTTCTTGGGATTATACAAACTGCTGCTTCTGTTTCCAGTCCAGATTTCTAGAAATGAAACCCTGCCGCCGTCGCCTCCGTCTCTGGGCCGCGCTGACGAGCGTCGCGCTTGTCTGCGACCGTAGCAGAGCCGCCCTGGCCTCCGCAGCTCTTCAGCCCGGTGCCAGGCCCCAGGGGCCCAAGTGGCTGCCGCCGCGGCTCTCCGTCCCCCTCCTCCGGACCACGGGTCCCCTGGCAGGGGGGTGCAGAACGACCCCAGAGCAGGCTCTGCCCGAAGGTGCAGCGGCGAACAGGCCACAGAGACGCTCGAGGCTGCAGTCCAGCCTTCAGAGGACAGGGCTCGGCACGCAGCCCAGCTCCAACCTCTAGGTGCGGCTGCCGGACAGTGTATACAGAGCCATCAAGACAGCAAGCAGAAAGCAAATGGCGGCTCCCGCGGAGTGGATTTTCGGCACAGAAACCACAGCCCCGCCAACAATCCCAATCCACAAACTCTCCCTGTATAAAAAATATTCAAAAAAAAAAAGAAAAAAAAAGGCGGGGCTCACTGAGCTTTCTTTGCCTCGGGTACTTACAATCCACTGCTGATTACACATTCTTCTGGACATTTCATATAAGTGTAATCATCTAATTGTCTTTCGTGGCTGGCTTTTTTCACTAAACATGATGTTTTCGAGGTTTATCCATGTTGCAGCGTGTATTAATACTTCATTTCTTCTTATGGTTGAATAATATTTCATTGTATAGCCAATGCCACATTTTGTTCATCCATTTATCAGTTGATAGATATTTGGGTTGTTTCTACCTTTTGGCTACTATGAATAGTGTTGCTTATGAACAGTGGGGTTGAGGTTTTTGTGTGGGCATGTTTTCAGTTCTCTTGGTGTATGTGGAGCAAAATTGCTGGGTCAGTGTACTTGGATACTTTCTTCACCTCATTTGAACTTTAGGGTTAGAAAATCTTCCTGTAGAGTTGAAGAACACCTCAAGTTCCATGTTCTAATAATATCACTGTGTAGGACCGAGGTCTTGTATATGTTATTTGATCTGGCATTTCTCAAAAGGCAGACTTCCCACTTAAAAAGAAGGAACAGCTGTTCTTGTTTTATTTCCAGGAGGGGTCCACAAAGTCTCTTATTAAAGTTGGAAGGAATTTAAAGAAGATTTTAAAATCTCCTCTGTAATCCCTTAGTCATTAGAGGAGAGCAAAATGGTTGAACTTAATAGTATCTGTAAAATAATAATTGTAATCAGAGTGAACATTTGTTGACTGCTCATTCCATACCAGATCGTGCGTGGCCAAGGGTTTTTATATATATTATTTGATTTAAACTTCATAATAACTTTTAGCAATGACTGCCATTTTACTACTGAGAGAGAAATGCATACACAGAGGTTAAATAACTTGCATCAGCTCAAAAAAGCTGGGTGGCCCTGCTGGGTAGGAAGAGTGCATCTTTTATCTGCTATACCATGCTGCCTACCTTCACCAGTATTTGATGACACTTCTAGAAGACATATTGGGCCATAGAACTTAACTTTGATTTATTATCTATTTGAGGACAATGGGTTCTTTATAAATGATATTAACAGTTTACATGGATTTACTTTTCAATTGAAGAAGAATAAAAACTTTTATAAAATGCTGAAGAAATAAGTGATTTTAAAGGAGGTTTATTCAATTTTAGATCCATCTCATGTTCCTAAGGCATATGCCTGCAATGCCATCCTCCTCCCCTATTTTACTTTGACTAAGGTAGAGATGGATAGGTATGAAGTGCTACTTTTCCAGAAATACAATACTTTGACTTTTTTTTTTTGCATATTCTGATCATAAGGCGCTGAGATTGTACCTGTTTGTTTTGAAATCAGATGTTAGGCATTGAAGTGGATGTTTCAGAGTTGTTGTCATCGAAAATTAAGTGTTTGTTCTGGTGATTTTTATTGTTTCTAACACTTACAAAATATCCTAGGTATGATTTTTATGTCAGCATTTTGCATTTGACAGTATTTTTCTCCATGGTGCCATTTCTGCATACCATGTTTTCCCACCCCACATTTAATATCTGAGAAAAAATAATATTTGGGGGCTGCGGCTGTACTCAGTGGTAGAGCGCTTGCCTAGCACGTGCGAGGCGCTGGGTTTGATCTTCAGCACCACATAAAAATAAGTAAATAAAATAAATATATGTGTCTAACTACAACTAAAAAATAGTTTAAAGAAAAAGGAAGAATAATATTTGTATTATCACATTGTCTTCCTTCTCTTAAGGTGCTCTTAGATACATAATTTTGTACTACACATTGCAGAGTATCATTTGGGTATAGATTATCCTGAAACTACCTAGTTCTGGTTTCTTATAGAAATCACTTGATGGAATCAATTTCAGAGAGAGAGAGAGAGAAAGAGAGAAGGAGGTGGTGGTAGTGGTAGGGGAGAAGCTGACAGACCCAGAGAAATTAACACAGCTTTAGTAATTATTCCTAAGGCTTTGACCTCATAATTGCAGATCACTTTAAAATGTGAAGTGATAATATTGTGGGGATGTAGACTCTGTTCCTAGAGATGATATTGTGCTTATGGGATTTTGCATTATACCCCTGCTTCTTCTCATCCCTTTTCTGAGCTGGGGCTTTCTCTGCTGTCCTGTATCAGTATACATGCTCCAGAATTTTGTTGAAATGTTTCCTCTGTTAATTGTTGTCTCTTCTTTGTTCTTTTGTGAATTTTTATATTTTAATTTTTCCCTTAATTTAGAGTGATCTGAGAAGGTACCAACTTTGTTCCATGTACATATTTAATAGTAAAGCACTCATTTCTCTTAATTTTATTTTATCTTTTAACTTCTCAAATTAAAAATTGTGTCATTGATTTCCTTTTCCTTTTATGAATTTTATGCCAGAATTAGGATGTAGTAGTTTGAGGGGATTTTATATTTGGTTCTAACTTGGTATATTAATTGGATGACATATTATCCACTTACTAAAAACAGACTGTACATATATAATACAGAAGTGCATTTTTTTTGGGTACAGGGATTGAACTCAGGGGCACTCGACCACTGAACCATATCCTCAGGCCTTTTTCATATTTTATGTAGAGACAGGGTCTCATTGAGTTGCTTAGGGCCTTGATAAGTTGCTGAGGCTGGCTTTAACTCACCATCCTCCTGTCTCAGTTTCCCGTGTCACTGGGATTACAGGCATGTGCCATCATGCCCAGCTTAGAAGTGCATTTTTGAGATATAAATGATGAACATGGGCTGCTTGCTGCCAGTCCAAAATCGATACAGAAACAAAACAATAGCAGAAGCCATTTTCAGAAATTAGATAGGAGTATTCCCATACTGTGAAAATCAAGCCTGCTTTGAGATGGGTGAAGTTATTATAAAATATAGTAGATTGGGATGGACTTATGGCTCAGTGGTAGAGCGCTTGCCTAGCTTAGGTTCCATTCTCAGCACGGCATATAAATAAATGAATAAAATAAAGGTCCATCAACATCTAAATCAATATTAAAAAAAAAGATAATAGATTATTTAGGACTAACCTGGAAAACTCACCAGGTGCAAGATAAATTCTTCCTAATTCTGTGTTATAGTAGTTGAGATATAAGGAGCTCTAGTGTGTTTTGAGGCACATAGATGAATCAGTGGTACTATTTTGACTATTATTTAAATGTATGTCTATGTATCTCCCCCTTCCTCAGATAAACAGGGGTCACATGACGACGGAAGCTAAGAGAGCTGCAAAAATGGAAAAGAAGATGAAAATTTTGCTTGGAGGTTACCAGTCTCGTGCTATGGGGCTCATGAAACAGTTGAATGACTTGTGGGACCAAATTGAGCAGGCTCACTTAGAGTTACGCACTTTTGAAGAACTCAAAAAACATGAAGATTCTGCTATTCCCCGGAGGCTAGAGGTAATATTTCGTTTTGCCTCAAAACATTGCTTAGAAGGACAATTGAAAAGAATTATCAGAGCTTTCCTTTTACTTTCTCTTATGCAGGGTATCTGAAGTTGGTATTGTCAGCTCTTTTTCTTTCTTTCCTTTTTTTTTTTTTTTTAATTTATGTGTTCTCACATTTTTATTGGTACATTATAGTTGTACATAATGGTGGAGTTTGTTGTTAGATTTTCGTTCATGCACTCAAGATAACAATATAATTTGGCCAGATAACAATATAAAAAGGCAGGCCTTTTTCAAGAAGAGTCTCCCCTTTTTGATTTTTTATTTTAGACCTGCCTATGTGTAGATGGCTAGACCAGGAAAATGATGGCTCCAAGGACATTCTTATTTTTCTCTCTTATGTGTTGACACACTGTGAAATGGAAAAAACTCTTTTTTAGTGTTTTTATTGTTCATTATAATTGTATAGAATAGTGTGATTCATTGTGACACATTCATACATACATATAATTTGCTCAATACCACCCTCAGTGCTTCCCCTATCCCTCCTCTGATCCCCTTTCTTGATCTTACTGTTCTTCTTTCTATTTTCATGAGATCCCCTTTTTGTTCCTTTTTTCTCTTTAGCTTCTGCACACAAGAGAAAATATGGAATAACTGATTCTTGTGATTTGTCCCCCTACAGTTTAATTGCATCCCATTTGCTCTATGAGGAGCAGCTAAAGCAGTGCCCTTTTGTTTTATAACTTGGGATGCTGGGAACCTAGCTAGTTATTCCAGAACATCAAATGGCCAGGTGTGGTTTAGATTTATCTCCTAAGTGTGCATGACAGTTCCTGCCCAGTTAAAAGGACAGTCAGGGCTTATTTTAGTGCATTTATTTATTTTAGTGCATTATAGGTCAGTACTGGTTTGTTTATTCCGGGTTGCAGATATTTTACAAGGTGGTAATCATAAAACCAAAGCAAAGTATGGCTGTAATACTGGTTTTACAGTGAAAGTATTTGCTCTGTTTGTTTCTCTTTGGGGAATGTGTGCCTCCCAGCTGTTGCTAAGATGACAAAGTAGCATCAGATGTCTTTACTTTTCAGTGTACTTACACATAAAATAATTATTTAATGTTTTTATCTCTTCAAGTGCCTAAAAGAAGATGTGCAGCGACAACAGGACAGAGAGAAAGAGCTTCAGCATAGATATGCTGATTTACTGCTGGAGAAGGAGACTTTACAGTCAAAATTCTGAAGCACAGTTTATATTCTGTCACAGGACAAATTAATTGCTGGTTTTCATACTCTGCAAAGCTGAAACTGATGTTTATCTTCATTGACAAATTTACCCACCATCTGTGGTTTTTTGGTTGTTTATTTTAAATGATATCGATCTTACGTTCTATGTTAAAGACTTTTAATGCACCAGGACGGATAAGGGTTTAAATTATTAAGATGATCATTCTTTTATCAGTGTCATGTTTGCAAGAATTTTTAGTTTTGGCCTTTTAATTTAAAAAGCCTGACTCTAAATTGCTGCCTGTGAGTAAACCCTTGAATAAAAATAAAATATAAAAAATTGAGAATGTAGCCTTTTGTTTGAAGTAATTAGAGTTACCACAAATCAGCAACTTTGTACTCTGTGTCACATTTAATGAGTAAGTCATAGGTAACCAGAATGACAATCCAGTGTCTTCAATCCTCAAGAGGCAACCCTATATAGAGCATAGAGTGGTCATTTCTCTACACTGACTAGATTAAATTCTTAATACCTCAGAATTTTTTTTTTCAGTGTCACTTTAGGGAAGGCCTCTTTGTCAGCTACTTAGACAGTGTATGGATTATAACTTGAAAGGTTTAATTTTCCTTGACCTGTTATTTTCTTGTAATTATGTTTTTGACAAAGGCCATCTTAAAAGTTGATTTCAACAAGGCCGTCATATTTTATTAAAGCTCTGTATTTGGCTTAACAGGTCAATTACACAGCTATAGAATTTGGGGAATAGAATAAGAGATGAAAACATTAAATAATTATTTCATGTGCAAGCACTAGGAAGATCTAATTTTATAACAATTCATATAAAATTATTTAGTACAGTATTAGTTGCTTACAAGCTCAGTATAGGCCAAATTATGTGTTGGACTCAGAAAAAAGTTTGCTCAATCTTAGAAATTAGGGACTAGAAGGAGGAAGGAGGCACTCATTTATTCATCCATTCATTCACTCACTCATTCACCAGCTGTGTATTGTGCTAGAGTCTTGGAGATAGAACAAAGATTAAAGTAGTCTTGGTTCTGGTTTTGTGGCCCTTACAGTCTGTTGAGAATGACAGACAATTTGAAATTCATATTTTTTGGGGTGACTCTTTATGTGTCAGTGATTTGAGTATTGGAGATGAGCAGTTTTTAAAACAAAGTTCTTTTCTCAGTGACATTAGTTGGGAAGGAATACTAAACATGTTCAGATCATGAATTTTAGATTTTATGGAGGAAATTTTAGATTTTATGGGGAAAATTAAAATAGGATGATATTATCAAAGCGATCTCATGAAAAATCTAACATTTCCGATAACGTGGGATTGCCACTTTGGAAAGAGCTGTCCTCATGAGATTCAGAGAAAGCACATTCTAGGGGCGTTAGTATGGTATGATTGAATAGGCCCACATGTATAAGGACATGGTAAGAAATTGGGTCTTAAGTACAAAGGGAAGTTATGAGAACATTTTAAAGAAAGGAATGACAGATCAGATTTTTTTTAGAAACATTACTTCTGGCCATATTACATAATGTCTCACTTAGTTGAAGATAGGGAAGCCAGTTAATTAAGGAGTCCTACTCAGTAAACTAGACAAATAGTAATAGGGTCTCAAACCGGTTGAGGCTGGGTGGGGTGGGGTAGGAGGATGGAGCTAGGTGGAGAGATTTGCCAGGTAATACTTCTATAGTCTTAGAGCATAAATTGATATTTTCCTGGTATCTAGTCACTTAGTTCTACTTTTTCTAGAAATTTTTCCTGGTTTTTCTAGGAAATAATATCCTTTATGGATAATGATAATATTTCTTTAATGCATTTATTTCATTTTCATTGCATGTTTTGTTGGCTGATATGTTTAGAACAATGTTAAATGATGATGTTGGTGGATGTTCTTGTTTTGTTTCTGGTTTTAATGGGAATATCCATAGTGTTTTAAGTTGGCCTTTTGAGTTAGATGTTCTTTATATAGAAAGGTAGTATCTCTGTTTTTAACTCTTAAAGATTTTGAATTAGAAATCACTCTTGAATCTCATCAAATAGACTTTGGGGGCATTTATTTAATATGATCATATAGTTTTTGTCATTTTGGTATGTTGATGACTTATATTAATGAATGTTGCAACATTAAACTCTCTACTCCTAGAATCAGTTAGATTCATTTTTAAAAATTGTTTTTAAGCAGTTCATTGTTTATTTGCATTTGTGTAGACTTGAATTATAAGGGTTTGAAATAGCTGATCTAATTAAAGACTCACTTTGTTTTCAAAATTTGAAATAATACACATACTAAGAGCACCCCCCCACCCCAAAATCACCAAATTGCAAAATTTCGAAATGGGCAGTCTCAGTTATAAGCTACTTATGCTTTTGTCATATGCAGTGTCCCTTTCTCTGGTAAATAGACACACTATCATCCTTTGTTAGTGTTCCGGAATGCCCAGGGTTCTTTACTAGCACCATGCTGACAGTCTACTGACTGTTGTAACCTTCATGTTGGTCATGTTTTCTCTTGGGCACTCATTAAGTGTTAGTGTTAAACTAGTGTTGAAAACATGTTCAAGTCTCAGTAACTCTGGGACCAAATTTAAATCTGATTGAGATTTAAACCACCACCATGAGTAAGGGTCCTCTTTGAAAAATTAGAACTAATGCCAGCAAAACAAAGACTAATATCAAAGAAAAACTATCGTACAGTGATAGCTGAAGTATGCCATCTAACCATGGATCCTCCCTGGGAATGCATTTCTCTTAAAATGTGACTGTCCTGTTGGTCTTTTAGAATTTGACTGACTTATCTATTATTCAGGGAAGTTTACATGTTTATATAGGTGAAATAGGTGTTTTGGGCTATTGGACAAATAATGACATTGGGATTTTGCTAGCTCTGCAAAGTAAATAGGAGGGTTGTATGTATTTTTCTGTGCATTAAGCAGTTACAGCTGGGAATGACTTGATCCAAGAAAGATTCAAAGAGTGTGCTTGTGAAATTTGAGTTCAGAGCCCTGTTTGGAAATGATTTCTCAATAATTGTCAGTTTCATGATTACTAGTATGCTACCCATTTTTAAGTTTAAGCAACTTTATAAAATTTTAAATTTTGTTTTAAATTGTATTTCTCCTTTTGTTATTTGCTAAATTTTAGTAATTTGTACTCTTCCAGAATTTTTTTTTGTTTTTAAAAAATGATTTAAAATAAGAGTTTTAATAGAAATCTCTTTTCAATTAATTATACTACTTTTAAGAAATTTGCTTTCTCTTAGTTCTGCCACTTTTTTACTTCATTAGTCTTGTTAAAGATATGCCTTTTCCCTTCAGAAAACTAATGTTTTATCAGTGTGATTTTGATATAAAATGCATTCATTTCTTATATTATTTGCTTTTTTTCTAGATTTTTTTCCTCTTTTTATGTGATGCTTATTTTTTGTATGTATGCATTTGTCTATGTTGAAGGCTTTTGAGTTTTCCCTAAGTTCAAAATGTTAACATCCCAGCCATTTTTATATGTAGTAGCCTTGTTTTCTAAGTAGTTTATTGTTACGTTTTAAATTTTTGATTCAGCAATTAAGAATACTTAAAAATTTGTGTGTGCTTGGCTTTTTTGTTTTAAAAATTTTTGCCACTTGTAGGATTTTTACATTATGGGGAAAAAACATGGTTATATAATTTTGCTTTTGCTTTTTAGAATTTATTGAAGTTTTAGAACCTAGCATCCTTAAAACATGTTCTATGGATGTTTTAAGTGAATGTGAATTCAGTTTGCTTGTGACAGAGGTGAATATGTATTTATCACTAAATTTAATTATATTATTGAGATTTTAATTTTCTTTTTGTGTTATAAACATCGTAGAATAATAGTGTTATTTCTCTCAATTTTGTCAAGAGCTTTGCTTTGTATATTTTGATACGGCTTAGTAAATAATACTTGTGTTACGTACAATTTCTAAGAAAGATTTACTAAAGTTGTTTTTGTTCTATTTTCTGCCTTGAATTTTACTTTCTTTGATAGTAAGAGTATTTCTTTTCTTTTTGTTTATACTTGCTTGCTAAATTTCCTTATTTTTAACTTTTACATATACTTTTTTAGTTGTCTCTCAAATAGCAACAGATCTTGATATTTTATATTTCAACCCTTTTAGAGAGACTTTGCATTTTAATAGGGTCTAATCCATTTACTTTTATGTTAATTACTGGCTGGAGTCTGCTGTGATCATGTTTTATGTTTTCTCACTGATTTCTGTTTTCTAAATGGACTGTAATTTCCTGTCTTTAATTTTCTTAGTGATTTAGAAAATATACATCCTGTTGTAAACTTTGCAAATAATTATGGCATTATTTAGGATCCATTCAGGAGAAAGAAATTATAACAGGAATTGAACAAGGATGATCAGGATGAAGAATTATTATCCGGTAATAGAGAATTAACTACTAAGAGAGGAAAGAAATGTCTAAAGAATACAGTAAAAGGAGATGTAGGAAGCAACCACCACCTGTAGACTGGGAGAGAAACTGAGGAAGGAACAGGTTTGGAAGAGCCCTTCCCCTCCCCACACACCTGAGACTTGCATCTCTTTGAAGAAGGTGTGGATGGAAAAGTTTGTTGAGGTGCCAAGGTCTGGTGTGGCAGCAGGGTGCCAACCAAGGACACTTGCTAGGAAGTCACTTGCTGGGGTGATAATGACACTTGGGGGAAAACCACTTGAGAGGGCACCTGCAAAACTCTGGAGGGCAAGTGCCGTTGGGTGTTCCGCACAGAGAATCCTCCCCACAGAGAATCACAGCGGAGAATCCTCATGCTGGCAAGGAAGCCACGTGCAGACAGGGAAGAGTGCCAGAACCAGGAGAAGCAAAGCCCCTTCCAGTTGTGTTCCTCAGTGCTTGCAATGTGTCCACTGGCACTGTGGTGGGCATGTCCCCCAAGAGTTTACGTGTGGAAACCTAATTCCCATTACAACACTGTCAAGAGTGTAACTTCGGAGAGATGATCAGATCTGCCCTCATGAGTGGATTAGTGCTGTTTTTAAAGGAGCGGGGTCATGTGAACAAGGATGCGGTTGGCCTCCTTCTCTCATGCATGTGCTGTCTTGCCCTTCTATCTTCTACCATGGTATGTGACCAGTAAGAAGACCCTTGCCAGGTGTGGGCACCTTGACCTTGTACTTCCTGGCCTCCACAACTGTAAGAAATACATTTCTGTTCTTCATGAATTACCCCATGTTGGGTATTCTGTTAAAGCAGCACAAAACAGACTTCTTTTGCAAAAATATTTCTAAGTTACAACTCCAGTATCACAAAACAGAGGATAAGGATGAATCTTGAGCTGGCACAATGACCATTATCTTACATAACCACTCTTTAGCCTGAAGTGTCTTGACTTTTGAATGGTTTGAAAATATACCTTAGATGATTTCAATCCTTTAAAATTGGTTGAAACTGTTTTATGGTCCAACATACGTTTTGTCTTGGTAACTGTTCCTTGTGTGTATTCTGCATCTGTAATGTTCTGTAGGTACCAATAAGGTCAAATTGAGCCATATAATCCAAGTCTTCTATATTAATAGCTTTTTCTCGACTGGTTCTTTAAATTGCTGAGGGAGGTATATTGAAATCATTAACTCTGTATTTGCGTAGTCCTCAGCTCTGTCAATTTTGGCTTCATCTATTTAGCAGTTTTGTTACTGTCTGCACACACATTAAGGATTATTATGTTATGAGGAATTATCCCCTTTGCTATTATAAAATATTCTTCATAGCTGGCATCATCCTCTGTCCTGTAGCCTGTTTTGCACAATATAGCTCGCTCATTCTTTTGCTTTTCACCTTTCTATGTTACAGTGGGTTTTGAAATTTTTTTTTAAATTTTTGTAGTTGTAGACGGACACCATACATTTATTTTATTTGTTATACATGATGGCAGAATACAATTCATTTCATATTACACATACCGAGCACAATTTTTCAAGAC
This sequence comes from Marmota monax, assembly GCF_021218885.2. NCBI lineage: Eukaryota > Metazoa > Chordata > Mammalia > Rodentia > Sciuridae > Marmota > Marmota monax. The sequence continues at coordinate 2,007,570 of NW_026694837.1, read as the reverse complement.
ACTGGTTGTACACAAAGTATTTTTACACCATTCATGTCTTATACATGTACTTAGGGTAATCATTTCTAACTCATTCTACCATCATTCGTACCTCCTTACCCCCTCCTTTCCCTTCCTACCCCTTTGCCCTATCTAAAGTTCCTCCATTCCTCCCATGCTCCCCCTGCCCAGTCGCCATTATGCATCTTCATCCTTATATCAAAGAAAACATTTGGCCTTTGGTTTTTTGGGATTGGCTTGCTTTGCTTAGCATTATGTTCTCCAACTTCATCCATTTACCTGCAAATGTCATGATTTTATTTTTTTAATGCTGAGTAATGTTCCTTTGTGAATATATACTAAAGTTTCCCTATCCATTCATCTACTGAAGGGCAACTAGGTTGGTTGCACAATTTAGCTATTGTGAATTGTGCTGCTATAAACATTAATGTGGCTGTGTCCCTGTAGTATGCCGTTTTTAAGTCCTTTGGGTATAAACCAAGGAGTGGGAAAGCCAGGTCAAATGGTGGTCCCATTCCAAGTTTTCCAAGGAATCTCCATACTGCTTTCCTGATTGGCTGCACCAATTTGCAGTCCCACCAGCAATGTATGAGTGTATTTTTCCCCGAACATCCTCGCCAACACTTATTGTTGTTTGTATTAATAGCTACCATTCTGACTGGCTTGAGATGAAATCTTAGAGTAGTTTTGATTTGCATTTCTCTAATTGCTAGAGATGTTGAACATTTTTTCATGTTTGTTGATTGATTGTATATCATCTTCCGAGAAGTGTCTGTTCAGTTTCTTGGTCCATTTACTGTTTGGGTTATTTGTTTTATTGGTGTTAAGGTTTTTGAGTGCTTTATATATCCTAGGATTAGTGCTGTATCTGTTGTGCTGTGGAAAAGATTTGTTCCCATTCTGTAGGCTCTCTATTCACATCATTGATTGTTTCTTTTGCTGAGAAGAACCTTTTTAGTTTGAATCCATCCCATTTATTTATTCTTGGTTTTAATTCTTGTGCTACAGGAATTTTATTAAGGAAATTGGGGCCTAATCCGACATGATGGAGATTTGGGCCTACTATTTCTTCCATTAGGTGCAAGGTCTCTGGTTTAATTTCTAGGTCCTTGATCTACTTTGAGTTGAGTTTTGTGCATGGTGGGAGATATAGGTTTAAATTCATTTTGTTACATGTGGATTTCCAGTTTTCCCAGCACCATTTGTTGAAGAGGCTATCTTTTCTCTAATGTACGGTTTTGGTGCCTTTGTCTAATATAAGATAAGTGAAGTTATGTGGGTTAGACTCTTGTGTCCTCTATTCTGTACCATTGGTCTACAGGTCTATTTTGGTGCCAATACTATGCCATTTTTGTTACTATTGTTCTGTAGTATAGTTTAAGGTCTGGTATTGTGATGTCACCTACTTCACTCTTCTTGCTAAGGATTGCTTTGGCTATTCTGGATCTCTTATTTTTCCAGATGAATTTCATAATTGCTTTTTCTGTTTCTATAAGGAATGCCATTGGGATTTTGATTGGGATTGCATTGAATCTATAGTGCTTTTGTACGGTCATTTTGACAATATTAATTCTGCCTAACCAAGAACAAGGTAGATCTTTCCATCTTCTAAGATCTTCTTTAATTTCTTTCTTTAGCGTGTTGTAGTTTTCATTGTAGAGGTCTTTCACCTCTTTTGTTAAATTTATTCCAAGTATTTTATTTTTTGAGGCTATTGTAAATGGGGTGGTTTTCCTAGTTTCACTTTCAGCAGATTTGTCACTGATGTACAGAAATGCCTTTGATTTATGGGTGTTGATTTTATATCCATCTACTTTGCTGAATTCATTTCTTAGTCCTAGGAGATTTCTGGTGGAATGTTTTGGGTCTTTTAGATATAGAATCATATTGTCTGCAAATAGTGATAATTTGAGTTCTTCTTTTCTCATCCGTATCCCTTTAATTTCTTTCATCTAATTGATTGCTCTGGCTAGAGTTTCAATAACTATGTTAAATAGAAGTGGTGATAGAGCATCCCTGTTTTGTTCCAGTTTTTAGAGGGAGTGCTTTAAATTTTTCTCCATTTAGAATGATATTGGCCTGGGGCTTAGCATAGGTAGCCTTTACAATGTTGAGTTACGTTCCTGTTATCCCAACTTTTTCAAGCGTTTTGAACATGAAGGGATGCTGTTTTTTTGTCAAATGCTTTCTCAGCATCTTCAATAGATCATCTCAATGATGATCATATGATTTTTATCTTTGAGTCTATTGATGTGATGAATTACATTTATTGATTTTCATATGTGAACCAACCTTTCATTCCTGGGATGAATCCTACTTCATCATGATGCACTATCTTTTTGATATATTTTTGTATTTGATTTGCCAGAATTTTATTGAGAAGTTTTGCATCTATATTCGTTAGAGATGTTGGTCTGAAGTTTTCTTTCCTTCGAAGATTTGCTTTGTGGCATAACATATGTTCTATTTTAGAGAAGATCCATGTGCTGCTGAGAAGAAAGTGTATTTGCTCGTTGATGGATAATATACTCTTTCTGTCAGTTAAGTCTTAAGTTATTGATTGTATTATTGAGTTCTGTAGTTTCTTTGTTTAGCTTTTGTTTGGTAGATTTATCTAGTGGTGAAAGAAGTGAGTTAAAGTCACCCAGAATTATTGTGTTGTGATCTCTTTGACTCTTGAACTTGAGAAGAGTTTGATTGATGAACGTAGATACTCCATTGTTTGGGTATATATATTTATAACTGTTATGTCTTGTTGATGTATGTTTCTGTTAAGCAGTATGAAATGTTCATCCTTATCCCTTTTGATTAATTTTGGCTTGAAGTCTACTTTATTTGATATGAAGATGGAAACCCCTGCTTACTTATGTCGGCCATATGAATGGTATATTTATATTTTATCACCTTCAGTCTGTGGGTGTCTTTTCCTACGAGATGAATCTTTTGAAGGCAGCATATTGTTGGGTCTTGTTTTAAAAATCCAATCTACCAGCCTATGTCTTTTGATTGGTGAGTTTAAGCCATTAACATTTAGGGTTATATTGAGAGATGATTGTATTACTGGTCATTTTTGTTTATTTTTGATATTTAGTGCTTGACTTGGTTTCTCCTTTGGTTGGCTTTTCTTTTATTGTAGTTCATCCCTTTGCAGATTTTCGTTGTTTTTCATTTCCTTCTCATGGAATATTTTGCCAAGAATGTTCTACAAGAAGTGCAGGCTTTCTTGTTGTAAATTCTTTTAGCTTTTGTTTATCATGGAAGGTTTTTATTTCATCATCAAATTTGAAGCTTAATTTTGCTGGATATAAGATACTTGGTTGGCATCCATTATCTTTTAGAGCTTGATATATGTTGTTCCAGGATCTCCTAGCTTTGAGAGTCTGGGTTGAAAAATCTGTTGAGCTCCGAATTGGTCTTCCTTTATATCTGATTTTTCTCTCTTGTGGCCTTTAAAATTCTATCCTTATTCTGTATGCTAGGCATTTTCATTATAATGTGTTTTGGTATAGATCTGTTGTAATTTTGTACATTTGGTATCCTATAGGGTTCTTGTATTTGATTTTCCAATTCATTCTTCATGCTTAGGAAATTTTCTGATATTATTTCATTGAAGATATTGCGTATTCCTTTTGAATCTCTGAACCTTCCTGTGTCCCAATAAATCTTAAATTTGGTCTTTCGATGGTATCCTATAATTCTTGGATGTTCTGTTCGTGCTTTCTTACCATCTTCACTGTGAGGTCAACTTTATTTTCAAGATTGTATTTTGAAAATAATTTTCAATATTGAAATAAAAACTTTATTTTCAGTATTATATTTTGTCTTCATTGTCTGAGGTTCTGTCTTCTTTTTTTAATTAAAAAATTTTTTTTAACTTGTTTATAGACCTTTATTTATTTATTTATATGTGGTCCTGAGACTTGAACCCATTGCCTCACACATGCCAGGCTAGTGTGCTACCACTGGGCCCCAGCCCCAGCCCCAGCCCTGAGGTTCTGTCTTCTAAGTGGTCCAGTCTATTGGGGATGCTATCTATTGAGTTTTTAAATTGGCTTATTGTTTCTTTCATTTCAAGAATTTGTTTGTTTTTTTCAGTATCTCTTTCAGTATTCTCTTTCTTGAAGTAATCTTTTGCAACCTGTATTTGCTCTCATCTCTTTGTTGGTATGATTGATTTTTGCCTGTATCAGCTCACTTAGATGATTATTTAATTCCCAAATCATTTTAGTTATGTATATTCTGAACTCCTTCTCTGACATTTCACCTACTTTGCTATCTATAGATTCTATTGTTTTAGTGTCTTGATTTGTTTAGGGCTCTTTCCTCCCTTGTTTTTTCATGTCTATCTTCCTCTCTTTCAGTGTTGATCTGAGGTATTACAGCTTCTGCCCTATTATCTTATAGTGTGCCTACAGGTTACCAATATTTCACTTTTAAGGGAGAGTTCAATATTGTAGCACTCAATGTAACCATATGTGCAGCCATATATCAGTTAGCTTCTATTTTTGCATTTATAGTTTTGTCACTGTAAATAGAAATTATGAGTTTGGTTATCTTCAACCATATAATCAATAGATTTGTGTAATGGTTTACAGTTTCTGATGGTGGAAGGGGGGACTGGGGTGTTGGCTGAGATGTTTATTAGGTAGGATGTAAGAATATGGAGGTATTAGATTTCATGACTAGTGAGAGGGTAATCATAGGATCTGGCTATTAGTAGGAGAAACAACAGTTAGGCAACCCTATGCAAGACTCCCTGTTACCTCAGCCACAGGCTACCTCTGTTAGCACCCCTAGTAGAGAAACCTCTGTTGATGTCTTACCAGGTCCTTATTGTTGTCTCTTGATAGAAGCAGTGATATCCCAGTTTCATGGCAGTGGCAGCCTCAAGCCTGTATGTTTCCTGATGTTGGGCTATGGAGCCGCGCTTTGGTGAATAAGGAACCCCAGGGTAGGGTGGCTCTGCCCCAGAACTCTGGGCAGTGGTGGCACGGGACAGGGGGGTGGGTGGGCTCTGCCTTTGGATCTGCGGGAGGCTCTGTTCTTAATAGGGTTACTCCTTTCTCTGTTCATTTTGTATACATTCTATTGTGTGTGTGTTTTTTTTTAAGTTCACTGATCTTTTTTTCTGCATTGTCAACTTTTTGTGCAGTATTGTTAATCCTTCCTAGTGTAATTTTAATTTCAAATATTGTGGTTTTCTTTGTTAGCAATTCTAGTATGTTCTTTTTTTACATTAATTTTCATTATATTCACATTTTCCTTTACATCTTCAACTCTAGGGCTTCAAAAGCCCCAGCATACTGTTCATCAATCCCAAAGAAAACTTGGAGGACTCACTGTGAGGGTTTGGACATTTTATTACATACTCCTTGGTGGCAGCAGACTGGGACAATGTGAGGTGCTCATCGAGCCTACAGCTTGGGGAATGTAAATGACACAGGTTGCATGCCTACTGTACAGATGGGTTTCTTCAGCTGTCTTATGAGTACATGCCTTTCTTTCACAACCACGGTGGTTTGGTTCATCTCACCCAAAAATTGGAGATAAGGGGAGTGGCCAGTTTCACTCCTTTTGTCCTGCTGGCACATTATTGGGAGTCCTTCTTAGTCCCCTTCAGGAACAGCAAGTCTAGGCACTGACTGGTGTCGGACCCCAACACATCCTTGAGCATGTACAACATATTTATAATAGATGTTTTAACAACCTTTACTGCTAGTTCCATCATGTGTCATTTCCGGGTCTGATTCTGTTGACTGATAGTTCTCTTGGTTTTTGGTCATTTTCCAGTTCCTTTGCAGCCTAGTACTTAGCAAAGGCGGTATATGTGGTAAATGTTACATTGCTGGTCCTTTTGTTCCTTTAAATTACATTGTGGAGGGCTGGGATTGTGGCTCGGCAGTGGAGCGCTCGCCTCGCACGGGCAGGACTCGGGTTCGATCCTCAGCACCACATAAAAATAAAGGCATTGTATTGTGCCCACCTACACCAAATAAATAAATAAATAAATAAGTATTTTTAAAAAAATTACACTGGGTTTTGTTTGTAGTAATTTGCTTGAAGAATAGCTTAATCCTTCTGAGGCTTGTTTTCAAGTAAGCTCCAGTGAGTGCACATTGGTTCTGTAAGTACTGTCTGTGGTTGCCTTCACCCAACTACAGCAGAACTGTATAGTTGGGACAGAGACCAGGTGGCCTGCAAAGCCTGAAATGCTGTTTCAGAGAGGAGACTGTCCTTGTTCTAATAAGTGCTCACTGTTGTGATTTTGAAATGAATTTATGGCTAAGTATTTTTTAAAATTTATTTTGTAGTTATAGATGGACAACATGCCTTTATTTTACTTGCTTATTTTTATATGGTGCTGAGGATAGAACCCAGTGCCTCATACAAGCTAGGTAAGTGCTTTGCTACTGAGCTACAGCTCCAGCCCCAGAGCTAAGTACTTTTAAGCTTTCTCAATTTTAATTTCCACTACAGTAAATATCAATAGATAAGACCCACAAAAATAAAAAAGATTTTGAGTCCCCCATTTTTAAGTGCATAGAGATTCTGAGACCAAAAGCTTTGAGAAATGCTGACTTAGATGAAATTTGCTGGATGAAATTAACATCTCCTGCCCACAGATTGAAGCCTTGTTCCAGATCAGAAGTGTGCCTGCCCTCCTCATCCCTCCAGCCTTATCTCCGTGTCTGGAATGGGGTGGTGTGGCTGAGTCTTCTGTGTGCCCTGAGTTCTGTCCTTTTCTTCCTCTCTTGTTCTCTGATTCTGAGGCTTTTCAACTTGACTAAGCAACAGAAGTGACCAGTAAGATTTTGTTATTTGGATTTTGTTCATTTGTTCTATCTTGGCCCTAGAAAGGTATGCAAAGTAGAGTCATGAGGAAACTAAGTACTCAGTGAAACACAATCTTGTTTGCAGATGAAGTGACTGAACTCATGAGGGTCAGGATTTGCCCAAATGATGAAGTTGGTGTTCAAGCTGAATTAAGTCTAGGTTTTGTTTTTTCACTACATTCCACTGCCACAGCACCTGAACTCTCAAGCCAGACCAAGCCAGAGCACTTCTTAGTCTTCTTTTTTTTTTAATTAATTAACTCATTTTAATTAGGTATATATGACAGCAAGTACATTTTGATTCATTGTACACAATTGCAGCACAACTTTTCATTTCTCTGATTGTACACAATGTAGCCTTGCACCACAGGTGCAGTCATACATGTACCTAGGGTAATGATATCCTCCTCATTCCACCATCTTTCCTGCCTCCATGTCCCCTCCTCTCCCTCTCTCCCCTTTGCCCAATCATAATTTCTCCATTTTTCCCATGCCCCCCCCCCCATTGTTATGGATCAGCATCCACTTATCAGAGAGAACATTCGGCCTTTGGTTTTTTGGGATTAGCTTACTTTGCTTAGCATGGTGTTCTCCAGCTCCATCATTTACCTGCAAATGCTATAATTTTATTCTCTTTTAATGCTGAGTAATATTCCATTGTGTGTATATACCACAATTTCTTTATACATTCATCTACTGAATGGCATCTAGTTTGCTTTCACAGTTTAGTAATTGTGAATTGAGCTGTGTTACTATAGTATGCTGATTGTAAGTCCTTTGGGTATAGACTGAGGAGTGGGATAGCTGGGTCAAATGGTGGTTCCATTCCAGGTTTTCTAAGGAATTTCCGTACTGCTTGGTTGCACTAATTGCAGTCCCCACCAGCAATGTATGAGTGTGCCTTTCCCTTCACATCCTCGCCAACATTTATTGTTGTCTGTATTCTTTACAACTGTCATTCTGACTGGCTTGAGATGGAATCTTAGAGTAGTTTTGATTTGCATTTCTCTAATTGCTAGAGATGTTGAACATTTTTTCATATATTTGTTGATTGAATGTATATCTCTTCTAAGAAGTGTCTGTTCAGCTCCTTAGCTCACTTATTGATTGGGTTATTTGGTTTTTTGGTGTTGTGTTTTTTGAGTTCTTTATATATCCTGGAGATTAGTGCTATGATGTGTGTGTGGCAAAAATATGCTCCCATTCTGTAGGCTCTTTTTCACCTTATTGATTATTTCTTTTGCTGAGGAGAAGCTTTTTAGTTTGAATCCATCCCATTTATTAATTTTTGATTTTATTTCTTGTGCTGTAGGAGTCTCGTTAAGGAAGTCGGGGGCCTAATCTGACGTGATAAAGATTTGGGCCTACTTTTTCCTCTGTTAGAAGCAGGGTCTCTGGTCTAATTCCTAGGTCCTTGATCCACTTTCAGTTGAGTTTTGTGCATGGTGAGAGATAGGGGCTTATTTTCATTTTGCTGCATATGGTTTTCCAGTTCTCCCAGCACCATTTGCTGAATGGTGGCAGTGGCTGTTATGAGTGGACTCAGCCCAGGAGTTTTAGGGCCTGGAGGCCCAGAGCCATCAGGCCCTGTGACCAACTTGTGGGGAGTTAGGAACAGGCAGCTTGAGGATAGCATCCAAGTTTCTGGACTATGCGGGAAATAACTCTGTCTCTATATCAATAAGTACAGTCTTTTCTCCACTGTATGTTTTTGGCACCACCTTTGTCTAGTATAAGATAACTGTATTTATGTGGGTTTATCTCTGCAGAGCACTTCTTAATCTTTACATAAAACAGCCATTTATTCTACTTAGTAACCCTAAGGGACTTGTCTCCCTGAAAATTGACATAAACTGAAGTTTTGGAGGAATCATGACTCATCATGGCGGTTCTTCCTATATCTTGTACTGATCTCCTTGAAACTGAATTCATGAAAGAGCAGTTAGCAATAGTCATCCTTTCCCTCCAAGCATTACCCGATGTCTTCCCACCCCCACTTCTCCTGAGACCTGGGGAGAATTCTGCCGGCCTCTGTTCTGCTTTCTGAATCTTCTTGAAACCCAGCTGTGAACCCGCACCCTAGGTTTGGGAGACCCCTGCCCATCAGCTATAGCTGACTGGTATTGGTTTCTGTAACTTGGAACTGAACCATTTAGCTGATGCAAAGATCATAGACTAAAAAAAAAAAATGATGGAAAACTTTATTGAGGGGACAGGAAGGAGAGTTTCCAGCAGAGGTGTAAGAAGAAGGAGGTTGGCATGGGGCAGAGGACTGCCGGAGGCCAGGTTAGGGTGGGCAGAGAGGCAAGGAAGACCTGAACCAGGGCGGCTGCTGCCATGGGAAAGAGTTGCTGACAGGTTTGAGAGGTGTTAAGACGAAGGCGACCAACTTGTGGGGAGTTAGGAACAGGCAGCTTGCGGATAGCATCCAAATTTCTGGACTATGCGGGAAATAACAGGAAGAAGATTTTGTATTATATCTCAAAGCTGGTCTCAGGGCTTCAGGCCTATGTTTGGATGAGTTCTGGCAACTTCGGGGAGGTCTGCTGATTGCTGGTTGCAGTGAGCAAGTTTACAAAACAGGGTGGAAATAATGTCTTGAAGGAGACAGACTGCAAGATGCTCATTTCAAGGGAACCTAGCCTTCTGCAGGCAGAGGCAGATCTGGGAGTCGGGGCAGTGGCTGTTATGAGTGGACTCTGCCCATGAGCTTTAGGGCCTGGAGGCCCAAAACCATCAGGCCCTGCTGACGGGGAAGCTGAAATTTAATGCGACTCCCAGGATGGTGTGCATGCACATTTAAGTTTGGGAAATATTGCTGGGCCTCACCCAGGAGCTGCCTTGTGCATGAAGAAGCAGCTTGGATTTCAGCTGGCCGCCCGCTGCTCTCAAAGAGTCTTGATTAATAGTCTCCTTTCTTCAGAGGCCTTCCTGCTCCAAAGGTTCCGCCTCCTTCGATCACTCATTATATTAACAATTTGTCCGTTATTTGGAACCAGTGGAAAAAAGCCTTCTCTTAACATGCCCTGAAGCTCATGGGGCATATGTGCTAACTTACTCAAACCAACCTGATACTTATTGAATTTCCCTGCATAGTCCACTCCAAAGAGTTTTTAAAAAGCAATTTTCTGAAAACTTTGGATAGGCCATTTGTTGTACTAAGACTTTCTCCCCAGAGGGCTTTGTGATTATAACTGAAATGAGAAAGCTCTGTTATTAGAAATAATATTTGGCCCTAGAAAACTTTACAGAAGTTGGGTGGAAGGAGGACTCTAGAAAAGGCGGGGGGAGCTTGGGGGTGGGAGAACAAGGGCCCTCGCTGTGTCCACAGTTGCCATTTTTGTGCTTTGATAAAGAGGCCCAAGGGAAAAGAGAAGTTCAGAAAGGCCCTGGTTCTTCCAGAACTGTGCTGTCCATCCAGCACGGTCACCAGTAGCTACATGCAGTGATTCAAATTGAGATACCGTTAAGTATGCAGTTCCTCATTCACCCCAGCCACCTTCCACCAAGGCAGAAGTTTCTGTTGGACAGTCTGTTCTGGAAATTCATATAGGTTTGTGAGATATATTGGCCACTAAATTGTGGCAATCTGTTTCTAGTTCACAATTGCATTATACATGCCCAAAGAGGGCCTCAAAGTCTGAGCTGTCTTCCCTAGACATGAGTGGGCAAGTGTGTCATCCTGCTCCACCGGGCTTTGTAAACAGTTGATAAACAGCAGCATCTATGCCCGCTGCTTCTGTGGGAAGTGACAGGGAGCTGTGGGCATCTCCTGAGCCCAAAGCCAAAAGCCCCAGCTTCATTGGCTACCTTGAGTCACCCTGGACAGTCTGTAACCTCTTGGTCTTTTTACACAAAGATTGTCACCCACTACAGGTGGGCAGTGAGAAAAGGCAACTCTGCGTTGCACATGGGGCTTAGAAGATGAAGACGTTCATGAACCCTTATTTAAATAAAACAAGAAAAAAAAATGGCCTCCTGTCTTCGTACACTTTTGACTATATTTATGCTACCATCTCCTGATTTTATTTTAACTGGTTTGGAACTAACTCCGAAGCAGGCTGTTTTACGTAACAAAATCTTCATTGACAGCTCTGTGAGATGCTATTTTAAATACAAAGGTATTTGCATGCTTATATAGCTCCACATTCCATGTAAAGAAGGGTTTGTCCATACAAAACGTGTCTATATTTTTCCTACCTGAAATTCAAAGCACCTGCCCTGTGCAGTTTTTTTTTTTTTTTTTTTTTAATAAGGGGAAGCTTCTTTATCTTCCCATCTGCTGGTCATTACTGTTGATTTGTTGTCCTTGTATAAATAAAACAGCATTCCTTGTGTGGACTCTTATTTTTTTGCACTGTTTTTTGAAAGCTATTTCAATATACTTCAAACTCAGTTGAGATCGCATCTCATAGCTACTATGTGAACACAAGGGCAAACCTCCAAGGGATGAGATAAATGAGGAATGCCTAAGTTAGGATCAACAACTTTTTCCTTTTTTTTTTTGGCGGGGGTGGGGTGGGGTGGGAGGGGTAACCAGGCATTGAACCCAGGGGTGCTTAACCACTGAGCCACATCCCTAGCCCTTTTTTATATTTTATTTTGAGACAGGGTCTTGCTGAGCTGCTGAGGCTGGCTTTGAACTCACAATCCTCCTGCCTCAGCCTCCCAAGGCGCTGGGATGATAGGTGTGCCACCGCACCTGGCAAGGATTAACAGTTTAAGACAAGGTTAGGGTGGCGGCACGGTTCACCCAGATCTATGACGGCTCAGTGCTTGGTCTCGCCCCCACTGTGCCCTCAGTACCTGTGGAGGGGGAGGTTCCTGCCAGAGCCTAGCATCCTCTGGGGAATGTGCTGAGGAGCAAATTCACATCTAGGGATTGGATGGACAGGTGCACCAGCAACGCCAGGTATGGCCTGGTGGTAGCAAAGACTGGAACAGCCTTAATGTCCACCAGAGGGTTTAACTCTTAGCAACACCCACACAAGTAATACCACAGCCCTTCGCTCTTGCCCCTGGGGATGGGGGTACCCCCTAGTCATCCTGCTCCATGTTCCCTCACCAGGCCCTCATGGCTCTCTCCACTGTCCAAATCCTCCCGCCCCTGGTGCAGCCCTGTTCTGAGTCTGGCCGAGGTGCTCACAGTCAGTGGAGTGGAAAGAGCACGGGTTTTTGCAATCTGTGGAGCAAAGGGGCTGTGTGATCTTAAACAAATTGCTTCTCTTCTCTGAGCTTTAGTCCCTTTCCCTGTAAAGTGGGGCTCTCCTAGAGAGGTCTTGGGATGATTAAATGTCAGGTTTCTAGGGCTGTCCCTGGTGCCAATGGCAGGTGTTACTGCCACTTAATGCAGGCAGAAACAAAAAACAGAACCAAACAACTGTTCCTTTGCAGTTGCCTGCTACAGCTGACAATCCCAATAAATACACGGACTTCACAAATAAATAACCTACTTTTTTTTGTGTGTGTGTGTGTGTGTGTGATGCTGGGGATTGAGCCCAGGGGCACTTGACCATTAAGTGATATCCTCAGCCCTTTTTATTTTGTGGCAGGGTCTCACTAAGTTGGCCAGGTGACCTTGAACTCACCATCCTCCTGCCTGAGTCTTCCAAATGCCTGGAATTATAGGTGTGCCCTGCTGCATGGACTAAATTCCCCATTTCTTTCAGGAAAGTATTCCAAAGTACAAGCCCCAAACTTGCTACACCACGCCTAGCCTTGAGGGCTGCTTTGTAGTTTTTCGGAATAACTTCTACTCAGTGAACATTCTTAACACTCTTCCACAGCCCCCTTGCAAAGCTGAAATAAAAAAGCCATGTGTCAAGTCCTGGCCAGGGGGACAGAGGCAGGAATGTGTGGGAAGGTGTGTCCTTCCCTACCCTCGTTTCTGCAGGTCATGCTGTGGATGAGATGGCTGGCTCCACAGCACGGGGACACAAGGAAGCCAATCTGGAGAAGGCTCAGGTATGCAGTTGGCCCCTGGTAGTTCCCATGCACATTCATTTGGGGGATAAATTCATAATTCTTCAAAGTCATGCCAGCTTGGTGAGCAGTTCATGCCTCCAACCCTGAAGGAGCACTCCTCGTTTCAACAATAAAGTTGACATAAATGGGGACAGAACAGTGACTATGAAAGAGAAAAAAGCAGAGGTTGTGCTACTTTAATTCTGTCATTCTATATGACCTCTTGGAATTTCCGTTTGTATTCAAGATATAAACAGTGAAGCTGCAGAGGGTGAGTTGGGATATTCCCATTCCACAGCTGCAAATTTGGCTTAATGAGTTTTTAATATGTAAAAAGTGGGATGTGTTAAAACATGATTCAGTCTGAGTATCACATACGTTAAGGAGGGTGGTGGTGGTGGTGTATGTTGGGAAAACTGGGAAAATTGGACTATCCCAGGCAAATTGGGATATATTTTCAATGGCTGTCACCTCCTCTCCTGAATCCCCTTCTGCTTATCTCCTTGCTTGTCTCCTTCCCTCACACCATACATAAGAATAAATTCCAGTTGCTTTAAGAAACTAACACAAAAACCAAATCCTGAAACCATTAGAAAAATTAGGAGACCATCTGTAAGACCTCAGGTAGATAGGTGTTCTTGAATAAGGTTCCCAGTCCCCATCCCCTAATCTAAAGGGAAAGAATAAGTAGTTTGATTTCATTTTCAGGCTGGCAAAAGATACCACAAAAAAATGAAAAGACAAATGGCCTAAAAGAAAAAAGATAAAAAGAAATTTTTGCAGAGGAGGTGTTCTCCTTGGCTGATACACACAAGGAAAGATGCTCAACCACACAAGTGATCAGGGGAATCGAAATCAAAACATCGAGATGCCATTTCCATTCATCAGACCAAAAAATTAGCCTAAAAATATGGATGGTGAAGATAAAAAGAGAAACCGTGATCTCATACTCTGATGGTGGGAGAAAGTAACCCAGCAATCTAATAAAATGGAAGGTATTTGTGTCCTATGGCCCAACAATTCTATTTCAGCACTTATGCCCCAGAGGAACTTGTACAAAGTAGCACATGTTTGGAAACAACCTGAGTATCCATAAGGAGGGAAAGGACAACTAGAAAATGGGGGGGGGGTCACAAAAGGAGGTGCTATGCAGCAATAAAAAGGGATCACTGAGACAGGCATGGTGCCACATTTCTGTAATCCCAGCAACTTGGGAGGCTGAGGCAGGAGGATGGTGAGTTCAAAGCCAGCCTCAGCAACAGTGAAGTACTAAGCAACTCAGTGAGACCCTGTCTATAAATAAAATAAAAAATAGGGCTGGGGATGTGGCTCAGTGGTCGAGTGCCCCTGAGTTCAATCCCCAGTACCCCTCCCTCCAAAAAAAATCATTGAGAGAAGAAGAGCAGTAATATTTTTAGTAAGATGGCATTTATAAAAATCTTGCCAACAGGTAACACTTCATTGGGAGGGACAGGTCTTGGTACTCAAATATTTAACTAGAATTATAATGTAAATCATACAATCCAATAAATACGTCAAAGATTTTAAAATATATTCCTTTATTCTCTAAATTACAGCACAAATGGCTCATCAATTTAATCTTATAATATCCAAGTTATTTGTTAATTTTCTGTAAATGTCTGCATGACCTTTAGTGTAAATGGTACTGCCGTTTGGTTTGGGCCATGCTGTAATGTAGGGAAGGGCGGCAAACTCTCCCAGCCATGTGACCAGGTGGCTTGTAGCCTCAGTAAGTGGACAATCTGCCTGCATACCAATGATATTGTAAATGGCATTGACTTCCAGTGTCTGCTTTACTAACTGCAATTAAACATTTTCTAGACCTTATCAAGAATTTTGAAGTCTCCATATGTCCCATATTGGGTGACTAATGAAATAATTCCCTGAAGTATCTATTTAATTAGAGCCAGTCTAACCTTTTGGGTGGACGCAAGGAGCTGCTCATTGCTGGCCTCAGATTGCCTGAATCCTGACCTCTACCGCTGAGACTGTGGAAAAAGGAACCTACACCCCAGGTGACTTCTAGTGCCAGTCTGTTCTTATGAATACCTGGAATCCCTCCTTCTTTCTCATGGGTGCCCTGTGCTGTCAGGACTGGCAGCAGTAGACCAGGGCTGTCCTTCTCTGCCAGCCCACTTGCTCTTGCCTAGCTCAGAGGCTGCAGTTCCACATGTGGCCATGTGAGGGCGTCGCCAGGGAAGGGGCAGTTGGAGATGGTCACTTTCATGCCAGGATGTCCACACACTGAGGAGTCCGGGCTGCTGGGCCCAGGGGGCACACAGGGAATCTGACCCTCAGGAGTAATAGAGGGCTGATGAATACAGGGAATCCTTAGGGAGAGCACCCCAGGCCCTCTGGGGCCATAACCTAACTGCCCTAACTCCTCCCAGCCAGATGTTGCTGGATTGTAGTCAAGTGCAAAAGTTCTGGGGAAGGGCCCAGGTGGTGAGGGCTATTCACCAACTAGTACATAAGAAGTTCACTTTTTTTTGCTAATGAGTATAGCAGGGCATTATCAAAATAGACTGCTTGTCATGAAACCTATAATAAAGCCGAATAAGCAGGATTATATCAGTTCATGCTTCATAGTAAAAAAAATGAACAATTTTTTATCTCAGAGTGGTGTGAATATGCGTGATTATTGTCTTGAATTTAAAAACAGTCTAGGATTGGCCAAAACATTTTTGATTCTATTGCATGATATTAAAAAATCAGCATAAACAACAACAAATCTACTAAGGTATTATTTGGCACTGGTGACATTCTTTAGCAAAAGAACAAAGTGGGAGAATTTTACCTTCCCAACTCCTCACTCCGGTGTCTGTGCCCTGCCCCGCCCCCCACTGCCTTTTCTGCAGAATGAGGTGGGTTGTGGCACACAGCCCTCATCTCTCTTCTTTCCCAGTCCTCGGCTGTCTTGATTTTGCTTTGGGGACCAGAATTCTTCCTTCTTTGAAGATGTCCAAAGAACAGGCACATCCAAACTTTTGTTCTGTAATAGCAAAGACTTCATTGATTATGATGTTAACTGCTTTTCAAAAATAGCCAAAGTTAAGATGCTAGATTTACAAAGAATGAGTGGCCTGTAGGTTTTTTTTTTTTTAAACTGCAGTCTTTTTTTTTTTTTTAATTTCTTAGTTGTAGTTGGATATAATTCCTTTATTTAATTAATTTATTTTTATGTGATGCTGAGGATCGAGCTCAGCGCCTCGACGTTTGAGGCGAGCACTCCACTGCTGAGCCACAACCCCAGCCCTGGCCTATAGGTTTTTTAACACAAAGATAAACATGAAATTCAATTACCAGATTTGTTATTTTCTGACTAAATTATATTTTAAATTTAACCCATCCAAATTGAATAAATTAAATAACTAATTTATACATTGCTCTAGTTTAAAAAAGGATCAAGGATAATTATACCTAATGGGATATTCAGGGAGCAAAATAAAATACAAGTTAGAGTCATAAAATAATATTTGTTTCATTTCTCCACCTCCATGTTCCTTGTTAACAACAGCAAAGGTCCCTTTTCCTCACCTCTTCTTTTTTCTTTTATTCTTTTTTTTTTCCTTTTTTGCTACCAGGGATTGAACTCAGGGGCACTCAACCACTGAACCACATCTCCAGCCCTTTTTTATATTTTATTTAGAGACAGGGTCTCACTGAGTTGCTCAGGGCCTTGCTAAGTTACTAAGGCTGGCCTTGAACTCTGGGTCCTCCTGCCTCAGCCTCTCGCCACTGGGATTACAGGCGTGTGCCACCACATCCGGCTTTCTTTATTCTTTCTCATATCTCCTCATGGTTTGAATGTTTTCAAAATTGTACATTTTCTGCTTAAAGAAGAACCAGCGAGTGGTGGAGTTCTGAATGCAGAAATTGCGGTTGGACAGGTCACCTGGGTTGGGGTCCTTCTGGGGCTGCGTAGGCTGCTCTAGGTGGACAAGGAAAGTGGCAGGCCCCTAACCTGGGTGGTTGCAGAGCAGTGAGGGTGACGTCGGGGGTGGGGAGTGGGGCAATAGGGCTGTGTATGTCTTGGAGGTTCATGTGGGTTCCTGAAGCTGGAGGAGCGAGTCCTGCTGTCATGTCCCTTTCTGGACCCTGTAGGTGGTGAAGCAAGCAATGAGTGTCCTTGTTTTGATGACATGTACAGACAACTCTGTTGGGACAGTGGTGGCTCTTGTAGTCCTTTTATCAGAGGAGATATTTTCTAGGTGGCCCCGGTTGGTTGGAAGTCCCAAATCTTACTTTTGGGGACCTGTGTGCCGTCAACTCTGATATGACAGATCAGCAGCTTTGCAGCTTGGTTTTCCTGACCATTTCTTTCCTTTAGTCCTTTCCTGCCCGGTACCCCCAGGCACGTTCTCACAGCCACCCCCTCACCCCACCACACACCACCCAGCAGCTATTTAAAAAGGAAACCTGGGAACATCAGAAGACAATGCTCTGGTCTGAAGAATAAGATGGAAAGTGCCCTATCACCAGCGCCTACTGCATGCACAAGTCACCCCACTCACTCTTCACAACGACCCTGCAAGACTTTCCTTCCTCACTTAACCGATAAGGAAGTGAAGGCTTGGGGGTTTGGGAAGGCGCTGGCCTTTGGTCAAGTTCAGGGAGCCAGAGGCTCTCTAGTGGAGCTGGGCTTCAATGCACACTTGGTCAAGTCTCAACCCTAGGCCCTTCTTCCAGAGGGCACCCCTCCCAGCCTCAGGGCCCCTGGCTCCTAAGCCCACCCGGGAGCAGGCCCTCATCCCATGTGGGCCGCCTGGACTGCGGTGGGTGGCGGAGGAAGGGCTCTCTGGTCCCAGCTGCCCTTCTGCGGCTTGAACAGGAAAGAGACAAAGGTCCCATTTTAGAGCTGCTGTCTGTTTCCATGTCTCTAGTTGCTGAACCACCAGGAGGAAAAGCATTTGAGGTATTTCCATGGGAAATGGTAGCCAACAAAAGCGCCGCTGGGTGGTATTCTAGTTAATTGCAGGAAGGCAGGCAGCCCTCCAGGATATTACCTTTCTTGGGCTGGAAAGTGTTTCTTTGAAAAATGTTTTCGGTTCAGCCGAGGCCTCCTAAGTTTTCGCAGATTTGCTTGTTCATAACTAGGAAGAGAGTCACCAAGTCGGTCCTCCGGGGCAGGGAGGGGGTGAGGTGGAGGCAGCCTGGGGCAGGAGCAAACCACTCTGATGACAACTCTTTGCTAAATGATGGCTGGAAAACACTGGATTAGATTTCCCAGCCGGTATAAATTCCTAAAGGGGGCCAATTCCCTCGAGAGGCCTACCTCCCCCCAGACGGAAAGAGAATCTGCGACCCTGAACTTAATGTCTCATGCCCCTGCGGAGGGGAGAGGGCAGGAAATGAAGAGAAGTGATCGCTCTTCTTAAACACTTTTTTTTTTTTAACAAAAAAAAAAAAAAAAGAAAAAGAAAAGCATTTGTGAAGGTGCACGAACCCAAGCGTGTTACTCGCCACACTTTGGTTCTGCAGTGTTTTCGCCCTTTCAGAGGGTTTTTAATTCATGGCTGCAGGGAGGTGAGCCAGGTCTCTATCCATCTCTGCACCTGAGAGATGAGGACACTGAAGTTAAGTCACTTACATGGCAGGTCACCTCACTGGTGACATGTGGAACCTGTGCATTTGACCAGTCTGTCATGAAATGTGTTCCTGGGCACCTCCTCTGTGCCCAGTGCTCGGCCGTTGTCAAGGACGTGAAATGGCCCCTGGCTAGCTGAGGATGCACAGATGGCACTTGAGTGGGAGAGAACACAGTAGCTCAATGTGAGGGGTCCTTCAACTGGAGGGGAACACGGAGCTCTGGGCAGGGGAGATGAGGACGTGTTGGAGTGGAAAACAGGCACTGGGTAGCTGTGGTGTGAGGCTGAAGTGTGGGCAGTGGGTCAGTGATCTGCTGCTGGGTCAGTGCTCCTGAGGGACAGAACAGTGTGGGGACTACTGGCTCCTGCATAGGAGTTCACCATATCCTGTGTTCTGG
Source organism: Marmota monax (assembly GCF_021218885.2). Lineage (NCBI taxonomy): Eukaryota > Metazoa > Chordata > Mammalia > Rodentia > Sciuridae > Marmota > Marmota monax. The sequence continues at coordinate 1,988,766 of NW_026694837.1, read as the reverse complement.
TCCCCAGACAGAATGCTTTACTGTTGGTGATGATAAATTCCATATCTGCTAGTTGTTATGCCTTCAAATACAAAGGCACGGGAAGTTAAAAGTCCAGTGTCCATCTCCTTTTCTCCTGGACCACCCCCACCCCCATGAACACACCTAACAGTTTAGCACCCTGGGGTGTCTCTCTCCCTCTCTCTCTTAGTCCTTGATGGACCTTTATTCTACTCATTTATTTATGTGTGGTGCTGAGAATCCAACCCAGTGCCTCACATGCTAGGCAAGCGCTCAGCCCCAGCCCTAGGCTGTCTCTTTTTGGACATTCTTGTGAGTGGTCACCTGTGCGGGACTCTGCCCTGGCCCACCCTGCCCTGCCTTCCACCAATGGGCTCAGCCCTGCACTGCTGAGAAGTGTGTCTGGGATATTGAGTCCCCCACTGTTCAGGGTCAGCTACTGGTTGTGATCTGCTGCTGGGTCAGTGCTCCCGTCAAGTGGTTCCCTGTTCACAGTGGTCCTCTCTGGATCCCCATGACTATGTCCTCCCTTGACCCCTTCAGCTCTGGAGATGGTCACAGGCCCCTGGTGCTTTACGCTCCCTTTCAACTTGATAAATAAACCCTTTTAGTCAACTTTTCTCAAATCACCCCACCACGAGTTTTTTGGGAGCCTGATTAATAATAAGCACAGATTGTTTTATAATTTGCATCTGTGTGTAAAACTAGTTTTTTTTTTTTTTTTGAGGTCAGCATAGTATCCCATGTGAGTTATTTGTAGCATGAGGCCCCTGTTGGTCAGTACTGAGGCCTGGGTTCAGTTTTTCTCTCTGGTATCAAGGCATTCCCATGCACGGGCTCTTCCCTGAGTGGAGGCTGGAGTGGAGGTGCACAGGCTGGACTCAGGCTGGCCCGGAGCTCCCTGCGGCCACTTACCTCCTTCCAGTCTTGCTTCCCCATCTGTCCAACCGTGCTGCACACCGTGCAGAGCACCAGCCCTTGAGAGCCGCTGGGTAGCTGTGGTGTGAGGCTGAAGTGTGGGCAGCGGGCAGCCGGCCTCCTGGGGAGGCTGCTGAAGGCTCCATGTGTCTTTTGTGGTACACACTCACAGGCACATCCTAGCATACTCATGGACGGCAGAAATATTGCTTTCTAGAGGAAGCCCTGAGAGAAAACCAGCTGTTAGCATTAATTGAAAGAAAAAAAAAAAGATTCTGAGAAGGGATGGTTCTTAGAATGAAGTTTCATGTGATGTGTTCTTGGTTCATTTGGGGAAACCCTGAAGAGGAAACTTGTCACTGCAAGGCGGGGGCACATGCAGCTGCCCTTGGCCCCTCGGCTCTGGCCAGGTCCCTCCTGATTGTGCGACAAGGCCCGGCTCCTGAGGCACTGGACGTGACAGCCACTGGTCCTTTCCACTATAAGGACGCACAGCCCGCGGCCTCCTGTTAGCTGCTTCCTGGCCACTGGCTCCAGTGTCACAGAGTGGGACATGAGACTCTGGCCCAGGCAAGGACCAGGCAGCCTCCTCCCACCGTCCTCCAGGGGTCCGCAGCCAGGCACGGCGGCAGCCGGCAGGGGGCGCTGCTGCCCAGCACATGGGGCACCCACCAAATGGCTTTGTCCACCGGAGTCGTGGGCTTTGCCTTTCCAGCTGGTTTAGAAACTGACTGTTCTCTTCTCACTTCTGCCTCTTTCTCCTTCCCCCAAGAGGGCCCCATGTTGGTCTGCTGGGTTACATCCTCCTTTGCTGGACTCACCAGGAATCCCAGAGCTGCGGGTGTAGGGATGAAGGGTGGTGGGGACACAGCCCTTATGGACTTTATCATCCAGCAGAGAGATGGGTCAGCTGGAAGGGGAACTCACAGCATACGGCAACCCAGGACAAGTTGGCCATTCTAATTGGGTACCAGCCACTTTTCAGGCATTATCTCATTTAACCCACATTGGTGGTAGTATTACTGTTCCCACTGCAAAGAAGAAGAAACAAAGGGTCAGAGAAACAAAACAAGCTGCCCTAAACCTCAGGGTGGTGGGTGGGGAGGGCATCACTGACATTTTTAGACAGAATGGCCGAACCCATGTTCTCTCTGCTGCACCCCTGTGGGTCCAAACAGAGGCAGCTGTGGGTCGTGTGCATGGACAATTAGGGTGTGTGCTGTGGGGGCTGCCTGAGCTGGGGCAGCAGCCCAGGAGCTTCTTGAGGGTCTGAGTGAAGAGTACATCAGGGATATGCAGAGCACGGGCTGCAGAAAATACAAATGGGATTGGCTGAGGGGGCACTGGTGGGCTGACCAGGCTGGGAGGGAGGAAGCTCCTCCAAGAAGATCCAGGAGTGCACGCGCCTGCTTCACGGCCCAGATGTTTACCTAAAATATCTTTTAGCAGGAGAACCAACACCCAAGCCTGGTGAGCTCAAGCCCTGGGTGTGAGAACACAGGGGGAAGGTCCATCTGGCTGACCTGTGGCAGGGGTGGAGGGCAGGCAAAAGCAGATCCTAGTTGACATTCACTGGGGTCTCCCTTGGGGAGTGGCAAGGACGTCATCTGGACATCACAGCTCCTTAGGGGAGGGTGTGGGCTGCAGTGGAGGAGCTGGGCAAACACGTAACCAGAGCATGGAAACTAAACTGAGTGGTCCCCCAGGGGCCTAGATTCAGTTGGCAGAACCATCTCTTATCCGCTGGCCTGTCTCCCAGGCGGGGTACTGTGCTCAGGCTCCTGTTGCAGTGCTAAGCCTCAGCTCCCTAATCCCTGCCTGCAGAGCAGCCTGTGCAGCCGCGGGCAGACTTCTTAGCAAGTCACTGCACCCAGGATGAGTGACGAGCTTATCCAGATGGGCTGGTCCAGATGCCAAACTGTCTTCCCCTGGGATCTGCAGGTACCTGCTGGGCAAGGCTCCTGCTGCTTGCCCAGGTGGGAATTAGAGAAAAGTGCCCAGAATCCTTGGCAGCACAGTGTGGCAAATGGAATTCAGACTCCACGGGGGCCTCTTAACAGGTCCCATTGCTCAGTGCATAGACTGCACAACTGTACACCGAGGTGCTGCTGACAGAGGCTGGTTCTGTAAAGGACTGACAGCCCTGTGAGAGAGAATTCATCAGAAAGGAGGGAAGTCCCAGGTGTGAGTGGGTGCAGAGCGAGGCCAGAGGTATCTGCAAGCTGGGTGATGCACAGAGTGGTCACCTCCACCTGGAAGGTGCAGGCAGAAGCAGATCCTGGTTGACAGGAGAAGGTATTCAGGAAGAAAAGGAGGAAGGGCCTAGGGGCTGAAGGAATAACCTGTGCCCGGGTCTGGGCAGTAGAGTTGAGGTGGGGACTGCAGGGGACAGGGGGTGGTGTCAGAGGGAGTGGCCCGGCCTTTGGCAGGTGTTCTGTGGTTTAGGCCCAGGCCAGGTTGAGCCAGCCAGAGTGAAGGACAGGAGAGGAGGTGACTCTGCTTTTTCCTAGAGATTTATTCCCTCACCATATCCATGGTCTTCCCCCAAACTCCTATCAATAGTCCCAAGCCGTCTCCTGCCCATTGCTCCAGCTCCTGCTGGGAACCAGGGAGAGTTATTCTCAAGCGGAAATGTCCAGGAGGCTGCAGGAGCAAGCACAGCTGCTCACATGTGTCTGCTGGGATGACCCAGGGACAGGGTGGGCAATGGGAGCTGGGAAGGAGCAAGCCCCCACTCTTGGGTGGCCTGGGAGAACTTCTGCCCTGTGCACTGCCCTGGTGTGCGGCTAAGTCACATGCCTTCCCCTTGGCGTCCCTGTGGAAGGGTCCAGCCAGGACCCAGGGTGCAGACTGTTCTCATGCCATGATTATTTGTCTTCTGCCTGGCGGGTGGCAGCATCTCAAGAGACCGAGTCCTGCCTCTCACTCACATGTGCCAGAGTGTAGATCTAGGTTTGATTTGACGTAGCCAAAGAATTTAACTGTTTTTCTTTTAAGTTCTGTGTTCTGCTTTGGGAAGGTGTGGGAAAGATGCTGGAAGGGATCCCTTGACTGCTGTTAACGGGGAAGGGATGGCAGAGTGCAGACCATGGCCGGCAGGCATCCGCATCCCCCGGGCCAACCCCCATGCTGGGCTGTCCTAACAAGAACTTGAACTGAACCGAACCGTGACCCCCAAATTGGAAAACACTGCCCCGATTCACTGAACCCGAACCGAATCCAAATATTATTATTTTTGACTGAACTCTGAATTCAACTAATGTTTTCTCTTAAATACCTACCAAACCAGTTTGAACTAGACACAAACATATGTGTTTTCTAAAACTATTGAACCTGAACTTCAAAATAATCTCCTATCTGAGGTGAAGTGAGACTTTATTTACTTGGGAATATCCTATTCACAGCAGCCAATAAAGCCCCCTCTTATGGTAGACAGAGCTTTATTTCTCTAGCACTTTAATTTTGCTTCTCATTTTTTTTAAAAAAATGGGGGCACAATCTGCATACAGTCAGATGCACTGACCTTAAAGTACAGTTTGACAAGTTTGCACAAACACAATATGCTCCAGGAAGTCACCCAGTCAGGACACAGCACATTTGCATCAGCCCAGAGAATTCTGCCCTTCCAAGCTGTCTTGCTCCTGCTTAGATTCTGTCTCCTCTGGTTTTTCTTTTGAGGCATATGAACACCCACTGCCTTCACTTTGGAAAGAGGGAACACAAATATGATGATACCCATCATATGGACAAGAGAACTGAGGCTCAGAGACCGCAAAAGTTTCCAAGTTTGGAAAGCTTGGTAGTGGTAGAGCTGGAACCATCCAGATGCTGATCACGAAGCTTCTTCTCCATCTCAAGCCATCTGCTGAACTGAATACCTCGATTGGGCTTCATGCTCAGGCCATAAGCAGGGAGGGTCCACCCATCTTTAAGTCCTCCCAGAGAAAAGCCATTGTGTGGCTTTCTGGGCTGGGCCACCCCAGCAGACAGGACCTTCTGCTCCTCAGGCCTCTGTCCATCCCTGTGGCAGCAGCCCGGCTCAGGGGGCGCCAGTCCCCCGTCTCCAGCCTGCCTGTGTGTGGCTGTCTGCCGGTCTCTGGCTGCTTGTGTGTAGACAAACTGCATCTGACCCCCGAGACACAGCGCCTGTCTCCCTGAGCTGCAGAGCAAGAGAACATTGACCAGGTTCCCAGGCTGGGTTTCCTGGGGAAACATTTTCCAGAGCCTACAACAATGTTGTATTTGATTTGATTTTTCCCCCCTTTACAGGCGATTGTGTGGTTTGGGGTGTTTTGCTGCTAGTTATAATCCAATAAAGAGCAGCTGCTGAGATTTTTCCAAGAGGGCCGCTTTCAACCGCCCTCGTTGAAAATGCTCTAATTTATTTCAGTCGCTTGTGGGGAACCAGCCTGAGCTCAAAACAAAGGCGTCCTGTGCTGATGTAATTGCCCCATGAGTTTCTCCCCAGCTCAGGGCCTGCTGATACTCTGGGGGAGGCCCAGGAAGAAGCCTCCTTGCTCAGTGCCTGAGGCTATCCAGAGCCATCTTGCTGCCCTCTAAGCCTCCCAGGACAGGAACCAAGATGTTCTTCATGGCTGGCCCAGTTCCGCTGACTCACAGGGCTGGGACATCAGTCAATCACACCTGAGTGTGAATTAATTGGATCATTCTTCTCTGTAACATGTAGTGGAGCCCTGCCCACCAGGGGGCTGGGAATTTGGATGAAAGGGTTGATGGAGACAGAATTTCAGCTAAATGGACCTTCAGTGGGTGCAGGCTTGATGGAACCTCTAATCGGTCTGGGTTCTTTGGGGATGGGGGGAAGGGAAGACACTCTAGGGAGAGAGAGGTATGGTAAGAACTGGAGTCAATATGCTCTTGATAATCCCAGTTCACCTATTCCGTCTCCCACTGTGTCATGAAGCCCCTCCAGCAGGGACTGAAATGGTTAAAGGTGCTTAGGCATCTTTGATTCGCCTCAGCACCTTTCTTCTTGGTAGCACAAGGGCCTCCTGGACTCTAAATTCCGAAATGGTGGCCCCATGGCACAGGATTTGTGAAGAGTTCTTGCTACTTGTCAGCTCACAGATACGCCTCTGATGGGATCACACCGACACACCACCTGTGTGGCTATAACTGTGTTTCCAGGTGAGGGACTCCAAGGGCCCACTGAGCAGTCCTCCCCAACACCATTTTCCATTTCATTTGCAAAGTGATTTCCCTAGAGCCATGGGGATCTATTTCTTTCCAAGTCAGAGGAAGTCACATGCCAGGGAACATTTGCCTGGGAGATATCCTGAGGTGCCACAGCTTCCCCTCCATCCCGAGTCCCACCTCTGCTTAGAACCACCTGGAAGAACAAAGGAGTCAGTGGGCAGAGTCTTACTGGGCGGAAGCGGGGTCTCTTGGGTCTTTCTCTGGGCAGTTATGCACCCTGGCACAGTGTGCATGCAGAAGGGTTCCAGGCTCTGAAAATCCAGATTTTTGGGGTTCACAGCTTTCCAAGATTCTACCTTAGTTCTTCTGATGTGGGACTCAAGCGTCTTCATTTTTATTTCAAAAAATCTTTAGTATGAATGCTTATGTGGACAATTTAAGGAAATACCAAGCACAGTGTCCTATTGGCAGTTCCAGAGTCCACTGAGCATTTTTGCACCTTTCCCTCCTGTATTTATTTTGTGTGCATTTCCATTTGGGCCAGAACTACATACCTAGTGTTGTGTTTTTTTTCTTTTTTGAATATCATGCATATTTCCCCATGACTTTTTTTTCTTTTTTTTTTTTAAGAGGCTATTTATTTTTTAGTTTCAGGTAGACACAATATTTTTTATTTCTATGTAGTTCTGAGAATCGAACCCAGTGCCTTATGCATGCTAGGTGAGCGCTCTAGCACTGAGCCACAACCCCAGCCCTCCCCATGACTTTCATGACTTTTTGAGCGAATGGTCTGTATGGGCTGTGCATGGGGGAATCTCTGCACTTCTGATTACTTCCTTGAGATGGGTTCCCGTGTGTGTGAGAAACCCCACAGTAGACTTTTAAATGCTTAGTTTATGTCTTGGGCTGGGTTCCACCTCTGCAGTGCACCTACCTCCTGTTTTCTGCTAATAGGGAGAATTTGCCATTTTTTCCCTTAGTTTTAAAATTACAGAAGCAGCGTATGCTCAAGGGGGACCAATCAAGTCACACAAAGGTGCGTGAAACCAAGGCACACAGTTGTCTCTTTCCACCTCCATGTCCACCGCTCCCCTCCCAAGGAACCATTCTTTTGGGGTGTATCCTTGCATACTGTTCTCTTCAGTCTTGTTTGTATTTTTAATAAACTCCCCAGGTGCTGCATGGGAAGATTGGGAATGACTGGTACAGGGTAAAAGGACTGGGAATCAGAGACCCTGAAGCCCCGAGAGCCAGTCGACTCACCAGCTCTGGGAAGTGAGCACAGTAAACCCCGAGGCCTCTCTCCTGGCTGCAGAATATGGATAATGATATCTTTATTGCATGTTCCTAAGATTGTTCTGAGATTAGATTAGCCTAAAACAAACAAACAAATGATGTAAAACTAAACAGGATGCCTAGTTAAATTTGAATTTCAGATAAACAATGAATAATTTCAGCTGGGGCCATAATTCAGTGGTAGAGCACTTGCCTAGCACATGCAAGGATCTGGGTTCCAGCCCCAGGACCACAAAAGAAACCCCCAAAGAGCAGATTTAAGAAAACAATGAATACTTTTATCGTTTTGATTTCATTTGATCTGGCAGCCTACATGAGCAGGGACATGGGGAACTGACTGTGAAATGGGCCCCCGTTGACCCTCCTCTTAGGCAGAGAGGGCTTTAGGGGAGATCAGGGTTTATCCATCCCTGGACTTGAGGCAGCCCCCAAGCACTGACAAGTGGCAGGAAACAGGAGTCCCTGAAGCAGCAGGAGTCAGGTGGTGTTTATTGAGCACCTGCTGTGTGCCAGGCCTTTGGTGAACACCCAAGTCTCTGTGCTTGTCCTGCTTGCTGGTGCTGACCCTGCCCTGACTCCCTTGCCTTCCCAGTCCTTTGCCCAGGTTCCATTTCCAATTTCTGCTTCATCTGGCAGCATATTTGGAAATGCTTCTTGGACTTGAGCCCTTAACTTTCTATATAGGTCCTGGAGTGACCTGACACAGAGGCCCTGGGCAAAGAGTGAGTTCCCCCCCAAAATCCTGTCCTTTCAGTAGGACTGGCCCATCTGACCTCCTCTTGGGTTCCTCTGCCTTCTCTCAAGTTTTTCATTTGGGTGTGAGTGGGTGGCATGGGTGGTACATTTGGGGAATCCTGGGACCCCTCCTCTGGCCTCCCTGTTATAGTTTGGGTCTTAATGTCTCCCAAGGCCTGTGTGTTGAAGACTTAGATCCCAACTTGGAACTGTTGAGAAGTGGTAAAACCTTAAGAGGTGGGACCTAGCAGGAGCTTTTCTGGACACCGGGCGCATGTCCTTGAAGTGGGTAGTGGGACTCTGGCCGCTTTTCTTTTTCTTTCTCCTCCTGGCCATGAGAAGTTCGCTTCCCCATGGGCTCTCCACCATGATGTTCTGCCTCCCTGCCGGCCCAGGAGAGTCAGGGTCAATTGACCATGGACTGAAAGCTCCAAAACTGTGAGCCAAAAAATAAACCTTTTCTCCTCATACATGATCTCAGGAACTTGTCACAGTAACAGAAAGCTCACACGCTCCCTTTCCTTGAAAGGGAAAATAAGCTCTGTGATTACACAGAGCTTATTTTGGGGTATCACTGGACAGAGGCAGAGAGGTAGAGAGGTCTGGCTGTTACCCTTCATTTCCTGGGGATACTTCATTTCCTGGGGCTGCCCATCATCGTGCTCTCCTTGCAGTGCCCTTGACCCTTTGGCAAGTCTCACATGGTGTCCCCACCCCACCAGGTCCTCCACCAGCTACTGGATCCCCACAAGACAGAAAAATATTCTGCTCAAGACAACTGAGCTCAGTACAATCTTGTTCTAAATAGTATGCCATTTCAATCTGTATTGGACTAGAGACCAGTGGCATTTCACCAGAGACAGAAGCCCACTAGAGGGGATGCTGATGTTGGAAAACGTTCTCCCCTCCATGAGCCGTGTCACTGGAACAGCCACCCTCCTCCTTCTAGGAGCTGAGTTTAAGAACCTTCTGGGCCTCATGCTGTCCTCTGGTCTCCACTGTCTCGGTCCTGGGAGATTAGAAATGCAAACTTTTGGAGGTGTTATTTCTCACAGATCAAATCACTAGCACTATGATGTCTATTTACAAATAATGGTAGTAATAATATCTCAAACAGCATGTACATTTTTCAATTTTAATAAGATTTCAAACAACACTGAGAAGACAACACCCTCTTCCCAATTCATCTCTTCATCTCCCAATTTGCCACGATGAGCAGTTTGGGTCATAACCTTCTAGACTTTTCTATACATGAATTTCTTTCTTTTTTGTTTCTTTTTCTTTTCTTTTTTTAGGGGACGTACGCTACACATGTTGTTCTGTAATCACACTTTTTTATACTCAGCCATATGTCATAAGCAGACCACTTTCGCTGATCCTTTGAATTGTGATGACCTGTGGTTGGTTCCAGTCCTCATGGCCTCTACTCCTGATTGACAACTCATTCCTACCTGATATTTGATGTGAGTAGGTCCATCCACTTTAAGGCTGAGCACAGCTGGGCAAAAGGCTGCTGTGTCCACACAGCTAGGAAGGAGCAGAGCCACTTGCTCTTGAGGCCTGACTCAGGTCTTCTCCACTTCCTCACCACCACCTCCTCCAGGGGCGGAGTGCTTCAGAGCCACACTTTGCAGTATGTCCATGTGAACCCAGTGCCCTGAGGATGGTGTTAACTGCAGACTCTGGGTGGGCCTGAGGCTGCCTTCTTAACAAGCTCCCAGGGGATGCTCATGCTATTGGTCTGGACCCCACTTTGAGCAGTGAAGCTTTAGTTAAAATGCAAAGTGTCCAGAGGCTTTTTAAGGAGTAAGGGGCAAGTTAAGGGGGAGACATTTGTGGTGTGTGTGTGCTTTCACTGACCTCCTATCTGATGGTCTCTTGGATCACAAACACCGTAAGCATCTGGGTTAGATGAGCCCCCAGACCCCACAGTGCTAGAGCTGAAGGGCCACAAGGGACTGGCTGGTCAGAAGCCTGGGCCCATCCAGGAGCCTGACTTGCCCCAGGCCTCTGGGAGGCACGGCTGAGCCCAATGACGTGACAACAGAAACTAGCCAGAACTTTCTACCTGGGCAAGCTCAAGGGCGCTGGGAACTGGATATTACACATGGGCATTAGCGGCTCCTGTTCCCCATCCTCATCCAAGGTCCTGCTTCCTGTGCCTCATCATTAGGGTTGCAGAGCTGCACTTGAAGAGCTGACTGGGATGATGGAGTGTGTGGTTTTCTGTGTGGAAATGCTGTGTCCAGCTTTAGCCCTTTGGCAGTGCCCCACTCTCTGGCTCCATCCACAGGAAGGGGCCACTCATGGGGCTCAGCAATCAAAGTCCTTTATCCCCTGCCTTCCAGCACACCTCTGTCGCCTGTTAGCCATGGAATATCCATTCATTCATCTTCCACTCAACGAAATGTCTGTGTATCTCTTACCAGGTGCCAGGAATAGCCCTCGAGGCTGTGGCAGGATTGAATGGTAAGTGAACCAGGGTCCTTGCCCTGAAGAGGGAGAGGACTTTGCTAACCCAAAGTCCTGGCTTTGGGTTAACAGTCTTGAATGGCTCAGTTAAAGGTCAGTCCCTCCCTAAGCTGGTGGTTCTCCAGTAATGTCCCAGATGTGTTTTGAGGGTTATGCATGAAGGTCTTAGCAGGTGCCAGGCAACCGGGTGTTGTGAAGATTCTGTGGACTGTTGGGGGGGGGGAGGCTGCTGACGTGATGCGTGGGAGTGTTGGTCATGGGTGGTGCCTGCCCCCAAGATGTAGGTTGGTAAAGGCAGTGGCAAGAACGGGTACACTGAGGCAAGCCTTGCCCCCCTCGCTGGTGCTACCCACTGTCTTTGCATGTGTGGTGGAAGTTTGGCTGTGTTGGTGGGAGCCAGTGGAGGGCGGAGTGATTTATTGCTGTAGGCGTCCCACCTCTCCAAACTTCTCTGGGAGCCAGAGGTGATGTCGCAGTGGGTAAGACCAGCTAAGTACCTGGTAGATCCCAGACGTGCTCTTTAGCCCTGAGTCTAAGCTGCGAGGTGGGGTGCAGGGTCCTGGCTTGGCCCAGGTGGCTCCTGCTCCCTGGAGGAAGGCCAGGCAGAGCTTCTGGTCCTACTCACTGTTTAATGAAAATCAGCACATGGTGGCCCCAGGGTTTCTCCCACGCCTCTGAGCCTGGCACCTTGGACGCCTGGAGTTGCTGGGGCTCCCAGCAATACTAACACTTGGAAAACAATCCGGGTCTTCTCTCTCCTCCTTAGTATGGGTAATAGTCCTTTATCGAGCACCTACTGGATCTCCACTGGTGCACACTGCTAAGGCCTTCACATACCTGCCCAGACTTGAATCTCCTTGTTTTATAGGCAAGGAAGACAAAGCTGAGGGGCCCAGAACCTGCCCCTGTTCACACAGCTGAGATGCCCACAGGGACTCTCCAAGTCAGCTCACACAGCTCATGCTCTCCTGCCTTGTTTTGTTTTTAAATATATATTTTTTAGTTGTTGATGGACCTTTATTTATTTATTTGTATGTGGTGCTGAGAATTGAACCCAGAGCCTCATGCATGCTAGGCAATCAGTCTTCTACTGAGCTGAAACCCCAGCCTCCTCCCCTTGATTTAACTTGCAGGATTTAGGTTAGATGATGAAAAAAAAAATGTCCCCAAATCCACGTGTCTGGCTCAGTGCTGTCATCTGCTGCTTTTTGGGTGTGTAAAGATCAGATCCTGTTTGGGCCAAGGAGGGGAAAGGGGAATGGAGGAAGGAGAAAGGAAGAAGGCGGGGGAGGCTTCGTTCTTCTCCTGCCCCTCCGTGGCTTGCTTCCCTAAGCCTCAGGCTCCTTGGAGGGAGAAAACAGGAACTATAAAAGTGACCCCCTCCTCCTGCTTGTTAGCACTAGGGACAACTGGGGCCCTGAGATGATCCCCCCTCCCCCCCAGCAGCTTCGTTTGAGAAGATCTAGCTCCAGGTTAGTCCTGTCTGACTGACTTGCTGGTTGGGCGAACTTTGTGTAGGACCTAAATGTGGTGGTAGTAGGAGGCAGGGCCTCTGGGGGTGATTAGGTCATGACAGTGGGGCCCTCAAGGATGAGATTAGCGTCCAGCTCTCTTTCTACCACATGAGGACCCAATGGGAAGTGGGTAGTACACAGCAGAAGAGGGTCTCTCCAGAACTCGACCTCGCTGGCCCCTGATCTTGGTCTTTTAGCTTCAGAGCTGTGAGAAATATACTTCTGCTATTTATGAGCCACCGTGTCTTTGACAATTTGTTACAGCAGTCTAAACTGCTATACCCTGATGGCCTGAAGAAGGGTATATTTTGCTGTGTCCAATAAGCATGTCCAAAACATAAATGTGTGTGTGCTATTAGATTGTCTGAATGCCTGTAACTTAGATGCACTGGGAGGACAGGGATGGTGGGTGGGGCTCCTGCAGAGGTGATTTGCAAAGAAAGGAATCCTTTGGCACTGGGGGTGGAAGTTGGATACACCTTCTCCAAAGTGACCTCTAAAGGAGACTTTCAAAAAGGGGTTAGCATTCTGGGTGTGGTGGCACATGCATGTAATCCCAGAGGCTCAGGGGGGCAGAGGCAGGAGGATCACAAGTTCAAGGCCAGCCTCAGCAATTTAGCAAGGTTCTAAGCAATTTAGTAAGACCCTGTCTCAAAAGAAAAAGAACTTGGGATGTGGCTCAGGGGTTAAGAACCCTTGGGTTCAATTCCTGGTACCAAAACAAACAAACAAACAAACAAACAAATAAATAATATAAAGAAAGAAAATAAAAATAAAAAAATAAAAAAGGTGTTATCTTAACATGGGGGTCTCCTAGACAATAAGAGGGTCTCTTGTAATTAGGGAGACATGGACTACTATGAACCAGAGGTCCTGGGTTTGGTATCGGACCTCTTCCTGGGTTGACTCATGTCACTCTGGGCCTCAGACAGCTCCTCTGAAGTGGGGCAGGGAGGCCAGCCCTTCCCAGCTTTTACTTACTGTGCACACGGATGGCCAGGGGACCTTGAAAAAATGCAGGTTTTGTCTTGGTGGATCTGAGGAGGGGCTTGAAATACCGTATTTTTAGCCAGTGCCCGGTGATGCCGGTCTGCTGGTTACAGACCCCACGGGGAGCAGTGATGCTCTAGAGAATGTCCGAGAAGCCCTTCCATCCTGAACATCCCGGACTGCGGTTTTGAGGTGGGAAGACAGAAACTGGGTTCCTCATGTTGGAGGGTTTCCTGAGGAAACCCAGTTCTGGCCTCGAGGTCTCTCTCTCTCTCTCTCTCTCTCTCTCTCTCTCTCTCTCTCTCTCTCACACACACACACACACACACACACACACACTCCTCTAGGGGAGAGGAGGTAGAGAGAAGGAAAAACCAGGCTGGGGGCTGACACAAAGTGGGCTGCAGAGGAGGGGAAATGACAGGAAGAGAGACTCCAGGGTGGACAGACAGGGAGACAGGGAGACAGAAGGAGGAAGACAGAGGGGGCGAGCAGACGTGGAGAGGGGAGAGGAATGGGGGAACAAAGGAAGAAAGAGAGGCCCCCAGCTCTGCTGCAGCCCAGGGCAGGCGTGTGGATGGCAGCCTTGCCTGAGCACCCGGGGTCCAGCTTTAATCAGCTCTGCTCAGCCCTGAGGGGTCCCATTAGTTTACTTCTCAGGTTCATATTTGAAAAAAAGCACCCCCCCCCACCAGACTCTATCCACCACCCCAGGCCTGAAGGGGAAGGAAGAAGCCCCCGCCCCCATCAGAGCAGAGGCGCGTAATGGCGGTGAGCGAGGGCGCTGGAGCTACTGTCTGATTGAACATTAGTCATGCTGCACGTTACATTCTCTAATGAGAAAATTATTCCAGATTGCCTCTAGGGATGGTTGTGATTAAACTATTTGCCTTGACTTCCTCTGCTAAATTGAACATGTATGAGTGTGTGCGTACACACACACACACACACACACACACACCATCATCCCCACCAAATCTGCTCACCCAAGGGCTTGGAACAGCCTCTAGAGGGTTTGGTACAGCCTCTGAATTCCAGAGGGTTCAGCTCCCAACCTGTTCACAGCATGTCTTTTCTATCTGCAACTCAAAGATGGCCAGGCCCCCAGATGGAAGAGGAGAGCCCTTAGTGGGGTCATGTCAAGTCCTGTCAATCAGCCCCTCCTCCTGGAAGATCCTCACTGCCCACATTCAGATTATATGGATGTGTTTCTCCAGGACATTAGATGTCTGTCTCTTAAAGAGAAGCATTTTTTTTTTCTTCTTTTTCAGGAACTAATCTGGAGCTATTTCCAGATCCCTCTTTATTTTCTCTGGTGTGAAACTCCAATTTTATTTGGATCTCCTATGCGTAAGCTGGGCCAAGCCATTAATATTCAGCCCCTATTTGCCATTACAGGTTTTTGAAGTATATTTCAAAAGAGAACCAAGCATACTATTAAAGGAGTATTCTTAGGAACTAAAAAGTTCTTATGCAGAATTTATAAAAAAAGGAACCTAAAAATACATGGTCTTGATTATTAGGGTATTAACCTACTGTCTCCCCAATTGCCTTCTCTTTAAGACCCAGCCACACTTCAAAGTCTTGTACAGATGATTCCTCCTCTGGAGTCCCTCTCTGACCATCACCTCAGTCATAATTCACCCCTCCAATTCTGGGCTTTTACCACTTTTTCTTGAGTGTCTACAGTTTCGCAAGAGTGTAATGAGTCATCAGTCAGCCTTTGCTTGGTTGTGCTGTGTTAACAAACAGCCCCAACAACTCAATAGCTGTGATACTGCCTAATCTTTCTGGAATCCAGCAGCTCCCATCGGGAACATGCCATTCTCAAGGCAGAGGGAACAAGAATAATCATGGAACCATGTGTGTCTCTAAAATCCCTGCTTAGATGCAGTATATTTCACTTCCCTCCACATCCTACTGCCTACTGCAGATCACATGGCCATGCCTGATGTCAGTGGGGTGGGAAAAATAATCCTCTGACTAGAGACTCTACCATAAGCATCTCCATTTGCCAATGTGATGTGTCTTGGGTATTCACAGATAAGTTCAGTATCTTCAGGCTCATTATTTGGTACAATTTGATGTCTATTCTTAGCACTGAATCAAAAATTTCTTCCTGTGTTCATTAGGGCCTTTCACCTATCCTTTACCTTCATTGGGGAATCTCTTTTGCATTGGGGAATCTCTTCTCTTGAATTGATTTCAACTTCTGATTCTATCTCTAGGACCATAAATTTGTTTTCTCTGCTGAAACTCATCTTCCACTCATGTAGCAGATTAAATATGGCTACACTTTCTTTGAAATGCTTCCTATTAAGAAGTGGAATCTATTTCCTCTCTCTCTGAATCTGGGCTGCCCTTGTGACTTGCTGTGACCAATGGGATGTGACCGAAGTGGCATTGTGAGTTCTGGAGCCCAGGTCTTAGAGAAGCTAGCCCTGGTGTGGTGAATCTGGTGGCGATGAGCTTCAGTGCCTAGGGAACAGCCAGGCCATCTCCTGGCTCAAGGGTGAAACTGGCTTGGACCTTCTATCCCAGGATCCTCCACCTACAGGCAGACAAATGAGGGGTTCAGGCAAAGTCAGCAGAAGCCCTACCTGCTAACTCTGAATAATGAGCAATAAAAAATATTTGTTGGCTTAAGATACTAGGTTTTGGAGTGGAGTGATTTGTTATGGGAAAAAGGTAAATGAAGTATCCTCTATCCCCCAAAGTAGTTAATAGCATTCTCCCTATCAAGTTTTCCAATCTCTGAAACTGTCAGTCACCTCATCTTCTCCCTCTGCCTCAATCCCACACATAGTAGGTCTATAAGACCTATCAAAGCAATCTAAGGGTAAATGGGGAATTATTTAATGGGTATAGAATTGCTGTTTAACAGGATGAAAAATTTGTGGAAATTGGTTGCATAGCAATGTGAGCATACCTAGGGAGCAGGCTTGCGTTTTTCAGCAGCTAGAGAAAGGCCTGGGGGTGGGGTGGGGGAGCCTCCCTCTGTCTGCTCCAGGTAGGGGCCTGGGTGTTAAGGCCTGTGCACACACATGCCCACAGACACCTTTCTGATCTACCTACAGCTTGAAGGCTGGTTGCAACTGCAAACCTTCCTAATAAATCCCTGTGAACTCGGATGGAAGGAAAGCTTTTAAAGTGACCCTCCATTTAAGCCCCGAGTCAAAGCCTTGTGTGTTTTCTTTCCTTTTCTTAACTGGAAGGTTATGTGTTTCTTAGCTACTGGTCAGACTGGATGAGACTGCCAAAAAGCTTTCAGGGAATTTCCTCACCATGTAACAAATTTATGAGTCATATGAAAAACTGGGAAACGCTTCAACCAGCTGCCTCTCCTTGACTTGGGGCCTTTTTTACAACACCTTGGTGCTGGGGCCTTGGATGGAGCCAGCCAAAGGGTTTATTATGACTGCAAATGGCCACTGTTGCCTGGGCAGGAGCTGTCCTAATCCCTCCTTATCTCCGTTCTCCTGTCCTCCCCTGCAGAAAGCTATAAAATTTTCTGAAGCTGTTCAGCCACTGAATGGGCAACTGGCAGATGGGTGGGTGGACAAAGTAGATGTTGGGCTGTTTTTTCCATTTCTGTCTAGATGCCCAATGGCACCTCAAACCTAACACACCTAAACCTGAGCTCTGCTCTCCCCCAACTTGCTCTACACTGTCGCTCCCACCTTAGCATCCATCCATGCCTAATGGCAAAGACACCACAGTAGTATCCCTCGTCCCCCACACTTCTCTGTAATGTGGACTTACCACTTCCCCATCAAGAGGCAGGGTTATCTTTCCAGAACCTTGAAATAGGCCCAGGCCCTATGACCATCTGGAGCAATGGACCGTGGTAGACGGGACACCGTGCCATTTGGAGGCACGGTCCTTAACTAGTCTGGTGGCTTTTACTTCCTGCCTCATGGAGCCATCTGCCATGTAAGAAGTGTGACAACTGAAGGACCCCCCAGGCTATGAGAAGCCCCAGCCCACGCGGATGGTCCCTGTAGGACGCGACACAGACAACTAGGATGCTGAGAAGCACAGAGGCGCTGACTGTGAGTGGACGAGCCACCCTGGAAGCACAGCCTTGCTTGCCAGCCTTCCAGATTGATGTTGGATGGAGATGAGACAAATGATCTGCCCAGCTTGTTCCTAATTCCTGACCCGCAAAACCTGAGTAAATCAAATGATCCTTTGAAGCATTAGGTTTTAGGGGAGTTTGTTACGCAGCAGTTGGTAACACAGACACCTTCTTCCCAGTCGCCAGACCGAAAACTTCCCCGAGTCGCCCTGACTTTTCTCTTCCTCTCGCAATCACATTCAGTCTGTGAATCCTGTGCAATTCATCCTGACACAGCATCCACCCTCTGACCACTTGTCACTCTCACTGCCATTGCTCCTGGTGGAGCTTCCACCTTCCTCTCTCAGCCTCTTCAACTGCTGCCTTTTGTCTGCCTGGGGGTCCTGCTAATGCCCCGGGACCCCCTGTCAAACCTCTGCTCAGAACTCTCCAAAGGCCCCGACTGCCCTTGGCTGTGTTACCTCTGCAGTGTCACTTCCTGTTTCCTTCCTCTTGCTCACTTTACCCCAGGCTCCCGGGCTTCCTGTTGCTCCTCTGTGAAACCTCAGCCCTACCTTTGTGCTGTGGAGTCTTTTTGCTGAAACACTCTTCCCCAGATGGCCGTGTGGCTCACACTCTGGTATCTGTATGATCTTGAGTCAGTGGGCACCATGGTGGAACCCTGCTTTTGGCCCCACCTGTCCTGTCACATCCTTAACACTCTTCTTTGCGTTTGCAAAGAGGCTGCTATTCTTCATAGCTTTTGTCAGCCAATGCGCCACCAGTTCCAGTTATTCAGATCTTATCTCTCTCCTCTGTCAGAACATTGGATCCACGGGGAAGAGGGCTCAGACATTTCCCCAGAGCCTAGAACAGGGCCAGGCACGTAATAGGAGCTCAGAAAACATTCACTCGATGTCTGGGTCTTTTTCGGGCCTCACCTTCTGACCTCAAAAATGAGGAAAATTATAGTTGCTTTCAGGGAATTGTGAAAATTCCACGTAAAATTTATGTATAGCACAGGGCATCAAGCCTGATGCTCACTACAGCTGAGGTCCTCTGTCCACACCCCGACTCTCAACAGCCAGCTGCTTTAAGAATCTATTCTGAAAATGTGAGAAGAAATTACATACGATATATAAAAATTATGTATTTACGTAACTATCAACATAAAATATTAATATTCCTAAAATATGCTAAAACATATTATATATATTTGTCACGTATCTATAAAAAGGCATGGGTAAAAAATAAATTCATTTCGAATAAATAGTTGGTGGATGTGTCTAACTTGTTTGTTCTGCATTATGTTATGGGTCTCTCCCATCTTTTGGAGTTAACCACTGATTAAAGTTCAAAGCCTACTTGATAGAGAGTTGGACAGGCTCTGTCAGGCACCATCAGACTCAGCTGAGATTCTGGATGGAGCATCTGATTGGTCCAGCTTGTGTCAGTTGTCCACTCCTGGTTCAATCAGTCATAGCAGGGGGCGGGAGAGAGGGATGTAAGCACAAACCAGCCCTCTGAGCCTCATCTCCAGCAGAGGTTATGAGGAGGGGCAATTCCCAGAGAAGGGGGCTGGGACAAGGAGGGACCCCAAGTTGTGACATTTATATGATGATTCCTCACGTTTGTCACAGGCCTGTGCTACGCTGAGGGGCCATTTTCTCCTGATTGCATATTCCAAGGTCTGGGGAGCAAGTCTGTGACCTTTCAGATCAGTGCATTTTGGTGGTGAGACCTCGAGTTGTCACCCCTTCTCCTCCCTCAGGGAGGCTCATGTGTTTATTTGGCCTCTGACGTACCTGGCCATTCCCTCAGTCCCAGTTGAGAGTTGAGGTTGGTGTTTTCTTGGGGGGAGGTGAAGGGCTTGTGCCTGGCCAGGGCTTGTGTGGGCTGAACTGAGACTGGTCCTAGCACAAGAGCAGAGAGGGCACTAGGTACTGGCACCTGGACAGAGAGTCATCTGGAGAAGCAGTGGATGCAGGCACAGGGAGGCAAGCAGGTGACCAGGCCCCCAGTCTCACGCTCTCCTTTCTTGTGCTGGGGTCTCCCATTGGCTGAGCTGAAACAGAAGCCAGAGGACAAGCGGGTCATTGGCAGAGCCCATGGTGGGCTTCCCATGCTGGATCAGGGAAAGGTGCAGAGGGGATGGGCGTTACCAGTGACGTTTGCCCAACTGCCAGCCTCGGCACCTCCTCCAGCTCTTTTAACCACAAAGTCCTGCCCGGAACCCTGCATTCCAGCCCTGATGGTCCCCTGGGGGCTAGGATCAGCAGATGGTCTAATTTCCAGTACTCCTTTAATAATGTCTCACTTTTAGGGCAAAGAACATATTTCTCATTACCATTAGGAATTATTGAGTCATACTGATGATTGATCAGTTGATCCCTGCTGCCTAGGGATCAAGTGACATGGACAGTTGTGGAGAGTGGGGCTTGGGAGGCTTCTCTTCCTTTTTTGCCTCATTTAATTGTTGGCTCATACAATCTGGTAGTTATTGGGCGATAGCTACGTGTCACACACAGTGAAGACTGGCTCAGTTCCAGGTTGTGGCAGTCATTACCGGAACTCACACACATTGAGCTCTTTTCTCTGCTGTGCTCATAGAAGACTCATGGATACAGACCCCAGATCTAGCTCAGTCACCAACTTGCCATGTGTCTCTGAGCAGGTCACTTTCCTTCTCTGTGCTTCACAAAGGGATTAGGTAGGAATCATCTCTGAGGTTCTAAAATTTGACGTTTCAGCTCAGTGAGTTCATCTCCTGAGATCTGGGTTGATGCTTCTTGCCCCAGTTGGTGCTGGGCCTTCTCCTGGGAGTCATCCCAGCCTGCATGACCTTGGTGGATGAGGGCTGATTGCACCTGGGCAGAAAGCAAAGAGAGAGAAATAGTTGCTATCCAGGCTTCTGACTTCCAAAACAATAGTCACAAAAGCCAAAACAGATTTGCTGTCTGGGTTTTGTGGAGAAAAGGCTTTTCAAAACCATTTAGAGGGGCTGGGGATCTAGCTCAGTTGGTAGAGTGCTTGCCTCGCATGCACAAGGCCCTGGGTTCAATCCCCAGCACCACAAGCACAAATATATATACCTGGAAGGTTCAGGAAACTTCCCCTTCCCTTTTCCCCTCTGTTCTTCTTCCTCACACCCTCTACCCAGGGAAGTAATGGCACTCCCCTGCTGGTTGAGTTGAATGAAGAACCTGGCTTCTGAGAGCCTCAGATTCCTCCTGAGCAAGATGGGACCATGGAGCCGTCTTCACTGCTGGGCACAGGTTTTGGGGTGGGGAATGGGTGGGCAGCACCTGCGTGGGCATGCTCCATCATGGACACTGCCTGCCTCAGTGGGACCTCTGCTCCCAGCCTTTCCTGCTGTTCCTGTAGCACCCAACTTCCAGCTCAGCCTCTCCTGGGAGGGACACACTCCTCTTCTGGAGTTTGGCCTCTGTCATAGCTTTTCCCAGGCCTCAGACCCCAGCTCAGCTCCACTTACCAGCCCCTACCTTCTCTCACACGGACCAGAGGTAGCTGTTGTGTGGACCTAGCAAGGAGCACCTTCTTGGATTTTGCTTTGTAGGTACCTCTCTTGCCTCCCACGACTCCTGGCCTGTCTTACAACCCTGTGTGGCTGGTTTTCCTGAAGAGGGACAGTCTTCAAGGTGGAGGTTCCCATCCTTTTCTGGGCTTCAGGAGCCCCTGGAGGGGGGCTTGTTAAAACACAAATTGCCAGTGGGAACCCCAGTATCACCAAGTCAGAAGGTCTGGTGCAGGGTCCAGGGGTTTACATTTCCAGCAAGTTCTTGGTTGATGCTGACGATGCTGGTCTGGGGTCCACCCTTTGAGAACCATTTTCCTGGAGAATCACAGAGTGGTCTGGACCTTTCTTGAGGATGGCTGAGGGAAATTCAGGGGTCAGCTACTCTCATCCCCCAAGGCCAGGCTGGCCTGGCATTGATCCTTTCTGTTTTGGGGTCTCTGTTGCTCTGGTTGCCTATGCGGCTCCTTGTGAGGGGCTCCTGAGCCCAAAGATGTTTGCCTAATTTATGGGACTTGGCAGACCCTCAGAATCTGAGCAGGACAGAACCTTCTAACGTGCAGCACACTGACATTTTGGGGTTTTTTATTGCTCATTGGGGAGAATATACACGTAGAGGCCAGTTCCCTTTCTTGCTATAAAGTTTGGTAATGGAGAGAAACAGATTAGACAGCATCCAGACTCTTGCCCACCCTGGAGCAGTGAGAAAGGGTCTCCCTGAAGATACTGGGGCTGGCCCTCAATGGCAGCTGGCTGGGATTTGTGTGCACGGTGGGCTGTTCAGTGCCATTGTGAACAGATTTCTCCCTGCTCTGCCCATTTGGGTGGTCCATGCAAGGAATTGCCATTTGGGTCACATATGGGTGCTGATTGACTCATGGGGCCTGACTCTTCATCTGACAGGTGCTGTAGACATCCCAGGTCCAGCTCCTTTCTCTATCTAGCTTGATAAAGACCTCTCTAGGTGCTGAATGGTGAGAGCCACTCTTCACTTGTCACCTGCTGCTCATCTCAGCTCCTTCTATCCCCAGTGAGGAACCAGGAGGCCCTCGCTCAAGTGTGGGCTCAGCCATTTTTTTTTTTTATTACTGGGGATTGAACTCAGGGGCACTCGGCCACAGAGCCATATCCCCAGCCCTATTTTGTTTTATTAGAGACAGGGTCTCACTGAGTTGCTTAGTGCCTTGCTTTTGCTGAGGCTGGCTTTGAACTCGTGATCCTCCTGCCTCAGCCTCCGAGCCCCTGGGATTACAAGCGTGTGCCAGACTGTGCCTGGCCCGTTTTTTGTTGGTTAGGGAAAGTGACCATCCCGAAGCTGAACTTGCTCTCTTCCAAGTCCAAACTACTCCGGCAGGTTTTTTTTACCCAATGCCAACAGTTACCCAAGCCAGGATCCCAGGATCCTGCCTGCAGGTGTGGCTGAGGGTGAGCAGGAAAACTAAGAATGTTGTAGGGACAAAGGAGGCAAGGCACAGAAGATAGCAGGAAACAGCTTTATTTGGCTGCAGCCAGGTTCAGAGGGCACAGCTTTTGCTTTAATCAATTAATCCCCTGAACCCTGAGTTCAGGGAGTTTCAGAATTTTATACCCAGCATGTAACGGGAGGGGCTCAGAAGTTCACAGTCTGCAGAAGTTCACATAAAAGCAGCTTTTTCTTTCACTGTTTTGGGCAAATTAACTCTTCAAGGAAAACACCTGAGAAGGGGAGAGCTTCTTCCCCCTCTCTTTCCTCCCCCTGCCAGCTGTTACCATGGAGTCCCATTGTAACATCTTAAAAATGTAGACATCTTTGTGAAACCCCAGCTCAAGGCCAGAGGCCTTGTTTGCACATTTCTACAAATTACTATACTGGATACATGTTTGTGAAAAACTAGTAAGGGGGGGTTCAGCACCTGGAGTGCTGGTATCTTCTCGGCCAGTGGCCAAGTAAACAGGGCGACATGAAAATAGGAAGTTTGTCTACAATGGACTCTTTTGGTGACAGTCCTGAAATCAGCCATGGTGAAGAGGGCCTTTCTGTGGAGAAAGGGGGTGCCACTTCAAGAAGATAAATGACCAGGCCGTCAGCTATGTGTCCCTCTGCAGGGGTGGAGGTGGTGGTGGTGGTACCTCCTCCCACTCTGCAGAGAGCTGCAGAGCCCACCAGCATGCCTCTTGCTGGGAGTTGGAGTTGTGACTTGGTTGGGGCTGATAATTTTCTCTTTCATAAAACAAGCACAAGACAGTTTGGAAACCAACTCCCAAGAGGCCAAGGAGGAACAGGTGGGGACTGTCCCCTTTCCCTGTCTTTGGGCTTTCCTAAGTCTCAGCACTGAGTCACACTGCCAACTGCCCTCTTTCACATTCCAGACACAGCATGGGGTTGGGGGAAGGACACTTTTCAGTTTCCTACTCAGTAGGAACCTTTTGGACCTTTCTGAAGGAACTTTAGAGATAAAGTCAATCTCTTTGCAGCACAGTGAAAAAATAGCAGTCAGCACTAACAGGTGCTCTCTTCAGCTTTTCACCTCTACAAACTCATCTAACCCTCCTAAAAGCCTAAGATGGAGATGCTTTATTTATTTCCATTTTGTAGATGAGGAAACTGAGGCTCAGAGAGGTTAGATGGGTATGCCAAGTTTACACAGGTAGAAAGTGGGGAGTCGGGATTTGAACTCAGGCAGTTTGGCTCCTGTCAAGTTCAGCCCATCTGTTCCTCCACTTTCATCTTCCTGCTCTTCTCCCAACTTCTCTAGAATCTAAATCTAGGATTTCTTTCCATTTTCTGAAGATGCCAGGCGTTTCTAGGCTTTCTGACCTTTGCACATCTTGGATTCTGTGCTGGCGTGGCCTGTTTGCCTGAGTCCCTCCTTGCCAAGTGGCCTCCATACCTATTTAGGACCAGTAGAACTAGGTCCTTTGGGGACAAACTTCTTGACCCTGGTGAGTGTTGGCCACCTGTCCTCTGTGCTTCTAGAGGCTTTCCACCCACTTGGGGTACATCTAGTAGTAGTGACAGTGACTGTCTCCTTCAGTGGCCTGTGAGACTTGAGGGAAGAGACTTAGGCTGGCTGGCAGCCTGATCCCTGGGCCTGGGGTTTTGTACCAGCATTTGGTTCTCTTCTCTCCAGTAGCCACGTGGCCTTGGTGGTAGTGATGGCTCCATATTCCCCATTATCCATTCCTACCTTCTTCCATTCCCTGTTATCCATTCCTACCTTCTTCCATTCCCTGTTATCCATTCCTGCCTTCTTCCTGGGTAACACAGTTCATTGTCACAGAACTTTTGGCTGGACTCGTGGCACCCAGACTAGAGATTCAATTTCCCAGCTTTCCTTGTAGCCAGGCACATCCACATGGTCAAGTTCTGCCCATGGAATGTGGGGAGAAGGGATGTGTACAATTTCCGGGTCATGCCCTTAGAAGGAGCCAGGGTGTGTCTCTCCCTGTCCCCTGTGGGTTGGATTACAGATGTGGTGGAGAGCTTTCTGGACCATGTGAGTGGAGGTGACATTCTATAGATGGTAACAGAACAAGATGGGAGCAGGTTGGACCCACAATCGCTTTCCCAGCTCAGATTGCTTACTTCAGAGAGAAATGAAGGTCACCCATGTTTAAGCTACTATTAGGTGAGGCTTCTGTCAATCCTGCCTAAGTCCATATGTAAAATGAAGGCCCCTTAAGGAGCATTGGCTTATTTGGGGAGCTGGTTTTCAATCCCTCTGAGCAATTGGAAGTCAGATGAAGTTCATCTCCTTCCTGCTCTGAGGATCCTCTGCCATCTGAAAAGTGCAGTCTTATTATGACCAGAGTGAGAGCCGCAGGTCCTAAACCTGGTCATGCATCATCAACACACAGAAGATTGGGCCCACCCAGTGTCTGAACCTGACAGGGTTAGATTCTTTGTGTAGGAAACCCAAATTGGTGCTTTTAATGACTCCCCAGGTGACATGGCTCCTGGGGTTTAGGAA
The DNA here is from genome assembly GCF_021218885.2 of Marmota monax. NCBI lineage: Eukaryota > Metazoa > Chordata > Mammalia > Rodentia > Sciuridae > Marmota > Marmota monax. Next base: position 1,964,142 of record NW_026694837.1, on the reverse strand, counting down.
ACAGTTTGTTAAGTCCGTTTATGCTTTAGTTCCTCCACAAACAAATATTTGTTTCATTCAAAAAAACATTGCTGCTGGAGATACAGGCAACATCCCTCTTGCATGGATCTTACTTTCTAATGGGGGAGACAGTCAAGGAGCAGCTGAACCCAGCAGGTGCCATGACAGGTGGGGTAGGTCTTTGAAATGAAGGGACGCAGGGCAGTGTGCTGAAATCTTCCTTGAGCAAGTGACATCTGAGATGGATGAAGTCTGGATGATGTGAGGGGATGGGCAGTGGAGGTTGTGTGAGTTATAGATCCTCAATATCACCAGGCTTAGAGAAGAAGATGCTTATTAATCTCTCTTGTGATCCTTCAGAGTGGCGAAGTGGGCTGGTGGGATGGCTGTCTTCTGCATAGATATCCAGGGACCCAGCTGATAGCTGCTCCATCCTCTTCAAAGGTAACCACCAAGGTCACCTTGGCTGGAAGGGAAAGGAGCTTGGAGGAACATTCTGGGTGTTTCCTATGGGTCAGATATCACTTGTGTTCATGTTCCATTGCAGTGAATTTGGTGACATGGTCACATCACCTACAAGAGAGTCTGGGTAACAAAGTTCAGTTGGGTGCCCCAAATTTTGGTGGACTCTTTGTGGTCTCTACCAGAGGCAGAGGTGGGTTGGGTGTGCTCAAGCATCAGTGAGGAGGCCAGTGGCTGGGGTAGAGTGAGACTGGGGAGGAGGGGTGGCGGGTAAAGATGGAGAGGGAGGCAAGGTCCATAGCCCAAGGAGTTCTCCCCCTTCTGCCCACCTTCATAAAGATTGAGCAATTGTAATCTTTTTGAGTAGAAAATTTCCCCAATGTTATAGAATAACATGATAATCTCCTGGATACCCATCAGTTTATCACTGCTTCACCAAATCAATTATAATTTTAAAAACAATGTGCAAATCTGTCAAGTGACAAGAAGAGGGTTAAGCCTCTCACAGGTCCCTACTGACCTGGCAAGTCTCTCAGGGAAAATTATGAGAGATATTTGAAAGCATTTTTGACTTTTAGAGGAAAAAGTAGCATAACAATCCTATGATTAGTATTACCTTTGTAAGAGATTCTAATATTATATCATGTAATCTTTTTAGAGATGATGTTAGTTATCTTTTGCTATGTAACAAATTACCCTAAAGCTAAGTTGTTGTAGGGACAAACGAGGCAAGGCACCGAAGATAGCAGGAAACAGTTTTATTTGGCTGCAGCCAGGTTCAGAGGGCACAGTTTTTGCTGTAATCCCCTGAACCCCAAGTTCAGGGAGTTTCAGAGTTTTATACCCAGCGTGTAAGAGGAGGGGCTCAGAAGTTCACAGTCTGCAGAAGTTCACATAAAAGCAGCCTTTTCTTTCACTGTTTTGGGTAAGTTAACCCCTCAAGGACAACACCTGAGAAGGGGAGAGCTTCTTCTCCCCTTTCTTTCCTCCCCCTGCCAGCTGTTACCATGGAGCCCATTTGTAACTTATCTTAAAAATGTACACATCTCTGTGAAGCCCAGCTTAAGGCCAGAGGCCTTGTTTGTGCATTTCCTTCAAAGCACTATACTGGATTTGTTTGTGAAAAACTAGTAAGGGGGTGTCCAGCACCTGGAGTGCTGGTATCTTCTTGGCCAGTGGCCAAGTAAAACAGGGTGACACGAAAATAGGAAGTCTTTCAACACTGAACTCTTTTGCAGAGACTCTTTTGCTGACAATCCTAAAATCAGACTGGGTGAAGATTTCTGGAGAAGCCCAGTTAAGTCTTTTCTGTGGAGAAAGGGGTGCCTTCAAAGTGGCTTAAACTGACAAAAATATTTATTATTGTTCATAGTCTCTGTGGCTCAGGAATGTGAGCTGGGTGGTTCTGGCTTGGAGTCTTTCATGAGGATGTGGTCATGGTATTGAGCAGGGCTATGATCATCTGAGTCTCTGCTTCCAAGGTGGCTCACTCATGAGTTGACAATTGTGCTGGTCAGAAGCAGGAGACCACAGTCCTTCCTTCATAGGAAACTTTCCTCGGTGCTGCATGAGCATCCTTACAACATGGCCGCTGACATTGTTTGGAGTGAGTGATCCAAGAGGCCAAGGAGGAATCCACACTGCTTTTTATAACCTAGCTTCTGAAGCCACACACCATCATTTCTACAGTATTCTGTTGGCCACACACATGGGTCCTGATTCAGTATAAGAACTTTGTGAGGGTGGGTATGTCGCTGTGGAGACTGGCAACCACAGAGTCCTCTGCTAGGCTTGTTATGATAATCTTTTTGAGGGCTGGGGATGTAGCTCAGTGGTAGAACACTTGCCTTGTATGTGTGAGGCACTGGGTTCAATTCCCAGCACCAAAACAAAAACAAAAATCTGTTTGAGATGTAACCCACTCAGTAAGCTCTGTAGTATCTTTAGGTCTAGGAACTGGTGCCCAAACATGAATAAACAGAGATTTCTAATGGCTGGATAATAGAATTGGGGGATTTTATAGTTATGGGGGAAAAAAGAAGTAATTTATTTCCATACTTCCATTTTATAGTGGAGGAAATTGCTTCCAGAGAGACAAAGTATCTTGTTTGCAGCTGAATAAAGATTAAAGATCAAATCCTTTAGCTCTTGGTTCTGTGGTGCAGAAAAGAACCCAGGATCTGGAGTCTGGAGATCTGGCCATGGGTCTCTGAAGAGGTGACCATTTCCCCCTGAGATGGATCATCTTCTGGATAAAAATGTCATCCTTTTGGAGTGGTGTTTATGTATACTAGTAAATATTCTCTATAAAACTCAACATGTCTTTAAAATGCTCAATTGATGGTGTGTTATAGCCTTGTTCATTTAATTAAATAATTTCCCCCCAGTAAATAGGAGTGTGAGATATAAAGCCACATGATTCTACTTAGCTCAACTCTATGGACCTCTCAGATATGCTATCCATGGAGCAGCAACCTGGGCACACCAGAATTTTCCTAATCAGTTAAGGGGTTTTGTTGATTTTGTTTTGAGTGCTGGCAACAGAAGCCTGTTGATTAGCTGAGGCGAAGAAAAAAGTAATTTGTTTGAGAGTCCATGGGATACTTCATAAGTCAAAGGAAAGCTTGAGCCCAAGGTTTGGAATGAAGTGAGGCACGAGTCCACCTGGAGTCCCATAGACACGACCCAGCCCTAAAGATTCCCATCTCCTAAGTGTCACTGTCACTGTCTAATTCCTGGAAAGAAGAATGTGCCCAACCCATGTGAAGCCAAGCATCCTCCTGTGGTAAGTCACCTGTGGCCAGTGGTGACATCCTGTAGCAGAGACATGAACTTTGGCCTACCTTGATATGTCTGGCTGTGTCCAACACTGAAGGGAGAAGTCCAGTGAGCTACCCAAGAGGTATCTACAATACCCTTTGAACTTCCACCACATCATGAGTCTTATCCTTGGAGAGTATACAAAGTCATTCCTACTGCCTTGCTATGCAGGAAACCAGCATCCTCAACACCATATGAACTCACTTGTTTTCACTAATTTTAAGCCCAGACCTTTGGGATTCTGGCCAAGACACCGTCCTCCTTGGATTTAGCTTCCTATGTATATACGGAGAGGGTTAGTCCTGCTGATCTTTATGGTCCCTTCAGGTCAATAGAACATGACAACTGTGGTAGCCCAGTAGCCTCCTCCCTTACCCTGCTGTTGAAGACCCCCTGGCTGGGGGTGTGAACACACACAAGTATGCGTGTATGAATATAGTCTCCAAGAGCACAGCACACAGGCCTGGGTTCTTGAGTACCTTTGAAACTTCAATGGCAGTTGGTCTAGACCACTGCCTCTGTACTGAACAGATCACATGATGAGTAGGAATCATCTGAATGGATTGTTAAATATTTCAAAGAGGAAATCCAATGACTGCTGCATCTCTCTTCATGCTGTGCAATTATTGGTAAAAATTTAGGCTAGAAGTGGAATCAGGTCCTTCCAGGATTTGACTGACAAATTTGGAGCCACAGCAATAAACGGGGCATGGGGGAAGGTGGGTGTGGGTAAGTAACAGTGAGACTTTGTCAAGCCTCACAGAGGTTCCTTCATGGTAAACAGGTTCAGAGACTTTAGAAAAATTAAATCTGTGGGAGGCTTGTAGGAACCATCCAATCTCCACCACTGTGAAAACTCAAATCTCCCTTATGATTTATCTAGGGCTAAAGGGTAAGGAATGTGTCAATGAAAAACCCCTGTTACCAGATTCCCCAACATGGCCCCAACATGGTCCATTCACAATGTGAAGCCCACCTCAGAGATGGGTCCTGAACCATTCCAACTCTTCTAGGATCTCACACATTAGATAGTCATGATCAGACCAGCCCTCAGAGATAACACGGTTTCATCCTGACATGTCCTTCCCTAAGCAGAACTCATGTCTCACTTTGGAAGGTGCACACAGGCAGATGACATTCCTCTTGGTGGCTCCTGGTTTTGCATCTCGTTGGCTGCCACAGAGGCAAGCATTTCACTCTCATCTTATCTCTCTCCAAGACCCATCTTTTTACCATGGAAGAGAATCTTTCCCAGAAAATCCCAATAGACCTCTCCTTGGGTCTTTCTAGTCAAACACCAGCTCAAACCAACTACTGTCCAGGAGCATTGGCCATCATACCCGGCTTAGGCTCATCTTGCTTTATCCCGTGGGGCAATGGCCAGACAGCCAATCCATGACCTCTAGGAGGCCTACCAGGTGTGTATACAGCAGTGTGGTGGCTGGATGTGTGCAAGATGGGGACAACTGCTTGGAGAGTTGCCTCACTTCTTGGCCATCTCATTCATCCTTGAGCTCTTGAGTGGCTGCCAATAAGCAAGTCCTGTAGAGTTTTTAAGCATGTGGGCCAGCATGCATGCGTGTGTGTGTGTGTGTGTGTGTGTGTGCTTGCACACGCGCACGCGCACATGTGACCAGCACAGAAAGAGTTATGACCCAAGGCCTTAAATGTTCTTTCCTTAATGAGATTTGCGGAAATGCACTATTTTTGCTTTAAAAGAAGCATAATGAAGATGGATTATAGTTAGGGTCTGATTGGAAAGAGCCAGGAACTAAGATTAATTAGCAGCAGCATGTGGTTTATTTTCAAGGTCGTTTTTTACTCGGCTTCCAGAAATCCTGGCACAATATCTTCAAACTCTCTCTGAACTTTTCATATGAAACGGGGTAGAGGATTTTGCGTTCTTGCCTGATGGGGAGAGGCTGGGCAGCCAGCCCCTGTCACTTGCCAAGTTGGGGAAGGCTGTGCAGGGCCACCCTAAGCTAAACCAGCCCCGCCTACTTCCCCCGGGTGTGGCTTCAATACGGATCCAGCTGACATTTATCAGGAGGCGTGTGGGCGTTGGATTTGAGGGTGGTTTTTAATCCTGCAAGCCGGTTAAAATTAAAATCTCCTAAAATTCCTCGGCATCCTTTCTTTTTATTAAAGCTTAACATTTCCAAGGATTTTCCAGAAAACAGGGAGAGCTTTGATATAGCCCAATCACTGCAGTTCCTGAGTTCCCAGAGGGTCTTAGCGACCTTGTGGATAATTCCCCTTGATCAGCACTCAAGAGACAGCCCGCTTGGTTTTTCAGCCTTTTCTTTTCTTCAGGGACACCTTGCCTCCTTTCTACCCAAGGACTAGCTCTCACCTCACTGGCAAATCTGTCAGTAGGGTCCCACTGCCCTTGGGCTACAAGATGAACTCCTCCCACAGTCCCATGCTCTGCCTGCCAGTCCTGGCTCTCACCCCTTCTCCCTGGGCTCCAAGCACACTAGCTTTCTGTGGGCTCCTTAAGTAAGTGACTCCTTTTCCTGCTTCAAAGCTCTTACATGGTTCCTTGTGCATGGAACATGTTCTCCATTTAGTCATGGGCTGAGTCCTTCTCATTTTCCCGGTCTCTGTTTAACTGTGACCTCCATGACTCTTTCAACTGTCTTAAATATCCACCACAGCATCCTGATTGGGTCCTCCCGAGCAATTAACAATCTGTATTGTTTATGTAGGAGTGTAGACTCATTCAGCCTGTCTCCCCTACTAGGCAGAGGGCAGGGTCTTGCCAGTGTGCCCACCATTGCATCCTCAGAGCAGAGCTCCGTGGGCTCTGGGTCAGAGCTGGCTGATCAGTGAGTCCTGCCCGCCCAAGAAGCTTTCCTGGAGCCACTCCTCTGGGGCCACTCCTCTTGCAGGAATGGCTCCTTCCCTGCCTGGTTTCTGAGGACCAAGTTAGATGTGAGGCTCCTGCCTCTGCAGAACCTTCAATAAACAGTCACTGATTGATTAATTAAAATAACTATTTCCAAGGAAGAATATTCCGTTTCAGCCCAACTGAACATTATGAAATGAAGTACAAGGTCCTAGTCAAAGGGACATGAATCAATTAGGATGCATTTACCTGTAAGAACAGAGATCTTAATTGTTGCTGTTTTAAATATTTAATGATTATTAACAGTGGACTCTTATGTAGTTTCTGCTCTCTGCCAGCCTGTGTTTCTTATATATTCATACACTTTCTATATAGTCATACATTTGGTCCTAGCATCATCTCTGTGATGGAGGAGAGTTAGGGTCTCCATGCTACAGGTATAGAAACTGAGCCTCAGAAGGGGAAGCACCTTGACCAAGTTCAAGTGAGTGATAGAGCTAGCACCTTAGTACCAAGGTGCTCGGGTCCCAGGTCTACATCCTTCTGCTGTTTGTCAGGGCAGGTCTTAGGTGCGCATTCTGGGTTTGACAGGCACTCAGTGACCTCAGGGTGCACAGTCAGTGTGTCTGTGAATCCCTGGGCCTTCCTCTCCAGTCTCCACTTCTCTCTCTACTGAACTAGAGCAGGAAACTCTTCTCATACCCCTCACCTTTTATCAAGGGGAAGAATTTTTTTTTTCAGAAATATTCTGAGAGTTCCCTTTACAAGTTATGGACCAGAGCAGGGTCAGGTGGCATGCCCACCCAACCCTGGCAAAGGAAAGTGGGGTGGCCATGAACAAATGATTTTAGTTGGATCAATTTTTGTCTCTGGGGACTGAACATGTTTATGTGCATAAAAATGGGTTTTGCCATGTATGAGAAAGGAGGATGGATGGTGGGTGGAAGGCACCTGGGCCATCATGTGTGTCCTGTCCATGAGGGACTCTGAGGACTCAAGCTCAGGATCCATACTGTGGGAGGCACAGCCTGATGCTTGGGTGGCACACACGGATCCCAGTTTCCTTTGACTCTTAGTCCCAAGCAAATCCTGTAGACAGGTATTTGTGGGTGTGTGAGTGTGTGGATATGTACAGGAGGTTCAGGGTCAGGTAAGGACCGTGGCTGGAGGTGGGGGAAAGGGCCCAGCATGTTCTTTCTCCTTCTAATCTCTGCTGGATGTGCAGTTTATCCTGGGATTTTAGGCTTCCCTCACAGGTAAGGTCCACCTGTGGGGTGGAGGGCAGTAAGTTCCTGCCCAGTGCAGGCCTTTAGCTCTGGCTTGAGAGATCTGAGAATGCGTACTGCTGTGTGTTATGCTTGGTAGTAGGTTCTTATAACTTTATCTCAGTTCATCTTCACAAGTGCCCTGTGAGATATATAGTCATCTGCATTTTTTCTTTTTATCATTTTCTAGCTGTGTGACTTGGGGCAAGTTACTTAATCTTTCTGTGCTTCATTTTAACTTACTTTCCTCATATAAAGAACTTAAGAATGATGCCTGAAACATAGTGATCGGTGAAGAAACAAACTTGCAATCCTTTTGCCTCAGCCCCGAGAGTCGCTGGCATTGCAGGTGTGTGCCACAGCACCTGGCTATTTAGCTGTTAATTTTCAGATGAGGAAACTGAGACTTGGTCAGCAAGGCACAGGCTCTCGATCACAGGCTAACACGGACTGAGTCAGGCTCACCTACTGTTGAGTCATGGTGGTGTTGCTGATGAAGAGCAAGGAGGAGGGGAAGGTGGAGCAGGAGGAGAAGGAGAAGATAATGTCAGTGATGCGATGTATCCGTGGTGAGAGCCAGCAGTTACCTGAGCACTTGCCGTGGACCAGGTGGTTTGCCAAGTGTCCGTCCCTGGCGATGTAGAGAGGAAAGCACAACCAGGGAGTGAGTGTGGAGCAGGACTCACACCTGGCCCAGTACCACAGCCTTGCTCCAAACTACATGTGGCTCCATCTTGGGGACAGTCTGCAGGGAGGCTCAAGAGAGTTGTGGATCCCCTGGCCATGAATCAGAATCACCTAAGGAGCTTTTCAAAGACACCTGAGCCCCAGCCTGAGAGATTCAGAAGCTATTGGTCTTGGGTGGAGTTGGGGTGTCGGGATGTTTTTTATCCAGGTGATTTTTGAACACCCCACTGTCCAGATGTCACTAAGGGTTACCCAGAGCTGATAGTTCAGGTATCTCTGATCTGGCTGCTGAGGAGGCTGCAGGGAGGGAAGTTTGGAGGGTGGAAGTGGAGCCAGAAGTTTCCATTGAACTGAGCTCCGGGGAAGCTAAGCTGGGGACGAAGAAAGGCTGAGACCAGGATGCCTGCAAGAACATGTCAATGGTGCCTAGGGACGGTCACCATTTTCTTCAACTTTTTGGTGATCTCTGCTGATTGTGGGATATCTTAGAGATTAAAAAAAAATAATAATCTCATTGCCCCTCAAAAGGCACGCGTGGTCCTGGGAGTGGATTTAGAAAGCATAGTTTTTTTCTATTCTGAAACAGACACAACCCTGGAACTTGTTTCAGCCAAGCTTTTTATCATAAAGAAGAAACTGAGACCCAGAGAGGGACAGTGGTGTGCCCGAGGTCCTGAGGCCAACACACTCATTTCTCACCCAGGGAGGGCCGAGCTGCTGCTGCTGTGGATGAGAGCACCCGCTCTGCACTTCTCACTATGAAGACTTTATAAAATAATCCAGTCAATAGACTTAATGCAATTTTTGTTCATCTCTTTGAAAGATGTGATGTGGCAGTTAAGTCCACTGTCAATATTTTTATGAACCCTGTGGAAAATATGATGTTAAAGGCTTTTGGTAACCACTTCATTAAGTTTAGTTTTTTCTAGGTCACCACATAAAGTAAATAAACCCTAATGAGTAATACGTCCAGACTGAGATCCTGTAAGCTATCCAAAGAGTCAGTGCCTCAAACACACTCATCCCCCCACCCCAAGCCCTGGGGGAGTCTGAGAAAGGTGATCCTAGCTAGCACCAAGACCTTCAGACAAAGACTTATTAACCCGCAAATTAGATACTAACTAAATAAAGCCAGAATTTCCATAGACTGAACAGAATTGCACAACATCAGTAATTCTGGACCGTTAAGCACATGGCCAGTTGGCCTCCCATCAAAGCAGAGCTCCCTGGTAACCAGTACATGGAGATTAATGGAACCGCTGGGCTTAACAATGACCCCAGGTCTTATTCTTTCATTCCTTCCACAGATTTTATGCGAGGTGTTGGGGATTCAGGAGTGATTAAGACAAAGTTCCAGCACTCAAGAGCTCATTGTCTTTTGGGGAGGAACTGCGGTCCAAGAGCACAGACCAATAATCTGGGGGTGCAGTGGGGACTGGTAAGAGTGACTGCCCCATATTGGGGAGATGGATCAGGAATACTTCCTTGGAAGGACTTGTACAGTTGAAAGAAAGAGGTCATTTTTTAAATAAGAGGGCTTGAGTGTGTTTACCAGATGAAGTCAGGTGGAGGCATGAGCATGAGCCTTAGAAGGAAGGAGATTCCCTGTGCAACAGGTGAGGAAGAGACCAGGGCGAATGCAGGTGTGGATGCACTGGTGGACGAGGGGCCAGAGGGGGAGATGGGGAGAGGTGGCTGCGTCAGGGCTGTTCTGGGTGAAGTGGGAGGAATGAGCCGCATCTGAGAGCATGGGCGCTGGTGGAGCAGCAAAGAGATTCACAAGAGGGAAAGTAGCAAAGTCCTGGGAGGAACTAGCATGGACTGATTGTGTCACTGGGGTGTCTGCCCACTGGTCATCATGGACTAAGAAAGAAGAGTAACACCAAAATGAGTGGGGGAGTGGGTTTTCCTACAAGTACTTAGCAGTGTGAACAGGGCAAAGAAGACTGACTCCATCGAGGATAAGTTTTTCTCAGACAGATATAAGGGAAAGAAAATGGGGCATAGGAGTTAAGAGCTTTGGCAAAGCAAGGTTGAAGTGATGGGGTATAAAGAAGGGAGTGGAGACAGTGGGCACATAAAGATAGGCGGGGGCACAGGCAGTAGCCACGGGTCTGGAGGTCTTGGTAAGGTTAACCACAGATGCTCAGAGATTACTGGGGGGAGAGTGGTAGAAGGACAGGTGATCTCTGAGAGAGAATGGACAATTAGAGCTTTGGTTCCTGGTCAACTGAGCTAGGTTGCTTGGACTAACCTGGCCACTGAAAACAACCAAGAATGCTGCATAGAACATAGAAACATCTTTTCAAAAGTAACCAGAGCTGCTAGCGTGGTGGTGCATGCCTGTAATCCCAGTGGCTGGGGAGGCTGAGGCAGGGGGATTGAGAATTCAAAGCCAGCCTCAACAACGGTGAGAGACCAAGCAACTCAATGAGGCCCTGTCTCTAAATAAAATACAAAACAGGCTGGGGATGGCACTCAGTGGTTGTGTGGTCCTGAGTTCAATCCCTAGTACCCCCCCCCCCAAAAAAAAGTACCCAGGGCTGACAAAACGGGAAGGAATTACTAGGTCAATATTAAAGGGCAAAGAAGAAGCTGGACAGGCATAAAGTCTGCTTCTACCCTGAGGGAGTCTGACATCTAGCAAATCTGAACTTTTGTTTTGCCTACCAAAATCAAAGTCAAAGACTAGCACAAACCATAGAGTCTAGCCGGAGGCTGTCGCCACCATAAACTGGGCTTCCTAAGACTGTTTCCTTAAAGCCAGGGGTGAACTGAATTAAACCAATTCTTACATGGTTTTGAAGTTCAGATTTGTACTATCTGGGTGGTCCCCAGAAACTCTGACCTTGATTTTTGGATTGAGGTGGGTTCTAAACTAAGGCTTCCAGACACATACCCTCTATAAATAATTTTCCAAGTATAATATTCAGCACACAGTCAAAGATAACTAAATACACATGGAAATAAGATACCATTAGGGACCCACAGATGTAACAAACTCCTTGATTTCAGATACTATATTATCAGACACAGACCATGAAAAAACTGTGTTTACTATGTTTCAAGAAATAAAGACCAACTTAGAAATATCTGCAGGGAACAGGAAACTTGAAAGATGACACAAAAGATTTGAAAATCAACTAGAATTCTTAGAATTGAAAAACAGAATAATCAAAGTAGAGAATGATGTTTGTTTTTTGAGGTTTCTAAGATAGAGTAGTTACTGGTGCTCATATTGACTAAAGTATGGAAAAGGGAGTGTTTTAGTCAGCTTTTTCAGGGCTGTGACTAAAAGACCCGACTGGAACAACTGTATAGGAGGAAAAGTTTATCTGAGTGGCTCGCAGTTCAGAGGTCTCAGTCCATAGAAGGCTGGCTCCGTTCCTCAGGGCTTGAGGTGAGTCAGAACATCATGGCAGAAGAGTGTGGCGGAAGGAAGTAGCTTACATGATGATCAGGAAGCAGGAAGACTCCACTTGCCAGATACAAAATTTATACACCTAAAGGCACACCCCCAGTGACCCACCTCCTGCAGCCATAACCTACCTGTTTTCAGTTACCCCTCAGTTAATTCCATCAGGGGACGAATTCACTGCTTGGATTAAGGCCCTCACAACCCAGTCCTTCCACCTCTGAATGTTCTTGCATTGTCTCACACGTGAGCTTTTGGGGGACACCTCACATCCAAACCATAATAGGGAGTTTGTGGCTGAGTCGCAGTGGAGGAGTCAACATGAAGAGTTGAAATGAAGGAACAGACAGGTCAGGAAGTTGCTTTGGCCTGTGAAGTTGTTCAAAATTGCAGCAGTTCTCGGGCCGGCAGTCAGGTGACTAAGCTATGGCTGCAAGACGGGGAAGGTTAGCAGATAACCAAGGTGAAGAGAGCTGAAGAGTGATTTTGCATGTGAGATCAAAATGTAGTGATAATCCAAGAAGTGATCTGCAAATAGCACTGGGGACTCAGAAGGAGGGATCGCATCTCTCTGTCAATAACTGTGAAGGGTCTGGGATTTGGCTTCACTTACAAGTGACCAACTGAGCCTTCCACAGCTCCATGGATGCTGGCAGAAGACTGGAGACTCTTGGGCCAGAGTCAAAGGGACAATTTGTTACTCACAGCAAGAGCAGGAACCAGAGTATTTACATTTGTATTGATTTTTTTTTTTTTTGGTACAGGATTTGGACCCAGGAGCTTTTAACTACTGAGTCACATCCCCTTCCCTTCCCACTGTATTGATTTTTTTGAGGCCCGGTTCCAACAATGAAGTGCAACCAAGGTGAAATGATGCCTGTCTATAAAGCAGGTCATGTTTCAGGGGAGAAATCCTGATATATGAGTCTCTAAATCTTTTACAATGGGAGATAAACTAGCCTTCCCTTTGCTCTGGAGGAGTCATTATCTTTATTACCCTGGTCAGTAGACATAACTGTCTTTTGTTCCTGGGGGAGACAATGCCTCTGTCTTCCAAGCCTGATCACTGTATAGCCATCTTGAAAGGACAGTCCAGAATGAAGGTAGTCAATACCTCTGCAGGCGAGATGTGCCGAAGTGTGAAGGATCCATGCAGAACTGTCAGCACTTTCAAGCCCAAGTCCACTGGACACGAGGATGAGTGGTTCTTATTGCCAGAGTTCAAAGGAAGTGATGTTCTCTGAGGCCAGCAGGACTTTGGCAGAGTGAACAGGTGAAGGATTTATTCTTTTAGGAAGGCAAGAATAAAGGGAATTTATTCCTACCTACTAAAACCAGAAATGCTTATTGGATCATTGAAAAATAAGATTCTGTACCAAAACTACTTTTGATACAACATAATACAATTCAGCCAGGTGTGCTTATTGGGCCTTATTGAGGCCCTAAACAACTCAGAAAGACCCTGTCTCTAGATAAAAATATTTAAAAAAGGGCTGGGGATGTGGCTTAGTGATTGAGTGTCCCTGAGTTCAATCCCAATGCTGCTGATGATAATGATGATGATGATGATGATGATGATAATAATAATAATAATAATACAATTCTACATTGTACTGTACATTCTAGCAAAGGCAGAGAGGGGAGGGTGCTGGACACAGGCCAGGAATGGGGGAACCTGGAAGGTAGTCCAGTTTCCAACAATGGTGCTCTCTTCCTGGTCATCATTTCCTCATCTGTAAAATGAAAAGGATGGAGACATTGAATTTATTAGTTTTGAGGGTTTTTTTTTTCACTCCAACAATCTATGATTTCCATGTTTAAAAATCAATTATCTACATATACTACCTCTAGAAAGTCTCTAGTAGTCAGAAAACCCTACTTTCAAGGACAGGGTATATTAAAATAGATGATGAAGAAGGTGGTGATGGAGGTGGTGATAGGAAACAGAAGAAGGAGAACATGGCTCCTGGCTTCATCTGCTTTTGGATGCCAGAAATACTGTATTCATGGGTATTATTATTACCGAGGCAGGAAATTTGTTCTAACTTTCTGAAGAGCTGACTGACCAGACCTGGTTTCCAACAGCTCAAGTAGACACTTGAGTCTCAGAGAGGCTGCATGTGGCTGAGCGTGCATGTGGGCTTTGGAGCTCCACAGGACCAGGCACGAGTCCAGGTTCTTCTATTTCCTGGTGATGAAACTAGAGTATGTTGCTATTTTGTGGTCGGTCCCACACCCCTATCTTTTCGGAGCTGCACACCCCTTTTCTGCAGATTGCTCATGCTCCTCCTCTGTACATGTGCCCACTGTGGGAAGTTGCATATTCTCACATGATCACATCCTGGGGCCACTGGCCACAGTTGATTGGTTAAGGGGTGGTTATTGGACCCAAGCTGAACCAATCAGAGCATTTCTGAAAGTAGAACTGAGGGGTGGTGTCGTTGTAGGACAGACTCCTGCATGAAGCCCATCTCCAGTGAGAGCAAGGACCAAAGGTGCAGATAGAGGCCTGGTGGCATCTGAGTCCCTGCTTCTGGTGGCTCTGAGGCTTGGCTGCTTCTTGATTTGCGCACATGTGGTTTGGTTCTTAAACACTTTGTTGTATTTTCTGAACCATCAAGGTTGTCCAAGTTGACTTTGGTCATTTGACTCATTTAGAAATCCTGGGCAGGTTGCCCTCACAGATCCTCAGTTTCTGAAATTATAAAATGGTAAAAATTGGGCTAAAAGTATAGAATATAGTTTTAGGTGCAGCTGAACAGATCGAGTGACATAGCATACGTGGAACCTGGCATGATACCTTGCCAGGAAAGGAGCTCAAGAAATATTTTTCTTCCTTTTTTGTCTTCAGGGCATCCATCCAGGGTACTATTTTTTCAAGCTAATTTTTTAAAAAACTTATTTGGAGGCTGGCATGGTGCTTGGTGCTTAGAAGGCATAATCTCAATTAGCCCAGCAATAATCTGAAGAGGCAACTACTCTTGTCTCCATTTTACAGACAGAAGCATTTGTGGATAGGGGAAGAGTGAATGTGTTTACTGGGGATAAGGGCCTCAGAGTCCTCTCCAAACCCTGCACTCCTTGAGCCTCAGGAGGTTCTGGACAATTAAAACCCAGATTTGAGAAGAGATGTTGGGAACCTACTGCTTTGACAAGAGACTTAGGCTGAAAACAGGAATATTGTCATCCCTTTGGATCTGTGGGTTCTTCACCCACAGATTCAACCAACTATGGATAGAAAATTTTCTGTACTGGACACGTGTAGGCTTTGTCCTTGTCTTTTTCTGTGAACAACATAGCTATTTATGTAGCATTTACTTTATTTTAGGGGTTATAAGTAATCTAGAAATGACTTAATGTGTGCTCACGTGACAGAAGTGAAAGGGCAAAATGGACAAGAAGACTCGTCTAGGTTCTGTGAAATATTATACCACTCTGTCAGAGTCTTGAGCATCCTTCAGATATTGGTATCCACAGGAGTCCTGGAACCGACCCTGCTTGGATCCCTAGGCGGACAGTAGTTCTGAGATGGCTTGGGTGAGATGACAATAAATGGCTGCAAGGGGTTGTTAGGGGTCACACCCTTTGAACTTGAGCTCACCTAATGGAATCCCTGAGGTCCCTCTTGGGGATGGAGTCCTGTCCTAGGAGGGCTGAGGGCAGCCCAGAGTGGGAAGGAGGGAGGTGCTATGGTTTGAGTGTTTGTGTCCCTCCAAAATCCATGTATCGGCACTAATAACCAACGTGGGAGAATTAAGAGGCGTGCCCTTCATGGAAGAGGTCCCTTTTGCCCTTTCACTTCTGTCATGTGAGCACACATCATTTGGCCCTTCCTCCACGTCAGGATGCAGCAAGAGGCCTCATCTTAGAAGCAGAGAGGAGCCTTTCACCAGACTCCAAGTCACTGGTACCTGGATCTTGGTTTCCCAGCCTTACAGAACTGGAAGTAATATTATTTCTTACTGTCCAGTCTGAGGTGCTTTGTTAGAGCAAACCAAGTAGACCAGGCTAGGAAGGGAGTGCACTGGGTGACCACTGGTGCTCCCATGATGCCGGGCCTCAGGGACAGCCACCCAGCTTAGGTGTGGTTCAAGGGGTGGTGGAGGGGAGCTGGGAAGGAAGGAGGTAAATTGGGGAGGCAGCAGGAGTGGTGGTAGTAAGGGTGGATGGGATGAGAACCATTTCTGAAGATTTGTCTGGATTAGGAGACAAGCTGGACATGGCGGGTGAGAAAGTGGGACTTTGAGCTTTGAGATGAAGCTGTTTGTTGGACAGACTGTGGGGGTGGTGGTGGGTGAATTTTTACTAATGTTAGGAAGGAAGGAAGGAAGGAAGGAATAAAGAAGTCCTGAAAAACTCAAACATCAAATTGCCGTCATCCATCTGTCATGGTCCCATCATTTGTTAAATCACTTTTTTTCTTTATGTGTTGCAAGTGCTCTACCAATGAACTATACCCACCCCGTCATTTGCATTCACAGCTGCTGTGTAGTTCTCACATGCCCCAGGAACAAAGTGTCATGTATGACTTTTTGGTGGCGGGGTTTGGAGGTTGAGTGGTAGAAACAGGAGTGGTGGGTGCTGGGGCAGTGAGCCCTGGCCTTGTACTTGGTGCTTCTTACTAAAGGCCTGTGTGATCAACTGGCTGCTTCTCTCTGAGCTATGCAGTCAGGAAGATTTCAGACACTTCTCCTCATGGCTACCTGAGTGGGTAAGGAGCCCCCCTTCACCTCTCTTCAAGTGGATCTCACCTTCTCTCTGTTTTATACCCTGGGGTCTGGAAGTAACATTTCCTTTTTTTGGGGGGGGTCCTCGACCACTGAGCCACCTCCCCAGCCCTATTTTGTATTTTTTTAAGAGACAGAATCTCACTGAGTTGCTTAGGGCCTCTCTGTTGCTGATGCTTGCTTTGAACTCGTGATCCTCCTGCCTCAGCCTCCCAAGCTGCTGGGATTATAGGCATGCACCACTGCACCTGGCTACATTTCCATTTTTTAAAGCAAGGCCTTTTCTTTAATTATTTTACAATCAGTTTTATTGTATATATTTAAAGTATACAACATGATATTATAGGAGATGAACAGTTTGTCAGCTTTTCATCTCTGTGAGCAAAACATCTGAGAAGAACAATTAGAGGAGGAAAAGTTCATTTTGGCTTATGGTTTCAGAGGTTCAGTTATGGTCAACTGAGTCCTTTGCTCTGGGCCCAAGGTGAGCAGAACATCATGACAGGAGGGCGGGTGGAGGAAGCCCCCTCGCCGCCCCCCCCCATGGCAGCCAGGAAGTGGGGAGGAGGGGGAGAGGGGTCACAGGGAAGATGAGCGATTCCAGGGCACACATCCAGTGACCCACCTCCCTACAGTTACCACCCCTTCAGTCCATTCAAACGAGGATGAATTGATTAGGGCACAGTTCTCATGATCCAATCATTTCACCTCTGATATTCCTGAATTAACAGACGAAATTCGGGGGACACCTTATATCCAATCCATAACAGATAGTGAAACAAATTAGCATATCCATCCGGTATCTCATAAAGTCCTGCCCCTGTTTTTCTTCTGGTGTATCTATCCAAAGGTGGTTATTTTCTTATTGTTTTTGTGGTGCTGGGGATTGAACCCAGGTGCCATTCATGTGGGCAAGAGCTCTGCCTCTGAGCTACATTCCTGGATCTACCCAAACCTCTTTCAGTGTTCTCACTAGCAGATTAAGACCACATCAGGGCCTAAAGGACATTGGCAGGAGCCACATGGCTTAACTGTGCCAACCTGGTGCTCCTCATGGCCAACATTCCCCTTGTGAATCAGAACCCTGGGTCGTGCAGGGGTGGGTAGTGCAGATGGCCTGGGATGCAGTGTCAGGCAGGAGAGATCGGTAATCATGACCTCAAGGGTTCTGGGCTCCCTGGCTCCCCTCATCCCAGGCTTCCCTGCTATCACCCCCTCCTTTCACCCAACATGCCATGTTACTCCTTTGTGAGAGCTGATGTCTTTCTGGGATGGCTTCCTCCTCTTCCTCCTGTGACACCCAGTGGGGCCAGCAGCCCTCTCAGGAAGCCATGGGCAGCTGCTCCGGTCAGAATTGGAGGTGACCCTTTGTCCCTTAAAAATTCACTGCAAAAAATGGCTTTGTTAGTGCCTTCTGCTACAAGGCTGGTTATGGGGACATATTCATCCCTTGTACCTGATACATAAATGGAAATGATAGGGTCTGGGGTGGTGGCTCAGTGGTAGAGCACTTGCCTAGCATGTGTGAGGCCCTGGGTTCGACACTCAGCACCACATAATAAAAAAAAAAAAGAAAAAGAAAAAAAGAAATAATATCTGCCCCACCTTGATGGACAGCTTCCCAGGGACAGTCCACGTCCCTACTTTTTTATGCTCCCTGAAGGCACCTGCTCACCCAGAGCAGATGGGGGCCCAGAAAGTTCCCCTTGACTCAGGATCCTTTTGACAAAGAGGAGTTGGGGTCGAGCAGGTTTTAAGGGGAGGCGGGCTCCAGAGAATGAAGACCAGAATCTCTGGAGCAGGAATTTGGGGTCAGGGGAAGAAGCAGTAGAAAAACGTGCAAGTCATAAAGCAGCAGGGAGCCCTGCAAGCCATTAGCTAATTAACCAAAGCGGAAAATCAGAAGGCCGGCTTGGGCGGCCATTACGGCCTACAGCTGCTTTTGGAGTTTGATTGAATCAAGTGTTTTTATTAACTTCACATTTTACCTCACATTTCCCCCCTTGTTCTTTCTTATTCTGGGGCCCTCGTCGTCCTGGGCTCCCAGACAACAGTGCTAAGTAGTGGCAGGAGAGCTTTCCCCTCCCTAATCCCTGACAGGCTTGTCTCAGCCCCTCTCTGCCCTGGCGGGCTTCACCTCTCTGGAAACATGGACCCACACCTCTTCCCATCTCCGCACCTTTTGGTCTAGAGGTCAGACCAGGAAGGCCTGACTGTTCTCCTACCAAACTCTTCTGGACTCTGACCTCAGCCCCAGGCAGAGGGTCCAGGTGGAGCGTGATAGGGGTGGTTGGGCCAGGAGCCTGGATATTCAGTCTACACTCTGTCAGAGTCATCTTGGCTGTACGGGGGCTCCTGTTCTCTTCGTTGGTAGCCTGCGATGACAAAATCTCATTGTATAAGAAAGAAGACATGAGAAGTGTTAGCATCTCCTGAATGCCAGGCATTTTTGCACATATTATGGAGTTCGTGCTGAGAGGGAGGCAGGTACTGAAGATGGAAAGAATGTAGGATCAGAGAGCTTATAAGATGCCCAAGTGTGCAGAACCATTAAAAGGGGCAAGGCTGGGGCCCCCACCCAGGCTCCTGTTTCTCAAATCTGCCAATCAGTACTGTCAATCTGAAATACCATAAAGCAGCTTCCTCCCTATTGCTGTAGTAGAGGAGAAAAATAATATCTTTTCTTCACTCATCGTAAGTAGCTGGGATTACAGGCGTGCGCCATTGCACCCAGCACTGTGGAGCTGCTTTGGCCTGAGGTGGCTCTTCCCAGTATTGCTCAGTCATTGGATGTGGCCTGTAACAAAGGGCAGATTAACAAGAGAAAACCTTGCAAGTTTATTTAATGTAGGTTTTACGGCACAGGGGCCTTCAGAAACGAAGACCCAGAGACACAGGGAAATCTGTATATTTTTATGGACGAAAGGGTCTGATCTAAGGGGAAATACCTGGGGGGAATGCAAATCTATCTGTTCAGCTTCTTTTCTTTCCCTGTGTCTTTGTTATTTCCTTCCAGGTATAGGAAGACAGAGGGTGTTATGAGCCAACTTACAGCAAGGCAGAGAATTCTCTTACAACTTGCTCTGCAGGGGTGGTGGTGGTGCGGGGGAGAAGGCAGGTCAGGAGGCCTTCCTGTTCCTGTTGTTCTTCTCAAAAATTTTCAGCTTAAAAGACTCAGTATGGAGGGTCTCCCACTTATGATGGTTTGATTTACAATTTTCAACTTTACGATGGTGCGAAAGCCATATGAATTCAGTAGAAACTGCATTTGGAATTTTGATTATTTTTTAGGCTAGCAAGAGTCAATAACATACTCTCTGCAGCAGTGAGCCACAGTTCCCAGTCAGCCCCATGACCATGACCATGAAGGAAACAAGGGAGACTCCGTGGTGTTGCTGAGCTCTGATGTTCAGTAGGTGAGGTATATTAAATGCATTTTCCACTTATAATTTATTTCCCGGTCCTGGGATTGAACCCAGGGGCCCTTTACTACACTGAGCTATTTATTTTTTATTTTTTAATTTTTAGACAGGGTCTCCCTAAGTTGCCCAGGTGGCTGGCCTTGAATTTGTGATTCCCCTGCTTCTGGTTTCTGATTTGCTGGGATTACAGACATGTGCCATCATACCTGGCCCACTTTTAACTTATGATGGGTTTCTTGGGACATAAACCCATTGGAGTCAATAAGCACATGGACTCCAAGTAGCTTATTCTGAGTTCCAGCACATTCTTAGCCCACCCTTGTTCTCCCCCTGACCCTCTGAGTTCTCAGCTCTCTATCTCTGCTGCCCTATTTTCTCAGAAAATAAAACTGAGGATGATATTCCCTTGCTTTAAAACCCCTTAAAAGCCTCCTTTTTGTCCAAAAAGAAGAAAAAGTTAAAAAATGAAAATCCAAACCAGTCGTAGTATTCTGGTCTTTGTCTGCCTTTATGGGAATGTCGCCCTGAACCAGTCTTTCCTGAACCAATCTCTTTCCTCCCTGCCTCTGGGACCTGGTGAATACTCCGGGCTCCATCCTACACATCTCTCCTCTGCCCTGGCCTCTGTGCAGCCCTTCCAAGCCAACATCTACCACCATGGAAGCTGTCCCACAGCCCTTTGGGTGAGTTCACCCCTTGGAGCTCCCCAGGAGGCATTTCCACCCTGGCCGCCCACTGACTGCAGCTCTGTGACTGTGGGGACAGCCCCGAGCTCAGCACAGGAATGCAGATGCTCCTGGAGCAAGCGCGACCTTGCCTTCTGTCTTGGCCCTGCACATGCTGCTGCCTCGTTGGGTTGGGTTCCCAGAAGATGAGCTGATGTGCAGGGTGCTTAGTAAGGGGGGTGAGGCTGCTGGGGCTGGGAGGGCAGCAGGCGTGAGCAGAGGGAGAAGCCAAGTTGTAGCACAGGCTCAGCCACAGCCCTGGTGACCCCCCAGGAGCTGTGGAGTTGGCATGGCCCACTCACAGCGGACCTGGTTTTTGCTTTGTGTGTGTGTGTGTGTGTGTGTGTGTGTGTGTGGTGGGGGGATACTGGGCATTGAACCCAGGCTCTACCCCTGAGCCATACCTCCAGCCCTTTATATATATATTGCTGAGGCTGGCCTTGAACTTGCAGTCCTCCTGCCTCAGCCTCCAAAGTAGCTGGGATTAGACGTGTGCCATTGCACGCAGCACTGTGGAGCTGCTTTTGCCTGAGGTGTCTCTTCCCAGTATCCCGGTATTGCTCAGTCATTGGATGTGTCCTTCCTGGGAAAGGGTGCGACCTTGAGTGAGCCAGCTCTCTGCAGCTGAGGCCAGGGTTGAGGGGGCCATAGCTGAGGACTATCTGCTGCCACCTCACAGCAGATGCAGTGTCCACCACAGAGGCGTCCCAGCCCACGGGAGCACAGACTGCCCTCCCGCGCTCACTGGTCTTTGTTCTGCTCACATTAAAGCATTTGAGGCACAGGCTAGTGACTGGGTCTGCCAGCCAAGGCCAGGTGGGAGACCATGATGGCACAGGTGAATAGCTCTAGCACGGAGCACAGAGGCTGACTGGGTAGTTGTGCGGTGTCCATCTAGGCGCCCCACAGGCCTGCAGCGTGTGCCAAGCACCTTCCCTATGAAGCCCCATGGTGTCCCCTCAACCCCCACGGATCCAGCTCTTCCTTGGGGATCCGTCCACTGTGGGGCTGGTGACTGCCCAGCCAGGCCTTGTGGGATTCGCGTTTTGCTGGGTGAGCTGGGGCAGCGCAGGTCACTCAGGGCTGAGCTCCTCCAGGGGTGGCTGTGTCCTTACAGACAAGCAGTGGAAACAGGGGATGGTGACACCAGCACCTCATCACAGGGAGCCCTGACCAACCTGCTCCCCACGTCCTGGAGGAGCCGGGGGTGGGGGCTGCAGGCCTGGCTGAGCCTGGGCAGCTCTGTCCCTGGTCCCCCTGCCTTCCCTGCCCCCTGGCTGTTTTGGGGGATCTTGGTCATGTGCCTGCCTCATGTCCTCCCTGGGTCTCTGTGTACCTGACTGTTCATTTTTCTTCCCTCTTCCAGACTGTATACTACTCACCTTGAATCCTCAAGACTGGAGAGCAGAGGCTCATGTTTTTGTATCCTCCCCCACCCCCTCCCCGGATTCTCTCTGTCCCACAAGCATCCTCAGCCCTTTCCTGCCTCTGCAGTTTCGTTCACACATTGTATGCCCCCTGCTTCCTCCCTTTTTTCCAGGCCTCAAAATCTGCCCTCCAAGGCTTGGCTGGAATGCCTGAGGCCCCCTCAGCCACCTGCCGCAGCCAGCCTGCACTAACTCTGGCGAACTCCAGTAGGCTGGAGAGCCTGATTTGCCTTTGCTTCAAAGCACGATCACTTTTTTTTGCTCAGAGATCATGACCCTTCATGGTGAGAGAACATGATAATGAAGATAAGAATAGCCATCTGAGGCTCAGGTAGGTTGAGTAACTTGCTTTAGAGTTGCACAGCTGAGCTGAGGCTGGATTGGAGCTGCCTGACTCTGAAAACTGCTGTGTTTTCTCCCTGGGTCTCCGGTACTCCATGATGTCCTTGAGAGGAACTGCCCTTCAGGTTGTTCAGGTTGGAGAGATCAAATCTCAGCTTCTCACATCCGGTCAGAACTTTACGTTTTTCTTTCTCCTTCCTTCCTCCCTCCCTCCCTTCCCTCCTTCCTTCCTTTTCTTTCTGTGTCCCAAGAACTTGGTCTATTTCTTGTTCTCAGCTCAGGAGCTCCTCCAGCTCTCTCAACAACCTACTGCTTCACATGAAACCTCATCCAGGTAATTTTCCACTTCACACTGTAAAGAATAATAGCCAGGGGGCTCTTTTTATAGAGAAAGCTCCTCGAAGCTGAGCAGCTCTGTACTTCTGGGCAGACAGCAGAAGTCTGCAGGGTAGCCTTGGCTGGAGGAGCTGGAAAAAATTAACTCTGCGTATAGATTTCCACTCATCCCTGGCTGCTCCTTGCCGGGCTGTTTCAGTATTTCCTGACCATCTGAATCCACTTCTGTCTCTTTAATCACAGGGCCCTGGTGTCTTTGGGCCCCTGCTGCCTCTCCAGGAATGCAGGAATTCTTGAGCCTCTCCTGGCCCTTTGGAGAGATTCAACTCCTGCTCCACGGAGTCTTCTATTTGTTCCCCACTGACAAGGAGGGCAGCCATGACTGTGAGCACCAGCCTAGGGTCCCAGGCTGGGCGTTTTCAGTTCCTAAAGTGTGGTTGTCACATTCTGCAGCAGGTTGGCTTCTCAAATGCTGAGATGGAGTGTGGAGCACAAGATGTTCATGGGTTAACACGGGGAAGACATGGGGAGGGAGTGGGACGTATAGAGAGACACTGAACTGTAACACAAGCCGCTACACAGTCAGGGTCACCCCCGCAGAGAGCGAAGAGCGAGAACTGCCCATCAGAGTGACCAAGTCGGGTCAAAATGACTGGGCCTCTGTACCCTCCTCTGGCTTCCAAATTGAATGAAGTCTTGTCCTGGGAAGGGCGTGGCCTTGGAGGAGGAGCAGCTCTGTCCAGTGGAGCCAGATCCCAAAGGAGACAACAAGCTGGATTGCACCCTGATTGCACCCCCCAAACAGGGGCAGCAAAGCATCCTTGAGGGCTGTTGTCAACTTCTGTCACTGTGACAAACGCCTGGGAAAATCACCTTATAAAGAAAAAAGGTTTATTTTGTCTCGTGGCTTTAGAAGGTTCAGTCCATGGTCAGCTGGACTCATTGCTTTGGGTCTGTGGTGGTGTGGCATCATGGTGGGGGGGGTGGGACACCGCGGAGCAAAGCCACCCATCTGAGGGCCAAGAATTGAGTGAGAAGAAGGGGCTGGGGTTTCACGATCCCCCTCAAGGCCCTCCCTCTCAGAGTTTCCGCCTCCCAAGCTGGAGGGGAGCCGGAGAGGCCTCCAGTGCACAGGCATCTGGGGGACAGGAGAGCTAAAGCACAGGGGGCTTGGGAGGTGCATCAATGTCCACAATGAAGAGGCGGCCTCCTATCCTCATTTTGTACATGAGGCTCCTATGGGCGTCACACCCCTTGGTGTCATAGCTAGGAAGTGGCAGAGGCTGGATTTGGACCAGGGCTGTCTGGATTTGAACCTCTTGCGTTTCTGGTGAGGCAGGGCCACAGGGTCTCAGGAGGAGTAGGGAGGACGTAGTGGCGCGTGACCCTGGTTTCTGGAGTTGGTCGTCAGTGCATTTCCTGTGCAGCTGAGGGAAATGTGTTCTGACGAGCAGCATCGTGACAGTATGGGACAGTGAGGAGGCGTAAATGTCTAGTGCAGAGTTCAAGGGTCAGAGGCTGGCGTGGTCACAGAGGAGGAAGGCGCTGCCCTCGACATTGTGCTGTGCCTACACCAGGCAGAGGAAGGGCAGTCCAAGCAGCAGATATAGCATGAGCCACAGCCAGGGGAAAGTGAGCAGAGGGGCCTGGCTTAAGGGAGGCAGCCAAATAAATGAAATGAGAATGGGGAATGTGGAACCCTATTTCATCGCACAAGCTTTTCTTGAGCATCTACTATATGCCAGGCAACTGTCATTCCAGAAGGTCCCTGAGAGTGCCTAGTGGACAAGAAGCTTACTGTCCCAACAACAAAGTCTCAACTGGAGCTTGGAGGCCCAAGCCAGGCTGGGGGATGGGCCCTGTCTGAGTCTAAACCCTGCTGGGGTTGGGATGTGTCAGGGCGTGACCTTGTGGGGATGTGACAAGAGACTCCCCCACACTTGGGTTCTAACCTTCATTTTCTGCTGTGTGGAGGGCAAGACCACTAATGTCCCAGGCTTCCTCGGGAGGACAGAGTGAGGCAGGAGTCAGCCCTCACCCCACAGCCCTCCTGATGAGGCTGGGTTCCAGCCCAGGTTGCAGTGAGGAGCTGGTACAGTGGGGAAATGTCCCCTGCGATGGCTTCCTGGTGGTGAGACTTTACTCACCTATAAAAACAACAACCAAAATAAAAGCAAACCAACATCTTGATTTGGCTTAAGGGATACTGACTTTCTTTTTTGTCTAGTAAGAAAATTATATATAAAAAAATTCCACCGTTATGGCCCCACTAAATGCCTGGTACCTGTGAATGTGACCTTATTTGGAACTAGGGTCATTGCAGATGTAATTGGTTAAGATGAGGTCATGCTGGAGTAGAGTGGGCCCCTGATCCAATATGACTGGTGACATAAAAAGGGTACACTTGGACTAGAAGAAAGATGAAGACCTAGGCACAGGGGAGAAGGCCACGTGACAGTGGGCAGGATAGAGGAGTGACACAGCTCAGAGTCCAGGGATATGGGATTTCTAGCTCCCCCAGGAGCTAGGGGGAGTCAAGGGAGGCCTCAGAGGACTCAATCAAGGGAGGCCTAGGAGGGAGCACAGTCCACTCAGTACTTGGAGCTTGGACTTCTTCTTCCAGAACTTGAGACCATAAATTTCTGTTGCTTTAAGCCACTCAACTTGTGGCACATTGTTATGACTGCCCTAGGAAATGCATTCCATCTAGAGTCAGCTTTATTTAAGGATGTTTTAACTCCTAAAGTAGGAATTACAACCTCAGAATTCTCTTTGAGATTCAACATTTAGCTTTATGAAACAAAACAAAACAAAACACAAAAACTCCTCTGAGGCCCCATTTCTCTCCTTCTATCTTGGATCAAGAAAACACCACCCTTGCTGGGTGCAGTGGCTCATGCCTGTAATCCCAGGGGTTCAAGAGGCTGAGGCAGGAGGATGGCGAGTTCAAAGCCAGCCTCAGCAACTTAGCGAGGCCCTAAGCAACTCAGCGAGACCCTGCTCTAGATAAAATATATATATATATATATATATAAAAGGGCTGGGGATGTGGCTCAGTGGTTGAGTGCCCCTGGGTTCAATCCCCAGTACCCCAAACAAACAACATACAACAAAAAAAGAAAAGAAAGGAAAAGAAAACACTATCCTCCATCAGCCCAATTCTTGGGGTTGGACTGTGAAATCTCCCTCCTCCGAGGCAGGGACTCTGCACTTGGGGAAGGCTGTGTGGGAGCTCAGGCACCAGTGAAATGTTCCTAAGTTATTTGCCCATGAAAATGAATATCCAGAGCAGTGGGATGTTCTCAAGCTTGGGAAGGGGAAACCGCATATATTGAGCGCAGCATTAATAATGCATCTGTAAGGCAGCCAGAGGACACTCCATGAGTACATGAAATGCTCTCCTAACCATGACGTTATCTCCTGGGGGTATTTTCTAGAGAATACTCTCTGGCGACCACTCTTCTAGAAACCTGGGTTCTGAAGTCTTCTGTGCAGAATCCAGCACAGCCCTCTGTGCAACTGCATGGTTTCCGTTTCCTGCTGATGTTAGTGGTCAGGACGGCGTCAGAGTCAATGCTGGCGGTGAACATGAGCATAGCAGTTATGGTGGTGACATCGTTGATAAGGCCACTGGAATGCAGGTGGGTAATCTGGGATAACTTTAGTGACCCTCTAAGGAGGAAGAACTCCTTCTGCTTATTGGTGACACTGGGAGTCTAGACTGAGTTAATGACCTGGGCTAGCAGCAAGCAGAGGGCACCCGAGAAGCTGTCTTTGGAATGGTCCATTCTCAGGTCCGTCACACAGGAAAAGGCAAGATGAGTTAAGACCCCGCAAAGGGACTTTGGTGGTGGTGAGGGCAGCAGCGAAGCTGCTGATGGAGGTTTTGATGGTGGTGGCGATGACATTGGCAATGGCTGACGGAGGCTGACAGAGAGGATGGTGAGGGTGGTGGCTGGTCACAGCACAATGTTGATGGCAACAAGGGTGGCTTTGGGAGTGACAGAGCAGTGATGGAGATGTTTCAAGTTGTATCATTGGCATCAGTGATGGGGTTATGCTGATGAGCGCTGTGCACAATGAGACCCTAACGCAACCTCACCCCCATTTCTCCTTTCTTGTAGCAAATCAGATTTCGTGAGATGGACGCTGGCCTGATAAGAACAGACCCTTTGGGTGGCATTCGGTTGTCTTCTCTAGAGAAAGGTGGCCCTTTGCTTTCTCCTTAAATCAGGTCTGTAAATGTTCCTCTTTGCAATTTGCAGGTAGTCGGCCCCATAAGCCGCTCTGCCCGGATAAATCACACTCATTATTCACATCAGCAGCGATGTCATCATTGCTCAGGAGTCCAGACCTAGGCCGACCCACCCAGGGGACCCGGGCCGCCCACCTCAGTATTGTTCAAGCCAGGCAGGCCATGATTCAACACGGAATTTTTAGACAGAGGCTCTTATATCAAAGTGACATGACTTAATAGCACTCTCCTCTCTCCCTGGAGCAGGGCCTCGGCAGGGGTGGCAGACATACAGCTTCTCTGGGAGAGTGGGAGTGATTCTCAGAGGCGGGCTCGGATCTCTTCCCTACAAGACCACAGTCGGGTCCTCAGCCTATAATTCATGTGGCCAGGCCTGACATGTTGTTGCTATATATAGCAGGCCAGCCCTCTCCCCTCCTGCTCTCTTTAGCAGGACTCAGCACTAGCCTAAGCCAGGTGGTCCCTGGTCCCTGAGAGCTGGTGAGATGGGCCATGGCCATCTCTGGATGAATTTTTAGCACCTTGTGTGACACATTCTATCAAGGGCTGCCACATACCTCCCGCAGGCCTGCTCTTGGTGGATTCTTGCCATTCCTGTGTGGAACCCTTGGCCTAGGCCTCCCTGACCTTTTCGTGGGTAACCCTTCACAGGCAGCCACAGCCTTCTTGGCATGGACTGGAAATCATGGTGGTCTGGTTATTCAATGGGGCAAAATCTTGTTGTTCTTTTTGCTCTTTTCTAGGAAGCATTATTAATTTTCTTTTCTTCCCTTCCTTCTTCCCTCCCTTCTTTCTTTTTCTCGGAATGAAATGGAATGAAATAACATCCCAGCAGCCTCTGGGAGAACCAGAGCTAGTCAGGAGGGTGTTAAAGCAGGCATGTCATTCATAGAGATATCAAGTATTTTCCTCTGACCATAAATGCTTGCCAGGGCCTTTTGGAATTCCAGTTAGCTGGGGCATGGTGGGGAACAGCGTGGGTCCTGTTTTGAAGTTCTAGAAATGCAAGTCTCGAGGGAAATCTTTTTTGGTTTAGTGAATTAAAAGCGCTGGAATTTATTTGACTTGATACTTTTGGTTTGGAATGTAAGTATGTCATATAGGGAGAATATATGTTTTGGGTCATTTTAGTGTAATTTTGACGGGCAGAGCCTCTGTGTGTTTGGGATCACAGCGTAAAGGGATTACTCACAACAGTTTCAATTATATCATGAAGACCAGGTGACACATGATGTACACCAGTGTTCTTCGTGTTTAATTTACAATTTGGCTTTGGTTTGAAATGTTTCAAAACACAGTACACTGGAAGGTGAAGATGTGATATGACAGTTTTTGTAAGTTGCGGTTGTAGGAACCGTGGTTGACACCCCAACATCCAGTACACCCAGGTGACTGACCAGCCTAGCTCAGTCCTGCTGACTCAGTCCCTGTTGCCAGGGGTTGGCGCCGTGCCAGGCTGGCATAAGCTATCTTGGGTCAATGAAAGACAAGGGGAGGGTTGCTCTGGGCTTTTAGGAAAGAGAAGCCAGTCCCACCTGCTCTTCTTCTCCCACCTCGCTGGATGTACACAAGGAAGCAGTTGATCCAGGTGCCGTCTTGGGCACATGAGCAGAACCTGAGTGGAGAGGCTGAGCCCTGCCAGTGCTGCCCCCTGCCCTACCTCTGGGCTTACTGTTCTGTGAAACAATAAATGCCACGATGATTTGAGTCTGAGAGCGTTTCTATTGTGTGAAGCAAAAAACATCCTAACATGACTCTTTAATCGTTAAGGATTTGCCAGGTTTGGCCTGTGAGCTGTAGTTTGTTGACTCCTAATGTAGGGGTTTATAAAAAGGAGATATCTGTAGGAACTGGGGTCATGAGAGGATTCCTGGGTGGTGTGGATACTGGACAGAGTGGACATAAATCAGCTGCACTTCTAGGTGCCATTCCTCTCTTTGATGTGACTACAGAAGAGAAAAGTTCAGGTTGCATATCATAAACACGCTGGATGGTCTCCCCGGAGATCAAGACAATTCTGCAGACCCTCCTTCCTCATTCCCCATCTACTAAATGAAAAGCTCAATAACAGGAAACCATGCACAGAAAGGACTCTCACTAGGTCTGCCTCCTACCTGAGGAGCCAAAGGTGGGTCTGGGGAGACTCATGGCAGGTGGCCCAAGGTCTATAGACAGGAGGCT
This sequence comes from Marmota monax, assembly GCF_021218885.2. NCBI lineage: Eukaryota > Metazoa > Chordata > Mammalia > Rodentia > Sciuridae > Marmota > Marmota monax. The sequence goes on along the minus strand of NW_026694837.1, from coordinate 1,935,230 downwards.
CTTCAATTTGGGGTGCTGAGATCAGTGTCCACTTATACTTGTGGGTCTCACATGAGGTGAGCTCTGGATTTCCCAAAACTCAGAAAGTTTCCCGGGACTTGCCTCTACTGGGCAATGTTTTGGGAGCACTTGGGCCACAATGGCTGAGAGAGCTGCCTCCTAAGAGTGACCTCAAGAAAGGGTAGGATTTGAGTAAGAGGCAGGTAAACATGGGTAGAGGAGAACAATGCTGCCTTCGTCTGTTTGTGTGGCTACAACAAAATTTCATGGTTGGGGTAACTTAAAAGTTTTGATATTTATTTCTCACAGTTTTAGAGGCTGGGAAGTCCAAGATCAAGGTCCCAGCCTCTGGTGAGTGCCACTGTCTGATTCCAGGATGTGCTTGGAACTCTGGGTCCTCTGGAAGGGAGGAACACTTGTGTCCTCATGTGGCAGAAGGGCACAAGGGACCAAACATGCTCCCCATCAAGCTCTTTTATAACAGTATATCCAGTATATATCCAATCACAAGTGGGAAGGGGCACCCTCTCGATCTCAGCACCTCTGACACTTGCACTGGGAACTTGTAACACATACATTTTGGGAGATGCATTCAGACCACAGCAAATGTAACCAGCAGAGGCTGGGAAGGTCCTACCAGAGTGTGTGAGTGGAAGCCTGAGGATGACGCCCCCACAGGCTGCGCTGGGGCCTGCTGCTCCTTGACACCTTGAGACAAGAGTCTGACATTTTCATCTGAGGAAGTACCTAGGCCGATACTATCTGTCAGTCATGACCTACAGGCACAGAGTCTGGGAACCATTAGACAAATCTTAACAATGTTGATGGAGTCTCCAGGGCTATTATGAGGTGGTTGGAAGCAAAATAAATCTAAATATGGAGCCGGAACCAGTTAGTAGTAACCATAGTAACCCCAGTGGGTAGAACAGTGACTGGGAGGGAAGAGAAGGGCCCTGGGAAAGAGGGAGGGTGGCTGGTCCTTTAGACCAGGGAACAGGGCCATCAGATGCACTGCTTCATACTTCAAGGAATGGGAAGGGTCCAGGTCACATGGTGGGCAAGAGCTCCAGAGGAAGCTTCATTCCTTCCTTTATTTTTCTGGTGGCTGGAATCCCAGGCCTCGAGCACGCTATGCAAGTGCTCCATCACTGAGCTACAACCTCAGCCGTTTTTATTTTATTTTGCCACAGGCTTTTGCTAAGTTTCCTGGACTGCCCTCCAACTTGTGATCCTCCTGCCTCAGCCTCCTGAGTCTCTGGGATTTCAGGCATATGCCACCACACCTGGCAAGAGATAACATCCTGCCAGTGGTGAGAACCAACATGTCCCCACCCCTGCCCCTCCAAAGCCACCACGTAGGGACTTAAACATTTCCACCCCTGTTTTCTTACTTTGATATGTAAACACAAGGCATTCTTGATGGAGAGAGGAAGAAAGGAAACCAAATGCTGAGTAATATCCCTTTGAAAAGAAATACACATACTCCAAAAGACTGAAACAACTTGTGGACTTTGGGAAGGGTGTTTTTCTTATTTTTAAAAGTTCCAGGGTTTGGGCAAAAATCAGCGGTGTTTTCTCAGGCTTCAAAACAGATTAATACATGGGCAGCTTCAACTCGTGACTCAGAGAGACAAAGAAAACCACAAAAAATAACTTTCTAATAATTGTCCCCAAACCTGTCTGTGGAGGGCTGATGGGGGCCAGGTCCCCCTTACTAATCAAAACTCCAGCTATGGCCCCAGCACCCCCTGCCCCATCCCATCTCCCCGCAGTTCTCGCATTTTCTGGGTTCCTGGCTGAGCTGGGGACAGAGCCACAGCTACCCTGCAGCCTTCATCTGCTTCCCCTGCCAGCTCCGGCTGGGGTTTAGCAGACCTTGCATCTGGTTTCTCTTTGCTTCTTTCCCCTTTGTTTACTTTCACAAGGAGACAGACGGTTGTTTTATTAACCCCCCCCCCCCCCCCTGCTTTTTTTCCTTTTCAGTTTTCAGTTGTTTTAATCTTCTGTTCAAATCATCCAGGTCCCTCCGTTTACCTTCCCCTCTGTGGTACTGTCTGGGAACTGGTTCCAATCAGGCACTGTGGCCGTTCCTCTGCAGCTGGGCCTGTGGCCTTCCTGACTTTGCTCAGTGGCTGCTTGGAGCACGGCTGTGGCCCTCAGAGCTTCTACTCAGTGTGAGAGTTTTGCTTTATCCTCCTCTCTCCTCTGTGTGTGTGTGTGTGTGTGTGTGTGTCCATGCAGGGACGGTGGGTGTTTATAAACTTTTCAGGAGAGCTTACTTTTGAAATGAGAGAATTGCTTCTGAATTCCTTGGACTGCACGCTGAGATATATTATCTGTGAAATTCCTGTTTTAATGACTGGCAGATTTCTGAAGCATACCGTGGTATTTCTGAACCTGGCCGCCTCGAAGTTGTTGTGTCACCACTGCGTGTGCTTCTCTCTAGAGCAGAACTAGAAATGGAACAAGGATCACTTCATCTGTACAACACCTTTTCCCCTCATACCTCTTCCTTTCAACCTAGTAAGGAAATAACACAAAAAGATCAAAACATTGAAAAATCAAAAATTGTCAACTTTGTTACAGTTCTTTACCAAATCATTAATATTGCAGGTATGTGATACGGATGAAGAAACGTGATCTGCTCTTAGTCCTTATTACTAATTCTCTAAATATTTGCTACTCAAAGTGTGGTCCCTGGACCGGCAACATCAGCATTCCCAGAGAGCTGATTAGAAATGTGCATTTGGGCTCCATCCCAGCCCCACTAAATTAGAATTTGCATTTTTCAAAGATACCCAGGTGATTAGCGTACATGTTAAAGTTTGAGAAGCCAGGCCTTTGTAATTATAAAAACATTAAATACAGGGTAATACCAAGTGAAAAACAGCCAAATACTCAAATGATCCAATAGGCCAGCATGAAACTGTGGCCAGAATATCTATGTTTTACTCTGCTCAGAGGTAAGTCCTCGCCTTTGATTGCTTGCCGTTTTGATGTGCCAGGCAGGAAGAGAATGTCTGTCTTCTCCAGCAATCAAGTTGGGAGATAGGATTTCTTTTTTCTGGTCAAACAAAACAAATAGGTCATGCACTTTGTAAAGCACCCTAAAATGTTAGTGATCACAGTTTGCATACTCCTTCGTTCTAATTCAGGGCATCTGGGTTCTGCCTGGCCAGAGTTAGCCTAATGCAGACAGAAACCAGAAAAGTCTCCACAGCCATGATGCCTCAGCAACAGGCAATCTCCCAACACCTCATCTGTAAAGAGGGGTAATGCTAATTCCTTCTCTGGAAGGTTTTTACCTTTGCTGGCATTTGAAATTCCTGCCGACAATTGGGGAACTTCTCCCTCTCTGGGTCTTGATGGTGGCTGAGGCTGCTTCATAGTTAAGAAAGAAAGCCTAAAATGTGGACCCTTGCTTCTCCCTGCTGGGCTACACCACCTCACCCCCATCTGCTGGCCCAGGCTCAGTGCAGTCCACTCCTCTACCCAGGACTCTGAATGTGGGGCATGATGCAGGGACATGTGGTGGATGGTGGAGAATTTATTGAGTGGCAGCGGCTGCAGTGTTGGTAGAATCAACACCAGGCATCAGCCATGCGCAGTGAGGGCACTGGTTTCTTATGCTTCGAAATCAGGTCCTGGCTTCCTCCAGCTCTGGCACATTTTCTGGACATCCCATGACTCTCTGAGATGCTCAATACCCTCTGGGTAAATTGCTTTTCTGCTGAAACCACCCAGAATTGGTTTCTATCACTTGCCACTGAGAAGCCTGAGTGATAGCTTCATCTGCCTTACTGGTTGGAGAATGGCACTTAGGAAAAAACCCCTTCATAGCAGCAAAAGCAAATAATGCATCTCCTTTTGTTTGAACTTGATAAAGCTCCATTCTTTCATCCTTGAATTAAGAGCTGTCACTCCTACTGCTTCATCAATATCTGCTCTCTTGACATCCCCAGAGTAAGGAGCCCCAGTCCTGGATGCACTTCCTCTACCCTTGGTCAGAGGCCAGGGTTGTTCCTGATCTTTAGGGTCAGCACTGCGGACCTTCCAACTCTTCTTTCTTGTCAACAAAGCAAAGGTGACAGGCTCCCCGACTTCTCCCAACAGGCCATGAGCCATCCTCTCCAAAACCTTTCAGGACCATCCATTTCTATTTTGACCCACCAGGACCTCTACTACCCTAAGACACTGAAAATAAATCAAGTTTCATCAAAGCCACAGTAGAAGGAGCCTGCCAGGAACCTGGTAGGATAAATTATGTGATTAACGTTATTTCTTAGTTAGTCAATGTCAGAATCTGTCATTGATAGCCTCATTTCTCCTGCTTCATTTCTTTCCTTCCAGGGTCATATGCTGGTAATTACCAATCTTTGGGGAGTTGAAATACCTTGTCATTATTTCTTTGATTCCAAGACATGCTCCCTCTAGCAAAAAAGGGAAAAGATCATAGCATGGCACTTATTTGTTTTCAAATGGAAATGAACCTTGTATGGAAATCTTCTGAGGATTTGGATTGTTTTTTGTAATGGTGATATTGTGACACCAGGAAAAACTGCCTTAAAAACTCCAAATTATATAAAAGAAATGGTTCCCTAGGTTTAAAAAAATATTTATTTATTTTGGACTTATTTGTCCTCAGTTGAACCTGTACTTTGTGCTTTGTTGAAGAAGAGCAATTTTTTTTTTTTTAATATCAGGGATTGAACCTAGGGGAGCTTAACGACTGGGCACCATCCCCAGCCTCCTTTTTATGTTTTATTTTGAGACAGGGTCTCACTAAGTTGCTCAAGACCTCACTAAGTTGCTGAGGCTGGCTTTAAACTCACGATCCTCCTGCCTCAGCCTCCCAAGTCACTGGGATTCCAGGTGTGCACCACTGCACCTGGCTAGCACAGAGTTTTGACCTCGTTGCACCCTGGTATCAGCTTTCTGTCATTTGTCTTTATTTTTTGTAATCTTGTGCCCAAACTTTCCTTTGAAATGGAAAAGTACCAACCCTTCCCACCCTTGGCTGCTTCCTTTTCTTCCCCTTCTCCTTAAAACATTTAACTTTAGAAACCTGAGCAAGCTGTGCCCTAGAAACACTACTGTGCATCTGTCCCTGGAGACCTGTGTCTAAAGGTATTGTTCCAGATAGCAAAAGACGGGGGTCTCCTGTGTCCCTTGATAGGAGAATGGATACTATGGTTTAGATGTGGTGTCCCCCAAAAGCTCACATATGATAAAGCAAGAAGGTTTGGAGGAGAAGTGGTTAGGTTACTGTCTTAACCTAATCAAGGCATGGGGGTTATGGATAGAGGAAGTGGCCATGGGGTATATATTTTGCTTTCTGATTACTATGTGAGCTGCTTTCCTCTGCCATACTCTTTTGCCATGATATTCTGTCTCAAGTTGAGCCCCAAGGAATGGAGCTGCCATCTATTGGACTAAGACCTCTGACACTGTGAGCCCTCAAACTTTTCCTCCCCTACAATTGTTCTGGTCAGAACTTTTAGTCACAGCAGTGAAATAGCTGACCAAAAAATAAAAAATGGTGTATCATGAATGAGGTGTATCATTCATACAATGGAGTATTATATAACTGTGAACATGAACAAAATATAGCATGGAGACATCTTAGAGACATGCTGGGGAATGAGAAAAAGCAGGATGCAGAGGACTGCCCCAGCATGATGACCATTATGTTTCTCAGTGAAACTCAAAAACAAAAAGTCAACGTAGTCCTGTTCTGACTAAAGATGTTTCTGGCAATGTACCCCACACAGGACACACGTGTGATGGTGGTCCTGTAGGATTATGCGGCTTAGTGACAGCATAGTCATCTTAGTTTGTGTAAGTGCACTCTATGATGTCTGCACCGAGTCAAAATCCCCTAACAATGTATTTCTCAGAACATATTTCCATCATGAATTGATGCGTGACTGTAATATGTTGCTTGGGGAAAATCTGGAGGTGCTTTCCACGGCTCACCCACACCTGGATTCCTCTCCTTGGGCCCCTGGGAGGATCACGCTTCTCCCCACCTGCAGGGGAGTAAGGCTGGGTGTCTAGTTCTGGCCCGTGGGCTAAGAAGGTATGGGGCACGTGTCACTCCTGTGCTGAGGCACTGAATTGAGGCCACCTCCTATTAAGGTGGTGGCCTAGTATGATCAAAGCAAGCTGGACTGTGGAGGACAGTCACCTGGAAGGTGAGCTGGACTCGCAGTCGATTTTGCTCAGGTAAGAACACACCTTTGCTGAGGTGTGAAGCGGTGGAGACGTCAGGGCACTTTGGTCACTGCAGCCTGCCTGGAGGCGGCAGGAAACAGCCATCAGAAGTTGAGGACATAGTGACAGTGCACACTTCAGCATATGCCACTCCCGGAGATGGCCAGGGGGTGGAATGGAGCTGCAGGCTGAAGGGGATGCTTGACTCCAAGGAGTCCCTTAGTAACTGGGCTTTTCCATCTACACGTGCTAATAGGCGTCAACTGTGATGTCGTAGAACAGAAGCTTAAAACGCTTTCGAAGAGTTTAAAACCTGAACAGCATGAAAGGCAGAATCTATGTGGGAGGTAATTGAGTGGTCACTGGAAGTCTTTCAACTTTGCTGAATGTTTCGAAGTTTTCATAATAAAATGTCAGATAAAAAAATTCTGAGAAACTGATAATTACATTAATAACTTTCTGAATATAATTACCCCAGCACAGCAACTATTTTGATTTTTTTTTGAGTCTTTATCTCTAAAACACAAAATTTTCTTAGTCATTTATGGCTTGCTTTTCTTAGTGAGACAGGGTCTCACTAAGTTGCTAAGGTTGGCCTCCAACTTATGATCCTCCTGCCTCAGTCTCTCAAGTCCTGGGGATTATAGGTGTGCACCACCACATCATTTTATGTTTTTTTTTTATTAATCCTTTTATCCTCAACATTTCCCTGATATTCATGCCTCGGGGGGGCATGCATTCATGTTTGGGGAATTCCTTCCTTCCTAGGCAAGCGTGGGCAACCCCTTCAACCTCAATCATGCTCTGAAAGCCAAAGACACTTCTTAATCAGTATCAAGAATGAACAGTCTAATGCACAGATCCTTCCAAAGCTTCCTTCAGAGATGCAGCCTCTATCTGCCAACCACTGTTTTCTGAAGATAAAGGGGAACTCTGTGTTTAAGACATGCTGGGCAAGCACTAGCATTTCCCTGTCATGATTGCCCTCCTGTTACGTCCTTCTCCACTTTTCTCCTTCAGCCTCCTCCCTTCTCTTATTTCTGTCTCGCTACCATCTCCAAGCAGTATTGTATTCAAATCCCAGGGGCTATCAACTTACAAGCTGCTTACAAAACTCACATATGTTTATAAGTATACATCACTGCTTTTTTTTTCCTTGGATATAAAAATATTCATGTGCATGGTAGGTAATTTAAAAAATACACAGAAATAAAATTTGCCTGTCATTCCATCAGGACTAGATGGTTGCTAAATATTTGAGTCTCTTAAAGAGATGTGTGCCTTTTAACAGTCTCCTGGCCTGAAGCTAAAGTGTTAAACACAGGATATTTTGTTGTTCGGGGTCTACCCTATCCCTGCACGTCCACGGCCCAGATGAATTTAACACCAGTGCCGTTTGGCTCAGGCTTTTTATCCATGCGGTAGCTGTAACAAGAAGTCCTCCCAGCCATCATTAAGGGATGATTTAACATGTCGTCAAGTATATGAAAGACTGCTCCGCTCAGAATAGCAAACAGCTGTTCACCATCTCCAGTGAGCCCCAGAGCCAGAGGAGCAAGACCAAGGCTTGGGGGCTCCAGGCAACTTCTGGCCCTATGTGGGGAGGGTGAACAGTTGTTCCTGCAGGGTCCTGGGGCAAAACCCATGGCCTGTGTCATTTAGCTGAACTGGGATATTTTGATTTAAAATTTCAGGACAATTCCTTCCTTCCATCTTCATTCTCTCTGTCTCTTTGGCTCTTTGGGACAGCATGGTTTGTAGTTTACAATGGCAAGGCCAGACATTGTCCAGTTCTTTGTAGGCCTTAAAAAATGACCTGTGTTCTCTGAAGGGCTCAAGCATAGTATTGCCAAAAAGTATTGGGTGGATTTTTGTGACTTCTCTATATGTCTATCCTGTAAGCACATGGTGCACAAATGACGGAGGCAGGACATGGGAAGCAAACCTCAGAAGAAAGTTTTTCTTTATTCTGTAGCGAAGTCCATTGATCAGACACGGGAGGGCTCATTTTCTGGATATGGAAATGGCTTGCGGGTAACAGAAGGAGTCTGGGCTTTATAGTTTACAGTGAGGGTGAATTAATCATTGGAGGCTGCGGACTTGCTGTTTGGACCATCAGGGACCTAGTTTGGCAGGTTAAAAATTTAACTCAGGAAGGCAGTTGTAAAGTTTGAAACTCATTGTCACTGGGAAAAGTCACAACTCGGTTGTCAATGCTTATCTTCTTCCTCTAGCGCCCATTATTTCCCAGAGCTTCACCATTTGCTTTTCTCCTTCCAGGACTCATCTGCAATGGGAGGGGAAAAGTTCAGGGCCCAGTTTGAGTATCTGCCTCCCTCCTTCAGGATCCATTGCGGGTGGGAAGGGGTAAATATTTGCTTTTGGTAGAGATGCTAGGGATGAACCAGGAAGGGATGAAAGTTTGCTTTTCCCCTCAGGGCCCATTGCTACTGGGAAAGGATGTACTGGGAGACGTTTAATATTTGGCTAATTTCCCTTCCTTGTAGGAATATTATTTTCCATAACCCTTCATATCTGAATATCATTTCTGTCCTTAGATTTCTTTCCCTGAATCCAGTGCTCCTCTGTTCATCTTCCGATGGCCACCATCTTGCCTGCCACCCATCTCTTGTCCCACCAGTTGGAGCAGTAGAAAGACCTCTGGCTTGGAACAGCACATGTATGTGTCTTCTGTTTAGTCCACCAGCCTTGGGGAATGCCTACCACATGCTCCACTTATATCCAAGAATTTGGGGTGGTGACTGACAGCATAAAAATCACGAAGTGGGGCAACCCTCCTGATATTACAGGATGAGGAAGCCAAGGCCAGAGAGGGCAAGTAACTAGCCCAAAGCCACAATAAAAGAGAAATATAAGAAAAGATGCTGCCCTGAAGAATTTCAGAGTCTGAATCCACATTATGCGTGTCTCAGTAGGTCACACTACATACTTATCTGGAGCTGAAAGACTTCAGAAGACTACAAGATGGAGCTCAAGGTGACCAAGAAGCCAAGCTAAAATACTTTTGAAAAGAAGGAATTCCATGTGAGGGGAATAGCAGGTGCTGCAGGTACTGATCTATACCTCTTGCTCCACACTTCAGGAAGTGCTGAGAGTATCCCATGACCTTGTGATCAAGACACCTACAACTGAGAGCCTGAGGCTTTATCTTAGCCTTTCTACAAAGCTGATAAGAAGTTCCCAGGAGTTCATATGTTCAGGAGTAACCCTTAACCAATGATAGATGGAAGGGTAAATACCCCAGCTCCTTCATCCCTAAGGGGGGTAATCCCGATGTAGTCTTCCAGAATGCCCCTGAGGGACTGAGCTACCCATTTGCTCCCCAGCTGCCCCCAGTGGTAATCTGCTCTCATTGGTTTCCTTCCTTTCCTGGCCTCCTTTCCCTGTCTCCTTCTGGTCTTTTCCCCATCAACTCTGCACACCCTCAACCTAGTTGAGTGTTTGCCTGAGACGGTGCCTCCATAAGAAAGGTGGGTGATAACACAAAAAGTAAAAACCTACAGAAAATGGTTTTGGGTTTCTACTCTGAGCCAAAAAACCAGGGCAGGTGCCCACGTTCTTCTGTGGGTGTATGACCTCAACCCCTTGTCCCTGCAAAGAGGCAAGGTTAGGGAGGTAAGGGGGTGTTCGCTGAGTACCCACCATTCTCTGCATGATCTTATTAAGTACTTACACAAACCCTGGGAAGTAGATACCCCACATAACTCCCATTTTACAGATCAGAAAAGTGAGGCTAAGCAATTTGCTGAATATGGTAAGTGGTTGGGCCTAGATCTGGATGCACCACAATCTGATGCCAAATGTGGTGCTTTTCCATGTTCTTAAGCTGTGCTCTGAGACTGAACAAAATGCCCAGCAGCCATGGCCCTTGGCCTATTGACAGTGGCGCCGCTCACAACCACATCCTCAGCCCATACACTTGCTGCTCCCCCTTCCAACACAAATTCCGTCAGTGACAAGCCTCTGCTCTCCTTCCACACCCCTGAACTTTTGTGCTTCATTTCGTGGCTCTTTACCTTACTTAAACTTCATGGGTCCTGTGTACCAATCTCCCAAAACAGGAAATGAGGAGGGATGGAGGAGAGGGGCCACAAGCTCTCCAGGGAGAGATCCAGCCTTCAGCTGCCTCCAACAACGTCTGTGGTTTGACCATGGGGTAGGCCGGGGAGTGTGGCTGGGTTGGTCAGTGGGTAGGGTCAGCGGCAGAACCGACCCCTTGGATAACCCAATTCAACTCTTCTCCTATCTCCCCTACACCCACATTTGCCTTGCTTTGTGGCAATGTCAACCGGAGTCTCATTTCCCTTCAAGTTCCCTGAGGACTTGGTGCTACCAAAGAATCTAGAACATTCTATTAGCAGTAACAGTCATCTACTGAATAAAGATTTTTTTTTTCACTATTTGCTATGAATATGTTCAAACTAACAGAGAAGTACAATGAGTCCTTTTGCACTGATGAATAGTGTATTGAATGACCTCATGTCCATCACCTAGAGTTAAGGAAATGCGTTTGCCGTATTTGGTGCTGCAAACGCATTTCCTTAACCCCAGTTTCTTATCTGCTCCAGTTGCAATGATGACACCTCCCGTCGTACAGGGACATTGTATGTGGCACTTCACAGACCTTCTCTGTGAAGGAACTAAGCCTCAGGACCTTCAAAGTTGAGCCTTAACCCAATATCTCAGAGCCTTAACGAAAAGCCGTGCCACGTGGAGGGCACTCAGTGACAAAGATTAGGACGGTCTCATCCCACCCTAGAGGCATTGACCCCAGGTACCTGAGAATAGAAATGTAAACAGCTGATTGCATTGCAATGCTTGGAGCCCGTGTTCCATTTTATAGCCCCACAAACTGAGAGCCTGAGAAGGCTTCGGTCCACTCTCTACTGTTCTCTATGTGACTAGATCCAAGTTGGAAAGCCATGACTGTGTCCAGGGTCCCAAGTACCAGCTCTGCTGTCACATGGTTGTGTGACCTTTAACAAGTTATTGCCAGTCTCGGCTCACATTTTCTCATCTGGAAATTAAGGGGTCAGCCTGGAATATATTCAAGATCCCCTTCAAGGTGAAGCCTCCCTGACCCCCTCTGCTTCTCTGCCTTTGGCCTCCGCTGTGAGTCCAGGCCTGTGGAAATCTCCAGGCCTGCCTGGCTTCCATGACAGGTTCTAATCCATCCATGGTAGCGCATGCCAGGGACAATCCTCCCAGTCAGGAATTCCTTTTGTGGTGCTACCCCCATCCCTATTTCTGCAGTTTCCATTAATTTCCTTTGACCTGTCCTGTGGGGGAAACTCATGATTACTGATAATTCTAGTTAATCCTTTAACTAGAAAAAGGAAACTAACCATCTAATAGGCAGAGTGAGGGAACGACTGGGCATGCCATCTGCAAAATATAAACCTAAAATATTCCAGAGTGTTCTCTGGGAGGCCGCAGCTATTAACGCCTGGAGAGCCAGCTACTGTGAGGCCTTGTCTTCTGTGGTGGGCAGACGTCTGGGCCCAGCCAGGAGTGGCCACTGTCCCACTCTGCGTGTTTGCGGCATAACCATTTTACTTGCTAAGGCGGAACATCTCCAACTCTGTAAAAAGCTTTCTGACATCTCTCTGAGCAGCTGGCCTTCCCCCATTTCAGAAGATGTCATGGTTTATTAATTCCTTGCAGAAGCAATAAGAACTGGGTATTGGCTTAATTTGGGGCCAATTTACTGTTATGGTAGAAAAATTGGCTCTGTCTCCTTTTATTCAACACGAGGGCCTAGGGTTCCTCCTCAGCCCCTCCTGTGTGGGGCTCTCCCCAACTACTTGGGCCAGTTATTTTAACCTTTTTTATGCCTCATTTTCTTCAATATAAAACGAGGATAATCATAGTACCTATTTCATAGGATTGAGTGACTATTAAGTTATTGAATTAATTTGGGGTCCCTCTCTACCAAATGCTTCAAATGAACACACTTTAAAAAAATCTGGAAATTTCACTTCATGAAAATCCAAATGTTTGGCTACTCATGAGTGACCGGAAACCGTGACAATGGCAGGTTCATATTCCTGAGCAGAACGATGATGTGAAGCTGTAAAGATGTGGGGGTGGAGGAACCCTTTAGAAGGGACATTTTGTACCCTCCCAGGTCTCTGGGCCTTTCTTCATGTCCTGGCTTCCCTGAGGCCCAGAGTCTGAGGTCTGGAATTCCCTGTTTCTTGGTTCAGCCAAAGATCCACATAACCAAATTCTCTTTAAGAGCTCCAAAATGTCCTTTTTGCTTCACATGCACTGATGGTAGCAGGCAGCTGGGCATTTTAGGAAAGAAAATCCAAATGAAGCCCATGCAGTTTGTCCTGGAGCGATTGAAGGTAAGATGTTAGTTTGGAGACAGAAGAAAAAAAAATGGTAGCCTCATCTCCATTTTCTCATCCAAATACTCCCACTGAATGCCACCTGGACACATGTTCCATGTACCTCCCATTGAAACCACCTGATACTGTCATTTCAGAAGGTATTGTTGTTCCTACTTTACAGATGAGAAGAGTGAGGCTCAGAGATGTTGAGTAATTTGTACAAGGTCACAGAATCAGCTAGTGTGGAGGGCAGGATTGGGTGAAGTCCCTGTGGGCTGGGCTGGGTGGAGCAGTGGAGTCTAGGGGCCTTGAGCATTCCTGTGATCCCCTGTAAGCTAAGCCAGCAAACGCCAGTGCTTCCTGCTTTGTGGGGAGGGTGGGGGAAATGCCAGGGAGGCTTGTAGGGGTGCCCAGAGAGCCTCCTGAGCAGTGGTTCATCCCCCAGGGCACATTTGCCAATGGAGACATTTTTAATTGTCACAGCTTGGGGATGGGAGGTTGTTACTGCATGTAAAAGGCAGAGGCCAGGGAGGCTGCTAAACACCCTCCAATGCACAAAGCGGCCCCCACGACAGCCCCCTACCCCTAAACCTCTTTTGATTTTTGGAGACTGATTTTACAATAGACTTGAGGGTTGCCAGAAAACCCTCTGCCTTGAAATATCTTCTGTAATGATCTTGATTCCCTTGTCATTGAGGCTTCCATGGAAATGTGTATGTCTTCTGGAAGAGGATTTATGAACACACAGTTGGCACTTCATCGGAGAATGTCAGGCCTGGAAGGGATCTTAAACCAAGTCATGTCAGCCCATCCTCCACTGTACTGAGGAAGAAGCTGAGGACCAGAGGAGAAAGTGCCTGGCTGGGAGCACAGAGTTAGCCCAACTTCAGGGTCTGACAGCTGATTCGCACAGCAGTGAGGTATAGTTCGCCAAGAGGTAGGTGACTTAGGGTAGAGCGACACTGCCATTGGCCCTCGGCTTCTCCGTCTGTGATATAAGGTAGAGGAAGCACAGGTTAGGTCATTTTTAGTTCATTTCTAACATTTTATAATCTTGAGTAGGTGTTTCTGTCCCCTGGAGGGTTTGTTAAAATACAGATTGCTGGGCCCTACCCCTGAGTTCCCAATAAGGGGGGCCTGAGAAGTTCTTGGGTGCTGCTGGGCTGGACCACACTTGGAGAGCCACTAGGAAGTGGGGACAGGTAACTTTGAGAGACACCTCCTCCTGGGAAGGAGATGAAATGTTGGCTCAGGTTAAGGAGCAGCAAAGTAAGTGGCGAGAGCCAGAGGATCCAAAGTTTACTCATATTTTGGTCTAGAATGGATTTGAACTTGGTGTATTAGAGCCTAACTCCTGCTCCCAGAAAGGCCGCTCTGCATCATGGGTAGAGTCGCCATTTAATTGTCTTCCAAATGGGTCAAATCTGGGTGTGAGAGGAGGCAGTGCTAATAATTATATGGAGACCAAAGGCACATCCCAGGCCTGTCCAGCAAACTGAACTGTGGGAAGTTAACGGTGCAGCCAGGCCTCTGGGAAATGACTGGGCCCACAAAGAATCTTAAGTCACCCTCGCCAGCTTTTTGATGTGGCCAAGAGATTTCCACTGGGATCAGAGGGAGGAGTAATGCTGGCTGCCCCAGGGGCTTTCAGGGAGGCTTACAAAATACGCATAGTAAAATCCAGCAGAGCCTTGAGCCTTTCCATCGCGGGGCCCAGGTGTGCCCATCAGCACCTGGAGGCTAGAGGGGGCCATTGTTCCATGCCCTGAGGAAGCCGGGTGACCAGAGCCAGCCTCACCTCAGTGTTGCCCTGTGTGTCCAGCAGCCAGGGCTGGAAAACTCTTGGAGGTCTATGCAGGGTGAATATGTGGTCCTCCCTTAATGTGCAAAAGGAGAATCTGAGGCCCCAAGATGATGGGGATGTGTTCTTGGTCACCTGGGTGGCCAGTAGAGAGACCTGAGCCAGGTCTTCCAGGATGGGGATCTTTCCTCTCACACTAACATTAGCTGTATTGGATTAAGCAGGGCTATGAATTCAAAGGGAGCACTCTGCTAAATATTATGGGGTATAACATCTAACCTCAGAGCAGGCATCTTTTATTTCTCATTCAGACATAGAGAATGGGAGCATACAGCTGCTTGACACTGCAGACCCTTTCCCCACAATTCAGAAGAACTCCTGCGTCATTTTAGGGCCCCCCTCCTCCTCTGCCTTTGATTCATGTTTCCTTTAAAGTGGGGATGTTTGGGGGTCTTCTTTATATTCTTTTTCACCTGGAGTCTTTCTCCTGTCTTCTTTCTGCATAGTGGGTTGGAGAGAGGAAGAGGACTGGGGAAATACAGGGCCACCCCTCACCTTCCAGAAAAGTCCTATATTCTGGACCTAGACTGAGTCCATGTCAGGACAGCCAGCCACGCTACCCAGGTCTCTGGTGTGCACAAGCTTTGTGGGCTGTTAGGGTGGCCCCAGATCTAGTCAGCATATGACAGAGGTGTGGAGGACTACAGGGCCACAGTTGGGCAAGAGGAGGTTTGGACCACAGTACCCCCTGGCTGGAGGTACCTAAGGAATTCTAAAGGCCAATCCTTTGTGCAGATGGGATAACTGAGGCTCAGAGAGGGAAAGGGATTATCCCAAAGTCACAGAGAGCTAGGTGCATGAACTCTCTCCCCACTACCTTGGTAGGACTCTTCCTGATTTTTTCCTTGGCCAGGCAGGAATTTGATTCCCCATATTCTAGAGGTAAAATGTACAAAGAGCATGTGTGGCTTCATTTGAAGCTGTGTGGTGGTGTCAGGAGAAAGGATATGCTCATCTCTGCATCCCAGCCCTCAGCTCAGGACCTGACATACGTGAGACATCCTTCCATTGTTCATTGAACCGTGGAACTGAGATCCTTCACGAGGATTTGCCTTATAAACAGAGTTTAATCTACCTTATTGTGCACCTGAGTAACTTTGACAAGGAAAGCATTAGGAGTTTTCTGTGCCCTGACTGTGAATCTTCTTGTAAAAACATTCTATTATTTCAGGCATTACACAAGTCATGCATACTTATTATAGCAAAAAAACAGATAAGAAAAAAATTTTGACATGTGATAGAACCACAGGTCCAAGGAGAGCATGCTTAGGGGCTGGAATATTCTGGATATTCAACGTCTTTCCTACAGCACCAGAAACTCACTTGTGTGTCCTGATCTCCACTATCTATATCCTTGGTGCTGTCATCCTTGAAGGAAGGAGCCCCATGAACAACCCGGTCCCAGCGTTCAAACTTGTTTCTCCACAGGTTTAGCCTGGGGTAGGGCTGAGCCTGCTAGTTGTTAGCAATTTCCCATTTTCTGGAAGAATGGTTACAGCGTGTGCTGAGAGCCACCTCCAGACCCAGGCCTTTCACAGATGCTGTCTGTCATCCTCACAACACTGTCCACCAAATGGAACCTTGGGCTTGGAAGGACAAGGCAGGGTGAGAGTGTGCCTGACCATTGCAGAGACCACAGTCACTGCCTTGGATCACCCTATGTCACCAGCACTGGAGCTGCAGATGCCATGTGTTTGTCATGTGACATGACGTCTGACAGCACCACTCAGGAGCAGTCCTAAGATGAAACAGGAGGCTCCCCCTAGTTTTTTTTTTTTTTACTTTTAGTACAGGGATTGAACTCAGGGGCACTCTATCACTGAGCACATCCCCAGCTCTTTTTTGTATTTTATTTAGAGACGGGGTCTCACTGAGTTGCTTAGCACCTCACTGTTGCTGAAGCTGGCTTTGAACTCGCAATCCTCCTACCTCACCTCCTGAGCTGCTGGGATTAAAGCCATGTGCCACTGGCCCCTATTTATCCCCTCAATCTTTCTCAGCTGTAACCCCCTGGGTGCTGCCTACCCTGGTGGACCCAACGTGATAAGAGCCTGGAAGAGCTGGTCTGAGGACTGGACTTTCCGCCTCTGGCATGGTGACCTACGTGGGACAGGTCACTTCACCTTCCCTTCTGCAGCATGCTGCAACAGGCCCGACTTGTCCTGTTTGCTGGGACATTGTGTTGTGGGACCCATGCCTCAGTGGGAGTGGACTATACTGTGGAGGCAAATGCCCTATGAGAGCATTCCCCTTGCACAGGAGCAAAAGCTTGCCATGGCTTGCATTGCTCTGGGCTGACTGCTCTCCCTCCCGTGTGTTTGCTGGCTCCCCAGCAGCCCTCCCTTCAACTGCTAACACTCATTTCTGTGGAAAATGATAGGTGACAAGTTGCTGCCTGAGATACCCACCATCAGATAAGCCAGGAGGGGAAACGAGCTCTTCTGGAAAAGAAACAGGCCGGGCTATGGAAATTAAATATTCCTTCGAGGAGAGCAGGAAACTTTAGCTTCCAGCCACGGGTTCTGAGGAAGCCTCAGCAGGGAAACTGGGGCACCCCTGGGAGGAGGGCTGGAAGGATACAAGCTGTGCTCTTGACATCTGCAACTGTCATCTGGGGCCTGAGTCTGCCCCCTCCCAACACAGGCCTCGGGATCAAAGTCCCAGCCCCGCTTCCATTCAAACTGGGGTCCTGATGCTGATTTGCAAATTGGATGGAAGGAGCAGCCTCATCATCGCCATTCCCCATATGGGGAAACTGAGGCACGGAGGTCTGAGGTGGGTGATGGTGCGAGGGAACAGAGCTCCCCACGCACTCTTCTCTGCCAACCCTGAATATGCACCCACACTCGCGCATGCGCACACGCACATGCTGCCTTTTATAGCTCTCTAAAATTTATGAGGAAAGTCGAGTACCCGGAGATCTCTTAATTAAGCGGCCTTCCCCTCGGAGAAAGGAAATGGGTTTCCATATTCTTAACACCGACGTCAGATTGTACGATTTACTACCCAAGCCTCGCATTGCTCCCCAAATCAACTCCCCTCTAGTACAAACATCTATCACTTTGAAGGCTGTTTGAACGCCACCCTCCCCTCCTGCTCCCCCTCCCCAGTGCCCTCCAGGCCCCCAGCATTTCCTCTGATCTGCCTCCTTGCCCTACAGGTTCAGGGTCAGGCGGCAGCCCTGAACAGATCCCCTGTTGTAACCCTGCTTGTGAGAGAAGGGACGTCCAGCCTGCCCAAGGCTGGCACTGAAGGCTGCTCCCATTCTTTCAGGAATATGTGTGTGTGGGCGGGGCGGGGTCTGGGGGAGTCTGGTGCCCAGTCCCTCCTTGTAGCCCACTGTGGCTGCTGATGTTTGCCCTGAAGATATATGGATTTAATCAGGGCCCTGACAGGTAAAGACCCTAACAACCAGGACAGTCTGTTCTCCCAAACTGTTGAGGATCTAAGCCCAATGTTTACTTTGGAATTGAATGAATAACATTGTTCTGGGAAAGGAAATTTTAAAAAGCAGGCTTGTAATTTGCAGTCCAGAGGAGAACAGATCTGGAGGTCCTGCCCCCCCCTCCCCTGCCCCAGGCACAGCCCCGCTCCTGCAAACCCTCACTCTGTCTTTTTGCTGTTTTAAACTTCTAAACACACCACAACCAACCAGCTCATCTTCTCAGCCCTGCCAGTAAAGATCTCAACGTTGCCAGACTCCAGAGAGCAACAGAGAGAAGTCATTGCTTCAGGCAGAAGTTTTTTTTTTTTTTTTTTTTTTTTTTTTAAATCAAAACCAAATGCCACTGAAATTCCAAATGCTGCAAGACCCATTCAAAATGTAGAGTGAAGGGTGATTATAGCAGCAGGGGCAGAGTTCACCTGTCCCCCATTCCCCACCATTGCAGGACACAGAGACTATTTATCAAAAATCAAAGGGGCAAGCCCAACAAACCCTCAAAAGCCAAACTTAACAAAATGTGTCCTTCTTCTGAGGTTGAAGGATCCCCTTACTGAGGACTGTCTAGGCAGTTTTAAATTCTTGGGGTGGGAGAGAGGGACAGCTCCTTTGTAAGCAGCCTCAGGCTGTGCTGAGGGGGGTGGGAGGGGAGGCCCCGGGAAGGGGCATCCTGGCTGACCGGGGGTGCTAGTGCCCAGCCCCATCCTCCACGCAGAAGTTGCTCTGACTGGTAGAGCCACTCATAGCCTTGAGAATTCCAAAAACCCTTCACCCACCTTCCTCTCTGGATTTGTCCCTAGATGTCAGCCAGGAGAAAGGTGCCCATTCATAGGGCTGCTGGGGGGCCTTATGAGGTGCCCCAGGATGGCCACAGGCCGGAGCACCACCCTCATGGGCCTTCAACCTCTTTGGCCAGGGGCACCTACCTCGGCCATCTTTTCCATCAACTCCTGCCGGCTCGCTGCCCAACTGCCTACCTTCCTTGGATGCCTGGGATTAGCTAATTGAGGAGGAGGCCACTTTGAACATTCCAAGGTCTGGTCAGGGGCCAAGTCTCATTATTTAGCTTCAAAGTCCAAAACTCCATAAAAATTTCATTGATGGAGTTGATTGTTCCAGATTGTCTCAGCGGAACTGAACCCACCATGGCATCCCGGGCCCCCTGTTTTCATGTGGGGCATGAACACGTGTGTGGTACCTGCCAGAGGGGAGGGAGTGGGGGTCAGGATCCGCGTCACATTTTTGCTTTTCAACTACTTCAAAATGACACAAAAACTATGATTTGGAAAACAGAAGAGAAAAGGAAAATACTCCAGAAGCCAACCACTTACTATGACAGTGATACTTCTTTCTAGGCATTTTCCTTATGCATACTTTTAATATACTACTTATGAACATATACATGTAAAAATGGCCTTCTTTTTATTTGGGTTTTATGTTTGTTTGTTTTGGTAATGGGGATCAAACCCAGGGGCACTTAACCACTGAGCCACATCTCCAGACCTTTTTACTTTTTATTCTGAGACAAGGTCTTGCTAAATTACTTAGGGTCTTGCTAAGTTGCTGAGGCTGGTCTTGAACTTGTGATCCTCCTGCCTCAGCCTCCCAAGCTGCTGGGATTACAAGTGCGCACCACCACTCCTAATCCTTTTTAACATTTTTCTTTTATTTTGAAACAAGGTCTCACTATGTTGCCTTGGCTGGCCTTGACCTTGTGATTCTCCTGCTTCAGTCTTAAGCCACCACTGGGCCCCGATGCTTTATTTTTTTAAACTCAGCATTAAATCAAATACCTAAAATATCTTGATGACTGTGTGGTATCTTGTTTCAGAAATGTGGACTAATTGCTGCATATTTAGGTCTTTTACAGTTCCATGTTTTTATAAATAATATGAACCTATTCATATTTTCCTGTGGATCCATTCTCATTTTTTTCTTTTCTTTTTAAAAGTAATATTTTTATGATTATAAAAGTAACACATTTTTGTTAAAGTGGGAAAAGTATGGGAAGTATAAAGAAAGTAATAAAAATCACCTGTGATTGTTCCAGAATCAATTTTAACCTTTGGATGTCTCTCTCTCTCTCTCTCTCTCTCTCTCTCTCTCTCTCTCTCACACACACACACACACACACACACACACACACACCCCATAACGGGTCCATAGGGTTGGGAGAATAAACTTGGCAGAGGAAAATACTCTTTCCTGGAGATCTTCAAAGTGTGATGCGCATGGATTTGAAACTGGGTGACATTTTCATCCAGAACGTGCAACAGCATGGGTGTCGCGGTGGCTGCGCCCTGCGCTTTGGCCTCGCTCAGTGACCCGCTCCTGGTCACCAGCAAGGCCCCTGCAGGCTCTCGAGCAAACGCACGTTCCTCATTCTTCTGACAAGTGCTGCGGAGCCCCTGATTTATGGCCACACTTCACGGGACACTAGTAAACGTCCCACAGTATATTTTGTAAGAGTAATGAAGTCTCGGAAACCCCCGCCCGCCGCAGCCTCTGCTAATAAATTTCCTTCTGCGAGGGGCGCGCCTGCCGCTGCCATCGGAGCCCGCCCGGCGCCCCGCAGCCCCCGCCCACCCCCGCCCCCTAAGCAGGGTTGCTGGGCCCCTCCAGCCGCCCCGAGGTGCAGACCCATCCAGCCCTCAAAAGATGGACAAGGATGACCGGGTGCAAAGGCGGGAGAAGGGGAGAAACCCCAGTCCGACTGCTGCTCTCCTGCTGCAGCTCAGGTTACGGCCAGGGCCAGGGGCGCCGGCAGCTTCTTTTCTGCTACCGTTTCCCTGGAGCTGGAAGATGAAGTGCCGTCTGAAAGAGGGGCAAGTGACATGAGCCAAGCAGGGTGGGGTTGTGTGGGGCCACCCGGACCAGGAGTGGGGGAGCCTGGTCTCCCCAGCATCTAGAAGTGGTTGGGAGGGGCTGAAGATATCGACCTACCCACCCCCAATGCCATCCAAGGATTGGGGTCAGGGAATGTATTTGTCATTCCACAGAAGAGCTGTCCCCCTTTGGCCCTCCCCTTCCTATATTTGGTTCAAAGGTGGATGTTTCTACAGTCATTATTTAAATTCCGCTCTCATCCCGGGCTGTCCAGGCTCTGTACCAGGTGCTTAGGGTGTGAAGGTAAGACCGTACATTCTTGCCTCAAGGAAGCTCCTTCTGTGCTGTCCAAGTAACCCAAGCACCATCAGAGACCACATTCCACAGGCACTGTCCAATGAACTTAACTGCATCAATTCATTTATTCTTCACAACCCAAAGGAGTCATCTTATTTTCACCATCTCAGTGTAGGCACCAAGAGGTTAAGTGACTCACTCAAGGTCTCTCTGGTTCTCCAGTCCCTACGAACTCAAAGCTGGCAGGCTACCTCGACTCCATCTCCAACAAGCAGGTTGTTCTATAAATCGGGAAACTCAGGCTCAGAGAAAGATAGTAATTTGTTCAATACTACACAGCATAGTGGCCAAGCTAGAGCTAGAGCCCAGGCACTCACTGAAGTGCACAGCGGCCCTTGGTAGCCATCTGGATCCCCTTCACGTGTCTTCTATGAAATCAGTAAGTGAGAGAACCCTTTCCTGACATCTGGATTGTTTGCAATGAACTACTCTGAGAACCCAAGAGGAACATAAAGAGGGTTTAAGGAGAGAAATAAGATGAACTCCAAAGGAGCAAGCCTCAGTATCCGCGGGGTGGGGAGTGGGTTTCTCCAAGTTGAAAATCTCTTTTAGTAACCAGAAATTTCACGTTATCATATGGAGTTTATCAATTTTCAAAGAATCAGACATTGGTAGAGATCACCACATCCGACACTGGTGGGGCTAGCCAGAGCATGGACTGTGCACTCTGGGTAGTGTGGGAGCCCTCTGAGCAGAGGCCTCAGATTCTACCCACACTTGCAGCCTGGGGCACGATTGCCTGGATCAGAACCCGTGTGAACGCCAGAAACAAGCAGACACCGTGTGCATGAGAAACACGGGAGACCCATCGCTGGGCCGAACCACCTTGCACAGGGAGCATGATCCTGGGTTATTCTGGTGTCCTAGCAAAAGTTCCCAAGCCCTGAAAACAATTGCACACGCCTGCAACAGACATTGTGGAGAGGCAAACCTCTCAATCTGAGGTTTGAAATAAACTATCTGACCTAATTCCATGGTGCTTGCTTTCCTAGTTGGTGTGTGTGTGTGTGTGTGTGTGTGCGCTTGTGCTCTGAAGCCTCAGGACTGTTTCTTGTTGGAATTCCCCTTGCTCTTGAAGGATAAACCCAGCTAATTGCAGGCCAGTCCCCTGCACAGCTGGGGAAGGGCTCTTAGCTGGGAGTCAGGGAATTTGATGTCACCAACCAGCAACAACACATCACATCTCTGTGATTCAGATGCAAAACAAGGCTAAGGAGATACAGCCTAGGGGGTGGGGTAGGGGTCCCACCTGGTGCCTGTGTTCTTGAGCCTGGACTCACTGGTCCTCCCTGTAACCCTGGGGAGCACATGTGGTTACAGCATTTTACAGCTGGGTACATTAGGGGCAGGGCCCGTAATAGTACTTGGTGGTGGTGCTGGTGGTTTGGGTGTGAGATGATTCAGAGGTACAGACCATTGGGCACACTGTGAGCAGATCGCCTGCTGGGCTCCCTCTCTTGTCCTCTTTCCCCCTCCAGGCTGGGGACAGTTGAAGGCGCTGTGTGCTGTGCTGGCCAGGACACTGGCTTGTAGGGAGCTGGGATCTGTTCTTGGCCCCAGCATTGACATAGCAGACAACTCCTTCTCTGCTCTGGGCCTCCTTCCCCCAGAAATTGGAGGCCTCTAGCAAGGCCCTGCTTCCAGACCCACGGGAAGAAAGCCCAGGCCGGGTCCTTGTCTGCAGAGCACAGAGGCTGCTTGCCGAATGAGGTTGGCTCCCATCCTACCCGCTCAGGATCAAATTAAAGCAGGAGGATGACAGCGATTCCCTAATGGCACTGGAGGGTTATTTGTCTCCCTTGCCAGGAGAAGGGCAAGGAAAGAAAACCTCACCCCCACTCCCCTGCACCGCTTCATGAGGACGCGTGGCCCCGGGGAGCGTGGCTTGGGCAGAAACAGGCCTATTCGTGAGATTTCTGTCCTTCCACCCAGGCCTCCTTCAGATGAGCGTTAAAAGATCTTGCGCCCATTCTTGATGCTTTTTGAAATTTCAAATGAAATAGTGACTTAAAAAAAAAATCAATGGTAATTTTAGAACATACTTTCCCCAAGCTTTTCATGTCCCCTGGAGAATCTGGTCAACACAAGGCAGGCACTGAAAAAGGCTGTTTTTCACTCCTGGCAGGTGTGGGAATTGAGTTGGTCAGAGTTTGCCTGGGTTTGGGCAAGAAAGAGTGGGCGGCTCCTCTCCCTGAGATTTCAGGGTCCAGCGGACCCAGTGTGGCCCAGACGTGCCCCAATCAGCACCACTTACTGTGATGGAGAGGCTCTGTGACAAAATAGTGTCTAGGTGACATTTGTTTCTTGCTATTGTTAATAATGTTACTATAATTATCAATGATTCTGTGTTTTTCCATTAGGTCCACACTTTTTTTTTTTCTTTTTAAGTTTTGGCTTTGACTTCTCAGTGAACAAGCTGTCGGCCATGAAGGAGGTGTCTCTTTGCTCATCATTTATTCCTCAGGGTTTGGGCTTCATCTGTTCCCTTTTCTGGGGCTAACCTAATTTAGGCCAACATTTCCTGGATGCCCAGAACAAGAGGAAGCTTGGAACGAGCCCCTGCCCCCAAGGAGCTAGAGACTGGCCTGGAGGGAGCCGGGCGGGGACTCAGGGTGGGTAAATGATTAGGTGTCTTCTATGGTCTATGGTCGAGTGCCTCCAAACTTGGAATTTCTGTCCAAGGTAATTATTTTTTCAACTTTCTCTTCCATTCTCTGGGGCCAGAACAAATCTGGCTTTAATGATGGACATGGGCAAATCAGCTGGTCACTTTGAACATCAGTTGACTGGAATCCAGGGTTGGGCAAGATGGTTTAAAAGCCTTTATTGTTCTAGACAAGGGGGTCTGAGAGACTCGTGTCAGCACAGGAGAGGGGCCACCACCCTGGAGGTCTGAATGTCCCTTGTCACAAATCCCTGTACCCCCAGCTTAGCCACCACCCTGTCTGGCTCCTCATGTTAGCTCCTCTTTGAGGCACTACCTGGCTTCTGGACTCTTCCCAGTCCCTGGCCATTTTCCTTCTGTTTTTAGGGAAAAATAGAAAATAGAAGGGCTGGCGTTTCACGGACCTTGTGGGTGGCCTGTAAGGGGGGTGATGAGTTAGAAGGCTGGGAGGAGGGGCTCTCTGTTGACTCATGGGTCACCAAGAGATGATCGCCACTCCATGTGGACTTGCTGACCCCATTTCCAGCACCCACAGGAGGTCCCTTGGGAGCCCACAGCCAACCAGCTGCATGAGTGCAAAGAAGTGCAGGTGACTCTGCAGAGGACCTTGAAGACCTTGAAGACCACTGGGCAGATGGTGGGGTGCCCAACAGAGGCTGTGATTCTCACCAGTTTCAGGCAACTGACCCCTAAAGCCCCCATTTCTCCAAGTCTACTTGCCCAGACTTGCAGACTGAGCAGCCCACCCTGAACCCCACCAGCCACATCCTGGCACATTCTGGGGACTTTGTGTCAATAGCTGCTTAAGCATGTGGTCAGCAGGTGGCCAGTGACATTCAGCTTAAAGAATGGCTACTTCAGGACCACAACAGTAAGCTAAAAGCCATTAAATGAATAGCAACTGGCAAAGCACTTTTACATGCCACTTATTTTCTTATTAAGATGTATTTTTTCCTGTCTAGCTGTCCTTGTTTTGAAGACCCATGGAGAAAGAGGAACACTTGAACTGGCAACCTAGGGACCCTGGGACAAGGCACTTGGCCTCTGTTGCCTCAAATGTCCAGTAGTAGTGTCAGTGACAATAGAATGCATTCTCTGCAGCTTTGCTGGATAGGTCAACACCACTGGTGCACGGGAAGGGCTGCCATTAAAATATGGTTTGTCCTCACCAAAACTCATGTGCAGGCTTGGTCCCCAAAGCCCAGCATTATGAGGTGTTGGGTTTTGTAAAGGGTGATGGTTTCAGTCAGAGGGATTACTGCTCTTGGGAGTGGGTTCTCATTCTGGAGGGACTGGATTGGTTTCCCTCTCTCAAGAGGGGGTTGGTGTAAAGCAAGCCTGGCATCTCCTTTCTTACATGAGTTACCTCCTTTGCATGTGCCCACTTGCCCTTCTGCTTTTCTACCAGGTATGGGGCAGCAGGAAGCTGAGCAGATGCTGGCAATGTACTTTGGGACCTTCAGAACTGTGAGCCAAAATGAACCTCTTGCCTTTATAAATTGTCTGTCCTCGGGTATTTTGTTACAATAACAGACAATGGACTAAGAGAGGAAGCATCTGGGGCAATTAAAGGGCAGTGACAGGTGTGAGGAACTGTTATCAAGATGCTCCACACCTGCAAGAAGAATGTCCCCTTTGTCTCTGGTCAGGCCCCAGGTCTATAGTCATCACACAGCAAAGCTTTCACTCCACTAATACTATGAATCCTGCTGCAGGTGATGTGACTCAAATCCCCCAAAGCTGTCCAAGATGGCGTGTTCCATGGTTTTCTTCTAGGATCTCTGCTTAAGCAGCTCCCATCAGGAAGCCATTTTGCAGGGACTGGAGTAAACCTTGCAAACACAGTAGATGCAGGAAGAGAATTCCAGGCAGAGAGCAAGCAAGGGACTCTGACCGGGGCTGAGTGAGAGGGAAGAATGGGAAAGACAGGTGGATAGAGGGTGGTGGAGGCCAGATCACACGGGGCTTTGAAGGGCATGGCGAGAACTTTGAACTTTGTTCTAAATGAAGCTGGAAGTCATTGGTGGGTTTTGAGCGGGGTGGTAACATGAATTGGCTGTCACGAGGAGAGTAGTCCTGGGGAGGGATGGAAAGGTGAGGGTGGGATTTGCGGGCTGGTGAGGGTTGGTTAGGAGAACAATAGCAACAGCTGGGTTTGGCTTGAGGAGTCTGATGAATGGGCAGCCTGGGCTCTGGCACCCAAATCCTGCCAACTCTACCTCCTCATCTCTCCCACTTCTTCCCCTGTCCCTTCTACCACTGCCTTGTCCAGGCTCCCGTCACTCCTTGCTGGAATTCCTGCAGAGGCCCCTCATTGTCCATCAACACAATTGCTAAAAAACAGATTTGATTATTTCACTCTCATGCTTGACAACGCTGATGTATTAGTTATCTATTGCTGGGTAACCAGTTGCCCCTGAACTCAGGAACTTAAAACAGCAAGCATTTTTCTTACAATTTCTGCGGACCATTGAATCTAGAGACATCTTAGCTAGAGCCTTCGTCTCGAGTCACATAAAGCTGTGATCAAGGTGGCAGCCTGGCCATGTGTCCCTCTGAAGGATCAACTGGGGGAAGACATAATTCCATACTCACTCATGTGGCTGTTGGCAGGCTGGTGGACTGAGTTTCTCAGGTCCTGCTGTCTGTTGACCAGAGACACTAACTCCTTGACATACAGAACCCTCCATGGGGCAGATCACAGCATGGAACCAACTTCCATCAGAGTGAGCTAGTAAGAGGGCAAGAAAGAATGTTCTAGAAGGAAGACATATAGAATTTTTGCACTCTGGTCTTGGAAGTGACACCCATCACTTCAGCCATGCCTGCCAAGTCTGGCTGGGCACAAATAACTGAGCCTCCACAAGGCACTTGTATGTTCAAACAGGAACTACTTTATTGCCCGAACTCTCACCAGCACTCCAGGCGCTCTCTCCGCCCTCAACAGGCTCCACGAGCACCCAACCGGAACTCAATGGGAATTCCGAGAACTCAAAAGTAGTGGGCACCCGAGGCAGCAGGAGCTGCCCTATTGCCAGACAGCAGGGGTCTATATACAACTGAATACAACTGAATACACAGCCTGTTTCAATCCAGCATCATCCAGTCACAGCAGTTATACACAGCTTAACTTAATTATCATCATCCTAATGGCTCGCTGGCCTCACCGTTCAACCACTCCTTCTGGCAATGCCAGGCACCATCCCGACTCTGCTGTGGTTCTCAACACATGCCCATTTGTTAAAAGTGAGTGCCTGGGGACAGTTCATGCTCAAGGGTGGGGACCAAGACTGATTTCCACATCTTGTCTCTTTCTTGCATCTTTTGGCCCTTCTCTTCACTCCAGTCATGTCACCTGACTTGCTGGTCCTAAATAAGCTCTCTATTTTCTATCGCATTGCCTTTGTCTGGTCACGGTGCACTTTCTGCCTTGACCCCCCCCCCCCCCAGGTTTTCTTCTGTTTATTGCCTCAGGTCTGAGAGTGAAGCCCCTGGCTAGAATCCTCCCTCCACTAGCTTAGGTCAGAGTTCCCGGTCCATGCATTGGCTCCTCCCACTTCAGATTTGTGCTCTGTGACAGTCAGGATTAGGTCTCATTCATCTGTGGGTCCCCATCATCAAATATGGTGTGTGGCACATAGTAGACCATTAAATCTTTGTTCATATGAATGGATGAGTTTTAGTCACATTGAAAGAAAAATTCAGCAAGGCAAACCCTTCATAGGATGGATTCCAAAGTCCATGAACGCTTTGAAGATGGTCTGTTTTGGGTCATTTGTGCCAAGCTTTCCTTCTACTGGGAATTCCTGAAGAAGCTGCTCAAATGTTTTTGTAGGAATACAGATTGCCCCAAACTGGATCTCTCAGAAATCCTGGGAGACAGGAACAGGAGGAATCTCTGTACCCATTTTATAGAGGCAGAGTGAGCCCCAGGGAGGTTAAGTATCCTGACCACAGCCAGAAGGCTTGTACCTCGTAGAACCTGGCTTAGCTGATCTGTTTAGAACATGTTTACTGATGCTTCTTATATTTTGGGGACTGTACTTTCACCCATAAAAGTGAGATACAGTTCCTGTCCTCGAGGGGCTCACAGTCTCATGGTGGAGCTTGGCGTGTGGGGAAAAGCCCTCTCCCTTCTCCTACCCACTGAGTTTCCTCTGGATGATTCAAGCACTGAAACTCCGACAGCAAAGAGCCAGAATGGTGGTCTCCTAACCTGATTGATCTTTGGAACCATCTAGATAGCTTTTAAAAATTCACAGTCTGATTTATAAATCTAGAATGGGACCCAGGACACCATTATTATAAAAACAGTACACTATGTATTATAAAGAAGGTGCACTGATGAGCAGGCATGTGTGAGACCCTTTATTCCAGAGGGTTTGGTCTTAGAGCAGTCAACAGACCTGAACCTTTCTTAGGCAAGAGGAAGAGAGAGGTTCTCATGGGCTCAGTCCACCAAACCTCCCCAGGTACCTACCCTGGTGGGCTGTGCCACCCTTGGAACGGGCCCCTGGCCCACCTACTCTGTTTTCCTGTGTTCCAGTCACATATTTTTTTCATGGTCTCCCAAGCTCAAGTCCTCCTTGTCTTAAGACATCTCACTCAAATTTCAGGCAATGAGAGCTTTCAGGCGCACCCCCCACCCCCGCCACTGGTTGCAAGAGATTAGGCTCATTGCCCACTCTGAGCACCCACCCACTCTCTGCCTGGTACTGCACGCAGCACTTGCTGTGTTATAGCCATCCAGGAACGGGCCTGCTGTCCTTCAGAGAAGTAAACTCTGGAAAGCAAGTCACTTTGGGGTTTAGGCTTTGACCCTTCACCTCTTTCAAACTTTTGGTTCCAATGCCACCTTCTTGGCAAGTCCCTCCCCAGTGGCCTACTTTAGACTCACTCCTGCCTGCTACACTTCTACCCCCTGAATTCCACCCAGGTCCCCCCAGGGCTACCTGATCACCTTCTAATTCACCATATTACTGCCGACTTATTCTGTTTCTCTTCTCTCTCCAGGAGGCAGGGCTTTCTATTTTTTCTGTCTATGGATGTGTCCCTACGTCCTAGTACAATGCCTGACACATAGTAGGTGCTTCTGAAAAATGTGTTAAGTGCCTAAGTTTTGAGCAATGCTCTCGTGCATGCAGAGGTGCTCTCTAAATGCTGCTTTGTTGGTTGACAAAGCCAGTGGAAAAATAAGAGCAAGCCCATCTCCTCCTCTTCCAGAAGATGCCTGAGAGCATTGAGACAGGAGGCTGGAGACTCCTTCCTGAGGGTGGGTAGAGTGGGCCTTGTCTGACTGTCGCGGCTTTCCCAGCTGAGCTGAAAAATGCTGTTGGAATCAGATGCTGGGGAGGCGGTGGGCCGGCTCCAAGACTTCCCAAGGAGCCGGAGTCAGGGCTGGCTCCGTATCCCGTTTGTCAGGCCTCGCACACAGACGAGAGGCCTTCGGCTGCCAAGGACTTTGTTTTATTGTCATTGCAGTTGGCTCCCCTTTGGGCCAGCGCTGCCAGGGCATCAGCCATCAAGCCCTGGACGCTGGGCTGGGGTAATAATAGCAATTCCATAATTCTCACCCCAGCCGCGGCTGAAAGGAGGGCCGCTGGGGGTGGCTGAGAAAACAGGGGCCCCCACAGCAGCAGCAACAGCAGGAGGAGCCGGTACTGGCTGTTCCCTCTCACTTCCTCACGGACCTGGCCTTGGACGTGGCTCAAGGAGCTTCTTCCAGCTCAGTCTCACTTCAGTTTTTCCAAAGCTTGTCACAGAAAGAGGTCTGGGGTGTTATTCTTAAGTCCTGGGAACACAGCAGAGGATTCTCAGGTAGGAAATTCTGATATCATCTTGTAGATCCTGCCACACACGGCCTGCATGGTGGGCAAGAGGGATTGCTGCTTGGGAGGCATTTGAAATGTCACTTTGGTTACATGTGTCACCCAGACCTCTAAAAGAGGAGCCACCAGATTGATAAATTACTTCAGGCCTCACCGCCTGGGCTGGGAAGCTTCTGGGGTGGGGGAGGTGGACCATGAGCCTTTGCACCAATCTCTCATCTGATGTACCTACTCTTGGATCTGGCCTTATGGTAGGTGGGGCTGTTAACACCACATGGCTGTCTGGGGATAGCCGGGCAGGTGCCGTACATCCCTGTTGCTTACTTAGAAGAAATAATCAATGCCCTAAAATCTGCCTTGTCAAAGAGCCTCCTGTGGCACCTGGATGTAAGGCCAGTGGAATCAAAAGCCCAGAGGATTGTCCAACCAAAGTATCTATCCACGTGGCTGAGCAGGGAGGTGAAGACAGACAGACCAACATCCACCATCGCTCGTGAAAACTATGTGATTGCATGCTGTCCGTCCTTCAAACCCCTAGTTAAAGCCTGAATAACACTCCAGCCCCTAAACCTGACATCTGTCTCTACCAACCTTCCCTGAAACTGTACCCTTGCACATGAAGTCCCTAAGATGCTTCACAAAAATAGGCTTCTAAATCCAAAATCTTTGAGGAAGCATTGCCTGCTTTCTTGGAGATTCCCGGCAGGTGTTAACCTATTCAAGCCTCTGATAAGTTCCGCATTAAAGTAATCTGTCTTGTTCTGGTCAATCCAGTATTTCCTACATTCAATCCCTTATCCTTTATTGACTTTTAATACCCCTTAGTATTGGGGTTCCCAAGTAAACCATTGGGAAACACACTGAAGATGGGTTGTTGGACCTCTCGGCACCTTCCATCCTGAACCCTGTGTGGTTTCATTCATGCCAGCGTGGCCTCCTGGAAGCCCACTACTCAGGTGGACACCATCAGATAGTTCAAGGTCACTATGAGGGCCAGGAGCGAAGGCTTGGTGTTGGGCTGATTAAGTCTCTTCTCCAAGCTGTTTCAGGGACAGAGTGTGTCTGTCACCTAGTCATCACAGATGAGCCTTAACAAAGTTAAAACTGTAGACAGGTTTGGCTTGAGGATCCGTCCCCAATCCCTCACTCTGGCCACACTATCTGATGCCGCCATCTGCTTACCCTACCAAGGCAAAGCAGTGACCAGGACCACCATCTTTGTTTTCCCTTCTTCCATCACAAGGGTCTTCTTTGCCTGAAAGGAACCAGCTTGTCAAAGCTTCCAGCCCTGATAATTTGACATTTCCCTCCTAGTGGCCTCATCCTGTAGCTCGGTGAAGATAATAAGCGCAATAATTAACATTTCCTACACTGAAATTATTGCAGAGACTTTCCTGTATGTTGTTTATTCAATAGACTGTCTACAACTGACTCTATCTATAGTGATCAGGCTCTTTACCGGGCACAGATAGCACTATAGCTTGAGAAAGACTCACAAGAAGCTAGCTGTGGTGTCCATGACATGCTGATGGTTGTGGGGTCAGCAGGAGATGAGTGGGATGGGGGTGGGGCTCTGTCTTCAGGAGGGTGAGGGTGGATGCCGATCCAGCTCACCAGTGACAAGGAGTCATGTGGGTGGCACAGGCTCATTTGGATCTCAGGCAATCCTAGGAACTTGGGAGAACTGATATTGACTTCACTGTTGCTACTAAAGAAGAGAAAGACCCAGAGAGGCGAGACTCGCTTGAATTCATTTTGATTATCAGAACCAGGCAGGGAGCTGAGCTCAACTCCCCTGAGCTCATGCCACTTTCTCAACTGCCCTGGGACACCAAGGCTGTTCTCCTAGGCCAAGGTGACTGGCTTTTGTGGTGGCCACGTCTTAGTATGTTTCTATGCATCTGCAAGCACTACAAGTCTGTTTGGCCCACATCTTTGATAGCTCTCTAGCAGGTTCCTTCACCTTGTGAATTTTGGGAAGTTAGTAGTTGGAACTGGAGCTTGACCACATTCAGGTTTGAGTTTTCCCCTTAGATAATAGGGGACCGTGTGCTCTTTTCTCTGGAGCCATGGAATGTCTAGTTGTTTCTCTTTTTGTGATGTTTAGCTATTGATCTAGATCGATGAATGCTCCAGGGCCTGGTATCTGGCTTCACCTCTGCGCTCAGTCCTCTGGAGTGAGAGGGCTGTTTTTGTGACTCTCTGGTGCCCATGCTCTCAGACTCCACAGCAAACCCCAGTTTCCTGTATCCAGACCAGGCTCTCTGGACCTCTTCCTGATTTATTAAGGAGCTTCAAGATTTGTGAAATGCTTGTTGATAGCCTTGAGCTGTATGGAAAGGAAGGATCCTGCCTAGACTGACCTCACTTAGCAATCTGGTCACACTTGGAGGGCAGGTGCCTAGGAAGGACTTTCTGAGCTCAGAGGAAGGAACATCCTAAGACAGTTTGGAAGTATCACAAAGACTTTGTCATAACATGATGGTTGAATTTTGCATCTTCAGAGTTGTATACAGAGATGCTGTGTATTCACCAAAGTACATTTCCCTTTTCTCCTCATCACAGGACCTTCCCCACCTTTGGAGATAGGTGTGTCCATGTGATTCACCATGTTGCCCAGTTCTAGCCTCCAAACACCAGCTGAATCATTCTCAGTCTTTCCTTCCCATCTGCTGGCTTCATGGAAAGAATCCACTAGAGAACTTAAGAGTCCTAAGAATATAGAAGAGATACAAGATAAAGACCCTGGGTCACTGAACGACTGCATGGAAGGCTGCTTAGTGGCTAGGAACATTTGCATTGGACTTTATAGGACAGATAAGTGATCCTTTATTGAATTAAACTGTTGAAATTTTGGGGATTGCTTGTTATAGCAACCAGTGTTACTTATCCTGACTTCTGTAAGATTTTTGGGGGTGTGGATAAGGAGGTATCTCATGAAAGTAGAGGAAAGGAAAGCAACCCTTACAGGGGCTCTTCAAGGAAGAGTAATTGGGGATTGACTACTTGACTACACTTGTTTTGACCACATATTGTTTTCTTAAATATGACATCTTTCTTTCTCAAAGTAATAGTTTCTGAAAGTCATGGCTTTCTGAGTTACCTGAGCACCTCTCAAGTATAAGGTGCTTTCTATGGAGAAGAAGAAATAAATCACTAACCGGATAATGATAGGGCCCCTTCTAAAGCTTAAAAATAATGTTTGTGGAAGGGTCAGGGTAACAAAATAATGGTCTGTCCACTATAGGAGTAGCTAGGAGTTGGGGACCATGAGTCACCAATGGGGCAGAGTCTAGCCTAATGGGCAAGAAGTTTATATTAACAGTTGTGACAAAGAAAGGAATAGCCCTAAGATCTCTGAGGAAGGATGGATCACTGGTCTGAAACTTTAATCTTACCATTGGCCGACTTTACCTGACTTTATATGTCCACTCAAATGTGTCTTTGGCAGAAAACACTAGATCTCATCCGTGAGATGACCAGAGGACATCTGCTTGTTTAGCAGTATCTTCTCCTCACAGAGTTCTCTCCCTTTTTCCTGTGAGAATTTTGTTTTTCAAGCTTTCCAAGACCCTCATCTCCTTTCCAATAGTGTGTTCCAACCTTTGGAGGGCAGATGGGAAATCTAGCCTTGGTATTATTGTCCTTTAGACTTTAGGTCTCTCTCTCTCTCTCTCTCTCTCTCTCTCTCTCTCTCTCTCTCACACACACACACACACACACACACACACACACACTGGCATTCATCCCCCAAGATCATCAAGACAAGCAGTGGAGTGTAGTAGTCAAGAGAGACCTCTGAGGGGCCAAGACCATTCAGTGGAGAAGGGATAATCTTTCAACAAATGGTGCTGCAACAGTTGGCTGTCTACAGAAGAGTCAAGTTGATCCTCTAACCAACACCATCTCAAAAATTAACTCAAAAAAGATTATAGACTCAAATAAATATCAAACATAATATCCTAAACTTCAAAAATTTTAGAGAAAAACAGTTGCAAATCTTCATGGTCCTGGGTTGGGCAAAGCCTTCTCAGATACAATGCCAAGTGCATGATCAACAACAACACAATAGACATACTGGACCTCACAAAATGTAGAACTTTTATGCTTCAAAGGACACCATCAAGAAAGGGACCAAGGGCTGGGGTTGTAGCTCCAGGGGTAGAGCTTACCTAGCACATGTGAGGCATTGGGTTCAATCCTCAACACCAAATAAAAATAAATAAATAAATAAATAAATAAATAAATGTATTATGTCCATATACAACAAAAATAAAAGAAGAGAAAGAGACTAATAAGGGACATATATCCTGAAATATGTATATATTTATAATTATATATATATATATACACATACATACACACACATACTTTTTTAAACTCAACATTAACAAGAAAAAACAATGATTTTTTAATGGGCAAAGTATTTGAATAGACATTTCTCCAAAGAAAAAATATATGTATGGGCAATAAACACATGAAAAGACACTCAATGTCATTAGTCATTATGGAAATACAAATCAAAACCACAGTGAGATATTACTTCACATCTACTATGATGGCTATAATCAAAACAATAAAAAATAATGTGTTGAGCACGTGGAGAAATCAGACTCCTCATGGATTGCTGGTGGGAATGCAAACTGATGCAGCATTTTTGAAAAATAGTTTGGCATTTCCTCCAAAAGTTCAACAAAGAGTTAACAGGTGTCTAGTAATTTCACTCCTAGGTATACATCCAAGAGAAAGGGAACGTATGTCTACACAAAAACCTGTATAAGCATGTATGTTCATAGCAGCACTAAACATTATGGGCACAATCCAAATGCCCATCAACTGGTGAATGGATCAACAAAATATGGTACTCCACAAAATGGGACCTTTTGTGGCCATAAAAAGAATGAAGTATTGATGCTGCTGTAAGATGGAGGAACCTTGAAAACATGCTAAATGAAATAAGCCAGACACAAAATATCGCCTATTACATGCTTTCATTTATATGAAATGCCCAGAACAGGTAAATTTCCAGAGATGGTAGATTGACAGCAGATAGACAGTAGGATTGACAGTGAGCACCAGGAGCCGGGAGAAGGGGGAATTGGGAATGCAGTAACTGTGTACAGGGTTTCTTTTCTATTTTTTTTTCAGGGTTTCTTTTAAAGGGTGAGGAAATGTTCTGGAATTAGTGATGTTAATTGTACAACTATGAATATACTAAAAACGTCTGTTGTATACTTTAGATGGTGTATACTTTAAGAGGGTGAATCTTACAGTATGTGAATGATATATCAATAAATCTGTTTCAAAATGAGATGGGGGTTTCAGGAGCCAGACTTCTTGAGTTTAAACTCAAGCTCTTCTGATATCTATAGGCGTGATCTTATATTAGTCACTTACACACTTGGTACCTTGGTTTCTTGATGTTACACATGAAGAAAAACAGTAGTACCTGTGTCCTTAGGTTATTGTGAGGCCTGTATGAATTAATGGAACAGCTCTTGGCCCAGGGCAAACCCTTCATACGACTTAGCTGCTGCTCTTACTGTTAATGACCGATGTCATGATGTACAATGATCCCAGCCATCTGTACATAAATCTAGGGCCCAAGAAGACTTATGGTAGCTTGTCGGCAGGGAGGGCTCGGTGTGAAGTGATGTCCTCAAGCAGGACCATGACTTGGAGATCTGGGCAGCTCCCAATGTTGAAAAAAACTCCTCTTGAAAACCATAGAGCACTTAGTACATCCAAACACACATAAATACTGAGTCTGGCTCGGGATCTTTGGCTGGAGTCCACTGAGAGTTATGAATCCCTCTTTGAACAATGGCAGCTATTATTAAAATCTAGAGACTGTGCGTTGGATGCTTTCTCCAGCCCAGACACTGATTCAGAGCTGCAGCATTCTAAACAGCAAGGCTAGAAATGGATGCTGGTTTCGAGCTGATTTATTGAGAGGTTTCTTGATTTGGGTCAGGTTCCTGCAACATTTGGAAAGTGATGACTATAGCATCATTATTTCCCCCAAATGACCAAAATTATAGCTGGTAACTTGAGGCCAGTAAATTTCTCTGCAGCAGATGTTAAACTCTTTTAAGAGGTGATTAACAATGGGAGCCACCAATGGGCTGGTGTTGCTAAAGTCGACGTGTGAGGTGAGGGGGCACATCCAGACCCCATGGGGTGGTGGGGATCTCAGGTTGGGGGGTTGTAAAAGCTCACAGGTTGGGGTGTAAATCAAACCATGGTCCTGGGTGGTTGCATTTGTGGTGCTGCGACAAGAGACCTGGGCCGGGTGTTGGGACACCTAGGCCTGATGCTTGCTTCAGCCAGCAGGGTGACTCAGGGCAAACTATTTTCCTTCCCTGGAACACAGTTTTCCCATCCTTTAAAATAAGGAGCAACTACATTGGGTGAACTCTAAGGTATTTTATAAGTTTTACATTGATTTATTTTATTAAGAAGAATGCAAATAAATCATCTATTCACCTCCAAAGAATTTGTGAACTTTCAATCTAGTAACCGCAAAGGAATCAAGATGGGTTGTATGATGATAATGACTCTCACTTCAGGTCACCTCCTGAAAATGCACGAGGACGGGTCTAAGGATACCACGCCTGGGGAAACCAACCCAGGCCTCTGGAACCCAACATAGACATTTGCTGGGTGAGAACATGGCTCCTTTGAAGTCCCCTAGAGAAACGCTGTGCAGTTTTACTCATCCTTCTAGCAGTTCTTCTTTTCTACCTGTCTATCCTCCTCCTCTTTCCTGAGGGGTGATCATCTACCCAGGAAACCCATGGGTCAGTATTTAAGGTGGATACCTAAACACATTTGCATGTGCACACAATTGCCAGGCAGAGCTGAATGGTGCCGAATGGACTTATCCAGTGACGGTGTCTTGGGAATCCTTCCCCATCTATTGGATACCTACCTCTCCAACCCCGATCCCAGCTTAAGGAAGGTCTCTTGAGAGAACTGGCTCAATGGACAGAATC
This sequence comes from Marmota monax, assembly GCF_021218885.2. NCBI lineage: Eukaryota > Metazoa > Chordata > Mammalia > Rodentia > Sciuridae > Marmota > Marmota monax. The sequence goes on along the minus strand of NW_026694837.1, from coordinate 1,898,687 downwards.
ATTGAAGTTCTTTGGAAGAGTCACAGAAGGTCTTTGCTTTTTGTGTCCCTCTACCTTTTCCCATCACATGACAGGTAAGTGGGCCAGATCCTGCAGCGCATAGCCCTTCACCATGGGGACCTGGGGAGAACTCCAAGTCTTTGGAACCCTCTCTATCCTACATGAGGTTCAACACGGAATCCTCCTTAGAGGAAATCCCCATGCATTCACTTAATAAAGATTTACTGAGCCCTTATAAGTGTCAGGTTCTCTGTTAGCCCTGCTGAACAAATAGTTAGGAAAGAGCTTTGAATGTTCCTAGAGATGACAGAAGGCCAGACTGAGGAACAGTGCCAGGGAGTGGGGAAAGAGTGATCCAGGAAGTGTCTGGAAAGAGAGGTGGAGATCACGTTAAGCAGGATGATCTGAGGGGTCAGTTTATGCACCCCCTGTCCTGAGAGATCTGGAACACAGAGACGTGGCTGGGGGAGGCCACAAGGAGTTGGGGCATCCCAGGGACATTTCTCAGATCTATCAGACCTAATTCTTAAGTCAGATTTAAACACAATGAAAAAAAAAATTATGCTTTCATGAAAAGTCATCAAATGCCTGGAGCTGAGGAAAGAGTCAGCTTTGGATTCAGACTTGAATTTGAATCTGGGCCCTCTAAAATTCTGTAAGACAGCTTAACATCTGTGACTTGAATTTCTACGGTGTGCGTGGTGAAGGCAGCATGTCTCTCTCACAGGCTTCTTGGACGATCCACAAGGCCATGTCTGTACCATCTGCAGTTCTTGGTCTGAGATAGATACTTCTTCCCCACCCACCTCCATTCTACTCTATATTACAGTTTTCAGTTGCAAGCAACAGAATTGACTCTGGCTCACTTAAGCAGAAGATGTATTGAGAGATATCTGCTAACCCTTAGACTTCTCGGAGGAGTAGAAGAAAATGACTCAGGACCAAGCTTCCAGGAACACTTCTAGTACCACGCTGTTCAACCAACCCAATCTGGAATCTGCTTCCCTGACAGATGACCTAAAACCACTTGATCTGTCATTACCCAGGGTAGTAAATTGGAAATCCCCGAGCCACAGAAGTTTCAGCTAGTGACCCATTTATCCCAGGCAGGGTGGGGGGGAGGCGGACAGGCCTAAAGAGACCAATAAGATTCGCTAGAAGAGAGGCCCTTCATGTGTTTGTCACAACAGAGTACCTATGCACTAAAGGACTAGAAGCCTCTTGCTGTTTCTGGCCACACTGACTTGAGCCACCCTGATAGCTCTTTTTAAGATGAGTCATTTGATTCTTCTCAAGCTTAGTTTGGGGTTGCACATTTTAAAACCAAAAAGTTCAGTTTGAAAACCAAAAAAATTATCATCTCACCTTTCTAACTTATAGCAGGGAACGAAGAATAATTGTGCCATTTTTTAAAAAGCAGCTGTTCATCTCTTCCCTCCCTTTCTTCCGTTTTCTGTTTCTCACTTGTGATTTCTCTTCCTCTTCCTTTGCTTTAAAACCAAATAAAATCACAAATATTTCTTGATAAGCCCTTGCGATCATGGAGGTCAGCTCCATATCTAACTCAGAACAGGGCTGAGGCTTGTCAGATCACACAATCCCACAAAGCCCCTAGTGACCTGAGGAAGCTCTGGGTTCTTGTTTCAGCCCAGTCACTAACAAGGTGGGGACCCCTGGCAGGGCACTTCCTATACTAGACAGGACTCCTGCCTGTAAGTGACAGGAACCTAGCTAGAACCAGCCTTGGCCAACTGGAAAGGAAAAGGGATGGGATGTCGGGATGTGGGGAGTGTGAGATCATTAGAAGTCTCTCTGTGGCTTTGCTCCACTTCCTCCTCCCTGGGGTGGGATTTTTCTCCACCAAGGAGCCATGGTTCTGCTTGCTCTTGACTCTCCCAGATCCAACCCTGGGAAGAAAGGGGCTTCTCTCCTCAGCCCCAGCTGGAAAACCCAGGTGAGGTCTTGGGTCATGCCACTCACCCTCTGGACCGGTCACTAAGGCCAGCTAACGGTGATTGGCTGAGTTGATACGTTACCAAGGCCAGGTGAGGGAGGTCTGAAGGGGGAGGTAGCAGGTAGCAGGAGTCCTGGCTGGACCTCACGGCGCCGCTGAGAGCCAGGCTTTCCACGATTTGTGTGGCCTCCACTTTCTCTAGTTTACTCTGCTCTTCTTCCTGTGGGGACACATGGGGCAGGGGGTGGGGTGGGGGGCGGATAGGCCTAAAGAGACCAATAAGATTCACTTGAAGAGAGGCCCCTGCATGTGTTTGTCACAACATACTCCATGGGCATGGCCAATTCAGTCCTCTGAGAGGGATCAGAATCCTGAGAGAATGAGACCCAAGGATGGTCAATTTCATGGTGAACAAAAAATCAGAGTGGTGGTCTTAGAACTGTTGGAGAGCATGGGGCTGTTTCCTCTCGCCAGCAGCATCAACACACAACTCTACTCTTGGTCTTTGAATTTTTTTCCCTTTTGCTCAAACACAAAAAACGATTGAGCTAAGTTCTAGCTCAATAACAGGTTCTTCTAGGAAATAATACCATTGCTGTAGACTGGAGGCACTAGATTTTGGCCAAGAATTGTTACCATTATTATTAAAGTTTGCTAATGTAAGCACAGCTTCAGGACCCCAAAGTGACTTTACTGCACTATGTCAACCTCATCATGAGTTGTTCCTTTTAGCTTTAAGGAAAGGGCTTTGGTATGATTCTGAAAAACGGGTGACTAAGAAGAAACTTCTTTTTGTTTTGAATCTTCAGGATGCAAATCCTGATGAACTTATCAGACTCTATCCCTGTCTCAGTAAGAAGAGCGTGACGAAGGGAGGCCACTCTGGAAGCAGCAAGGCCTCAGGCAAAAATCAGGTGGAAAGTTGTTAGCCGTCTTTGAAATTCATCTTTTGTGTATTTTTAAAAAATAGAACCTCGTTTACACCATGACTGCCTTTTCCATCTTCTCTAACACTTCTTGACGCAATCAAAGGTAAGATTTTATTATTTTGACACTAGTCACAGGAATTCTCTTTTTCTGTTATCTAGACTGCTTCTAAGTGCTTCTCACTGTGGCTCTGGCTGTCCTCTGGAAGTGTTTCCAGGCCTGTCTAGAAACTGGAGACTCTGGAGATGGACATAGTGGCGCACACCTGTAATCCCAGCAGCTCAGGAGGCTGAGGCACGAGTTCAAAGCCAGCTTCAGCAACTTAATGAGGCCCTAAGCAACTCAGTGAGTCCCTGTCTCTAAATAAAATACAAAATAGAGCTGGGGATGTGGCTCAGTGGTCGAGTGCCCTGGGTTCAATCTCTAGTACCAAAAAAAGAAAGAAAGAAAGAAAAAGAAACTGGAGACTTGGGTGTGAACAGCAGAGGCACAGGGGAGTCATGAGTTCCACTTCCTACCTGAAATCTGCTGTGACACAATAGGGCAAATGTCAGTCATCTTCATTCCTTTGAGTGGGTGACTGGTGGGATGACAGTTCCAGAAGGAAAATATAGGTTGTGTTTTTAACTGTCTTTGTCATCGTGTAGGGAAGTTTTAAATTAATCAAAGCAAATAGCCTAGAATGGTTTCATAGATTTGCACTTGGACATTACCCCAAACCCAATGTATCTCCATGAAAGAAGATAAAAATGTAAGGATAACTGTCACACCCTCTCCTTGCAAACCTGCCTTGTCGATGACATGGAGGATGTTGCACAAGTGGCTATGCAGTCCCTTCCTGTGCTAGGGAAGTCGGGAGACTGAGGCCTGAGGTTGACGGTGACCTTCTCTATCCATGATCCTTCCTCACATTGTGGCTGCTGTGGCTTTTGAGAGTGAACATAATGGATTCTTTGTTTAAACCGTTACTCAGAGATAGAATTCGGAATATAAATAATCACTAAAAGGTATTGTTGGATTTGGGCTGAATACAAACTGATCCCAGTGTTTATTCCAAAAGCTGAGCTTTCAAAGAAAATGAAAATGATTTCTCTCTGAGCATATAGACACTGTGTGATCTCAAGTTCTGGTTACCCCAGGATTTACTGGATTTGTAGAAGTTGGAACAGGTGAAGCAGATGGAATTTGGAGCCGGCTGTGATGAACGCAGGAGCAAAGGCAAAAGCCAGGCATAGATCTGACTAAGACTGAGGAACTCAGCTCTCTCCCTGACAGCCCTCTCTTGATGGCATAAGGGAGATGTTGCATTTCAGGAGAATTTCCTAAACCATCCATCCGAATCCTGTTCACTCACCAAATAGAACCTCCTTTTGAGAAACTAAATAGAAAGTGCCCTTATATCCGATTCACAGCATATAAGCCCCAGTGGCAGCCCTGTCATCAGCTAGGAGGAACCTGTCCAAGGGCTGGGTATTCAACAAAGCCAGGCTTTCATTTCTCCATCTGCAGAGGGCGGTGGCCTCATGTAAGTGAGCTCAGGCTCCGTGTGTATTCTGGCAGCTGTTGCGTTGCTAATCTGTAGTGCTCTTTGGGAGGACATTTTTATGTTTTTGTATTGTTGGAAGAGCCCAAATGTGCCATCAAGTGTCTAGACTTCTCCCCATGGCATGGATCTATTTAGTTCTTCCCATTCAGATTGACCTCACTGCTTATCTGAACAATAAGGGGGTCCTACCTCCACCATGAGTCTTCCTGTACTCCTCAGGTCCTCAAGTTTATTTTGTCCAATATTAAGTTTGCCTTCCCATCATTCTTCTGATTAGTTATTGGATTGCTGTATTTTTTCCCATTATTTCTAACTTTCAACCTTTCCATGTCTTTATGTTTTTGATATGTCTTTTATAAGTAGCATATAGTTAGAATTTTTAAAAAAATTGCAACTTTATAATCTCTGTCTTTTAAGTGATGCATTTAGTACTTTTATACTTATTGTGATTACAGTCATATTTGGACCTGTTTTGATAGTTGTCTTGCACTTTATATTATTCCTGCTTTTTCTATTATTTTTTTTTTACTCCTTTCTTGCTCTTCTTTTTTGTTTTCTTATCCCCCTTGCAAACTGACTAGGATGTTATACATACATACTTTCTGGCCTTTCATTGACATTTATGATGCATATTAAATAAATGCTAATTAATATCTCATCCATTTTTCCAAGTAATACAAGAATTTGTAGAATAGTAACCCTTTGTGCATACTTTTCAGACTTGGATGATTTATGCTCAGTCTTTAGTTCTGTGTTTTTAAAAAATAGATATTGTTATAACTTTATATCAAAAATATTTGTTTGGATTTATATATAGGATTATTAATCTCGCTGTTTCTCAATCTTTCTTGTATCCTACATGCAAAAATGATCTAATGGGATCTAATGGGATCATTTTTTTTCCCCTAAAGCATAGTTTTAGAAGTTTTATTTTTCACAATGGCTCATTTTTGTCTATCAGAAAATATCTGTTGAGAGCCACAGCTGCCAGCAAACTTCCAGCTGCCCAGCTGATGATTGGCTCACAGCGGCCCCAGCAAACTTCTAGCTGCCAACTGATTGGCTCCTCTGCGGTGATGCTCATTGGGCTGTTTCCCCGCCCTTTCAGACCACGGATCTGCTCATTGGGGGACTTTTTTTGGCTCTGCCCACATGACCCAGCCAATCAGCCTCAAGTGCAGGAGGAGTGGGGGAGGTTGAGAGGCTTGTGGGAAGCCGGTGGTGGCAGTTGGGCTCTGAAGGTTTTTCCTGAGGAGCTGTGTGGTTTGGTGTGTGTGTTCTAAAAATAAAGTTCGTTTCTTTTGACAAGTGGCTCCTGAATTGTGCCCAGCCAGACTGCGGCATTTGGTGGCCCGTACGGGGAACGAACCCGCGACCTTGGCGTTATCAGCACCAAGCTCTGATGAATCCAAATTTAAAAAAGTTTAGAGTAAAAAGAGTTATTTTAAGTTTATCTTTGGGGAATATATACCCCTTCCCAATTCCCTCTTTTTGCTTTAATAAGTACATTTTAATAGTTTGATGAGCTCTTTCAACTATGCCTTGTCCCTGTAGATTGTATGGGATTCCTTTATGTGAGTAATGCCAAATGATGAGCAAAATTGTTTAAAAGAGGTAGAAGTATAACCAGGGGCATAACTGTTTTGGAACGCCCACAGTGGCAAAATTTTGTAAGCAATGAGCTATAATATCTTTAGTTTTTTCTCTGGCATGAAGGGAGCCCATCAAAAATCCAGAAGAAGTATCAACTGTAACATGCAAATATTTTAATTTCCAAATTCTGGCAAGTGTGTGACGTCCATCTGCCAAATATGGTTAGGTATCAGTCCTCTAGGATTGACTCCAAGATTAACTTGTGGTAAAAAGGTCACACAATTTTGACATTGTTTTATTATTTGTCTAGCTTGTTCCTTAGTTATTTGTATTGGTGCTGCTATACCTTGTTCCTGTTTTTCTAATCTTTTATCCTCAGAGAAATTTGGATATGTTGTTAGGAAAGGGACCTTATGAGGATCAGCAGCAACAAATTGCATATGATCCTGGTGTATACGCACAAATTGCTGCAGATGCGGTTAGGGCATGGAAGACTTTACAAGGACATGGAGGTTTACAAGGTCAATTATCTAAGGTAATACAAGGAGCTAATGAATCTTACGTTGAATTTGTAGATAGGCTTATTCAAACAGCTACCAGAGTTTTTGGGAATACAGAACAAGCAATGCCATTAATAAAACAACTGGCTTATGAGCAAGCAAATCATTGGTGCAGAGAAGTCATTAGACCATGGAAACATGAAGATTTAAACACATATATTAAATTATGTAGAGACATTAATGAACAAGAGCAAGTCGTGGCAGCTGCAGTAAAACAGGCTTTAGAACAAGGGCAAGTCTTGGCAGCTGCAGTACAACAGGTTTTAGATGCCAGGCCAAGAACATGCTACAATTGTGAACAAACAGGACATTTTAAAAGGAATTGCCCCATAGGAGGAGGGTTTAACAAAACTAGGTATCAAAGGAGTAGAATACCGGGTATTTGCCCATGATGCTGTAGAGGGAGACATTGGGCTAATGAATGTCGCAGTCTGGCTGGGCACAATTCAGGAGCCACTTGTCAAAAGAAACGAACTTTATTTTTAGAACACACACACCAAACCACACAGCTCCTCAGGAAAAACCTTCAGAGCCCAACTGCCACCACCGGCTTCCCACAAGCCTCTCAACCTCCCCCACTCCTCCTGCTCTTGAGGCTGATTGGCTGGGTCATGTGGGCAGAGCCAAAAAAAGTCCCCCAATGAGCAGCTCCGTGGTCTGAAAGGGCGGGGAAACAGCCCAATGAGCATCACCGCAGAGGAGCCAATCAGTTGGCAGCTAGAAGTTTGCTGGGGCCGCTGTGAGCCAATAATCAGCTGGCAGCTGGAAGTTTGCTGGGGCCCCTTTGGCTGTGGCCAAATATCTTTATCTTACCCAAAATCTTAAAGATAAATTTTTTTTAAAGTACATAAATCTAGGTAGACAATGATCTTCTCCAAGTATTTTGAAGATGGTTTCTATATTTGCTCCCTAATTGTTAAAGCCTTTTTTATTTTTCTTTTCTCTCTCTGGCTACTTTAATATTGTGTCTTTATTGTCAGTGTTCTATGGCTCATTATCATGTGTCTGGGTGAGAAAGAGACCTGATTGATATAGTGTATGCTTCTTCTATCTGTGGGTCCAATTCTCTTGTCCAATTCTCTCTTCCTAGAGAAAGCAAAGCCACTATCTCATTGACAATTACATCTCCTCCATCTTCTTTCCTCTTTTCTTCTAGAACTCTGATTAGAAACATCAGCCTCCTCCTTCTGCCTCCCATCTCTTAACTACTCTGATTTGAGAGTCTTCTGGTCTGATACCTGCATAACTTCTAGTTTACATTATGACACTGAGCACAGACTTCATTTCTCCTGCCATTTAATATTTTATCCTTGTCTCCCTAACTGGACTGAAAGTCCTTGAACACAGCACCCAGCCTTATGTGCCACTTATATTCCTAAGGCTATTGGTTCAGAGTCTGATATAGTAAGTGCTCAATAAATACCTCATTATTCTATGCTACCAAACTGCACCCTGGCTTGAACGTTGCAACATGACCCCTTAGGAGCCAGATGAATGCTTTGGGCCTGACACATCCATTATCTCTCTACCAGCCCTATGGCTCCATGCCACGGGCCTCAGGTGACTTCCTTGGATTGCACCCTTCACCTTTGTGATCCTTCCAGCTCTGGGGGTGGGGATGGGGGTGGGGTGGGGGCTTACCTGAGTCATGTGACTCACCTCCTGTCCTTTCTATTTGAACCTTAAAAGCAGTCCAGTTTGTCTGTCACCCTTAGCCCAGAAATTCAATTCCGAGGGCAGACCTTGGAACACTTCGGGTGTGAGAGCTGCTTCTGAACGGCAGTTTGGAGTTTGAGATCTACCTCTTTTGGCTAAATGGGCATGGACACTGAGCCTTCATTTGCTTATCTGTTAAATGGATATAATATGGCTGTGACAATTAGTTGAGACAGTGAATGCAAAAGTACTTAACAAACTAGTGTTCCCCAGGTATTCTGCAAGCTCTCCCATTTTGCAGATGGAGAAATTGAATCACAGGAAGCAACTTTCCTACAGAGTTGACCCAGAAGTAGAGTTGCTCTCCTTCTTGCTCTAAATTACCACCCACAGATGGTGCCACTTGACTCTATGGGTGGAAATGTGAGTCATTCCGATTCTTGCTCTGGGAGTCAGGGCACCGGGGTTCAATTTCCAGCGTTGATGTAAACTAGTTGAGTGACTCTGGCCAAGATACTTTCCTTCTCTTAACCACTTTCTCATCTATAACATTGGAGAAATGGTAGTTGCTTCAAAGTTTCCCAAGAAAATATAACATGATTGAATTGAGTTCAACACCCGCATGGACAATGCATTCAGTAAATACTAGTTGAACTTGAATCTTTCTAGGCCTTCATTTTCTAGTCTTTTAAACAGCCTTCTTTCTAGATAGCACTGCTAAACATCTCAAACGAGATTGTGTAAGATTACTCTGAGGAGTAATGTTAAGATGCTTTGCAATTATAAGAACTAGAACTGTGTGGAAGTTGTGAACATTCGTTTAGTGGGATCCTAGGCATGAACCGGATTTTACTCATGCCCCTTTCACAGCATAAGAAATGATCAGTCCCACTTTTCTGAAGAGCCATCGAGGAGTGATTTGCTGGCATCAACCCAGGCTGCAGAAGTGGGATCAGCTGTGGAAGTTGGCATCCTACTAGAAGATTAGGAGTGCCCGCAGAGGTGCAGCAGGCAAGAGAGGTCATATTCTCCCCTGACCAGGAGGGTTTGCAGAGGGATGGGGTCTATGTGGGCTCTTGAAAGGTGGGCAATGTTTGGACCCATGGAAATGGGGTGGGGGGTGATTTCAGGCTCCAGAAATACAGTGGGCACAGGCAAGGGGCTGGGGAAGATTTAGGGAACTATGGTTAAGTAATGAGTCCCCTCATTTGGCAGGAGCAAGGGGTTGGGGAATTGACAAGTCATTGGAAACCACTCAGACCCAGAGTTCAGGTTCCAAAGGGATGGACTGGAGCGTTTTGGAGAGTGACAAGAAAGAGTCCACCCAACACTGGTGGTGAGGACAGGAAGCCAGTCTCAGGATTTGCTCTTAAAAGAAAGTAACTTCAAAGTTTCAGGAGGTATTTTATACAGCTAAGGGTGAGAGGATGTCTCTTTGGTTTAGCAAAATGTGCTGATTTTTTTCCCTGTAATTATTATTTTTAATGAAAAGTTAGATTTGGAAAATAATTAGATCTAATAATATATCCAATAATAATTGTTGCTAATATTTATTGAACACTTACTATGTGCCAGGGACTGTTTGAGTCATCTATTCATTTCTCAGGGCTGCCATATCAAATTACCACAAATTGGGTGTCTTAAACAATGGACATGGGGCTGGGGTTGTGGCTCAGTGGTGAGCACTTGCCTAGCGTGTGTGAGTCACTGGGTTTGACCCTCAGCGCTGCATATAAATAAATGAATAAATAAAGTGATGTCCATCTACAACTAAAAATATCTTTCAAAAAAACAAAAAAACAAAACCAGACATTTGTTCTCCATGGTTCTGCAGGTCAGAAGGCTGCACTCAAGGTGTCAGCAGGCTCTCAGGGGACAACTCTCCCACCTGCACTTTGCTCCAGAAAGACAGCAGCCACAAGAGGGTGACCCTGAGAACAGGCACCTCCCTGGAGTCTCCAGACTTGGGGGTGAAGCTGCATCTCCCATGTTCCTGTTGGGGGAAATCGGAGCCACTTCACATGGCTGTGAGAAGAAAGGGGGTCTCCAGATGTGGGTTCGGAAGGTGACTGGAATATGGGGCAGGAGGGCACTGCTCCCACAGGCAGTGGCAGAAACTGCTGCTTGCCCAGGACAGTCTGCAGGAGGAAGCAGCCCCTTGCAGCTGCCCACCCGGGGCAGCCAGAAGCTGCAGAGCCCAGGCAGGGGGTGTGTGCCTGCCCCACCCATTCCCTTCCTGTCCACCCAGGCTATTCTGGGAAGGAGGGGATGTGAGGACTGGAGCTGGGGTGGGGTCAGAGGGGGGTGCGGGAAGGGATGTGCCTTAGTTCCCTCCACTTGATCTCCCTGACACATGGGTGACTTGTTTTTCACCCTCATTGCCACAGTGGCCTCAGAATGTAAAAGTGACCTTGACAGAGAAAGGCCTTCCCCTTCCCCAAACCTCCCCAGGCTCCCCTGGCTGGGTTCTCACTAAAGGCCACAGGACTCTGCCCCTACTGGGACTCCCTTGGGGTTTTGTGGATAAAAGAAAGTGACATAATTATATGATGGCCCCATGTGGACTATTAGCACATGGTCCCACGTAAGCACCGAGTGATCATAGCCACCACAGGCAAGGAAGTCGGAGGTCAGAGGTCAGAGAGACCAGCGTCTTCTTCCTGCCCTGGTCACCACCGTGTTGTTCCTATTGCCTCTGGTTCTTGATGGCACACACCTGTCTGCTTGGGTTCCTCTGGTGGTGGCTTACCCCAGGTGGAACAGTGGGAGGGCTGGAGGGCTGGGCAAGGGATGAGCTGGGGTTTGCACATGCGGTCAGGGGATGGGGACGAGGACCTTCTCCATCTTTAGTATCTTGTGCCACCACTGCGCCCAGACCCAGAACAGCAAAGATAGGCAGGAATTTCCTGGATGGCAAGGTGGGCAGCAGCTGGAGCTGACCCGGTGAGGGTCCTGGGGAGCCAAGGACAGCGTCCTGTCTAGAGCAAAGGTGGAGCCCAGGCTCCTTCTGGTCAAGGGTCACTCGTGGGTTGAGGCATTAAAGCCAGAGCCCCTTTTACATCCTGTCCTCTGCAGTCCCTGGTTACCCTGAAGAGCACGAGGTCCCCACAGCTTCACTGCAAAATAAGGGAAGGCTGTCCAACCTGGGCCCATTTCTCACCAAGTGAGCACGAGGCCTGAATCCTGCTGAATCTCTGAGACGTGGAGGTTTGTTGTGCTTTTGTAGCATGGACTCCTGGATTACCTCAACCCCTTGCACCAGTGTCTCTCCAGGAGTTGTGGAGAGACACAACTTTCATAACCACCCTAGGAGCTGGGCATGGTGGCCACACACACCTGTAATCCCAGCTGCTTGGTAGGCTGAGGCAGGAGGATCTTGAGTTCAAAGACAGCCCCAGCAACTTAGACAGGCCCTAAGCAATTTAGGGAGACCTGTCTCTAAATAAAATATAAAAAGGGCTGGGGATGTGGCTCAGTGGCTAAGTACTCCTGGGTTCAATCCCTGGTACCAACCAACCAACCAACCAACCAACAAATAAATAATCACCCTAGGAAAGCAATGATGTTCTATTTTACCATTTTATGGAGGAGTGAACTGTAGCAGGGAGTCGCCCAGGGTCATGCAGGTAGAATATAACTGATGGGACTATTGAATATCAAGCAAAAGTTCAGAGGTGGCAATAGGGAGGAAGAAGGGACCACCCAACTTGGTTTAGAGAGTGAGGTCAGCAAGTGAGTGGAACTGGCAGCAGAAGGAGAGAAAGAAGAGAGCACTTTTTTTTGGTCCTGGGGAATGAACCCAGGGGAACTTAACCACGGAGCCCAGCCCTTTTAAAATTTTTGATTTAGAGACAGAGTTTCACGAAGTTACCTAGGCCTTGCTAAGTTGCTGAAGCTGGATTTAAACTCTGGATCCTCCTGCCTCAGCCTCCCTAGCAGCTGGGATTACAGGAGCGTACCACCTTGCCCCACAAGAAGGAAGCACTTTAAGGGCAGCCTCAATTCTGTCCCTCCATAGCTCTAGCCTCAGGGTGGATTTGAGACCTTCTGGAGTTAAGAGGTGCCCTGTGTAAGGCCCCCAGCACCAGGGCTGAATCACACAGCGTATCTGTGGAGCCTCACGGGCCTGGTCCCAGGTGTGCTCTGGACTGGAGCAAAGAAACAGCCGATCTTTGGGTAGTAGTCACGGCAGCAGAATGGAGAACAGCCCCAAGCCTCCCCTTTCCAGCCAGGCTGCATTGCTCAAGCTGGTTTGGGGCTCCTCTTTGGGACTTGCCTATTTACCAGCCACATCCTTTATGGTTAAGCCACTTAACTGCCGTTTCTCTTTTTCTCTTTCTGTGCTGTTTTAAATAGATTATATACACATACATATATATATATGGTTGAAACATTAAAAAGTATTTAAAGGTATATACATGCTCCCCTATCTGTTCACTTCTCATTTCGCCTTACAAGCAACTATTAACATTAGTGTATTATTTTCATTTAGATTCTATTTGTAAATTTGCAGGATAACTGAGATATGCAGTATTTTTTTTCTTGCTTTTCTTTTGGGGCGGGGGTGGGGTGTACTGGAGATTAGATCCGGACGCACTTTACCAGTGAACTCCATCTCCAGTCTTGTCTTCTCTTCTTCTCTTTCTTTCTTTCTCTCACTCTCTCTCTTTTTCAATTTCGAGAAAGGATTTTTCTAAGTTGTCCAGGTTGGCCTAGAACTTGTGATTCTCCTGCTTCAGCCTCCTGAGTTGCTTGGACTACAGGCATGCACCACTATGCCTGGATATCTTTGTTTTTCTTATAAAGACTGCCACAGTATACTGCATCTTGCTTTTTTCATTGACTACATCTTGGTAGTATTTTTGTACAATAACAAAGAACATAAATATCATTCTCTCTCTTTTAATAGATGTATGATTTTCTATCACCATATAAGCATATACCATGAGGTATTTAACTAGTTTCCTGCTGATAGATATTTAGGTTGTCTCCAACATTTTGCTAATATAAATAATAATACAATGAACATCCATATATGCCATTTTGCATATATCCAAATATATCTGAAGGATAAATTCCTAATAGTGAAATTGCTGAGTCAGAGATTCATTTTTACATTTTTTTTTTCCCCTGGTACTGGGAATTGAACCCAGGGCACTCTACCACTGAGCTACATCCTCAGTCCTGTTTATTTTATTTAAATTTTAAACAGTGTCTTGCTAAGTTGCCCAGGCTAGCCTTGAACTTGTGATCCTCCTACCTCATTCTCTCGAGTAGCTGAAGTGCCACCGGGCCCAGCTGCATTTTACAATTTTTTTTTTTTTTTGGTACTAAGAGATTGAACTCAGGAGCACTTGACCACTGAGCCACAACTCCAGCTCTACTTTGTATTTTATTTAGAAACAAGGTCTCTAAATAAAAGCATTGTATGTATTTCAATTTTCAATTTTCTAATAGAGTGAGTTGCTCAATGCCTCACTATTGCTGAGGCTGGCTTTGAAATTGCAGTCCTCCTGCCTCAGCCTTCCTCTGGGATTACTGGCATGCACACTGGCACCCAGCTGCATTTTACATTTTTTGATAGATACAAAATTGCCCTCTCTGGGAGTTTATTGTGCCAATTTTTATTCCTCTAGCCCTGTATTAGAGCACCATTTTTCTGTAGTTTTATCAAAAAAATGGGTTGGTGTTCAAATTTTCAGACTTGACATTTTGACAGGAGAAAATGGAGTAGTTTTTATTCACATATTTTACATCATAAGTAAGGTTGTATGTATTTTCATATGCTTAAGAAATATTTTTATAGTTCTCTTTTGATATCAATTATCCATGCCATCCTTGGTCTGTCTCTGTAGTGTTATTAATCTTTTTCCTATGAATTTGTAGGGATCTTTCAATTTATTCTGGAGATCATCTCTTTGTCAAGAGACAAGCTGCAAAACATTCTTCTCATTGACATGTTCATGTGATTTTTAAGAATATTTTCCTTAGGGTGTTTTTTGTTGTCTCTCGTATTGACGTGCACAAGTTTTTGATTTTCACAGATCAAGTCAGATTTATAATTTGGATGTTCTGTTATAGTTAGACCTTATCTAAGCTGAGGTCTTAAAAGAATTCTCCCACATCTTTTCCTAGTCACTTTTATAGTTTTATTTTATCTAAGTCTTTGATAAATTTTGAATCTTCTAATAGAGTGAGTCCACATTTTATTTTGTTTCCTACCAAGATATTCCAGTATCATCTATGGAATAACATTTTTTTAACCAATGATTGGAAATTCCATGTGCATTTCTATCTTTCTATCTTTCCACCATGTGCCATCTGCTCACTTGTCTATGTTCTAGTGTCGTCAGTCCTTACAACAGTGAGAATGTTTCTTTTCAATATCTGGCAGGGTCGGTCCCCTCATTTCTCTATTCTTTTCAGAGTTGTCTAGACTATGATTTATTTTTCCATATGAAATTTAGAATCAGATAATCTAGTTCAAAAACACGTTAGCCTTTTATTGAAATGTCATTAAATCAAAACCTGAATCAAGAAAAGAGTGACATCTTTTCTTTCCTTTCTTCTGTTCTAATGTTGAGTCTTCCTAGCCAAGATTCAGGGCAACTTGACTTTGACTTTTCCATTGGCTGGAGGCTTCTATTTGCTTTTCCATCAGTTTTCATCCTGTCTCGGTGTGGAAAGCTGTTGTCAGGTGATGGGGAACATTTCCAAATCCAGAGTAAGTTTAGCTATTCATAATGACATGAACAACTAGGGACCCTGCCCCGTCTCCCCCATCTCCCTCCGAGCAGAAGCTCACTCTCCTCCACATTGACTTGGCATAGCATTTGGGTTGGGGTTTGGGGAACGAGAAGGTCTGTCACTAACACCTAGAAAAAGAGACCAGGGAAGGGGCCTTGGAGGTGGGGAGAGGGGACACCATGTGAATATCCAGAACAGAAAGTTAGCAACCTCAGACAAAGATAGAAAGAAGAAGGGGGCCTTCGGAGGGCTGAGGGTTTGTGGGGAGGCCTGTGGGCAGGAGGGGAGGAAGAGAAACTAGGAGGGGAGCGAGGCAGGTGGGATGGAGCAGCAGCAGGAGAGGTCATCTGCATGTTCCCAGGCCCAGGAGCAGGTGCAGCAGGGGCGGGACAGGGCAAGATGAGTGGGCTTCTCCACGTGGTCTCTTTCCATCCTGCGTCACCTCCTGCTCCCTGCAGAGACAGCCTGGGCTGCTGTCTTGGGTTTTGGGTATTCTTTTTATTGCAAGAAATGACATAAACATAGAAAAGCATAAACATGCATAAGAGAACATTTACCAGGACCCCAGAGGCTCTCCTTGTGGCTCTCGCAGAGGGGGTCTATGTCCTGGTTTTTTATGATCAGAAGACAAGTGCTGTCATAATGAAGAAAAAAAATGTTGAAAAATTCAAAGCCAGGACTGAACTGCACAGAAAAGGGGGTAGAACTCGGGCTGGTGTTGGAGACCTGGGAGCCCATCAGGAGAGGGAGGCAGAGTACAGGCCTGCAGACAGGGCCCTGCAGCAGGGGTCTGGGGGAAGGGAGCTGCTGTGCTGGGATGCGTCTCTGCCCCTGAAAGCCCCCAGCTGCCTGGCTCAGAGTGGCAGCCCAAGCCAGCCCCACAGCTGGGGCAGCAGCTCAGGGGATACACCCTTGGGCCTTGGGCACCAACCCAACCCTGAGCAGATTATCAGGGAATAGAAGCCCACTTAAAGAAGCCATGTGACGGTCTTTGAGGTGGCATCTCAGCACTGAGGCCAGGCAGTGAAGCCCAGTTTGCTGTGGGTCTTTTAGGGCAACTGAGAGGTCATTAGATTGCCATCACTCTCTGTGGCTGCTGGACGCCCACCCATGCTCCTCTCTGTTCCCTTCCTCTCTTGCTTTTTCAGAGACCTTCTCCTCTTACCCAAGGACTAAGAGAATCCTTCTTCCTACTCCAGGACATTGTGTTTTCAGCTCCTGGTCCCTAGCTGTCTTCCATGGCTTAGCCCCTTCCCAAGATTAGAAATCTGAGATTCCCCCCCAACGTTGGGACCCACCAGGCCCTTGAGTGGCACCCTGGGCTCAGACAGCCTGCCTGATCCATGGGGAGGGGACTGTGAGTAGAGCTTTGGGAAATTTTTGGACCCAGAAGGCACAGGCAGGAGGCCTCCGCTTGGCCAGCCCTTGGTGTTCTGGGTAGAGCCTAAGGAGTTCCTAACTTTGGTCATTCCCAGAAGTAACTAGGAATAAGGAAATCAGTTGAGACTCAAGTTTGAGACACTGTTGTGTGGGGCTTGGGGGCGGGTGGGTTGTATGCAAGGAGTGCACCCTGTTCTCCCCTTGTGGGTGCACCTCAGTACTTTGTTTTGGGTGAAAAGAGAACTTCAAGAGAGTGTGAAGATAGAAGCTCAGGATTCTTGGTGCCTGGGGTCTCTGAAGACACTTTCTGGAGTTTGGCTATCTGTGAGTGTCAAGGGTACCTTTTTGGTTATCAGAGTGTTAGACTCAAAGGGTTTTCAAAGTTAATAGTGAAGTTTTGAGAATAGGAGAGTGGGGACAAAAGCCCACTCTCACAAGGGCCATCTGGGCGACCAGAAAGATCCCTTTTTGTGTTTGGGTCATGGAGATTAAATGTGATGGTGGTTGGCAGAGTGTCTAGGACCTCTAGGTGCTCAACAAATGTTAGCTCTCCCTGTAAAAAAGGTCTGAGCGATGGAACAGTGTCCAGGAAGTCCCCTGGCTCTGGGGGAAGGGATGAGGCGGGAAAGAGGAGGCACTCAGAGATGGGCTGAGTGGGTCTTGTGCCAGGGGGGCAGGGCGGTCCTCCCAGGGTCTGGGAACGAGAGCTCTTGGGAGGGCCAGGGACAGGAACTACCTGGTCCTGGATGCATCAACTCAAGCAGAGAGATGGAGGTCCTCAGTGCACCTGTGCTGGGCACGGGGCTCTGCAGTCCACCTGGGCAAGTGGTCACCACGTCTTCCTTGCTGTGTAGCTAATGGGATGAAGTCCCCTCATTAGAGAGAGAGAAAGTCCTGTTTGAAGCCTCAAACTGAGACTTGAATTCCAATCAGCATTCTAATTCCAGTACACTGGACAAAACAAAAACAGCTGTGAGGAAAGCCAATGAAAACAAGAAGAGTCCCCCCCACCCGCCAGCCTCCAGCTTTGGGAGACACTTGGCCATTTCCGCTGCTTCTCCTCTCCCCTCTCCTTTTTAGACTTCCCAGGGAACATGATACCTGCAAACAGCCATGTGCTCCAATCCCCCATCTCCCCAGGAGACCCTCCAGGTCCCTGACTGGTGTCTGTCCCTTGTGCGGCTCCGTGCTGTGTGCAGATGGGCTCTGTGGTGGGAACAACCACACAGACCAGCCACAGGGATCACAGTGGGTCCATTTTCAAGACTCTGGGCTGTGAGCAAGTCACAGACAAAACCAAGGAACACGACTCAGTGTCCCAGAGCACCACTTTTCAGCTACCGATGGGTTTGGCGTCTCTCCTCACAGTTTTTGTGGCTCAGCGGAGAAGTGTCCACTTATATAGGATGTAATTTTAAGAGTTTCAAAATGCCCAACTACCCTTTGGCCTGAAATAGAAGCTCTCCTTGTAGGAGACATGTGTTAGGGACAAGAAGGCTCCTGTCAAAAAAGAAATGACCGAAGAGATAGGGCCAAGCTACTGTAGCCATCGGCAGCCACGGAAACCCAGGCAGGCTTTTGCTAGGAGGATCATGGTGAAGGGAGGGTCATACAGGACAGGAGTCTTTAATATGGAGGCAGGTACAGGAAAATATCTACAGCTTTGACTGGGAGAGAAGACCCAGTGGAGGAAGTGTCTACAGGACGGAGTGTGGAGAAACTGTTGAGTTCAGAGAGGTAGAAAGGCCTGGATTCCACCAACTTCACTGTCTTGCCCAACTGATTCAAGGGTGTGCACTGGTCCCAGACTGCGTGGGACAGATCTTCCACTTACCCTTCTGCCAGTGACCTCCTGTTATTCCACCAGGTTTTAAAGGAAGTGGAAATCCTGCTCCCACCTCCCCCGACACAACCCAACATCAGGAACAAGGCCTAGCAGCACTCCACAAGCCCTCCAAGTGGAGGGGGAAGGGGGCATTTGGCTCCCCACTTTCTAACGTTCTGTGAGGGATAAAGGAATGAACAACATGGCTTTTCTGTTTACCAGGAAAATTAACCCAATACTGAGAGACCCTAAGGAGGCAGCTTCCTTCTTTGGTGCTGAAAAGTAGGACACTCTCCAAGTGTCTCTGTGCTTGATTCAGTCAACAAAGGGAAGTGAATCCATCGGCTACGAGAACATTTAACATTCTCCACAGTTCTCAACAGGGCTTACGTATAAAGTTTTGTGCTGGGTCCAGAGAGGGAACAGAAAGAACTTAAATGGGGAGCCACAGGCCCTACTTGTCTGGGGCAGTCCTGACTCCCACCTGGTGTCCTGGAGCAACTCCTAATAGTGCCTCCTTTTAATTTCAGGAGCACCTTGGTTCAGACAACAAATATGTTCATCCTCAGTGTAATAATGCTACGGGAGAACAATCTAGTAGGAGAAAATAAGCATCTCGCATTTTTAGAATGAGAGAAGTAAGATAAAGCTGGCTACAGCTATGGGGTGAACTAACATTCTTTTCTCCTTTGCTGTTTAGGTTTCTGTAGAATAACGTGGGCTCTCGCAGTATCTCCAGGAGGCATATGTGGGGCATTATATGCATCCATTCTATGTTGGTGGCACCCTCTGGGGACACCCCTAAAGTTCATGGTGTTGTGCAGTGAAGCACCCTGGGTGTCAAGTTTGGAATGGCCGAGAGATCATTTTCTTATTCCAGTAGATCACTCTAGGTGGCCCTCAGAGGGCCACAGTCATGCCTTGTTCCTCTTCACAAGCCTTTGTTCAAGTTTTTGCAACAGTGAGTCTGCTAACAGATGCTAGTTTAACTGAGCAATATTTAACCATTGACTCCTCACGCCAGCCCCTCAAAAACCTGTAATGAAGATGGTCTGGCCCAGTGGTTCTCAAACATGCCTGGAGGTGGCAAGAAGATTTATGTGCCTGAGCCCCTCCTAGGGCTAAGCATCTGTGTCTCTGGAGGAGTTGGGCCTGTGTGGGATTCTGGGTTGTGGGTTGAGGTTGGAACCTCTGATCGCTCCTCTCCTGGACTTGTAGATCCTGTGGTGACAAGGGACCTGCTAAAGGGTCAGCTCCATGTTGGATGGCCCTCTCTGCCTGTGGTTTGCTGATTTCCATTCACTGGGTTCTCCTCGGAGGTGCTGACTGGGTCCTGAGAATAAACGCAAGCTATGGGCCATCTGCTGGGGGCAGGCTGCCATGCTGGGGGTTGCCGATAACAGAGGAGGGGGTCTCTCTTTGGGAAAAGGGGTGACTGAGAGCAGAAAAGGGAATGGGATGTGGCTACATTGTTCCCTTCAAAGCCTGCCTGCAGGCCACCATCGCCTAATTAAAATGACCTACCAGGCATTCCAGCAGGGCTAAGGATAGGCAAGGTGTGAGACCTCTGCAGAGGGCAGGTGCTCAAATTTGGCCTTGCACTAGGGCTTCTGGGAGTTGGTTGTAGAGGGGTGAACTTAGGGACTGGTAGGTGTCATTCATCAGTGGAGAAAGAGAAGTGTGAACAGGGGGGCAGGGGTGATGAACCAAGGAAGAAGAGGAGAAGTGCACACCTGCTCCCGGGAAAGCTCTTGGGGATACTAACAGAAGGAGGTTACTCACACAACTCACAAGTGGAATTTGATCAAGTGGCCCTACAGACTCAGGTTTCTGCCCAAGGATTTACAGGGTGGGGTCAGAGCAGGGCAGAGAGAAGGAGACACAGGGTGGACAGGGCAGGGCAGGCCCAGCTCCTGAGGACAGAAGAGGCATATTTGGGAGCCAGAGTCCTCGCCCCAGCCATGAGAATGAGGCTTTCAGAAAGCCCCCGTGAGGCAGCGATGTGGCCAGGCTAGGAGGAAAATCTGAGAACCTGCCTGATGTTTCAATCCATCTTTGACCAGCTTTAAAAAAAATTATTGTTTTAATCCCAAAGTGCTGGGGAGTTGTCTCTCTGTATCATTTTACCGGTAGAGAGGCAAGAAACAGATGGTGGAAGCAGATGAACTTGGACGGAGGGATTCTGGTTTCCACTGACCTCCCGAGAGTGACCGTAAAATCTTGTGCCCTAGCTTCTGCTGCTGATGCCAGACCCCTGGAGGTCCGATCCCTGCCCAGTCTCTTTCCACCTAGACGGCCTTGGGCAAGTCATCCTGCTTCCCTGAGCCTCCGTCTCTGTGGTCAGATGGTGGAGCTGTGTGAGGATTGAAGACGACGGTTGTACCCGACTCTGTACTGGTCACGTTGTCAGTGCTTCCAAAAAGGTGGCTGTTAACTTTGGTTTGAGTGACAGTGGTAAGCGGTTCCTCAGTTTTCACCAGGAGTCAGGAGTCCTGCTAAGCAATTTATACCCCACATCCCATCAATCCCATTAGCCCATTTCACAGTTGAGGGAAGTGACCTGCAAAGTAGCAGAGCACAGAGAGGTTTGCTGTCTTGCTAGTATGTGGCAGAGCTGGGATTTGGTCCGGGGACAGGCTCAGACTGCACGCTTGCTATACAGCCTCTCTCCACAGATAGAATTGGGAAATTCTATCTCTCCACAGATAGCCTGGAAACAAACCCTCTCCATGGAGACCTGGTCCCCACTCCCTGGACTGTCCTTTTATATGTGTACAGATGTCCAGAGCCCTTCAGCTCCTCCGTGTTTCTGCCCCTCAGCTCCTGCGTGCATGGCGTGGTTCGAGGCACTCTGATTACCTCTTCACCTCGAATCCTCCTGGCAGTTCTAGGAGAACAATAATCTTTTCCCATTTGCAGATGGAAACAGTGCTCTTTGGATCACCCAACATGGCCCTTTTCCTCAAGGATCCTGTTTCCTGGGGAGATCATTCTGCGTGAAGGAGCATTGTGGGCAGTCGAATGTCTGAGTTGGGGTGTGATGAGAGGGGCTGGGGAAGGGTCGAGGCCTGGATTAAACTGTCATTGCTCAGTCTAAGCGTGTGGGGTTGTGGTGATCCCTGTGAGTCCCCACACCACCCTCACAACTCCTGCTCTGTTTACAAAACCTTCTCATTTAGCTCTGGGTTGGGTCAGGGAGACCAGCAGTCCCATGAGTGGGGGAAGTACGTCCAGCCCTTTCCTCTGGACAACTATGGGGTACCATTTGGCCTTTTGTGACTGTTTCTCCCAGCTATAAATTAGGTGTAAGTGCAGCTAAGAATATGAGAAGGACTTTTTGTTGTTTTTCTTGTTTTAATTTTTTTCTTTTTAGTTGTAGATGGACACAATACCTTTATTTTATCTATTTTTTATGTGGTGCTGAGGGTTGAACCCAGTACCTCACATGTGGAAAACAAGTGCTTTACCACTGAGCTACAACCCCAGCCCATGAGAAGGGCTTTTTGAGAGAGAGGTGTGCAGGGAACTTCCAGGAGGAGACTTGGCTTCACAGGACAATATGGAGGTGGCTCAGAGACGTACTGAAGCAGAAGAGGGCTTGTCTCCAAAGAGGAAGAGGACACTGGCAGAGCAAGGGAAGTGTCCATGCTCCCTCCTCACTCTACACACAGGGTCAGCAAGCTGAGAAAATCCCAACCAGCAGGCCATTCCAGCCAGTTGCACTGGATTCTGTGGGTTTCCTTCCCTACCCTTGAGAGAACCCTGGTCTGGGTGTCAAACTTGAATCCAAATGGTAATTTTGATGTTCTAGTCTCTGATTCTCAGAACCTTTGCCTCAGTGAGACAGAGTCTCATCTTCTAGACCTAAGTTTTCCAGGTTTCTGATTGCTAACGTTTTGTTCTGAGGCAACAAAAGTCTGTAGGTTCTGTAATGTCTCAAATGCCTTCAGCTACCCGGCATCTTCTTGGACTTAAATGAACATGAGAGGGGGAGGCAGAGGCCCCGCTCCTGTGCCTGGGCTGGGAGGAGCCCACATTCTCTGGCCAGAGGCACCCTGGGGTGGCCACTCTGTATCCCAGAATTTCCAGGAAAGTCTTTATTTCAAACACCCTGCTGTGTTGGGAGACCACGTGTCAGGCTAGTGCCAGACAAATGTGTCCTGATTTTTCTTTCAGAAAATATGGTCAGCATAACTGGGGAAAGAAAAATTGGAAAGGACAGTAATTGGAGCCTGGTCCTGGGTATGAGAAGGAAGCCACAGGGAGGCTTATTTCAGTTTGTGTAAGCAACAGTAGCTATCGCAGCCATCGGGGCGGAAGGGCTGCCAAGGGCTGCTTCAGCCTCAGTCTTTCCATAAACATGTCTTGGCCATCCAGCGGCTTTGAGAGCTGGCTTGAAGTCAGACAGATTCAGGTTTGAATCCCAGCCATTCACTTCCTATCAGTGACCTTGGGCAAGTGGCTTAACTTCAATCTCCATGATTTGTAAACCTGAAAAAATAATGGTACTGATGTCGCCCTGGTTCTTTTTAGGGTTAAATAAGCAAGTGAATGGAAACCAGTTAGTTCATTGGGAAGATTTTTACCATCCGCCATGCTGGGTGTGGGGACATCAGAGCGAACCAGACATAGTCTCAGCCTGTGGAACACTCAGCTCTTTCCCCACTGTGTATCCAAATCCATATCCCTCCTCCTTCCCTTTCTCCTTTCATCTCCCCATAAAACATGGTTTACTTAGTATCCTTCTAAAACCTACATATCTCCCCCCACCCTTTTTGTGGCTGGTAGAAATGATCATGAGGTATGGTTTGGGCCAATAAGATGCAGGTGGACGTCATTGGGTTGGATCTAGCAAGACCCTCTACAAGAAAAGGATGCTAGAGGTGGAGTAGCCTCCTGTACCAATGACAGGACAAGAATAACGGAAGCCATGGGCGAAGGCAGAGTGGGACGAGCAAGAGGAGTCTTTCATGGTAGGAGTCAGCAAAACAGGACCCAGACAGGTCAGATACAGCTTGACATCTGTTTTTTGTCAATAAAGTTTTATCGGAACACAATCATGCCCAATTCTTTATGTATTATCTCTTTCTACTTTGTACTTCAACAACAGATGGATTAGTTGTAACAGAGGTGATGCAGTCCCCAAAACCTCCGCTATTTGCAATCTGGCCTTTTCAGAGAAAGTTTGCCAATACTCTTAATGGGATCAGTGTGTCTTATACCAATTCTGGATTGCTTATCCCCAAGTACCTTAGTGATAGCAATATAAATCCAGCTTAAGTTATCTAACTTAGTGTTTTGCTGTCTGATTATCCAATGCAATACTAAGATATATATTGTGCTGCAATCAGATTGCTTCCAGTTCCACCAAGAGGTTTTTGGTATCTGCTTAAAGATTCAAGTAGGCAGGCTTGTAGGTTGCAAGCAACAGAAACCTCCTCTAACTGATCTAAGCAGAAAGGGAGTTTTGTTCTGTTTTTATTTTTGGAAAGACAAAAGAAAGACTTAGAACTGGTCTGAGAAAGGGCAAGAACTGGGTGGTTCAATGGGATCAATGGAGTCAGTCTGTCCCTGAGGCTGGAGTTAGAGTGAATGATAGCACTCTTGGCTGTGGAAGAGCCTGTTGATAGATCCACCAGAAGGTTCCATGGGATAAAGTTTTGATCCTCAGAACGAAATCATCTAAAGAAATTTAGCTATTGAAGTGCTAAAGGAGTACAGATCCCTCAGAGAGGAAAATCCCCACCTCCGAAATCACCCAGCCACCGCTGCAGAGCCAGCCGGTTGCCCCCAGTCTGTTCTCCCTTCCTCTCCCAGGGTAATAGAACCTCCAAGTTTTGATTAAGTTTCAAAGCCCCCCAGAATAAACGTTTCCCAGTTTCCTTGGCAGCCAGGTGAGGGCGTGACTTAGTTCTTGTGGTTGGGATGAAAGCAGAAGGGATACGTGCAGTTACTGGGATGTGAACTTATAGGCTGTCCCTCTTTCCCTGCTGCAGGCTTGCATGTGGATGTGCTGTTGCTCCAGCGTGGACCACGAGGATGACACCGTCAATCTCCTGGAGGCAGCTCACGAGGGAGAAGGAGCCCAGATCCATGACATCATGGGGCTATCAAAACAGCCCTGAATGATCCCCTCCAGAAGGCATTGGCCACAACAGAAGATGCTCATCTTTTAAGCCACCGTTCATTGGGCTCTGATATTCACAGTTCAATCTAGTCTTAACTGACATAATCCAGAAAGCAATTACTGATACTGAACTGAGTGCTGGGCTCTAGTAGCTTCCATCCAGTTGCTGCTCAATGTTTCTAAGTCTTCTTCCCAAAGACAGTCCATCTGGTATTTCCCAATAAGCATGGCAGCTCCCAGCCACATGCTTCTGGTTTCTCCACTGTTCTGTGTGGAACACGCCACTCTCCTTCACATCTGTGCTCCATCTGTTTGTCTTTGTCCTCTGCAGGCCTCACACCATGTGTATACTCCAGCCAAGCAGACTGGACACAGAGAGACTGTCGCCTACTCCACTTTGGACTTTCCACTTCAAAGTTTCTCAATCAGCTTTTACAAATGATCGATATGCACCTCAAATGCCGTGGACTTAATCTTTAGACCCAACACAACTGATAAGATATTGTATCAGCTTTCTATAGCTGCTGTAACGAACTTCTACAAGCATAGTGGCTTGAAACAACCCCAAGTTATCACATTATGGTTCTGGAGGTCAGAAGTCTGAAATGGGTCTCACTGAACTACAATCAAGGGGACAGCAGGATTGCATTCCTTTCTGGTGGCTCTAAAGAAAAATTCATCTTTGCCTCTTCCAGTTTCCAGAGGCCACCCATCATCCGTGACTCATGGCTCTCTTCTTCCATCTTCAAAGCCAACAAAGCTGGGCCAAGTCTTCTCACGCCACCATCCCTCTGGTTTTGACTCTTCTTCTGCAGGGTCCTGTGATTACACAAGGAGCTAACTCCAGATCAGCTCCTATTTTAAGGTGTTGATTCACAACTTTGTTTCCATCTGAAAACTTCATTGCCTTGTGGCTTGACATAGTCGTAGGTTCTGCGGGCATCTTTGGGGTTAATTATTCTCTCTCCCACACATTTTGATGGTGGGGATTATAATGGCCATTTCTGAGACTTTTTGAGCTAAGAGATTTATTTACAATGTCTATTTAACATCACAGTAACCCTAAGGTATAGGCAATGGTATCTCCATGGTAGGCAGAATTCCAACACGCCTTAATGAATCAACCCTTTCTCTTGAATATGTGGACAGGACCTATTCATATGCTGGAACACCACTCCAGTGATTAGGTGAGGTCATAAGGCAAAGGGGACAGGATAGTTGTTCCCATGGTTAGGTGAGATACAGGACTTCCTCTTTCTCCTGCTGGCCTGAAGAAGTCAGCTGCAGTGTTGAGGAGTGCCCACGGAAGGAACCATATGGCAAGGTGCTAAGGGCATCCTTGGAAGCTGAGTGCCATCCAATCCAATAGCCAGAGAGAAAATGAAGACCCCGGCCTACCCCTGCTAGGAGCTGAATGGAGCTTGGAAAGCAGATTCTTCCTCAGGGCCCGAGAGGACACAGACTGGCCCACGCCTTGACTTCAGCCTTGTGAATCCTGAGCAGAGGACCCCGCCTGGATTTTGTCCTACAGAAACTGTGAGATAATAAATGGGTTTGCTCAAGGCTGTGGCTTGTGGTAACTTGTTATGCAGAAAACGAGCATCTCTACTTGAGAGAACTGGGAC
Organism: Marmota monax; assembly: GCF_021218885.2. Taxonomy (NCBI): domain Eukaryota; kingdom Metazoa; phylum Chordata; class Mammalia; order Rodentia; family Sciuridae; genus Marmota; species Marmota monax. Next base: position 1,872,747 of record NW_026694837.1, on the reverse strand, counting down.
TTAGATGATGGCCAAGGTCAGAGAGCTGGGATGCGCATGAGTTCTCTCTTCAAATCTGACTAGTTGCAATCATGACAATCTGGGGCTTCCCAAATGGACTTGATTTTTTTTTTATTGTTAGTGCTTCATTTGTGCCTAACAAACAATTTTTTTTCTGACTTTTGGAAATGATATTATCTTTCTCTTTTATCTGTGATGGGATAGCTTACCTGTTTTTTACCATTCAGGATATTAATTTCAAGCATTTCTGAACTGCTGGGCTGCTTATTGTAAAGGGATGCTCGGGTTTAGTTTAGGAAAGAGAAGGCAGGAGAAGGGCACCAAAATTAAATTCGAAAACAAGTTGGGTGTGTGACTAGACTTAAGGTAGAAACTTTTATCGTTCAACCAAACCTCTAATTGACAAAGACCTACAATTCAGTACAGTGAGTTGACAAGGTGACTCTAATATAAGCCAGCTGATGTCTTGATTGAGACCAGAGAAATATTGATATTGGGCTTAGGTACGTGACAGATGTGGGTCCTGTTGATTAAAAACGATACTGATTTTTAAAATTGTTTTTCATCTTTAAGAATTTTCTTCTTCACTGATGTGAAAAACGTAACTACCATTAACTACTTGTGCATTAAAGGGAGGTCCTTGATCTTCAGAGCTGGGAGTCCCTCTTTCTCAGGGGTGGTCTGAGCTCACCTCTTCCCCCATGGACAGTTTCTATTCAGAAAAGGTCTGACAATCCTGGCTCCTTTGCTCTATGACATGCACTTTTTTTTTCTCAGGCTGCTCCTGTGTACCTTCCCGATGCCACCGTCCTCACTGTCCTTCAGGAGGGGTTCTGAATGAAGTTTCTAGGTCATCCTGAGGAGTTGTTGGGGTGATTAAGGAATTTGTGGTAGATCAAAGCTGCTCGGGCCCTAACTGTTAAGCCTTATTAGGCACCTCATGGGCGCTCTGGGGAATGGTTAATTGGTAGTTTTCCACTAAGTCTCCTGTGGCTGAGGAGGGAGAGAGCTCAGAACCAGAGCTGGGTTAGGTGGAGTCTTCTGTTCCCAGGCTCAGCAGGCTAAATGCCCCAGCGGAGCATCCCCCTCTGCTGGGTGACTAGTCCTCCGTCAGAAGGTTCCAGGATCCTTAGCAGAGACAGAGACTCACACCACCCCAAACAGGGAGCTCCTCCAGTGTTGACAAATCACTGAGCAAGAAGGTGGGAAAGGGGGATTCTCATCCTGGCTGTGACACCGGCAAGCTGTGTGGCTTCAGGTGAAGTCATTCTGCCCCGAGTGCAGCCTTCTGGTGGACAGGTGGTTGATATCTTCTCCACAACCCTGTGGGGAGAATCTTGCAAAGATTAAGTGCTGCATTCATTTTCTATCGCTGCATAATAAATCACCATGCACTTATCATCTCAGTTTCTGTGGCTCAGGGGTCTGGGGCTGGCTGAGTAGGTTCTCCACAATGTCTCTCAAGGCTGTAATCAAGAATGTTAACGGGGGCTTGGTCTCATTCGAGGCTCATCCGGGGAAGGTTGCTTTCACCAGTGCAGTTCGGTTCCTTGCAGCTGTAGCAGGGCCAGTTGCTGTTTCCTGCTGGCTGTCCGTGGACTCCGCCCTCAGTTCCTAGGGCCACCCTGGGCTCCTTGCTCCATGGGCCTTCCAGTGAGGCAGCCCACAGCATGGCAGCTTGCTTCTCTGAAGCCAGGGAAGCAGGTGGTGCGACAGTCTTACGCAGTGGAATCGTGTACCACATACGTGGAATCACAACTCCTGCCATGTTCATCATGTTCTACTGGTTAGAAGCAAGTTGCAGGTCCCACACTCAAGGGGTGGGGTCACACAAGGATGTGAACAACAACCAGGAGGAGACAGTCACACAGGCCACCTCAAACACCTTCAAAGAAGAAAGTTTGCTCAAACATGGAAAATTCTTCCTGTTGAAATCAGAGCCTGAGTCTCCTCGTCACCAGATCCTCTAGGGACTTGCCCAAAAGTTAACCACGATCCATTCCCTTCTTCATTCACTCACTCAGTGACCAGAGGAGCACCTACTGTGTGACTGGTCAGAAGGGGGCACCATCTAAAACCCCTTCTCCTGCTTTCTCTTTCCTAAACTAAATGCCACTTTAAGAGTTGAGCGGCATGTAGGTCCAAGAACTTAGGGACAAGATGAGAAATGTTCTTTTTGGAAATACAAGACAACACACATGTGACAGTCCATCTTGAAAGCTTTCTCAAGACTCCACTCTCAGATATAAATCAGAAATTAGAACCACTTTAGAATGTTGGAAGTAGACACACGTGTGATTATTTTAAGAGAAACTATAGCTTATCTCATTTAATTAAATAGGCTCAGATGAAATGAGGATTTTAAAAAATTTGTTCTTTTTAGATATACATGACAGCATATTTATTTTGACATACACGGAGTATAACTTCCTATTCCTGTGGCTGTACATGGTGTGAAGTTACATTGGTCATTTATTCATATATGAACTTAGGAAAGTTCTGTTCAATTCATTCCATTGTCTTTCCTATTCCCATCCCCCCTCACTTCCTTTCATTCCCTTTTGTCTAATCTAGTGAACTTCTATTCTTCCCTTTCCCCCACCCCTTATTGTGTGTTGACATCCACATATCAGAGAGAACATTCAGACTTTGGTTTTTTGGGATTGGCTTATTTCACTTAGCATAATAATCTCCAATTCCATGCATTTACTAGCAGATGCCATAATTTCATTCTTTTTTATGGCTGAGTAATATTCCATTGTTTATATATACCACATTTTCTTTATCCATTCATCTTTTGAAGGGCACCTAGGTTGGTTTCATAACTTTAGTTATTGCTAATTGAATTGCTATAAACATTAATGTGGCTGTATCATTGTAGTATACTGATTTTAAGTCCTTTGGGTATAAACTGAGGAGTGGGATAAATGCCACTCCTCAGTGGCCACTGCAATTTTTCCTCTGCTATAAGCACAGTGTGTCCCAGGTGGAACTACTCCTTTATCCTGGGCTCAAATGGTGGTTCCATTCCAAGTTTTCTTAGGAATCTCCATACTGTTTTCCAGAGTAGTTGCACCAATTTGTAGTTCCACCAGCAATGTATGAGTATACTTCCCTCCCCACATCTTTGCCAACATTTACTGTTACTTGTATTCTTGATAATTGCCAATCTGACTGGAGTGAGATGAACTCTCAGTGTAGTTTTAATTTGCATTTCTCTAATTGCTAGGGATGTTGAACATTTTTTTCATACATTTGTTGACCATTTATATTTCTTCTTCTGTGAAATGCCTGTTCAGTTCCTTTGCCCATTTATTGATTGGGTTATTTATTTATTTGGGGTGTTAAGTTTTTTTGAGTTCTTTATAAATAATGCTCTATCTGAGGTGCAGGTAGCAAAAATTTTCTCCCACTCTGCAGGCTCTCTCTTCATATCCTTGATTGTTTCCTTCGCTGTGAAAAAGCTTTTTAGTTTGATGCCATCCCATTTATTGATTCTTGATTTTACTTCTTGCTCTTTAGGAGTGTTGTTGAAAAATGATGATTCCTTTTGGAAATTATTAAAAGATTACTTGTGGTAAATGATCTTATTGTTCCCAACTGTTTGCCACTTGTCTGTAGGAGGACTGTACATCCCTACCTGTGTCGTGAGGCACACAGTGAGGTGGGAACTTACTTCCTGGCTCCATTCCTGGATGATTTAATTCAGCCAATGGAATATAGTGGGAAGTGGTGCACATTCTGCCTGAGTCAAAACCTTCAAAAGCCATTTCCCAGCTTGATTGCTGCAATCTTCCCTCTGCTGCAGGTACAGCGTGTCCCAGATGAAACTACTCCTTTATCCTGGGCTCTCGTGAATAAAGCCACATGGAGTGGAGCCAGACCAACAGGCACATAAACTGTAAGTAAGAACTGAGTCTCGATGCTTCATGCTGCTGAGATTTTAGGTCATTACCACACATAGTTTAGTGCAAGATGACAAAACATGACACTGAACCCTTGGTGCTTTCGCTGCATGTGAGAGAGAGCTCGATCATGCTATCCCTGTTGTTTTTGAGTTTCTGCTGAGACTCCAAGTTAGATGGGAGGGGAGACAGCAGCTTGAAAAGATGAGGCATTGGTTCTTCGACGTAGATTGTACTGGACTTTTAGCAATCCATCGTGATGCTGTTCTACTTTCTAAATGGGACAAGAGAAGCTCTCATCTAGGGTCTGAGAGCCTGTACAGAAGAGAGCAGCAGTGATGGACACGGAACTCAGAGCTGACCCATTTCGTACACCTGTCACCTCATTTCACACGTGTCTCCCTCCTTAGAGAGGATGTAGAATACCCAATGAGTGGGCGTCTGGTTCCAGAGGAAGGTGCTAGTTTTCTTAGAACAGAAACTTGAGCCTTTTCACCACTGAGGATGCAGCAAGAAGGAGAGAGAGAGAGAGAGAGAGAGAGAGAGAGAGAGAGAGAGAGAGAGAGAGAGAAAACCAACTTGTTAACCTAACCCTAACCCTAACTCTAACCCTAACTCTAACCTTAACCCTAACCCTCTGCTTACTCAAGAACCTGGGGATTTGATTTCTGAGTAGACCTACCCCCTGGGAAGAAGTGGCCAAGCCAGCTGCCCTACCATGCGAGGGCACATTGGCATTCCCTTTGATCTGTCCTAACCTGACCTGACTCCTCATACACCCATGGCGAACTGACAGAATCCAGGTGTGAACCTGAACTTGTGGGCTACCCTGGAAAGCTGCCTGCAGCATACTGACCAGCACTCTGAGTCCTGGGCCTTCAGCCATCTCCAAGCTCTTAATCATTTAGCTGCTACATTTGATCTGCTACATCTGATCTTCTCTGCTCTACTTTCCTTGGTTGCTTGGTGTTCCTGAAGGATGCTGAAGTAGAAGTGGGAGACACCTGCCTTTGGGAGGACCCCCTAGGTCTCCACTTCTAGGGGTCAGGGAGAACCTGGTGGAAGACCACATCATATCACCTGCACAGCTGCCCCCTGTCATCTCCTCCCAGCCAGCGCTGGAGTCGCAGTGCTCTCCACCCCCGCCAGCACCTCCAAGGAGTCTGCAGCTTCCTTCAGGTCAAATCAAACTCACCGGGACTGAGAATTAGAATGTTAGTGGCTGTGGAATCCTCTGGAGAGCATGTCCTCCATGGCTATATTTCATGGGTTCACTAAAGATTTGATCATCTTGGGGATAAATTCTGACAGCTATGAGTTGGACAAGGACTGTCAGCCGCTGCCTAGGGAACTTTCTCTCTCACATCTGTGCTGGCCCGTTCTGTAGCCCCATCCTGCAGGACTGGGCTTGGTGCTGCACACTGTGTATGGCTTAGTCCTTGGGCAAAGTGAAGGTGAACAAAGTGAAAAGAGAATGTCAATGAAGCACCTTCAATGGGGGGAAGACCTTCTCCTTTGGGACCGGGGCACATTAACCATAAGGAAGGGCCCAACCCAGCTGATGGCTCTGCTTTTGGTTCCTCTGTTTTGAAATGCTGTGTTTTTGGCTTCAGATAGACCCAGAGTTTTAGGCCAAAAAGATAGGCAATTTGGCCAGGTTTCAAACCCACTTATAACTCCAGCTCTAAATGTAGCTGCGATCCGATAACAACTGAGTTTCAATTCCCCTTGACTTGGACAAAGCCTGAATCTCAATTTACTGCACATTTATGTTTTCATCTTCTCAACTTCCCCAAACCTCCTCCTTCCTTCTCCAAACTCATCACCTGGCTCTAGTGTCTTGCATTTGGTCGTTGCCATGACTTCTCAGGCACTCCCACCCGTTGTCATTATGTAGACCTTGTACAGTGTGGCACCCTTCTATATTGTCCTTTGGGCTGGACTTCAGGTCCTTGTGGTCAGGGTCATCCGTCCTCAGGCCTCTTTGCCCCCCTCTCAGGGAGCCTTGCCCTGAGCCTGGTATTCTTGGGTCATAGTTGGAGCTCAAATCATAAGGCTAGAAACTGGAGAAGGAGTGTTCCAGCCAGATTTCCAGAGCCTTGGCTTCTGATTTGGTCAATTATCCCTGGGAAATAAACAACCAAATAAGCAGTGGGTTGATTTCAGAAGCAGTGTCCAAAATTTAAGAAAAGACTGATGGAAACCAAGGCATGAGCTGGGCCAAATCAGTCCATGCATGCTGGCTTTCCTACTGTGACCAAGCTGGTGCTGCCTGCCTTGTATGTCCCTATTCTGCAGGGGACCAAAGGAGTTAGGGGTTGGAATGTGGCACATGGGGCAGAGGGAGAGTTCAGCTCACATGCATCTTTTCACATTTTCATACTTCTTTCACAGGAAGAGAGTGTTTTTGTTTGGGCTGCTGTAACAGTACCACAAGCTGGGAGGGCTTCAACAGCAGAAGTGTGTGGTCTCACAGTTCTGCAGCCTAGAGGGCCAAGGTCAAGGTGTTGCAGGTTTGGCTCCTTCTGAGGGCTGTGAGGAGAAACCATTCCTCACCTCTCTTCTCGCTGCTGATGGTTTGTTGGCAATCATGGGTGTTTATTTGTGTATAGATCTCTGCCTTCACCTTCATATGGCATTGTGTGTGTGTAAATTTCCCCTTTTTATAAGGACATCAGTCATATTGATTAGGAGTTCACCTATTCTAGTATGACCTCATCTTAACTGATCATGTCTACAATGAACCTATTGCCAAATCGAATGATAGTTTGGAAGTTTTGAGGGTTAGGCTTTTAGTATATTTGGGGGAGGGGAATACAACTCAACTCCTAATAGAACATATATTCTTGTCTGAATGTATTGTTCTCTAAGTCAGTGTGTATCTGGGTGACAGTCTGTGACACCTCTGAAGGGAAAAATAAATATCTAGAAGAAGCTAAGGGCAAGGGTCCTTTTCTCTCCCCACTCCATTCAGTGTTCAGTCTGTCCGACCATCCATCCATCTACCCCTCCATCTACCCACTAACCTGTCTAGTTCTTGTTACACACACACACACACACACACACACACACACACACATAAGGCTAGAAACTAGAGAAGGAGTGTTCCAGCCAGATTTCCAGAGCCTTGGCTTCTGATTTGGTCAATTATACTTATATACGTGGGACTCTGGGGGTTCCTCATTGGAAGCCATATTACTCCAGGGACACTACTGAAGTCCTCCTTGTCTGTGTCCCATAAGCCACCCCATAAGTGCTATAAGGACTCCACACCTGCACCTACTACCTCTGTGACCTCAATTCTCCTTCCTCTTTGAGCCTTGGGTTCTTTGTTTGTAATGTCAGCAAAGTCTGACACTCAATACGTCCTTAAGATGGATGGCATTACTGTTGAGTGAGACTTGGAGAGGGACACAGTAGAAATGTCACCTATCTGCCAACTTCCAGAAGGTCAACACCAAACATTTCCCCAGATGGAAATCCAAAGCTCTCTTACAGGGATCACCTCACCTGACCATCCCCAGACAATCCTGAAGCTATGGTTCTTAACTCTTTTGAAAACGGAATCCCTCTGAAAATCTGATAAAAATCATGGATTCTTCCCAAATGGTGCATATGTGTATGGACAGTCCTCACAGATTGGGCTGATTGTTGTGGGTTTTCTGCTCTCTTCAGCCCAGCCGTTGAAGCTAAGGCTGCTCTTCTTGAGAGAGAGCAATCTGGGAAGTCATTCATTCATTCAATGAACAGGTATTGTGTGGCTCTCACACACTAGGTGCCACCTGAGGCACCTAGGAGTTGGGGACAATCAAACAGGAGGACTTTTCCCAAACTGCCCACAGGGACCCATAACACCATGAGGAGTAGAAGTGATTCAAGGTTGTAGAGGTGTCCGGCTGTACTTCCATGCCAGAAATGTTTCCATGGTGGGAGGGTGTGGAATAATCAAGGGGGTTCAGTGGACATTTGAGTTGGGAAATAAAAGATGAATTGTAATGAAGACCTCAAATTATTTGTTGGCATTTCGGGGACACCCATCCTGAGAGCTAACACAATCTGCTGGTGTATGCCTTCTCCTGACATAACTAGTTGGTAAATTCCTAAAATGCCGCCCCTCTGATAAGAAGCAAGATATGTAACATTCCTGCTGTTTTCTTTAAATCTAGTCTTCCTAATTCAATGCCCCTTTTATAACACAGAGCACAGTTTAACAATCAACACAACACAAGACCCTGACTGTCTCAGTCTTTACTTTTGTCACAAGGGACACTTTGGTATCACTGACTTGTAGGGGTCAATGCTATGGAGGCTGGGTGGGACATGGTGGGCTATTGTGTCACCCCACACTCAGAAGTCCCAGATATGCCCTCCTGGGAATCCAACAGGGGGCACATCCATAGGGATTTAACCCTAACTTCCACCTCCTACCAGGGGAGGGGCTTCTTTTGAGACCACTCCCTGTGTTTTTTACCCACGTCACACTGACAGCCAAGAGCCAAAGCTCCCCTGAGTCAGAACATTGTGACCCGTGGTCCTGTTTTGCTCCAGCTGCATTGGAATTGTGTCGTGTTGAATCTGCTTCTCAATGCTTCACCAGGACTTTTTCTGAAAGACTTCAGTTCCTTTTGTGGTTCAACAAAAGATCATCATTTGGGTTAGGTGTAGATTAGGGTTAACCCAGGGTTGAGGTCCCTTCTGATTTGGGTTTTACAGGGTGGTTGTTCTTAAGACCCTTATCTCAACCCATCCCAGAGAGAAAGGGCGGGGGACAACGTGGCCTGGGAACCCACAACAGGGAGAATTTTCAATATCTGATGTGGGAAGCACATGGCATTTTTCTCTGTGGGCGGTGGCATCAAGCGGCCTTTGGAAGATGAACGGAGCCTTATCTCTGTGCGGTGGCTTTGAAATGAGTTTGATCTAGTGTGAAGTGCTTTCTGGTTTGGCTTCAGCCACAGACATACAGCTTAGTCCTGGGTAAATCCCTGGGTAAAATCCCATTCCCTTCTCTGGGACTCAATGTCAAGCAAGAAAATTGGACCAGAACCAGATGACGGTGGAGGTACCTTTCAGAGGTAAATGTCAAGACACTGTGAAAACAGCTTTATTTCAAATGAACTCTGCCTCGCAGGAAGAGCCACACAGGTTTTCCTCCCCAGAGCACGCCCAGTTCTTCCTCATTAGCGCCCACCCCTCCCACGCTCTGCTCCCTTAACACCTGCTCATTCCAGACTGACCATTTGGGGCTTCCCAGAGGCCCTGGATGCCAGTGTGTGAGGCAGCCTCAGCAACTGAGGCTGTGCCTGGAGTTGTGGCCCAGGTCATAGAACCTTCCTCCTCTGTCCCCTCTCTCTTTTGCCCTACTCTCTCTTTTCCTCCCTCCCTTCTCTTTTCTTTCCAATGGACTTTGTTGACACAACAGGACAACATAAAGCATGACCCATGACAGGACATTAGGGTCCAGAAGGAAGTGCCAGAGGCAGGGCCTGTCCAGTCATTGGGGCCTCCCTGGCTGAAGCATTGAGGTCTGAAGAATCAAACAGGGTTTCCTCATTTTCTCATCACCAGCCCCATCAGGTGTGCTAGCAAGGTCACTTTTTCTCATACCTGAAACATCCCTCCAAATAACGTTTTCATTCACTTTATTTTAAATAAGAATATGTCCCCTTTTTATTTCTTGCTCCATGCCTTCTCAGCTAGGTGCCATGAAAGAGGCAACCCTGGGCCCTGTAGCAAATCCCCTATTCTGCCGCAGGTCTTCATGGGTAAACTGAGGAAAGGCCACCTCCCTCAGGCGTCCTATGAGGCCCAGTGATTCTGTAAGTAAAGCACTGGTCTGGAAAGAAGTAGATGCTTAATTAACAGTAGCTTTTCTCTTGTCAGTGGATTATATGGTGAGATATTCAACAAGAACAATTGGCCTTCCAGGAAATGGCCCCTGGACAGTGAGGCATTCTTGTCCTTGGGCATGAACTCAGTGGTTTCTCTTCCTCTCCCTTGCCGCCAGTTGCACGGTGGCTTGCACCTGACTCGGGTGAACCTCTGCCTCCCCCTTTTCTTGCTCTCTCTTCCTCTTTCCTGATTTCTCTAAATTTTTAAAGTTCATTGGGAGCTTTTCATTAGAGAAAGCCCATTGATAGAAAATAGGGGGGAAAAGGAAAGAAATAACGATAAAGTGGAGAATGAAACCGCCCAGGGCATCTTGAGACCCCTGAGTTTTGGCATATTCTCACTTTACCTCTCCATAAGTTTTGACTGTTGTTTGTTTTAAATGAAGTTATGCCATAAACACAGTTTTGTATTCTGTTTACTTTTAGCTATCATTGTAAGTTATTTCCCTATGCTGATTTTAAATTCATCACCAACATCAATATTTGCTGCAAAAATTGTTGGACACAGCACGATGGTTTAACTCACACAGCCCTTTAAGCTTAATGGTCATTTCGTTCTAATTTGCTGCTTCTAGGACCCTGCACCTGGGAAATCACCACCGAGTTTGTTAGAACTAGGTAAAGTTAGAGTCAATGGGGCCCTGGGAGCTTGCGGGAAGCCTGAGAGGCTTTCCTGGGAGCCTTTGAAAATGAACTCTGTGAACTCTACTTTGGCTTTTCACGAGCCCCTTTTACGTACATGTTCATTTCTTGGTTGAAGTCTGCATGACTGAGATTATCAAATAGCTGACTTCTTGAGAAGTAAGATACTACTTAGTAAAAATGATAAAACGTACTTTTCAACTGGAGAAAATTTCTCACAAGAAAAGGAGAACAGTGCCATTTTTAGGAGCTGTCTGCATTCAAATCCTGACTCTCCCACTTCTTAGCTGGGTGACGTCGGGCAAGTTTCCACCTCTCTGTGCTTCCATGGATCATAATAGTGTCTGCCTCACGGGGTGGTTGTGAGTGGATGGATTAATCTGTGCTCAGGCCAGTGCCTGGAACTTGGTAAATGTAGAAGAACATTTTAAATTTTGTTTTAGAGGCTGGAGGTGTGGCTCAGGGGTAGAATGTTTGCCTAGCATGCATGAGGCCCTGGCTCCAACACTTTAAAAAAAAAAATCTTTTAAACATTTTTTACCTGCTCTTTAGACTCCCTCCACCCCCCCCCCAAAAAAAAAAAAAAAAAAAGAGAGACTCAAGAACAGAAGGAGGAGGCACATTAGAGGCAGGAAGAGCCAGAAGCATGAAAGTGGGGAAGTGGGACAGCGGAGGAGGGAGGTTGCCTCAATCCACGAGGCCAGGAAGAGCAGCTAGTCTTGGAAAGAGCCAGGTCTGGGGCCTGGTGGGCACTGGCCAACCTGGGCCAGGACTCCGAGGAGGGGGCTGAAGGTTCCTCCTCCCCAAGATCACAGTTTAGGAGGTAGGCAGTGGAGTTTGCAAATATAGCCCCAAGTTTCCAAGGGGGGGCAGGGAGTCTAACTATAGAATTGACAGTTTTCCTTTTAAGAGGTACAGCCCAGTTGCATTCTGGTAACAGGAGCAAAATTAAAAATATGAGCAGGAAATAAAATTAATTTAAAAATCTCTGAAAACATGTATTCTGTGGCTACATCCAACTGGCCAGGGTTGGCTGGCGTGTTTTTTTTTCCCTCGGACTGACTGATTAATAGGACAGAACTGAGGAGGTGTGAATTTATTTTGGACCTGGGTGGGGAGCCAGGAGAGGTTGGCATCCACCCACTCCAGCTAAATCTGCATTTTAAAGTCCATCAGGGTGACCACCTACTGAATAGCCCAGAGGGTGGGGAGTTGGAAGGGGGAGGGGCATTTCAGACTGAAGACCTTCTCAGCAAGCTTCTAAAAGTAGTTTATTTCCCACCACCACCCCCTTTTTTTTTTTTTTTTTGCAAGTACAGAGATCCAGACCCAGAGACAGCCCTGTGACCAGGGGAGACTCTGGGCCTTTCGCTAAAGCCAAGGACCGGGAGCAGGCGGGAGGGCAGACAGCAAAGCTGGTTGTCGGGCCCCAGGTGCTCCCGGGGGAGAGGTGGGAGGACAAGGTCGGCGCTGGGAGAAATCGAATCAAACCTGCGGGGCCATTTTCCTCCCTAAGTGTGGAGAATCGTTTAGCGGCGTGAAAGGTGGCTAAGAAGCAATAAATAATCTTCAAATGGGGGAAGGCCGCCATCTGGGAGGCAGAGAGAAGGCTGCGATGCCGAGCATTTCATCTGAGCTTAAAACTCGAGAGAGAGGCTGACTTCATTGTCGTCCAAGACACGGATAATTAAAAACAAGACATCTCTAAGACAGATCTAAGGCGTCCTGCCAGTCCCCCGCCCTCGCCCTACAAATCCCCATCTCCACCCCATCCTCTTTTCCGGGAAAAGGCCGGGATGCTCTTAAAAGTGAAATCACCCTAATGAGAGAAGACGTGTTCTTGAAGAAATTTTGACTTATAGTTTACAGCTTTATAAGCATTTCAGTAAAAAGATGCCCGTGGCTCAGGCCCTAAGTCAAGGACGCCTAGCTTTGATGCTAGCTTGGGCTTCTGTGTAATTATTTTTACATTTGCAATGAAATGCAGATCTTCTGCTGCTTGATTGAAGCTGGACGAGAGGACTTGGAGCTGCTGGATGTCTGGGCACCCGTGTGCACACCGGCTCAGACCTACGCAGCCGCTCACACAAGTAGAAAGTGCCTGTGAACCGTCCAGGACCCTGCAAGGAGCTGCCTTTCCCCCAAACTTGGTCATTGGAAACAGATCTGCTCTGCTTCTGTGTTACTTCTTTGTGATGATTGAAATTTTCCTTAACCCAAAGTGTAGGGATACTAACTTTTTTTTTCAAGCTGGGAATCAAACACAGGGCCTGATGTGTGCTAGACAAGCATTCTGTCACCAAGCTACAGCCTCAGACCTTCACCTTTTAAAAATATTCCAGAAATCTATAAGAAAATATGATTATATGTGTATATATATATATATATATTTTATCTTGAAAAGAACTCATTGTGTGTGTGTGTGTGTGTGAGCACACACGTGTGTCAGGACGGTGGGGATCCTGGGAGGAAAAAGGGAAGGGGACTCTGAGGAGCTGAGAACTACTGGGGGATCTGATAGAAGGCAGGAGGAAGTGCTCCAACCACCCTGTGAGCTTGGGCATTTGGAGTTTTTCCAGAAAATTCTATATTGCTTTTTCTCCTAGAATGGCCAATGCAACTATCCTGCATTGATTGGGTGCAACCTGCAACAAGAAGATAGGTTGAATTTGAGGCCTGCAATGATCCACCCTGCCCATTTCTGCCTGCTGTGGACTGGACACTGTTATTTGCCACCCTAGGTAGGTTTCAGAGACAATAAGGAGTCAAAGCCCCATGTTAGGTCAGAGACCACCTCCCACCACGCCTCTTTCAGTCCATTGTTGGAAAGGGACATGGCAGAAGGCTTTGTTCCCTTTCAGAAAACCTCTCCAGTCCCTGTTCCCAGGGTCCTCTCCCGCCCTCCCTCAGCTCTTGGGGCTGCAGTTTGTCACTCTGACCCAGGAAACAACTGCAGCAAGTTTTCAGTCAGGGAGGAGGAAGAGTGAAGGGCACTAAGGGAGGAGGTGGTGGCCAGGCAGAACCAGTGCTGGGTAAGTGGCGGTCACCCACCAGCCAAATAGTGAGCTCCGGAGTCTTTGTCCCTCAGCAGCCCCTGGGGAGCCCCTCTGCATCTTCTGGTGCATTCAGCCCATTTTTCTTTGACCCTGTCTTTGCCCTGAGCAGCCCCTATGTGAATAGCTTGGTCTTTTAAGGCAGCGTCCTCCATTCCCTCCAGGGGCTGCCTCTTGGCATCTTGCCCAACTTCTCTTGGAACCCCTGGGCAGCTGCACCGTGCATGGCCACACCAGCCCAGGAGAAGGAAGCCAGGAGTAAGAACCAGCACCTGGTACTCAGGTGGGGTCTGTGGAGTTGATGTTGTTGACCCTGAAGTTGAAAGCTCGACCTTGGGATGTTGACAGTTAGTCCATGGTCAAGTATTTTCAGCCCATCTTTCTTTTCAGAAAAATAATTGGATGTTGAACATTCCACCCACCCCCTCACCAGAACTTCTCTCAAGTCGGGCTTTTGACGTTGATTTTCCCAGCTCAGAATCAAGTATAGCTTCCCCAAAGATCAGCAAGCTGCTATTTAGACATTTTAAAGATGCAATTTGACTTCCAGGCGGGGGAAAGGGGTGGATAAAAGAGATTATATGATAATGATATGGCTGTGGCAAGCCTGTCAAATAAAGTACATTTTCTCTGGTGGGAAGGCTATTTCTGGAACTGTTCATGGGTCCCTCCACAGAGGGATGTGTTTATCCTAATGGGAAGCAGGACCAAGCTAGGCCACAGTGCCCTGCACAGTTTTTAAAGTCTTAAGACATCACAAAAGACACTTGTGGTGGCCAGAAGAGGCATTCAGTCTGCCCTGGCCCTTTCAGTGTGGGCTGACTTGGCTTTGACAGGGGCTGGAGGAAGACAAGGAGACGTCCAACAGCAGAAGTAGAGGAAAGCATGTCCATCCAGATGGGCTTCCGAGGATGCTTTGGATACAAAGAGAAAAGTCAATGCATGCTGACCTAACTGGGAAGAAGTGTAGAGTCTCTTTTTGCTTCATAGTAACCCAGAGTCGGGTCTTGGGGTGGGTGTGTGACCAGGGTGTGGACTCTGGTTTCCTACGGTCTTGCTCACTCTGCTCTCTGCTAGTTCTTTGTGGTTCAGCTGACTTCCCTCACGGTAGCACCTTCTAGCACTTGCTGGTGGACATGTTTAAGGAGAAAGAGGAAGTGTCTTCCCCTCCAGTCTGAATGGGAAAAATTTAAGCCACCACCTGGACAAATAGCCGCCTCTAGACTACCACCTGGGGCTGCCTGGCCTACTCAAGATTCTGAACCCAACACAAACAAGAAGTTTTGAGTCACCTTAACTATTGGGATTGGATTCCCCCGAGACACAGGTGTTGCATAGCAGGGCCAGACCATGACTGGACTCTGCTAGGAGGGTTAGGAAGGAAAGCAGTTAAACAAGCAACAACGGTCCCAGCCAAAAAACTCAGGAGCCAAGTTCTAGTAGAGCTCTATTATGGGGCCGAGGGACTGAAGGTCTAGCCTTTCTACCTCAGAGCTTATAGGGATGAAGAAAGATAATGGAGCCGAGGGAGCGTAGCTCAGTGGGTGCCTAGCATGCACAAGGCCTTGGGTGGGATCCTTAGTAACACACACACACACACACACACACACGCACACAAAAGAAAAGTAAAAATGCAAATTAGATGTAAATAGTATACATATTCAGATAAATACATGTAAGTATAAAATATCGGTGTATTGGTACTGCACACCTCAGACTTCTGTCCTGTAAAATGGACCCGGTGATACTGACATCCTTCCCAATGAGCATAGACATTTCACCTGTGAACTCTGATGCTTCCAGAGACCCACTAGGCTACCCAACTTGGGGCTGTCTTCCCCACTATGGAGTAGGGACAACTGCAGCCTCTTGGTACTCTCTCCCTGTCCTCCCATCCCACCCCGGCCCATGTCAGGTTGTCAATTCCCTCTGGAGAGTGTGAAAGGCACTCCTGCCTGGAGTTGTCAACGGCTGCCCTGTTTAGCACCCTGGAGCATGAGCCTCCTGATCCACAAGGCAGCACTGGATCATGAGCAGGAACCCACCTTAGACTTGGGTCCCAGGCATCTCCAGGAGCCGTGGGGCAGATGATTATGACGGTAGCAGGGGTAAAGCCTGGCTTTGTGCCGGAGACAGCAGAGACCAGGGTGAAGATGGAACAGGGTTGGGAGAAGAGGGCATGAATGAGAGGGGGTAATCCAGAAGAAGTGGGGTTGGCTGAGGTGCCCAGAGAGACACAGGCAGGCTTCTGTGACCTGCAGTGGGACACTCTGTTTCTGCCATCAATGGCGACACAAATCTCACCCAGACTTGAAACACTGACCACGAGGGCTGCAGACTGTGGTCCTACGGACAGCCCAGGAGCAGACTGATGTTTTTCTCCAGCTCAGTCTCACTTTTCATGGAAGAGAAGCCACAATGCAGTTTCCCCAGAGGCCAACAGGCCCAGGAGCTTTTCTGTCCCCTCTCTCCCACATCAGGTCTTTTTTTTTTAATATTTATATTTTAGTTGTAACTGGACACAATATATTTATTTTATTTATTTATTTTTATGTGGTGCTGAGGATCGAACCCAGGGCCTCGCACATGCTAGATGAGCGCTCTACTACCGAGCCACAACCCCAGCCCTCCAACATCAGGTCTTATCCAAGCCTGTCTCTTCTTGTATGAAAAAGACATTGAAACATGCATACCCAGAAACACACACGTCTCAAACACAACACACATATACACCCCAGACATCCTCTCTCCCACTGGGCCCTCTCCCAGGTCTGGTCTGCATGGTACCTATGGTCTCCACATATAGAGAGTCCTCCATCTTTACATATGGCACAATAGGCATTGTCCTCTTAGGTTCCCTTGCTTACCAAGGTAAACTGAGTGGAAATTCTCTAAGGACAATATGGACAGAGGAGCTTACCCACAGGCCGTCTGATGCAGCACTGCACCAGCCCTGCAGAATGTCAGGCATTCTGAGGGAAAAGTTGCTTCTGTAACCCCTGCCCTCCCTCTCCTGGGGCCTTATACAAAACAGTGACCTCACCACTCATTTGTAAAAGATGGAAGGGACTGAGAGGTTTCTGAGGTGCGACCTGGACAAGACTGAAGTGGCAAGACCAAGGGCCCAGAGTGCAAGAAGGATTCTCCCCCAGCCACAAGGCCAGTCTCCCATGGAACCCAGCCCACGCCTTGTCCAGGGCACCTCCCAGTGGAGGTGTCTGGCAGACGAAGCCCTGGGGAAGGATTGATTGTGTTTGGAGCCTGTTACTCTACAGCAGCCTGGAAGAGGCAGCCAGAGCTCCGAGGCTCACCTCTGCTGACCACAAGATGGCAACAGAGCTTTGCACGAGCCCCAAGCTCAAGGGCGGGACCTTGTCCGCTCTCTGAGGACTGGACTCAGGTCCTTCACCCTGACAGTGTGAGAATTCCCTCAGTAGCTTCAGATTGAGTTGGAAGTTAATCAAACATGGTCCTGGGTGTGTCTCACCTTCCTCACCTTCCTGCTTCATCGAACTCAGTTTGAACCTGCTTCTGTTGAATTATTCTGACTGTCCCACTGTCCCTTTCAGCCATTTTAAGAGTCTTTCAGGAGGATGGGTGACAGGAGGACATGGTTCTATTCACAGGACTCTTAAAAGTCAGTAGGAAGACAAGCCTAAGATGCCAAGGCCCATGAGCCAATAGGCAAACATATATAATTCAGTGCTACGTGGTGCTGACCTTACACTTTACATTTTAGGGCAAGATTGTTCAGTGGCTTTCCACCTAGAAATCATATTTCCTGAACGGTGGGGCCCTCTCTCCTGCTCCCTTCGTCGGTCACTCTTTGGTGCTCTTTCCCATGGGGCCTTGTGTGCCTGTCTGTGGGGTGCTGGGTGAGCCGCTCTGAGAGGAGGCGGGCAGCTGGGTGGGGGAGCGGGGGCTATGCAGCACGTACCCAGAATTCCTCTTCCAACTGCTCACTCCTCTGCCAGGACTCTCCAGAGAAATGTCCAATTGGGGTGTCCATCCAGGCACTCATTCCCATCATAGAACGTAGCTGTGGTGACACCAACTTGGCCATAGAAGGTGGTACCCAGGGAGGGACGAACAAAACAGAGCAAGACACTGTACCTCTCAAATTGTCCCAGTGAAGGTTTGTGGAGAGGGTGCAAGAAAAGAGCGAAGGCATCAGTTGCGAATGAATCCTGTGAGTGAATAAATGAAGGAAAGGAAGCCCAAGTGAGGACAAGCCTGCTCTCCGCCATGTGCCTCAGGTGGACATCTGATGGTGTCCGTGCTGCCCCACAGAGGCCATGTGGCTTTGCCAGTCCCCAGGAAGCAGTTGTTCATAGACGCCCAAGAAGCCAACTGCTCAACAAGAACAGGGGCTGTGAGGATGTGCCGGCACGTTCTCTGCTGTGCTGCGGTCTCTGCCTTGTAGGAGGCCATTGATACACATAAAATCAATGCACAGATATGGTCTGTTATGGTTTGGATACAAGTTGGCTCTGAAATCTCATGTGTGAGATAGTGTAAGAATGTTCAGAGGAGATGATTGGATTATGAGAGCTGTGACCTAACTAGTCCATCCTAGGGTCTGGGTGGTAACTGTAGACAGGTGGGGCATGACTGGAGGAGGTGGGTCACTGGAAGCTTGCCCTGGTGCCCCTTCTTTCTCTCTCCTTCCTGATCCTGCCATGAGTTGAGAAGCCTTTCTCCACTGGGCCCTTCCGCCATGATGTGTTGCCTCACTTGGACCCAGAGCAATGGAGTTGGCTGTCTATGGACTGAGACCTCTGAAATGGTGAACCCCAAATAAACTTTCCCTCCCCAAAGTTGTTTTTACCAGGCATTTTGGTCACAGCAATGAAAAAACTAACTAAAACACATGATATATAAATATATGTTTATGTGTGTATATATTACACACACACACACACACACACACTTGATCTCATTATTTGGCAATTCTGTATTTGTGAGTTTGCACCTCACTAAATTTTATTTGCTCCTCCCAGTCAATGTGGACATTTTGACACCCATGCTCAGACGTGGGCAGAGTGGTGAAAATTTGAGTCACCCAGTGGGCATTTTTCCAGTAAGGACAAACAAGATGACAACTCTCTTCTGCTCCAGCTCTTACACTGTAAACAAGGGTAAACTGTGGTCTATTTAGTGCCACATTTTTCACATTTTTGTGCTTTTAGTTGGTGATTTCACTGTTTAAAATGGCCCCCAAGCATCATGCCAGAGAGCTCTTTAGTGTTCTTAGCCAAAGAAGAGTGTGATGTGCCTGACAGAGAAAAAGAAGCTGTCTTTGTACAGAATCGCACTACAGCAAGGATACCTGCTGATCAGTTAACAAACATGTGACCAGAGGCTCACAGCTGCCTAACCTTGCGTTTCCCTGGAAGGAAGAATTCAGTATTTTCTATTCCAGTGTTTGCAGAGTTTACAGAATGTGCTCGCCACAAATAACAAGAAGCGGCTGTGTGTGTGTGTGTGTGTATGTGTGTTTGTGTGTATTCTGCTTTTTATCACTTAGATTGGGGGCAGCAAACTTTCTTTTCTCCTTCTCCTTTTCCTTCTCCTTCTCCTTCTCCTTCTTCTTCTTGGCTTATAAACAACAGAAATTTATTTCTCCCAGTTTGGAGGCTGGAAGTCTGCGGTCAGGTGCCAGCATGGCTGGGCTCTGGTCTAGGCCCTCTTCTGGTTTTATCCTCACATGGTGGAAACCAAAGAGACCAGTGAGCTTTCTCTGTAAAAGGCCAGATATCAAGCAGTTTGGGTTTGTGAAAGGTGTGGTCTCTGTCACATCTACTGAACTCAGCTGATGTAGGGGTGTAGACCACACTTGAGCCACAGGCACAGCTGCGTTCTAACAAAACTTTTCCTTTGCATGAATTAGCTCAGTTTTTACAACCATTCCCTTATTAATGAACAGAATATCTTGTGCACACATCTCTATTCATAGGTATGAGCATTTCTTTGGAGTAGGATTCTAAAATTGGAATTGCCAGGTGGAAGGATTAAAGGGCATACACAGTTTGAATATTGATACATTTTGAGAAGGCAAATAACAGTGAGTATGTGGCAGAGGCCCCTAGTCTTCCTCTGTCCATAGAGCTGGGCTGCTTATGAGAAGTAAGTGGACCATGCTTTCCTACTCTGTCCCAGAACAGGGCATCAGCATGTAAAATTCTCTTAAATAAAACCCACTGAAGTTCTTCTCCCCTACTGACCCATATCCCTTATCAAGGGTCGTCCTGGCTAGAGGGACCAACAGCAGCCAATACTAAAGAGAGTCTGGGTGAGAAGAGGTCTGGAAATGGGCCTGGTTTTGTGAAAATGGAACCAGGGAGCCGTTGGCGCACCAACCATAGGGCAGAGCGCCCAGCTCCTGTTCTCAGAGGACCCAGTTGACCCTGCTATGGGCCCATGGAAAGAGACTGGGCCAGATGTTCACCCCAGGGCAGCAGAAGGCTGAGAAGGAAGGGCTGGAGTGAAGGAGCCGAGTGAAAGAGCAGGGACTCCTGCCCAGCTTCTGGCCAAGGACAAGGTGAGGCCAGAATTGGGAGGACTGCTCAGTGAGAGGCCAAGGTGGACGCAGAGGAAACTGGGGGTCAGGATGGACAGATCAGGTCCAAGTCTGAGCTGAAGGAGGGCAGCATAAGCTGCACCCAGCAAGGCTGCAGATGCACGCAGGCTGGATGGCCGGAAGCAAGAGTGAACCAGAGGAAATGCAGAAGGTGAAGCTGGCGTGTGTCATGACAAAGGAATAATATGGCAGTTACCAGGAAGGACAGCCAGGGAGAGGACATTTATTTTAACTTCTGTCTAGTCTGAAGGGAGTGACTATCAGAGAAGAATACAAGCATTCAGGAGAGAGCAGAAAGGGTGTCTGGCCCCCGTAGGAGAGGGGTAACACTGATCATGCCAGGATGCCCTGGGCTCTGGGCTGTAGGAATGAGTAGGCCTCCATCCCTGCTCGCTGGACTCCTAGAGCACCAGAAGACACCAGCCCCCCAGCCTGGAGGCTTAACACGTTGCTACAGGGGCTCTGGCAGATCAAGGCTCAGGGCAGAGGAACCAGAAAAGAGTCAGAGTGGGCCATCCTAGGGGAGAGACTGGGACAAGTACCCGGAGAAATGTCCAGTCCCTTGGTTTGTTTTGTTTATTGAAGTAGACTTTATTTTCTAGGGGAGTTTTAAGGTCACAGAAAAACTGACAGCGAAGTATGGAGAGTTTCCATACCCCATCCCAGGTCCCCTCCCATCACAGTCTTCCCCACTATCCGCATCTGGCACTAGAGGGGTCCGTTTGTTACAACAAGGAACCCATGTGGACGTCATTATTACCCAAAGTTCATAGTTGACATTAGAGATCATTGTGGGTGTAGTACATTTCTGTGGGTTTTGACAAATGTATAATGACAGGTGTCCCCCATTATAATATTATACAAATTTGTTCCCTGCCCTAAAAATCCTCTGTGATCTGCCTATTCATTCTCCTCTTCCTCCAACTCCTGAAAACCACTGGTCTTACTGTGTCTATATGTTTTCTTAGAACATCATATAATTGGAATTGTAGTGTGTAGCCCTTTCAGATGGGCTTCTCTCACTAGTGATGTGCAATTAAAGTGCCTCCATGTCTTTTCAGAACTTGAAAGCTCATTTACTTTTAGTGCTGAATACTATTATTCCATCATCTGGATATGCCAGTTTATTGATCCATTCACCTATTGAAGATACACCTTGGTTGCTTCCAAGTCCTGCCAATTATGAATGAAGCTGTTATTGTGTGTGAGGGCTGGGGATGGAGCTCAGTGGTAGTGCACTTGTGTAGCATGCACAAGACCTTGCTTATATCCCCAGCACCATACACACACACACACACACACACACACATCCACATGCAGGTTATTGTGTGGCCATAACTTTTCAACTCACTGGAGTGGATAAAGATTTTTTAGAGGAGATAAAAGCCAAGCTGTCCTTGAAATAAGAATACTGCATATGTTGGCGGTGGCGGGGCGGGGGGAGGATCAAAAAGACAGAGAAGACTCTACAAGCAGAGAAACAGCATGAGCAAAGTCTCTAGGTATAGGGGACTGTAGGAGGTCTATAGCCAGAGGCAGGAGTTGGCACATAAACCATGCATGGCCTGGTCAGCTAGCCTGAGGAAGCAGCACTTCATCTTTATCTATCGAGGAGCCATTTGTGGGTATAGAGTAACAAGCTGTTCTGGCTTTCCCAGGGTCTTTCTTGGATTTAAGAGTAAAAACCCCACATCCCAGGTAATCTTTCCACCTTAGGGCAAATCAGATGAGTGGTCACCCTAATTTTAAGCAGGAGAGTGATATGGTCAGATTTGCTGCTTTAAAAAAAATTTATTCTGGAATAAGGTTAGATTGCAAGAAAAGTTGCAAAGATAGTACAGAGAGCTCCAGCATACCTGCATTGGTCTAAAGGAGTCCCCTTGAGTTCATGTGTTGGATACTTAATCCCTAATGCATCAGTGTTGGGAGGTGGGGCCCAATGTCAGGTGTTCAGGTGATGAGGGCTCTGGCCACATGGATGGATTCATGCACTATTAGGAGGGCCAGCAGGAGTGGGCTCACCTTGTCCTGCTCTTCTGTCACATGGGAGCAGAGTTGTTCTCTTGTCCTTCTGCTTTCCACCATGTGAGGAAGCAGTAAGAAGGCCCAGGTCAGATACTAGCATCTTGATTTTGGACTTTCCATACTCCAGAACTATGAAAGAATAAGTGCCTATTTTTAATAAATTATCCAGTCTCATGTGGTACAGTCACAAACCCCATAATCCCAGTGACTTGGGAGGTGGAGGCAGGAGTACTGCAAGTTCAAGGCCAGCCTGGGCAATTTAGTGAGCCCTGTCTCAAAATAAAATAAAAAGGACTGAGGATATAGCTTAGTGGTAGAGAGCCCCAGGGTTCAATCCCTACTACTGAAATTAATCAATTAATGAATTGATGACCCAGTCTTGGGTGTTCTGTTATAGTAGCACAAAATAAACCAAGACAACACCCTTTACTAATTTCCTCCACTGTGAACATCTTACACAAAGATGGCACATTTGGAAGCAGTAAAATGTGAATACAGATACGTTGTTATTAAGTAGGCTTCAGAATTTTTAAATTTTCCTAGTTTTGATACTGATGTTGTCTGTCTTTTCTAGGGTCCAATCCAGGATGATACATATAGCAGATTTGTTTTCAGAAAGATGAATGGTGCCCAGGGCGTGGAGAATGGACTGGAGGCTGGTGACCTGAGCAGAAGTTGTCACAGAAGCCTGGTTGGGAGCTGCTGAGGGCAGGACTTAGAACTTTTGTGGAAGGGGAGAGAAGGGGGAGAACAGTGGGTTGGAAAGGCGAAGGAGGTAGACTCAAGGAACGCAAGACCAATACTCGATGACGAAACTGTCAATCAAGTGAAGTCCAAGTGTTAGGAAGCCTGGCTTTCTCCTGCATTTTATCCAACCATCTTTGCAACAAATAATAATGGAGCAGCTCCCAGGCGGCAGGACTGATGTTCCCAGGACACATGGCTGTGGGTTCCACCTGCCACCCTCGGACATCCCCATCGCCAGCCTGGTTTTCCCATTACACAGCCCCCACCGGCTGGCGCTGCCTGTGAATATGCTAAAACAAACCGCCACTCCGGAACCGCCCAACACTAAAAGAATTTTCACAGCCTGTTCTGATTGCTGCCAAGAATATATATTACCAATTTCCAGTGGAAGCTCGAATGTCCATTTGTAATAACCTGGCTCCTGAGCACGAATCCAAGGGGGTCACCAGTCGGGACTCCACCTAGATGGGCTGATTGCCTGGCTGCCCGCTGGGAGGTGTGCAGGGGTAAGGGCCCTAGAGCCTGAGACCCACCGGGTCTAGATGTGCACTCCTTGGGTTGCAGCCCAGGGCTAAGGAAAAAAAAAAATTCAGAGAAACCCTGGTTGGCATGTTCCTAGCCCAGATGGAAGAGAAATAGGACAAACTCCGAAAGGGCTCCAAAACCAACACACGAGAAGCACTTGTTGCCAGCAAATCCGAGGTATGTTGGCATGTGCGGCAGAAGAGAAATGCATTCACCCTGTTGGAAAGGGGAAAGACAAGACGACGACGGCTGCTGAGAGCGAGCGGGGTGCTCCCTGCCAACTGCGAACCGCCAGCTCTGTGAAGCAGGCGGCTTCCAAAAGACCAAGTGGGGTTGGCACGAGCCAGGAGGAAGGGGCGCAGACAGCCAGGCGACAGGCATCTTGCAATGTAGGGCTCGTGGCACGTTGGCCTGCCTCCCCTCTTCCCGCCCTCAGCCATTCAGCCTGCCTTTAGGGGAGTCGCTCTGTTCCCCAGCCCTTCTTGCTCCCCATCTTACCCACCCCATTTCCCCTCACCTGAAAGAGCTTCTCCCCATCCTGCTTATTTACACCCTACCCATCATTGTGGGCCTTTGGTTGCCTAGGAGATCCATTCTGCATATCCTGCTATATGGTAGGGGCACTATTTATGGCCAATGCCAGAGTCTGGCCCTCCTGGACATTTTATGGGCTCTAAGATATACTTAATTAAACTCACCTTTTTTCTTAAATGAACCAGAATGAACTCTACTGTTTGTAAACACTCTGTCTTGGTTCAGGCTGCTATAACAAGGTGCTCTGGGCAGGATGGCTTAAACAGCAACTCATGGTTCTGGGGACTGAGAAGTCCAAGATTAGGGTGCTAGCTGAGTCAGCATCTGGGGAAGACTGGTTTTCTGATTTGTATATTAGATGGCTAGTTTCTCTTTCTACACTCAGGGAGTGGGTAGAAAAAGACCATGGCTCTCCCATCTTTATTATAAGGGCACTAATCCTCTTCAGGAGGGTCCCACCCCCATGACCTCATTACTTCCCAAAATGCCCACCTGCAAATACTATCCCACAGGGGATTAAGTTTCAACATATAACTTTTAGAAGGACACAGTCAACCAATTGTGCCATGCTTCAAGAGTGGCTGAAGAAATGACTTTGTGTCATGCTGTCCTGGGGAAACTTCAGGTTCTGCCATGTCCCCCACTTAACATTAGAGAGTCTGTTGCCTGAAAGTATCTGCAGTGCTTGGCCTCCTCTCCATGTTGGAAAATCTCCGAAGGTTACACTCTTATCTTTTCTTCTTTTTGTCTTGTTCACATCCTAGCTTTGTAGGCTTGCAGATCCCACCACTGGAAAGAGATTGAGAGTGTCTTGGCCAATTTGTTTGTTGTTTTAGATCAGAGCCTCTCATGAACTTGCAGTCAGTGTCTGTGGTTGGAGTCATCTTGAAAGCTCCTTCACCATCATGTCTGGGAGGTGAGTTGGGAAATTTGAATGGCTGGGCTCCCTCAGGTGCCTCTCCCTGACCTCTCCAGCAGGTGGCTTCACGGTAGGCTCACTCCCACACAGTGACTTAGGATCCAAAAATACGCATCCTGAGCAGGCACCAAGGCTTGCCTTGGAGGTCACACAAGGCTGCCCCGCCACACTTTGCACTTCGACTAGTTAGAAGTGAGTCACGGAGGAGGAGGAGTCATGCATGGGAAGGGAACTGGGCATCACCTCTCTATGGAACGAGGGCAAAAAACATGGGGCAGGATTTTAAATTTCAAGGCCCAAAGTTCCAGAGGGTGAAGTGATTTTCCTCAAGTTACAAGGTCAGTGGTTTAGCAGGACCAGGATTAGCATAGAATACCCATTAGTTAGTTCACTGTCATCTTCATGACTACCATTGGAGATGGAGGGGAGGGAGGGAGGGGCATGGATAAGGAATTCTGATTTGGCAGATTTTCCTTAGGGTCTTACCTAATTTTTAAGTTCTTACAAATCTTTTGGGGAAGGACTGAGAATTGCTAAAGAAATAAGCAGACAAAGACACTTTTAATGAATGACTGCTGGTAATATTGACAGTAATGTCCCTTTATGTTTGTAGAACATTCCGTACAGACACACATTGAGTAACTTGTCAAAGATCATACAGCAAATTAGGCCAGGAAAAAAAATCAAAACCAGAACCAAAGTGTCCTTTGTATTAGTCAGCTTTCTGTTGCTGTAATAAATACCTGAGATAAATCAACGAACAAAGAGAAAAGATTGTTTGGGCTCACAGTTTGGGAGGTTTCAGTCCATGTTGGTTTGGAACCATAACTTTAGGCCTCTGGGAAGGGGGCAGCACATCCCAAGGGCACATGTGGCATAACGAAATTGTTCACCTCATGGTCAGGATATGTGTGTGTGTGTGTGTGTGCACCAGAGAGAGAGAGAGAGAGAGAGAGAGAGAGAGGGAGGTGGGCAGACTGGGGTCCTATAATCCCCTTCACAGGTATGTTCCCGATAATCTAAAACCTTCTAAAACTAGATTCCACCTCTTAAAGGTTCCACCATCTCCCAACAGTTCCATGGTCTGGGGAATAAACCTTCAACACATGGGCCTTTGGGGTACACTTACATCCCAGCACAGCATCCTTATTCCTGATTCCTCTGTTCGGATGTGTTAGTATAACTTACTCCCTGGATCATTCATTTGCTCTAGGAGAATATTCCCATTTCATCTTTCAAACAGCAGTGCTGTTACCCAGGATTGGCTCCTGGGCAGGCGCAGCAGGGTGACCCAGTAGTGCAGCTTGACTCCAGCTGCTGCTGGGCCGAGCATGGCTTTGCCACTAGGAGGAACCACAGAAATCGTTGGGTGCAGCGTCCCCAGTTCACAGATGCAGAAGCTAAGGCAGGAGGGGCTGATGGGATATTGCCTAAGTCTTTGATGGGTGGCATTCCAACCAGGGCTCTTCAAATAAAATCTAGTTTTGTTTTTTTCTCCTTGCCTGGCGTCCCTGTGTGTTTCTGAAATGAAAAGCAAACTGTTTTTTATTTTTATTTTTTGGGGGGTACTAGGGATTAAACTCAGGGGCACTCAACCACTGAGCCACATCCTCAGCCCTATTTTGTATTTTATTTAGAGACAGGGTCTCGCTGAGTTGCTTAGTACCTCGCTTTTGCTGAGGCTGGCTTTGAACTCGTGATCCTCTTGTCTCAGCCTCCTGAGCTGCTGGGATTACAGGTGTGTGCCACCGTGCCTGGCTCAAACTGTTTTTGAGAAAGTGGCTTAGATTTAGTCACCCAATTGGTTTTCTCCCCACATAGGTCTATTACTTTAGGCAGCATCTCAAAACAGTCAACATACAATTATTGAGCACTGTCTATTTCCCCAGCGTTGTGCTAGATATGGATGATTTGGAATGTAAAATCCTGGTTTATGTCAAGTGAAGAGTGCAGGTTTCTGGCTTCCAATCACTTTATGAAGTATCAAACCACACAGAGTGTGCCATTTGACCAAACACAGATCACATGGATGGCACCAAGTGGCCTAATTTCAAAGAACTCGCACCTTAACCAGCACTTTCTAGGAAAAACAAATAATTAACAGTAGTGTGCTTTTATTGAAACACACACACACACACACACACACACAAGACGGCAGTGAACTTAAGCACTAGTGAGAAATCTGAAATGTGTGGGAGGTTTCTAATTAAAAATATTATTTCCTGAAAACTCAAATGGAATCTCCTTTTCTTGCTTCTCTTCTCCCCCCTCTGCCATAAAAACGAACTCTGCAAGAAATGTGAAATTTATTATGAGAACGAACAGGCTAACTTTCTAAACCTTCCAGTCTGCCCGAGGACACGTGGCAACGACAACTTGGAAAACACCTCTCTTTACACACGGATCCATTCACACGTGTCAGGCCCCGTCCATCATCTGGCCTGAGTTGAGCCTCAACAGAATCTGACAGCAGGGGGGAATGTCTGGTGAGTCAGAGCCACGTCGATTAAAATCACCGATTGGGTCTTCTGCTCCCACCACCAGACTAATCCACACTCCAGCTTTGTCTCTCATACATCCTCCACGGCTTTTCCCAGCCAAGGCTTCAATGACTCAAGTTCCACCATGTTCCCTGGAGGGGTTTTTACTGCAGCCAAATAGAACGAACTCACCATTTGGAATTTTTTGCTTTTTATTGAATCTAATTTTTCCTTTCCTTCGTTTCCTCCTGTCATGTTCTTGCCCGGATCCCTTCAGACCACCCACCGTGCCTGCTCCTCAAATGTGCAGAACACTAGTTCCCAACATTATTTGGTCTGTGACACACTTTCGAACTTCAGCCCTCAGAGCTGCAGCATCCAGACACTGGGTCCTGTCCCTTAGATCTTGATGCGTTCCAGGCTGGGCCATCTGTCTAACCACAACTTTGATCTTCTAACACACATGAACACCATCACACCTCTTTCTGCCAGGGTCCCACTGTTTCTACTCTCAAACCCACTAGGCTTTGTTTAGTACAGTGAAGTAGGAAAAATGCAGAATGTGGCAAAATGGGAAGAACATCTTCAACATGCATGCAAAAGTCAGGCTGCCTCACTTGAGAATCACTGTCAAACAAGGATCTAAAGGAAGTGAAACTTCTAACTCATTTACTTTTTTTTTCTTTTTTTATACCAGGGATTGAACTCAGGGTCACTTAACCACTGAGCCACATCCCCAGCCCCCTTTTTATGTTTTATTTAGAGACAAGGTCTTGCTGAGTTGCTTAGAACCTTGCTAAGTTGCTGAGGCTGGCTTTGAACTCACTATACTCCTGCCTCAGCCCCCTGAGCCGCTGGGATTACAGGATCATTACTTTTTCCCCCCTTAGGCAATTTTATTCTTTCTTGTTATTTATTTACTTATTGGTGCTGGGGATTGAACCCAGGACCTTGTGCATGCAAGGCAAGCACTCTACCAACTGAGCTATATCCCCAGCCCCAGTTTTATTCTTTCTTTAACCATTCTTGCTAACTCATTTTGAAATGCCATGATCATTTTCCAAGTCCTCCTTCAAAACCTTAAGTCAGAAGAAACCATGTCTAATTGTAGATGAACCAAATCCTTCAGATATTTAACTCAATCATAAAGTGGGAATAGTAGAAATTAGCCTCGTAATAATATTTGCCATTTACTGATAAATGTACCAAAATATACAACATCTCATTTAATCCCAAGAGTTAGTGTGTCCTCTGCCAGAAAAGGGAGACTGGGAGGTGCTAAATGACTCGTGAAAGTCAGAGGCCTGGAATTTATGTTCGGAGGCCCTGGGCAGCCATCGCTCTCCTGCTTTCTAAACTCAAGCTTCTTAGAATGACCCAGGTGAAGGTCAAGTGGGAGGAGGTGGGCAGGGACCGGACCTGCAGGGGCAGTTTGGCTTGCTGGCCTCCACCTGTGCTTCACCACCTCACACGTGGGAAAATGGGTGTCAGCCCTGTTTTCAGTTCCCAGTGACTGTTCCTAAATTTCCTGCTCGGGTCACTATCATGGATGTCACAAGCCGGCATGGGTGGGTTCTAAGTCATCAGGAGCCCACAGTCCAGTAATTAGGACTTTGCTGTGGGGAAGGGACAGACCTGGGTCTCCGAGGGATTGTGAGACACCCATGTTTGGGATTTGTTTCTGCTTCTAAAAACGATGGCCGTGGCTCATTGGTCACTGAGACTGGCGCATTTATGGTGGTCATCCAGAGGGGACACTCCAGGGTCCTACTAGAAGAGCTCTGATGGTGGGCTGCTGCCCACGATAGTTCTTTTCAGAACTCTGTCATCTGTGCTATGATTCCCTAATCCACTCTATGGACACATTAATGTCCCTTCTCTCCCTTTCTCAGAGGGTGTTGCCACCAAATGACAGGAACCCACCCTGCTATTCTTTCTGCTTTTCCCTGAGGCGTGGGGCGTGATATCTCCCCACCAGCAGGTATGGCGCACCCCTGCAGCACAAGCTCCCCCTCAAGCCTGGCTCTGCGGCAGGTGTGGGAGGCCAGTTCCCAGGGGCTGCCCCGCCCCAGCACTCTCCCAGGCACCTGCTTCTCACACACCTTACCCTGAGCTTCCAAATCCACACCTCCCACCTTGGTGCCTACCAAGGCACACTGGCTTTGTACATCAGCCTCAGTTATTAGTTCTGGAAAGTTCTTTGCTGCTGTACATTTCCTCCCACCCATTCCATCTTTCCTCACTTTTTGAAACACATAGTGGACCTTCTCAGACTCTCTGTCATGGCATTAATCTCTTTTGTTTTCCTCTTTGTTACCTCTCTGGGCTACATTCTGGTTCTGTCCTCAGTCCTCAGAGTCTCAGTCTCTCTCTCTCTCTCTCTTTTGTACATTTTTCTGTTAAACACATCCACTGAGCTCTTAATTTCCACTTCATTTCTAGACTTCGAATTTCTAGAAGTTCTGTTTCATTCTTTTACAAATAGGCTTACACTTTTACTCACATCTTAAAGATGCTTTTCCATTGATTGAAAACAGTTAGAGTCTACATTTGATAATTCCCAAATCAGAAGTCTTTGCCAGTGAGTTCTGCTGTCACTTTTGCTCAATTTCCACATCGGTAAAATGGGAATAACATCAACTACTTTGTAAGTTCTTGTAAGGATTAGATGTTACAAAACACCTAGTTCAGAAGCTCCATTTCTACAGGGACGTGTTTAATAAGTAGCAGTCATGATCACTGATGTTATCACTATGAGAGAATCTTATCACAAACTTTCTCCAGGGCCAGAGTCAAAAAAAAAAAAAAATAAGAATGAAAGAGAAAAAGATGAAGCTCGATGGAAACAGAGGGTCAGAATCTCTTTGCTCTCTCAATGACAGGCTGTTCCGTGAGGGACACTGTCCCACGCATCTGTCTTCGACACACTTGTGGGTTCCAAGTTGGGTGCAGTGACATCAAGTCCAACTCAGCAGGAGGCATGGAAGCCCGGTTTCCTGGAGTCAGGAAAGAATGGCTGAGACACTGGGCAGGAGCTGCAGACCCTGAACAATCTGGGGACAGGAGAGGAGGAAGGAGACAGAGCAGAGCACCTGCCTCAGTGGTCAGCGCCCACCCAGATGCTGACAGCAGGGGTTGGCAGGGCAATGACAACCTGAGACGTAAAGGTGGGAGCAAAGACCAGGACAACTGATGGACTATGGGAGTGTGACCCAGTGGAGGCTGGTTGGTTTGCCAGCTACATTGGTGGCAGTGTGAGCCAGGCCTCTGCCGTCCATCTAGAAAGCCATCTGTGGGTCGTCTTTATCTTCTTTGTCCTGCAAGCCTTGAGCCCTTCAGTTTTTCTTGTCAACAGTCCCTTGATCTCTCCGGGACTGCCTCTCAGTCTGTTGATGCCACCTTCATGGACACCAGCCTGCACCCCATGAAGGGCTGTGTGAGGCCCCAGCCCAGGATCTGGGTCCCCACACGGTGCTACTCCCCCAGGCCAGACCTGCCTCTTCAAGAAGATGCTCAGCCCACTGGGGGGCAGTGACTATGTCTCCTGGGTCCCCTAGAGCCCTGGTACAGTCTGCTGGGACAAGAATCAGCCGCCCTGCTATCTGCCTGGCCCAGAAACCCCGGCTCTCCCAGCTCCTTCTCCCCTGGGGACTGCCTCCAGGGGAAGCCCTCTCAGCCAGAGGCAGCCTGGCTGGGGTCCCTTTGTGCCTGGAGCGTCTCACTCACATGTCACACCATGGTTTCTGGGAGCTGGTCTATGGACAGTGTGTTTGCATCGCAGTCTCTTCTTGGCCTTCCTTACCTCCTCCTCCTCCTCTTTCTCTTTGATGGTCTGAGTCCAGGGATCCACATGTGGTTCGTTTTGGCATTGATTGTTTTTTTTTTTTTTCCTGGCCAGAGGGTTCCAGCTTCCAGGAAGGCTCTCCCAGCGGTGTGTGGGAGTCAGGCTGACCAGGGGGCCTGCCTGTGGTCAGGCTGTCTGCGCCCTACTCCTGGACACTGTTGGCTTTGACTCACCTCTTGTTCCAGAGTGAGTTATTCTTGCCTTGACCAGCCACACCATGTGGGAAGAAATTGTGGAGAATTCCACAGCTCCTAGTTAGCTCCAAGGACACTTCAAGGGGACTTAGGCGTGACATTGGCCGAGATCCCCTTATTTTACCAGGCCAGCCTCAGCTCCTGTCCCTTCTCTCCCCCTCCCCATGATTCTCCCACCTCTGGACCAGTGTGGGTAGAATAAGCAGAGGGACCTGAGACCCCTCCTGGGAGGCCAAGGGAAGGAGAAGACTGGACCCTGGGGGAGGGGAGCAAAGGACCAAGGTGCCATGGAGCCAGGAAGGGAGAGAGAGGCCTTTCCACAGCCCCGTGGGTTCCAGGGGGGGAAGGTGACAAGATTCAATCAGACTGCCTGACTGCCAGTCACAAGGCTGGTCCATCCCCATTAGTGTCACAGTCTGTCATTACATGTTTTCCATCCCACATTTTATCCCCAAACACTGGGGGTCTCAACATGTTGTTGATCCCCAAACAATACAAAGTCCAACAGCTCTGACCTTTTCTGTCCTGACCTCGGTCTCCCACATCGTGCCTGATTTTCCCAGATGAGAAGGGATTTGAAATTGCACTTCTAGATCCCTTGACTATGTCCTTCCCCTTGGGGCTCCCCTCTGACCTCACACAGAGGGGTCTGAAGGATTCTCTTGAGGGTCCCTGTCCAGGCTCCAAGCTTGCTAATCCCACATGGCTAATTTCTTGAGTCAACCCTTAAATCTCAGGGTGCCTGACTATTTGGTGAAGCATTATTCCAGGTGTGCCTGAGAGGGTATTTCTGGACGAGATTATCATTGGAATTGAGAAACTGAGTAAAGCCATTGCCCTCCCTAATGGGAGTGGCCTTGTTCACTCAGTTGAAGGTCTGAATAGAACAGAAGGGCTGAGGAAGAGGCTCCTCATACCTGACTGCTTAGAACTGAGACATCAGCCTTCACTGATCTCTGGACTTGAACTGAAATCCTTCCGGGGTCTCCAGCCATATCACTTTTGTATTGAAACTTACATCAGTGGCTCTCCTGGGTCTCCAGTTTGATGACTGTCAATCTTGGAATCTGCCAGTCTGTAAAAGCACATGAGCTGATTTCTTCTAATAAACCATAATCTATTCTAAAATAAATATCCATGAGTCCACATCAACATAAGGAAATGATGGAATGAATAGATACTGGGGGAAAAGAGGCAAATCTGCAGAAAAACTCCAAATCATACAGACATTCCTTCCTGGAGGGACTTTGTCTCTCCCTCAGCTGACCATGGGCTGCATATGGTGACTGGCTCCCAAAGAGTGTAGAGGGGAGGGCTCACTGCAGTAGAGACACCTGGAAACCATGCCCAAGGCCTGATGATCAGGGTGGCTTCACCAGAGAGGTTGTGTTGATGGCTGGACCCCTTAGTGTGACACCATGAGAAGGGTATTTCACTTCTCTGTTGCCCCCCTAAGCCACCCTCCAGTCTAATCATGAGAAAACATCACATCCAGTTGCATGTGTGAGTGTGTGTGTGTGTGTGTGTATGTGTGCGTGAATCCGAGGTGCTCTACCATTTAGCTATACTCACATCCCTTCTTATTTTTTTTTTTATTTTGTGACAGGATCTTGCTAAATTGCTGAGACTGACCTCCAACTTGCAATCCTCCTGCCTCAGCCTTCAATTAGCTAGGGTTACAGGCATATGCCACAGTTCCTAGCCAACTGGGGGCCATTTTGCCAAATATCTGGCCAGTCCCCTTCAAAAGTATCAAGGTCATCCAAACAAAGAAAGATGGAGAAACGGTCAAGGCTAGAAGAGCCACAGGAGACAGGATGACTAAATGAAATGTGATATTCTGGATGGGATCCTGGAACAGAAAAGAACATTAGTGAAAAATCTGGTGAAATCCAAAGTCTGGCTCTTACTTATAGTAATGTACCAACGTTTCTTCATCTAGACAATTGCACCACAGAAATGAAACACAATAGCATTAGGGGAAGCTGGGACTGGCTAACAGGCATACAGGAATGCCATACTACCTTTGCAGAGTTTTGTTGAGCCTAAAATTATTCCAAAATGAAGAGTTCGTTTAAAAAGATAAGGTAGGCTAAACTAGAATCTTTCTTTTCTGTGTAGGTGTTGTATTACACAATCAGTGAAGGAATACAATCTCATTCCACAAGATTCAAGTAAATGGACAGAACAGAATCTGGAACCTCCATCTCTTCTTATACCTCTGTCTTTCACACGCCACCTCAGAGCCAGTAATGGTCAGCAAGGCTCCAACCTGAGAACAATGTTCTAGAAATGCTGTACCAAGCCCCAGTGACTGAACTCAACCTTCATGATAACCCATGGAGACAGGCACTGCTAGATCCTTTCTACACATGGAGAAACTGAGGCACATGGAGATGCAGGAAGTTGGCCAGGTTAGGTAGAAAGTGGCCGAGCTGAAATAAGAAGCTCTGGCACCAGCATCTTGCTTTAACCACCCAGAGAGGAGGCAAGCACTTCTGTTGTTTGGGCACAACCCTTGCACACGCACTTGCATGCACTTGTGGGCGCATACACACGCCATTTTATTGGGATCAGCATCCACGTCGTGCTCCCCAGAAGATAGTTGGCAAGGTCCAGAGACATTTCTGGTTGTTACAGTTGGGAAGGGAGATGCTACTGGCATTGGGTGGGCAGAGGCCAGGGAAGCTCCCCAAACACCCAGGGCAGCCCTTAATAGCACAGAATTATCTAACTATAACTGTCAATAGTGCCGAGATTGAAAACACCCTGCTTATGGTATCCTGTGGCAAAACTAGAAGGTTTCTAAGGTCCTGCCAGCTCTGACACGCCGCAGGGACGTATCACTCAGGCCCTTCCCCTCTCTTCTCTCAGACCCAGCATTTCCCAGCTCTCTCTGCTCTGTCTTATTTCTGTCCCTTCCTGCCAGGCCCTCGAATCATGCTTGTGGCCCTTCATCTTAGCTCTCCTTTCACCCTGGAAGGACCTCATGTTTCCTCAGCTGAATTCCAAGTCCTTGGAGAGCAACAACAGCATCCATTTCTGTGCCATCCTGAGGCCCCACACGCTACTCCTGGGATTGAATCAGAAAATGACAAACTCCTGTTCCTGAAGAAGTCTGGCGGTTTAAGGCCGTATTTTATCCTAGGGGCTGTCAGGAGGCTTCACAGTGGAAACACGTGGAGAACCCTAAGTGAACATGAACGTCCCCGCCCCGTCTCAGATGCCAACTCAGTCACAATTTCTGGGGTAAATTCTGCACACCTACATTGTTTAAAAGTTCCCTTGGTGAGTCTAGTGCTCAACCAGGGGGACGAACTTGGTGCAAGTCAGGCACCGCTGCGGACATGTCATGAGCATCTGCACTGATTCTTGCAGTTCTTAAGATGGTCCCTGGTGATAAATTCACACCGAAGGATGGGTCATGTCCAACGTTTATTTTCTAATCCAGGGCTTCTTTTGCTGTAATGTGCTCATGAATCACCTGAGATTGTGTTAAAAATGCAGATTTGGAGCCAGGTGTGGTGGCCATGTCTATAATCCCAGCGGCTCCAGAGGCTGAGACAGGAGGATCAGAGTTCAATGCCAGCCTCAGCAAAAGTGAGGTGCTAAGCAACTCAGTGAGACCCTGTCTCTAAATAAAATAAAAAATAGGGCTGAGAATGTGGCTCAGTGGTTGAGTGCCCCTGAGTTCAATCCCAAGTACCCTCCCCAAAAATGCAGATTTGGATTCAGTATTTCTAGAGCAGGACTGGAAACCCTGCTTTCTCACAAATTTCTGGGAGATGCTGGTGCCACTGGTCCGGGGACCACACTTTGAGCAGCAAGACTTGAAATCCTGTTTCAGTTGCTAGAGGCTTTCGGGCTGTTTCCCACGCTGAAGCTCTGAAACGTTTGCTCTTTAGTCAAGCATCCAGTCACCTTCTTGGAAAACAGCTCAAGTACCTCTGAACTGAAACAAAAATGGCAAATGTTTACTGGAAGTAATAAACAAAAAACTCCAAGCAATAAGGCAGAGGTGTGTGAGAACCCCCACAGCTTGAAAATGTACAACCAAACCCCGGGAACTTGAGGGCCCCTTGCAGTTTTAACAGTCCTGATTTGATGTCCATTAGAATGTCAGCTAAGATCCATCAAGGGCGCAATTTCCTCCCACAGACCTGGGACCTCATTTTTGCAGCTCCAGCCACGCTCTGTTCTCCATCAGTGGGATTTACGCATATGGAACCGAGTGTGGAATTGGGCCCATTACATTTAACTTCCTATATCTGACATATTTAATACCTACTTTTCAAATAAATGAAATCCCTGTTTAGTACTGGCCTGGAAGGTGTGATCAGTTAAGGGATTTTTCATGGGCAGTTCTGCCCGCCCAGGGCAGCTCTGTCCAAACTCAGCAGACTCTCAAAGAGGGTGCATAGACCAGGGTCTCCCAGAAATTGTGGGACAAGGTTATAGAACAACTTTTACAATCAATGGACAATTGCATTGTCAAAAAGACTCTCTAAAAGAACTGCTTTGTGCGTAGAGCTACAATCACACCTAGAAATGTATGTGTCTCAGAATTGAGGTGGGAGAAGCTTCCAGAAGGCACTGGATCTAAGCACCTACTTTCATTGTGCCACTCTGGAGGGACTCATGAATCTTGAGTTTGGAAAGTAAAGTGGCCCACGGCAAGGTTGACAGTCTTACACACTCCACTTTTATGGGTCAGGTACGTGCTTATGTGTCAGGGTAGACACTCCAGAGGGCTCCAGGGCTGGGCTAGGCTGGAGCCCCAGAAACCTGAGCTTTCTGGGAAGAAAAGGGGGCCTCCCCATGCCCTGACCCTACCCCCAAGCGCTCATTAGCAGGAGTTTCTATGCATAGGGGCTCTTGGTCTGGGCTAATGGGGAAGTGGTGTGTACATGAGTCAAGGGATAACTACAGAGGGGACAGTGTGTGTTTCCTAGTCTCAATGGAGAGAGAGAGGAAGAAGCCCTTTTCCAAGACCTGCTCTGAGTTTCCGACTCCCAAGCACTGCTGCTGTGTGGCCCTGTGGCAAGGATGGCAGTGGGGGTCAGCCATTCTTCTCTCTTGCTTACATAGTCAAGACTCTCTGGCTTGTCCTGTCCTCAGCCTCAGAGCCAGTGTCTGGGCCCAGGGGAGGCAAGCGCTGGTGGGAGTTCCACCTGAGCACGCAGAAGGGCTGTGTGCACACAGAATTCCACCCTCTGTCGAGGTTGTTACCCTCCCAAGCCCTGCACTACCCACCAGAGCTCCCAAGAGCAGAATATTTAGAAAAGTAGCCAAGGGAAACTGGAGAAAGAGTCAGAGTTGCTATTGTTGAGTTTTGTTTTTTTTTTTTTTTTTTTTGATAAATGTCTTCAAAATCTCAGTTCAAATTCAGGGCTCAGCTTATCTGTCAGTCAGGCTGGCTCTCACACCCTCACTTGGGCTCTGCTGAGCCCTAACCAAGGGGATGTCAGCATTTAGGGCTGTCCCTGTGCAGCAGAGCCCTCCGAGCGGCGGAGGCTGGAGGACAGAGTGCAGCAGGGCTTCCCTGCGCGCCCGGCCCTCCTCCGCCGACACAATAACAAACAGCCCTGTGAAAAGCACTTACATTTATGAACTGTTTATAAATTTACTGACATTGATTTATGACCTTGGCTGGACCTGATGTTAGTCTCTTTAGGGGTATTTCTTTCTTTCTTTCTTTTAAGTGTTAATGTTACGGTTCACATTCTCAATATAGCCACATGCCAGGAACCACCCCTGGAAGACAGCTGGGAGCCCCACCAATGACCCATGGGCAGGAATGGAGATTTGATTTATGCCTGGGGCTGAGGCCCACGGGAAAAGGCGATTCTGGTTGGTTCAGGGACAGGCTGTTGCTCCAAAAGGAGACCCCGAAGAGATCATCAGCTCCAAAAGGCAGAGGGGAGGAGCAGGAAGAGGACAGATAGGATTTGCAGCTGTATGGCCCTCACTGTCCCCTGGCCCAGTGGCTGCTGCAAGTCCTCATGGGGCAGTGTTCCTGAACTTCCGGAGTGAGCCTCTGTCACAGTGGTGCTCATCAGGGAGGGGGAGATGGACTGTGTGGAGTCTGCCCATGTGGGGTGCCTGGTCCTGGGGAACTTTCCTAGCCCGTAGTCAGCAGTGGTTTTCTTCATAACTTACTAACCAGTTTTATACAAGGTCTGGAATGGAAAGTTGCCACTGGCCTCTCTGAAAAAGGTGTAGCCAGTATCACCACACTGCGTCCAGATTTTCCTTGGCTATGCAAATACTATGGAAGAAATTAGAGGCCAACAAGAAGGGACAGTCCCCCCCAACCCCACAATTCTTCTAGCCTGTCCATACATACCAAGAAATAAACTTTCATTGTGCTACTAACTTTATTTTTTTCTGTCTCCTTACATCTGCTAAGAAAGAAGGTAGTCACATTTATTGGATGCCTTTGGTTGTCAAGCTGGGCAGGACTTCTCTCATGTCACATCTCACATAATCCCCTGAAGTGGGTACGGTTATCCCTATTTACAGTCAAAGAAACTGAGGCTCACAGAGGTTAAAGTAACTTGCCCACCATCAAACAGTTAGCAATTGGTTGGGATAAGGCTCCTAACCAGTTCATTATCCACATCTCCTACTATCTACCTACCTATGGATCCTTCACCTATATAAAAAATAATCCCCTGAAATACTGAGGACCCCTGCCAGCTCCCTGTGAAAGCACAACACAGCGTGACCTTGGACGTGACTGTCAAGCTGACTTAATGGAGACAGACCCCATCTCTCACCACGAGCCTACCCACCTTCCCAGCTATAAAAGAAGAACATGGAAAACAAAGTCCAAGCAAACCCCAGGTGCTCTTCTGGTCGTCCGAATCCACCCGCAGTGTTCCCTGTGAACACCAGGTGGCGCCCGAGTCGGGCTGAAGACTGAGTCGCACGTGGGCTGATGTCTGTAGGGAAACTGCGTCCACAGACGGTCAACTAGGGTGGGGAAGGCTACTGCCAGCAAGAGAGGTGTCCCAGCTGAGGTCAGGTGGCATGTGGCTGGGAGCCTAGGTGGGTGCGCCTCATCTCCATGTGAGCCAGCGGTGGCGCGCCTGCTGTCCACTGCAGTGATAGTGACCATCGGAGGCTGTGCGCACAGGGCGGAGGACAGGATCTACAGGAAGGTTCCTGCGGCTCAGCCCGGGGCTGGCTTCCCAGAGTCCCTGGAGAGGCGCCCGCACCAGCCCGCACCAGCTCTGTGGCTTCACCTAGTGGGGTGCCTACGTGGACACCGCCAATGAATCTGGTTAGGAAGGATCTTCCTTGGACCCCAGTTTCTATTCCTAGTGGGGAAAAGGAGTCTCTGATGCCAGGCTGCCCCTCAAAACCAGTCCCTGCTGTCCAGGATCCTGTCTTCTGTGGTGGACCCAGCCTCCATTCTTGCTTTCATTGTGGTAGAAACTTTGAGCAGGTCACAGACATGACAGAAACCTCGACATATAACTTTAGTGGGAAAAGGCATGACTTGGTGCATCAGGGTCCCCCCACCCCTCACCCTGACTTCTTGATTACCAGGACCATCTCCGTTCTTCCGGGACATGCCTGTTTCAGACATTCCAGTTTTTCTCAGAAATCATTACAGATCATGTGGAGAAGCCAACATCCCACATGGCATCTCCCAAACAGATGCCCCCAGCCACACGTGGGACAGGCCTTGTCAGACCAAATATTCTGGGGTCTGGCTTAGATCATAAGGTCAGCTGGGTTACATCTCATCTCCCATGCTGTGTCACCTACCACCTGAGATTTGGGGAATGGGAGTTACCTCCCTCCCCCTTTACATGTCCTGGATTCCAGAGTCAAAACTTTTCAGTCCCACAGACAGAGACCAGCTTCATCCAGAAGCTCATTAATTACATGGCTAAGGGAAGGAAGGGGGGGGGACCTCATGAAAATGTTCATTTAAAGTTAATTGCTGCCCGTGCTGTTACTAATTGAAGTAGCTCCGTTGGTTTTCACTTATGTACCTATGTGTGTTTAAGATGGGATATGGCACAGTATAAAGTAAGCCACATCACAACCTAACGATCTGGAAAATTTCAGTTTAATAAACAAAGCTGGCTTTAAGTTATGCAGGAGAAGCTCATTCGCCCGTGTGTGTGCACACACCACACACACACACACACACACACACACAGCCCAAGCGCCAGGATCGCAGCCCTTGTGTTCCTGTCTTTTCCTCCATAGTTCAAATTAAACACAGTCTCAGTCTCTTGCTCTTTCTTTTATTAAATTTATTTTTAACAGCACCTTAAAAAAAAATAAACACACCCTCTGTGCCACTCCTATGCCAGGTGCAGCCAGGGGCAAATTTTTACAGCTGAATTACATGACCTGAAAAATACGGAGCACATAATGAGGACATTGAGAGGCTCCCATCCCTAGTGCCGGCCAAGACTGGTGTAATAACATTCCTGGAGAGAGCAGTAGCCCCTGCAGCAGCAGAGGACGGGCTGGAGCCCTTACTCAGCATGAGGAATTATATATATCTTGGAACTCTTTCCAGAACCTAAACATTATTGCTAAGAAAGGGATAACAGTGTGAGGGGCCATTGCTGGCCAGCCAGGCTCCCACACTGCCGCGTATGGGAGCCTCCTCCCAAGGCTACAAGGAACAGTCCAGATCCAGTTCTGCCTAGGACCAGGTAAGGACAGAGCTGCAGGCCCTGGAGCCCAGAACCCTTTGGCCTTGGAGTGGGATGGACGTCACTGTCATAGCTCACTAGGCCTCATGCCCTGGTGATGTGGGGCTCAGACCAGAGCCCCTCAACCTCAGCCATCTGCAGCCTCCACAGAAGCCAGGAGGGAAGGCAAAGCCATTGGCCTGCAGGAATCAGGGCAACAAAGATGGTCCCAGAGGGTGGCCCACACTGGACAACGATTTTTTTAACATAAAATTCACAGAACATAGAATTAACCATTAACCATTCATTTTAGAGTGAACGATTCGGTGGCATTTAGCACATTCACAATGTTGTGCAACCACCACCCCCGTCTGGTTCCAAAACATTTTCATCACCCCAAAAGGAAACCGCAGTCATCCGGCAGTTGCTGCTACCCTTACCCCCAGCCCCTGGCAACTGCCAGTCTGCTTTACGTCTCTATGGATTTATCCATTCTGGATGTTTCATACAACAAGATATACACAAAAGACCAATTTTTTTTTTTAATTTTTTAATATTTATTTTTTAGTTCTTGGCTGACACAACATCTTTGTTTGTATGTGGTGCTGAGGATCGAACCCGGGCCGCACGCATGCCAGGGGAACGTGCTACCGCTTGAGCCACATCCCCAGCCCCGCAAAAGACCAATTTTAAAAATGTTTTTATTGATGTATAATATGCATGAAGCACACAAATCCTAACTGAACAACTTGTCAAATTTTCATAAATAGATCACCCAAGTATTCACCACCCAAATCAAGAAACAGCATTACCAACACCCAGAACCCCCTCGTACTGCCTTCCAGACTATTCTCCAAAGAGAATCACTCTCTTGACTTCTATATCCTGGATCATGTTTATGTGTTCTCCTACTCCGAGTATGGTTGCAGTTTGTTCATTTCATTGCAGTATAGTATTCCACCATATGACTATACCACAATTTACATAACCATTGACTATTGAGGGGTATTTAGGTAGGGTATTTTCAGATTTCTAAGATGTTGATTTTTATTTGACATGCAAGTCCAATGGACCTGTTGAGTAGATTTCTCAGACAATAGTAAGAAAATGGGCCTGGCAGTGGGCAGGGTCTGAAGGATGGGATGCTTGGTGGCCTTGGGGACTGCTTGAGGTGTTTGTTATAAAAGTGGGCTCTCCCAGGGCTCACAGTCCAGGGACTGTGCTCCAGCTTGCATTAAAACCTGGCCACTGGGAGGGGAGGATCCGCCTTCAGACCACACTCCATTGAGCTGTGGTCAGACCCAAGAGAGAGACACAGGAGATCTCTAATACACCCCTTCACAGTTTGGCTGAGGCGCATTCTGGATTCTTTTTAATTAAGAATTAATTAAGATCAAAATTGTTATTTCCTTTCACCCAGAGTGAACAGGATCTTTTCCTGAGACACCGTCTTGCAATCTCCCATTACCCAGGCCCTTGCAGAAAGCAGACTTTCAATTTGCAGAATCTGCCTTGGCCAGTCCTATTTCTT
Source organism: Marmota monax (assembly GCF_021218885.2). NCBI lineage: Eukaryota > Metazoa > Chordata > Mammalia > Rodentia > Sciuridae > Marmota > Marmota monax. The sequence continues at coordinate 1,831,214 of NW_026694837.1, read as the reverse complement.
CAGTGATGGTTTGGGGTAGTGGCTTTGAAAGCAGGTAAAAGATCCAGCTGATAGAAACACATACAGACACCCTGACTTATCCCCCATGTGTACATAGTTAAGATCAGGGGCTCCCTGATCTCTGGGCAAATGGGTAGAACACTCACACACCAGTGAACTTCATCCAGGGATCTCCTTTGTGGGGAGAAAATGTGGGTCTCTCAAACTTAATGTCCTTTTCCACCACTGGATGCTGTTAGGACGGCCTCACCACCTAACACCCTGGGATGCTGCCTCACTAGGAGAATGGGTAAAGAAAAGAGCCCAGGGCAAAGGAAACAGAGAAGAGGGCGTGCTTACCACCCCTGAGAGCAGAGGAGCACCCACAACAGGACCCACCTTCTGGGGGACCTGGCCTCTTCTGGCTGCTTTGTTTGCTCAGCTCATCCTTCAAGCTTTAACTCAAGATCCCTATTCTTGGGAAACCTGTTCCAACTGCCCGCTTCATGTCACCAACCCCAGCTTCTGCAGCCTGGTTGCTGAACATCCCAAGTCACTCATTGGCCCTGCACTGGTGATGGTCTTTCCTCTCAAACTCTTCCCTCCCTGGCCAAATCATGAGCCCCTTCAGTTGTGGGAGGAAGGAGATGAGTGGAGCATGCCTTCTGCCCAAATTTCAGCTCCTGTGACATCACTCAGCCCTGGCAGTTTCTTCACGACCTTTTGGTTATTGACAACAATGATGTGAACTGATTGTGTGCCAGGGTTTTCTCCTTATTGACGTATTTGTGATCAGGGCTTTTTTTACTCACAGGATTCTGGGATATCCAAGGCCAGAGGGGATAAGTAGCTTTGAGGCAAGCATCCGTTCCCTCTCGTGGATCGTGGGTGCCTGGAATCCTCCTTTGAGGCAACCCAGCATGTCTGGGCTGGGTGGGGAAAAGGGTGCTTAGATCAATTAGCAATGTCTGCCATGGTAAGGGAGCAGGAAGGAGTGGCGAGTGAGCCGCAAATTTGACACGCTTGATCTCATCCAACTGCTTCATCTCGCAGTGGAAGAGACTGAGGTGCAGGGACGGGAAGTGACTTTATCCAAGGAAAATCAATTTCCTAAAAGGGCTTTGCGCTCTGGGCGATGAGCTAACGCGTTGGCACCGCTCACTTGTGGCTGTCATGAGCGTGGTCTCCATAAGACCATCTTCCGCTTCCCTTTGAGGTGGTGGATTTTGACATGGGAAGACACATTAGGAAAAGGCATGACTCAGATCTTCTGAAGCCGCTAAAGAGCATATTAAGCCATCAACAGCTTTTTTTGATTTTTTCGTTTTCTTGCAGTAGTTCAACAGGGTTTCCCCCGCTTTTGAATGTAAGCAGACTCTCCCCCTTTGTAGCCAGCCAAGTGTCCCCCCCCCATAAATCTGTTAGAGTAGGGAGGCTTTTATGACTTCACAACTGAAAGGACCGAAGAAAAGCAACTGGATGTCATAAGAATTCGTGCCGCTCTTCCTGAGATCAGTCCCCAAGGTTTTAGCTGGGACTTTGCTCTCTTCATTCCTTGAAATTGGCCATGCCCTGTCGCATTGAGTATTCTTAGTGCTGACTTCCTTCTGAATGGCTTTCACGTTCGTGGTTTAAACATCTCTAGCCCCAGCTAGACAGCAAACTCCTCTAGGCAGTGACTTACGTCTTACCCCATCTCTCTCACGCCCAGCAGACGACCTTGAACTCTGCCCATGTGCTCGCTCCTTCCTTCAATCCCGGATGCTTGCATGCCAAAGCCATTTGTGGCATGCCTGGCCTCCACTGCCAGAACTCATTACGGAGAGAGCTGCTTGGGCAAGATGGGTCATGCAGATAACATTCACAATTAAAATTCTCAAGGAGCTAAGGCTCCACCAAATGTGACTTTTCTTTGCACAGCTTGAGCTCCTTAAGGTGGTAAATGCCGCGGACATGGGGTTCCAGAGGGATCTGATTAAAGGGCAGATTTGGAAAAGGTGATGAGAACGTGACATCGGTTCCTTGAGGGGAAAAAAAAAATGTCTCCAGCTTCAAAATCCTATTATTTCCCTCCTTTTATTCTTTTTTTTTCCCTTTTACATATTTTATGTGAAAATTGTCAAATAGACATAAAAAAAAACAGAGGCTAGGAATAATGAGCCCCACACATCAGCCACCTCTCATGATCGTTTCATTCACATATTTCAGTGTATAGCTCTGAAATGTAAGGGAATTTGACAAGGGTACTCATGATGTCATTACGCATCTGAAAATTTACAATTCTTTAATAGCATCAAATATACAGCCCTGTAATTATCTCCTACATGTTCCTGTTTTCATTTTTGAACACTTTGTTTCTGTATCCAAATAAGGTATAGCAGGAGTTCTTAGCTTGGAGCTATTTTGCTCCCAAGAGGGGGCATGACAATGTCTGGGGACAGTTTTGGTTGTCACACTGGGTGGGGTGCTGGAGGCATCTAGGTGGAGACTAGTGGGGATTCTGCTGAACTTCAGCACAGCCTCCTGACCTTCCAAAACAACAAAGAATCACCCAGCCCCGAGGGCAAGAGTGTGCAGGTCAAGAAACCCTGGTCCATAGGTTGCCTCCTTCTCTCTTTTTCTGGCAAATTATTCCTCGAGGCAATCAGAGTCGGTGGGGTCCTGGGGTCCTGCTGCTGCGGGGTCTGGCGGTCTGCTCTTTGCAGGTCAATGGTGCAATCACCCATCTTCCTGGAGCCAAATCAGCTAGATGATTGGCTTTCCCGTGTCTTTCTCAAGGTGGACCCTGTGCACTGACCTGCCCCAGAGACAGGACCTGGCTACAGGCAATGCTGCCACGCGCCCACAGGGTGAGAGGAGAGGTGCCTTGGGGCCCGGACTCCATGCTGGCTGCCCCATCTGGCCTCCCCGTGCAGCCTTCTTCCAAGTGGGCCAGTCCTCCTCCTCCAGCTTAAGCAAAACATCTATCCTTTCTGTGGTTTTAATTTGACACTAAGAAACTTGACATTTACACAGATGCAAGCTTTCAAAGCAGGTTCCAGGAATTCAAGTTATTCTTAATCAAATGAGCCCTTGAAACAATCCGGAAGTGCTCCCTGCTGCAGCTGACACTGAAGTAGCTCCAGCACCTCACACAGCAGCCCCCACCGCTGGTCCAAAAGCCAGACGCCTGTCACCCAACAGTTCACAGAGCCACAGACACAAAAGTAGGGAACAAGACTCCTGCCCCATGGGGAAAACAGCTCAGAGCCCTGCAATTTAATTTGTAAGATAGGTGAGGCCCTTGCCCAGTAACTGCTTAAAGTGAGGCATGCCGTCAGCAGCAAGAGGTGAGAATTGACAGCAGAGCCAACAGAGGGACTATTTAAAGTCCCCGTGGTTTGGGCCTAAGTAGGGTGGCGATGAATAGCCTCACTCAGCCTGCAGCTCCTGGGGTGGTAATTACCATCCCTGTCACCAGAGGTGAAGACACTAGATTGTCAAGAGCAAGAAGGAGCAAGGAAAGAGCCATAGAGCCTCAAGGATGGACAGCGGCTGCTCATTGCCACTGCTCCGGATGCTGGGAGTCTGGGGGTCAGAGACAGGCCCAGCCTTGGAGAGAGTTATGTGGGCAAACAGGAAGGATTTGGGGTAATGAGTTCCATGGAAAAGGGAGCACAGAGCAGGTAGATCTAATGCAGTCCAGGAAGGCTTCCCAGAGGAGGTGACAACTGGATTGAGCCCAAGAGAAACCAAAACTAGCCAAGAAAGGGGACAAAAGACCTGCCTGCTTTGGCCTGCCAGGGGGTGGCCTGGAGTGCAGAGCACAGGGGCCTGGCAGGCGGGTGGCAGGCAGTGCTGGACGAGGATGCTCCGAGCGACTGAGCGACCGAGCGACCGTCAAGCACTCACACTGTTCTCAGAGCACAGGGAATTCTGAAGATCTTCAGTAGGGGAGGCACAGGGGATTTACATTTTGGAAAAGTTTTTCTGACCAAAAGCATCAGGAAAGAAAAGGTGAGAAGAGGGTCCTGGGAGGTGGCGGTGGCATGGCAGAGCCAGGATGACTTAGGGACTGTCAGTGACTCTGGCAAGCAAGGCAGAAGGCATGAGGACAGCACAAACAAAGAGTAAGGGAAGGGACGGTGGGCTTACCTCATTTCACCCTCCCACATCCCCAGAAGGCAAGGCCAACTTTCTGTATGGGGACAATCCTGGCACTATCAAGACCTCAGATGGCTGGGCATGGTGGCACGTGCCTGTAATCTCAGTGGCTCAGGAGGCTGAGGCAGGAGGATCACAAGTTCAAAGCCAGCCTCAGCAACTTAGTAAGGCCCTAAGCAACTCAGTGTCCCCGAGTTCAATTCCCAGTACCAGAAAAAAAAAAAAAAAAAGATCTCAGCAAATGATGCCCTCTGGCTCTGACACTCAGTGCCAAGCCTGTTCCAGGCTGGCAGGGCCGGCCTGCATTTTACTCCATTTTACATATTCAATTGAAGTATATGCTCTTTTTTAAAATTTCTTTTCAGTACTATGGATCGAACCCAGGGCCTCGTACTCTGCCCCTGAGCTACACCCTCAACTCCAATATATGCACTTTTTAGGAAGAATTCTATAGAACCATTCAAATAATCAAGAGTGTATTCCCTGGGGAGAACCAGATAACATGGGGTCTGGGTCCCATTGTTGAGCGGGGACTAGAAAGCTTGCACTCCAGCCACTAGACACATGGGCTCCCCAAAAGGCCCTGTCAGTCCTAGGGGGTGCCAGGGCAGGGCAGGGGTCTCCTGGAAGGGCTGTATCTCACCTGGGGACTCGTGGGAAAGTGATAAGTCTTTGTGAAAGGACAGTGTGTGTGGCCTTTGTGAAGAGCTCTGAGCAGGCCACAGACCAGGGGCTCTGAACCAAAGCCAAGGACAGCAGATCCACCAGCTAGCAGCATTTATTTACTTAAGTATGATGGTCTCCACAGGAAGAGGGGAGTGGTATATTTCAGGCTCTCTCTCTCTCTCTCTCTCTCTCTCTCTCTCTCTCTCTCTCACACACACACACACACACACACATCCAGGCACACACACAGTTTTTTAAATGTAAAGAGCAAAGGGAAAAAATGTCTACTTGCACATCTGGCTCATTCTTTAAATAGCTCATTCCAATAGCTCCTTTTCTTAATTCATGTTTCTACCTTTTTCTTCCAATAGTCCTGCAGAAGGAAAGGGGGTGGGTGCTGAGGTCTTGCAAGGATTCGGCAATGGCTTTGGTATGCTGCTGCCTACACAGCAGTATTTAACCCAATTACAGGATAATAAGGGCTCAGACAAATTATCTGCAAATAGATATGTCTATATGTAAACCCTTGTATTTGGAACATGCATGTGGAGCCAAAGAAAAGTTATGCACTTAGCCAGAGAGGGATTCAGCTCACAGCTCCCCGGGACCAGCCCGGTGTGTGGAGATACTTGAGTTAGGCAAAAAAGAAATCCCAGGTACCGCCGAGAGGGCCCTGCCCTGAAGCCACCTAGATGAGAAGTTTGGCACAAGGTGGGGAAGCCCTGCTCCAAGACCCCATCTGGGTTCTGTGCCCACCCTGTGACCCAGGACACACAGAGTGGGTAGCCCAGTGTGGCCCTCACCTAGGCTGCACAGCCACTCTCCTCCCCCTCCTTAACAGAGAACAAGGACAGACATCTAGAGAAATGCCCTCAGGCAGGTCCAAATGGAATCACTGCAAGCCATTAGCAAGGTGGATGGGCTGGGCTGGGAGTGAGTGGGAGCAAACGGATAAATTGCAAAGTAACCAAAGCTTTTATGCATTTGAGGTTTCCAAACCATCAATCAGCCCTCCAAGAGCTCCCGAGCTCATCAGGCCTCACGCTTTCACTGTACAGCAGAGCAGAAACAGGTCCCCAGAGGAGGAGCCTGGATTACAGACAGGGAAAGCAGATACCGAAAGAACCCTGTGCCCTGTCCCCAACACAGGCCCTTTTCAGGAGCAGCACCGCCATGACTTGGGGACTAAGAGGCTGTTCTCAGCAACATCACTCTTCTCTGAGAACACACCATTTAAAAAGAAACTGAATATCTCAGCTACTTGGGAGGCTGAGGCAGGAGGATTGCCAATTAAAGGCCAGAGTAGGCAATTTAGTGAGACTGTCTCAAATAGAAATGGGGACCCAGGAGCATAGCTTAGAGGTAGAGCACTCCTGGGTTCAATCCTCAGAGCTGTGGGGGGCGGGGCGGGCAGGGCATGAAGGAAGGAAGAATGGGAGTAACAATTTATACTCTTGGGATTTCTTTTTCTTTTTCTTTTTTTTTTTTTTTTGTACCAGGGATTGAACTCAGGGGCACTCAACCACTGAGCCACATCCCCAGCCCTATTTTGCATTTTATTTAGAGACGGGGTCTCACTGAGTTGCTTAGCACCTTGCTTTTGCTGAGGCTGGTTTTGAACTCTCGATCCTCCTACCTCAGCCTCCCAAGCCACTGGGATTACCAGCGTGTGCCACTGTACCCCACCAAAATTTTAAAAATGCAACTTACATGCGTAATAAAAGTGTCTATCACATGATTCAAAAATCCCTTCATTATGACTGTGATGGCATGCATGCATGCACACCCATGCAAGTGTGATGGGGACTGCGCTGGGTGTGGGTCTGGATGAGACCATGTGAGTCTGTGTGGCAGTGGCCCCTTCCACCCAGCATCAAGATCCCTCCTGCCCAGTGCTAGGACGTGTTACCCGTTGTGTTGATTTAACAGTGTGCACATTCCTCTATGTGCCCACGGTTGCTTGCCCAGCTACAGCTTTACCTACTCTGATGTGTTCTGTTGCACCTTAAAAACTGTTTTCTTTAAACAGGGTATTTGCTATTTATGTGGGGGCCATTGAAACCTGCCCACATGTGAGCCCTGGAAAGTAGTTCTGATTCTCGGGAAGAGGAGGTGTACCAACTTCCACAGCCTTCTGGGTGGTTGTGAAGAGAGGGCTTCTTGGTGAAGCTTATTAAAGACCCCTTGATAATCTCCTCTGTCATTTCCAGGGACGCCCTAAATTAGTCCGCAAACCTGCAAGGCCTTGAGGCGGGGTGCATCAGGGCCTGGGGGGATGAGCCCCGATGCCCACCTCAAAAGTCCCCCATCCGAAGCCAATCCCAAAGAACCAAAGACTGAACATTTTCTCTGACATGCAGATGCTGATTCTCAGTAAGGAGGGAGGCTAGAGAAGAACAGAAGTACTTTGGATTAGACAGAGGGGAGTGAAGGGAGGGGAGGGGGCCTGGGGGTTGTAGGACCGTAGGATGAATCCAACATTACTACCCTATGTGCATATATGATTCCAAGACCTGTGTAACTCTGCATCATGTACAACCCGGTAAATGAGAAATTACACTCCATTTATGTATGACGTGTTGAAATGCATGCTACTGTCATGTATAATTTACAAATAAAAAATTTTTTAAAAGAGAGAAATAGATAAACCACAACAACAAAAAATCCCCCATCCAAACTCTCAAAAAATGCTTCCAGTCCAGCCAGGCCTCCTCCTGTGGCTTCTACCACCTGTTTCCAGTACCAAGGTTGTTAATTGATTTCAGTGTTCAAAGGACAGCAGAGCAGAACAGGGAGCAGGGTGGGAGGGCGGAGGCCCTGCCACTGGGTTTTTAGACAGGAGGCCTGGCTTTCGTCGACACGAGGAGGTACCCAGGTGTTTTTAGGCAGCCTTCAGTGCAGGCCTGGCTGGCTGGAGTGGATTTCAAATTCTCTGTTTGCCAAACTACACTTTCAAGAGGTGTCAGATATCGAGAAACCTCTTCCCCCAAGCCAAAGCAAGCATCTGGGGCCCAGAGAGGTGCAGAACGGGCTGGGAGAAGATGCTGGTTCACAAAAAGGAAAAAGCCAAAGCAGAAAGAAAAGCCCCTTCACATCGTGTTCCAAGCCGGCTGTTGCTTTTTTAAAATAATTGGTTAAGCCATGCGGGGAGGCAGGTAAGTCTGCTCTGCGTTGCAAAGCAGCAAGGCAGAGGCTGATCTGTTCTGTGGGAGTTTTATTTATAAGTCAAGGAGAGTGGCTGTGTCTCTGTGACCTGAGGCCACCTAAAGGAAACCCAGAGGGGGAGAAGTGGCAAGAAAAGGTGTGAGGCTCCCGGAAGGTTGGGAGGAAAGAGTGGGGGGCAAGCTCCCTGCTCCAGTTCCCAGGCCCCTCACCAGGACAAGGGGACATGGCTGGAGGAGTTCAGGGACCCCAGGCTGTCATTCTCCCAGCCACTGCTCAGGGCCTCAGTTCTTAAGTTGCTTCGTTGCCTGCTGCCCCCACTATGGGTTCAGAATTCTTCTCTCTAATCACTCATGAAAGCATAAAATTAAGACATTCTGGGAAGCCAAAGGAATCTGGTTTAAAATGTGTGTTTGGGGAACGGAAGGCATTAAAAGAATGCTTGTGTCTGGACTATTCTGTTGTTTTCGTCCCATTCTCTCTTCAAATTAATGAATGAGTCACGCTAGTCTCTAGGCCTGTAAGGGCCTCTGTGGGGGAGGCGAGGGAGGGCCGGGCTCTGACAATCTCATTTTCTCTGGCTGTTTGGACTCTTCAACCCATGGCTGCTTTTCTCTTTCCCTTTCTATCTATCTCCAGAGAAAAGATCTTTCTTGTTAACAAGCTGCTTACTTGGAGACACCCCACCCCCACCACCCCCGTCATGGGGACCCTCCAGGGCTGGACCCCACACCTGGAACAGTCAAGTCCCAGGCTAAGCAGGACAGCTCTCCTGGGCTCTGGACAGTGCAAACCTGGAGGGCCGCCCACCGGGCACCTTGCTGGGATGTCTAGTGGAGCCCCGACTTCTCTCCACATCCCTGATTCATGCCTGTGCCTGCCTGTGATCAGAACCCTCAACCCAGGGCACCCCTCAGTGATGATAGAAATAGCTCCGTCATTGGATGGTTGGAGAACAGTCTCTCCATCTACAGAAAACAAAGACCCCCATTTCATGGGACGCCTTCCCTCTGGTCTCCCTCCCAGGGGGCCCCTCCCTTCTGGACCTTGACCACCTGCCTCTAATGCAGGGCTCACTGTGCTGCCAAGCCTGTGCTCTGACCCCAAGTGTCCTTAGCCACTGGCAGCTTCACAAGGGGCATGTCCTATTATTATTTCTTGAGAAAGCCCTTTCTTTCCTCTAGCCCTCTAAAAACACCTCTTGCTTCTATTTGGCATTAGGGACTCCTCCGGTGGAGGGGGGAGGGAGAAAGGCAGGGTGCCACACTTGAGCTGTTCTCTGTGGCCCTATGCAGTTTCTGCAAAGCCACCTACTCCTCCTGCTCCTCAACCCAGTGCTCTTGCCTCTGCTTTGGGGCTTCTCAGCTTCTCTGGGGACAGAGGAAAGAAGAGACCAGAATTTATTTTATAGAGCACCTACTCTGCACCAGCGTGACACACCATGCCCACAGAACCCCACAGAGTCTGAATGTGTCACAGAGACTGCTGAGGCTCGGGGAGTTAGTAGGCAGCCAGAGTCACCTGCCAGAGAGGGAGGCATCGCTGTTCCCTGCTGGATTTGTCTGCCTGCACAGGAGTCGCCTGCCTCCTGGCCTCAGAAGCACTGGCCCAAGTTCTAACTCATTTTTCTCCTTCCAGAAGACAGAACTGGCAGCAGTTCTCAGAGTGCTGGCCCACAGGCTCCGTGTGAGGGGAACACTGTAGCTGGGGTCTGGAGGGCCTCTGCTGGGTGGGAGGAGAGGGCTGGCAAGCTGTTCCCCCTCCCATCCCTCCCTCTCTCCATCCCAGCCAATGTCCAAACTGCTTGAATCGGTTGTGCCAGAATCAGATGAAGCCTTGTTACCAAGCCACATGGCAATGACTAGGTAAATTGGTGAGTAGGCATCCGATGAACTCACTGTAAGTCTGATTTAATTACAACACTAAAAACTTCACATCCATAGATTCCGTCGTTGTAGGTTCTTGTCTGTGGAATATGGTCATTTGCTCAAAATAAATTGAGGGAACACTGTTTATATATGCCAGTTTCAAAGCCAGGAGAGAAAAGCTGATGTTTATGCAAGATGTGATCATAAAATAACGACTGTGTTTTTTCAGCAAACAGAAGAGGACTCCAAAGACATTCCACTGGAAAGCTCCAGCCTGTTCCAGGGAAGCTGCCATCGCTCAAGTACCTTGTGGCATCTCTTTTGGGATTGCCTTCAGAGTCCATTTGTGTGGGCCACGTGGAAAAAATAATAAACCACTCCATCCCACCTCGTTATTGACCAAAAAGTTCTACTCCCCGGTTTGATTGCTCATCTAATTCACTGGGATTGGCTTCCAGGGCCTTTCAGTTGCTTCTAAATTTCAGATCAACCCTTCAATGAGGAGAACTAGCAGCCTGGAAGGATGTTTGCAAGACAGAGGAGCATGCTCTGAGGACAGTCCCCAAAGAGCTGACTCCAGGCAGGATGGGCGGGCGAGGTCCAGGTGGAGCTGAGCCTTGAAGGACAGTAGGCTTTGAGTAACAGGAGACAGAAAAACTCTACCAAACACTTATTCCACGTGGTCCTTCTTGGGAGCTTCGTGTCAGTGGGAGGTGTCACAATCGTCTGGTTGTAGATGAGGGATTTAGAGCCCAGAGGGAATTCCTATGTCCCAGTCACGCTGTGCTCTGTGCTAATGAACAGCAGAGGTGCAACCTGATCTTCAGACTTGGTGTGACTGCATGCACCATGCCTACCTTCCCTGGATGTCCCACGGGCTGGCAGGAGGCAGGAGGCAGGAGGCCACGGGAGTAGTTGGGGAGCGGGTGAAGGAGCATGGCCAAGACTGAGTGTGTAGCTAAGAGCCATGACCTGAGCAGGAACCACAGCAGGACTGGCACTTTCTGGACCCAGATTTAGAAGCCATGAGGTTCTGAGAGGCCCCCCCATGGCAGACCCTACAAGTCTCCCCAGGAAGCGCCTGCCCCAGCAGCCTTCTCTAGCCTCCCAGAGTTCTGCTAGTGGCCCAGGCTTATCAGGTGGCGTCCCCACGTGAGGCACTGAAGTGGCCATGAGCAGTGAATACAGCTGACCCTGTGCTTGGGAACTTTGGATCTCCTGGAGAGACATTTGTCTTCTTTGTTTTGTTTGTTTGTTTGTTTGTTTGATTTTGGAGCTATCCTGCCTGGTTCCCAGAGTCCCAGCTATGGAGTCCCTGCTGAGATGGTCCTGGGGTTTGGTTGTGCATTTCTGCATAGTTCCTGGTTGTGCAGCATCTTGGCCTCCCAAGAAATTTTACAGACTCTCAAGTGCTCTTTTTTTTTTTTTAATTTTTTATTGTGGGTTGTTCAAAACATTACAAATTTCTTGACATATCATATTCCACACTTTGATTCAAGTGGGTTATGAACTCCCACCTTCACCCCATACACAGATTGCAGAATCACATCAGTTACACATCCATTGATTTACATATTGCCATACTAGTGTCTGTTGTGCTCCGCTGCCTTTCCCATCCTCCACCCTCCCCCCTCCCCACCTCTCCCCTCCCCTCCCCTCCTCTCTCTCTACCCCCTCCACTGTATAACCCTGAGGGTCTCCTTCCATTACCATGCAATTTCCCTTCTCTCTCCCTTTCCCTCCCACCTCTCATCCCTGTTAAATGTTAATCTTCTTCTCCTGCTCTTGTCCCTACTCTGATCTTAGTTACTCTCCTTATATCAAAGAAGACATTTGGCATTTGTTTTTTAGGGATTGGCTAGCTTCACTTAGCATAATCTGCTCTAATGCCATCCATTTCCCTGTAAATTCTATGATTTTGTCATTTTTTAATGCAGAGTAATACTCCATTGTGTATAAATGCCACATTTTTTTTATCCATTTGTCTATTGAAGGGCATCTAGGTTGGTTCCACAGTCTTGCTATTGTGAACTGTGCTGCTATGAACATCGATGTAGCAGTGTCCCTGTAGCATGCTCTTTTTAGGTCTTTAGGGAATAGACCAAGAAGGGGAATAGCTGGGTCAAATGGTGGCTCCATTCCCAGCTTTCCAAGAAATCTCCATACTGCTTTCCAAATTTCAAGTGCTCTTTAATAAAGCCCTTTTCATGCCGACTAGCGGGGGTCTACTCTACTGTCTGCATCTGAGCACTGTGGTCGATCCGTCCTTCCATACGTTGCACAGTGTGTTCTTTTCTTTAAATAATTTGTTCAACATCTCTCTGTAGGATTTGTGCTTTGAAGTGCATTTTTCTTACTTCATATGCCTTGTGACCTCGTTATATGTGCTAGAAAGGAACACAATGAAGCACAGAGAGATTGAGAAACATAACTCAAGCCACACAGCCACATTTGGGCAAGATTTTCAATGTGCTCGCCACTATTCTATAACCAAAAGTTCTGGGAGAGGGATGGGCTAGTGAAAAGACCATGGCATGTGTGTCTTTTTAGAATGAGGAGGCCCAATATGCCACTTTGAGGGCACCTGTCTGCATTACCATAGGAAGAGTAGATGCAGAGACACTGAGGCAAGGGATCAAATGCACAAAGAAAAGGTCACTGGGCAGTGGCCAGTCCTTGGGGTGCCCCCTATCTTTGGGAGTGCCTTGCTTGCCCACAGAGGTGCATTCATGAGATGGGGCCAGCTTCCAGTGAATCGAGACCATATTTATTTTTTGGTACTAGGAATTGAACCCAGGGGTGCTTAACCACTGAGCCCCATCCCCAGCCCTTTTTTATATTTTGTTTAGAGACAGGGTCTCACTGAGTTGCTAAGTGCCTTGCTAAGTTGCTGAGGCTGGCTTTTGAAATCACGATCCTCCTGCCTCAGCCTCCTGAGCTGCTGGGATTACAGGCATGTGCCATCGTGCCTGTCTCGAGACCTTATTTTAAAGACACTTAAGTAGCTTGTTACTCTTAGGCTACCGTGGAACCCATTTTGTGGCCAGTGCCATGGACTGTCCTCTCAGCTTCCTGTATGCCATGTTCACAGGGGACAGTGGAGCCTGCCTTCCTTCCCTGGAACCTCACCAAGTTCTTTCTGGGGCAAGAGGTAGGGGTAGTGTCTGCATTCCCCAAAGCGTCCCTCTCCTTGAAGTAGGCAAATTCCCCTGTGTGTAGTTCTCTGTAATAAAGATCTGGAAAGCTCACCACTAGCTTCCTCAAATCAGGTAACAAGGAACTGAGAACATGGCCCCAACAATTTCCTTCACCAGGCTCCTGGCTCTCACTCCTGGTTCCTACCCTGACCCCACCACCCCCTCCCCCAACCTGGGGCCCTGACAGGTGACTTCCCCTTGCTGGCCAGAGGTGGGTTGGCCGAAATCCAGAGGGGCACTGCTGGTGGCACAGTGGTCTCCCCCCTCCTTTCCTGGCCCACTCCCTCCCTTCCACCTTTACCTCCAACATCATCCCTCCCTCTACTACCTCCCTCCTGGCTTACCACACCACCCCCACCAGTTACCTCCCTCACCCTCTCTCCTCGCCTCCCTCACTCCTTCACCTGCAGACTCCGGGTTCCCTCTGTATCCCTGCACCTTGGATCCTCCACCAGCTGTTTCTCCACCCCATCTGTGACTGGTTGCTTTGAATAGAGACCAGCTATGGAGAGAACAACCCCAGGCCGGCTCACTGCAGCCTCTCACTGGGTGTGCTCATTGCTAGTGCAATTCATAGAGAAGCCAGCTCAAAATGGACTTGAACAGTAATGGAAGATGAGAAAGTGCAACTGAATGCCCAGGAGTGAACACCTTCAGGAGTGGTTTGATCAGGACTGTGTCTCCCTTTCTCTGAAATGTGCTCAGCACTGCCCTTTTACGGGTGGGATTTACCTTCATTTCAGCATCACTTTTCAAAAGTAGATAACTGTATAGATACAATACCGTGAGCAGGGAGAGAGAGAGAGAGAGAGAGAGAGAGAGAGAGAGAGAGAGAGAACCCTTCCACCCTTCCTAAATACTTGACAGGAGTCCTGCCCTTCCCTCTAAGTGAGACAGCCTGACACAGTCACTAAGGCCAGGAGAAGATGGAGCAGGACATGATTGGCTCATGAGCTGGGCAAGGGATAAATTCCACCAAAACAGAAAATGGGTGCCCATTCTGGCGGCGGGGGTGGGGGGAGGTGGAAGGGGCTAGGAGGTCCATACCCAGAGAGCTGGTCTTAGGTCTTAGGCAAAGAGCACCCTGGGCGTGGGCTTTAGATCCTGACGGGTCCTACTGGGACTCCACTCTCAGACCTGCCACTCTTGGGTTACAGGAGCTTTAGCAAGTTATTGATCTCAACGATCCTCACTTTCCCCAGCTGTGAAACAGGCATGATTCTACCTGCCTTCCAGGAATTAACACAAGCAGAAGGGTCTGCAGGATGTTCTCTACCCCAGGCAAGGCCAGGTGGGAGCAGTGATCACCAGGAGAGAATTGTTGGGTCCCAGAGCTCAGGAGTAAGCTCTGCCCCTCTCCACCTCTCTGGGGGAAGAAATAAAGGAATGGTCTTGACCCTGCCATTGGTGTTGGGGTCCAGGGCAGGAGCTTGGGCTTGGGAGTCAGATAGCACTCAGTGCAGTGGTTAGGACCTGAGTGGTTTTCCCCTGAGGGATGGCTTCCTCCTCTGTAATAACAGAATAATAATTGGGGGTTAGGGTTGTGGCTCAGTAGTAGAGCACTTGCCTAATATATGTGAGGCACTGGGTTCAATCCTCAGCACCACATATAAATAAATACAATAAAAAGGACCACTGATAACTAAAAAAGAAGAAGAAAAGGAAAATAATCATTGGGTTCCCTCCACGGGGTGGGCTGGGAACTGTGGACTATGTGGACTCGTTGGGGAAAGGAAGATGACTTATCAATGTCATTGCTATTATGATCAAATGACAACAAAAATATTTGTATTTGGGGATGCTCTTTTCACGACATCTCTAATGTTCTAGGATCTTTTGATTATATCCAGGTTCACTAATAATATAATATTATATTAAATTATGTTGTAATATATCATATTAAAATGATATTATATTATAATAAATAATATGTGTAGGATACATGTATTATTTTTCTAGTTAAGTTGCACCCATATGTGTTCATTCAATCAGCATTTACTGAGCATCTACCAAATGTTAGGTTCTCTGCCAGGAGCTGAAAACACAGTGGGTTGCATCTGTGGGTGTCCGGGTCGTGTACTGCACAATTCCTGGTGTGCAGTCACATCCTAATCTATGTAAACGCCCCCCCCCCCCGCCACCACCATGGCCTGGAATTGCACAGTGTACAATCATGCAGTTCCGTACAGGTAGCTCTATCTACTCCCCATCGAAATCATCCCACCATTATATAATGGAAAACTCAGATGTGTGCAATGACGCAGAATTAACGAGGCTGGAGGAGGGGAAAGAGAGAACCAGGTGGAGGCTGGAGATGCTTCCTAAGAGGGAGGCCAGAAGAAGGCCCATGTGTTCTCCAGACCTCCCGGTACAACCTTGGGCGAAGACCTTTCCGAGGTCCTGACATTTCTGTGTCTTTGAATACTTGGAACTTCTTCAGCCACTGCAAGAGCTGGGCTGTGAAGCACAAGGGGAGATGGGGACAGAGGAAGAGTCTCAGGGACAGAAGGCCCAGCAGCCCCAGCTCAGAAAGATGAACCGACTTCAGATCTCCAGGTCAGGGCTGTGCCTTCCTCTGAGCTGGGCTGGGAGGACAATAACCCAACATTTGAAATCCCCTCTGGAGGCGCCCTTATGGAACCCTGCTGAGGCCCTTGGAAGACAATCCACAGAAGTCTGCATAGATCCTACTGGCCTCAGAAGGGAGCTGCTGGAAAGCCTGTTATTAGACTTCAAAATGCCTTAATCCAGTGCACAGAGGCACACCCTCCCTGTATGCAAATCTCCTTTCCACCCTCAGGGTGCAGCCATTAGTCACCCATGTCCCCCCAGCTGTTAAATCTAGTTCCTCCAGAGAATTACCTGGGGTGAGGCTGGTGCCTCAGAGGGCAAAGGTCTTACCAAGATCCACTGCCAGGCTTCTCCACCAGAAGGTCTGACAGGGCCCACTGCCCTGAACCCGGTGGAGTGGCCCTCCTCCTCCGGGAGGCCTGTCTCCCCAGTTTGGCTGTGGAGTCCCAGGCCCAGGCTCAGGGCTGGGAACGGTGAGGGCCCTGCAGGTGCAGGTGACCCAGTGGGTGATATTTAGGAAATGGCCCGCAAACTTCATCACAGTTTAATCTTCCAAATTGAGAGAAACCTAGATGCGGTCTTTCCATCAGAAGAGTCCAAAGCAGGCCGGGTGCAGGAGCACAATATGTAATCCCAGCTACGGGGAGGCTGAGGCAGGACTATCCCAAGGTCAACACCAGCCTCAGCAACTTAGCAAGACCCTATCTCGCAACAATACGAAGAGTGTCGGGAATGTGGCTCAGTGGTGGAGCACCCCTGGATTCCATCCTGAATGTCCAGAGAACTTTGTCTTTTACTGGTCTTCATTCACTCAGAAAAAGTACCTGTGAATCAGCATGCGGAGTCCTGGAGAAATCTGGAGAGGGCAGGACTGCGCCATGCACCCGCCTCGCACTCCAGTGTGTGGAAACTGTCTCTGCCCAGGGTCGAGACTCTGCTTGCTGACCTGCAGTGTCCCTATTGCCAACCTTGATAGAAGGGTGTTTTTTTTTGTTGTTTTTTTAAATAGCCAGTGCTATAAGGACAGCTGCTCAGTGGGCGTGCAGGGCACCCCTGGAATATTTAGCTAAAGCAGATATTGAGCAGGAGCATCTGGAATGGAGTGTTTGGTGAGGGCTTGCCAACACCTAGAGAGCAGATAGAGATGACAGTAAGTGTGAGCTTGCACTACTGCCTATCCCACCCTCGAGGCCACCTTGTAAAATGGGGGTGGTGGTGGCTTCTACTCTGCAGGTGAGAGTGTGACAGTCTGTGGCTGAGCAGCACAGGTCCAGGTGGGTAGCCAGCTTCAGAGCCAGGATTCATGCCTCAGCAGCCCTAACCACAGGGCCACACTGGTGAGCGTCCCCCAGAAGGGGACACGATGTGGGGGGCACATATGTCGTCTCTCCCTTTCCATGTTGCCTTGAACTGGGGCAAGATCTAGCTCTCGGCAGACAGCGGATACTGGGTTTTTGGACTGGGCCCATGTGTGTGCGGGAATGACCGGTTGAACTGAAGTCATGGGGGAGCAGTGACAGGGTGGGGCGAAGGTGACCCTGAAGGTCACTTCCTGGAGGAGGGCCATGGGGCCCAGAGTTAATCCTGGAACGTGGGACCAGGTCTCCACCATCGTTACCCTGGGCCCTGGCGTGCTGGAAACTTCCACCAGACACTTGAGACCAAGTGGAGAACTGCGTCCGGGGATTGTAGAGGCAGGAAGAGTCTGTGTGGCTCAAAAAGATCCATCTTTCCAGTTGTTGGTCTCCCTGGAGGAGAAGAGGGCCGATTAGCAGCTTTGAAGAGGTGGCTTCCAGGAAACAAAACACTCCCCATCAGCAGAAGAAGGTGTTTACCGGCAGGTAGGGCCTGGCCAGAACCTGTGGCCTCCTGTCCCAGTCCTAGACACTCTGGAGCCTGGCTTTCAAATTCCATAAGACCCTGGGCTGAGTCAGCCCCAAGGTAGTGAATGACTGGATCCCTCCAAAGTGATACTGAAAGTCCTACTTGTGAGAGAAGGCTGAGCCAGGCAAGAGTCAGCCCTGCTGGCTTGGTTTGCGTCGCCAGCCCTGACCCCTGTGGACGCCTGGGAGTCTCCTATGAAATCCACTCCAGAGCCTCAGCCAAAAGATATCTCAGCTGCTGCCATTGGCGTATTAGCAGGAACTGGCTTCTTGGTTCCCAGGCAAATCCTAGGAAGCATAGAGTTGGGAGCAAGTGGTATTTTTTCCCCCTAAGGAAAAGAGATCATCTAAGACCAAGATTGGTGTCCTGGGGCTCTGCAAAGTCAACTAGGAGGCTGTGTTAGCTTCCTGTTGCTGTTGTGACAAAAGATCACAAACCCTGCAGCTTAGAGCAGCACCCGTTCCTCCTCTCACAGTTCTCTAGGTCTGAGGTCTGGACAGTGTGGTTCTGCTTAGGGTCTCATGGGCCCAAATCAAGATGCCCTCTGGTACAGGCTCTTATCTAGAGGCTCTGAGGGAAAATGTGCCTCTAAGATCATTCAGGTGTTGGCAGAATCCGGTTCCTTGCTGTAGGTCAGCTGGGAGCCTCTCTGAGCTCCCCAAAGCCACCTTCCCCATGGCTCCCTCCACCTTGAACAGCACCAATGGGTCAAGTTCACTTTATAATACTGGAATCCCTCTGCCTTCCCCTCTGGAGCAGCTCTCTGGCTCCAGCTGCAGAAAGGGCTCTGTTTTTAAGAGCTCATGATCATAATGGGTCTGCTCAGAAAATCCAGAATCATCTTTCTCTTTAAGTTCCCTGATCTCAATGATGCCTGCAGTTTCTTTTGCCATGCAATGTGACAGATTTGTGTGTGTGACATTTCTTCTAGCTCTCCTACCTACTCAGAGGGAGGGCACCATCCCACTCCAGTGCCCTCCTGTCCAGAGAGGCCGTACCAATGCCAACAGACACGGTGGGGAAGGCTCTCTTGAGTGATAGAATGGGGTGTCAGGAATAGTCTTGGGCATATATAACAGGGCACCCAAATTTGAAAAACTTAATCCACTCAAAGACATTAAATATGGAATAAGAAACTCAGATAGGTGGTCCCTTAGTATAGTGATTTAAAAATGTCACCAAACCCAGGACTTCCCCAGCGTCTCCTCTGCCATCCTCTCCCTGATTATGCTGGGTTCCTCATTTGTCACAATATGGCAGCCACAGCTCCAAATATCACATCCTCTCTCAGTACTTATTCAAGGCACACAGGGGTGATACAGGGGCTTTGTTTTCATATGGTTCATGGTTCATATATGAGGCAGTTTCAAATCTTCTGTCAATTCAGGTCAAACAAGCATGATCGCCATGGACACCACTTACCATTTCCAGGGTCAACTTTGCCCTCATGTGAAAAAGCTCAGACCTAATAGTGGATAAACCCCGTTCATTTGCCAGGGAGACCCATCACAACCATGCCTTTGGCCTCTCCTATTCCTGTTTCCCTGGTTTCTCTCTACGCATATGTCTATGTGACACTCCTCAGAATCAAATAATATCATACAATGGATCAACAGTCCCAGAGGTGGAAGTCAAAGTGACCCTGTTAAAGGAAGTCATTAATAAATAGGGACAGAATGTTGTGATTCCTTCATTCAACAATTATTTATCCCTTAGGTCTCCTCCAACGGCCACTACACGGTCTTAGAAGCCCATGGCTGGCTACTCTCCTCCGTAGACCTTCTGCTCCAAAGCAAAGCCAATCAAATTCCTATCCTAGTTGCTTGCTCCAGAACACTGTTCCCTAGATCCTTCCTTCTTTTGTGACTACCTCACCCCTTCTTGGGAGGCAGGCTTCCGCAGCTGGGCACACTACATGTCCCTTTACAGCTCATCTCCCCCGGGGAAGCCTCCCGGGTCACCCCAGCTCCACTTCGACATCTGCACTTGCTGTTCCTTAGCAGGTGTTTTGCATTTTCCACCTGTCGGGTTTGCTGGCTTGGTAACCATGGCCGGGTTAAGTCACAGGTGTGCAAATCAGACTCCCAATACAGTATGAGATCTGTGAAGTCAGAGAGGACACCTCAATATTATCACTATTATTGTTTTATTATTATTATTATTAACTCTCCCAAAAGACTAAAATGACACTGGACCCTTAGAAGACATGACCTAAATGCTCAGTTATTGTAGAAATGTCACAAGTGCTGGAGAGGAGGGGGACGGAGGAGGGGCCTTGGAAAGCTGTTTTTACCTCTCTGTCCCAGGTGAGATAGGACCTGGGAAGAAGTTGTAAAGCCAAGGTCAAGTGAGGACTCAAACCTCTCCCTTGACCCTCTGAGAGCCTCGGGCACATTCTTCTAATCTCTCTCTAAAGCCTCACTTTTCTCACACCTCTGGGGCGCCTAAATTGCAGGGCATGAGTGACACATAGAAGGGCAGGCATGTTGGCCTTTCTGGTGACCTTGGTTTTGCCCTGATAGATGAGTCAGGGGGCTCTGGCTCCTTGTACCCACAGGGCACTTCAAGAATCATCTCTTATGTGTCCACAGTCTCCCTCTCCAGCCCCCGCCTGTGTGGCTCCTTGTTCCTCCACGAGGAGTCTGGCTGCTGAGCCTAGGTGTGCTCAAGAGTGATCGAAAGGAGACACCAAATGCGTCTAGGCAGCTGTCACAGGTCAGTTATTTATTTTCACATAAACGGCGGTTTTCCCAGCAGCCTCTCCCACCCCCCTTCGGTCCCCTGCAGAAGCGTGTTCATCTGGGTCCCATTATTCATTCTCTGGCTTCTGCTCGGTCTCCCTGCTCCCCACGCAGCTCTGCCGGCGTCCTCAGCTGCGATTTGCGCCCCACCGCCTGACCCCTGGCCTGACCCCTGGCGTGTAGCCCCCAGTGTGACAAGCTGCTCTTTTTTAAGTCTATGCAAATTCTCTGACCCAGCTTGTCCCTGCTCCCCAATCCCTGTCCTGCGGTTGCTGGGTCGCCCTGTGGTTTGCAGAAGTCAACCCTGGATGACTCGAAGTTTTCTCAAGTGGAATCCAATCCGGCCAGCTGGGAGCTTGGTGCTGAGCGCCTGGTGGCAGGTCCCACCCAGAGCTCTGACTCCTGCCTCTGGCTGGGGCCAACCCTGCCCCACTCACATTCCAAGGAGGCAGCCGGGGTCACTGGGGGCCCCCTCCTTCCACTCACCTGGGCCAGCAGATCCACCCATCTCAGGTCCCCCCACCTTTCCAGGAGAAATCATAGGAGGCTCTAATGGTCCCTAGAGCCCCCCATCAGGGGACAGTGGGCCTATCCTCACAAACTCCACAATGACATCCTTGACAGCAGCGCTGCTCTGTCCACTCTGGGGAGATGAGGGCCAGAGACTCCAAAGCCAAAAGTCTACAATCTTGACCCTTAGGACTCACTGTGCACCTGCACCCCCAGCCTCCACAAGATAGCTGTCAGTCTCCAGGGATGGAGGCCAGGACAGCCACCCCAGCTTTGTCCAGGCCCCCCTGTGTGGCCCCCATCCCTCTTTGCTTTTAGCTCCTCCATCCCCCACCCCCTCACCCCCCACGGGCTCATGAAGCCAAGGCTGCTCCCCAACTCCAGCTCAGAATTGTGACCAGATGACCATGTAGCAGGCTGAGCTCCACTCAGTCATGACATCACCCTCCTAAAAACCTCCGCCTTGGCTCCACTGACAAGTTCACATCCACTTTAGGGTTTGGCTCCAGAGCCACTGGTCTTACTCGCTGCTCCATATTACCTAAAAAGAGCCGCTCGTGGCTGCGAACCTCCCAGCTCTGAGGTCAACTGCAGCTCACACAGCGACCATTCCAAAGGGCCGAGGCGTGTGACGCCTTTGGCTCCTGGGAGCCCTCCGGCGGAAATCCCTGCAACCGCGACCAAGTATGTTTCAAATCCCCTTTAAATATGTTCAAGCTTTCAAGACACAAAGCAGCAGCGAAGCTCAGCTGCTCCCAGACTGTCAGGAGGAAAGAAACAGACCCGCCCCTCGCTCCTTGTCTCCCCGCTCCCATCTGCACCTCCCACAGGGTCTAGTTTGCTGCCAGGAGCGGCTCATCACTGTTAGAGTAATAAGTTTCATATGGCCGGGCTCCTGGAACTGAGGCTGACCCTTATCTTTGAGGAAGGAACCAGTAAGACCACACTAATAACACACAATAATGAAAGAAGGCAGCATTTTCTGTAGCTCAGAGTTGTGACAGTTGTGCCCAAATCACTCCCTGGCTCCTGCACCATGGGGGCCACTCTGTGGCATTTCTAGGTCCTGGCCACAAAGGCCTCTGTTGGCAAGGCTGCCATTCCAGGTGGCTCTTTCACTGAGACCTTCTTTCACTCCTCATATTAGCCAGGTAGCTCCCAGGTCACTGCAGCCTCCAACTTGCTCCCAGCCCTGTCCCTGTGCTGAGTGCTCTTGGCCTGAGGTGAGCAAAGCACCCTCCCTTGATGGAGGAGCAACTTTGGTCCTAGCAACACAATCCTTTTGCACCAATGTCCTTCCTTGGGAACTCTGGCACAGGTCCAGGTAACCTTTGTTTGAGGACATTGGATAAAAGAGCATGGGACAGAGGAAAATGATCCAAATTGCAAACATTCAAATTATTTTCAGAACTTCCACACCCCTCTGGAAAAAAACCATTGTCCTTGTGCCAAATATATGCACCTGTACCTCTCTTTCCTTACAGAACAACTCTCAAAGGGGAATTTGCATTTCTCCCATACCCATACCAAAGATTCTGAGGCTCAGATGTAGTCCACTCTACTAGTTGCCTACTCTGAAAAATGGCTCTTGAAACTCACCACCATTCGGGGCCCATCTCCTCTATAATGCGGGGGCTGAAAGCCTGAGAAATACATTTCCCAGAATCCATTGCCAGCAGGCCTCTGGTAGACTCCCCAGTGAGGGGCACTCATTTTGAATTAGGGACAGGATAAAAACACGGGTCATATTTTCCCTCCAGCAGTGGTGAGCAGACACATTGGTTTTGACCAGCGAGGGAGTTTGCAGCTGCCTCTCATTTTTCTCTCTGTGAAACATCTGCCTGGGTGCTGCAGGATGCTCCAACCACGGGTGGTGGTTTCCTGTAGTTATCTAATGTCTTGAAATCTAGCAAAGAACCTTAGTGCTGGCACCAACCTTCCCTTCCTTTAGTCCTTCAGTCAGGCATGCGCTCAAATCCTTGTAACAACTCTCTTCCTACTTGAACCACATAAAATGGAGCCTGTCTTTCAGACTGGTAAACATACCCAAAATCCATTCATAACTTCTTCTTTATGAATAGAATCTTGATTTTAGTAAGGCAGCCATTTGTCTTGCTAAAAGGTCCAAATGATAGCTATCCTGACAGATAAACCATGAGCAAAAGGTCTACTGAGCATGTGGGGGAACACTGTGCTTTTCTGACATAGATAGTGCCCTTTTTTCCTTCTTTCCTCCCCTTTATTACTATTTTCTACTTTCTGGCTGGAATTTGGACTTGGTATCTAGAAGTTCAGCAGCCATATTATGACCAAGGAAATTGCAGAAAACTCAGCCCCCAAATTCTTAAACCCCTGAACTAATACAGGGAACAAATTCTTCTGGATCTCTTATTTTGTGAGAAAAAAAAATTCTCAAATTATGTTAGTGTCATGAGCGACCTATGCCATTAATGCCAACCAAACATGTTTGTTTCTTTCCACAATGCCAGAACGTATTGAATGACAGTAACTTCACAAGCTACACCACTTTCAGTGGCTGCAATGCACCAAATACTCATGGGTCATCCAATAGTCATAAACTGGGCAATCACCTGTTCTTTTATTCCAATCTTCACTAATAATATCTATAACAACCAAGTCACACTATATATATATAAAATGTGTGTGTGTGCGCGCGCGTGTGTGTTATAGAAAGTGTTATAAGAAAGTGTTAAGGCAGCCATAGGGGCTCAGGGGGCTGAGCTGAGAGCAGAGGCAGAGAGCAGATACTAATGCAAGAGTCACTGTAGGTGTTCAGATAAGATCATGAACCAGCCCAAAAACTTGTGGGTGCAGAGCTATCAAAGCATGGAATTTATTCTAGGCCATGGCCTTGTCTAGAGGGATGGCAGCTTCAGACTGTCAGCTGGAGATGTTGGTGTGGAGGGGACTGTGTAGGGTGGACTATGGGTTGTCATAGGCAGGAGGAAGGCTGAAGCCTGAGGACAGAGAATCGGAGGTTTGTCGCTAGCTATTTTCCTGGGCAGGGCTTGTGATGAGTGACCAGGTGACTGGGTAAGGGTGCTGCCGGGTCCAGTCTTGGAATGCTCTTCCTTTTATGGGTCTCAGGTGAGGGGGTTGTTTCATTTGCTAAGCTCATGAGCCTAGTTTTTCTGATAGTGTCCATATATCCATGTGCTCCTGATTAATTTAAGTTCACAGGTGGTCATTTTTATTAGCACAATTAATTTATTTATCAGCTCATGAATTATGTTTGTGCTAGGCAGATGGTGGTTTTTTATTTATATAAACAAGGTGTAGAGTCATTCCACCTTAGCACTTACATTCAACATGGGGTAACTCATGGCAAACTACTGCTTTATAAAATTGAGTAACTCAGGGTCAGGCACAGCCTGAAAACCACTGTTCTTTTCATCAGGATGAAACTCAGAGTAGGGCACAGTCTGCTTTCCACAGTTAGCCATTTTTTATTATTTTGTGTTTTCTGCCACTTGCAGACCTAATGGATTCAGCTGAGATGTCCATTGACCATACCTCTCTGGGGATCACTGATATAGGAGCCACATCAATTCAGTTATGTTGACACAGACAACTAGTTGCAACCTTCTTCTGCCTGGAGAATTCTTTTTGAGATTCATTGGGCTCTCCGGGCTGTATGTGAAATTTGCCTTGATCCCAAACACTCTGAGACATGTCTGTATCCACAGAGCATAGACCTCTTAGACCAGCCTTCCAGCATCCAAGTTTGCACAGAATTCATTTAGAATCTCTTCATCAAATATCTCAGCTTTAAAATATAACTTGTCTTTTTTTGTCTCTATAAAGTCTACCTAACTGTCTGTTATATGAAAATTGGGGTGGTGTTACAAACGTTCTCAGACCAAAATAAATAAATAAGTCAAAATTTTACAAGTACCTTCCAGTTTCACTGTGGAACCAAATTGGCCTACTTTGGAAAAAAATAATAGTTAACATGGGTTATTGAGGCTATACTAGGAATAATAGTAGTGGAATGCACATCTGTTTTTGCAAGATAGTAGGAGGTGTTTTGCTTATTAAGGGTAAGACATTTTGGTTCTAAAATAAAGACAATGATTATTCTAGAATTTGAAAGAGGACAGTAAAGGACAAAACCTCTCTATATAAAGAATATATGAAGCATATAGAAGGTTTATGAAAAGAATTTTATTTTCCTTAAATTATAACATTTGCATATAACTGAAATGATCATAAATAGAATAGATCAATGAAAGTGTAAGCTGCTAAGTGGGGCAGGCAGCTCTCCTACATTGACACACCTTGGAAGTGTGCTTTTTTTTTTTGTTTCAGTTAAAACTTTTTGGAGAAACTTATGAAGAACAAACCCAGGTCACTGAGCCACTCTGACTCATTCTTTTAGGCACCTAGCGTAACACAGAATTAAGCATGCCCAATGGTGTGGTGTACTCCATCTTTCTTGAACATGTGCTCTAAGACCTTGAGCTGAACATGCCCAGAAATGTGCCCTCACTTTGTCTAAGTATAAGCTCCCGGAATAAATCCCCATGATCCCTTCCTGGGAGAACATTGCTTTGCAAATAACTCTAGTACTCTCCTTAGTCCCTGAGGGTAATTAATCTTTTATCATCTGGTTGTGCTTATTGGCTTTACACTTATCAATAGGAAAACCCATTGTATTTGGTTACAATGCATTAAAATTTTGTCAATGTTGGCCAAGTTTAAATGGGTTTACAGACAAACTTAAAAAAAAAAAAAAGAAAGACAGAAAAAAGAAACTTGTTTGGCTGAGGTTGTGGCTCAGTGGTAGAGCACCTACCTAACTCGTGTGAGGCACTGGGTTTGATCTTCAGCACTGCATTAAAATAAATTAATAAACAAAAATATTTTAAAAAGAAACTTGTTAAGTATTTGTCATCATAAAGTTAATGCAAAAAATCAGAATTTTGTTTTCTCTCTGCTAACATGACAGATTGGTAATGTAGTATTGAGTCTGCTCTTAACAAATGGTAGTAAAATATTTTTATTTACCTAGATAGCAGATATTCCATATTTCAGATTGAATTTCTGTGCTTTGTGTTAAGGTTACCAAAGCAAACTACGAAACTCTCTTTTAAAAAAGTTTACATTTAAAAAGCTGAGCTTCTTTGAAGGGTTGTTTCAGGAGACTCAAGACCACCTTACAAGATTTGCTGGTTTTAGGATTCACAAAACCTATCAGCCAATTATAATCACAGCTCAGGTAATTACAGAAAAAGGCTGTGAAGCATGAGCAACAGAAGATTCGACAGTCTTTGGCCCCAACTGGAGTTGCACAGAGCACATTTTCTCTCTGGCTTTGTATTTCAGGAACACACGTGAGGAGCTTCTCCCTGGAGTCTCAGGGTATAAGAGTTTTATGGAGGGCTGATCACACAGGTACATTCTGCTCTGCAGCCAGGCATGACAATCTGAACTCAGAACTCCCAACAAAATCGCATCATCCATCTTGATGTTTGTGCATGGCAATCTTGATAAGTTGGCACGTCCACTGCTCAAGGTGTACAGAACAAAATGATAAGTCATGAACATAAAGACGCTTCCAGGGATTGTGTTCCCAGGGACTGGCCAAGGGTCAGTTATAGGTGGTCCTATTGAGATGTGCAAGAGAGAGCAACCGGACCTGCAGTATTAATTGGTTCCTCACAAGAGCATTATTTTACAATTTTCTCTGCTATTTAAAATATAAAAATATGGTGTTGTCATTTTGATGAACAGGTAGCCTAGCTGCAGCCATTTATTGTGCTCAGACACTCATGATTTTTCTTAATCAAGTGGCCAGATTTCCTTTGATAATTCATTGGGTTTTGCCCACACCAAATCACATCCTAAATTAAAATAAAATGAAATAAAACTTTCAGGGTTTCTTTCACATTTACAATGATCGACTGAGATGTTCCAAAGAAGATTGACAATTTTTTTCTCCCTATCAAAAGAGCGATGCTAAAGGATCATTTATTGTTCATATTTCTTAGAGAGTCCTACACTAGCACACAAGCTGTATGGGAAGTGTTGGCAAATCAAAGAGCTACCTTTGTCATGATAATTTTTTTTCAGGTAAATATTAATGTGCTCCCAAGGTTTGGATATATTACAAGAAGATCCAGGAGACCTATGAATGCTCTCCTGAGAAACATGGGTCTAACTTTTATAGAATAGCTACATAATATAATCTACTAGATTTCCCTCTCCTTCTTCTTCCTAAGAGCCCCTGAATAATACTTGGAAATTATTTATGATCATAGGGAAGACTATTCAGAAAAATTAGTCAAAACTTGGAATTAGGCAAAGGGATGATTACATGTCTTTTCAGTACTAAGCACTTCTTAGCAGGCCCCTAGAAATTACTGGATTCCTAGAGGTATATTTGTTGGATTTATTACTTACTCTTGATTTAGGATATGTTATTAATCTATTAAGATGGTGTTAGCTTTTTGAAAATTGAGAGTGATGTCAATGACTTAAGTGGCTGTATAAGTGAATTTTGTTTTGTGGAGATATAAGTACTTCTATCTGATAGGGAAAAAAAGACCCCAAAAGTGACAGTGTGGTTGCATTGTGGGATATTAACAGTCCTGCATCGAAATTAGCAATCATGTTTGAGCATTCTTTCTCTCAGTCACTATGAATAGCTAGCTCTTTCCAGTTTTCTTTGAGTCAGTCCACCATCTTGCCGGTTCCATTAATGAAACGTATTCTTAAAAACAAACAAAACCTTGCCCACACATAGCAAAGAAACATCAAAGTTGAGACCAGTTTCTTAATGTTACTTTTAAAATATCATAAATGTTAATCTTCCCACTCTTCAGGAAACAAAGAAGACAGAATTAGTCAACTGTAGCCTGGCACGTCTCCCAACCCAATGCCACACAGCTAAATGGAATGTTTTGCAATACTATTAAAGCCTTGGTACAAAATAAACCAAATATTTTATATTTCTGGGATGAAAGATAATTTATAATTTGATTTTTTTCAACCAATACATGGCTGGCTTATTTTGCAGGTAATTTAAGTACGTACTGCAAATGGTGCTTGGAAATCAAATCATCAAAAGTCAAGAACGCTAAATATTTAGTTATTTTATCAGAATGGCAATCTTGTTCTGGTAAATCTTATAACCTAAGTCTGCAATCATTGGTGAGGAAAAAAGTAAAAGATGATTGTGAATCAATTTTACATAAAAACCATCAGCATTTCTAAGAAAAATAATTAATGAAGAAATTTTTTTAAATTTTGAAAGTAGTATTAGACTCTCTGGCACTATGGAGAGGTTAGTTTAAAAAATCACCAAATATTTTTGGATATGAAATACTTGATAAACTTTAAAAAACAATAATTTTAATGTGAGCATATTATTATACTTCAGATTTCTGGTCCTGCTTGCTATAGGACATTTATCTACTAGGATGTGGAACTGCTTTTGGTGGAAAAAAAAAAGTTGGCAAAGCTTCAACTTTTCCACATTAAAACATTAATTTATGTGTGAAAATTAAAACTTTGTGAAATTTAAAACTTTGAACATAGTTTAATGGGTTTTTCTTGATCTTATGGAAGTACTAACATCTGAAATAATACAGAAGAGTTTATAATGCTTGGAATACTAATTTTTCACTGAGATATAATAGTTACATGAAATTCTCAATGAATTTTGTACTGAGTGTGTCATACCATGAAGAAAATCTGATCAACCCAAAATTTTAGAAAAATTTCCCAGTGTTTTAATTTGTTGAAGTCTGTCCCTGTGTTCAGTGACTTGGGGAGATTCAAGCCACAGTGTAAAACACGCCACTTTCAATCTTTCCTCCATCTTTCCTTTATGTGTATCACCCTTCTTCAAATAAAAGACTGTTAAAGATTAAATTATATATTTGAAGAGCTTCAAGTTTAAATTATGAAAACTGGGAGAATATCCAGACTCAAGAGCCAGGCTGCAGCCTCAGAACTATCAAAGCAGGCTGGAAATCCTGCTGGGGTGGGATGCTTGTTTTCATAGAAATCATAAAAATGGCAATGGTTGAACATTTTGAAATGAAATTTGTTTTTAGAGATTCTGCTTTAATAAGTGATATCCTGACAAAAATATCAATTCCTTCTTTAGAGAAGAAATGTTTCTGGGATGGATCATTTGGGGATGATTATAGTGACGGAGCAGATAAATTAAAGATAGGAAACTGTGCAAGAGAAGCAGAAGAGCTTCTAGTGATGAGGAAGAACACCTCTGCTGCCTCCAGCCTTCTCTCCTTTTGTCCCAGTGAGGCTCATTGTGGGGTTCCCAAGCTCAGCCTGCCAGCTGGCCTTGATTCAGAGCACCAGGCAGAGGCTGTGAGAGGCTGGAGTGAAGGTCAAAGCCATTATCACCAGGCCTGCCCCCACAGGGCTGCCCTTTGCCCTCATCCTCTCCACACATCAGGACCAGGTGGAGCAGTGGCTGTCCCATGAGGGGCCCTGGGATGCTACACAGCCCTTTGCCACCTCCCCAAACCCACACAGCCAGCCTGCAGCCTAAGATGGTAAAAGGAGGGTGGAAATCCTTCCAGGGGTTAGATATTTGTTTTAACAGAAATAATGAAATAGTGAAGAGTCCCTTTATTTCTGTCTCTTCCAATTTTCTACTTTGAGTTTCATGTTTCCTGCTGGGACCCTGGGGGGGCTGATTCCATTGTCATTTGAAACAACAAAAAGTCTCTTTCCCAAGAAAATTAAATTATTTTTAAAAGAAAGAAAATCTGTTGTTCAATAACAACAAAATGAAAAATATAATGAAAGTTCATGATCTTCCAATGTATTCAATCCAGAAACATGACCAAATGATATTTGGGTTTTTAAAGGTGAACAACTTCATAAATTTAGGCCAATTGGGTATGACATTCCAATAAATAATGTTGGGTGACTCCTTTGATTCTAAAGATGTGGAATAGAAAATGTCACAGACAGTATTACAAGGGTTAGAAAAAGTTCTAATGGGCTGCTGTCGGGAACTGAGAAGACCCAGCACCATAAACAATATCTACCTTCTCAAACTAAAGCTACCTAGTGACTTTAGCTTCTAAAGGGAGTCTTTGGGAGAGTTTGATGTAGTCTTATAGGTAAAACTAATTAGATATAATTATGGTTTGGCTAGTGACAGCTGTGTAGAGTATCGTAAGATCAGACTAACAATTTCTAAAACTTCACAAATGATTTGGAAATTATCAATTGGTTTGACGACTGATTTGCAGCACAGCTTCTATAACAGCAAAAAGCTTAATGTTATTTATAGTATAGTTTATTTAGGAATAAAATACTTGGTTTTAAATTTTTGATTTATACATTGATTCCTATTTTAATTTGTTGCAATATAAGAATCAGTCATCCTACTATGGATTATGATCATTAGGTGGTAGAAACGAATTTAAGTAAGGGGGAATTTCAATAAAAAGAACACAATCCATCCTTTACTATTTTCTTTCTTGAACAAAGCAATATTCGAATTTCTCTGTCTGAGGTTGAAACATAACCACAGAAGTTTTCATAAAACTTAGAAAATAGTGGAAGGAATGGGATCTGTGAAATTTCCAAGCTGTTGCCTTTCCTAGGTATGGGACAGGGGAGAGAGATTGATTCCCCCTCCATTGGTTGAAGTGGGACACAGACCCCAGGCTTCAACCCAGAGTGCCCTGCGCTGGTGCAGGATGCAGGCATCATGGGGTGGCAGGACAGGGGCTGAGGATCACTACCAGCCTGCTCACTCGGTCTCTGGGAAAGAAAATGGCCCCAAGTGGTGACAAACCCCTTCACCTCTGACTCCTGAGAGACCTGGAATACAACTCAGGGAGGGCCTGGCTCTTCCCAAGGAGTCCCTCTCTAAGGACACCAGGGCATACACAGGGCTAAAGGGAACGTGCCATCCCACCTTGGGGATGTGGCCTCTGCCCCTTTAGATGGGAGTCTCCCTGCAGCCTTCAGAGCTCTGGTGGGCAGCACAGCCAGATGCACAGGGGCAACCCACAGCCCTGCAGCACGGCCACCTCGGACACTGACCCCACAGAGCTTGCTGGAGACAGCGGCACCCAGGTACAGCAACTGCACACGGCCTCAGCCAGACCTGGCAGGTCTGATGTCGTTCCTGAGCCAGGGAGGGCTTCTGTCCTAAGGACACTTCTGACACGTCCAGCAAGGGAGGGGTGGGCTGAGAAGAAAGGAAAGCAGCATCTGGGGCGTGGGGAGGAAAGGGGAGGCCTATGTGCAGCTGCCAGCCGGGCCCAGCTGTGCTGCCTTAGGCCATGGCACAGGCAGAGCCGCGGGAAGGCTGGTCTCCAGATGTGCTTTCCCAACTTGTGCTCTTGGATCACAGATTCCCTCCATGCTGGGGAAGGGGTTCAGGGACAAAGATTTTGAGAGACAAAAGGTCACCTTGGGCAGGACAGAGAGGTGGACAGGTCCCTAAGGAACTTTCATGTATTCCTTCAGCTCCCCTCCAACCCCAAAACCCACCCTGGAGGCAGAGGATATATTTGATATATTCATGGCTTAGACACACACACATGCACACGCACACACACACTCAGTCACTTGCACACATCCGTCACGCTCCAGTTTTGAAAATGTCATTTACAAATGTTTTAATGTGGCTGAGATGATGACATCTTTGCACGCCGCCGGAATGGAGCTCTGGAGGAAGAGGCAGCTGGAGGGGTAATGGGATGGGGCAGACAGTTCTAATCCTCCTGCAACTCTCCCGGGCTCACAGGATAATCTGTCAGCCATTTAGGAACCACAGTGTCAGCCGTGGCTGCCCCGGGAGGAGGCTCAGAGACAGTTCACACTGCGGCAGCTGAGGCCTGTGGCTTGGAGACGCCTCTCAGCCAGGCCAGCTGTCAGCGCCCGAACCTGAGCGTCAAACCCCTCATGAAGGTGAGAGGGGCCCCTGGGGCACCTCCTCTAGGATTATCTCCCATGGAAGGAAAGATAGGCATGGGAAGAATGAATAGAGTATGCTTTTTGTTCTAAGTGTGGATGGGCCCTGAATGGTGTGTTCTAGGGCTCAGGCTGGGGTCCAATCCCATCTCCTTGGAAGCATTGCAACTCTTTCCTGCCCCATTTTCTCTGGAAGGTTCTTGGCCAGAACTGGGGCCTCTTCTAGGCATCAGTAAAGTGATTTGGGGGGTCCACAGTGCTTTGGCAATCAAGATACTGCTGTTCGTGTAATAACACGAAATATCTCATTAAATCACTCTGTCCTGCCCAGGTGACCTTTCATCTCTCAAATATCTCATTAAATCGCTTGTGCATTCATGTTAACTGAAGTCACTTCACTATTGGAAAGAATGTGGGATGGCATGAGGGCACAGCTACTAACTGGCTGTGTGACCTGCGGCATCTCCTTGCCCACTCTGTGAACCCAGAGATGGTGCTAGGGAATTCTCCTTATCGCTCTCAGTCTCTAAGGCTGAAGACTCTATCCCACCATGTTCTGAACTCAGAAAGACAGAAGCCATGTTCCCAAGAAGTAGAGTGTTCAAGGACTCCCTCTGACCAAGAACTTCCAAGTCTTCCTTCTTTACCCAGAGGACGTGGGTACACATGCTCATGTGCATACACACTTGTGAGCAGCCGGGGCTGGACAGAGAGGGTTGAGGCTGAGAATTTAAACAAGGCCTCCATCTGGACAACAGGCTCCTGCTTGCCTTCTGTGTGTACTGCCTGCTGTGATGGATTGTGACACCCCCACCAGCCTTGGACTTGGGGTGAAGCCGTCTCTGGCCTTCTCCACCTAGGCCTTCCGTCTTCACAACACCATAGTGTGCAGATGTCACTGGCTGGCTCGCAGCTCCTCAAGTCTGTTCGCTTCTGAGGGGATTTTTTAAATTTTTGTACCAGGAATTGAACCCAAGGCTGCTTAACCACTGAGCCACATCTGCAGCACTTTTTATTTTTTATTTATTTTTATTTTTTTTTAATTTTTATTGTTGGTTGTTCAAAACATTACATAGTTCTTGATATATCATATTTCACACTTTGATTCAAGTGGGTTACTTTTTATTTTTTATTTTGAGACAGAGTCTCACCAAGTTGCTCAGGGCCTTGGTAAATTGCTGAGATTGGCTTTGAACTTGCGATCCTCCTGCCTCAGCTGCCCAAGGTGCTGGGATTTCAGGCATGAGCCATTGCACCCAGCCCAGGGGTGGGGGGCTTTTGATCTTGCTGATGCTGACATGAGACCCCAGGATTCTGCTGTGGGACTTTGATCTACATAATAGAACCAGGCAGAGGGAGATACTGACATGTCAAATGGCTTTTGGACTGGTGCAAGCTCAGCAGTAGGGGAAGCATGGGCTTGTATGTTTAATGAGGGTAAATTCTGAAAAATTGAGAAATAAAACTAAAAGATGAAAACTAGGGAGATATTAGGGCTGAATTCTTGTAATTATCTTACCAGCCCCTCTGGAGCAACTGACATTGACTAAGAAGGGGCTCGACCATGGGACGATGGTTGGGTTTGGCAGGCAGAGGTGCGGTTTATTGTTGGTCCTGAATGAAGCTAAATATCCGATCCAGGTTTTTTTCTGTAACTGGTTTTGTCCATTTTCTTCCACCCCCGCCCCAGAGCTTGTTAGCATGAGTCAGGCAGAGGATGCTGAGGGCTTAGGCCAGTGGGCTGGTTCCTACCCTCTTGCTATTCTACTTGGGAGGACTGGGCTGGTCCCAGCTCTGCACATTGCAGTCACATGATGAACAAAGTTTCCCTTTCCCCTGCACAGCCTCGCTCTCTCCCTGGGAGTATGGCTGGGCTAACCTCTGTGCTCTGTGACAGGTGCAGAGTGGGCTTGTTCCTCCCTTTAACCCATGTCTACCCCTGCTAGGCTGGATCCTTATAAGGAGGCCCAGGGAAAGGCTGACCTCTGAAGGTCCTGTGAAGGCAGGGAGGCTGAACCTCCCAGGAGCCTGGCCTTGGAGTGGAGCTGGTTCTTTTCTGGAACTGACCTAACTCTCGGCCAGCTGGGTGAACTTAGACATGGGACTTGGCTTCTCTGAGCTTTACTTTTTTCATCGGTAAATTTGGGTGGTTTGAGGATTATATGAAACATACTTGGTACATAGTAGAAGCCTGATTCCTATTTACTACTATTACTATTCTTCTCCAGTCAAAACTTCCTGCTATGAATGGATTTTCAACATCTCCTTGACCTAGGACTCTGAAGCAAAAAGGATCAACCTTTGTTAAGATGGGGTGATTCACCCACAGTGTGCAAAGAACATTTGCTTTAAATTTTTTGCAGCACTAGGGATTGAACCCAGGACCTTGCACATGCCAGGCAAGTGCTGCTACCCCTGAGCTACGTCTCAGCCCAAAGCACATGTTTAAACAGCTACCAGGCCCTACAATAACCATTTTTGCATATTTTATTTACAACTCATTCATAACTCTTGTAGGTAAGGTATTATTTTCTTCATTTTACAGGAAAGGAGACTATCAGTGAGAGTGACTAAGTTGACCAAAGTTACACACTTAGAAAGTGCTGGGGCCAGGATCTCAATCACGGGGACTCTTATTTAAAGTCCCTCCCTCCCAGCTTCCCTCTCCCCTCTGAGACCAGCATACACACAGCACGGGGCCTGGGAGCATGCAGGATGGGGCCTCTGGGCTTTCATGGACCACAGAGGGCCAAGCACACGACTCTCACCACATGTTTGCCACGCTCCAGGGATGGGAGAAGCCTGCAGACTTGTGGGAAGAAATATAGACCCATTAGACATAACTATCCACAGGCTCAGTGAGAGATGGTGGAACCCCCCCTAAGGTAAAGTTTTCAATTTGAGAAAGGGCTGAAAATGAAGGGTGTCTTATTGCTATCTAGAAGGAAAGAATTTGCCACAAAAATTAATAATGTAAACAAGATTTCCCACAAGAATCCTTAATCCATGTAATCCTGTCCAATTCAATAAACACTTCATAAGCACTTTCTGGGTGCTGGGAAGGAGGACAGAAATGAATCTGTCCCCTTCAAAGGGAGCTCACAGGCCAGCCTTCCAGTAAATTGCACATGTGGACGAGCGTGCACACACACACACACACACACACAATAAATATAAAAAATCCAGTTTCGCATGAGCATAATGAAGAGAGGGATAAGTTGGGTTTGACAAGGTCCAAGAAAACTGAAGTTTCCACCAAATATTTTCAGAAACCCATTCTTTTCAGAAGAACGTTTTATTTGGAAGATGAACCTAGTGATTAAAAATTATTCCCAAATCATTGATGTGGGATATCAAAGGGCTTGTGCCACCTCCACTTTAGCCAGCCTACATTGAATTACTGAGCATTGAAATACGGAGGTCTCCTCTCTTCCAGAGACAGTCTAGAACATAGACGTCCATCCGGTCTGAAGGTGTCTTTCTTCTGGTCCGGGTTAGAACAGTCTCTCTAGGGCATCAGAGGAAAGGATACATTGTCCATTTATCAGTGAGTCCTGAAGCATTTTTGCACTGAAAATTTACCAGAAAAAAAATGTGGAAAATATGGTACAGAGAGATTCAGGGGTAAGATCAGGAGGTGAGGACATACAATGGTACCCAAGGGAGGGGTACTTGACCATGGACTTGGCATGTCACCAGTTCCCTCAGAGACAGAAGAGGAAGAATGGAGATAGATGTTAGTCAGAAAACAGCACAATGCGGAGGCAGATTTAGCAAGGGTCTGGGAAGATGGAGCCAGGCTGAGGCTTTGGCCCTGAAGGGTTCATTTGTTACCTTCAGTGATGGGATATTGGGGCCATGGGAAGCTGGGAACCGGGAGGTGCTCTCTGTGGTTACCCCTGGCCACTGGGCCCACATGGACTCACTGCTCACGCCCCTGTCTCACAGCCCCGCAGCCCTCCTTGAGAGCGCACTTGAGCCCAACTACCCTGACTCAGCAGCTCCGGGAAGCATCCAGAAGTCTTTTGGAAAAACCCAAAGCCCAGATCTTCTTATTCTGAGAAGCTCCCACCACCGGAAGGAAGATCATAAAACTCAGCACTTTCCAGCCCGCCATTCCTGTCCACCATGGTGGCACTGGCCAGAGGTTGGCGGGTTTGCAGTTATTTTTACCTTCAGATTTCCGGAACCGCTGACCAACCCTGGTTACATGACACCATAGCCAACTTCACTGCATCCGTAGCAATCACACGAAGTCTAAGCCACAGCCTACAGCTGCACACAGGCCCCCGCAGCAGAGCCCGGGGCCAAGGCTGCCCCAAGAGAGGGAGGACCCCTCCCTGGGCTCTCTGAGGAGCAGGCGGGATGTCCAGCAGCCATGCCTGTCAGAGGACACCAAAGTTCAGGGCTTGCGTTTCAATCCTTACAAGAACCTCTAAGTTGTATGTTCCTGTGGTTTGTGGTGGACTCAGTCCAGAATCGCATTCAACAGCCACAAAGAGCTACTTTGTTGAAGGCCGTCTTGCCTGACTCTGTTTTAATGGTTACCAACTCAACAATGGCCTCTTTCCTCTTCTCCTGAACCTCTTACCTGTGAGTCTCCAACCTGCTTATTTTTTGTTTTCGCTTTTCCAACTGCTCACAGTCTACGACTTCCTTCAGAGGCTGTATATAGGGAGAGGAAAATACCCCCTCATAGTGCAGAGATAAGTCATTGACAGAGAACATTTTAATTCAAGATAAAATGTTTTTTTATGTATGAAAAAACGTATGTGAAGATATCCTGTGAACTGTAAAGTCCCACACAAGTCTTCTCAGGGCTGCAGTGAGAAGGAGGTTTATCAATAATGAAAATTACCAGTGTTCTTCTCCAAAAGCAATGGAGGAGGGCTTTGGGTTTCTCTGGAAGTGATAACCATAAAAAGAACCCAGGAATACATGCTTATCATTGTTGTTAATGATGGCAACTGCATCGTGTGACAGGAGAGTCCTGCCTGCAGGCCTGAGACTGGCCCAGTTGCCTCTCTCCATTTTCCCAGGAGAGTGGGCCTCACTCGCCTTGAGCGTCTGCTTCCGCCTGACCAAAATGTCATCAACCGAAAGCAACTGAATATCCAGGTCCCGTTCTCTTTTTCTTTAATTGATGAATGTTCTTTAAACCTCAAAATACTACTAAACCTTAAGGCCTTTCCCCATTAGATTTCCCCCAGAAAATTAACTTGGATCAAGAAGGATTCAGTGTGAGTCGGATGCTAAGTCCACCCAGCTCAGGGAGCTCAAAAGTTGGCCTCCAGCCCCTCCTTTGCAGGCCCTAGTTTCCGGTGACCGTTCATCTGGGGATTTGCAGCAACAGGTATTTTCTGTTTCAGTGACTGAGCTGTGACTCACCGGCTGCAGAGTCACCGTAGTCAGCCCACTAGCAGGAGCACCGCAGGGCCCAGGGGCCAGGATGGAGGAGACGGTGGGGTGAGGCTAGGCGGGAGGAAGAGCAAGAGAAAAGGAAGCTACAGAAATAACAAACCAGATCGTTCCACTATTTCATCATGCAATATTCAAATATTAGACCCTGGCCCAAAATAGCTGCTCACCAGCCACCTTTTCTCTTTGTGTTGGCTCCAAGAAACACCAAGTGAGGCAGCTGAACAAAATGCCTCATTCATGAGAACCTGGCGGATGCAAGAGAGTTCCCAACTCGATAATCCCTGACAGCCCTCATTGAATCATGGCACTGCAGGTGCGAAGGCTGCTGGGAGTGGGGCTGGGCCCCCAGGCCACAGTGGTGCCCTGTCCTTGGACTCTCTGCAAGGTAGGATAGGGCAGTTTCCCAAGTTGATAAGGACAGCCAGGCCAGGGAACGGTCCCAATCTGGAAGGAACACTTACAGCAGAAGACTAATTTGACGTGCGTGTGTCAATGCTTGGTTTCTTCACTAAGATTGAGCCCCAGGTACCTCAAAGCTGGTGAAGTGGGGAGAACCTAGTTATTGATTCTTTATCTCTCAGGATTTTTGTTGATTGTAAGAGTCAGTCCTAACTACTGTTCCACACACACCAACCTCAGGAAAAGAGCCCTCTCCGGCAGCAGGCCATGTGATCGCCCCAGTGCCACCATGCATGAGGTGACTGGTTTGGCCACAGTCAGCGTCTCCAACAGGACAGGGCCAGCCTACCTCACAGCCCACCCTGCCCCAGGGAGTGCTCTCTCCTGGCCCACCTCCCAGGACCCATGCTCAGTTTGGTCAGGGAAGCGAGTAAAACTCAGGACATTGTCCATCTGACAAAGGTTAGGGTTACAGCTGGCAGAGGAGCCACTGTCACCTCCGTGGTGTGATTTTAGGAGCGTCCTTAGGAAAATTCAAGATCAAAAATATCTCTCTGGTACTTGTTTGTCACCATCTTGGAAATCCCTCAGTTAAGGATTCCATTCATTTTGGTTAACATTTTGTTAAATTGCAAGTACTGAGAATCCTTAGCACACTGTCACTGTTTCTAATATTACAAGGTATCAAGAGGGGACATAAAGGAGTGACGGGGCCCCAGTCCTGCCCCCAGGATCTCCACCCTTGAGTTCTTGATTGACAAGGCATAGTCACAAAAGAGAACTGACACTGGAGGCAGTTTTCACCCGCCTCCCTCGCCTCGGTTTCTTCATCTGTATGATGGGGATGGTAACAAAAACTGCCTAACTCCACAGGGTGGTTAGGAAAACAAGGAAGTCTGGGAGTCTGGTATGAGCATCTCGAAATTATGCTAAAGTGGAAACTTCCTACCACACTGTTGGCCACAAGACGGCTCCAGAGAGGTGTAACTCTGTTGAACCCTTCCAGGTGGTTTTGGTTACTGACCTAACAGGGGTGTGTTCTCCAGGGACCGAGGCCACAGCATGTGCCCCAAGGCCTTGGCTTTGTGAGGTCTTAGAGTCACTTGCTACTGAGAGGAAATACTGGCTGCTGGGTCTTTTGGTACACAAGTTGAACTTGTAGCTATAGGAACATCACATCTTCAGCCTTGATACGCACATTTAAGTCTTTACTCAGTGAAAATACTTGATAGTTAACTCTTTCACCTGGTCACCTAGATAGCCACCAGTATTTGAGGAATCGGGAACAAAAACACAGAAGTCATTTAAAACCATCCAAACCATTGAAATTCAACCACCGTGCTAACACACTCTGCAAGCAGACTGAAGAAAAATGTAAAACTGAAGCTATTTCTAATGGCTTTAGCTAAACAAAATAAACCCAGAGGGGAAAATAAAATTATTTCTCCCAACTAGAGTTTTTACAAGGATAGAAAAATCAAATGCTTTCCTTAAACTCGACAAAGCAAACAAAACCCTTCAAAGATCCATGGCAGGTATTTAGGTGATTAAGGTTGAGTGGACATGTAAGAAATGTTTCTGGAAAACTGTAAGGCAACTGGCCAGGAGAGCACTCGGCAGCATCGTCAGGATTTGATGGTATGAGAAATGCAAGCACGGAGAACAAACTCGAAACCAGAATAAGAAACCAAAGCTATTCTTAACTCTCCTGGCCCCTCACCTCCCACCAGAATAAAACTCTAATATCTTCAGAAAGTTATGTTTATTTGGGGGAAATAAAATGCAAAGTTTTTTGAAATCATTAGAGTTTGCCAGGACCCTCCCATTTGTTTTTTCTAATTGGCCTTCCTCTGTGTATTAGTCAACGTGAGCTGCCATAACAAATGCCACATACTGGGTGGCTTAAGCCACAGAAATTTATTTCCTCACATTTCAGGAGGCCAGAAGTTCAAGATCGAGGTGTTGGCAGGTCCGGTCTTGTTTCTTCCAAAGTTTCCTTCTGGCTTGCAAATGACTATCTTCTCGCTGTGTCAGCACGTGGTTGTCTCTGTTCACCACACATGTCCCTGGTGTCTATCTGTGTGACTGAATTTCCTCTTCTTATGATTCAGGTCAGATTGGATTAGGGTCTACCATAACAGTCTCATTTCAACTTAATCACCTCTTGAAAAATCCTAACTCTGAATGCACAGTACTGGGTACTGGGAGTCAGGACTTCAACATAGGAATGGTGGGGGCCCAAGAAGCCCATGATCCTGTTCTTATACTCTCTCTACCTTTGCATGGGACAGATCTGATGTGGGTCTACTTGCCTGTTTTCCTGGATAGTCTGTCTGTCTTTTTCTTTCTGACTCTATATCCTTAGTACCTCTGTGTGCGTCCTTCTCTGTGTCTGTGGCTTCTACCCTCACCCCAGACCCTCTCCCCTACCACACTCCTGAATTTTCTTAAGATATCTATTAAATACTTTCTGTGTGACTATAGAAAATATTGTCCCTGCCCCCAAGAAACTTTCACTAAAGATTTGACCTCAAATAACTATTCCATAGGGCAATTTATGATCCACATCAGCATTTCCGTCCATTCTTTCATCAGAGACTAGAGGAGAGGTTGGCAAACTATAGCTTCAGGCCAAATCTGGCCCACCACCTGGTCTTAAAAATAAAGTTTTATTGAATGTACCCATGTCCATTTGTGTATGTTTGTGTGTATTTATGTTTTTGCAGAGTTGTATAATTTGACAAAGACCTCATGGCACGCAAGGCCAAGATACTCACTATCTGGCCCTTTACAGAACAAAAGTTCGCTGACTCTTGGACTAACTTCAAAATTTATAGAAGGGGAAAGGCAGGAAGAAGCCCATCTGATTGTTGAATTTGGGAATATGTCACTGAGGAAGTGTAACTTAAGGTGGGCTTTGACACTGGTGGATGTGGGACTGGGATTGTAAGCAACATGAACAGCATGAGCAAAGGTGTGAGACCACAGAAACTTGAGGCAAATTTGGGCCTAAGAGAAGAAATCCAGACATTATGGTAGGAACCTGGACCTCAATCGGATGGATCTAGAGCATCATGGAGGGCTTTGGAGCAGTGATTGGTGTATCACTAGCACACTGTGTGCGAGGGTGCCGCTCAGCATGCACAGGCTGTTTTAGATCCAAGCTGCCACCCAGGAACTTAGAACTCTAATAACAGGAAAAAGAACAGAGACATAACAAGGGCAGGGCAATTCTCCGCAAGGAAAGTGACCCCAGAGTGGTTCAAGTAAAGTCAAATTGGTCATAGGGGAGAGGATGAGCTGTTATGACAATGACGTTCAGATTCCCTGAGCCTGTGGTCCATCGGGTCCTCTCTAAGGGCCTTCCACTCCACATCTCACTCAATCACAGAAAAACCTGTCAGGAGATGCCCTCATCACTCCCAGTTAATGATGAGGAAACAGACCAAGCCAGGATTTGACTCTAAGTCAGCACTTTCATTCTCCATCATCCAAGTGCTGTGCATCTGAGTTCAGCATTCCCGTCCATTCTTCTTCACTGTGGGGACAGGGGAGCATGTTGGCTTTCCATTACTGTAACAAACACCCAAGATAATCAACTTCTAAAGAGAAAAGGATTATCAGAGGGCCCAGTCCATAAATGACTGGGCCCATTGCTGTGGGCCTGAGGTGAGGCAGTACCTGTGAACATGTGTGATGATTCAAAACTGTTTGCTTCATGACCAGAAAGTGAGAGAGAAGAGGAAAGGGCTGAGGTCTCCCTCTTCTCTTTAAGGGCAATCCTCCAGTTACCTAAAGACCTCCCACTAGGCCCCACCTCTTAAGGTCCACCACCTCCAAATAGCACCTAGCTGAGGACCAAGTCTGTACCACATGGACCTTTGAGGGACATTCCAGATTCCAAACTACAGCAGGAAGATTCACTAAAGGACTTAGAAAAGTCTATCATTTGGAGATAAATGAGTAGGAAGACTTAGGATTCATAGTTTATAGTTAATATTTGAGTAGGTTTCAATTTTTGAATTGGATTTTGAATTTATAAGGATGACTGACACTTCAGTATATGTACTAGGTTCCCATGTGGGATTGTGAAGGAATCAATTCTCTGCTGCACTTTTGGGTGGCAATGTGCACCTCTGTCCATCCAGGAGGGAACCTGTGTTAGTCAGCTTTCCATCACTATCACAAAATAGCTGAGAAAACTTAAAGGAAAAAAAAGATGGACTTTAGCTCACCATTTCAGAAGTTTCAGCCCACGGTCCATTGGCTTGCTTTCAGGCCTGAGATAACAGAAACATCATAGCAAAAGCATGAGTGGGAGAAAAGCTGCTCACCTCATGGCAGTTAGGAAGAAATGAGGGAGGAAAGGGGTCAAGGACAAGAAATACCTTCCCAGGGAATGCCCCCTGTGACCTACTTCCTCGAACTAGGCCCCACCTCCTGCAGTTTCCAATAATGCCATCAGATTTTGAATCCATCATTGGATTAATCCATCCGTAAGATCAAAGCCCTTATGATCCGATCACTTCCCCAAAGCCCCACCTCTGAACATGGCTGCACTGGACCAAGTCTTCAACACATGCACCTTTGGGGGATGATCCAGACCCAAATGATACCAGAACACTAAAAAACCGTTGTTCTCCATGGTGTGTGCGTATACCATGATATCTTGTGTTTGACATTTCAAAACACCACAGGCCTGAAGCTGAGGATTGCCAGCTTTAGGTGATGAGGAAGGGACCATCTGGAAGAAGCCCTTCTTCTCTCCACCAGCCTCCTCGTGGTCCTGACAAGGCTCTTAGGGAAGCCCAAAGGGGCCTTGCTGTCCTAAGAACAGCAGCTGAGAACCACATGGAGTAGGTTGGTGGTGCATCCAGGAGGCAACCTCTGGGTGGTGACTTCCACTGGTGGAGAAAAGATGTTTTCCAGTCTCGACGACCAACAGAGTCAGGGAGGCATCAGGACCTCCTGGCTACACTGGGGTCCTGACGGAGAGGTCAGGAGCTACTTCCCCAGGACGAGCAGGAAGACAGTGGATTTAACAGAGGAACTCAGGAGCTCTCAGATCCCCCCCTCCCTCCTCCTCGGGGTTCCCCACATACCACTAGGTCCTGAATGACAAGCTGAAATTACATTTAAGTGCTAAAGTTACAAGTTGTTCTAAACACTCTTCAACAAAGAATATTCAATGCAAAGGAACCCCAGGCGGTTACAAACCTTTTTTTTTTTTTTTTTTTTTTGCTGTGCAGAAACCATCAGGTTTGCATCCAAGAATGTGTTGTCTGTTTGAGGCTGGCCTTTATTCTTTCAGACGGGTGCCAGTGGCATGCATCTCAAATGAGCAGTTGTCTGTGGCCCCAGCGTCTGTGGCTGAGGCATATCTAATCAGGTTAAGCAGCCGTTCATCCCAGCTGTCAGCTCCCTGGAAATCAGAACATTATCTGCAACCGCACACAACTCAAATAGAAGGTTGGCGCTCTGAGGCCTGAATCTCCATCTCCCTCTGACCTGGCTGTGGCGGCCCCTGGTTTTCTCTTTTCCTACGTTACTATATTCAACAGTAGCAAAGCTGTTTTAGGGATTAAAACAGCTAATTGCAGATTTCCATCGTGGCCAGCCTCTCGACACAGGTTTGGAGAATGTGCTGGTGGTCTTTGCCGGTGGCGATGTTTTTGGTTGGGTTCCCTCATGAAGTCGCTTGTCCACACCCGGACTCCACAAACCTATTAATTGGGGGCTCTTCCATGTGGGCCACTAGGTCTGGGCATGAGGAATTTGGTGGAATTTAGTGTGAACTAGAGTGTGATGTTTTCTTGGCCCCAGATGTATGGCTAGAAGTGTTCCTTGAAAACTCATCTACTTTACCTCCTGCTGTACTAAAGAGAGGAAGAACTCGTGGGTCAGGGACAGAGGTGGGATGAGACACTACATTTCCTGATTAAAACTCCACGACTCTCTTGTGAGATAGCTGCATAATGGACCATGTTTGCTCAAAAGCATAAGGGAGACAGTAAAACAGGCCTAAAGCCAGATTTGGATCCAGACCCCCATGTACACCATGGGTGTGACATTGTGTGACTTTTTTAACCTGCTGAGTTCTAGTTGCTCCACCCATAAGATGGGGATAATAAGACCCACCTGTCAGGTTGGCTGATGGATCTGTTATTTTTTATTTGTTCTTTTTAGTTACACATGACAGTAAAATCAATTTTGACATATTTATGCAAACATGAAGTATATCCTATTCAAATTAGCATCCCAGTCTTTTGTGGAGGCTGATTGATTTAAATGAGATCATGACAAAGTTCTCTGTACAATGCCTGTCATTTAGCCTTGGGGCCTTGATGGTGCTTGGTGTAGTCTCTTGGGGCTGATAAAACAAAAATACCGTAGACAGAATCATTTCTCAATAACAGAAATTTGTTGCTCACAGTTCTGAAGGCTAAGAAGTCCAAGAGCAGTTGCCAGCAGATTCAGCATCTGCTAAGGGCGCACTTGCTGGTTCACAGCACCTTCTCTGTGTCTTCACATGATGAAAAAGTGGAACAATGTCTCTGGGCCCTTTTTTGAGGGGGAGGGGGACTGAGGATTGAACTCAGGGGCACTTGACCACTGAGCCACATCCCCAACCCTATTTTTTTGTATTTTATTTAGAGACAG
Organism: Marmota monax; assembly: GCF_021218885.2. NCBI lineage: Eukaryota > Metazoa > Chordata > Mammalia > Rodentia > Sciuridae > Marmota > Marmota monax. The sequence goes on along the minus strand of NW_026694837.1, from coordinate 1,787,081 downwards.
GGTCTCATTTAGCAACTAGTTGTTGCTAAGGCTGGTTTTGAACTTACAATCCTCCTGCCTCAGCCTCCCAAGATGCTGGGATTATAGGTGTGCACCACCACACCGGGCTCTGAACCCTTTTTAAAAGGGCACTAATCCTATCACAGTGGGAGTGAGGATTTCAACATGTGAATCTGCAGGGCACATAAACATGACAGTGTCCCGCTACTGTTGGTTGTAATGATACATGGATCCTTTTGCTGAGAGATAGTCTCCATATTCTCCATCACCCAGAAGATGCATTGGAAGTTGATTTTTGTGCACTGCCTCCCTCCAGCTACCTAAGTGCTTCCTGTCATTTCTGAGAAGTGCTTTTCACGGGGCCAGTGGGACCCAGTCCTGGGAAAGTTGGGGATACTGAGGGGTCAGAGAAATTCAGGAGAAAAATATCTGTTATTTTCTCCCAAGGGATTAAATATCCTCTTCCAACGAAAACAAGACCAACACCCTGGGCCAGAGGAAGTAGATTGTGTGTTCACCACCAGCTCCAAAGGACGAGTGCATGGAGTGGCCCTGAGGGAAGGGTTGTTCTCACAAAAGAGAAAGGACACTGCCACCCTTACACACTGACCTGTGACCAGAGGCAGGGACAGATGGTGGGCACCACTGGAGACTGCCTGGGCTCCTAGGGATGGTGGGGAGGAGGAGAGAATCCCTCTGCCAGAAGCCTGTCTTGTAGAACATGTGGAACAAGTTGGAACTCCTTGGAAGGCTTGTCTGATCTTTGAGGAAGATGTTTGAAAAATGAAGCCCTGATTGAAAAGCAACAGATGTTTGATTAACATCATAAGACTGATTTAAAGTCATGGTTGAAAAGAAGAAAATTTGGTGAGTTCAGAGATTTTTCTTTCTCTCTCATTTGCTTTTCCCTCTCCAAGGAAACACAAACTCTAATGAATACATCAAATGTCTTTGCTTTACTATAACATGAATGTCTTTTACTGTACTTTTCTTTCTTTTTTCTTTTTTAAACCACTGTGTACTTCTGCCAGCCTTGTTTCCAATTTGCTTAGGTATCTCAGAAAACAGCTTGAGACAGTGGTTGTCTTACCATTCAGTGGCCTGAGCCTCGGGAGCTACAGCTCCATCTTCAGAAGGAGGGTGAGTTATCCAGCCTTCAGCAAGAAACTTCTGGATGGGTACAGAGGGCACCTGTGTGCCTGCAGACCAGGCTGTGACCACAGGCACTGGTGCTGTTTACACACCCTGTAACCCCTCCTTGGTCTCTTTTATCGTTCTTAAATTCAGCCTGCACCTTGTCTAGGACTTCTTTTTTTTTTTTCGGGGTGGGGGGGGGTGTTGGGGGATAACAGGGATTGAACTCAGGGGCACTCAACCACTGAGCCACATCCCCAGACCTATTTGTATTTTATTTAGAGACAGGGTCTCACTGAGTGGCTTAGTGCCTCGCTGTTGCTGAGGCTGGCTTTGAACTCACAATCCTCCTGCCTCAACCCCCCTAGTTGCTGGGATCACAGGTGTGCATCATTGTGCCCTGCTACCTAGGACTTCTTAACATTTGAGCAAAAGCCATGATGGGTGGTTTTGTGACTAGAACCTCTATTTCAAGTATAGGTTCTCAAAGACTATGTTTAGAAAGGAGGTTTAATTTTTACAATCTCAAATAAAATATTAGCCAACCTATTTCAATAGTTTATTAAAATTATAAACCCAATTAGATAGATTTTACCCTTTGAAGAAAAGGATTGTTTAAAACCCACCTACTTTCATGTATTAAGGAGAAAAGTAATCACATTATCACCTTGAGCATTTTCTACATTTCAACATTAATGCATGACCAGAAAATGTAAGTCTTCTTTATAAATTAGAACTCAGTAATCACTTTTTCAACCTAAGAAGGTCATATACATCAAATGGTATGGTAGGTATTATATTTAATGAAACACTTTACAGAATAATATCCCCTTTAGAATTGGAACAAAATCAGGGATCCTACTATTGCTACTTTGACTTAGTGAAGAGTTAGTCTTGGCAAAAAATGGTAATCATTTCCCTTTCCCCCCAAAATCCATAATGAAACAAAACAACAATAATATTAATAATCAGCAAACTCACAAACTGACAAGGATGTTTAGCAAGGCTGCTAGACACAAGTTTAAAAGAAACTCAATTAATTGTTTTTTCTATACTAGCAATAGATGACTAAAAACATAGTAAAAATAAAAAAATTGTTAATAACAGAATAATTGGCGTATCCAGAATTTAATTTAAGAATATACCATGGGGGGCTGGATATATAGCTCAGTTGGTAGAGTGCTTGCTTCGCACAAGGCCTGGGTTCAATCCCCAGCACTATAATTGAAAAAAAAAAAAGAATATACTATGGAAGGGTGGTGGTGCACCCCTGTTTACCCAGAAGCTTGGGGGGCTGAGGCAGGGGGATCACAAGGTCAAAGTCAGCCTTAGCAACTTAGCAAGGCCCTAAGCAACTTAGTGAGACCTCACCTTAAAATAAAATAATAATAAAAAAATACACCATGGAAGAAAGTTAAAGTTTACCTAATAGACATAAAATAATCTAAGTTACTAGAAAGAATGCTCTATATGCTCAGATGGGGTGACATCACATTATAAGGATGAAATCTCCTCTCTAAATGATAAATTCAATACAATCCTAATAAAAAGTCATTGCATTTTTAAAAATATTTATTTTTTTAAGCTGTAGTTGGACACAATACCTTTTATTTATTTATTTTTATGTGATGCTGAGGATTGAACCTAGGGCCTCACACATTCTAGGTGAGCGCTCTACCACTGAGGCACAACCCCAGCCCAAGTCATTGCATTTTTTAAGAAATAATACACACATACACACACACACACACACACACACACTCAAGCACACATGCAAAGCACATTAGAGGAGTTTTCCATGGGAAGAGAGGAATGGGAGCAAGAGAATGAAAAGAAATCGCCCCAACAAGGCCTTCACCTTGTATGGCCTGACCCAGGCAGGTGCTGTCAACTGGGTGTGATGAGCTATGCACATCTATGGTCCATGTAAGAGCGATAATGCAAGAGGTACTCACTGTGTAGAAAAGAAAGTTCTATACTTGGCGTCTGTTTTGAGACTGCACAAAAGCAAACCTGGAGTGATTTCTTTCCCTAGAAAGATTTTGGTGTCTAGAGGGACTTGGCACATTCATTAGGTCTGAGGGATTCTGGCTGTGCTAACTACATTCCTGGCATCTATTTCCATTAGGTCTTAGAGGGCTAAGGCCTTGGATAGTTCAAGGGTCATTAGTTAGAAAACAACACTTTGCTACACATAAATATTCATAGCAGGAGTAGATCATTTGGAGATAGTTTAACACCAAATATAGTAAGAGAAAGAACTAGAGGGCCCTGTTATAAGGGTTACTTAAAAATAAAAAGGGAAGCTGGGCATGGGGCACATGCCTGTAATCCCAGAAACTTGGGAAACTGAGGCAGGAGGATTTCAAGTTAGAGGTCAGCCTCAGCAATTTAGTGAGACCCTCTGCTATTTAGCAAGACCCTGCCTCAAAAACAAAAACTAAAAAGGGCTGGGAACTTCAGATGTAGCTTAGTGGTAAAGCATCCCTGGGTTAAAAATTTAAAAATTCAGTGGACCAGTTAAACAATAAATTTTGCTTGGCTGAAGAGAGAATCAGTGAACTAGGAAATAGCATTAAGGAAATTACTCAGATTAAACAAAAAGTTAAAAGGGGACAGAACAAAAATGAGAAATATTAGGTTAAGGTGATACAAGGAATTTTTATAATAATTTTTTTACCTTTAAAAAAATTTTTTTATGTGGTTCCTGGAATTGAACCCAGTGCCTCACGCATACTAGGCAAGAGCTCTACCACTGAGTCACAACCCCAGCCCCTGATACAAGTATTTTAAAAGCTTTATTTCTCTCAATTTTTTTTTGCCCTGGAGAAATCGTATTTCAAGATCTCTTTCTAAAACTTGTTGAATTCCTTTTCTTACAAGGAATGATTCATACACTAATTCATTTTTCTAAAGACCCTGTGAATATGACCCACTTTACTGAAGCTCAGAAAGTGTGAGTGGCCTTCCAAGGGTCACAAGATCAGAAAGTGAAAGAGAAAAGTTTAACCCAGATCTGGTCAGCTAGCTCCAAACACCCACTCTCTCCATTGTTAAGAAACCTGGTTTTGACATTGTATGGTATGCAGAATCCGATGCATGAAAACTGAACCACTCTATATTTTAAGTGGGAAGGAATTTTATACCATGCAGGAGTTTCTTCTTAAATCACTGAAAAGAGAGGAGGAACAGGCTTGTAGCTGGACCACCAGAAATGACTCTAGAAGACGACAGAAAGCACCTACCCCTTAGGAAGGTAGGGAGGTAGGAAATCAGGAGTCCATCACAGGAGCCTTTGAATTCAGGACTAAGTTTGGTGACCACATTGACCACATTGAGTTCAGTGCCTGAACTAGGATTTCAGAAATCAGGCCAGGCCGGGTAATGGTGGTGTTTGCCTGTAATCCCAGTGATTGGAAGGCTGAAGAGGGAGGACCATAAATTTAAGGCTAGCCTGGGCAACTTAGTGAGACCCTGTCTCAAAACACACACACACACAATTTTTTTTAAAGGAATGGGGATATAGCTCAGTGACAGAGTGCCCCTGAGTCTAATTCCCAGGACTGGAGAGGGGGACAAAAAGAAACCACCATCACCAATATTGCTCCTAAACACCCAAAATGCTGGTGATTGGTCTCTGGCATGCTGAGTTCAGCTCACACCTGTGTCAACTACCTCTTGACATCCATGAAAATAAAACTGGATTCTGTATCTTCATGAATTTCTTGCCACCCGAAAATAGCCAAAGGCTGTTCTGTCTTATTTCTAGAATAGGTATAATTTTGTTGTTGTTATTCTTTGCTCCCTTACTTCAAATCAGGTCTTATTACTATTTCAAAAATCAATAATTATTTAGAATTAGTTGGTATTTATCAATTTCTTTCCTCATCACTTTATCTTTCAGGTCATTCTTTCTGTATCAATTCAATGTCCTGTTTCCTGAAGTTCATCCTTTAGATTTTTAAGGGAGGGGTTTTGAGCTGTAAATTTATAAAAAAAAAAAAAAATATTTGCAAAACTTGTCATTCAGAACTGTGGTTAAAAGGGAGTCTAGGAAATTGCAGTTTTTAGCCTCTCAGATTCTGTATTGTGGAGTGGTCAACTATAAAGTTGTGGTTAAGGGTAGTGAGCCCAGCACTGAAATAGTTTTATTTGGAGCTCTAAGGTTATGCCACTAAAGTAAGAATGTCAAGAAACTAACATCCAAAACTCAAGGGTATCATGTTCCCTGCTTGAATTTTACATGACCATCATCGTCCATTATCACCTGCTAGCAATATGTAAAAAATGTAAGTCAAACAATCTAACAAAAAAGGTGAAAGACCTTTACAATGAAAACTACAGAACACTAAAGAAAGAAATTGAAGAAGATCTTAGAAGACGGAAAGATCTCCCCTGCTCCTGGATAGGCAGAATTAATATTGTCAAAATGGCCATACTACCAAAAGCATTATACAGATTTAATGCAATTCTTATTAAAATCCCAATGACATTCTTCATAGAAATAGAAAAAGCAATCATGAAATTTATTTGGAAAAATAAGAGACCCAGAATAGTTAAGGCAATCCTTAGCAAGAAAAGTGAAGCAGGAAGCATCACAATACCAGACCTTAAACTATACTACAGAGCTTTAGTAACAAAAAACAGCATGGTATTGACACCAAAATAGACTTGTAGACCAATGGTACAGAATTGAGGACACAGAGACAAACCCACAAAAATATAGTTAATTTCATACTAGACAAAGGCACCAAAAACATATATTGGAGAAAAGATATCCTCTTCAACAAGTGGTGCTGGGAAAACTGGAAATCGATATGCCACAAAATAAAATTAAACCCCTATCTCTCACCCTGCACAAAAATCAATTCAAAGTGGATCAAAGACTTAGGCACTAGAACAGAGACTCTGCACCTAATAGAAGAAAAACTAGGCCCAAATCTTTACCACATCGGCCTAGGACCTGTCTTCCTTAACAAGACTCCTAAAGTGCAAGAAGTAAAATCAAGAATCAATAAATGGGGTGGATTCAAATTAAAAAGCTTCTTCTCAGCAAAGGAAACAATAACATGAGGAACGAGCCTACAGATTGGGAAAAAATCTTTACCACATGCATCTCTGATAAAGCATTAATCTCTAGGATATAAAAAGAACTCAAAAAACTAAATGCCAATAAAACAAATAAACCAATCAATAAATGGGTTAAGGAACTGAACAGACACTTCACAAAAGAAGAAATACAGTTGATCAACAAATATATGAAAAAGTGTTCAACATCTCTAGCAATTAGAGAAATGCAAATCATGCACTAATATCTCCAATGTGTTGAAGGAAAAATAAAACAAAAAACTATTTGCCCAAAATTCTATACCTAGATAATATACCGTTCAATTGAAGGAGTAAAATACAGATTTTTACATAGTGCAAAGATATAGAGAATTTGTGGCTCAGAGATCCTCACTAAAGATCTAAAGGATGAATTCCAGGAAACAGGAGATTGAAATAATAAGGAAAGAATGAGCTGCAAGATAAAATGGTAAGTAAAGCAATCAGTAAATAATATTGATTTTTTTAAATAGTACTAAGAATTGAGTTGAAGCAAGGGATAAAAAGAACAAAAAATATACATGTACTAGAAAATAATAACAAAAGTAAAAATGGTAATCAAGAAAATTTTTCTTTCTTTCTCTCTCTCTCTCTCTTTCTCTCTTTCTCTCTGTACCAGGGATTGAACCCAAGGACACTTAACCACTGAGCCACAACCTAAGTCCTTTTGCTAAGTTGCTTAGGGCCTTGCTAAATTGCGGAGGCTGGCTTTGAAATTGTGATCCTCCTGCCTCAGCTTCCCAAGAAAAAAGAAAAAAGAAAAAAAAATATTGATTAACTTTAGACTCTTTCAGGTCTGTATGTGTTGTTTGCATGTGAAAGATAGCTCTTAAGTGATAGAAATAAAAGATTTATCAGGAAAACAAAGGAATCTTTACTTCTTATCTCCAAGGAAGAGGGAGGGTATTATGGTTTAGATGTGAGGTGTCCCCCAAAAGCTCATGTGAGACAATGCAAGAAGGTTCAGAGGAGAAATGATTGGGTTATGAGAACCTTAACCCAATCAGTGAATTGATCCCCTGGTGGGATTAAATGAGTGGTGACTGAAGGTGGGTAGGGTGTGGCTGGAGGAGGTGGGCATTAGGGGTGTGCCTTTAGGGTATATATTTTGTATCTGACAAGTGGAGTCTCTCTCTGTCTGCTCTCTGATCATCATGTGAGCTGCTTCCTTCCACCACACTCTTCCGCCATGATGGTCTGCCTTAAGCCCTGAGAAACAAAGCTAGCCTTCTATGGACTAAGACCTCTGAAACTGTGAGCCCTTAAGTAAACTCTTCTTCCTCCAAAGTTGCTCTGGGTGGGTATTTTAGCTACCATAGTAAAAAAAAAACTGATTAAAACAGAGGGGAAAGATGGGGAAGGAGTCAGGCTACAGTCTATACTCCAGTGTGACATTTTTAAAGCAGGTGAAATGAGGACCAGATGGACATCTTTCCTTGCAGAAGATTCTCTAACTCAACCTTTGTTTGGCATCACCCTATCAGTTGGAAAGAGTCAAATACAAGTAGTTTCTGCCTGGCCTGGTTCCTCCTCTGCTGCCCTCCTCTGGGCCCTGACTACCAGCCTCATCTCTAGGCCAGCCAGCATGCATGTTACTACCCTGTTCCCCGTGTGTCACCTGGGCTGAGGCTTATCCTCCCCCATCCCTGCACACTGCATCCCTGCTCTGCCCCAGACTTGCTCTTTCCAGGCCCTTCTTGAGGTTTGAGCTGGCCTCTGCCTCCCTCCCTGCCACATGCTACCTGCCATGCCCGGACAACAACATAAACACTCAAAACTGTTACCGGTTATTACTGGAAGGTGGGCAGAATAAAACAACGGTGGTTATGAGCACTTGCGTTAGAGCTGGGCAGTCTGGGTTTGAATCCCAGGTCTGCCTCTTATTGCATTGTTAATCCTCAAATAACAATCTAGGCTCCCAGAGTCTCGGTTTCCTCATCTATAAAATGGGAATAAAAATGCCTACCCCTTTGGGTTGTCATGAGGATGCAGCTTGGCACAGAGTTGGCCCAGGGCACACCTCCACACATAGAGGAGGCACAATGCTAACAATACTGAGAGCGTCCCATAAGACAACTGAAACTTGCAGAGGCAGGGCAACTTGTGAATGAAAGTTCTGGTGGTTGTAGGACTGGGTTGGGAAGCAGGTTTTCTGATTCTCCCTCTGAGCTCTTACCCCCAGCCAAAGCCATGTGATCCACGTCTCAGGCTGTGGATGGCAGCCCTGGGCCCTTGCCTTGGCTGCCACTGGGTCTTAGATGTCCAGTGCCCCTGGTTTTGTTTTTTGTAAGGAACTAAGTTGTGGGAACTTTTTTTTTTTTTAAATCCTGAGGACCTTATAACTTGAGCCCACAGAAGCCATCCAGCATCTTGTGTTAATTTTAAGAGTGAATTTCCAGTTTGGACACAGTGGTAGACACCTTGCAGGAGAAGTGGGTCTTCTGGAGAGGGAATTAGACTAGAGACAGAAAGAGAAGGAGGTTGTGAAGAGGGGAAAGAAACAAAGCCAGAATTTGGGGACCCTGCCTGACCTGAGGAAGAGGCTTGGAGCTAGGGGCTCCCCAGGAATCAGGCAAAGGCCAGGCGGGGACTTCAGCTGTGGCCTGGCTTCCTAGAGATGATCTCCTGGGTTCTGGAAAGCCTCAGGAAACTACCTGGTGTGTGCTCCTTGGACTTTTTTCCAATCGCCCTGTGGAACTGCCAACATTTTCCACATTAAGAACAAATCAAAAGAGATTTTTCACCAAGCGTGAGGTAGTGGACGGGAATGAGAACAAATCAAATTCATGCAAAAATAGAGGAAATTAATTTTTAAAAAGCCCAACCAAACACCCTGTAATTTTCAGTGATTTCCTTTCAGGGAAACTGTGACCACTGTCACTATAAACAAAGCAGAGAATAAATAAATAAAAAGGGAAAGAAGGTTGTTTTCCCTCCCGGCCTCCCTGATGGATGGTTTACAGAGGCCCCGGGATAAGAGTCAGCCTCTAATGGTTCCCAGATGGCGCCTGCTCTGCCCCTGCACCGTGTTCTCCACGCGCCTCTGCCCGGCCTGCCAGACACACGGATGGTGACCGGGACGGACCTTCGCCCCCTCCACCGTGGCCACAGCCACATGCAATTGGGGCAGTGGTGGGAGGGGCGGGCAGCAACAACCACCCTGTGACCACCGTGGAAATGGGCCACCAGAGCCAGTGCCCTCTCCCTTCAGCGCATGGCTGAGCTCCTGGTGGCCTGGCTCTGACTCCAGCCCTGAGACCACCAAGGCGCTATGTGCCTCCTTCCTCTCAGGATGACCTTCCTCAGCTGTGCCCATAGCCAGGCTCCTGGGGCCCACTGCATCCTGCCTCCCAGGAGGGGCTGGCTGGGCTCAGACCCTCACTTAACTCAGGAGAAGCCCCTGCCCTTCCTGCACCCCCTGGATTAGGGCCCTCTGGACCCAACAGGATACACAGCTCCAAACCCTTTCTGAAATGAGGCAGGGTGTCCGTCATGATTAAAGTTCCCATCTCAGAGCATCTTTGCTCCTGGGAGGTTGGACTGAAGCCCCCGTGGATCACCCTCACGCAGCGTCACGTCCTGGAGGCTCCTCATCCCAGGTTGCCACCCCCAGTACCTCTGCTGCTTCCATAACCTCAGGAGGCTGCCCTGATGGAGCATGTGTGTGACCCAGATGACCACTGGGATGTGTCTTCTGTCTCCTCTCCTCCCTCCCTGTCCGGTATTCTTAGAATAAGCCTGGAATGCCACCTGAGTGGCCCCTCCTGATTTTCAACACCCGGGATTCACCAGAAAAGGGGGGTGAGACGTGTAACCAGATTCCAAACCTCTCCTCTTACTATCTTGGTTTCTGTCTGTAGTTGAGGAATTCAGGTGCTTTTACCAGCCTAGACATTCTCTTGGTCTGTGAGGAGACATAAGCTTTCTCTTCAAAGAACTTGAACATAACTTTGTCATTGTTGAATATCTCTTGCAAAACAAATATCATGATGAGCTGGGGTAAATGAATCAGAAACAGATGGATGAAATTTCTCTGAAATACACAGAATTTCAACCCGGAGGGAAAGGGTGGAGGCAAAAGGCATTTGGGATTTCCAGAAGTCCAAAATGCAAGGATAGGGGCGGAGCCATCTGACTGCTCCAACCAGCTCATCTGAAAGTGCCCAGTCAAGCATCCACAGAGATTCTCTGCGGCTTCCAAGGGGCCTGGTTATCAAGAACATGGGGCTGCTATCAAATTTCTAAAACATGGCTTCTGAAAATAAACGGTTCTAATTTACAGTATACCTTCTCTTAACCACTCCCCTGGAGCACATGGCCCCATGGAAGATGGAAATTATTTTGGAGATAACCAGTTGCTGGGTTTGGCATCCATTCTGAAACAGTTAGATGTGTGCACAGAGGCCCTGATTGGCGGGGTGGGAGTGTGCTGAGAGCCGGGGCCGACACATCAGTGGTTTCACCAAGAATGCTAAAATCCTATACTTTGTGACAAAGTTGCTCCAGGGTAAGCAGATTGCTCACAAATCGGTTACAGATTTCCCTAAAATATGTAGGCACTTCCATGCCGGAGCTAGGGAGTGTGGAGCCCAAATGCATACAGGGTGTTGCTCAGCTCAAAATATGGAAATGGAGGAGTTGGAGATGATGACCCGTCCCAGCAGTTGTCCCTAGGCTGGTCCTCCCGCTTCCTCCACATCCATGCCCCGTGATAGTCACAACTCTGCACAGTGGCTTTGCAGATTCCTGTAGAGGAATTGCTGCCTCCCTATTCTTCAATCTGCAAAACCAAACCAAACCTGTGGCTACCTCTACCACACAGCTACCTTCTCTGTTCAAAGAGGAGCTGCCTTCCACTGGTATTTTGAAAATGAAATCAATATGAAAAAAATTGGGGAATCTCTCAGAGTGTGTCCTCGATTTAATGTCATATGGAAGTTTTGCAGATACTTCATCACAGGCCCAACCGTGGTCCTTTGTAGAAAATCAACTGCATTAGTTAGTCTACTAATTCATATTTAGCACATCTCAAATGGGACTCTTTGTTTTGATTACTGCTTTGATGATCACCTCAGCCAGGGGTACATGGCACCTTCTCATGCCGAAAATCTCTAATTCCTCCTCAGTGGTGCCCTCTTGCTCATTCCTCAAAACCTAAGTCATCAGGAAGTCCTGTGGGTCTTGGGTCCACACACTGCCACTGCCACTTCGGTCTGGACAACTTTGGTCACCTCCAGGTGGCCTCCACCTTCTGCTCTCACTGCTTTTCCAGTCTCTCCCCCAATCCATCCTCCACACAATGGCTCCAGGTCCCTTTCCTCAAAATGTAATCCAGATCATGTCCTTTCTATGCATAAAAATGTTTAGTGGTTTTCCACAGTCGTTAGAATTAAATCCAAACTTCCAACTGTGACCTTCAAGATCATGTATCCTCCAAGCCCTGCTTCCCCTCAACTCCCTCCCCACTTTCCCCTCTACCTGACTTCCCTGATCCAGCTACCTGGCTCCCTCCATGACATCCAAGCCCCTCACACATGCACATCGTCAAAATGTCCAGGAATTAGGAGACAATATCCCTGAATAATAGAGAATCTCTCTGCCTCTCTGAGCAGCTGTGAGCAAGAAATTAGTTTGTATCGCTTTGAGACATTACAGTTTGGGGCTGTTATAACAGTGCAGTGTGTACTTACAAAGTGCAAAGGAAGCCCCACTAACATGAGCCTCCAATTTTTGATGTCTGTCAGTCCTGACTAGCATGAGTGCAGGACCTTGATGGCTCACACAGGTACTCCTGGGCCTTCTGGGTGCAGGGACAGTTCTCTCACCCTCTTCCACCTGCTTCCTCAAAGAATCTTCTTTCCATCTCCAAGGTGAACGAAGCACAGCTACATTGACCACCCAGAGTGCCTTTGCAGCAGACAGATTGGAGACATGCTTTGAGTTCTTTAGGGACAGTTTCTATCAGAGGCTCTATCTGGCCAAAGAGTTTAGACACCTCTCCAGAGCTGACCCTGGATGTGGTAGGACCCATAGCTTGCTGGATGCAGCAGGGTGGATCAGAATGGTATCACGCAAGGTAAAGGCAAGGATACCAAACTTCCTGAAGCCTCCTTCCCAGAGGCAGAGTGGTAGACAACTGGAACAGCAGGCAGAGGGTGCAGGTGTGACAGAGGTGGGGCAGCAGACCTGGAGATGCTGAGGAGCTCTAGCATAGAGCCTGTGGCCTCTGGGTCTCCCGAGGGTGCCAATCCATGTAAACATGAGCCACAAAATCATCAGATACTATTTCCTGAACTTTCCAATTTAAAAGCCCACATCAGTGGTTTGGTAATAAAAATAGCATTTCACATGGCACACATGACAAAAGCTTCCTGGGTGCCGAAGATCCGGCCAAGGAGCCTCTTGCTCCATGATGGAACCATTTATTCAGTTCCATAGTCTGCCTCTGTCACAAGGGGAGGCTCAGCACAGACACCAAATCCCAGCTCCAGTGGCTTTGTTAGTAAAGGGCAAAAATTCCTTGCCTCTCGGTGCCTTGGCCCCCTCCTCTATAAGATGGAGACAAAGGTGGAAACTGTCTCAGAGGTATCAAGGGAGCCGAATGAATAAAAAATATGAAAACTCATGTAACTGCCTGTAAGAGAGCTATTCTTACAAGAAACAGGCTTTCTCTAACGAATTCTACAGCTTAGGCACAGACCGTGACCTTGTATTTACCAGACCCTTGAACCTTGATTTAATGTCATACAGAAGTTTTGTAGATACTTCACCACAGGCCCAACCATAGTATCCAATTTGGAGACCACTTTTATGTTTTGCTTTTGTCCCAGTTCAGATTCTTGTTTTCATTTTTTAAAATTTATACAGGTCCAGTTATTATTTTTTTTTTAAAACTAGGTTTGCTGGATTTTTGGAAAATCTTTGCTTTGGTTAGAGGCAACATTTGAAAAATGGCATTTGGGTTTGGTTTGGCTTTCACTTGAAGAGAGCGGCTTGGGTTGGGCTGGAGTTCATGGTTTAGCTCAGTCCAAAGGCTGACCGTGAGAGCTGACCTGTGTTCCCTGTTGCATGTAGGGCGGGAAGAACAGCAGCCCCTCAGTACACCTGCAAACACTGCAAGCTACTGGAGGCCCACAGTCATCTTGAAACACAGCAGTCTTAGAGGTCCTAGAACCACATGCTTCACATTGTAGGACCCTGGCGCAGAAGGATTTTGTTATCATTGTTTTGCAGTGTTTTATAAACAGTGTAAGAGGCACATGAGCACTCAGAAGAGCCTTCAGCAGGACCAAGTCTCACCTGAGAGGTGGGCAGATATTTGTTCTAAGTTCATGTCCATTGCTGAGCTTCAACTTCCAGCTGGGGTCCCACTTTCCCAGGCTTGTCCCCAGTTAGAACAGATGCAGGCTTCTTTAACTGAAGAACCCACATTTCACTGTTCTCACCTCTACAGCCACTGCCAAATGTTTCTAGGAATTGTCCTCCTAGGCCCAACTTGAGGGGAAGCCAGTCCCCTCTTGTTGTCTGGGCCTGCTGAAGAGTCCCACCACTGTGTTCCTCCACATCTTGTTGCCATGGGCTGTTTGTGCAGAGCTATGAGCACTGAGCACATAGGTGGACTGGACTGACGTTGCCTCTCTGTTTGGGCTGGCGGTGTGTGTCCTTTTCACTCTCTCTGCCTAAGGTACCCACACAGCACCTGAGATGGGCGTGACCTTCCAAGATGTCAGTCAATCTGCTGACAGCAAGACATCATGAAGCTAGACTCAACCCCCTGAAACCTGACCCCTTGCCTCATTTAAATGGCTTCTCCCTAATAAAACCCGGGTTCGTGTGGTCTCTCTCTTTCCTGCTCGCCTGCCTCCCTTGTGGGAGCTGTGTCTGAGGAGCAGTCACTGAGCCCAAAGAAAAAGGTACTTTCTGTGTCTGTGTCTTTTTTAGTCAGCCCAAACTTACTTGGAGTGGCCCTGATTGATGTAGTCACATGTCCCTGCAATGAAGAATCTGTTTCCCCATTGCCTTCTACCCTCTGAGGTCCCAGGAACAAGCCCACGTGCTCTTCAGATGTGACAGACCAGAGTGAGAGGTTCAAAGCTCTGACTCTTGGAATCATGGTGCCCACGGACCCTGGGGGTGTTCTCTTGACTGGCACACATGGTCCCACGTGGCTGCCGTGTCCTTTGGCCTGTGTTCTTTCAATTGTTCCTTGTTCCCTCAGTCACATACTGAACTCTCCATGTGCTTCTCAGACCTACCCACGTAAGTCTAAACTCCAACTTAGGCCTCCTCTGTTTGTCCTAAGCAAAACAGTCCTGTGGGTAAAATTAAAATATCATGAACATAGAGCTTGGGCTATCAGTTTATGAGGTGAAGCTAAATCAGCCACATTAAACAAGTAATGACAAAGCACATTGTAAACTATAACATGCTCTGCAGATGACAGCCTAATTTGCTCCAAAATCTGCTCACTTGGGTTTCCCATTTCACTGCAGTCCATGTTTAGGAAGGGGTCGGGGGATACAGGGCTCCCTCCTGCCTTTGATCAGGCTGAACTGACCTGACCAAACTTGTGTTTCTATTAACTGCTTAGAGACGATCATTCTTGCTGTATGAAAAGGTTTCCACAGCCTCTGAGGATTTTTCTTTGTCTTCATTTCTCATTTTGTTGCATCTTTCTGAAGCCAACCCCTAAAGCTGGGAAAGGAGTTCCATGAATCCTGTCCTCAGAGCCACATGGTGTCCTCCCCTGCACTCCACCTTGCCCCATAACTGCCCCTGTGTCTTGCCCTCAATTGAAGGAAGCACATGACATCATCTCTCTCACTGTCACGAAACCTACTAGTTAGAGATGCGATTGTTATTTGTAGAAAATCGTCCAGAGGTAAGACTAGATTCGGGGCTGGGGTTGTGGCTCAGTGGTTCTATTCTCAGCACTACATAGAATAAAGGTATTGTTCTGTCTATAACTAAAAATATTTTTTTTAAAGACTAGACTGTCTGCAAATACAGTCAATACCAATTCTTCCCATCCTATGGACATTGAGAAGTCTATTTCTCCTCCCCTTGAATTTGGGCTGATTTTGTAGAAAGTAAGATTCTGGAACTTCTGAGCCCAGGCTGAAAGAGGCCTGGAAGCTCAACTGCCTGGCACTCTGAGATACCCCACGTAAGTCAGACAACCTGTTAGAGACACAGGTCCCACCTGCTCTCAGCTGTTTCAGTCATAGCAGCTGAAATAGCAGCTGAAGGACCAAGTGTCTGGGTGAGACTTTCTTGACTTACTCGATTTCAGTCCTGTCACAAGACTGTAAAATCATGATTCTTAAGTCACTGTATTATGGGATGGCTTGTTACATGGAAATGAATAATGGATACCCCATCTATAGCAGGTTGATTACTCTGGTAGCACATATATGATTGGCTTGTAACTTATTGGGAAGATGTGAGTACATTTGCATAAGGAACTCGGGAGTCTTCTGAGAGAAACTAGAATGAGACTCCAACTTTTCTTCCCAGTGAATTCAAGTGAACATTAGTTAGGCTAAATCTGAAGCTGGCCCCCACTCCACAGACATAAAGGTGCGTAAGTCTCCTGAAATAAAGTCAGGGGAGTGGTGATGACCAAAGCTCAGGACCCACATTAATGACCACAGTGCTTCCTGCACAGTGCGAGAGCCATAAATGGAAGGATCCCAATTCCCTATGTAGCTGGGTTTTGTTGAGAATAGCCACGTCAGCCTATTGGAGTTTCCTTAACTTATAAGGAAGGGAAGGTAAAGGGAGAGACAAGGTGATAGAAGGCCTCAATATACGGGGCCTCAAGCAGGGCCCTTCCAGCCAATACTGGGGTTTATATTTTGATTCCTAAACTGTAAAGCCAGACATCCCAGGTGCATTACTGTTACAATTTTCAGTTTTTCTTTTAAAAAGATTCCATCTTGAGGATGAAAAAATTTGTTGAAAAATTAAATAGTAACAGAAGTTGTAAAGAAATATCCTCTTGTTCAAAATTGGTGTCACTCTTTTTCCCCCAAATGTATACGGTGTGTAGCAGAACACAAAGAAGTAATTTTTAGCATATGAGGAAAATTGTTCATAACTTCTCCAGAACCTAGTGTTTGAAACAAGCCATTGCCCTCACTGAATATATGAATGGCTAAAATATTGATTTTTTTCTTAAAATGCAAAGTCTCTGAAAGAAAAGTGATTTGGTTTTTTTTCCTGTTTCTTCTTTCCCCTCAGAATCAACAAATCAGAACACAACTCCACCTTGCTGAATTTGAACTCCAAAATGTGTGTTTAAGGGAGACAGGGCTGACAGCCGGGGGACTTGAAGGTCCCATTAGCAGTCATCCACACCCATTACCCTGTCTCTCTGGATTTCCTTCCAAGCCACTTTTCCAACACTCTTTGCAAAAAGAACCGACAGATTCTGAAATTTGCATGCAGATCCTTCTTGATAGTAAAAATGCTTCAAGATGTGGCTGGGCGGGCTGGGCGGTTGACTTCTGGGCTTTGAAAGGCCCTACCTGGTCTCAGCTTCATTTCTCACAGTGGTGTTGTACCTGCAGTCAACCCTCTGGACATCCGTGACCCCTCCCCTTTTCTGCAGCCAGAATTCCCAGAAGTCACATGACCTGGTAGATGATTTTTTTTTTCCTTCCCAGCACTTGGAGACCAAGGCTTGGAGAGGTGAAGATGGACCCTGTTTTAGACAGCTCTTTTGCTACTGTGTCTGAAGGACCCAGCCAGCACAATTGTAGAGGAGGAAAAGGTTTTTTTAAGGACTCTCAGTTTTAGAGGACTTGGTCCATAGAAGGCCAGCTTCATTCCTCAGGGCTCGAGGTAAGGTTAAACACCATGGTGGAAGAATGTGGCAGATGGAATCAGCTCACATCATGATCAGGAAGCAGAGAGACTCCACTCTCCAGATACAAATATATATCCAAAGCCATACCCCAATTCTCACCTCCTCCAGCCACACCCCACCTCTTTGGTTATCACTGTTAATTTCTATTATGGGATTTAAATCACTGATTGGGTTAAGACTCTCACAACCCAATCATTTCTCCTCTGAGCCTTCTTGGATTGTCTCACATGTGAGCTTTTGGGGCCACCTCACATTCAAACCATAACAGTCCCTGAGCAGCTGTAGAGCCACAGTGGATGGCAAAGCCTCTTCAGAGACTCCTGTCATGGGTGGAGTTCAGCCAATGAC
The DNA here is from genome assembly GCF_021218885.2 of Marmota monax. Taxonomy (NCBI): domain Eukaryota; kingdom Metazoa; phylum Chordata; class Mammalia; order Rodentia; family Sciuridae; genus Marmota; species Marmota monax. The sequence continues at coordinate 1,769,623 of NW_026694837.1, read as the reverse complement.
TGTGGTGGGGCACATGGTGGAAGAGAGACATTTACCCTCTGGGCCATTCCGCCAGGTCACTGTTGCAAGGTAGGATGAAGTTAGACCTCCTGCTCACAAATCTGTGATGTCCTTTCCTGAGGTGTTTATTTAGCACAGATTTTTTTCTTAACCTAAGGTCAAGATTTCAGGAAGTTCCCTGAATTTGGATGAGAAAAAAATATACATTTATATTTTTACTCACCTCAAGTTGAAAGTTAGCACTCTTTTTCTGCCTTTATTATCAGCAGAATTGCAGGTACTCTCATAGTCCAGTTGTATCTATCAGGAAATATTATTTATACCCATCACTACTTTGGCATGATAAGTAATCAGTAGACCCACTACTAAAGTTTATTATTTAAGAGCTTAATAAGAAAATAAAACTTTATCATACTTCACATGCACTAGGCTGGCCAACTTAAAAAGAAAAAGGAATCACAATGATGGTGAGGAGGTGGAGAAAATGGACTCCTGTGCACTCTTGGCAGAGATGTAACCATGCCGTAAGCTGCTATGGCAAGCCACGTAGCAGCTCTTTGAAAACATAAAAATGGAACTACCAGAGGATCAGCAATTCCACTTCCATGTCTGTACCCAGAAGAAGTGAAGCAGGGCCACGAGGATATTTGTATCGTGTTCATAGCAGCATTACTCACAAGAGCCAAAAGGTAGGCACCACCAAAGCGCCCTCTGACTGATGAATGGATAAATAAAGTGTAATGTGGACACACAATGGGATATTATCCTGGAAATAGGAAGGAGATTCTGGCACAGGCCACAACATGGATGCATGCTGAAGACATTACGAAGTGAAATCAGCCAGTCATGAAAAGACAAATACTGTCTGATTCCACAGATGTGAGGTACCTGGAAGAGTCACATTCATAGAGACAGAAAGTAGACTGGTGGTTGGTTGACGGGGGGATAGGGAGTTAGTATTAAATGGGTGCAGAGTTTCAGTTTTGCAAGATGAAGAGCTCTGGAGATTGATGGTGGTGACAGTTGTCCAACAATGTGAATGTAATTTCTGCCACTGGAACTGTACACTTAAAAAAAGATTAATATGGTTGATTAGAAAAAAAAATCCAGTGAAAAAGAACATCCCCAAAATACTGCAAATTAAGTTGTTAAAAAAAACATTGATTGTATTTTGATATAACTGGTTTCCTTTTCTTAGTGTTTCATGCATTTACTGGGATGGGGTCTCTAGGCTTCTCCAGGCAGTCAGAAGGGTCCACAGCACAGGAGACTTGAGATTCCTGGGGCCAAGGCTCTGCTCCCCAAACTGCCCAGAGACATGGAGTCCACCTTGGAAAATCAATTTTACTTATGTGTAACATCTTTCAAACATTTTTTGTAGGAAAGGAAACATGGGTGTATTGTGGAGTAAAAAGCAAACTTTACAAGGAGTTTTGGGGATAAAACGTGAAAGGTTAAACGCATTCTGTGTGTGGCTGGTTGGCCGTATCTCCAGAGCTTTGAGGGTTCACCACCAGTGTCCTTCCCTGTTACAAAGGACAGACTCTGTCTCTGGAATTTTGAGATGACCTGCTCAAGAGCCACACCCTGCCCTGAGAGGGCTGAAGAGGGAGGCCTCTGTTCCCTCTTTAAATTGGAAAGGCTGGGCGGAATGGCCAAAAAAGGAAACATTTCCACAGGAGGGCAACTCAGGTTCAAATCTGAACTCTGCCAGTTCTTAACTGTGAGTTACCTGCCCAGGCTCTTGGTTTCTCTACCTGTAGAATATAAATGAGAGTATTTACCTCACAATGTATACAAAACACCTACCTGGTTCCTTCAAGGGGTGAAACACAATTTAGTTTTCAAATCAGAAAATCAAGTTCTTTCCTGCCTGTGGAGGTGCTTTCTCCAGGGCTGCCAGGGCCTGAGTCCCAATTTCCATTTCAGCTCCTCCTCTTCACCCTAGTCCAGGAGACAAGCTTGGGTGAAAGGCCAGAATTTCTCTTTCTGACCTTCTCGGTCTGTATTGACCTTCTCAGTCTTTTCTGTCATCTCTCAGGTGCTTCCAATTAGATGTCAAATGTGAACTGGCTGATACCAGCTGCAGCCGAGCCAGTGTTAAATTTGCAGACCCCAGGGCTCAGGGAGGGTCTCCACAATTTCCGGAGGCTTTCATTGGGCAGCCAGCATCGTGAATCCTTCAGCCAGGTGGACAGCACCACCCAAGGAGCAGGATCCAGGGGACTTTACTGCAGCGTGTGTCAGTGGGAGGGCCAGCTGCTGGGGCGCAGGCATCAGCACGCGTAGGATCTGGCACAAGCAAACAAGGAGCCTGCAAAGGGCTCAGGGGGACCATGTGAGCATGCCCTACACGTGGGCAGGGTTAGCCTCAGCACATATGATCCACACCACGGACCTGTAAGCAAGGGGCAGGTCCATGAGTACTTCCAGCGCTCCCCTGAGGGTTCGCCTGGTGTTCACCTACAGGTGGTGGCCAGAGGAGGGATCAGAGGCCCAGGAGGCCCAGGAGAGACAGTAGACTTGAGTGGTCCTTGAGCCCGCTGCCTGAATGGAGCAATGACCAGCTCAGGCCTGTGGAAACGAGAGCCAGATCAGAGTAATGAACGGCCAAAAAGCAAATTAAACAGCCGGGGCCCTTCTCTGTTTCTTCTCAGGCCTTCAGATCCTACATCATCTGCTCTCAGCTGTAGTCCTGGCACTTTCAGCCTCGTTTCTCAATGTGTCACCCCCCATATGGCTCTGGGCCTCTCCCCTGGATTGGGCCAGATTCCTCTAGGAAGTGGACCTTGGAATGAGTGCCCTAGCCTGTCCCTGCCCACCTCCCCCACAGTGGACTTGCTGTCCTGCAGGGAGCCCAGTCAGGGTCCCACAGGTGGAGAGTTTCCCCTGCACCAGCCTCGCAAGAGCCTATCAGTCCTGGTGTAGAAGACCCAGACTTCTGAGGCCTCCTCTTCTTTTGAGGCCTAAGATGGATGTGCCTTGGATAGGCTCAGTGCCACATATAAGTGCCACACTCTGACAGTTCTGAACAAGTTCTTTGGCTGGTTGTGACCCCACCTTTACCGTACCTGACATCTTTCATTTCTATCTTTTTCTGCCTTTGCTCTCACAGCCTTCAGGAGCCCTGTGGCCACCTTAACCCTTTCTATAACATACAAATGTATTTAAATCTATATTTACATACATCATTATGCAAAGTATAATGTGTGACTTGAGTATTATAGATATTCATAATTATTTTTAGAAAAACAGAACCTGAGGTTGCCCTGCTTAGGACTACCAGGTGACTCATAAGAACTCCTTGAATTGCAACTGATAAAAGTGATGAAGCATGTGTGTTTATTATTATTCAATAAATTCTGACACCGTAGAAAGACACCAACATGTTTGGTCTACGTTAATGGCATAGTTCACACACAACAGTTAGCACTCAAATCTGTTTTTACCCAAAGCTGTCTTTCCTCGCAGGCCAACTTCGGGTGCAGCCCAGGCCTTGTCCTGGAGAAGAGGTCTGTATGATCCAGTCATAAAGCAAAAGTGCCACTGCCTTAGTTCAGTTCCAGAGCAGTAGGGCCTGGAATGCTGACAGAACAGGCAATCCTAAGTTCCAGGGAGCCCCAAGATACAAGCATCTCTTGGAGAGCCCATGCTGAGTGGCTGGGCCAAGCCCCCCTGAGGCTGGAAGCAGGCTGAGGGATTGGCAAGGAAGGCAAGGCCTCAGCCCCCAAGTAGTGGGATTCAGGGTGGAAAGAAGACAGGACTGGGGCTGGGAGGAGAGTTTAGCTATAAAACACAGTTACAATCCCAGGTACCAGGAATAGTGCTAAAGGCTTACAGCATCATTTCTAACCCACACATTCAGCCTGAGAGGGAGAATCCTCCTGATTTGAGAAAAAGAGAAATCTGAGGGTCCGTGGGCTCAGAGTATCACAGGTAGTAAGCAGTCAGCCAAGAATCAAATGGAAGACATCTGTGATCTGTCCAAGGTCTACTATCCATTCCCAGCTCCACACGGACCCAGTGAGGCAAAGGGGGGAGCCTTAGACTCAGTGCAGGAGCAGAGCGTGTCTGGGCTGCTGATTCCCAGCCTGGGTTAGTGTCCACTGCCAACAGTGTCCAGACCGCCATGTTGGTCTGGGAGAGCGTTCAGCTGCTGGGAGTTGATAAATCATATCTGTCTGTTTTCCCCTCAGAGACTTTGTACCTCCTCTGGAATACCCTGTTCCCAGATTTCAACATGGCAGGCCCCATCCTGAGGAACTAAACTCAGACATCTCCTACTTGAAGAGGAGCCCCTGGCCTCTCCCTTACCCTATTACACTTGCTTCACAATCTTGGATATTCTCATTCATTCTTTGTCTTCCTTCTCCTCAAACATAATAGCATCTGTCCTTGCCTTCCCGAATCCCCACTGCCTAGATCCACCGACACTCTTGTACAGCAGGTGGTCACCAAATATTTGGTGAAGACATCAGAAAAGGTGGCAGAGTCTGACCACCAGCAAAAGCTACCTCTGACCATCCCAGTGGTCCTCTGCGCAGCTGCCACCTCAGTGGCCACGTGGCCCTTGGCCATCACTTGACCAGACGTCATCTAACAGTCCAAAGCAGACCTCACTCACTGACCTACCTTGTGGGTCTCCAACATGGCTGCCCCTGCCCTGGTGAGGTCACCAAACCCAACTCTGCCTTCCTGTCACCCCTCATGCCCTCACACACTGAGGCTTTAGGAAAACAAAAACAGTCTTTGAAATAGGGTCAAGGCCCTGGTTTCAGATGGCCAAACCCTCCCACAAAATGGAAAGAATGCAGGGCCTGGAGTCAGACTAGGCCCAGACCCTGGGCAGGGACCCACGGCTCCTGGTCTCATGTACACCATGTTCAGCATTCCTGGGCCACAGCTAAACTCCTCCTCCATCGAGTGGATTCTGCCACTTTCTCCCTTTAAACCCCTGCAGGGAGGCCTGCAGGTCAAGGAGACACAAAATCCGGTGCAGGTTGTGCTTCTCAGATGAAAAGTCAGACAGTTTCACAGCTGCGCTGCCTGACTGTGCCAGGCAAAATTGCTTTGTCTGGGAGATTTTTATATGCATGTGAGGTTTAGAGTTTATAGAGAAAAAAAAAAAATATATATATATAGCTCATTTCATAGCACTATTCTGGGATTTTCTCTGAAGCACAGTCTCCGCACAGCCCTGAAATGTTTTGACAGCTCAGGCAAATCTTCAGGAAAACCTGAGGCCAGAGTGTTGGCCCTTGAGATGCTTGTCGCTCAGCTCCCCACACCCCCACCGGGAGTCCACACCACCACCCTGACCTCGGGGCCAGCTGCGCAGGCCACTTATGAATCAGCCTTGTCCTCCTGTTCTGATGCGGGAAAATGGGATGATGAATTCATTTCCATCACCACACTGCCCATAAGTCACGCTTGAAGGGCCTTTTTTTTCTTTTGGAGTTTCCAATGACAAAGATTTCATTATCCCAAGCAATAATTTTTAACCAGAGCAATGTACGATTTCACTCGACCTGGATTAGGCCCATATGTGAGGGGCCGCCCCAGAGCAGCAGTGTCTGGGGGAGGCCGGGAGAGGGATGTAGGGTCTCCTGTGCTCTCCCCTCCCCAATTCTTGCCCCTTTCTTCTCCATGGGGTTGATTTTCTTTGTTCTCAGTCTCCCTCCTCTACTTGTGGCCCTGTGCCCCCCAGGTGAAGACTCCCTCCTGCTGGTGACAGCCAACAGGTCCGGCTAACATTCTGTTCATTCTGTCTGTCTGCTCCCCTTTCCTGTGCCAGATCCCCTCCCCCCAGATTCAGAGGCAAAGAGGGGCAGAGGATCGTCAGTGATGTTTTCAAATGGAAGCCAAAGGGCCTTCCCTCTGAACAGAAAAGCAATTCCAAGAGCAGGCAAGAAGGACGATCCTGGGGCTTGACTCCCCTCCTGCCAGGCTGCATCCCTCCCAGGTGGTTTTCACGGAGGCCTTACATGTCCAGACTGGGAGCCTAAAGTCATAGAAACACAAGAAATAACCCAAAGAGCAGCTGTGGAGATCTTCAACAGCAACTTAGGCTCCTGGAAAGCAGCCGCTGTCCTTTGGGCTGAGATGGGCTTAGCCTGGGGCAGGACTGGGGTGCCTCTGACATCCCCCACTGCCCTGTCACAATGCATGGAGTCCCCCTGCTTTCCTGTAAGCCATGATGCCACCATTAGTGCAGGGGCAGGCCCAGGTCAGAACACTAGCAATAAGCCCAAGATGAAACCTTGGTTTCATTGGGTTTGAGGGAACATGTCTGCATTTAAATAAATACTGTTTATAGAACACTAACCAAACACAAAAGGTAAATGCATAAGATATACTGCACCTCCTCATACAGCAGGTACAAAGAGGCTACACTGAAACATTCGAAGTACCCACATGGTGGTTTCATACTGCTGGCTGACATCCAGGCCCCAGGCAGACCAGACACCAAGGCCCAGTCAGTGACTCCTGGGAGTCCAGGAGGCGGAAGCTTCAAAAGAGTCCAGGGGAGCAGCGTGTCCTTCAGGAGTGGGCAGTGACGCTGCGCAGCTGGTGGGGACCAACCATTGAGTCTGGGAGCTAAAGCTCTGGACCTCATAATGGTACCCGCTCAGTCACACAGGAGGTATCTTGAGGCTGTCTTGGTCCCCAGGTCTCAGCCACCACTATTACCTCTAAATTCCTCCCACAATATGCCGTAGAGCAGATGACGAGCCTTACACTGCGTGGGGACCAGGAGGAGGGGAACAAGCTCAGGGCACGGCCCTCATGGTGGTGGGCTTCTCTGTCCACTAACTGGCCAAGAGCAGCCCCAGTTGCCCTTGTCCCTGGCCCCTCTATAGGCCAGTCCCCAAGTCCCTGCTTGATGACCTATGAACCACCTCATGTCATGAATTAAGAGTTCTGGACAAGGGGTCAGGAGATGCTGACGACGTGCCAGGGTGCTGAGGGATTTGTATGAAGTGGCAATGGGTTTTTTTTTTTTTCCTTCTTATTGTTTTTTTAATTCAATAATTTTTCTTTAGAGGTGAAATTCACATAACATAAAATTGGTCATTTTATTTTACTCTTTTAACTTTTGGGCAATGCTGATGACTGATCCCAGGGCCTTGCTCCTGCTAGGCAAACGCTCAACCAACCGAGGTACAGCGTCAGCCCCCAAATTAACCATTTTAAAGTGCACCATTCAGGGGCATTTTGCACATTCACAATTTTGTTTGTCCCTGCCTTCCCCTACTCCCAGAACATTCTTATCACCCAAAAAGGAAACTCCACACCACTTGCAGTCACTGACGTGCTCTCTGTGGATTTACCTAATCTGGATATTTCATATAAACAGAATCATGCAATGTGTGACCTTGAGCATGCTTTTGAGATTCATCCATGCTGAGGTATGTGTCAGAATTTCACTTCTTTTAATGACTGAATAATATTTCATTGTGGTTACACTAGATTTTGCATACCCCTTCTATTGATTCCACATTTGGCTGCTGTGAACTGCACAGTAAACATGTATGTGTAAGTATTTGTTGAGATCTTGCTCTCGGTCTCGGTCTCAGGAGAACTGTTGGGTCATATATTCTATATGACTTTTTGAGGAAGAGCCAATTTATTTATTTATTTATTTAAGGGCTACATCCTCTTACATTCCCTTTAGGGGAAAAGGTTTGAGTTTATCTGGCAGTTTTGTGTGATGTGGATCAGGGCTGTGGGAGGCCAGGCTGCGGCTCCTACCTGGCACCCCCATCATACCCAAGCCCTCACCTTGCCCAGAGCCCAGCACAGCATGCAGCTCAGAGCAGGGCCTCGGAGTTGGAGGTGTGAAAGATAAAAGGGGTGAGGAAGGAGGGCAGGATGGGATGAAGAGTAGGAAGGAGGTCTTGATCATGACTGTGGGCCACAGAGCCTTGAGACACGACAGTTACAGTGAAAATCAAGGTCAAGCACCAAGACCACACAGGGCTTCCTGCTCAGGCCCTGCTGTCCACAGCCGGCTGGGCCGGGGCTGGATGCCCCAGCAGATCCCATTGCTGAGGACTAGGCTGCAACATAAAATGATGAAAATGTACAACACGAGGGAACACGCTGAAAGTCACTTATTGGCAGCCACATCCAATCTGAGCAAGACGCCGCGGTAGCTCAGGATTTCCACGCTGACCTGGACCAAGTTTTCCCCTGGGGTGCCAAGATCCTGACCTGAGAACTGAAACCACGCAAGGAGAACACGTCAGGGGCCTGACTCATCCTGTTCTCCAGCCAAGGGCATCACCCTGAGTCTGCTCTGGGCGCTGAGCCCACCAGCCCTGGGCCTGGAGAAACCTTGCTCCCCTCGTGCCTGCATTTCCCTGTTTGCAAAATGATGACGCCTTAGCTTGAAGAGCCTTCTAGCGTATTCCAGATGCATCTCTGATTCACAGAATTTTCCCACCTTGGCTCTCTTACCTGGTCCCCATGAGAAAACTCAGATACAAGGAAAAGAAGTGACCAGTTCCACGAGGTCCTATGGACAGGATGCACAGGGCCAGTGTCAGTATCAAGGTTCCACCACAAGGCTGGGCCAGGTGGGCAATGGGGGCTGCTCGGGATGCCTAGGATTCCAAGCACAGTTGGCACCCCCATGAATGTGCAATATGAGGAATGCGGTCCCGGCTGCCAAACCTGGATTTAAAATCCAACTAAGAGAGAGAGTGAGATGATGGACTGTCCACCTGCTTTCCAAAAGGACTCCTCTGATCCTTCAACTCTGCACCTTTCTGCAGTCGTGTGCAGGCTGAAGTCGAGATTGATGGGAATGGCTCTGCTGCCAACAGGTGGGTTTCCTCAATTCCCTCTTTGCTGGGCCACTAAGCCAGCCCTGTGCAGGAGGTGGGGGAGGAAAAAGAGATAGGATCTGGGGGCTCAGAGACCCTGCACACCACAGCTGACTCTGACAAGCATGAAGGCCAAGGATGGAGGAGAGAAACTTGAGTGGTCCCAGCCAGTGATTCTCACTTCTGGACTTCAGTTTCCTCCTAGTGATGACATCAGACCAGATGATCCCTGAGCCTCTCCAGCTACAATGTTCTAGGCTGTGTTCATGGGGCATCTCTTTGCAGCTCTGGGCAGCCCATCCCACCATGAACCGAGCAAAAGCACAAGCGAGTCTTCCCCACCCCCCAAAGAGCAAAGATGGTGACATCCCCACACAGACCGCTCAATTCCTCATCTCATTTCTCCTCTTAGATTCAGAGTCCATGCAAATGATTTCTCATGAATTTGAGCACTGACTGGGCTCAGCGGAGTGGTTGGCTGGGTTCATTCAGCAGCCGCATTCATCTGGGAGCTTGATTGGGGCTGGAGAATTCCCTAAATGGCCTTCAACACTCCAGAGCCTCTCTTCCATGACCCCATGTTATCCAGTGGTCAAGTGACTTCTTTACAGCATGGTGGCTGGCTTCCAAGGGGGAATGTTCTGAGAAGACAAGTCCAATGTGCAAGTACTTAACAAGACTCTGCTTATGTCATACTTACTAATGTCTCATTGGTCATAGGAGGCTACATGGCCAACCCCAGTCAGTGTGGGAGGGATCACACAAAAGTGTGAATTCTGGGAGATATGCGTCATCAATGCAATAATCTACACAGCTGTGAATCCCTCATGGGGAAGGAGCCATGACACCCTGGACCAAGAGGAGTGGGTGCCTGTCCCCCATGCTGATGGCCACGGGGACTGCCTTGTTCTTACCAGGGACATCCTGCAGTAGTGTGGCCTCCCCTCTGCAGCAAGCAAGGCCAGAGCCAACTTCAGAGTCCCAGGGGCCTCCTGCCTGTCCACCACTACTGACCGCCCCAGGTTCCCACCTGAGCCTTTTATGCCCCTCTCTAGATGCAGGATTGCCCTCACGAGACCTCCAGCAGGTGACTCAGCCACATACCCTGCTCTGATGCCTGGACCTGCATCTCTGCCTCAACTGTCCCACAGGTCCCCACACTCAGCCAGACCTCACTCAACCTTCTTGTCTTCCCCATAACTGGCTCCTGGAAGCTGTCTGAGCAGGAGCCCTGGCTTCCACTCTGGCTCTGCCTTCACTAACCAGAAGATTGGGGACAGGAGACTCAGCTGAGATATAGTTTTTCTTAGCTGCAAACTGGAGATTCTAATGTGGGCCTCTCAGGGCTGCAAAGACTCACTGGGGTGACAGAAGGCCCTGGGACTTGAGTTAATGCTTGATAAATAGTAACAAGAGCAATAATGATTGTTACTTTCATGGTTCTTACCCAGCACTCCAATGGGAATTCTCTTGGTCATCCTGCCTGCTCTGGGGGTCTCTGCCCTTCCACAAGTCCAGAAAGTGATGCTTGGAAATGGCCCCTGAACCTTCTCATTGCACTCATCCATCCAGGGGCCTCCCAGGTCCTTCCCTACAGCAAGTCAGCACATAGCAGCTGCCTGGAAAGTTGCATGAGTGAACAGTCCCCCCTCTAATGAGCTGCGTGATGCAGTAGAGCATTTCCTTCCCCAGACCATACTTCCTCAGCTGTTAAACCAGGGGCCCTCACAGCTAGGAACGCTGTGATCCCCCATCCCCGTGCCGGCCCCTGGAACAGGGAACACGAGAGTCTGGCTACATCACTTAGGCAGGCAGATTCTGAGCAGAGATGACAACTACTAGATGACTCCTTTTTTATCTCCTAAACCATCAGACCCTCCCTGAGATTTCTGGACCACTATCCCTCGCTGGCTCAGAAGTTTATTAGCTCTACCAATATTTTCTTTCGTCGTTCTGTAAAGCAAGCTCAAACTCGGTGAGCACTGCCTATGCAAAGACCTTAAACCACATGTTTATTTTCCTGAGCTATAAAAAGTTTATAGGGGACTGGACTTCTTGTCCAGCACCATGCTCAGAATTGCTACTGCATTCCACAGGAAGACAGAAGGCTCTGTGTCAGCCCGGGGGGTGGGAGGGAAGTAGGTGGGGTAAAACTGTGTGACTCCAGTGGAAAGGGCATAGGGCATGGGATGAGACAACAGAATCGTACACTTATGGAGTAGAGGAAGTCATGGGGGAGGAATACAGCAAAGTCACGTGATCAGAAAGCCAAAAGGCATCGTTTAGCCATGTGTCCTGCTCTTCATGTCTCCCTCCTGTCAAGGGAGCTTTGAAGACACCAAGTTGGCAGACGCCCCAGGCCTGGCCCTGGCTGAAGCTCACTTTCTGGAACAAGCCCTTGGTTCTAGAACATGGAGTCACTAAAGCTTGGTGCTGGAACAAACCACCCAGGGGAGACACCTTCTCTTGGTAACCCTCTAGTTTCCTGATGATCCCAGCCCATCTCTTTACTCATTTCCAACTAGTCCAGTGACTGATGAGAATCAGATGCCACTGTGTCATTCAGAACCAGACCCCAAGACATGTTCTGAGACACAGTGAGCCTACCCACCAGCATGGCATTTCTGAAACTCCTGATTCCAGCCATGGAATGAATCTCCGAGAGTACAGCACTTCCACTTGGAATTCAGGTCCAGGTTTTCCACTGAGCTGGCATCAAGATCTTTAAGTGGGCAACATCTTGAGTGGTCTTGAATCCAGCATCTACATACCCTTCTGCCAAAACACTGTGAGGTATGCTGTGGTTCCCAGGTTCCCAGGCCCATTTCCCATTGTGTCCCATCCTGGGACTTCAAGGGGAGCAGGGTGTCATATAATAGGAAGAAGGAAGCAGGCAGACAGAGGTGTGTGAAGATCCAGAGTCCTCACTGCAGCTGGGCATGGTGGCACATCTCTAATAATCCCAGTGACTCAGAAGGCTGAGGCAGGAGGCTTGCAAGTTTGACGCCAGCCTCAGCAACTTAGTGAGGCTCTAAGCAACTTAAGTGAGACTCTGCCTCAAATAAAAAATAAAAAGGGTTGGGGGAAGTGGCTCAGTGGACAAGTGCCTGTAGGTTCAATCCCTATTACCAAAAATAAACAAACAAAAAAATCCTCATTCCAACTGCACAGATTTAAGCACTAAATGAAGATAAGGGAGCAGGACTCCTTCCAAGGCCTCTTCAAACACTAAAATCCTATGATTCTTGAGAGAGAGAGAGAGAGAGAGAGAGAGAGAGAGAGAGAGAGAAAACATCCTACCATTTGTTTTGAGCAGTGATTCTAACCTTCCCAAGTGCAATGCCTGTTTTCTATTATGATTATTTCATAATGCTCTTTTATTATTCTGAAACGAAAGTGAAATGTGATACATCCACACTCATAATTTTTAAAGGTCAATGTCTTAACTGTATCAAAAAAAGCAACTTCGGTTAAATTATATAATAGCTTAAAAAAGGAGAAAAAAAACTTAGGAGTAAGTGTAACTAAGGAAAATTACAAAACACTAAAGCAAGAAAATACTAAAAGATATAAAGACCTAAAATATTCATGGATAGGTACAATTAATATCATCAAAATGGCCACATTACCACAATCTACAGACTCAAGGCAATTCCCCAAATATCCATGCATTCTTCAGAGAACTAGAAAAAAACAGTCCTAAATTTATATGGAAGAATAAAAGACCCAGAATAGGCAAAGCAATCCTGAAGAGCAGCAAGAACAGGCTGGAGGAATCACAATGTCTGATCTCAAATTATACTGAAGAGCTTTGGTAACAAAAACGGCATGGTATTGGCATAAAAACAGGTATGAAGACCAATGGAATAGACTAGAAGAAGGGGAAAAAATCCACATAATTATCTGATCCTTGACAAAGTTGCCCAAAGCATATTTTGGAGAAAAATAGCCTTTTGGAAAAATGGTGCTGGGAAAACTGGCTATCCATATATAGAGGAACAAAACTAGATCCCTCTTACCTCACACAGAAAGCAATTCAGACTGGATCAAACACCTAGAAATTAAACCAAAAACAATAAAACTACTAGAAGAAAACAAAGGGGCAACCTCCAACTCATTGGTGCAGACACTGACTTCCTTAGTAAGACCCCTAAAGCTCAAGAAATAAAACCAAGAATCAATAAGTGGGATGGCATCAAATTAAAAAGCTTCTGCACAGCAAAGAAAATAATTAAGAGAATGAAGAGAGAGCCTACAGAAGGAGAGAATCTTTGCCAGCTACTCTTTCAACAGGGTATTAAAAACCAGAACATATAAAGAACTAAAAAACTTGATATCAAAACTAATAATCCACTCGATAAATGGGCAAAAGATTTAGAGACATTTCTCAATAGAAGAAATGTAAATGTCCAACAGTTTATGAAAACATGTTCAACATCCAAAGAGATGCAAATCAAAACTCCACTGAGATTTCACCTCAATCCATTTAATATTGCAATTTCCAAGAATACAAATAATGATAATTGCTGGTAAGGATGATGTTGTTAGGACTGCAAATTAGTATAACCACTTTGGAAAACAGTATGGTGATTCCTCAAAAGATTAGGAATTAAATCACCATATGACCCAGCTATACCACTCATTGGTATTTATTCAAAAGAGCCCAAATCAGCCTATTATAGTGACACATGCATCCCATGTTTATAGCAGCACAATCTATAATAGCCAAGTTAGGAAACCAGCATAGGTACCCATCAATAGACAAATTGATAAAGAAAATGTGGTATATAAACACAATGCAGATCCACTCAGCCTCTAAGAAGAATGAAATTATGTCATTTACTGGTGAATGGATGGAACTGGAGAGAATATCATGCTAAGCAAAATAAGCTAGTCTCACAAAGTCAAGGACTGAATGTTTTCTCTCATATGTGGAAGGCAGAGAGACAGAAGGAATAAAAAAAGGGAATCTGTGAAAATAGAAGGGAGGTAAGTAGAATAGAAATGTGGGGCCAATGTGTAAAAAGGTGGAGAGGGAAAGAGGAAGAACTGGGCAGTACAGCTGATCAAATTATGCTATGCACATGTATGGGTGTATCAGAATTCATTCCAATTATATATGATTATAATGCAACAATCAAATAAATAGAAGGAAGTCCAACAGAGTAGAGGAAGGGGATCAAAGGGAGTGAAGGAAAAAGAAAGTACTGGGGATTAAAATGGAACAAATTATGTTATTTATGCATTTATAAATATGTCAAACTGTACCCCAATATCATGTATAGTTATAATACACTGATATAAAAAAGTAAATTACCTTATATATTTGTAAATTATAAAGAGTTTTTTTTCCATATTTTTTTAACCTAAAATATCGTGTCCTTTCTCAAACCAATATAGTGTTCTTCCCTAATAACATTGTTAACATTGATGGATTCACTTGCTCATTCCAAAGATTTGACGCCTCCAGTGTACCTATTAAGAGACTGGGTCTTGTTCACAGTGCCAGGAAGTTTGTATGGAGAGCAGATGGGGGATAGGGGTGCTTCAGACAAGAGAGGAATGAACTGTGAATCACAGTAAGAGGGGGACCCCACTTGGTGTACAGAGAGATCCACCTGTCCCTCACTTATGGAACCTAATTTTATATCATGATACATTACGACTGATAGCATTATCCTCCAAGTATGGTTTCAAAGGATAAACAAATAATCAGAAATGTTTTCTTTTACACAGTAAAAATTCACCTTAATAAATTTAAAATGTTTTCCTTACAGATGATTATTTTAAAAGGCATATATGGCTTCAATGAAAATTAATAAAAGATAATGTGTATTCCCATATGAAAATGGACACTGAGCCCCACGGAAACACAGTGTGGTACCTCTGCATGGGCTCTCTGGGCTGGTGACATCGCCAATGCATGATGACAAGATGGCTCACACCAGGATCCAAAGCTAAAAGCAACATGGCTACTAGAGGCAAGTCTCCCTATTGTAACCACTTTTGAAGTATGGTTTTAATGTTCATATTGGTGGCATTCCTGGGAAATTCAATATATCCTAAAATTATGCAAAAGAATTATATTGGTTTCTAACATAAGATGATAAAATAAGGTTTTTCACCGTAAGAGCTGTCTAGCTGGACATTTGATAGTTGTGCAGGGCACAGGACAGTTCTTTATTTTGTAGGACAGTCTCGGGAATGACAGTGTCAGGCACCCTTTGATCTGCCTACAAAGTGCTAGGTGGGGCCAGTGGTGTCAACTGAGGCTTCCTGTCCATCCAGTGCCACAGGAGGCAGGAGATAGGACCTCGAGCATCATACGTTTAAGGACCACAAGATTTGCCAGGACATAACTATGGTTTGTTGGAGAAGATATGGCGGTACCTGTGTCAGGCCACTCAAGGCTTCTGACCAATGTCTCCAAACTCCTCATCCCAGCTTCATCTCTCACATGATCATCAGCCTCAACCCCAGCCCTGACACCATGGGTCTTGTTTAGCTTTAGACCTGCTTACAATCCAGGCTGGAAGCAGCCAGGGGCCCAGGAGTGGCCTTCTCTTGTTTTGGAAAGAACTCAGAAGCCCTCACTTTTGAAGCAGACACTGTCTACACACATGTCATTTTTTGTAGTGGTTTTCCTTCTAATCCCTACCCTAGCTTAACTCTGTAAAGGCTTTTATAATCAGAAGACTGAACGGGAGGGAGGCATTCAGTGACCTAGGTAAATAGCTTAACTTTTCTGTGCCTTAATTTACTCACCTGAAAATGGGATACCATTAACCTCATAAGATTGTCTGAGCTCAATTAGACAATATTTATGAAGGGGCATTTCAAACCTTGAAGCACAAATGTAGGGCACTACTTTTATTTCAAAATACTATTAATAACACTAGTCAGCCAGTCTTGGGGACGGTGGGGAGGAGGGGAGCTGCACCTTTTATGGGCTCATGTGAGGGAGTTGTTTCATTTGGTGGGCTGGTGTGTTTAATAAGCTCATGGCCTTGTTTTTCTGATCTGGGATTGATATGTCCATGCATCCATGCACTACTGATTTAATTTGATAAGTTCATAGGTGGTCATTACTTACTAGCATAATTAATTTATCAGTTTACGCCATATAGTTGTGCTATGCAGATGAAGGCTTAACTGCACCAGATAGAATCATTCTATCTTGACACTTGTGGTGGAGGAACTCATGGCAAGCTACTGCTTCACAAAATGGAGTAACCTGGGGCCAGGCACAGCCTGAAAACTGCTCTTCTTCATGCATCACGGTGTAGCTCAGAGCAGGGCACAGCCTGCTCTCTATACCACCCCAGCTCAGCCACTCACTAGCTGTGTGATCTGCACTGAGTTATTTAGGGCATCTGAATCCACATGACCTCATCTGTAAAATTAATGGTACTTTCAGAGGAAGAAATGATGACTTCACCACTGCCAGCACCAGTTCCACTCTTAGATTTGGAAAATACACCAATCTGACACTTGGGGGTAGGAAGGGCCTTAGGGCAGGCTGGAGGGAGAGGAGGAATGGAGAACCAGCTCTTTATGCACCATAAGGGACTGAGTCAGCCAAGGAGGGGCCTGGGAGGGAGGGCTACAGCAACGAGGCCCTGGAGGGAAAGAGGACGAAATGCCCAGGGGCTTCTGAAGAACCTCACCGTCCACTTTCCATTTGTCACCATCCACTTTCCATTTGTCACCGTCCACTTTCCATTTTCTCTGCTGCTCGAAGATGCACACGTGTTGCTGTTGCCCCTGAATCTTTAGAAAAGTCTCCACCTCCAACTTCCATATCTGGTTGTGCTCAGAGACTTGGGGATTGGGCAAGTATCTGGGTCAATGCTGGGGAGGCCTCATTGGAAGAGAGGTTGAAACCAGAGCCAGAGGAGGCCATTAGATACTGCATCTCTGAGAATCCCAAGTCTTGGTGTTAAAGGACTGGGGTCTTCCGGGAAACTGAGGCAATGCAAAGTCCCCCTTCAAACCCCAATTCTTATGATCAAGTCAGAAAGATTTCAGACATGTCACTCAGAGTAGCAGGCATGAGTTTTTTTTAGAAGGAATAGGAAAGGGGGAAAGGGGATACTCTAAAGGAAGAGAGTGGGTCTTCTCAGAGGGGAGAGGGATGTGCACCTCTCCTGTCCTCCAATTTTATTGGGAGTCCCAGGGAAGTTTCCAGAGAGTCCCACCCAGGTCCACTTCTTACCTTTGACTGACAGTAGCGTGACATCAGACTTTCAGGTCCCTGTAGTACCTGACAACTCTAGATCACTTTGACCCATGCTGATCGGTTCTAATTGGAACCTGTTCTTACACATTTTATGGTTAGGGGGAAGTTATCCTTATTATCTCCTTGAATTCCAGGGTCTGGTCTGTGAAAAGATCACAGAAGACCCCCTTTAGGGTAACTTTGTTCCTCTTATTGGAATTATTTTGAACCCACATTTCTCCTGCAGAAAACAGGTAGTTTGCTGAGAAATGTAACATAACCTCCCCACTTATGCCAGGCAGGGCTGCAGATAATTGCTTTTTTAAAAGGGAAAGCACATGGGGGTCAACACAGTGGGCTCAGCTTATAGAATTATTCTCTCAACTTTATATTGCCACATCTGTCTGTCCCCTATCATTGGGGAAGTCCCTGGGCATGCGATGGGGCAGGTTCAAGCTCACCAGGTCTGGATCTGAAAGGCTAGTGCCCCAGCTGACACAGGGTTGCACCATCTTACAGGGCTTTGCGGGAGAAACTTCTGTCAGGATTCATCTTTAAAGGGCTGCCTCACAAGGACACATGGTTTCATGGGTGGAGCTGAGCTGGGGGTGCTCAGCCTCCAGTGGTCTCCCTTACCTGGCTTTGCTTGGAGGATGGGGTTCGGGCAATTTGTATCTGGGAGGGATTGCTGGGTGGGCAGCTTCTGTGGAGCAGAAGGTAGGGACACCTGGCTTATTCCTTAATGCCTGCCAACAGCTTGGTACCCTGGCTGCAGCCTGCATGTGTCAGAGGAAGTCTCAGAAAACAAATAGCACGCACTGAAGCAATTTCTGCTGAGTGCTGGCACTGTCCCCAGACCCACCAGTTCCTGAGGGAGGGAATAAGAGCTGCTCAGGAATGTCCTCCTGTTTGTGGGGGAAGGTGAACCCGGGAGGGATGCTAGGGCCAGGGGTTGGAGATAAGTCAGTTGGGTGGCCTCTCCTTGGCTACCCTGATGGCCACTAAACCATGGAGCTCATTTGGCTCAAGGTGGGGACAGAAAGAGGTGAGGAAAGTTTGCAAAAGAAATAGGAAGAGGTAAGCAGACACCTGGAGTGGGGGGAGGGGGGTTCTCAGAGTGTACCCGAAACTTGCTATAGAAGAAACATCAAACCTGTTATTTATTTGCTTTAAACCAAATCAGATCTGACTCTTGAGTCCCCACTGCTGTTTGAGGGTCTCTCTCCTAACACAGCACAAGAGTCTAAGGGGGCAGAAACAGGGCAGGGGCAGGCTCCCCTCCAGGTCCTCTTAGTGAGACTTTCTCTCTGGGGTCTACCAGGACCTCTGCACCCCCAGGATGACCAGGTTTTTACCAGTTTGAGCATCAAAAGTCCTGCATCCTGGGAACCCCTTCAATCTAGACCAGTTGGGACCATGGGTCCCTTACTTTCACCTTGTATCACTTGGGCACACAAGGTGACCCTTTCTCTTGGAGGTCCTGCCATCTTCTTGGGGAGCTCCCAGTCCTGCTCACTGGGGAAGCCCTGCAGGCTCTCTCTTACCCCAGTAGATGCCTTGCCTCCCTCCCTGCCCTCTCCTGCCCCACTGCAGGGGATCCACAGCTCCGCCTTCTGGATCTTGAAGACCAGGAAGTGGATCTTCTCCAGGCAGCCTTTACCCAACCTGCACCATGCTTCCTTGGAGGAGCAGGGGCCCAAAGGGTTCCCTCTCGGAATACAGGGAAAATCACAGCACAAATCATATCTCAGTAAACTGTCCTGCAAGAGCTTTCATATAAAGCCCTTCAAATAGCTCAGATGTTGCAGGTGGTGCAAACTCATGTTGCTACAGGATCTTTTCTGGGACATTAGGAAGCCCAGTTCTAGGACTTAGAGGAGGCTGAAAAGCCATCTCCCTGGGAACCCAGCCTCCTCCCTCAGCACTGTCACCTGTGAAAGCCACTTCCTTACTCTAGAAAGCCTTCCACTCCCTGCCATCTCTCCAGACAGGAAGGGATTCTTCCACATGGATGCGAAAGCTTTAAATTTTCTGAAAAATCAAGATCAGATAGCTGAGCTGCTGCTGCTAATTATAGAAATATTCCGTGATTTAACACAGTTCTACAAATGGAGAAATGATGGTTATTAGAAGGATAAAGCTTCCCCTGGGAGACGCCACAAGTAGCAATAATTGGGTGGGGGCAATAATTGGGTGGGGGCCAGGCCAGAGAGCTTGCTGCCTGCAAAGGGAAGAAAGATGGAGGTGGGGGTATTTAATCTATTTAGGAGAACAAATGGCTCCTGCTCACTTCAGACTTCGCAGTTTTCCTGTAGCCAGCTGATGTGCTAGTTCCATTTCATGCTCCATTGTCACACCAGAGGAAGCTGCGAGAACCTCTACCTGCCAGGAGCTTGTTTCAGGTTACTGTTTGTCCCCAGAAGTAAGATGCATGTCTTTAATGTTTGATTTCCTTAAGAACAGACTGTAATTGAAAGTTTCTATAAATTCTATCTATTTCCAGTTAGCTCATGTGGAGTAGACCCAGAAAAATGGCCATCCAGGTCAGCCCCAGGCTCCCCTCTACTTTCTGGTGCCTGGGGCAGAGAGAGGAGGAGCCGGGCTGGGAGCTGTGGTAACATCACCCTTAAGACAGCTTCATTTCTGAGCATTACAGGGCCTCCTTTGTGTCACCTAAGAAATGATGTAGGTCCTCCATGAGCTCCTCACTTCCTCCCTGGGGAGAGGGGCCTTACTCAACCCTGCAGCCTCACCCTGTGTCGAGTTCAGGCGTGTTGGACTCATGGAGGGTGGGCCGCAGTCCTGGGTCTACTGTCCTGGGTCCCAGTGTGCTGTCTTAGGTCCCACCCCTCAGCCTGAGGAATGGCCCTAGTTAGGTTTCCTTCCCCTTCTCCTGCTTCCTCTGGGTCAAAGCTGCCCTCCTCTGTACCCTTCTTTAAATCAAGCAAATTGCCTTTTTTGGAAACTAGTCCAACCTCCAGAGCCAAAGGAAACAGTCACCGTAAATGTCATTCATCTAGTGCTTCCAACTCTCTTATCAGGCACATGGGGATTGTTTTTCCCTGCCCCCTTTCAAGCCAGGCTTGTCCATGTGACATGCTTTGGCCAATAAATATACCCCTAAGTGACATGTGCCCCCTGGGGGGAGCCTTCAGAGCCAATGTGATCTTCCATGTGTGTGTTTACCTCTGCTGTGGCGGCTACCCTGGTACCAAATAGTAGTGTCTTGAGAAAGCTCTTCAGGCCCCAGTGGGGACATGGTCCCCAAAGCTCATTGGTGATTTGGCCAAAGAAGATAATTGAAAGAGAAAGAATATTCCAGACGGCTGGACTGGAGGTCGCATAGGGCAGCCGGCAGTAGGAGCTTCTTCCAGAGCATAAAGTCAGGGTCCAATTGAGAAGCAGTCCCCATCTGAGGACAGTTGCCCTCAGGGGGACTTCAGTGTCTGAGATGCCTTCCTTTGTTCCCCTTTTGGGACTGAAGTGTCATTCTGTTCCTGAGCCCCTTCACACATTGGGGATGCAGGTAGATAATCTCTCATGGGCAGCCGGATCCGGATGGCCCTGGTGCTGAGACCATAGTGCCTCACCTGGAAGTCCACATGGGCTTCCATGTCTCTTTCTTGGGGATGAAGAGACTTGATTTCTCATGAGGTCAAGAGAGTTATCAAATATTTTGTGAACAGAATGGCAGCCTGTAATAGATAACCATATTACTCGACAACAAATATTCCCTGTCCCTGAGCCCATGGGGGATTTTCTTCTCTCTCTCTCTCTCTCTCTCTCTCTCTCTCTCTCTCTCTCTCTCTCTCTCTCTCTTTCTCTCACAGCTCTGTGCTTTGCTCCAGTCATTGAAGTGCAGGTGAAATGGCTGCTCCTGGGCCATGTACCACTTGCCATTCTGTCTCTTCTTCAGCCTTCATGACAGGTGCTGTCTGTCCATCAACTCAAGTGCAGTGATGACAGTTTGGAGTTCCTGGTTAGTAGAGGGACACGTTTCATGAGAAAAAAAAATCAACTTTTTGTTAATTGTTTATTCTAAGCCATTGAGATTTTGGCTACCAGAGTGTAATCTAGTTCATTCTCTCTCTCTCTCTCTCTCTCTCTCTCTCTCTCTCTCTCTCTCTCTCTCTCTCTCTTTCATTCAACCAATGTGTTGACTTACCATGTGCCATCCTGAACCCAAAACTCTGAAATTGATGAGGTGACATTCCCTGCCTTGGAGGGGCTCACTCGTTGGTGAGGATGATGTCCTTCCAGCTCTCTACACTCTGTTCTTGGGATCTCTGAACATCTCCCCTCCACCAAGACACAAACTCCTTGAGGACAGGGGTTGGCTGGCTGGATAGATGGGGAGTGGGTATACATGGGTGATGGAAGGAAGGAATGGGAGAGAAACTGGTCTCACAGAAGATGCACCTTCTGAGGGCCCATCCTCTACCTTTTTTTTCCCAACATTCTATTGAACTTCATAGCAATAGGACACCAGTGTGATCCTTCTCTGGTCCTCAGATATTAGCAAATGTGATACTATTGATTCAAGAAGTCTACCCGAGTGACAGCAATACAAATGTTTTTTACTCATTTGAAAACCTTTATTAAACACTTTCTATAGTACTCTGCCTTTCGAGGCCAAATGCAATCCTTGAATAGATGGACCTCATTTTTGGTCCATGAATATTTTTGTAGAAGAGCCCACTCAAGCTCCTTTACCCTATATTTTTCTTTTCTTCTTCTTTTTGCCATTGACTTATTAGGAATTTGAGGTAATTCCACGGAAGCCTTGAACCTTTCCTTCTTACCCTTCTTATACAGAGGGACATGGTCTCTATCTTCTAAGGCTGTACATTCATGCTTGAAGCTATAATTGACAACAAATACCGTCAGGGCCTCTGATCAGAAGGCATACAGAAAATTGTCTCCCAGCACCCCATGCCTAGCTACTTGGGTAAGTGTCTCTGTTTCTTGTGTGTCCTTTTGGAGTTTCTATATGCAAATATCATCAAATAAATCGTATTTTCTAATTTTACCCTCTTACATAAAAGCAGAACACTGTGTTCATAGTGATATATTTTGCTCTTCTTAACAGTGTAAGTTTTTCTTCTTTTTAACTGCTACAGAGTACCCCTTGTATGGACATGCCACAGTTTATTTAGTCAGTCCCTTAAAAATGGATACTTTTTGCTCTTTGTAATAATGCCTAAATAGATGATCTTGAACATGTGCCATTTGGAATGAACTGTATTGGTTATTGGGTCAAGTGGCAATTGACTTTGTGAATTAGTTAGATGTAGCTAAATTGGTCCACATAAGTGTTAAACTATTTTGCACTTTGACCAAGTTTATCAGTCAAGGGCCAGAGCAGTCCTCTCAAGAACAACCCCTGTCTGTGCAAAATAGGAAGGAGGGATTTCAGTTCCCCCTGCAGGGGTCTTGCCATCTCCTTCTAGCGCCCCCTGTTGGCAGAGGCTAAGGAAAATTAGCGGCAAAGCAAGGTGTGATTTGCAGTCTAAACCAAATGAGAGAAAGGTGGATTTGGAGCTGAGAATGGATAATTTAAAACTGGCATTACTCTGAGTTGTCAAACATTTGGATTTTTGCCAGCTGGGCAGGTGAGAAATGGTATCTCACTGGGGTCTTGACATGCATTTCTGGGTGAGATCGACCATTTTTTCATATGTTTAGAGGACATTTATATTCATTTTTCTATAAACGGACTGTTCATATCCTTTGGCCATTTTTCATGTGAGTTGTCAGTCTTTTTCAACAACATCTAAGTGAAAGTAAGCTCACTTGGCTAAATAATTGCCCCTGCCCCAAGTATGATCATATTTAAAGAGGGTGCAGAGCCCAGTGGAATAAGCACAGGGGAGAATGTCAGCCATGGTGGTGCCCAGCTAGGGGACTGCTGGACCACCAAGGGGCTGTCACAGCACACTCTTAGCTCGACCTGGATTCCTTGCATCACTGAGACCCGTGCCTGTCATCCGAGTGGCAGTCTCTAATCTGGCCTATCTGGTTGGTTGCACATGTGGTCTCCTTGGTGAACTCTTCAAGGAGACATGCTGGATTCTTACTTGTGTCTGAAATGCAGGGGTCTCTGCCAGTGCCACTCCCCCAACTGACTCATCCAACGTGGGAAATTCTGTCATTGGGCAGGTCTTTTTTTTTTTTTTTTTTTAACCTGGAAAGTACTGGAAAGTTTTACTCAGATTCAAGGTATGTGGCATCAGATATGAAACACGCTTTCCAAAGTGGGAACAGAAACCTACGTAAAATGGTTAAATCATACAACACGTTGGGAAACCCCTCTCCTGCGCTCAGCTGAGGAAGAAAGCAGAAAAGTTCTGGAACCTCCCAGAGGCTCATGTGCCAAAGATTATGTTCTTTACTCATGTTGAACTCCTCCGGCCTCCATTCAGTCTGCATGCTCCCTCTTCTACAGACAGGAAGGGTGAATTCCAAAAGAAAAGAGATGTTAGGTCTTAATGACAACAGCTACTGGTTATTGAGTGGTACTTGCTCTGCATGTTTTATTTCTAATGCCTACAACAACCTGGCAGGGCAGTGCTATTATCCCTATTGCTATTATAGATGATAAACAGGCCCAGAAAGATCAGGTGACATGTAGACCATACACATAGTAAGCTGGAACCATGCTTATTAATTGAAATGAGAGCTGAGGAATTGGGGAGGATCCCCAGGTATGTGTGGGGTTGTGATTTACAAGCTCTGCAGGGATGTAAGGGTTTAGGAGAGAAAGAGACTCTGGGTCCTAAGGCAGCCCATGGAAACCTATCAGTGCCCTTGAGCTGGGCATGGAAGGCCCAGGAGGATCAGGGCAGGGGCAAACAGATGAGGGAGAGCAGGGTTCCAGGCAGTGAGCCCCCTTGGGTAAAGGAATGTGGGGGTCCTAGCATGGCGGGAGGCTCCCGGCTCACATGGGCACTTTATCTCCACCTGTGTGGTGACAGACTCTCAGGAACAGCTTCTGCATGGGCTTGGGTTGCTGCAGAGAGGGGCCAAGCCTGGGCACCATGGAGGATCCGCTTTCCCACCCTAGTGCTGACTGAAGCCTGTTGGGCAGGGACAGGGTGGGTCTGAGGCCTGCCGAGGGGCACCCCCCCACCAGTCTCCTTGGCTGGCCCCTTAGATTTCCCCTTCTGTTGAAGCTCTGGGCCTAGAGTTAATTTTTTGTTTTAAGAGTTAGTGGATTTATGTGTTGCATTAGTAATATATAAAAAACACAGACAATCCAAGAGACGATAACTGAGAAAATTAATGTGTGCACGCCTCCCCGGGAGGACCCACTGTTCCACTTTGGTAGAGACACTTTGACTTGCTACCATTTGCTGAGCATTCTGCAGGCAGAGGTTCCAGACCATGGGCACCAGGCTCAACCTCACAGTGACTCTGTGAAGAAGGGCCTTGTGTCACCCCTGCACAGGTGAAGACCTAAGACTTGCAGAGAGTGAATTAAGTTGCTCAGGTTACCTGGCTCTTGAATTTGAGCTCCTAGTCACTGTGCCATGCTGTTGTCCATCTTACATAATATGAGAGATACATAGGTTTTACTTGTATAGGACTCCGTGTCGTGTCTAGCTTTGTCTTTGACAATACAAGACACCTGTTTTCCTGTAGCACAACATGTCCTCCTGTACCACAATTTCAATGTCAACTGAGTTGTAATGACTTACACATCCATTTCCTATCAGTGTTTCCAACATTTTTTTTTCTTAGATAGCAAAGCCACTGTGAGCCTTCTTTAAGCCAAACCCCTGTGTCTTCCAGCAGTGTCTTTACAGTAAATGCACATGCCAATAGTTCAACGAACATTTGTTCAGTCAACTAATGAATTAAAGTAATTGAGATCACGTTTTCAGAGCAAGTGAGGAGGTGCTTTTTATTAAGGGCCAATGCAGGGTCATAGGGGGAAATTTAGAATGTCCTTGGATAAGGATCTTGAGACTAGGAAACACTGAACTCTGCCTCTCCTGGCGGTCCAGATGTGGGCAACTGCAGAAACGACTATCCTAGAGGCTTGACTTGATGTTCTGCCTCCTGCCCCTGCCATCCTCTAGAGCAAAGCCAGTAGCAGGTCTGCCCTGCAGAGCTGGCCCCGCCAGAGAATTCCAAAAGGGGCGCGAACATTTGCCAGCTAGAAGCAGCCAGCCTGGTGGCACATGGGGGACAGGTTTCCCCTGACCTCTGCCTTCTCCCCGGAGTGCTGGGTGGATGCTTGGAGCTCCCACTTTAGCCTGACTCACATCCAGCACCAGACCCTGGCCAGAGTCCCAGGATCAGAGTGAATGGCCCAGGCAGCAAGCGCGTGTCTCCACACGTGTTAGGGAGGGGAGACCTCCCCTCTGCGCCCCTGTCCCTACCATGGAGCAGCCATCTGGAAGCAGCCCAGGCGTCTGCCAGTGGCTTCTAGGAAAGAGTGCTGACAAGTGATTCCATCTAGGAATGTTCCTGGCTCTGCAGGCAATGGTGATAGTTAAGAACTCACGACTTCACTTGCTATCTGGGAGACCTTCAGCAGATTATTTAATCACTCAAAAGCTCACTTCCTTCACTTGTAAAATATGGAGAGTGAAGGATCCTAGGTCACATGGAGGATGGCCATCTCAGTTAATGGTGATTTGATTTTGTTTCTTCGGTTTGCTCAGATCAAAGCCAAGTTGTTGTTCTTGGCTCTTCTCTCAGACTCCTTATCCATCTACAAACACATTTGGCCAGCACTGCCTTCAAACAAATCATCATGCACCCGGATCTGACCACTTCCCACCAACTTTGCTGCTTTGCTCTGGCCTAAGCCACTATTGCCTGCCTCGTTATATTAGCTTCCTAATAAGTTCCCTGTTTCTACCCTGGACTTCTTACAGTCTGTTCACATAGCAACCGGAGCAATCCTTGTTAAAACACAGAGTTAAGCTTCTTGTATCACTTGCTGCAGAGGAGGGTGGCTGCCATGTTGTGGTAACACTCACAGGGCCCAGGGAGAGGGCCACAGGGACAGGGATTGAGCCTCCTGCCAATGCCTATGTGAGGGCCCTCCTCCAGCCCCAGGCAAGTCCCTGCTGGCATGAGCCGCCCTGAGTCCACCTCCCAGCTAAAGTGCTCCTGAACCCCTGAACCAAAGAAACTGTGATAATATAAGTTTAGTAGTAATTTATCATAAAACAATGAATAACTAATACAGATTTTTGGCATCTGCAATAGAGGAGCTGCCATAACAAACATCCACAAATGCAGTCATAGTTTTGGAACTAGGAGGTAGGCAGGAGCTAGAAGGGCATTGAAGAGGACGTTAATGAAAGCCTACCTGAACAGCCTGCGTGAGAAGGCTGCTGCTGGGGCTTAGGGGGAAATAAGGACCATGGCATTGAAAACTGGAAAAGGGATAAGGAACCCTGAATATGTATTGGCAGGAAATTTAGTATCAATGTCACCTGTAGTTCTATGGAAATAGAAAATGCACCTAATGAACTGTGTGATGTCTCCAGAGCGTTAAGTGTTTCACCTGGTTCATGAGGTGTTGTGAGAGAAATAAGCTAAAGAAAAAAACATTCAACAAAAAGGAGTCAAAGGAAGACACAGTGGTGCATGCCCAGAGGCTCAGGAGGCTGAGGCAGAAGGATCACAAGTTCAAAGCCAGCCTCAGCAAGTTAGCAAGGCCCTGTCTCTAAATATGAAAAAGGGCTGGGGATGTGGCTTAGTGGTAAAGCACCCCTTGGTTCAATCTCTGATTTAAAAAAAAAAAAAGGAGCCAGGAATTGCTCATTTAGAAACTTCTTCACATCTGTAGATACCAAGTGATGATAAATTTAAGAAATATCTTTTAACTATGGATGAAATCAAAGGTATTGTCAGGAGACCATAGGCCAAAATTAAAACCGAGGGTATAGCTATAAAATCCTTTGTGACCCTCAAAAGATGTAAAGGCCATCTTAGAACCATTCAGCTAGACAATAGGTGCTAAAATGTTTAATTATGTGTTTTTCAGATCTCTCAACCACATAAGAAGCAGCTGGACATAAGCTCACCCCTTGCAGGGATAGCTCAAGGACAAAGACGGCTCATGGCAAGGAGATCTCTGTGTGTAGCTTTTGTCTAATGGAGACAACCCCCAGTGACATTCCTAGAAAAACCAATTTTAAGAATATTTAAAACACAAGATAGTTTTATTCACAAAAACACCGCCATTGTGGACTGAAAAGAGAAACCGTACAAAATAAATCGAGGCCTTTGAACCTCCAAATTTTTTACTGGCAGGAAATAGGGTGAGGAAAAAGGGGTGACTCAAAGGATGAAATCCAGAGCCCCAAAGAGCAGAACTAAGAGTCCAGAAGGTAGAGTCAAGAACCATGGAGAATTATTCCCTGCCAGGAGTAAGAGTGAATTCTAATCAAGGAATTCCAGCACCTGCCCAGTGGATTTCAGGATTGCTATGGGGCTGTCCCCCCTTTGTATCTTCCAGTTCCCCCTTTTGAACTGGAATGCAGATAGCAGTTATCCATGTTCCAATATTGTATGCTGGGGAGGGGGAGGATAATTTGTTTAGTTGGAAGATCAGAAGGAACTGTATCCAAAGAGTTCACTTAAGGAGCTAGGAGAACTAGCTAGGGAGCCTCATTTGCACCTAGCCCCATTACGATAATGACACTCCAAACTTGAGCTGATGCTGTAATGGGGAACTTGGGGAGGGGTGAATGGGAAGGGTGTGAATTTGGGGGAGCCAGGAGACAAACTGGTATCCAGCCTCAAAGGTAACCCCCATCAAAGTCAAGTCACTAAGAAACGTCCAGGAGCTAAAACCTGTCCCTGAGTATGACCTGCAGCATGAGTCTAGCCTCCATGCCTGGCGTGTCATTCGCACTCCCTTACCCCCCATGGGATCAGACTGAGGTGAGACTTGAGCTGAGTCCATATCTTTGCCCTGCTTCTTCCCTTGTCCTGTCCTCCTCTCTTCACTCCCTCAGTGAGTCACCCGGGCAGGACACTTATGTCAGACCTGCTTCTAGGAATCTCAGCCTAAAAACACCAATGACAGTAAGTGTTGCTCACTCAAGATATGTGCACTTCATAGTGGGATTTTGGGACATTTTATGAAATCGTGGATACCAGGAACAAAGAATGAAAAAAACCTTCTATCTCAAGTTCAGGGATTCATGGTGGAGGTGACATTGGCAGCACCTGTTTGTTTGCTTTGTTTTTCCTGTTGGGCTTTGGGAGCAGAGCAGAGGTCATGGAGCTCCCTAGTTCACTGGGTAATATTCCTCACTAGCCTGAGCGAGCCCTCCTCCCATTCTGTTTTGTTCCATTTTCCCCTGTCTCTGACTCACATTCTCTTTTATTCTCAATTGGTGCTCACTGGATGAATATCCTTATATTTGTTTGTATCCTTGCAAAATATGTAATGTTTTGTGTATATATGTTTTTAATTTGCATAAATGGTAATATGCTATAATTTTTGCTCTGTTTCATATTTTCCATTCAGTTCTATGTTTTAAGAAACATCCATGTGATTATATGAGCATGTAGTTCATCATTTCTTGCTGTTGCATACTATACACTGGATGGTCACTTAATTTTCATATGGTCAAGTTTGTCAATGTCATCCTTTATAGTTTGCCCTTACATTTCTTGTTAAAGAATTCCTTCTTGAACTCTGAGATCACAAAAATATACTGCCCCATGGTCTTCTAAAAGATGTAAACTTTTGCTTTTCAAGAGCTTTTTTAATTATTATTTTTATTTTTTAATTATTTTTTTATTTATATATGACAGTGGAATGTATTATAATTCTTATTACACATATAGAGCACAATTTTTCATATCTTTATCATCATGGAGACCAGGAACAAGAATGAAAAAAACCTTCCATCTCAAGTTCAGGGGTTCATGGTGGAGGTGACGTTGTATACAACGTATATTCATTCACAGTAATTTGTGTCTTCATACGTGTACTTTGGATAATGATCACATTCCATCACATTCCACCATCATTTCTAACCCCATGACCTCTCTCTTCCCCTCCCACCCCTCTGCACTATCTAAAGTTTATCTATTCCTCTCATACTTCCCCTCCCTACCCCAATGAGTTTTTAATCTACCTGAAGTTGGTATTTGTGTGTGTTTTTAATGTAGGGTGTGAGGTAAGGATCTAATTTCATTTTTGTCCCATATAGATAACAAATTGCCTTAGCTATGTTTGATCAGTCTGCCCAGCAATGCTCATTTGGTCCTGGGCTTGTTCTTTTCTGCTGGTCTCTTCGTCTTTTTCTTGTGCCAATACCACACTATCTTACTTCTTATGGCTTTATTAAAAGTTTGGACATTGGATAGGAAAAGTCCCTCCCCCCTTGTTCTTCGTCTGACTATTCTAACCCTTTGTTCTTCCATATATGTTTTAGAATCATCTTGCTTACTTATCCCCACCCCAATCACCATTGTATACATGTCTAATAAGACCTTGCTTGCAATTGCATTTACTCTATAAATCAACTTGGGAAAATACTGAAATCTTCAGTTGATACAATCTTCCTGTCATGTGCATATAGCCTTATGTAGGTCTTTGTATCTCTTTGTACATGTTTATAACTTTATCTATGAAGAACATGCAAATCTTTGGAAGATTTACTTCTGAACATATTATATTATTTTTTCCTACCGTAAATGACATTTTTAAATTACAGTATCTAACTGGTTGCTGCTGGTGTAAAAAAAGGGAATTGGATTACGTATTACTTTTTAAATATATTGTATGGATTATAATAATTAATTTTATATGGAAGACAAAATCATCTGCAAGTAATGATAATTTTCTTCCAATCCCATCATTCCATTTCTTTCTGGTTCTGTGGTGATAGCTGAGATATCATTGAACAGGAAGAGTAAGAGTAGACATCCCCAAGTTTTTCTGGTCACAAAGAGAGTGCTTCCGGATTTTTAAAGTAGGACATTGGTTGCAAGCTGTATGTGAGTGGTCTTTATCAGATTCAAGAACAGTTCTATTTCTAGTTTGCCAAGAACTTCTGTTTTCATTATGAATTTTTGAATTTCAGTTAATGGTTTTAAAGAAATTTATTGTTTTTAAAAGCAATGAGATGATCATAAGGTTTTTTTTTGTTAATATATAGCATCTAACTTAGTAAAGATGTGTTAGTTTTCTTATTTGTTAATTTTTTTGTTCAGACTCTATGTATCTATGTTTAAGGGTGAGATTGTCTTGTGATTTTTCCTTCTTTCCTATCTGGCTTTGGTGTCCTCATTCTACTCAATGAGTTGGAGTAAGGACTAAATTCCTCTTATTTTATTCCTTGGATTATACTGGCATTATCAATTCTTTTTGAGTGATATACAGAACTCAGTATAAAGTCTTCTAAACTGATATTTTCTTTTAAAATCTATTTTAAACAATTGATTCCATTTACTTAATTGTTATGATATTATTCAGATTCTTTATTTCTGTTTAAGTAATTTTTGGCAAGTTGTATTTTTCTAAAAATTTATCTTTTTAGTTTCATCTAAAATTTAAAAAATTTATTTGTGATATTTTCTTAACAATATGTTTAATCTCTACAGAAGACATAGATTATGCCCCATTTTCATTACTAAAATTGGTGCTTCTGGGTTGTTGTTTTTTTCAATTAATCTTGCCAGGTTTGATTTCTTCAAAGAATTTTGTCAATTCCAGTATCTATTTTCTGTTTCATTATTTTCTGCCCTAAATGTTATTATTTCCTTCTACTTTAGTTTTTATGTTCTTTTCCTGACTAGTTAAGTCAGATGGCCATCTCATTCATTTTGACCCTTACTTACCTTCTGTTTAAGCAATGAGAACCCTAACTAATATCCTCCAGTTCTCCTTAGCTGCATCTCACAAGCTCTGAGAGCCACCTGCATGGTGCCCGTGGTCTGCATCCACCTCATTTGACTTGTCCACGCCCCTAGAGATGGACATTTAGGATTCTCTAAATGCCCCGTTGCTGCAGTGATATCACACGGAGATTTTCGTACCTAGCCCCTGGCCAGCCTGTGGAAAACTGCTTGAGCTTGGGGAAACATGGCGTTTTCTTTAAATACCGTTGTTTTTCTCTGGGCTGGCTGTACCTGTTCGTGTTCTCTCTGGCAGTTCCTCTGTTCTCACATCCTAGCACAGAGCATCTAAGTGAGGCCAAGTGAGCCTTCAGGAGGCACCGGAATGCCTCCCCACTTTTCACCACACAAGTAGAGCTGGCATCTGAGAGGCTGCCAACCCAGGCCAAGGGCTGTGGTGACAGAGAGGGGGATCAGCTTGAGCGGAGCCCGCAGTGCAAGGTAAAAATTTGAGTTGAGTCCTGGGAATCTGTTTGTGCTGGTCCCTGTGGGGAGCCGGGGGCCTCACTTGTGGGAGGAGGGGGCTCTGTCAGGGACTGAGAGACAGCTTGGGCCCCAGGCTCTTTTCATTCATCTGGTGCCACCCAAGGTTTTGTGAAGGGCTCTGTCTCCCCCTTCCCACAGTCCCCCTTATACCTCAGTGACCCTAAACTATGGCCCCTTTCACCCCTACCCCCATCCTGCTCAGGCTCCCCCAGCCACCCAGTGTTGCTGATTACTCAACACAGACACCACCATAGGACCACTCAAGGCCCAGCATGAACAGAGGGCCCCATGATGACAGGGCTGCCCCAGGGGAAGGTTCCTGGAAGATGTTTTAAAGCCAGAGCCCGCATCCCAAGCCCAGTCTCTTGTGATCTTAATTTGTGGCTTTGTCTGATGGGACTTGCTTCCCTCTGCATCTTCCCCTGGCTGTTTATTTGGGTAAAGGATGTTCTCCTCCCTTTCATGTCTGGGCCGTTTCCTCCTGTGAGCCTTCACTGTGAGGTCTTCTGTGCGCCTGGGCTCTGCAGGGAGGGGTGGGGGTTCTCCTGAGCCACTGAGTTGGAGGGTCAGACAGACCCTGTCTTGGGGCTGCCCACTGTGGGGGGCATCTCTGCCTGGTGGGCAATCCCTGCAGATTCAACAGAAACTCTGGGCAGATTTCCTTGGACTTTGGCTAATAAGATTTTTCCTTTAAAAGGAACTTTCCATTGTTTGTTTTAAAAGTGAAATGAGCATTTTTTCCAACCGCAGAGGCGATGCTGAAAGAGCCTGTAATTTCTAGGATCCAAGTCTGAACTTAAAAACAAGAAGAAGAAAAGGGGTAAAAGCCTTCCAATTAAAATGGGCCTCTTTCTTCCTCCCCTCAGGCTTTCTCTCGTCTTCAGTCTTTGTTTAAGGGGAGTCAGCAGGACCCTAATTTTTTCCTTCCACCTCAAACTATTATGAGTGAATTCTTCCATCCTCTTTCCACCAATAAAGAGATAGCTGCAGCTAATTAGACACCAGGAGCTGGGGAGACTCTGAAGTGGAAGGTGCAGTTCAGGGCCCTTCAGTTCAACACACGCCTACTACGCGCCATTCCCCAACTACTGAACACTCATGCACAGTGTGGGCCCTGCTCCCAGAAACCCTCAGCCTGGAGTGGAGATTGCTGGGAAAGCAAATCTTCACAGCATGAGTGATATTGGGAAAGAACAGGGAGCGCAAAGACAGCCCAATGGCTGTGTCTGTTTTGTGCCTCCTCTATTTTCATCCCAGAACAAACCCGTGGGCACACACCAGGCAGGGTGCCAGGGTGGGGAGACACGGTCCCTGCCCTCAGGGGACCACAGTTAAGGAGCAGGAGAGATGAGTCTAGACAGGGGAGGGAGAAGGGCTTCAGGGAGACTAGAAGAACTCTTCTCTGAAATAAAACCCCAGGGGAAGAAGGCACCGGTTTGGACAGGCCTATGGTACATACTGCGAGGCAGGGAGAGAAGCCTGGGCCCTCCCCATCCTGAGGGGCCACAGGTAAGTTGCTGTTCAGAAGAGCTTGGAGCTGACCGGGTCCAAGCACTCAGGTTCATTACCAGCCCTGAGTCTACCTTCCAGAGTGTGCAACACTTGGCTGGAAAGTTTATGAGAACTGGCTTATTCTCTGGTGTCTTGGCACTTTCCCTTCATGTCCTGATTGGAACCAGGGAGGCTGTAAGTGCAAACGTTTTTGTACCTTAGAGTAAATTATATCTGCGTTCCTGGAGAAGGCCGTGGTGAAAGTGTCTCTTGTTTCCAGTGGCCCCACTCTCCCCTCAGGAGACCCGAATTCCAAGCCGGCGCTACTATAAAGTTGATGAATGCGTGCCAGGCCCTAATCCAATATGCAATTGCCCTTCTTTCTCCTCTCCTTTCTGCAGGGAAAGGAAGCTGGATTTTTTAATAAGGTAATAGCACCTCTTTTATATTTTCCTTTCATAAATTATAAGGAATTGAAAGCAGAGTAAGGCAGCAGCTTGGCATAATGGAAAGATTACTGAACTGGGTGGGAGTGTAAATTGGTACGACCACTTTTGGAGAGCAAATTGGCAATATCTAGTAAAACTGAAGCCCAGCAACTCCCCTTCCGGGCTAAATTCCCTAGAGAAACTCTGGGCCACGTGTCTAGAAGACATTGCGGCATTGTCAGAGATGGCCACATGCTGGGAAAAATGAGTCTGTGGATAGAAAAATGGGAGATTGTGTCCCCCCAATACTTACAGCAACATTTTTTGTAACAGTGGGGAGAAAATAGAAAAAAGCCTAAGTGTCCTCAGTCAGAGATAAATTGTGGTATCTGAGTAGTTAGAATGAATGAATCAACCCCGCGTTGATCTTGAGGACATCATAGCCACTTGCAGAAGGACTTTTAAAATGCCATGCTGTTTATATAAATTTTAAAAACATAACAAGGACTCTACACACTGTTGGAAGAAGCATTCATGTGTTATAACAATTTAAAAACATAGGAATGATAAATATGGAATTCAGGTTAGTGATAACCTCTGGGGAAGCAGTAAGGATTTGAAAGTGACAGAATATGTGGGGACATTCAATTGTGTCATGTATTTTATGTAACAAAAATAACCAAGTTGTAAAACAAAGACTGTAGCCAATTTTGGCAAAATGTGAAAATCCTCTCAAGCTGGGAGGTGGGCACATTACCTTGCTCTATGCAGGGGGCTGGACTATGCTCAAGCTCTGCCACTCATTCACCATATGACTTCAGACAAGTGACACTCCTCTTTGGGTCTTCGTTTCCTCATCTGTGGAATCAGAGGTTTGGAGTAGATCATCCAATGCCCCTTACATGGTTCAAAGACCCAAAAGGAAGCTTGGGGGTGATTGTGCCATGAGTTCCCTGAGCATGTGTTCAATGAGGCTGAGGAAGGTCTGCACAAAGTGCATCCCTTGGTAAGGAGCCTGGCTGGCATCGTCCTGTACCTGCTGGTGTCCTTAAACCAGGGAGCTGCCCAGAGCATGGAGGTACAGCTCACTCCATTCAGGCAGGTCACTGCTCAGCTTTCCCAGGAGCTCAAGGGAAGGGCAGAGTGGTACCTGGTCATGAAGGAGCACCTGTGTGAGTGTCTGGCAGCCCAAATCCTGTAGACTGGCTGTGTGACTTTGGCAAATCACTTCTCTGATGGGCTCACCATGAGAAACTAAGAAAGGGACTCCTCATTCCCCAATCCCCAAATCCAGTTGTGCTTCCATAAGCAGTGATTCCTATCAAGTCTGGGCTCTACCCACTCTTCTCCCCTACACCCTGTTTGCTTTTGGAGCTGTCCCAGCTTCATATAAGTTTGTGGATTCATTCATTTGATAAATACCGAATGCCTGCTACAGTGTGGTTGTACAAGTAGATATTTGCTCCCATAGAATTTATATTCTGATCAGGAGAGACATAAAATAATCAACTAAGTTAACAAGATAACATTGGTATAAAATAAAATAGTGTGATGTGGCAGAGATTGAGCAGGTCAGCAGAGGGCAGCTACTGGGGGCCAGGGAGTCCCCACCAACGAGGTGAGTGTTTTTGAGCTGAGAATGAATGACAGGAGGCCATCAGCCATGTTCTCTCTGTAGGGAGGTGAGCAGCAAAAAGTTAGAGGATGACTTCAGGAGCTCAGGTCAGAGGAATGTGGTCTGGGATTAGGGTGGTTGCTGTGACGATGGAGGAAGGAGGGTGCACAAGGGCTGCTTTTCCACTTGATGTATGGGATGTGGGGGACAAGAGGATGGATGATGAGGATGACTCCCTGCATTTTGGGTTCCAGCACTTGGGTGACTGTTGGGGTCATTTACTACACTGGGAAGAACAAGTTTATGGGAGAAGATAAAAGTTATCTTTAGACCATGCCATGTCTGTTTGTTTGTCTTGTCTTGGTATTGGGATTGAATCTAGGAACACTGAGCACATCCCAGCATTTTAATGTTTTATTTAGAGACAGGGTCTCGCTGTGTTGCTGAGTGCCTCCATAAGTTGCTGAGGCTAGTTTTTAACTCGTGATCCTCTGCCTCAGCTTCCTGAGCTTCTGAGATTATTGGCATGACCACCACACTCAGCTTGCCATGTCATATTTGAATTAACACAGAAATGAAGATGTCATTCAAGCAGTTGGGTATATTAGTGAGATACTTATTAGAGAAGTCAGGATATAAATGTGGGAATCATGAGCACAGGGATGGTATTCAAAGTCTTAAGATTTTGATCTAGGGAGAGACTGGGTAGAAAAGACTTAGGAGCAAGCTTTGGCATCTAACATTAAATGTTTGATCAGAAGAGGAAAAGCCAGCGAAAGAGACTGAGAAGGACTAGCAACAGGTAGGAGGAGACCAGGTAGAAAAATGTATGATATGTCACGGTCATTGTACTGTCATGTGTAACTAATTAAAACAAATAAAAAAATAAAATAAAGGAAAGGTGTCCCTTGGTTTGAGGGAGTTGAGTAGGAAGGAGGCAGTGACCAATGGCCAGGTGCTGCTGAGAGGCTACTGAGAAGAGAAGGCTCACCACTGGGTTTGGCAGTGTGGACTCACTGATGATCTCAAGAGATGACAAAGACTTGGAGGGTGGGTTCTGGAATAGAAGGAACCAGAGCATGGCTCCCATGATCCTTAGCAAGGAGGCCACAGGCCACAGGCCACCACCACCACCCCTGCTACGTGACTCTGTCTCTCCATCCTCAGTCACAGATGAGGGGCACAGAGTTTCATCATTGTCCTTGCTCAGGCAAAGATCAGAGACCATCTTCCCTGCCACCTCTCTCTCTCTCCTTCATGATTCTTCCCTGAGGGGAGCAACTTTCCTCCCCTGGGCCCTTCTGCATGATGTGCTGCCTCATCTTGGGCCCAGGGCAATGAAGTCAGTTCTATGGATTGAAACCTCTGCAACTATGAACCCCAAATAAACTTCTCCTCTTCTGAGTTCTCGCCAGGTACTTTTGGCCCCAGGGATGGCAAAGCTGAGTTACAGTGCCTCAGAGATGCCCGAGAGGTGTTCAGTAAATGAGTCTGTGCCCTTTCTGAAGGAGGTCCTTTACTTCAGTCCAGTCTGAACAGAAAGCACTCAGCACCATGCAGGGGAGGCTGGGAGCCTCGCTCTAACCCATGTGATGTGTCACTCTCTGAGGTCTCTGGTCTGAGACCTCTGATCCCACGCTGTGTCACAAAACCTCCTCTCATCCTCTCCTGTAAACCTGCCTCCTCTCCCCAGTAGTTTAGAAAATAAATAAATAAAACTTTTTTGGAAAAAATTTTAAATATAGTTGTGTATGAACAGAATGCCTTTATTTTATATTTGCTAACTTTTAATGTGGTGCTGAGGATCAAACCCAGTGCCTTCCACATGCTAGGCAAGCGCTCTATCTCTGAGCCACAACCCCAACCCCTAAATAAAACTTCTTTGGTGTATATTTTCAAATACAAAGTAGACAGAATGTAAAATGAATCTCAAAGTGCTCATCTCCCATTTCCATAATTACTGGTGTTTTTCTGATCTTTCATGTATTCTCCACCATTTTTTTTTCTGAAATATCTTAAAACAATCCCATATGTATTAGTTTTCTGTTCCTACTGTTAACAAATTACTCAAAACTTAGTGGTTTAAAACAATGAAAATTTATGATTTTACAGGTTTTTGAAGGATGGGGTCCCTCTGGGTACTCTGGGGGAGAACCCATTTCCTTGCCTTTTCTGGCTTCTTTGGGCTATGGCCTCCTTTCTCTAGCAATTATGTAATTAGATTTGGCCCCCTTGGATAATCTAGAATGCTCTTTCCTTCCATAATGACCCTTGGATTCATTAGGTTTGCAGAGCTCCTTTTGCCGTGAAGAGTAACAACAGGTCCTGGGGATTAAAATGTAGACATCTTTAGGATCACTCTTCTGCCTTCCAGAAGAATTTAACTTTCCCTTAAATAAGTCAGTGTGCATCTGCAATTGTTAAGTTACATATCCATGCCATTATCAGACCTGAAGGTTTAAGAATAATTCCTTAATATTTCATATTCAGGGTTTCCTGACTTGTTACAGTCTTCCTGTAGTTGGTTTATTATCAGGTTCTAAGCAGAAAACACGGGTTGTATTTGGCAGTCCCAGCTGCCAAGTCTTCTTTATTCCTTAGGCTCTTTGACCTGAAGGAGGTCCACGTGTTTTATTTGGCTGTTCACTTCCTCATAGTATTGTTTGGTGTGTCCCTCTGTCACCTGGATTTCCTACACTCTGGTAGTTCGGACTAAGGTTTAATTAGAATCAGATTCAAATTTGGCAGTATTTCAGAGGACATATGTCACACGATGACATCATATTTGACCTTGCCAGTGTAAATCCCCCTCAACTTTTTATCTGGTCATTTGGACAGCCTTCAGTCCTTGCCACTTGATACATTATTTCATTAGGAGCTGCAAAATGATGATTTTTTGGCGGGGGGCATGTACTGGAGATTAAATCCAGGGGCATTTAACTACTGAGCCACATTCCAAGAACTTTTGTATATTTTATTTAGAGATAAGGCCTTGATAAGTTGCTGAAGCTGGCTTTGAATTCATGATCTTCCTGCCTCAGCCTCCCAAGCCACAAAATGGTGGCTTTGAATTCATGATCTTCCTGCCTCAGCCTCCCAAGCCACAAAATGGTGATTTTTATACTGCTATAATTCCTCCTTCCATTTTTTAAAATCTGAGATTTTTCTATAAATGAAAATTTCCCCTAAGAACAATTTGGTTATTTAGCATAGGATAAATGCTAATTCATCATTTTTTGAAAGCAAGTCTCAGAATATGAGTTGATAGCTCAGTTATCCGCAAAAAAATAACATGAATTTTCACTTTTGAATGGTTTTAAATTCATAGATTCATGTATATATATGATATGTTTCAATCTTTTTGATGTTCCAGTTTTTCTGTTGGAGGCCAATGGGAGCCCCTCAGGTAGACCTCTATATTCTGTTTTAATGAGTAGATGCATTAAAGCTGGTCTTTGATAGTTAGACCCCTCTCCTTCCCAACACTTGGCACAACTGTAACTCCATAACCCTGACAGTTCAGTCAGTATCTTCTGCATCGTAAACTCCTTGAGGGTAAGGATGGCGGCCATCTTTGTTCACCACTGTACCCCCAGCACCTAGCACAGTTCTTAGCATGTAGTATATCCTCTGTCAACAATAATTAGATGAGCTAGGTGTGGTGGTTTATGCTTGTAATCCCAGGGGCTCAGGAGACTGAGGCAGGAGGATTGCAAGTTCAAAGCCAGCCTCAGCAACATTGAGGTGCTAAGCAACTCAGTGAGAGTGCCCCTGAGTTCAATCCTAGGTACCTGCCCCCACCGCAATGACCAGGGTGATATTTAAGCACTTCTGTTAAGAAGTGCTAGTACATATCATCCTAATAACAGCTCTCTGATGCAAGTCCTGGTACAATATAGCCCAAGTTCATCTTGTATCTTTCTTGCTTTAGACCTTGAATCAACCATTTCTCCAAGAATATTTGATTCCTTTGGATAGGAAATGACATTTAGAGCTCATCACCCAGGAGCTTATGCTACTGGGCTGTCAGTTTGTAAAGCCTCTTTAGTGAACAGAACTAGGAAACACATTATATTTTAAGGGAAAAAATATTATGAATTCATATTGATTTTCCAGTAT
This sequence comes from Marmota monax, assembly GCF_021218885.2. Lineage (NCBI taxonomy): Eukaryota > Metazoa > Chordata > Mammalia > Rodentia > Sciuridae > Marmota > Marmota monax. The sequence continues at coordinate 1,730,557 of NW_026694837.1, read as the reverse complement.
GAATTTAAGATTACAATAAGAATTTTCAATGCATTTTAAGATTTCTTTGTGGCTGTTTTTGTCCTGATAATCTTTTCAGGGATCTTCTTATAATCAAAATACCATCTTTTAGAGTGATCTGGAGCATTTCTTTTGTCTATGGCTATATCACTGACTTGATATAAAGTTAAATTGATTTCTGCTTGTTAATATAATCTTTAAATATTCATTTATGTGTTAAATCATATATCAGGACAGTTATTACTATTGGACTGCATCTTGTTCATTACGTGTTATTATCCCCAATCCCCCTCTAGCAGGGAAGAGGCTTCTAATCCCCATCCCTGCTAATCTCTGTCACTGGAGAAATTGATGGCATCTAATACACCTCCCTAAGGTGCCTTCATTATGGAAGGTGCTTTCACACACAACACCCAGCAGGGGGAAGCTGGCATTGTTATCCCAATTAACAGGTGAGGAGACCGAGGCTCACACAGGGTCTTCACTCACACAAGGTTTCACAGGGAGTAACACATGGACGCTTAACTGGTTGGGCTGGTGGATAAGATCCTAGACTTCCAGTGACTCTAGACTTGAATTAATGCAACCATAACAGAGGCCCAAACTCCCTGTGCCCCTGGAAAAGGAAGCTGTAGTGAGAACTTTTCAGCAAATGTGGGCATCAGTGCAGGCTGGGGTCCCTCAGCCATCCACTCCAATGCCCTTAAGAGAGAATTGAAAACCCTCCCTGCCTTTGATTTGCAACAAGAAAGAACTTTTCCCAGAAGAGGTTCCTGCAGGAGAAGGTGCACTGGTGGGGAGTCAGGGGCTTAGAGGTCTGGCTTCATTTCTGTTCCCAGGAAAGATGTACAGTCTGTGAACCTCAGTTTCTTCATTTGTAAAATGGGCTGTCAGTCTCCATCTTGACTACTGTTAGGATCGTGAAGGGATGAACTGAAGCAGTAGGTGAGGAAGCGATTCGTGCTGTAAAAGACTCTCTAGACAGAAGTGTCCATGGTCCCTCCCTCCACACTTCTCAGGTGGCATTTCATTAGATGTCTACTCCCTTCAGCCAAAGGCTTTCATAGAAGTTGGCTAGTTACCCAAGAGGGAGGCAAAATACTTTACTGGAGGAAATCAGCAAATAAAGAACAAAAAACAACCAAACACCAGGATGTGCATGGAATATCTGGCTTTTAGGGATTAATTACTGTGGAAGGAAAAAAAGAAATCTTCAGAATAAACTGGAGTTCGAGATGTGTTGATAAAAACCAAATGTGGTGCTCTGTGCCAGTTGCATTAACTGGCATTGTCCCATGTCCTGCTAGGTAGGAATTATCACTTGGATTTCATGGATGAGGAGTCAGGCTTATAGAAGTCAAGTGGTAGGCTCAACAGTTGATAGCTAGAACTAGAACCAGAACCAGGGCTTGAAGCCCAGGAGGTTCTCAGTCCTTCCTATCACCTCCAGGTCTCAGCAAACTGTGAATTCAGGGTGAGAGGGTTACACATTTAATAGTGACTGCACAGAGCAGAGCTTCCCTCTACTTGGTTGAGAAAACACTCAGACCCTGCCTCCTCCCTGCACTGTCACTGTGTGCCATAGAGCTTGGAACATGGAGGGTGAACAGAAGAGGAGTCCTGGATGATGTGAGAACTATGGGGTGCCTGCCATGCTTCCAACACTTCTGACAGCTTCCTGAGCCAGTGCTGGGGCCTGAGGTTTTATGGCCTCAGACCCAGAAAGCAGTTTCTGTTTCAGGAAAAGAGAAGTCCCAAGCAACCGAAGAAAGCCACAAGGGTCCATTCCAGGAGCTGCAGTAACCAGGGCCGCCATTTTACCCTCTCCATTCAGAACCCGCAAAAATGCTAGTGTTCCTCCTGGGTGCCATGTCTGGTTCCATGAGAGCTGGACTCACTGTCACAGGGAGGCCTAGTCCAGGTTTGGTTTCAGTACCAATTTATGTCATGCCCCCTGGCAAATCTACTTCACAAATCTATGTCACCAGAGCTTTCTCCACAGTGACTGGCAGAGATGCCAAGATCTCCACTGAGCACTGTCTGAGTCCCTCAGGGAAGGGTGGAGAACTTTGGCCATGTTCTGGTATGCATTTGCCATCAGGAAGTAGGGAAATGTGCTGTAGTTTTTAGGGTAGAGTTGCTTCTCTAAAGGTTTTGAGTCCCATCTCTGTCTGGGAGAACTGTGTGGGGATCTCCAGTCCCCTTGGCAGTTCATCTGTGTGGTCTTCAACTCCTCCACACCTCAGATTTTCATCTATAAAATAGGAATAATGACATCACCCTCAAGATTGTTGTGAGATTTAGGTGAGATTTAAATATGTATATTTTAGACATATGTGATATTTTAAGTAACTTTGGACATTTTTTCCCTTTTTCTTTCCATGACAGAAAGTTCTGTTGCATTCTCTGTTTTCCTTTTCCATTCCATCAGCAGAACACAGACGACAGGAGGCAGTTGGAACCTGGAACTTCAAATTCAGAATTCAGAATTTCTTAACGTGAAACCACAATAGGGAGAAGTATTTTCCTCTGGTTTGAGAAAAAGTGAAAAAGAATAATGGTTGCAAGTTGCTGGAGTTTAATTATTACATATAATTCTATATTTATTATATATAAATAACTTTGTTGCTTTTATTTTGCCCTAGAGAGGAATAAATGACTTAATTCTCTTTCCATTCTTTTCCTGGTTGGAATTTTTGCTGGTTGACTCCCCTGCCTATTTCTCTTTTAGCAAATGTATCTCAGGTGATGAAACCTTGGAGCGGAATGAACCACCTGAGGAAATTCAGGGCTTCTGCAGAAAGCGCCTCGCGGTTGCTAGGGAGGGCTGGAGAAAGCCTGTTTGTTTAACGTCCTTACTCCTGCCTGCTTGGTCCGTGGCATGCTATTTCCACTGGGTGGGAGCCAACGCCGAGTTCCTCCCCGTTGTCCAACCTTGAACATTTCTCCGCGATTATGTTTCATGCAGGGATTAGCAAAATGCAGAGGGGAAAAAACCTGAGAAGGTGTTTGGCAGGGGCTCAGTGCTGCGTTAGCACAGCCTGCTGCATCGGGGCTGATTGGAGAGCAGCAATAAGCTCAGGGGCTCTTCATCTCAGGTTGCTGTAAATGGTCTCTTTATCAAGCAGTTCTCATTGTCCCCCTACCTCCCCAGAGTGAGAAGCTGGGGCCTCTGTCCAGACCTGCCAGGTGTCATCACTTGGCAGATCTTGAGCCAAGTCTTGACCCAATCTCAAAGATTCACTTTTCCTTTCTCATAAGGGGTCACACTAAGCTGTTAGGAGCAGAAAACAGCAGTTTCCAGAATCCCCAAAGATAGTTTTGCTACCTAGGACCTGCTTTGGATAAAAGAAGGTCAAAGGGGAATTTTGGAGTAGGCCCTCACGTGGCCACGAGCTTTCTTCAAGACTCCAGAGTGGAATTGGGCAGCCAAGCAGTGTCACCAAGGTCAAGGGAAACAGTGTGACCCATCACCCCTTCTCTTCATACCACACCTGGCCTCTTAGGCCACTGCTGGCCTTGAACACATGGCCTTCAGTAGAGGGACTTCCGGAGAACACACACTGCCAGGAAGAAATTAAAAGAGGCCACAGGCAGCCATCTGCCTCCTCTCCAACTTCCAGAACTCGAGCCTTTTACTATCCTCCTGTGAGGCCCAGGGGAAGCAACACTTTAGCAGGCACTGAGCTGCCACCCAGTTGCTCCCAGGTCAAGTTTCTCATTAAAACTCCCAGGCTGCTGGTTGTGTTTAAGTGGTTTGTAGCACGGTCCCGTCAAAACTGGTTGAGGGCTGGAGTTCTGGAAAGAAACCCAACAACCTTGAGATGTCAGGAAGACACCAGAAATGAGGAGGCACACTCCAAGTACGAGTGGCAGGCTTGAGGTTGGGATTCACAGCTAGACTGCAGTGTGACTGTGGAAACAGATTAAAGTTCCAAGATAGGTATTATGGTTTGGATCCTTAATGCTCCCCAAATGTCGTGTTAGTCAATGCAGGAGTGTTAAGAGGTGATTATGAGAGCTGTAGCCTCATCAGTGGATTAATCCATTTGATGGACTAATAATTTGAATGCCGTACTAGGTGTAACTGAGGGAAGGTGAGTATGGCTGGAGGAAGCAGGTCACTAGGGGTGTGCCCTTAGGGATTATGTCTTGTCCCTGGCTCCTTACACATTCTCTTTCTCCCTGCTATGAGCTGAGAAGTTCTCCACCACACCCTCATGCCTCACCTCAGGCTCAGAGCAATGGAGTCATCTAATCATGGATTGAAACATTGAAACTGTGAGCCCCAAATAAACTTTTCCTCCTCTAAGTTGTTCTTGTCAGGTATTTTGGTCAAAGCAATGAGAAGCTGACGAACACAGCAGGGCTGGGATTATTTAGCTCTAAGGGTCCCAACACTGTGCTGAGGAGGTAAGACCAAGAAAATGAGGTCAGGCTCTGACTGGATCATTTGGGGAACTCCCAACTCTGCTCCCTTCACAGGCTACAAATGTTCCCTCCTGTAAAGGAAACTATTTCCCAAAGAGGATCATCTGAGGGTAGAATATAGGTAACGGCTCTGAACTTGATATCAGAATACCTGGGTTATAGTCCTGATACTGCCACATACAAGCTCTTGGCAAGCAACTTAATCTCTTAGATCCTCTGTTTTCCTCATCCAGAAAGCCTGTGGATTAGGCATATTATGTAAAATAATATAAGAGAAAGAACTATTAGTAGACCATCGGTAGATCCATCACAACAATATCCATGCTTCACAAAAGTTCCTACCTCTTGAACCTGGACAGTCCTGGTGGTTGGTTTTGGCCAAGAGAATATGGAAGAAGTGATGCTGCACCAGTTCTGAGCCTAGTGCTCAACAGACTTAGTGTGCTTCCTCTCTCATGAAATCTTGCCACTTCTATAAGCATAAGCCCAGGTTGAGGGTGAGACCATATGGATAAGAGCCCTGTTTTCTTAGCTATAGCCATCCTAACCAGATACAGCCACTGACTCCAAGCAGCTAATAATGTACAGCCAAGATTAAAAGATCTTGGGTTCATCAATAATAGTAAATGCTTTTTGGTTTAAGCTATTGAGTTTGGGGATGTCTGTTAGGCAGCAGTAACTGATACAAAGCTTGTGGAAGATTTGGCCAAAATTAATCAGCTAGAACTAATTTTTAAGGGCAAAGTCAATATCTTGGACAACAGCAGCAGCACACATAATTGGTCACCAAGAGGAGCAATGTGGCTGCCAGCCCTGGGGGCTCTTCCCTGGGCCACATTCTTGGACAGGAGGATGTGACAGCACATCAAATAGTGTCTTGGTCATGTCTTGGGTGGTCTTGGGTTTCAGAATAATGTAATATTAGTATGTGAGAGGCAGTCTCTGAAAGGAAGTCAATGAGGTTTATAAAAACCCAAGTTATTCTAATAGTAAGTGAATTATTTCAGTGGAATCCTAAAATAACATGCAGTGTGATAAATGTGATGTGAAATTAGAATCCTCATCCTTAGAGATTTTCCAAATTTGCCTGTCCTGCAAAGACAAACTTCCAAGGGTGGGTTCAGATGCCATACCATCTCCAGTGTAACCTCAGTGGGGACCGGTAGACAGAAGGAGGTCATTGAGTAATGTGTGGTGCTGGAGTTACGACAGCTGAACAGAATATAGAGTCTTCTCTAAGGAAGATGAGCAATGGCCCTAATCACTGTCCAATAATAATAAATCACTGTCCAAGGAGTGCACTAAACAGGGCTCTAGGTGGGAGTCTGCTCTGCTGAGTGGGCCTGGTGGGTGTCTTTACAGGGTCTTCAGAAGATTGATGCTAGCAGACCTCCCCCACCTAGCTGAAGCTAGATCTCAGCCAGACAGAGGGTGAAGGGGCAGGAAATAAGAGTGTCTTGGAAAGAGTGCACAGGAGTGACAGGATGGGTCCTTGCACCACTTCAGTAGACTTAAAAGGGCCCTCGAGAACCCAGGACAGAAACGCAGCATCTCTGGGCACTAGTGAGAATGGGCATCATGACAAGTGCGTTGGTATGGGAACAGCAGTGGGCTGAAATGGGAGGTTGGTGGCTTTGAGTTCCTTTGGAAGCTTGTGGCAATCATGGATGCCAGACAAAGAGAATTTGAGCTACCAGGTCATTCTGTGCAGATGGTGGACATCACTGGGTCATTTGTGGTCTTTCACAAAGAACTGGTCAAAGAAAGCAGCACACAAGTAGGTCCATGCCCAGGAATCAGACCCCCTCCCCCAAAGATCCAGGGTATCAGGATAGAGAAGAATGGGTGTGGAAGGAGAGGCAGGCTCCTGGAGCTGGGGAACACCTCCTCCGGGGGTAATGAGGCCTGGCCTTGAGTTCCTGTGCCCATCTCACAAAGTGAGGAGTGGGGCTTAGAGGGCCCAACATGTCCCCCTGCTCAAGACTTCAGTGACTCTGTGACTTTACAGAGGACTACAGAGCGGTGAGGCCGCCCTCACATCCCATTTCCATCAATGCCCCTAATTTGGATGGAACACGGGACACTGCAGTTACTGGTGCTGTGGGCTGGCTGGCTAGGGATCATTCCTCCTGAAGCTGGGGCCCATCCTTTGAAAGGTTCCAGGCTTGCTGTCTAGGATGAAAGAACCCATTCTCTATCAGTTTTTCCAGAGAAGTGATGACCTCATTCCCTGCTACAGATCCGCCCCTCTAGCACGCAGCGTCCCATGTCCTCCAGGGCCAATGCAAGCTCCTGTGAGCACACAGGAAACTCTGCACAAAGGGGCAAATGTCCTCCTAGGACAAAGGATTACAGAAAAGGTAGCAACACTCGCGTTGAGTGGACGGTGGCTGACAGCTCCTGTGCTGGCACAGGAGGCTTGGCGACTGGAGCCCAGGCTGGAAGTCAGCCCCACCATGGCCCTAGCCTGTGCCCTTTGTGCTGGGCACTATCATCACAGCCCTGCCCAGTCCCACCTGCTGCAACCAAACAGCCTCTCGCCTTGTTCCTGCAGGGTATGTGCCCACTTAGGCAAGTGGGAGTCTAATTAGGTGGCACGGAGGTCTGAAGAGAGCTGGGGGACATTATCAGGGCATGAGGAAAGGACACTTGCTGCCATTAAAGGTGACTGTCCTCTACCACCCTCCCTATCCTTGAGCACAAAATGCAGTTTGGACATCTTACTCAAACATCAAAATCAAAGGCCTCCTTCTTTAGACTTAAATGCATCCTCCTGTCTTGCCAGACATCTTTGAACTTCTGTCTCTTGCTAACTAAATACTTCGAGGACTCGGGTGGACTGGAAGAAACTGTCATTCTTCAACAGCTGAAAGAAGGTGGTTCTTTTGTGTAAGATAGCTGTGGGTAATAGACATAAAAAGGCCACATGCAGATCACATCAGGCGACAAACACATAAACACTGTGCCCTCCCATGATGTAGGCTCGAAGAGATGACAAGCCAAGGATAGTGGTGTGTCCTGGTAGGAATGTGCGCTGATTCTGCGCTGCAGGGTGGATGCAGCCCCGTGGAGTTGCGCTCATCCCTTTTGCTGTGAGTCTCTGGCTCACTGGCAAATGAGCAGCTGCACTGTGTCTTGCGGCTCGACACCATGACATCACCACTTAATAAGTCAGGGAATCACAACCACATTTCCAAGAATCATTCAGTTTTCTCATTAAGATTCTATAGGATTTTCCCCTCACATTGACAGTCTTGCCAAAAACAGTGTTAAAAATAGACCTGGGTGATACTTTTCACATTTGTAGGCAATCATGAATGTCTAACAGTGTGTGTCCAGTACAGGACTTCAGAATTCGGCCCTGGATTTTACAGTTATAAAGAGAACACATATTTGCCAAAAGGAGTTTTAGAAAATGCTACAAAAACCCCTGTCTTGGGCTTGGTTTATCCAGGGGAAGCAAAACCTGGAACCACTTCATTTTCTTGTAGGGAAGTGTTTGTTTATTGCATAGAACATTCTGGGCTAATTCAAAAGTGACTAAATCTAGGTGTTTTTACTCATTTCAGGTCAGATGTTAAGTCCTCAAAATTCAAGTTTCTTAGCTCTGGCTCCTGAAGAATAGAATTATTTTTGAGACAACATTCTATACTTGTCTGGGCCTGCAAAACTTGGGAAAGGGACACCAGGACTCAAGCTAAGCTGGGAGGTGACAAGGGTCAGAGATCCTGACAAGAAAATGCACCAAGACTGACATCGTGGTTTTTTTTTTTTTATTTTTTATTTTTATTTTTTTTTTAGCAAGATAAGCTCTACAGGCCACTGATGTACAGACAATGAGATACTATCTTAAAAGAGTAATGGGACAAAATGCAATGATTAAAAATATTGGTACCAAACAGTAGTGACTTTATGAGTGTCCTTAATGAGTTCCAAATAAATCCCCAGCTTCAAACAAAAGAAAAAAAAAAAAAAACTGGCGTTCCTTGCTTGGTCTATAAGAATCTTTTCACAGTTGAGCCAAGTTGGAGGGACAGAGAATCACCCCCATGCACGTGCAGGATGGAGACATGGCTCCTTCCTGCTTTCCTAGCTCTACTTTTTGTTAATAGCTGGAACCGATCAACAGAAGATAAAGAACTGATGGCTTTATAAATTCAGTTCTTAACCATAACCATCATAACTTTCTGATTAGCCTTTGCTGGAATGTTTTAACCTCTAGAAATACATCTACAAATGGAACTTTTTCTTGCTTTTGGGGCAATCATATAGATGGAGGTTAACCTTCTTCTTCCCCCAGGCCTTAAAATTTATTTTGACTAAAATGTTTAAGTCAGGGGTTTCATGTAGACACAGCTTAACTGAGTCATTAAGAATTTTATTGGTTAAAGTAGGCATATATTTTTCCTAGTAGACATAATGACATAACAGTAATAAAAATGTAATATTCAAGTAATTGCTGTAATGTAATTACAGTTTGGTCATAAAGTAAGATTAGAGGTCTGGGATGGCTGTTTGTGGGTGTGCATTTTAACGTCTGCATGCAGTCTCAGAGGTGCTGGTCCAGTCTCGGGAGTGCTGTTGCGTCCGTCACTTAACTAGGTGGCTGAACCAGCATTATCTAAGTATCCTATTCACCCTATCTGCCCTCACAGACTTTGGCATCCTGCCTTAGATGGATGACCACCACCATCACTGAAAGCAGTGTTTCTGGTTCTTACATAGATAACAAAAGGGGAGTAACAAAGGTCAGCATTCTCACTGTGGGAGAGAACACACAGTTCAGGTGGCACACTGGAATGGCCACATCTTTGCCTACCAGGTGCTAGAGAGCTCTGTCTCCTAATTGAAGTACTAGGAGCTCTGTTCCTGTTACATCCCTGATGTGCTCCAGTGTTAGCCTATCCTGTTCTGACTTCTGGAGGGAAGAAGTTTCCAGAATGAGTCTGAACAAAAGGACTTGTCTTAGGCATTTGACCACAGTATTTTTTTTTTTTATCCAAGGATTTTCTATCATTGGAGATATTTTTTGAGCTATTATGAATTAATTTCTCCCTGTTTTTTAATAAATAGCATGACCTACAGAAAGATGAAATTTAAGCTAAAGAAGTACTTACCCATTTGTGAACCCAAACAATAAAAACTATGGTAGTTTGTTTGGGGGACCCTTATATGTGGTTTCACTTTCCAGTTTTCCTTACTCATGGTCAACCACGGTCTTAAAAGTAATAAACAGCTGGGTGCGGTGGCACCCACCTGTAGCCCCAGCGACTTGGGAGGCTGAGGCAAGAGGATCAGAGTTCAAAGCCAGCTTCAGCAAAAGTGAGGCACTAAGCAACTCAGTGAAACCCTGTCTCTAAATAAAATACAAAATAGGGCTGGGGATGTGATTCAGTGGTCGAATGCCCATGAGGCCTTGAGTTCAATCCCCAGTACAAAAAAAAAAAAAAAAAAAGTAAGAAATAGAAAATTCCAGAAGGGAATAATTCACAAGTTTTAAAATCATTTAGCATCATTTTTAGTAGTACAAATGATGAAATCTTGCAACATCCTGCTCTGTCCTCCCTGGGACATGAATCATCACTATTCCCAGCATATCCACACTGTATATGCTACCTACCTCTTAATTACTTAGAGCTGTCTCAATTATTAGATCAACTGTCATGGTATCACAGTACTTGTGTTCAATTAACACTTATTTTACTTAATAATGGCCCCAAACTGCAAGAGTAGTGATGCTGGTAATTTTACCCCAGTATTTGTTACTGTTCTATTTTTAGATATTGTTACTCATATTGTGCTTAGTTCAGAAATTAGACATACATGCACAGGAAAACCATGGTATATATAGGGTTCATGTCACCTGGAGGTCAATAATTGAGATACCACTGGGTTTTTTTCTTTGTTACTATTTTTCTTTGTAATGAATAAGTAATTTGTGGGGAGATAATTTGAGACTGTATAAATATCTACTCCTTGTCAGTCTTTCTCACCCAATATGGCCTTTCAATGCCACGATTTCATCTATATTCATCAGTTGGTATTTTATTGCAAAGGACTTTCTCTTTTTCTTCCATTTACATGCTTCACTTATATTGTGTGGATTCATGAGTATTTATTTTATTCCATGGATGACCACTCATTACTATCATTATTTATTTGGATGCAGAAATTATTCCAGATTTGGCTGCTGAGAGCCTCTTCTAGCTCCTGGTATGGACATGCCTCCATGGTTCTTTGAGCAACTCCTTATTTTCTTATGCAATAAGATGCTCCAGACTCATTTTTCCAGGAATCTTTGCCCTGCCCTCCTGGAATCAGCCGTTTCTCCAAGGAGCAAGCCCTCAACACCAAAGGAGAATGATATTTTGAAAGTAAGATCTAGGTAGCTGGTGTGAAGGACTGTCACTTTTTAAAGGTGTAGTTTATCTCTAGTGTGCTTGGTCAGTTTTGGAAGAGCGTTTATAGAGAACAGAGCATATTTCCAGAGGTGATAGCCTGCCTTTGTATCACGAAAGAGCTGGAAATCTAGGACATCAGCTTCTCTCTGCTCCCAGGGGACAACTCAGTGTGCCAGTTAGTCTCAGAAAATTGGGAAGATCCTTAGGGTTTTGTCTTTCTAAGCAAATACTGTTTTCTACAACTCTTTCAAAAGTATGTCAACCCTCCTGATGGCTCTTGATATCTGTTAACTCATGATTCAGTCAACATCAACAGATCAACTATTTCACTAAATTAACTTCTTGCTAATATCTGTGACTTTAAACATCCATTGTCTATAAAACTGTTATGGATATAAATTGATATAAAGCACACATGGGCATGGATACAGCCATGAAAATAGGCAGCTCTGTGGTATTTCTGTGCCTGATCATTCCTTGTCACTCGTCACCCTAGTAAATGGTGTGTGGTCTCATTGCAACCCCTGACTCTGTAGTTCTGTCTTCCACAATGGTTACTGCTGAGCTGAAGCCAGAGGAACACGAGAAGGAGCTACAGGGAGCCAGAGGGGTGGCGAGAGTGGCTTGAGCCAGGCTGGACGCACATGATTTCCTTTCTTCAACTCCTTTGAGGGAAGTTGAGGGAAAGCAGAGCTTGGGATTTGAGGGATCCAGATTGTTGGCTTTTACTTGGCATATACGCTCACTGCTTTAGAAATGTTATTTTTTCCTTAAACTTCTTTCTCATTAATCTTGTGTTAAGAGTGGTCTAACCCTGTTAGTTGTGTAGGCTGCTTCTGTTCCAATTAGCATATATTTCCATAAGTGTTGAGTGGGGCAGGGGAAGGAAGAAGCAGAATTTCTAAACTATTGACCTTGAGGGACTTGTAGGAAGGTGTGTCTGACATGAGTGCAACACAACTGGCTCTGAGAAAGCTCCAGCAAATGGGAAGTTATGGTTGGCCCTGATGATTTATGCTAAGCAGAATCAACTATGATGGAAACACAAAATATTTCTAAACTTACACTTTAGTCACTCAATACAAATGAAACTCAGCCTTCTTACTTAAAAAAGTAGACATTTAGAGCACTGAGATTCTCCAGAGGAAATCAGGGTGTCTGCTGTCCTTGTGCCACACATGCCAGACTTGAGCTGTTTGCTCTGACACTCCCAGCTGAAAGGTACTGTGTGATCCCTCAGCTAAAAACCATTCCCCCCCTCCACAGAGGTACTTTCCTCTGACAAGTTGAAGGGGGAAGTCAGAGCAAAGGCTGTAGTAGCCAAATCGATTCCTGGTTCAAATACTGATAGGCTGGCGGCCCAACCAGAAAGTGAAGAACTGGGCCAAAGAAGCTTATTTTGAGAGCAGGTTTGTCTCCCTTGATGGTACATATGGCAAGGGAGCAAGGAGGAAGTGCTAAATTGGCATGGTTTACTCCCACAGGCAGAGAGAAATAAAATCAGTGTTTACCAAATGGAAAAGCACAAAGTAGGTACAGAGAGAGAAATGCTATTTTCATGCTTCTAAAAAGGTATTACAAATAACACAGTTTCAAACCTATAATTAAAAACTATTTTTAAAAAGTTTTGATTAGGTTCTTTTCAAAAATAGACATTTTAGGTGGAAATAAAAGTCTAAATTCTCTTAATCTATACTCTCTAAGTGCACCTCTTAAATATCAGATTTCATGAGTTAACCAAAAAAAAAAAAAAAAAAAAAAAAGAGCGTCTTAAAATCATCTAGCATAAATTCAGTGTTTCCAATCAGGAGATGGGGGATCCAAGGCCCCTAAGTTAAAGCAATTTATCAAATGCCAAAATTAGCTTGGAGAGGGAGAATTTAGGACCCATGCTATTCATCAGGCAAATTATGGAGAGATTGAATTTTGAATTTCTGAGTGCCAGATCAAGGAAGGCACAGACCTGTGGTGACTGAGCCAGACATTCGGGACTTGTAGCTCTGACCAGAAGGCAGCATGAGACCTGTGGGTCTGGATCGAGTACACTGCTCTCGGCATCTCTGAACAAGGTCCTTTCTTCTTTTGGTGTCAGTGGCCTAACCTGAAAAATTAGGTAATTTGCTGTTCTAAAATGTGAATTTAGTATTGTGAATCTTGAAAAAAGAATGAACTAAAGAAGGTGATATGACCTAGGGAAATATAGAATAAATGAATGGAAATTAAGATAAATTATTCTGGGCAAGAGTAATAATTCATTACATTTTAAAACCTAGCAGGGTTGTCTGAAGTCAATTAAACTTTAATGACCCAGGTTTCAGAACAACATCAACACTCAAAAAAGAAATAGTCCAAGAGAAGAATAGGCAAAATACATGATTAGGTAACTCCAACAAGAACATCTATCCGTGGCCAATAAACACAAAACGTTCCACTTGGATGGTACTCAAAAGTACAAATAGATGCAGTCAGGCCTGCCTTCATTTCACTGGAGATTAAGAAGGGTGATATCCAGAATTGGGGAAGACACAGGGACATTGATTTTCAAACACTGCTAATGAGAATACAAATTGGTAAGACCTGAAGACAAAGCAACTTGGATGTGTTAAGTTTTAAAAATAGGGAACATCTGTGATGCAGCAATTTCAACTCCAGTTTACCATAAAGGAAATAAAAAGATTTCTACAACCAGTGAAGAGAATTATGGATGAGCACAAAGTCACTGCTGCTGTTATCTTTCTCTTTGTCTGGACTGGCCTTGTAATTAGCTCTGACTGCAAAATGCAGCAGAAGTGATGTGGGCCTTCCAAGAGGGGCCTCCAGAGGACTGGCCATTTCTTTTTCCTCTCTTTTGGAAGGTGGCTGCTTTTCAAGTCCAGTTACTTGGAGGCCATCATGCTGTAAAGAAGCCAAATCTTGTCTTATGCAAAGAGAAAGATCCTATGGAGGAGCACGGGGCTCTAGTTTGACAGGGGAGCCCCTTCAGTCCTTCTGGTCCAGCTGGGCTGCATGCTGAATGGCTGCTGAGTTAACCAGATGATGCCAACTGGGGCAGAATTGCCTAGTCAAGGCCCATTTGAATTCCTGACTGCCAGAAGCATGAGAATTAATCATGTTATCTTAAGCTACTAACTTCTGGGGTGCTTTGTTAAACAGCAAAATATGAACAGAGAGGATCACTCTATTAGGCGTTTACTGAGGGCAGAGGGAGTGTGGGTTGGCTACTGATGACCTCTGTCTGGATCACTTACAGAAATGATAACACAGTCTACAGCCATGGTTCCCTGAATGTGCCTGATTTCAGAAGGCAAGCAGGGTTGGGCCCGGTGACAATATGGTTATGAGTGTTTCTTCTTACTTTAATATAGATACAGCTTATTTGTTTAGGTATGAATTCATTCTCTTAATTTCTCTCCTCTCCCGTTCCCTCACTATTTAACCTAAGATGTATTAACAGTAGCCACATATTTCAGTATTTAGATTATAGAATATTAAAGGGAGTGAAACTCAGAGAAAGAGGAACTATCATCACCCCAAAACAGATATCCCATCTAGGACTTAATATTTTCTCTCTCTCTTAAAAAAAAACAAAACAAAAAACAACTTTATAGTAGTTTTAACTTTACAGAAAAATTGCATAGATAATAAAGTTCTCATATAAGCCATACCCAGTTTCTTATTACCAATATTTTACATATTTGTCACAATTAATGAACCAATACTGATATAGTATTATTGATAGAAGCCCATACTTTATTCAGATTTCTTTAAATTTTAAGTAATGTCTTCTTTCTGTTCCAGAATCACATCCAGGACACCACATGCACTTGTACCTTGTCTCCTCTTAGCTAAGTTTCTCAGACATTGCTTGACAGTTGATAGTAAGATATTTGAGATTCTTGTGACACTTTCTCCAAGATTAGAGTGGGGTGGTTGGTTTTGAGAGGAAGACGGCCAAGGGTTGCTGTGCTTCACGTTAGTTGGGACTTGCTGTTGGCTTTCTTTGGAGATTAAGTGTGGTTAGAAGGCATGTGGGGTGTCAGTTCACAAAGGGTGGGCTGTGGCCACAGCTAGTATGCCAGTTTGGTGACATTAAAACTGCTCTCCCAGAATCCCCTTCCCTATATGGTTCTGAGTCAGAGTTGGTCAAAAGAGAAATTTACGAAAAATTGGAAAGGGGACATGAAGCAGCTTTTACTTGCTAAAATATGCTGCGGTCGATGCACCTCCACAAAAGGAACAGAGGTGCCACCGAGTTCTGGCTCCCTCACCTTCTTCTACTCTGTATCCAGTGCTGACTGAATACCCTGCTGACCAACAGTGGCTCCTGGCTCTCTACCAAACACTAAGTGGGCCCACAGAGGTGGTAGTCACACACAAACATGGCTTCCCACATGCCCTCACACTTTTGGCTTCTCCAACTGATGAGCTGGTGTCTTTCTCTCTGATCTTCCCACATCTCTGCCAGGCCTTCATTTTCCCAGTTCCTCCTGTAAGTGCATAAGCTCTGAATCCTGGTGCCCTGTCCCATAGCATATAGAGGTTGATTCTGTGGCTGAACCCTGACAGAATCAGCTATGAGAGACATTCTTGAACTGGAAACAACTATAAAAGGTCCCCTATCTCTCACCATGCACAAAACTCAAAGTGGATCAAGGACCTAGGAATTAAATCAGAGACCCTGCATATAATAGAAGAAAATGTAAGTCCAAATCTCCATCATATCGGATTAGGCTCCTACATCCTTAATAAGACTCTTATAGTGAAAGAATTAAAATCAAGAATTAATAAATGGGATGGTCAAACTAAAAAACTTCTCAGAAAAAGAAATAATCAGTGAAGTGAATAGAGAGCCTATAGCTTGGGAGCAAATTTTTACCACTTGCACATCAGATAGAGCACTAATCTCTAGGGAATATATAAGACTCAAAAAGCTAAACACCAAAAACAAAACAAAACAAAAAACCCCACAAATAACTCAATCAATAAATGGGCCAAGGAACTGAACAGACACTTCTCAGAAGGTGATATACAATCAATCAACAAATATATGAAAAAATGTTCAACATCTTTAGCAATCAGAGAAATGCAAATCAAAACTATCCTAAGATTTCATCTCACTCCAGTTAAAATGGCAGCTATTAAGAATACAAACAGTAAGTGTTAGTGAAGATGTGGGGAAAAAGGCACACTCATACTTTGTTGGTGGGACTGAAAATTGGTGCAGCCAATATGGAAACCTGTATGAAGATTTCTTGGAAAGCTAGGAATGGAACCACCTTTTGACTCAACTATCCCACTCCTCAGTCTCTACCCAAAGGACTTAAAAACAGCATACTACAGGGACACAGCCACATCAATGTTTATAGCAGCACAATTCACACTAGCTAAACTATGGAACCAACCTAGATGCCCTTCAGTAGATGAATGGATTAAAAATGTGGCATATATACACAATGAAATATTACTCAGCAATAAAAGAGAATAAAATCATGGCATTTGCAGGTAAATGGATGAAGTTAGAGAAGATAAGGCTAAGTGAAGTTAGCCAATCCCCCAAAACCAAATACTAAATGTTTTCTCTGATATAAGGAGGCTGATTCATAGTGGGGTAGGGAGCGGGAGCATGGGAGGAATAGACAAACTCTAGATAGGGCAAAGGGAAGGGAGGGGGCAGAGGGGTAGGAAAGATGGTGGAATGTGATGGACATCATTACCCTAAGTACATGTATGAAGATACAAATGGTGTGAATATACTGAGTATATAACCAGAAACAAAAACAATTAAGTCCTCCCTGGGGAGGACTGATTCCTGTTTAGTCAGGTTGTTGGAAGATCTCAGTTCCTGTGGCTGTAGAACCAAGGTCCCTATTTTCTTGTTGGCTGGAAACCAAGGACTATCTTAGAGGCCACTACAGGCCTTGGATTGTGGCCCCCTTACTACATCTTCAAAGCCAGCAGTGCATATTGATGTTGCATATTTTGTATCTTTTCTTCTGCTTCTCTCTTTTGCTTTTAAAAGCCCACGCGATTGGATTAGGGCCACTTACACAATCTAGGATAACTTCTCCATCTTAAAACCAGTTGATTAACAACCATAATGTCATGTGCAACTGCAGTTCCCCCATTAAGGTAATGTAAGATATTCACAGGTTCTGGGGATTTGGATATCGTTGGGGGACTGTGAGTTATTGGAAGCATCAGGAAAAACGAATCAAAACAAAACACCTGAAGTAGGAAGGATTAAAGAGCAAGATATTGGAGACCAAAAAAAATCATTTTTCCCTAGGGAATTTGTAGCTGTGAGGGAGCAGAGGCCAGGCACGAAGCAGTGGTCTGGGCTCATGGCACAGTGCTGAGCTAGGGAAGCAGAGGTGGGAGTTTGGGGCCAACAAGGTAGCTGAGGAATTATGATCCCAGACAGCGGGACGCTGTATAGGGGAGCCTGTGATTCTGCAGCTTCCCCCAGAAGTGCATGTCAACCCTAGGGTTGCACGTGTGTGGGCCAGTGTCAGCAGCAGCAGCACACTGAAGGGTGACCAGAAATTTCATCAATCTCATGGGGCAGGAGAGTCATAGGTTCGAGTTCAGGTTCCACCAAGGTGGTGGGGTTCTGGGAAACAACACAGGGATGATTCCTAGGAATGAGGGCAAAGCAGACATGCAGCAGTCTCCATCTGATGATGCTCCATGGGCCAGAAAGCTAAACTCTCTTTGGAAGAAATCACCCAGAACTTCACTCTTCCCCACCCCCCATATGCTGTGTGTGGCATTCAATAAAAAAATTGCTGAGCAAAACAGGAAACAACCCAGTGACTGGAAACCAAGAAGAAAAATTCCAAACAACAGAAATAGATCCACAAGTATTGGGGTAACCAGGAAGGGAGTGGCACTGGATTTTTTAAAAAATATTTTAAAGAATCAATGGCAAATGACTGAAAAATACTTTTAAAAAGACATTAAAATTAAGAATGCGATCATTGGGCTGAATAGAATTTTAGATGAAGAAAAGATACTCAATCAAGGTTAGAGGATCAGCAGGAAATAATCCAGACTGAAGTAGACAGAAAAGGAGATGGGAAATACAGAAGAGAACACTGGAGCCACAATGTATATAGTTAAACAGTATGGCACACACATGACTAAGGCCAAGATGACATAAATGAATGTATTTTTTTTTAAAAAAAGTAGCTAAAATTTGAAGAAAATTGACAAGATGTCTAGTCACAGATTTAAGAAGTTCTACAAACATCAGAAAGATAAATACTAAGAAAACTATCTGTAGACATGTCATACTACAACTGTTGATAAATAAAAGAAAAAAAGAAATCTCAAAAGTAGCCAGAGAAAAGCAGACATATTACCTTCACAGAGAGGGCAACAGTAAGGTGGACAACACAATGGCAGGGGTTAAAAAACAAAGAAAGGAATCTGATGTGTGCAAAAATAATGCATCTTCTATAACAATGACAAAACTTTAGGAAAAATATCCCAAATGAATCAGACATAATATGGAATACTCAGCAGTCTTGGACTGTCCTGAGGAAAGGTTAGGACAGGCTACCGAGTGTGTACTGAATGAACACACTGTATGCGTGTGGTACATGTTTAATATCAATGTGTAGTCTCAGTGTTGAAAGGACTATAGATAATTCTTATTCTTTGTGCTTTTATGAGTCTTCTATGTTTTTGTTTGCAATGAATGTGTTTTTTTAAAGTAATAAGTTAAATAGAGTTATAGAGTCAAAGGGTTCAAATGATAAAAAATTATTAAAACCAAGTAATACAAATTCATGCCAGAGAGTTGTGAAAAGCACAAGACCATATATTTGAATGTAAGTGAACCAAAAATTCAATTTAATTAGTCTACTTCAATTAAAAGCAGAGACTAAATTGGGTCAAAAAGCAAGACTCAACTCTAAGCTGTCAATGAGAAAGTGGTTTTTTTTTTTTTGGTACCAGGGATTAAACTCAGAGGCACCAGACCACTGAACCACGTCCCCAGCCCTATTTTGTATTTTATTTAGAGACAGGGTCTCACTCAGTTGCTTAGCACCTTGCTTTTGCTGAGGTTGGTTTTGAACTCGCAATCCTCCTGCCTCAGCCTCCTGAGCCTCTGGGATTACAGGTGTGCGCCACTGTGTCATGCCAAAAAAGGTATTTTAAATATAGAGAAACAGAAAAGTTAAAAGACAGATCATGAAAAGGTGTGTATATTCCAAACAGTAATCAAAATACAGTCTGTGGATTTATTGGTATCAGAACAAGCAAAATTCAGAATATGAAATGTTGCCAATGTAAAGACTAAAATTACATAATGCTATAGGGAATAGTTAGTGAATCAAGAAGATGTACCGTTCCTAAACACGTATGCAACTAAGAACAGAACTTCAAAATACATTATGTAAACACTAAGAAAAAGTGAAGGAGAAATAGACAAACGTACAATATTAAGCTTCTTCAACTCTCCTCTCTCAGTAACTAACTGGAAAAAATAGGAAGTCAGTAAGTAGACTGAATAAGTGAACAATACTATCAATCATCTTGACCTAATTGACATTTATAGACCACTATACCTAATTATAATAGAATATACATGTTTTCACATACACATATCCTGGACCATAAGTAAACCTTAACAAACCTAAAAGATTGTAATATAAAGTATGTTAGCTATTATGAAACTAAACTAAAATTTAATAAAAAGATACCTAAAATATTCTCAAATATTTTGAAGCTAATCAATGCATAAGTCATGGGTCAAAAGAAAATCCGTGAATATTCTGAATTAAATAAAAACTAAAACATCAAAGTGTGTTGGGTATAGCTAAAGAGTGCTTACAGGGAAACTGATGATATAAACCCAGGGCAAACAGAAGGCAGGAAATAATGCAGATAAAAGTAGATTGTTGGCACTGAAAACAGAAAAAAAAAATTGAGAAAAATGAATGAGACCAAAGGCTGATTGACTGAAAAAAATCAATAAAACTGATGAATACCTGTAGATGAAGCAGGGACTAACGCCCATTCTCAGGAATTAAACAGAGGAGTACCATTGCAGATCCTATAGACATTTAAGGATAATAACAGAATTTTATGAACAACTTTATGCCAGTGTTTTTGTTAACAAAGCTCTTTTGAGAAGTGACAGAAAACACAAACAGCAATGATCTAATACTATTCAGAGCTAAAAATTGTCCCACAATGAAAAGTTCAGGCCCTAATGGACTCACTGATGAATTGTATTGAGTTTTTTAAGAAAAAATAATTCCACTTCCAAAGAAACACTTTCAGAATATAGAAAAGGAAAAAGTTCAAAATCAGTCATTTTATGAGGCTAGCATGACCTAGTAAAAAAAACAGGGGGAAAAAAAAAGACATTTTAAAGAAGCTCAATATTTTCCATGAGCACAGATACAAAAAAACTTTTAAAATTAGCAAATCAAATCCATCAAACTGAAAAGAGGCTAATACATCATTATCAAGTGGCATTTATCCCACTAACAGAAGCTTGGTTCAACATTTAAAAAATCAATATAATCTACCACTAAAAAAAGAAAAGACCTAAATAAATGCAGTGCTACCCACATTCACTGATTAGAAGGATTAATGTAGTTATGACATCAGTTCTCTCCAAATTGGGCGATAGATTAAAACAAATTCCAATCAAAACCCAAGAAAATGTTTTTATATAAATATGGAAAAAGTTGAGGGACTCATAGTCTTGATTTCATGACTTAGTATAAAATGAGTAATCAAGACAACGAAGTAGTGGCATAGGGACAGAACGTATAGATTAATGGAACAAAACTGAATCCAAAGCAGATTTATACTTTTATGGTCAATTGATTTTAGATAACATCACCAAAGTAATTCAGTGAAAAAAGGACGGATTTCTTAATGAATGGTGTTGAAACAATCAGACATTCATTCACCAAAAAGAAAGAGCCTCTACTCTAACCTCATACCATACATAGAAATAAACTCCAAGTCAATCACAGATGTGAAAGCAAAAGTTAAATTATCAGGAAGAAAACATAGCCTTTGTGAGTCTGGGTTAAAGATTTCTTAGAGAAGACACAAAGAGTATGAGCCATAAAAGAAGGAAAGTTGATAAATTAGACTTCAAAATTTAAAACTTCAGCTTTTCCAAAGATACTTTAATATAGATAGGTCCAAGAATCAGAAAAGTTGTAAAAAACACATTTCTGATAAGGTTCTGTATCTGAAATATGCAAAGAACTCCTACATTGTAGGTAGAAGACAACCAGTAATTTTTTTTTAAATGGGCAAAAGATTTAAATAATCACTTAAGAAAGAAATACAGATGACTGTGAATACATGAAGAATGTGTAATATCATTAGTCATCAAGGAAATGCAAAGTAAAAATCACAGTAAGATGCCACCTATTAGAATGCCTGAAATTACAACAAAACAACATACCAAATGTTAGTGAAGATAGGGGGTAACTAGAAATTTCACATTTCTGGCGTGAATGCCAGGGGGTGTGAAAAACAGCTGGCCATTCCTTACAGAGTTAAATATTCATTTACCATATAACTTGGCAGTCCTACTCCTAGGTATTCACCCTATTCACACGAGTTCACAGATATTTGTCCATTCGTGTTCATAACAACTCTATTCTTAATGCCCAGCACATGCAAACAACCCAAATGTTGACTTAATGAATGGATAAACAAATTATAATGCACCCATATAATGGAATATTATTCAACAATAAAAGATAAAGATATACAAAACAATGCAAATGAACCTCAAAAGCATTATACTAAGTAAAAAAAGTTAGAAAAAAACTTGAAATTCAAATTCATATGGAATGATTACATTTTGGATGCCATTCTGGAAATGGTAAAGCTAGGGATAGAAAATCAGGGGCTAGTGATGTGGTAGTGAGGGGATCAATTACAAGGGGACATAAGAGGACTTCTTTGAGTTCTTGTATGCTGATTATGGTGGTGATTACACAACTGTGATCCCAAGTCACTGAATAGCACTATGCATCTGAAAAGGGTTTATTACTATATGTAAACTATACCACATTAAACTGATTTTAAAGAAACAGGTTCTCTGTGCCTTGTCTAAGAAATTCTGCAGTATGTGAAGTGATAAGCAAATGCTAATCTGGAGTTGTGATGTAATGAAAATCTGAATAAGTAGTGAAACAGACATTAATTTGATATAACATTATTGCCAATTTCTGACTGTGATGGTTAGATTTCTTACTCTGTTGAACATGCATTGCGATTTAGGAAAAAATGTTTAAAAAGAGTTCTGTTGAAAAACACTGTTGAAGAAATAAGTTCAAAGGAGTTGGGGGAAATCAAGGGAAGGCTTAATGTTGAGAAATGGAATAAAACAAATGAGACTAGTGTTTCAAGAATCCACAGAATTAAATGCTGATCAACTAACTGTTTCTTCATTTAGTAAACACTGACTAAACATGTACTATGTGTCAGGCACTGTTCTGAGTGCTGGGATATGGACAAAACAGACCATAATCCTTAATTACAAAGTTATCATTCTACAGGAAAGAGACTTTATAAACAAATTAAATCAATCTATGATGTGGTAAGCTAGAAGACGGTAAATGTTAGAGTGAAAAAAGAAAGCAGGGGCCAGAAGCAGCAATGCTTGCCTGTAATCCCAGCTGAGGCAGGAGGATCCCAAGTTCAAAGCCAGCCTCAGCAATTTAATGAAGTAACAATTTAGAGAGAAACTGTCTCAAATAAACAAACAAGCCTGGGGACAGGGCTCAGTGGTTAAGCACCCCTGGGTTAAATCCCTGGTACCAAAAGAAGAAGGAAAAAATAGCAGGGAAGAGGAAGATAGTATGCAAGGGCAGAAGCTGGGGTTCTAATATTTAAAAGGGAAAGCCTTATTGAGATAATGATGATATTTGATGGAAAACTCAAAAGTGAGCGAGGGAGCCACAACGACAGCTTTTAAATGTGAATACATTTTTTTTTAAATAAAGGAATTTTTAAAATTTATTTTCCTGGTGTTAGAAATAAAGCCCAGGGCCTTATGCATGCTGGGCAAGCACTCTACCACTGAATTACAAATGCAGGCTTTAAACAATGAGAACTCATGGTGTACTAAGCTAACGTCATTTAGCTTCCATATCAATGATATAAAAAAATCCTTTAATGTGATAACTGGCTTTGACAATTTATACAAATGATTTACAGAATAAATATAATCTTTATTACAACTGAACAAGAAAAGAATTGAGCTCCAACCAAAAGAAAAACCACATACCTTAATTTATTTTTAACTACTATTACCCCTTCTCTCTCAAACCTGCCCCTCTTTCAATTTTCACTATATGTGTTTCTGGGAAAGCTGAATGACACAGCTTAGTATTAATAAATTTTTAGTATCATAAGCTGGGAAAGGGGTTAGAAAAAACAGGAGGAAATAGTCTATCCATATGAAAACAATAATCACATAATATTTATTGTCTGGGATTGAAATGTTTCAAATACGCAAAGTAATAAAATGTCAGGAAAAGCAAAACTTCCTAATGTTAAAAATATCATAAATTTTCCCCAAATAAGACACATGTAAAAAGTTCAGGTGATACTTTATGTCAAGAGAAAAAACTATCCTTAAGCCTAAGTTAAAGCAGCCCCAAAGCTTCAGAGGGTACGGAGACTATGGCATTTACTGCAAAAATATAAAAACAGTGGTTACCTTCTTATTTTTAGCTTGCAAAACAAGTCGTAACATAAATTCATCTTGCTTTTAGTTTCTTAATTTAAAAAAATGTCAAAAAGTTACCAGGATTTTAGTATCACTCTTAAATAAATTTATATTTTTAAAATCCCAATGGCATGTACGAATATAAAGTGTGGCACATATAATGGGAAAACATGTTTTATTTACGTTACAGGTGAATTAATCCTGGTGGCTTCATAAGTCCCTTTCTGGAATTTCAGAGTTCCCCTTGGGCCTTGGACTCCCTGTTTGGGGAGCTCCATTACTGTGATATCTATTATTGGTGAGTTCTGCTTCCTCACATGTTGGAGCATAATATTAGAGAAGCATGCCCAGGCAAACAGATGAAGCAGGGTTTGTTTAAAAAAAGGGTAACATAGACTTCTCTCTGGAGGGAGAAGGGGGCCATAGCTGTGTCCTGGTATCCCAAGAAGTGGGGGTGTTCTTTTTATATGTCCTAGGCTTCCTTTTTTCTCCTGCTGTTTTACTTGATTAGGCCCAGGAGATGCTCAATGGGATGGCCAAAAGGTGAGAAGCAGATGAGCTGGCAGGGGCCAGGGAAGAGTGATCTGGGCAGGAAGAGGGTGTAATTAATAGCTCCCTGTAGGGAGGGACAATTCCTAGGACAGGTTACCTTAGCAACAGGTTGGAGCAGGGGCAGGTTATTTTGATAAGGGTGAAGGAAGGGCTCTGAAGACATTAGCAGCAGCCTGTCTATTAATTCTGGTTTCAATTGGTTGCCTGCTTTCATAGGTGCTACAAAGAATTTTTTTGAATGAATGAACAGAAAAAAATCATTATTTTTAGCCTCAATAGATATTTTTTTATATGTACTTTAAATTCATTGGACATGTTATTCCAATACCTGTAGGGAAATCTCATCCTAAAAAGCTAATTGTTTTTAAAAATAAACTATTGGGAGAAATAGTACATTTTCAAAGATGGACCATCTACAAAAATAGAGAATTTCTTAGTCTGTAATTCTTTTTCAAGTTTATACAAATTTAGATGAGACACAAAAATTCTTAGGTCTTTAGCAGTGCAAATGTGACTAGGGCTATCTCTTTATGAGGTCCTTAACCCCTGCAAAACAGGACTCCAAGTCAAAGTGACCTTCTAACAAAAGCCACAAGAAACTTGAAGCATGTATTGTTTTTCTGAGATACTGTATTTGTCTTTAAGAAAAAGGCAGTGATTTTCTATAGTTCATGAGATTTGCTGGCTCATAAGTGCAACAAGTACTGATAAGATTTTAAAGGCTTCTGAGTTTTTGTTTAAATGAGTAACTTCTATCAATCAAACAACAAATATTTATTGAGTATGTAATAAATACCTGTAGTGATTTACAAAGAGGTGTCAGTTCAAGACTTGTCCTCTAGAAATTCTTAATGTGGTGCAAGCTAATGGCAATGCAGTGATAATTGGGGACCCTACACAGGAAGCAGAGAAAACAACAGGGGCTTAAAGATTCAGGGAATGAGTTCCTGCCTGTGCTCAGCCACACAGGAAACTATGGCAAGGAAATAGGAAAAGAGAGCACCAAGAGAACCTAGGAAAGAAGAGGCAGGTTGATTTTTTAAAATAGTCACTTCTATGCAGTGTCGTGCAGGAGCACAAGGAGATCTTGCTCATCCCTATGCAGGCCACCCAGGCAAGGCTCACCCATAGCCTGTGATCCCCAAAGACACACAGGCTGCCAATAGGTTGCCTCTTGTCCACCTCCCTGGTTCTGGGAGGCACAGCACTTTCTATCTCTACAACACCCCCAGCCCCACCTTGGGTAGGGATACAAATCATAAAACTTCCTGTGTTTAGAGTTGGTTCTTAACTCCATGACACAGTGAACTACCACTTATTCAGATCTTCTGCCATCTGGCCCCACTGTCTTATCTTCTTGTGGGATTAGGACTGTGAAAAGATCTTGCTTATGCTGCTGTGTGAGTAATAAACTTCCAAAGCAGCAGTTGCCACAGCTTAGGGACAGCCGATGAAGAGCACAGACAGGTCAGGGAGGGGTGATAAGAAGTAGCCCAAGCATTGGAAGGTGAACTGGCTTCTTGTAAGTGGCTGGAAGAAGCAAAGCAAAGCCATCAGGAAAAAAAGCTACAGTACCACAAGCTGGTGTTCTGTTACCTGTCATCTATAAGACATAAATCAGAAGTGACTTGTCCTAAGGCAAAACAGACCTAGAGTTGAATTAAAGAAGATATTAACTACTGGCTAGAATGGGAAGTTATCATTTGTCATTCAAACTGTGCTCATCAACTTTCTTTGCATTTTTCTATTTATCTCTGTTCATGACTTCCCTCCAAACACACACAAGCATGCAGGGCTAGAAGAAACCACGACTACTGTATCATAATGAAGGAGAACACTTTAAAGGGTCATTTATAAAGCTGCAGAGCACTGACTTGTGTACTTTAGTATCTGCTACTGCAAACACACTGTAAGCAAGATGGGGATTATTTTGTAACATGATAAATAATTTTAATGAAATCATAAAATAGTAGCCTGTATGATTAGTCTTCTGGAGAAATCTCATCTTTAAACAAGAGAGACTTTGCATAAGTAGATCTTTAAGGAAGTTTTTCTCATAATTTTTATAGGGACTCGTAACACATTCATTGATCATACATCTTTTTTTTATTAGTTGTTCAAAACATTATATAGCTCTTGACATATCATATTTCATACATTTGATTCAAGTGGGTTATGAACTCCCATTTTTCCCCCGCATACAGATTGCAGAATCACATCGGTTACACATCCACGTTTTTACATACTGCCATACTATTGTCTGTTGTATTCGGCTGTCTTTCCTATCCTCTACTATCGCCCCTCCCCTCCCCTCCCCTCCCATCTTCTCTCTCTATCCCATCTACTGTACTTCATTTCTCTCCCTTGTTTTTTCCCCCCCTTTCCCTTCACCTCCTCTTATATGTAATTTTGTATAACGATGAGGGTCTCCTTCCATTTACATGCAATTTCCCTTCTCTCTCCCTTTCCCTCCCACCTCTCATCCCTGTTTAATGTTAATCTTCTTCTCATGCTCTTCCTCCCTGCTCTGTTCTTAAGTTGCTCTCCTTATATCAAAGATGACATTTGGCATTTATTTTTTAGGGATTGGCTAGCTTCACTTAGCATAATCTGCTCTAGTGCCATCCATTTCCCTGCAAATGCCATGATTTTGTCATTTTTTAGTGCTGAGTAGTACTCCATTGTGTATAAATGCCACATTTTTTTTATCCATTCATCTATTGAAGGGCATCTAGGTTGGTTCCACAGTCTAGCTATTGTGAATTGTGCTGCTATGAACATTGATGTAGCAGTATCCCTATAAGCTTTAAGACACTCAAGAGGAATTGGCATGGTTTTGTATAATTTTATTATATGTTGTATGTTATTTTGTTGTGTATATATAATACTTGGCATTGGGAGAGGAATGGTAAGCTAAACTTTTCTTATAATTGTGGTCTTTTGGTACTTAGAAATGCTTCTAGGTTCAAAGTTAGGCAGCAATTCTCTTTAATATGTTTTCAGAAATCTTTAGGACAGTTCATGCTGTGTAATTGTAGGATTAGTGCTGGGCATAGTGCCAGCTCCATCTTGGGTAACTGCAGAAGGTACTGACCTGCTGTTCTTCTCTCCTGTAACTGTAACTCTAAGAGGGGCTGTGACAGCAGATGAGATGAACACACAAAGTACATAGCATGTGTGATGTGCTGTAATGATTAAAATGCTGTTATGTGTTTTGTTAAAATAGCAAATGCAGCTTTATCTGATGTAAGTAAAACTATCTTTTGGTCATCTTCATTTTAATATTTTTGTTTTTTACTTTCCTTTGGGAAAAAATGAGAACAGTGAGTATTGGGTGGTGATGAGCAGAAAAAGGGACCATGAATATAAAGCTCTATGCAGCATCACAGTGGCTTGTCAACAATGAAATATTGTATGTGGGTTTCTTGTGCCTTTGTAGGAATTGATTGTTTTAAAATATGTTCCAATTGCCAAAATTTCCATGACTTATGACAGCTTGAATACTTGATATTTTATCCCAGAAAACAAATGAAAGTCTCTCTCTCTCTCTTTTTTTTAAAGTGCCATGGTATTCTTGTCCTAAACTTGAAACATTAAGAGATGTGACTTTTTAATATTTGAATCTTTAAAGGCATCTGGCCCTTATTTAACCATCACATTTACATCCAATTCCTGCAGGCCTGGTTTTGTTGTTTAAGCTTGGCTTGATGCCCTCTGCAGAAAGCCTTTGCCTTAATGAACACAACTCCACTGAAACCGCTTGTGTCCTCTGCTCCTTCCTATCCTCACCACTGTACAACAGCACAAGAAATATTCATCTTGGATTTCAACTAAGAAGACAGAATAAGAAAATACATTGCTGGAGAATTAACTTTATAAGGGGACACTGCTATGACATACTCAACGTGTTGCCCTTAGATTATTTGCAGAAGTGTTTATATACTATGAATGTTCAGCTGGAGCATACAGGAAACTGTAAAATATTTTATGAGATGTATACATGGTTGATGGTAGAATTTTAAATGCAACCTGGGAAGGTTCTATCTAAATTCCAGAAGGGCAGATGAGAGAATACATTCTCTATAATGATTTAGTTTTATATAAGGAGTTACAGGAACTGGAAAGCAATGCCTGATTTGGGAACTATGTTTAAAAAAATTCATAAAATTAAACTTTATAATTTTTAGACAAGTAAACTTGTTTCCTTTCAGACTAAGAATCACTACTGTGTTTATTTGCCTTCTATGTGGTAAAAGCATTAAATGTCGGTTGTTTATTATTTCATAAAAACAAAGGACAGATGGTAATAAATGAAGAGTTCTCCCTAGATTCAGAAACTATATACACCATTTTTAAAAAGTGTGCTTCTGATGGTTTTCAAATAAAAACCCTCAGTCCTAAAACTGGAATATTATTTTTGAATCTCAACTATTACAAGATGTGAAGACAAGAAGGTTAATGACATAACCTCCAAGTGCTATGTTCAGAAAGTCATGCTTCCAAATTTAGGTGAAAGGAGAAGTATTTCTCTTTCCTTTACCCTTAATCTAGAGGGTAAATCTAGAAGAGAGGTTATTCATTATTCGTTGGTTTGTTTTCACACTGAAGCTCTAAAACACAAGGGACAAAAAACAAACTAGGGGTGTACAGTCACTGACTTAGAGTTGAGCCTGATGTTTAAGAACATAGGTCAGTTAGTTAATGCCAAAGTCCCTCTGAAGAAGATTTTAACACATAGCACTTATGCTTTAGGAATGTCCATAGTTGGTATTATTTTAAAAATAAATTTACATTGGGATAAATATGTTCCAATTTACTGGGATAAATATGCTATAAAACTCCAATGAGTCTTGGTAATATTCTAATGCAAATCCAATATAATGGACTATAATATTAGGTTAAAAGCAAGGGACCATGGGTTCTAATCACTGTCTGTCACTGCCATTATTGAGTGATTTAGGGAAAGTCACTTTCCTCTCTAGGAAAAGGTTTTTTTTTTTAATCTGCAAAATGAATGTCTGTTCTCAACTATCTTTAAGATTCTGCTCTGTTATCTAAGAGATTCTGCTCTGTTATTTTAATGTTAAACTACATTTTCTGAAACTTTCATTCTGTAAATTTTCTTTTATTTCTATACTCACTACTTAAGGAATTTTATTTCACTTCAAATTTAGTCTTGTAGAAAGTGTAAGAAAAGAACCTAAGTGTAGAAAAGAAAAAAAAGATTTAAAAATATAAATATTGAGCAATTATGGGGACATCTAGGCTGGTTCAGGACAGACATAAATGACCTTGTTTTATTCTAAATTCAGCTCTCTGGCTTATGATGAAAAGTGAAAGGTTATTATATGAACTTACTGGGCAAAACCAGATTTTATAAATAATTACCTGTCAGACTGTTCAAGATAGACAAACATACACCAGACCAACAAAAACACAGACCTGTCATATTTCTGAGAGAAATGTACATTGAGTCTTCCTTCTCTGGGACTATATGGAGATCAGGTAGAATAAAATGAAGGGAAAAAACTAACCACTGTATTTTCTATCTTGTGCAAACTTTAAAATATATAATGTGCAGGAACAGAAGAAATTTCAATATGAAAAATTAGCCGCTGAAAATTTTATACCTTCCATAAGGCTGTGAGATGAAACCAAATACAATAAATGCTGTCATTTTAAAAGTTAGGATGTTTACTGCAGACTTATAATTTTCCACCATTAGGGATGCCAAGGAAAATAAGGATGATGATAAAAAGGAAAGTTTAATTGTACATTTCAATCAGCACAGATGCAATATCAAAACCATTCAGCAATTTTTTTGATATTATATATCTGTTTTTTGTTTCTGACATGCAGATTTTTTCCCAAGAGTATTAACAGAACAGGTAAATGACAGTTAACAAATGTGAATAACATGGCACAATCACACTGGGACTCTCAATGATCTGGTCCCAAGGAAAAAAAAAATGTCACGCTTCTCATTTCTGTTTTTATTAATTCTTTATAAAAGACTGTTTTGGTTTGTGTGAAACCATGATAAAAGTTAAATTACACAAAATTCCCACAGAATTTAAAGAAATAACTTCCTTCTTTACAATTCATGTTTAATCAGGAACTGTACAACTTCATCTGCCATATTTTGGTTTGTTCCCAGGAGTTACAGTTCCTCATTTACCACAGAAAACACAGATGCCAGAGGGTAGCGCAGCTGCTCCAGCAAGCAATGCGGCTGCCCAGTCTCCAACTGGGTGGGGGTGCTGAAGAGAGGAAGCAAGCTTTTCTGCTCCTTTCTACTGCTTCTGATAGGACAGGGAATGGATAGGATGGTGGCCCTGGCAAGTGGACCAGGGGAAAGGAGGTAAATGTAGGAAAAAGTTCTGTATGAGGAGAAACACATGGCTGATGGCAGGAAGATGGGAAGAAGGCATGGAAATGACCCATATTCAGATATAGTACATGAGGGAAGAAGAGAGGGAAAAAGGCAGTTCAGCAGGTCAATTAGATCTTTGATTAGCTATAAAACAAACAGGCATCTGTGAAATACATGCAGACGCAGTCAACAAGTGTTGGAAAGTAAAGCTGGTAGGACAGGGGAGGAGAAGATCAACTGTCCTTTTCATTTTGTCTCTTTTGTCTCAAACCTAGATTATAAAGGTATCAAATAAACACTGACCAAACACAGTGGGGTGGGGAGACATTGCTTTTAGGATACGTGTGTTGAGGGTAGCAAATCCATGCCAAATTAAAATTTCAAAATCGTGTGATCTACATTCTTGTCCACCTACACGCTATCCCAAACATCCTGCCATTTATTAGCTAAATGGTCCATCTAGTAAACGAGACTAAGTGTTGAGGGGGCTGGAAAAGAGCAGGAGCCAGCCAGTTGAGAGTCACAATAAGCCATTCCACTCCCTAGGACATGGAGAACGTAAACTTTTATTTTTTCAAGAGATCACCTCAGCATAACGCTGCCTTTCCAGTCGTCGCAGGCACAGTCACATCAACAGGCTAGAAAAGCCATCCCATTTCTGCGGTAGGCACTCTGTCAAAGAAAAAGAAATCTGAAATGAATTATCACATCAAGTCAAACAAGGAAAGAAGGCAAGAAGCAAGCAGAGCTTTCTTTCTGTTTTGTAGACTGCTGGCTAAAATCTAGTAGGGTGCTTAATCTGAGTATTTCTGGTAGCAAAGCTATAGCAACCATTCTATTACAAAAATCAGTGTGGTTAACAAGTGGTTAGTGATGCTATTTTTGGAAAGTGGGAGACAGGCAAAGAAAGACATCCCCTTTTGTTAATTGATTGGGTTTGGTTAAACCAAAGAGATGTTGTGCTGAATCTGCTTCTTTCATAAACATATGTTCTCTATTCAACATGCTCCAGAATCACTTGTAACTATCTTAATAGCTTATAAATTACTGACTCATTTCATTATAGCCTTTCTAACCGTAATTTATAGTCTGAGTGAACAGATACCAACAGAGGGCTTACCTCTTCACTAAAATATGATCTTAGAATTCTGCACATAATAAAGAGTATGGAAAACTTGAACCCTTACATACTTTCATATACATACATATACATACTGGCATATTAATGTATATACATGGTATGATAAGATATTGCCATAAAAGAAAACAGGAAAATGGATAGGAATTGCAATAGTAAATGAATCAATGAAAAAAGCAAAACTACATGATTTTCATGTCAATAGTTTTTTTTTTTTTTTTCATTTCAGAACTGGAAAACCCAGGGCCTCTTGTAAATTGTCCTGAATCTTATTTTATTCTAAAGTGGAAGATAACTAAAATCCAGAACTTAGAAATAATACCCCCCTTTTAAAAAATTAATTAACTAATTCTAATTAGGTATATATGACAAAATGCACTTTGATTCATTGTACATGTATGGAGCACAACTTTTCATTTCTCTGGTTGTTCATGATGTAGCGTTGCACCATATGTGAAATCATACATGTACCTAGGGTAATAAAATCCATCATTCCACCATCTTTCCTGTCCCCAAGTCCCTCCCTTGTCCCCTCCCTCTTCTTTGCTCAAAGTTCTTCCATTCTTCTCATTTACCGGCCTCCTCCGGCCCCCTGCCATTATGGATCAGCATCTACTTATTAAAACATTCAGCCTTTGGGTTTTGGGGATTGGCTAACTTCACTAAGCATTATATTTTCCAACTTTGTGCATTTACCTGCAAAGGCCATAATTTTATTCTCTTTTAAAGCTGAGTAATATTCCATTGTGTATATATACCATAGTTTCTTTATCCATTCATCTACTGAAGAGCATCTAGGTTGGTTCCACAGTTTAGCTATTGTGAATTGAGCTGCTATAACCACTGATGTGGCTGCGTCACTACAGTATGCTGATTTTAGGTCCTTTGTGTATATACCAAGGAGTGGGATAATTGGGTCAAAAGGTGGTTCCATCCCAAGTTTTCTAAGTAATCTCCATATTGCTTTCCAGCATAGTTGCACCAATTTTTAGTGCTACCAGCAATGTATGAGTGTACCTTTTACCCTACATCATTGCCAACACTTATTATTGCTTGTATTTTTGATAATTGTCATTGTGACTGGAGTGAGATGAAATTGTAGAGTAGTTTTGATTTGCATTTTTCTAATTACTAGAGATGTTTAATATTTTTTCATGTATTTGTTGATTAATTGTATATCTTATTCTGAGAAGTCTCTGTTCAGTTCCTTAGGCCATTTATTGATTGGGCTGTTAATTTTTTTTGGTGTTAAGTTTTTTGAGTTCTTTATATATCCTGGAAATTAATGCTCTATCTGATGTGCGTGTAGTAAAGATGTTCTCTCACTCTGTGGGCTCTGTCTTCATATTAATGATTGCTTCCTTTGCTGAGAAGAAGCTTTTAGTTTGAATCCATCCCATTTATTAATTCTTGATTTTATTTCTTGTGCTTTAGGAGTCTGGTTAAGGAAGTCAGGACCTAATCTGACATGATGAAGATTTGGGCCTACTTTTTCTTCTATTAGATGCAGGGTCTCTGGTCTAATTCCTAGGTCCTTGATCCACTTTGAGTTGAGTACTGTGCATGGTGAGAGAAACTATCACTATTTGTCAATGACATGATTCTATACTTAGAGGATTAAAAAAAAAAAAACTCCAATAGAAAACTTCTAGAATTAGTAAATGAATTCAGCAAAATAGCAGGATACCAAATAAATATCTATAAATCAAATGTATTTTTATATATCAGTGATTAAACCCTCTGAAAAACAAATTAGGAAACTATCCCATTCTTCACAATAGCCTCAAAAAAACCCCAAAAAACAAAAAAACACCTTGGGAATAAATCTAACAAAAGAGGTAAAAAACCTATACAGTGAAAACTACAGAACATTGAAGAAAGAAATTGAAGAAGATCTTAGAAGATGGAAAGATTTCCCATGTTCTTGGATAGGAAGAATTAATATTGTCAAAATGGCCATACTACCAAAAGCATTATACAGATTTAATGCAATTCCAATTAAAACCCCAACAACACTCCTCATGGAAATAGAAAAAGCAATCATGGAATTCATTTGGAAAAATAAGAGACCCAGAATAGCCAAAGCAACCCTTAGCAAGAAGAGTGAAGCAGGAGGCATCACAATATCAGACATTTTTTTTTCTTTTTTTTTTATTGGTTGTTCAAAACATTACAAAGCTCTTTACATATCATATTTCATACATTTGATTCAAGTGGGTTTTGAACTCCCAATTTTACCCCAAATACAGACATTAAACTATACTACAGAGCTATAGTAACAAAAATGACATAGTATTGGCACCAAATAGACATGTAGACCAACGGTACAGAATAGAAGACAAAGAGACAAGCCCACATAAATACAGTTATCTCATACTAGACAAAGGCTCCAAAAACATACATTGGCAAAAAGATAGCCTTTTCAACAAATGGTGCTGGGAAAACTGGAAATCCATATGAAGCAAAATTAAATTAAACACACCCCCTTTCACTGGCATAATTTGCATTATTTGAACTGTAGCAGTCACATTCAGAGAATACACAACCCTCATTTTTTCTACCATCTGTTTTCAGAAAAATGGAGAAAAATGATAAAATCTCATATTAGGGATTTCTGCCCCTGAAGCTAACAACTCTTGGGCTATTTGTGAAGCCTGTACTCTTTCAGCCCAGTGAATTTGTCATCAGCAGCCTAATTCTGAGAAACAGAAGAGGCAGGCTACTAGAGGTGCTCTGTTCATGGCTCTGGCCTAGAGACAAATCACAACAAAGCAAAAACTCTTTTTTGAGGACAGTAATTGAGGGAGAACTCTGAAAATCAGTAAGGAAATAATGGGAACCCTAAACAGCATAGAAGGTTTAGAGGGCAACCTAGAGGAAAGAACAAGCAAACAGTCACTTCAGCCCCAGCTTTCCAGTAGCCAGAGTGGAGGAGCTGGTGTATTTCTTTCTGGGAGAAGGCAAGCAGGAGAGTGCCAGCAGCCCCAATCATAGCAGCAGACCGGCAGTCCCAACAGTAAGAGAAGTGCACATCTTTCAGGGCTTTAAGTACAGTCCAGGGAGTTGGCTGGGATAAGAGTGATTGTTCTTCTCCAACGAAGGAACTCACTTGGGGCCTCCAACTCCTAGAACCCAAGCTGCCATAATACTGCTGGATACCATCTTGCCTTAGGGACTGCAGCCACCTGCCCAACAGAGCCAACAGTCTCTTCCTGGTAACTGCTTCACTGGGCAGAAGACAGCCCTCTCAGTGTCCTGCAGCTTCAGGATCAGTGACTGCTGCAGCCACAAACTTGAGTCCCATCTGTGCTTGCTTCATGGGAATAAACTAGTAAAATCTCCTCTTCAGCCCAAAGCCTAGAGACTATAGCTACTGGGACAAAGTCCCGGCTTTACCTGCACTTGTTCACTGGGAGCTGGGGAGATCCCAGCAGCCCCAAACCCTAGTACCACCTGTATACCTTGAGTATACCTGTCAGGAACTCAGAAAGGTTTCCCACTACCTTGGGCCTGCAGATGCTGGTACAAACTAACCTGGTATCACTTCCAAGCTTGTTTCTGGGAACGGGGGAAAGGTTCCATCCATGTTCTGCAGCTCCAGGACTGTGGTTACCAATCCCACAAACGTTGTCCCCACCAAAGCTTGCCCCACATGACCTAGGAATTCCCATCCACCTCCTGAAGCTCTAGGACCAAAGATACCAATGCCAAAAGTCCCAATATTACCTGCACTCATTCTGTGGAACTCAGGAAAGGTCTCCTTCACATCCCACATCTCCAGTATGTGAATACCAGTACCACAGGTCCAAATGTTACCTGCACATACCCTGAAGGTCCCAGGGAAGGTTTTTCACAGCCCATGGACTTGGAACCATAGCTGCTGATGCCAAAATCCCTGGGACTGCTTGTTCTTGTCCCTTGGGACCTGAAGAAGTTATCTGGGTCATATAGCTCAATGAAAGTGGATAACAGCACTATTGATCTCAGCACCAATTGTCCTCTAGGACCTACAGAATGTCCCCTTTATGTCCCACAACCTCAAGTCTACAATTCCTGGTGTCACAGACAGCAGCATCACCTGTGCTCATCCTGTAGTATGTGAGGTAGGTCCCATCTCATCCTGGGGCTCCAGAACTATGGCTACTGGTGCTATAGGCCCAGACATCTCCCCAAACGATCCTGAGAGTTCTGGGGAAGGTATCTTTTACATTCTATAGGGTCACAACCACAGTTGCTGACTGAAGGTTGTGGAGCTTCCAAAACAGAGTAGAACAAATAGGAGAGTATCTGTGCTTGAGGACAGGTCTTTTGAATTAATCCGGACCAAAAGAAAAGAATGAAGAAAGCGTACACAATGTCAAGACTTATGGGACATAATACGAGTTCCATAATATTTGT
Organism: Marmota monax; assembly: GCF_021218885.2. NCBI lineage: Eukaryota > Metazoa > Chordata > Mammalia > Rodentia > Sciuridae > Marmota > Marmota monax. The sequence goes on along the minus strand of NW_026694837.1, from coordinate 1,694,543 downwards.
TAAGAGAACAAATATTTTCATTATGGGAATTCCGGAAGGTGAAAAAAAGGGGAAGGGCATTGAAAACCTATGTCATGAAATAAGAGATCAAGTGCCCAGAACAGGCCCAGCGACCCGCCGGCGTGGTAGTCACGTCACCCCGATTGGAGTAGGGGCAGAGCAGAGCCGCCTCCCGCGCCCAGAATAAGCCCAGCGACCCGCCGGCGTGGTAGACACGTCACCCCAATTGGAGTAAGGGCAGAGCAGAGCCACCGCCCGCGCCTAGAAAGTAGGCAGACCTGCGACCGACCGGCAGAACAGGCCCAGAGGTCCGCGGGCGTGGTAGACACGTCACACCAATTGGAGGAGGGGCAGAGCAGAGCCGCCGCCCACGCCTGCAAGGTAGGCAGACCGCCGCCCGACCCTGCAAGGGAGACTTTTCAACTATACAAGAGCAATATAAATATATAGGGGGAAAAATTTTCAAAAACACAACAGTTTCACCAAGCAGAAAGAAATGCGAGCAGTATGAAAAGACAAGGAAAGAAAGGACCACAAGCAATGCAGGTCAACTCAACTTTAGAATAGGTAATAGCTGCAGCAGATAGAATGTCAGATAAAGAATTCAGGATATACATGCTTCAGATGATCTGGAGTCTCAAGGAAGACATTAGACAGCAAAATCAGACAATGAAAGATCACTTCGACAATGAATTACAAACAAATCCAGGAAGCAAAAGATCAACTATACAGGGAGATAGAGGTTATAAAAAACAAACAGAAATCCTAGAAATGCAGGAAGCAATAAACCAACTTAAAAACTCAATTGAGAATACTACCAGCAGAGTAGAATACTTAGAAGATAGAACATCAGACAATGAAGACAAAGTATTTCAACTGGAAAAGAACATAGACAGCTCAGCAAGACTGTTAAGAAACCATGAGCAGAACATCCAAGAAATATGGGATAACATTAAGAGACCAAACTTAAGAGTCATTGGGATACAGGAAGGTACAGAGCTCCAAACCAAAGGAATGAGCAGTCTATTCAATGAAATAATACGAGAAAACTTCCCAGACTTGAAGAATGAGACAGAATCCCAAATCCTAGAAGCCTACAGGACGCCGAATGTGCAAAATCATAAGAGATCCACACCTAGACACATTATAATGAAGATGCCCAACATACAGAATAAGGAGAGAATTTTAAAAGCTACAAGAGAAAGGAAGCAGATTACATTTAGGGGTAAACCAATCAGGATAACAGCTGATCTTTCAACACAGACTCTGAAAGCTAGAAGATCCTGGAATAACATATTTCAAACACTGAAAGAAAATGGGTTCCAACCAAGAATTGTGTATCCAGCGAAATTAAGCTTCAGGATGGAAGATGAAATTAAAACCTTCCACGGTAAACAAAAGTTAAAAGAATTTGCAGCTAGAAAACCATCTCTTCAAAACATCCTCGGCAAAACATTACAGGAAGAGGAAATGGAAAATAACATTGAAAACCAATAGCGGGAGGTAGGACAGTAAAGGGGGGAAAATAATCAAAGAGGAAAACAAACCATGTTTAGTAACAGAAATAAACAAATATGGCTGGAGGAACAACCCATATCTCAATAATAACCCTAAATGTTAATGGCTTAAACTCACCAATTAAGAGACATAGGCTAGTAGAATGGATCACAAAACAAGACCCAACAATATGCTGCCTACAGGAGACGCATTTGATAGGAAAAGACATAAATAGGCTGAAGGTGAAAGGTTGGGAAAAATCATATCACTCATATGGACTTCGGAAACAAGCAGGAGAGTCCATACTCATATCAAATAAAATAGATTTCAAGCCAAAGTTAATCAAAAGGGAAAAAGAGGGACACTATATACTGCTCAAGGGAACCATACACCAACAAGACATAACAATCATAAATATATATGCCCCAAACAACGGTGCAGCTATGTTCATCAAACAAACTCTTCTCAAGTTCAAGAGTCTAATAGACCACCATACAATAATCATGGGAGACTTCAACACACCTCTCTCACCACTGGACAGATCTTCCAAACAAAAGTTGAATAAGGAAACTATAGAACTCAATAACACAATTAATAACCTAGACTTAATTGACATATATAGAATATACCACCCAACATCAAGCAGTTACACTTTTTTCTCAGCAGCACATGGATCCTTCTCAAAAATAGATCATATATTATGTCACAGGGCAACTCTTAGACAATATAAAGAAGTAGAGATAATACCATGCATCTTATCTGATCATAATGGAATGAAACTGAAAATCAACGATAAAAGAAGGAAGGAAAAATCATGCATCACTTGGAGAATGAACAATAGGTTACTGAATGATCAATGGGTTATAGAAGACATCAAGGAGGAAATTAAAAAATTCTTAGAGATAAATGAAAACACAGACACAACATATCGGAATCTATGGGACACACTGAAAGCAGTTCTAAGAGGAAAATTCATTGCTTGGAGTTCATTCCTTAAAAAATGAAAAAAACCAACAAATAAATGATCTCATACTTCATCTCAAAATCCTAGAAAAAGAAGAGCAAAACAACAGCAAAAGAAGTAGAAGGCAAGAAATAATTAAAATCAGAGCTGAAATTAATGAAATTGAAACAAAAGAAACAATTGAAAAAATTGACAAAACTAAAAGTTGGTTCTTTGAAAAAATAAATAAAATCGACAGACCCTTAGCCATGCTAACGAAGAGAAGAAGAGAGAGAACTCAAATTACTAGCATACGGGATTAAAAAGGCAATATCACAACAGAAACTTCAGAAATACAGAAGATAATCAGAAATTATTTTGAATTCTTATACTCCAGTAAAATAGAAGATAGTGAAGGCATCGATAAATTTCTTAAGTCATATGATCTGCCCAGATTGAGTCAGGAGGATATAGACAACCTAAACAGACCAATATCAATTGAGGAAATAGAAGAAACCATCAAAAGACTACCAACTAAGAAAAGCCCAGGACCGGATGGATATACAGCAGAGTTTTACAAAACCTTTAAAGAGGAACTAATACCAATACTTTTCAAGCTATTTCAGGAAATAGAAAAAGAGGGAGAACTTCCAAATTCATTCTACGAGGCCAACATCACCCTTATTCCTAAACCAGACAAAGACACTTCAAAGAAAGAAAACTACAGACCAATATCTCTAATGAACCTAGATGCAAAAATCCTCAATAAAATTATGGCGAATGGGATACAAAAACATATCAAAAAAATTGTGCACCATGATCAAGTAGGATTCATCCCTGGGATGCAAGGCTGGTTCAATATACGGAAATCAATAAATGTTATTCACCACATCAATAGACTTAAAATAAGAACCATATGATCATCTTGATGCGGAAAAAGCATTCGACAAAGTACAGCATCCCTTTATGTTCAAAACTCTAGAAAAACTAGGGATAACAGGAACATACCTCAATATTGTAAAAGCAATCTATGCTAAGCCTCAGGCTAGCATCATTCTGAATGGAGAAAAATTGAAGGCATTCCCTCTAAAATCTAGAACAAGACAGGGATGCCCTCTCTCACCACTTCTGTTCAACATAGTTCTCGAAACACTGGCCAGAGCAATTAGACAGAAGAAAGAAATTAAAGGCATAAAAATAGGAAAAGAAGAGCTTAAATTATCACTATTTGCAGGTGACATGATTCTATACCTAGCAGACCCAAAAGGGTCTACAAAGAAACTATTAGAGTTAATAAATGAATTCAGCAAAGTGGCAGGATATAAAATCAATATGCATAAATCAAAGGCATTCCTGTATATCAGCGACATATCCTCTGAAATGGAAATGAGGACAACCACTCCATTCACAATATCCTCAAAAAAAATAAAATACTTGGGAATCAACCTAACAAAAGAGGTGAAAGACTTATATAATGAAAACTACAGAACCCTAAAGAGAGAAATAGAAGAAGATCTTAGAAGATGGAAAAATATACCCTGTTAATGGATAGGCAGAACTAACATCATCAAAATGGCGATATTACCAAAAGTTCTCTATAGGTTTAATGCAATGCCAATCAAAATCCCAACAGCATTTCTTGTAGAAATAGAGAAAGCAATCATGAAATTCATATGGAAAAATAAAAGACCCAGAATAGCAAAAACAATGCTAAGCAGGAAGTGTGAATCAGGCGGTATAGCGATACCAGACTTCAAACTATACTACACAGCAATAGTAACAAAAACACCATGGTACTGGTACCAAAACAGGCGGGTGGACCAATGGTACAGAATAGAGGACACAGAAACCAATCCACAAAACTACAACTATCTTATATTTGATAAAGGGGCTAAAAGCATGCAATGGAGGAAGGATAGCATCTTCAACAAATGGTGCTGGGAAAACTGGAAATCCATATGCAACAAAATGAAACTGAATCCCTTTCTCTCGCCATGCACAAAAGTGAATTCAAAATGGATCAAGGAGCTTGATATCAAATCAGAGACACGCCGTCTGATAGAAGAAAAAGTTGGCTACGATCTACATTCGGTGGGGTCGGGCTCCAAATTCCTCAATAGGACACCCATAGCACAAAAGTTAATAACTAGAATCAACAAATGGGACTTACTCAAACTAAAAAGTTTTTTCTCAGCAAAAGAAACAATAAGAGAGGTAAATAGGGAGCCTACACCCTGGGAACAAATCTTTACTCCTCACACTTCAGATAGAGCCCTAATATCCAGAGTATACAAAGAACTCAAAAAATTAGACAATAAGAGAACAAACAACCCAATCAACAAATGGTCCAAGGACCTGAACAGACACTTCTCAGAGGAGGACATACAATCAATCAACAAGTACATGAAAAAATGCTCACCATCTCTAGCAGTCAGAGAAATGCAAATCAAAACCACCCTAAGATACCATCTCACTCCAGTAAGACTGGAAGCCATTATGAAGTCAAACAACAAGTGCTGGCGAGGATGTGGGGAAAAGGGTACACTTGTACATTGCTGGTGGGACTGCAAATTGGTGCAGCCAATTTGGAAAGCAGTATGGAGATTTCTTGGAAAGCTGGGAATGGAACCACCATTTGACCCCGCTATTCCCCTTCTCGGTCTATTCCCTAAAGACCTAAAAAGAGCATGCTACAGGGACACTGCTACATCGATGTTCATAGCAGCACAATTCACAATAGCAAGACTGTGGAACCAACCTAGATGCCCTTCAATAGACGAATGGATAAAAAAAATGTGGCATTTATACACAATGGAGTATTACTCTGCATTAAAAAATGACAAAATCATAGAATTTGCAGGGAAATGGATGGCATTAGAGCAGATTATGCTAAGTGAAGCTAGCCAATCCCTAAAAAACAAATGCCAAATGTTTTCTTTGATATAAGGAGAGTAACTAAGAACAGAGTAGGGACGAGGAGCATGAGAAGAAGATTAACATCAAACAGGGATGAGAGGTGGGAGGGAAAGGGAGAGAGAAGGGAAATTGCATGTAAATGGAAGGAGACCCTCAGGGTTATACAAAATTACATACAAGAGGAAGTGAGGGGAAAGGGAAAAATAATACAAGGGGGAGTAATGAATGACAGTAGAGGGGGTAGAGAGAGAAGAGGGGAGGGGAGGGGAGGGGGGATAGTAGAGGATAGGAAAGGCAGCAGAACACAACAGACACTAGTATGGCAATATGTAAATCAGTGGATGTGTAACTGATGTGATTCTGCAATCTGTATACGGGGTAAAAATGGGAGTTCATAACCCACTTGAATCAAAGTGCGAAATATGATATATCAAGAACTATGTAATGTTTTGAACAACCAACAATAAAAATTAAAAAAAAAAGAAATAAGAGATCAAAATTTCCCAAATCTTAAAAGAAAGAGATATGGACTTCCAGGTGCAAGAAGCTCAAAGGGCTGCAACTAGATTCAGTCAAAATAGACCTTCACCAAGGAATGCTGTAGTCAAAATAATTAGACAAAGAATCCTAAAAACAACAAGAGAAATAGCATCAAGTCACATTTAAGAGAATGCCCATTGGACTTAGGGCAGATTTCTCAGAAGAAATTTTATAGACCTGAAAAGAAAAGGGATGATATATTCAAATTACTGAAAGAAAAGAAAAATAAGTGAAATCACAAAAATAGTGAGAGGTAGAAACAAAATACAAAACAAGCAGAATATGATTAACAAAATGACAGAAGGAAGTTAAAACTTATCACTAACAACCTTGAATTTAAATGGACTAAATCAACCAATCAAAAGGCATAGACTGGTTCAATGGATAAAAACAAGACCCAACTCTATGTTACCTACAAGAAACCCATTTTACTAGTAAAGATACACATAGACTAAAAGTGAAAGGTTAGTAAAAGAGAAGCTGGACAAATGGAAAACAAAAGTGAGAAGTTGTATCTAATAAAGCAACAAAGTAAAAATTATAAAAAGAGATAAAAAATGCTGTTATATATTGATGAAGGGTCAATTTCGCCAGAAGACATAAGAATGATAACTATGTATGTACTTAACACAGGACTATCTATATAAAGCAAATATTAGATTTATAGGGAGAGATAAACTTTAAAAAAACACAATGTTAGCCAGAATCTTCAACACTCCACTTTTCCCATCTATATAGACAGATCATACAAACAGAAAATCAACAAAGAAATATCTGAACCACATTTTAGTGCAAATGGACATTACACTGAACAGTGAATACACAGTCTTCTTATCAGCAAATGTATCATTTTCCAGTATAGACCATGTTTTAGTCAGCTTTTTCACTGCTGTGACCAAAGGACATGACAAGAACAATTAGAGGAGGAAAAGTTTATTTTCAGGCCCGTGGTTTCAGAGATCGTAGTCCACAGACAGCTGACTCCATTCTTTGGGGCCAGAGGTGAAGCAGAACATTGTGTGGCAGAAGTGTGAGGTGGAGAAAAGCAGCTAGGGACACGGCACCAGGAAGGAGAGAAGGACTGGAGGGGAGAGTGCACGCGTGTGCTAGCTCTGTTCAGGACAAAATATATACCCCAAAGGCCGGTTCTCAGGGATCAACCTCCTCCAGCCACACCCTACCTGCCTACAGCTACTACCCAGTTAATCCCTATCAGGGTAATAACACACTGACTAGGTTAAGGCTTTCACAACACAATCAATTCACCTTTAAACTTTCTTGCATTGTCTTACACATAACTTTTGGAGAACACCTCATTGAAACCATAACAGATCATGTTAAGGCTCCAAACCAAGTCTCAATGTGAAATTTTAAAATACTGAAATCACATCATGTTTCTTCTCAGGCCACAACAGAATAAAATAAGAATGTAAAGTATATAAATATATGAAAAAAAATGACATGTTCCTAAATGATGAATGGGTATTTGAATAAATTAAAAAGGGAAATAAAAAAGTGTCTAGAAACAAATGAAAATGACAACACAACATGAAAATCTATGGGACACAACAAAAGCAGAACTGAGAATGAAGCTGACAGTAATATAATATTTTGTAACAAATTCATACAGCAACATGACAGATCTTAAATAAACCTAACAATGTATGTCAAGAACTTAGAAAAGTAAGAATAAATCCAAAATTAGTATAAGAAAGAAATAATAAAGATCACAATCCAAGAAAAAAATAAGAACTAAAAAAAAATACAAATGAAACAGCTTCTTGAGTGGATAAACAAAATTAAAAAAACCTTAGGTAAACTAACCAAGAAAAAAAAAAGACTCAAATAGAATCAAAGATGAAAAAGATTATAACTGAAACCACATAAATACAAAGATCATAAGAAACTAGAACAAATATACATGAAAAAATTGAAGAACCTAGAAGAAATGGATAAATTCCTAAACACATACAATATGCCAAAACTGAATAAAAATAAATAGAAAATCTAAATAGACCAATAATGAGTAATGAAATTAAAGCACAGGTGAAAATTTCCCATACTGCTAAATTCTAAGAAGCACTAATTCTAATTATTCTTAAATTACTCCAAATAAACAAAATGGAAGGAACTCTAGCAAACTTTTTTGATAGTAAAACCAGACAAAGACTTACAAGAACTATAACAAAAATGTAGTTTATCAGGCCTATATCGCTGATGAACATAGGTATAAAAATTCAATCAAATACTAGTCAACTGAATTCAAAAGCATATCAAAAATATCATATACCATGATCAAGTGGAATTCATCACAAGGATGGTCCAACACATGTAAACCAATAAATGTAATAAAACATATCCACAGAATGAAGGATAAAGTCCACCTAATACACATAGAAAAAGCATTTGAAAAGATTCTATATCTCTTCACAATAAAAACTCTTGAAAAATTGAATATGGAAGAAACATACCTCAACACAATAAATGATAAACTGAAAACCCCACAGCCCATATACTGAACACAGAAGAGTCCCAAGTGTTTCTTCTAAATCGGAACACTCTTATTTAACATAGAACTCAAATTCTTAGCAAGAGCAAGGAGGCAAGCGAAAGAAATAAGGGCATCCAGATTGGAAAGTATGATATGGTTTTAGACATAGAAAAACCTAAATACACTTAAAAATTTGTTGTAACTTATAAACAATTCAGTAAAGTTGCAGGAATACATTAACAAACAAAAAACTATCATTTTTATACCCCAATAATGAACTTGCTGAAAAAGAAAGCAATCTCCACAATAGCTACAAAAATATTCTGGAATAAATTTAATCAAGGAAGTAAAAACTCTACAATGAAAATGATAAAACTGATGAAAAAATTCTCTTTCTCTCTCTCTCTCTCACACACACACACACACACACACACACACACAAGATATCCCATGTTCACAGATTGGCAGAATATTATTAACATGATTATATGAACCAAAGTAAGCAATTCTCATTAAAATGCTAACAATTTTCTTCACAGAAACAGAAAAACAATCCTAACATTCATATGGATGCATAAAAGACCCAGAAGAGCCAAAGTGATCCTGAGGGGGAAAAAAATCCAAAGGAAGAGATATCATAATATCTGACTTCAGAACATACCACAAAGCTATAATAACCAAAACAGTAAGGAGCTGTCATAAAAACAGACATGTAGAGAATCCAGAAATTAATCCTATCTTTACACAGCCAACTGATTTTTGACAAAGGCACAAGAACATACAGTGGAGAAAAGATAGTGTGTTTAAAAAATGGTTCTAGAACAATTGGAGGTCATTTTGTAAGTGAAGTAAACCAGGCACAGATAGACAAAATACCACATTTTCGCACTCATTTATGGAAAGTAGTAGGTCAATTGCATAGAATAATGGAATGGAATAGTGGTCACTAAAGACTGGGAAGGATAGGGCAGAGGGAGGGAGGAAAGATAAGGACCAACAAAACCCAAGAGGAATTGGTTCTGGCTTTTCTAGCATATCAGCCTAACTATGGTTAAAACAATCTGTATTTCAAAATAACAAGAAGAGTACAAATTCCCAAATGCAAAAAAAAAAATTAATTAATGTTTGAAGACATGGAAATGCCTGTTACTCTGATTTGATAATTACATATTATTTATTTATATATATATATATATATATCAAATTGTTATAATGTACCCCATAAGGAGGTATAAATATTATGTCTAAATAAAAAACACTACCCTTTTATGATCAAGATAATGATAAGGAGGTACAAAAGACTCTTAATCTTAAAAAAAAAATTCAATTAACTTGAAAACCTCTCCAAATATCTTGCTTAGAGAGGATTTACCAGGGCTGTCAGGCTTTGGAGTCTTGCTAGAATTTTATCAGTTGTTATGCTGTTATGCAGTCCCCCTGCATCAGTTTATCAAGGGTAAGAAATCTAAGTTCATCACTCTCTCTCTCCATTCTTACACAGGGCTGTTTCTGCTGCAGATAGAAGCCTTCTGGATTGAAGCAAACACTAACTCCCAAGTCCACCTCCTAAGATTTGAGAACAGCATTCAGTGATTCCTCCAAAATCTTACAGGAATGGGGTAGAGGGTATCTTTCCACAACAGGAGGCAGGGGAGCTCCTGAACAGCCCCCAGCCACTGAGGCTTATGCCAAAGTAACACTTTGATGACCCTGAAGTTTTACATGTCACAATAGAAATGACAACCTTCAACATAACATTTAAAGCTCAGGGATGACTTTACATGTGGGAAATGGACCTAGCAGTAACGCCAGATTCTTCCCAAAGGAATATGATTGAAATGAGCTCTGCTCATGAAATGAGGTTTGGGGTAGGGGGAAATTGAGTCTTGGCTGAACTTACCTGAGAAATAACTAGGCTGAACCTTTCTAGAGTAGGCAAAATCGAATGATTCTCCTTAATACTGGATAGGTGTCTTTAAAATTAATTCACCTTCGCAGATGATTTAACTGAATTCTTCACAAATAACTAAAAAATTATGGGCTTACTTAACAAAGATGTTCAAGTAGCCAACTCTAATGAGAGAATCAAAGTTTAGATGACTCAGATTTCTGTAATGAGTCATTCCTATTCTAAAATAAAGAAGGAACAAACAATCATGTGTAATTAGTGAAGAACAATTTCAGCAAACCAATCTCCTAGAGTCCTACACCCTGAATCACTGCTTTTTCCTTTTGGTGTACAAAGGAGGTATGTTGTCTATGTAAGGCAACCATGGGAATGTCCCAAATTTGGTATCCTTTCCTGAGTAAGCAACTTTACAGGAAGATGAACAAAACTCATCTTTGTGTCAACTATGAATGTTTTTCTATTTGTGTTGTGAATATTTAACCAAATTTAAACACTGCTTGGTGTAAGGGTTTTCCAGAGGTCACATTCTCATGAAACTTTGCATCCTACTTACTTTCTTCTGCTGAATCCTACAAATGATTCCCAGTTCCACAACTTTACATACTCCTAGATAGTTAAACTCAGACTTTGACCAGAAACAGTTCGGACCCCCATCCACACTGAAAATTATAAATTAGTCAATAACACAATCAGATCTCCCCCCAAAAACTGGGTACTAACTGCCATGTGCCATGTCAGTTTTCTTTCTGATTTAATAAAACTCTATTCTCAATTACTAGTTGCTCTTCTGTGAATTTATTGAAAAGCTCAAACATCTGAGCTTCTCTCAAAGTCAGCAGTAAAGACGATACTTAATTTGTCAAAGACCAGTTGTAGTTCATAGGTTTGTTGTTTTTTTAATTGAGTATCAAGCTAGTTCCCAATTTTTGACATTTGTTTATTGACTAAGCTAAAAATTATGATTGGATAGGCAGACAGAGACTCTCTACTCGCTACACTGGGCATTCATAAGTGTGCATTTAAAATAAAAGGACTGTTTTCGTTTTCGTTGTTGTTGTTAACTCTGTGTGGATAAGCTAGAGAAAACATTTAACTATCAGATTTCTTTCTTTCTTAAAAATGGGTCATCGATTAGCAGATTTTAGGGAACACAAACTAGTATTAGAAAACGAGAGAGCTGGACACAGTGGCATGTGCATATAATCCCAGTTACTTGAGACAAGTAACTGGTTGAGACAAGAGGATTGTTCAAGGCCATTCAGGGCAACACAGTGGATAACCCCTTGAGGGCTGAAAAGAAGGCATTAATATTTATCTTAAGCATAAGAAGATAAATATGCAAAATGTATCTGATAGTCCCAAGTTAAATACTATTGTGTATATGTTATTTGTGCCATTAGCCTAAAAAGCATTAACTCTAGATAAAAACCATGTAAGTCCCCAAATTTGGACTTATATTTTATTCTCGCTCTTTTTTTTTTTTTTATAAATCTATAGTTTTATTAAGACAAAAACTGACAGTGTGTATGAAGTTTACATTTAAAGAAAAATCTCACAGAAACCTAATACATGCCTAAAAAGATTTTACAATGTAGCTCTAGATGCAGGTCTAGATGATATCAAGAACTTTGATTTCATGATTCAAGACAGCATTTTGGGTATCAGTTAATTCATAATATTTTTTTTCTTCAAAAAAAAAAATTAAAAAATGTGTTTAAAGTGAACCACTGCCCCAATATGAAAGCTAATCTCCTGAGACCAGGGCTTTTGAAACCACTCAACCTTTGAATTGACTAATGAAACTTGTGCTGTCAGTGACTGAACTCTGCCACTTATGGTTTCAGAGTTCAAAGTTTAAAAAGCAGAGTCTCCAACAGTTACCAACAGAGTGTGGGCCCTCCTCTTTCCCTACTCTTCCATTTCCTGTACCCCTTTGGCCCCTCCCCTAGTACTTTAGCCAGTGGCTTAGATGGACAAGCTGATTTTATTTATAAGTTCATAATTGGAAAAGAAAGGGTTTTTTGGTCTGATTGCAAGAATTAGCACCTCTAAGACAGAATAATCTGCCTGTGTATACTCTCCAATAAAAGACCTTCCCACCTCAGTCAGTTTCTATCTCCAGAATGGCAGCTTTGGTAACTTAGGAACTGGCTTAGTCCTTTGTGGGGAACAACATTAACTCAGGCAGGGAACACCTTGGCTTATAGGTTTCAGGCTTTCACAGCTTTTAAACAGTCTCTCACAGTCCTCATTTATGGTGCCAATGACTTTTTTTTTTTTTTTGAATAAGGTAAAATATTCTGGACATAGAACCAAATCATTAGTTACTCGTTCTTTCCATCGTTTCACCCAGTCAGGCCCCAAATTTTAAAGAAAATGATCTATGCATCTCCCTTCTTCCCTGCCTAATCCCTCCCACCCCAAATAATACACCAGTAACTACACACATGCTACGCTGTAAAAATGCAGAATTAACACTATTGGGAAGAAAGGCTGTGGGTTGTGGAGATGCTCTTTGAAGATCAACAGTATTTTTTGCCTTCCCACACACCCAATTCTGCAAATTTTGTTCTTCATAGAAGGCCCTTTGCTTTTCTCAATAAAGTGCAGAATGGGTTGCCTTGAAACACTTACCCCTTTCCCCTCCACTGGGATGGGTGTGCAAACTATACAGCTTGGAACGGCTTTAAAGCACTTGGGCTGCTGCAGGGCACAGACACTAGACTGTTTCTTCAAAGGACATCTTCTCAAGCCACCTTTATGGTGTCAAGACAAGTAGAACTCCTTCCCTCCCCACTTAAACCCACAGTCACAGGCGACAGGGGCTGGTACTCAGAAGAGTTAATTCTTGTCATCTTTTTTATCATCATCCTCCGAGGGGTAGGAATGCCACGTCAGCCTTTCCTCATAGAAGGATATGACAACCTGTGGGCACTTGACATTGGCTTCCTTGGCAGGGACCAGGTCAGCCTCATCAGAGTTTTTCCATTTCATCAGGAACATGAGCTCTCCACTGGAGTCTGTAGCTCCAATAATCCGCTCCGGCTCCAAATCCCGGGCAAAGCCCTGTGGCTTTTCAGACTCTTCTTTTTTCTCCTTTGATTTGCTCTCTTCTCCCTTATCTTCAGAATCCGAATCAGCTTTATGCTTGCCGCCCTCTGATTTGTCTGTCTCATGTGCTGTTTTCTGTGACTGTAGAAACTCAGCAATGAGGTGGGGACAATCCAGGTTCTCTTCTGGCTCCCATGTATTGTCCTCATCGGAGAAACCTTTCCACTTTAGGAGGTACTCCACTTTGCCCTTTACAACCCGACGATCGAGAACTTTTTCCACCACATATTCCTCTTCTTCTTCTTCTAGTACCTCCTCTACTTTCTTCTTATTTTGTTTTTTCCCCATAGCGCCCGCCAGCTTTCTGGTGTAAAGGGTGACGCTGCTCAGAGCAGCGCCCAAGAGTCCAGGAGGAATCGATGTCGCGCTACTGGCGCGTCGCGTCGGGCCAGCCGGGGGAGTGGCGCCCAGTAAAGCAACAAGCGGGGTGGCCACAGTCGAGCCCCTAGCTGTAGCAGTGTACAGCAGGCCCCAGCCAACAGCCCTCCCCTCTATATTTTATTCTCATTACCTTCCCTGATTCCTTTCTGCTTCTCAAAACTTAAATAAAAGCATAAGACTTTTGTTTTAGTCAGCTTTTTTACTGCTGTGATCAAAAGACCTGACAAAAACAATGTTAAGGAGGAACAGTTTATTTGGTGCTCATGGTCTCAGTCTATAAACGGACCACTCCACTGCTCTGGGGTGAAGATAAGGCTGAACATCAAGGTGGAAGGGTGTGATGGAGGAAAGCAGAGAGAGACATCCTCACCAGAGACAAGTATATACCCCAAAGGCATGCCCCCAGGGACCACCTCCTCCAGGTACACCCTATCTGCCTATAGTTACTACCAATTAATCCCAATCAGTGGATTAATGCACTGATTAGATTAAATCTCTCATAATCCAATCCTTTCACCTCTGAATGTTCTAGTATTATCTCAAACATGAGCTTCTGGGGGACACCTCATATCTAAACTATAACAACTTTCATTGTAGCAGGTTCCAAATTCCTTTACAAATACTTCATTTTACTCTGTGTAAACCACTGTGTGTTTGGTATTACAAAGGATACCAAGATAACTAAGACTATCTTTGGCTTAAAGTTTCCAATTTAACAATAATGTTTTAACTACCACAATAAAAGGAGCTGAGAAGCCATTTTTAAGGAGGAAAAGAGGAAGAAAATAAAGCATTTTATTTGCTTTTTGCTCAAAGGTTGAATCACAATATTTAACATTTAAAAAGGCATGAGATTTATGTATTTCTCAACACTGATTTTATAAAGTACTTTCATGTGTATATCTTATTTGAGGCATAACAAGTTAAAAGGTTGCATAGTCTTCTTTTTTTCAAATATTTATTTCTTAATTTTAGGTGGACACAATATCTTTACTTCATTTTTTTTATTAATGTGGTGCTGAGGATTGAACCCAGTGTCCCACGCATGCCAGGTGAGCGCACTACCACTTGAGCCACATCCCCAGCCTGCATATTCTTCTTTTTAAAGTGACATGATTAATGAGAGGTAGATTTAGGATTACATCTGGGGCCTGTATTATTTTCATTATACCATACTATTTTACTTTGAAACAAAACAACATTCCCCCCTCTCAGAAATCTGGTATAATGTAGTCCACCCAGATTACCACTCACACATATTCTCTCAGTCCTAGCAAGCTCAATTCTTGTTAAACTTCATTCAAAGGGTAAATTAAAATATTACTTCAAATTCAAACTCAATCATCCTTGCATAATACTTCCAAGTGCAGAGATGGACCCTGAATCTAAATCATCTTCAGTTTAGAGAGATTCTTAACTAATGCTTATAAGAACAGTATACAGAACATCATGTCCAGATCACTAGGGAATCTTTAAAAAAATAAGATGCTTTAGCTCTTCAGAGTCAATAGGTGTTTAATGTTTAGGTTTTAGAACATGTCTGAAGCACCCCAGGGTATATACAATGAGGGCTGAGAAGGTGGTAGAATGGATGCATATACCATTAAGAGGACCCCAAAACAGTTTTGTCAATAAATGGCATGCTTTCAGAATGTGTTATGATTATTCAGTAAACAATATTTCTTAACATCCTAATGTTGGTATCTAATGAACTTAATGCAGAAGAGATAGAAATTGTGTGTTTCACACTATGGCTTTTACCCAGACAGCAGATAGGTTACCTATATCTCTCATATTTCTTAGTTTCAGGCCATCTGTAGACTCCTTGTATTTTTCCTTTTCAGATGGTGAGATGTCACTATAAGGAGCTCAGCCTGACTGACTGGTGCTGAAATGTTTATTCATACCATAGAAAAAGAAATTTGGAAACTAAGCCTGCTAAACCAAGCTGAATAAACCCTTTGCTAGCTTCTAGAGTCAAGGCACAATAGAACTTTGGAATTAGGAAGTATCTTTGATAAATTTTCTAGCCCAATTATTAATTTAACAGATGAAAAACCTAATACTCAGAGACAGTGACCAGGAAGAGTCCAGGATTACTTAGCTTAGGATTCTTTATGGATGGTTCTGATTCTGCCCAGAGCTATGTGTTTAGCTTTTCTGGTCTTAATGAGGAAAACAGATATAAGATTTTTTTTTTTTTTTTTTTTTTTTTTTTTTTTAAATATTAAGAGCCCTTGGGAGCAGAACAAAGCTGAAGAGATCAGGGAGTGGGGTGGGGACTTAATGATGTCCTAACCAGTACAGCTGAGTAGTTAGAAGCTTTTTGTTCTGCTGTAGCTCTTCTGCTACATGATTGGCAGTCTGTGGAGAATCACTTCATTTCCCTGAGTAGTCAAAATAATAATTTTGGTAAATGGCTGAAATATCAAAATAATTAAGATAAAACTGGCTGAAAGGTTCTGTGGGAAATTTAAGCATCTTTAGTACATTCAAGGGGTGACAGTGAAGTCCCACTAAGGCTGTGTTCAGTGTCTGATTTAGGGTTGAGCAAATAATGTGGCCTATCTGTATCTGTTTTGGATTAAATCTAGCAGTAATAGGGACAATAAAAAGATCTGGGGCATATAGTCACCCTTTCCCAAACCACCATTAACTCTTAATTAAGTATAAGACAGATTCTGGATGACTTTTGGGCCACAGGAGCTATGCTGGTTACTGAAAGCCTGGGAGATTCCCCAATGCTCTTTTCCACTGCACAAGAGAGAAGACGGTGAGCACAAGGGTAGAGCTTCCTCAGTCCTGGCTCTGCTCTACTGGGAAGGATGGGGAGGGGGACAGCAGAGCAAAAGGCTTCCACCGGCCCTTATGAGATGTCTGGCTTACTGGAATACTCAGTTGAGTTGGGGCTAGAAAGGTAGGTGCTTTTCTAAATTTCATGTATAAATGCTGTTTCTTGAGTCAACTAAATTAGACCCCCTTTCTGTCCCACTCATTCCCAAGTTTCAAGTAAAACTTAGTAGTGCTTGTTAATTGGCCTTTTTCTTCCTCTCTTCTGGTGGCAAAACTGGAGACTAAACCAAAATTGGGTTGGTTGTCTCAAATTCCACAGCCCCCACACACTCAAATCAAGTCTGTCCTCTGTGGGTCTGATGGATTCAGTGTCCGGACCCTCTTCTGGCCCTTCTCTTGCTTAAGAGATGACCGTACCTTCAGAGACATATTGTTTTGCTTTTATACTATAACTCTTTGAGGCTCCGGAGCTTCATCAAAGCCATGCAATATCTTTTTAAAAGATAAAATGTGCTCCTATTCTTTGCTGCCCTGTGTCTGCATGTGGGCAAGAGATTTAATTATGAGGAGTAAAGCTGAATGTTGGTCTAACACTCTTAAAATCAAAGTGAGAATCATGACTGAATTGCATTAGCAAGCATATATACAAATAGGCGCATCTTGTTTGTAACACTGCCTGTGACTTTTTCCCTTTTGATAATTTCATTGTAACTCTGATATTTCAGAGAACCTAAATTGAACCATATGATGTATAGCACTATAACATGCAAAATTCTCAACAAACATTCTGTTCTGGGTACTTCCCCCATGTTATAAATACCCTGTGAGAATCATGGAGGGCTGTTTGTCCAAGAGCAGAGTCTTCATTTAATAACGGTGATGGAGCCCTGCCTCTTAAGTAGGAGGTACTTTCTGGCTGGCAGAATAGTGTTAACTCTCTTTATTCCAAGTAATGTGGAACCCACAAATCCTGAGGAACTTATGGCTTTATGCATGCTCCTCCCTCTCTGTCAGATTTTTACTTTATTAAAGAAAACTAACACTGGACTTTTATAAATTCTTGGGTTATTACCAAGAATTTTATTGTTTTGGCATTCTTAATACAAAAATCACTAAATTAAATTCAGTTATTAAAAATTACAATTTCTAATTGCCCAAATTATTTCAAATTATATGAGAGATGTTTTAATAAGGTTTCCCCCCTGTTCTTGTTAAGCAAAATAATTAAGTGGCTGATACAAACCATGTTGTACTTTAGAAAAAAAAGTTTTTTTTTAATAAATGTTATCTCTAGCAATTTTACAAGACTAAAAGTATATATACTTCCATGTATACATTATTCTTTCCATGATATTTTATATGTTTAAACACATCTACAGTTAATAATAGTTTAATGCCAATAATATTAAACATTAATTCAGCTACTTTATATCACAATCAAAATAAATAGGTTTAACAATAACTATTCTAAGCATTAAACATATACATAAATATATATGTACAAAATGCCAAACTGACAGGAGTTACTAAATGAAAAGTGATAATTTTGGGCGGGGGGGCAGGGCAAATGCTCAGTTCTAACAATTAAACCTCATTTCCCTTAATTGACCACAGCCTCCAGAAAGCACAGACTTGCTATTTTATTTATCTCTGTATGTCAAGGGTATAGTCAATAGTGAAGAAAAAACAATAACAATAAATAAACAAACAAAAAAAGCTAGGTGCTTAGTTGAATTCAGCAGCACACAAAAAAACGATCAAACACCATGATCAAGCTGGTTTCATTACAGGGATACAAGTCAATAAACATAGTATATCACACACATCAACAGAATGAAGGCTAAAATTCATGTGATTCACTCAATATATGCAGAAAAGGCATCTGATAAAATTCAACAACAGGTACAAAAGGATCATACCTCAACATATTAAAGGCTACATATAGGACAAACCTATAGCCAACCCAATATCACACGGAATGGGGAAAAGCTGAAAGCATTTCCTCTAACATCAGGAACAAGATGTGTGTGTGTAATTTCATTGCTCTTATTATAGTACAGCTAGTCTTAGCAAGAGCAATTAGGCAAGAGAAATAAAAGGCAAATCCAAATTAGAAAGGAAGAAGCTAAATTGTCCATGTTTGAAGCTACCATGATTTTTTTTTTTTTGAGGGGGTGGGAGGAACCAGGGATAGAACCAAGAAGTGTTTCACCCCTGAGCTATGTCCCTGGACCTTTTTATTTTTTATTTTGAGACAGAATCTTACTAAGTTGCTGAAGCTGACCTTGAATTTACAATCCTTCTGCCTCAGTCTTCCAAGTTACTGGGATTACAGACATGTGCCACCATGCCCAGCTGCTGTCATAATTTATACACAAAAAAACCCCACTTACTTCATCAAAAATCTATTAGAACTTATAAACAAATTCAGTAAAGTTGCAGGACACAAAATCAATGTAACATAAATCAGTAGCTTTTCATACACCAACAAGGAAGTTGCTGAGAAATTAATCAAAAAAGTAATTCTATTCACAACAACACAAAAAATAAAGTACCTAAAAATAAACTAAACTAAGGAAGTAAAAGTTCTCTACAATGAAAATTACAAAACCACCAATGAAAGAAACTGAAGACACTAAAAGATGAAAAGACCTCCCATGTTGATTGATTACATGAATTAATACTGTGAAAATACTACACAAAGTGTTGTCCCTATTATACAAAGTGATCTATATTCAATGTAATCCCAAACAAAATGCTAATGATTTTCTTCACAGAACTAGAACAAAGATCCTAAAGTCCATATGGAAGCAAAAAAGACCCTGAATATCCAAATCAATTTTAAGCAAAAAGAGCAAAACTAGAGGCATCACAATACCTGATTTTGAGACATACTACAGAAGCCACAGTAACAAAAACCAGCATAGTACTAGCAATAAAAACAGACAGACAAATGGAACAGAATGGAGAAGTAGGAAATAAACCCACACATCTACAGCCAACAGATTCTTGACAGAGATGTCAAAACACACGGGAGAAAGGGGATTCAACAAAAGGTGTGGGGAAATTGGGTTATCCATATGCAGAAGATAGAAATTTAACTTCTAGGGGGCTGGGGATGTGGCTCAAGCAGTAGCGCGCTCGCCTGGCATGCATGCGGCCCGGGTTCGATCCTCACCACCACAAACAAACAAAGATGTTGTGTCCGCCAAAAACTAAGAAACAAATATTAAAAAATTCTCTCTCTTAAAAAAAAAAAGAAATTTAACCTCTAGCTCTCACCCTGTACAAAAATCAACACAAAATGCATCAAAGACCTGAAACTGAAATTACTAGAAGAAAACATAAGGGAAACACTTCAAGAAGATATTGGTATAGCAACAATTTTCTGGACAGGAACCCAAAAGCTCAGGAAACAAAAGCAAAAATTGACAAATGGGATCACATCAAATTAAAAACCTTCTGCACAACAAAGCAAATAACAGAGGAGGAGGCAACCTCCTCTGGTATGGGAAAAAATTCTTGCCAACTCTGCATCTGACAGATGGGTACTAATTCACATTATATAAAGAACGCAAGAAACTTGAATAAAAATATAAATGACCAACAAATATAAGAAAAAATGCTCAATATTATTAGTCATCAGGGAAATGTAAATCAAAACTACAATGAAATGCCACCTCACCCCACTTAGACCGAATATTATAAAAACAAAAACAAAAACCCCCAACACCCCTCCCCCAAATGCTGAGAAGATGTGGAGAAAAAAGAAACTCTTACACATAATTGGTGGGAATAAAAATTAGTATAGCCACTATGGAGGTTCCTCAACAAACTAGAAACAGAATTACTATGATCAGCAATTCTAATCCCAGGTATATATCCAAGGAAATGAAATCAACATACCAAAGAGATAGCTGCACATACATGTTTATTACTGTGGCACTATTCAAAATAGCTAAGATGTGAAATCAGCCTAGGTGTTCATCAACAGATAAATGAATAAATAAAATATGGAATATACACACAATGGAGTATTATTCATCCATAAACAAAAATGAAATCCTGTCATTTGCAGCAAGGGTAGTTGGACATATACACTGTATGCATGTATGCAAGTATCACAATGAATGCCGTTAATACATACAATTGGTATGTGGTAACGAAACACATGATCTGCTTAAAAATCATTTCATGAATTAATGAATCTGATGAGTGGATAGGTTAGTTTTCTCTGGAAAATAACGAGAAATTCTAATGTGTTCATTATAAGAGCAGGAGATGGGTTAGTCTCAGTTCCTAAAAATTAAGCTTAGGCCACACATCATTTTGAAAGATAATTATCAGCAGCAGTTGTTATGGGGAGGAATAAAGAGACTGATAATCTAATCACTAACAATGATTCAAAGAAAACAGTTAATCTCATGTTAGGTCTCAGGTTTCCACTGGGAGCATTTCTGGGCTTCTCTTTAAGGTCTGTCAGGATTGAAAACTTACACATCAATCTGGACAACTGCCTTGTTTGCCAGAGAAAGAGTATTTAAGTTATCTAAAATACCACTATCAGTCTAAACATTTTAGGTTCTAATACTGAAAACTGTAATTAAGTTTATAGTAGATAATTACCTTTTTTTTCTTTTAACAATACTGGTCTTGAGGTCATGTAACTCAATTGAATTTTCAAGGTCTTAGACAATGATACAAGACAAAAAGATAAATACTGCCTCAATGGCTTTTGCCACATCAAAAAATGACAACATAGGGCTGGGTCTGTAGCTTAGTGGCAGAGCACTTGCCTAGCACATGTGAGGCACTGGGTTCACTCCTTTGAACCACTAAAAATAAACAAATAAAATATAGGTATTGTCTAGCTACAACTACCAAAAATAAAAAATTTAAAAAAATGACAACATAAGGAATAGGAACATGCATAGCAATAGCTCTTTGTGAATGGGTGAAACGAATTTTATTGAATAGCAAATAAATTATAATTAAGGTTCTTAAGAATGAGACAATGAATACTAAAAATTATGACAGAATCATCAGGAGTAGTAGTTAATATCACAACCTATTCTTTTAAATCACTGCTTTAGGGCCTGATAGAAATTCTTTATATGAAATTAGAATATTCCTTCTTGGTATTTATTTGAAAATTGAACATTTGTGAACCGACAATGGAAAGGCATACCTCTTCCATGCCTGTGTGAGATTATATATATATACACACACACACACATATACATACATATATGTATGTATGTATGTATATATATGTGTGTGTGTGTGTGTGTGTATATATATATATATATATATTTTTTTTTTTTTTTTGGTACTGGGGATTGAACTCAGGGACACTTGACCACTGAGCCACATCCCCAGCCCCATTTTTATATTTTATTTAGAGACAAAGTCTCACTGTTGATTAGCACCTTGCTTTTTTAAGGCGGCTTTGAACTCGAGATCCTTCCGCCTCAGCCTCCTGAGCCGCTGGGATTACAGGCACATACCATTGCGCCTGGCATTATACACCTGTATTTCTATAACAGAGTTGTATTAATGAAATTTGCCATGTAAGTTTACAATATACCAAAGCCATTATGAAAATTTACCTCCAAACTGTCATAAGTAATCAAAAGAGCTTCTTATCCCTTGTGAAAGATTAATTTGAACAGAACTATCATGTTAGTAGAGGAGGGGGATGAAGAAGGGGGGAGAAGGGGAGGGACAGAGGAGGTACAGGGAAATGAAATGGAACAAATATTTCATCCATGTGTGATTATGTCAAAATGAAGCCCACTATTATGTATAGTTATGATGCACTAATAAGAACACAAAAAATCTAATCATACTGAGATATGAAGCCATCCTAAGTCAGATATATTGTTTATGCAGTAAAGTACTCATTTTATTGTGTGTTGCTTTAATTAATGTTAAAAAGTGAGCATTTAGGGTCACAGAAATTAAGGTCAGGTACTAGCCTAGATCCCTGTCATATTATTGTCCAAATCAAGTATTTACTGGTCATATTGTCTCTCGAAAACTGTGAAAGGTTTAGATTTAGCACATAAAAAAATACTCCTAGTTTCACTATTAATAGAAGTTATTACAATTAAACATACTTTTACAGACATTTGGTTTTCATAGTTAATGGCTAAAATAAAATAGATCTTTAGTAGGCCTATGCAGAATTAAGTACCAATTCTAGAGAATTAGGAAGTCAGTTGATACTCTTCTTCCAAACTAGCTGGCAAAAGTTGAAATCAGTCGTCCTTATGAAAGAATGTGTCTGTTATATTTCAACAACTCTTACCATGATTTCTTGAGGGCTGGCTGAATGAATTCTACCTTTATGTATTCTATTCATGTGACACTCAAATGAAATATAAACGGGCATTCTATAAAATACAGCCTCAGGATGTATATTCTTTATACTTAAATTATTCAATGAATCATTTCAACTAGGTTTTAGGAGAGGAGAAGGAAAGCGATTCTACGAATGGACCTTTCTCTACCCCTCCAGTTAATTTGGTGGTGGCAGTGACTAGGTAGACTGGGTCGCACCAGTTTCAGGACCCACCACCTCCTGTGCATGCAGCCAGACTCCTGCTCACCGGAGCTGTGGGAGGTGAGAGGAGGGAAGTTCATGGAGAAGTAGTTGCCAAGAGAAAAGATGGGAGGAGGGGGAAAACTAAAGAAATAATATAGTATTTCAATCAAAGTCTAAAATTTATAAAAGTGGTTTTGGTCTCCATATAACAAAAATATTTATTCAAGAAACTCCTACTCGGGTGTGAACATCCTACTTCTGGTGGGATTTTGATTGGCAAAGGACTGTGAAAGAGTGGAAGCTAATACAGAACATGTCTATAAACAAATTTATTTAGTTAGTACAGATTGACACATTCACTAGAGGATTTCAGCAATTACATGTGTAAAACTATTTCCTATAGTGGTTTCCTTTTGTGATTTTGCTAATTTATTCAATCTAGGCCATTTTCATGCATTCTCTATTATAAGCCATTTAGCCACCCAGGCTGAAATGAACATAAGGAGAACTCTGTCTTCTTTCCAATTCTTCATATAAACATAATTATATGGTGATATTAAAGAGTCAGACTTCTAATGAAAGAAAGGCCAGTAAGGTTATAATATCTTAAAACATGATGTTGTCATCTAACTTTGGAGAAATTTGGAGTTTGGATATAATACAGATGAAAGTATTTGGTAAAACACAAGCCTGTATTAAGTGGGAGGTGTCTGTAGTTAATATTGTATTATTTTTAATTCAATTATAACAACATATAACAAAATCTATCGAAGACAGTTGTGAATCACCAACCTTGCCCTAGAACATGGGTGGGTTATCCAGGTAAAGCATGGCAGGGTCTTGCTATTCAAGGGCAGAGGGATTCCGGAGAGCTGGTGCTGAGTGACAAGTTTCTAAAATTTCTAATCTGGATTCTCTAATCTTTAGTCCACCTGAGAGTTCTTTGTGTGGAGTGCAGAAAGGTAAGATGAGATGATACCAAAGACTAACTCTCTGACCACTCTCAGTTTTGCTCACAATCAATCCTACTTGTGAAAACAAGACAACTTCTATTATAAATGAGCAGGTGGAAGGGAGATATGCCATTATTTTATTGTTCTAGACATAGGTTATAATTGAGATTTTTTCAAAGATGTTGAAAATTTATTGATATCACTTTAATGAGTCAAAGTTGATTTCTTTTTTCTTTTTAATTATTTGTTTCACATAATAATGGATCTTACACTGGCACTAATTTTATTTATAAGTAATGTCTTGATATAATGGTAATCAGATGGTATTGTAAGTATTCTCCAGAAAGACATATTGAGTCCTAATCTCCAGAACTTGTGGATGCTATCTTGTTTGAAAATAGGTCTTTGCAAATGTAACCAGATTAAGATGTAGGATGGGTCCTGATCAAATGACTGGTGTCCTTTTAAGAGGAGACAGAAATGCCATTATAAAGATACAGGCAGAGACTGGAGTGATTTCATCTACAAGCCAGGTTTATACTAAGAACTGCCAGTAATCACCAAAAGGGAAAATATGAAACAGAACCCTCAGGAGGAACCAAACCTGCTGACATCTTGATTTCAGACTTCTGGCCTCTGGAATTGTGGGACAATAAATTTCTGTTGTTGTATCCCATCTAATTTGTGGTATTTTGTTACAACAGTCCTAGAAAACTAATACAGATGGTAACACACTTACTTATACTATTTTCTAGTACAGATTTGTGTATTATGAAAAAAGCCATTTAGTTTTAATCCAAATAGCCTGGAATCTAGGGCCACTGCTCAAGTCTTCAAAAACCTGAATCAGCCCAGGAAGTAGAATTGGTTGCTTTTGGGATTGACACGGTCAAAATGAGATTGGTTCTGCTTCCAACCTGCCAGGAAATTTTCCCTTTCTGGCTTTCATAGCAAGTACAGGAGTACCACTGTTACTTGAAACAAAGACTGGCCCCAAAGTGTACTTTTAGAAATGCTTTCCTAAATGACAAACCTAGAATGGGAAAACTTAAGATGATCTCCTCAAGACTGTGGCCGTTTCACTTAAGACACTGTATGAAAGTACAAGAAAAGATGACATCAAGTATTGGCCTTTAAAGGAAAAAGCCTATAGTATTTTAAAAGTCAGGTTCCTGATAATGGACTTCACAACACAATCCTTTTGTTGTAGTGTTAACTAAGAAAGAGAAACTTACTTTATTTTTGGCCTAGTAAATCCTAGGATCAGTAACCTCCATCTTTATAATGTATGAAGGAATATTAGAAAACATATTGTGGTGAAAAAATTTGTCTCTGAGGAAATATAAGCTAAATGTTAAGGACACGTGGGATTAGTAGTTGTACTTCTGGGAGCCAATGACTGAGAAAATATGTACCATATTTTACTGTATAATCATTTTACCCTGTTTTTTTTTCAGTCCAAAGATTGGTTTACAATGTTTCACTGCGTAATTGTCACATGGTATAATTCTATTCGCAGGCCACTTACAAGGCAAACAGAGCAGCAATGTCTTTACCAGGGGCATATGGATGTGCATTTTTTTCTTGTGCCCTATAAGGCAAGAATTTTCAGAAAATACACATTGTGAACATATTGCCAAAAGCTAACTTGCATGGGTTGTTTAGAGAGATGCAGTACTAATAGTAAACACATCTAAAGCTGAGGACCACATCAGATAACGAAACCAATGATAGTGGCGCAGAAACTTTGAACATGGAAGATTAAATTTTGTAAGTCCACACATCACAAAATTGCAATAAATTCTCAAGTATATTTCAATTATATGAATAACATACAAATCAATAACAACTAAGTGTTTTAGATTTGAAGAATATTTCCTAAACTGTCACAAAGACATAATGTGCATTGATTTATTATTTCATTTTAATGTATATTCACTAGTATTCCATGTATCCTAGTCTTGCACCAAAAAGAGTTCAGTACTAAATGATTTTCCAGTAATACCAGCACAATTAAAAAAAAAAGTTTCACATAATGGTCACACCCCAATATTTTTTGCAAAAACAGAAAACAAAAACCCCCCCAAAACCAAAACACACAACACCAAAACTCCCCCAAACTTGGCATAAAATCCACAATGATTATGCAGTGAAATATAGTAATGATCAAAAGCCTTCAGTCATGTGTTCTTCATTAATCATAACAGCATCCACGTACCACTAAAAAACATTAAGACATCAATTCTTCTCTCTGCAGAAAAACTCAATGTGCATCTGGGTCTGGGGATGTGCCATTCTAACTCTGGGACTCTTGAGGAACTTAGGGTCACAGGTTTGGAATGCCTTCCTGGCTTACAAATGTTTATTCATTAACTCAAAAGCATTTATTAACTGCCTATAATATGCCAGGCATTGTTCTAAGTATGAGGATACATCATGAACACACTAAATCTTCCTTTCTAGTGGGCTGACACCCCCACACCCATACTGTAGTGGCAATAAATGTTATAAAGACAAATAAGGAAAGGCGAGATGATAGAGAGAGATGGGGGGAGTGTTGCCTCACCTATCTTCCTTCTAACATTTTTATTTTGCTGTGTATGTTCTCTGTGAAAGGCACACAGTGAAACAGTCATGGTTTTTATTAGACAGAGTCTCACTTTGGGCCAGGGGGTGGTGGTGGTGGGAAATACAAAAACATACAGGTGTATGTGTGCACTCATGTGTGTACATGTATAATCATGCACAGTAAAGCCTTAAAAGACAATCTTTTTAAGAATGATGGTCACAACCCTACTCAGACCCAAGAAAGTGACAAAGCCATGACTTCAAACCAAAAAAGGAAGTATAACTAATAGTCAGTGGTTTTGCTAATGCTCTCATTGGCAAGTGCTAAGTGTTGGTGCTAACAATAGAGCTATTGGTTTATTTATATTTGCAAATAATAAACCACTTTCCAACCAATTCTCTCATTTTCTTTTGTAACCTCTAAAGACAATTCAGTGGTTAAATTATCTTTCCTCAGAAAAGGCTAGTTTAAGTGATATATTTCCCTCACAAAGTCCTTTAAACCAATCCCATCAGTACTGTGAAGGTACCTGAAGGAGACTGTATACATATTCAGGGCACTCATCTGAAGTCCTTAGATACAGCAGCACAGAAATATTATCTTAACCAGTATCTCAAAGGCCTTCATGTAGTATACATGACCTACTACTTCCTTCATTCTGAGATTCTTATAGGGAGCTCATCTACCCATGAGAAATAATACAAACTTTTTTTGCAGTACTAGAGATTGAACCCAGGAGCACTCTTTCACTGAGCTACCTTTCCAGCTCTTTTTGAGACAGGGTTTCGCTAAGTTGCTGAGGCTAGCCTCAAACTTGTGATCCTCCTGCCTCTGTCTCTTGAGTCTCTGGGATTACAGGTATCTGCCACCCTGTCTACCTCTCATATGAACTCTTTCAAAAAGAAACAGGGTTTTAATAACTGTTAAGAAGGCTAGGCCATGGGTAAAGCCTTATGAAAGTAGCTTGGGTTTAGAAATAAATGTGGAAGTTCTACTTCTTCTACAAAAGTACCTGTCAGGACACAAGATCATGAGGCTGGCCAGTGCTGCCTAACTGCCTGGGGATCATTACAATACAAGGAATGAATGTAAAGAGGTGAGAAAGAAATTACCACCTACAAATTATTCAAAGATTTTTCACGGTGTCATATACTATAATATAAAGATAAAAATATTTTTAAACACTGGTGATTTAAGATTAGCTTGATGGTTCTTGCTTTGACACAAGGGGACATGATTACTATGTGGTGAAAGAAAGGCCTGTTTATCCAATCTCTTGTGAGACAGAAGGGTACAATTCACTGCATTACTATCCACCAGCAAAAGGTTATGGAGGCAACTGTGAACATGGTTACATCAGTATGAACCATACTCAATGTTAAATGATGTCACATTTTGGGTGGGAGAAAGACACTGCTCAATAAGAAAGACATGTCAACTGCCTTTTGAAAAGAAACATATTATTATGTGGAAGGGAATTATTATCTAGGCACATTATAGTCACCCAAATGACAAGGTGGATTGGATAAAAAAGTATACAATATTGCTAAAATTTTAGAAATATTAAGAAATAAAAGCCTAGTTTCAGGACAGATAGAATTTGGTGTTCTAAAAAAATTTGATAGCATCAAATTATATCACTGCTCTAATGATATAGAGAAACAGGAAATCCAAGATGGCAGGCCAGAGGGAGGCAGCATTCTGTGTCTCTCCGTGACCCGGGTCTCAACTAGTGGGAATACTGCTTTGCTGAGAGTGATAGAGAACCCCTCCACAGCTGATCCCGCACAGGAATCATAGTCACGGGGCCTCAGAGTTAGAAAAGTTCTGCTAACTCCCGACTACTTGCCCACGCAGTTCTCGTGGGTGACTTAGCGGGACCGCCAGCATCAGCACCAGCGCAGAATTCCCAGCCCCTGCTCCCATGAAGGACCCCTGCGCAGGAACTCTGGCCACCACTCCCGTGAGGACCCCCATCTACTAATGTGGGGCTCTCCCAGTCGCCTCCATCTTGGGACTCGGCAGCTACTGCCATAGTCCCCTACTTGAGGTAGCCTGCCTGCACCTGGGGATATCACAGGCTCTGAAGAAAGCCAACAGCGGCAGCACTACAAACCACAGAGCTCATCTGTGATCGTATCCTACAATGCCATCGCCTGGCTTTCCTGACCTGGCCCGACACCCCATCGCTGAAAGCAGCAGCTTCCATCTTAGGTCACCTCCATCACCATCTTTAGTGGGGCCAACTATCAGTTGGGAACACCGGATAGCCAGGTACCCAGTTTTCTAATTCCCCTAATCCCCAGCAGCCATTAACTCAGCAGAGTGCCCAATTTTAAAAACAGCTCTCTGTGACAGGTGAGCAGCCACCAGAGTGCAACACACAAGACCCCGGAGAGAAGGGTTCCTGATTAGGAAGTAGAAAGGAGAGGGTGAGGGAGATATACTTTAGAGACTAATTTAGAGGGCAGGAACTGTAAGGTCTACAGGCAAGAGGAGGAGATAAGACCCAGTGCCCACATCACAGGAGCAGAGCCCAAAGGAGATCCTTAAGGTGCAGTTTCCCAACAGGATCGGCAGGTACCATACCCCACTTCCAGGTGCCCTGCACCCAAGACCAACCCTCACACCCTGGTAACCCCCACCATTCCTGAGGGCTGAGATACCAACTAAGAACAGACAACCCTACTTATTGGATGAGAAGGGAAGCAGGAAAGATAATGATCTCCAACCAAACAATCCTTGTTTCTATAGGGTCTTGATTTAACATCTGAGCAGCAATCTTAAATGTTAACCGCCACCTTATGAGAAAAGTTTCACTTTTCTGTACTTCCTCTTACCTGAACTCCCCCCACTCCCTTTAGTGACCTACTCCATGTTACCAAACCCTAAGCCAATCCCAGAAGGACACGACCCCTTGACTCTGGAAAGCCCCATGGTGCCATCGACCTAAACCCATCCCATGCTATTCCCACACATCTAGCTCTGGTGGCAAGCACTCCAATAAGAAAGACATGTCAACTGCCTTTTGAAAAGAAACATATTATTATGTGGAAGGGAATTATTATCTAGGCACATTATAGTCACCCAAATGACAAGGTGGATTGGATAAAAAAGTATACAATATTGCTAAAATTTTAGAAATATTAAGAAATAAAAGCCTAGTTTCAGGACAGTGACTGTGATTCCTGTGCGGGATCAGCTGTGGAGGGGTTCTCTATCACTCTCAGCAAAGCAGTATTCCCACTAGTTGAGACCCGGGTCACGGAGAGACACAGAATGCTGCCTCCCTCTGGCCTGCCATCTTGGATTTCCTGTTTCTCTATATCATTAGAGCAGTGATATAATTTGATGCTATCAAGATTTTTTTAGAACACCATAGCACCACAGCTACAACTTCAAGTCCCCACCCCACAAAAGCTCAATACCCCAACATCTCCAGGCCCCTCTCCTCTCTACAGAGAGATGGCCTTTATTTGTCAGCTTTGACAAATGAACTTTTGTGGGGATATCTGCCTGGTCTCCATCCTTCATTTCTTGCTCCCTGGTCTCTTGCTTTCTTTCCTTTCAGTTTCTTCCTTCGAGATTTTTTTTTCTGTTTCCCCCCTCTTTATTCTCCCGCCCTCACATCCCCAACATATGTGAAACCAAGTACTTTGCATAAATTAGGATTTTGAGGACTGAGATGACTGAATAGTATATTATTATAGTTGTGTGGTATATTCTTTTTTTCTCTCCAATTTTTACTATTTTAACATTTTTTAAAATTTTTCTTAATATATGTGTGTATATCTCTACTGTCTTCCCTTTTACTTGCCTACCCAAAATTACTACCTCTCTATTCTGCTACTAACCTTCTTCTTTAGATTTCTCTTTCACACTTCCTAAGATAGTATAACTCTATATCCTCATCTCATACCGCCTCAGCATATCTTCCTACACCTCACCCCCAGTTCTTTGTCCACCTCAGAAACTGTAAAGCCTTTTATAAACCCACTGATAATATTGTAGATAATAATTGAATTCACCATTTCAGTACATTGTGACCCAACTGTAAACATCTTAATAACAACTATTTGTTTTTAGGTTGTATTTTGTTTATGTTGGGATCTGTTAACATTGTCCTTCCCCTCAAAGGTACTGGAACCCTATAGGGGCACTATAAGCCTATACGGTAAAAACGGTAATGCCTCGGAACCACAGAGCTAGAAAGGAAGACATACAGCAACATGAAAAGACAAGGGAAGACAGTGCCCTAAACAAATCAGGATACCACATTATCCTTAGCCAGCACAGCAGATAAAATGACAGAGAAGGAGTTAAGGATGTACATAATTAAAATGTTCTGTGAATTAAAGGATGATATAAGAGAGGAAATACAGGCAGTAAAAGATCATTTTGACAAATAGCTACATAACCAAATACAGGAAGCAAAAGATTATTTCAATAGGGAGATAGAGGTTCTAAAGAAAAACCAAACAGAAATCCTTGAAATGAAAGAAACAATAAACCAAATTAAAAGCTCAACTGAAAGTATCACCCACAGATTAGACCACTTAGAAGACAGGACCTCAGACAATGAAGATGAAATATATAATCTTTTTTTAATATTTATTTTTTAGTTTTAGGTGGACACAATATCTTTATTTTATTTTTATGTGGTGCTGGGGATAGAACCCAGTGCCTCATGCATGCTAGGTGAGCACTCTACCACTGAGCCACAATCCCAGCCCTGAAAATACATAATCTTGAAAACAATGTAGACCACACAGTGAAAATGTTAAGAAACCATGAGCAGAACGTTCAAGAAATATGGGATAGCATAAAAAGACCAAATTTAAGAGACACTGGGTTAGAGGAAGGCATAGAGTTCTAAACAAAAGGAATGAACAATCTATTCAACTAAGAAATATCAGAAAAATTTCCAAACATGAAGAACGAATTAGAAAACCAAATTCAAGAGGCTTACCGGACACCAAATATACAAAATCACAACAGATCCATACCAAGGCACATTATAATGAAAATGCCTAACATACAGAATAAGGATAGAATATTAAAAGCCATGATTCGTATAGTCCTGCTAAAAAGTTTCCCACCGACTGGATAAAATGGATGAAAAAAAAAGACAATCATTAAGCTGTCTGTTTCTTGACAGCATGCAATCCAGAATGGATTTCTGCGTTGTGACTCCTCCTCAGCATTGCCAGCATAAATCCAAATCTATAAGAAGTTCATCATAAACCCTTTTCCCAGAATCTGCCACACCAAACCGAAAAACCCAACTTTGTGACCTCTGGACTATCAGTAAGGACCTTTAGTTGTCTCTTCTGTTGGAGATGGATGGTGGTGATTCTGGTGGTAATAACATTGATGCTGCTGCTAGTGGTGGTGGTTGTGGTGGCAGTGACCCTGGCAATGGTGGCAATGGTGACAGTGGTCCTGGTGAGGTGGCGGTAATACAATGGATGAATTCTTAAAAACTAGTAATATCTGGACCCCAAGAAACCAAAGAAAAATGTTCTCTTATACATGGCACAAGATTACAATTAGTTCTGTGACTCCCAGAAGACTAGAGGTAAAATTCATAAGTAGAAGGAACTGTATCAGGAGTCAGAAGTAACAGGTTACAGTCCTGCTTCTGCTACCAGTTTGTTATTTTGACCCAGGATCTCTTAGAATTCATCTGAAAAATGAAGTTAACTGGGTTCACTCACAAAGTCTTTCCTTAAATTGTATAACTATTTGTTCCTGCTCTTTTCAAGTTATTGAATCAAAGACCTAGGCAAGATCATGTGTAATCTAGGATCACTGATCATTTTGTAAATAAAGTTTTAGTGGAATGGAAAAAAAAAAGAAACGAATCAGATTATACATAGGGGGAAAACAATTAGGGTATATACAGATATTTCAACCCAGACTCTGGAAGCTAGAAGATCCTGGAACAACAGATATCTGCAAGAAAATGGATACTAACCAAGAATTTTGTATCCAGCAAAATTAAGTTTTAGATTTGATGATGAAATACCCTCCCCCCATGATAAACAAAAGTTGAAAGAATTTACAGCTAGAAAACCTGCACTACAGAACATCCTTGGTGAAACATTCTATGAAAAGGAAATGAAAAACAACAATGAAAAATCAGCAGAGGGAGGAATTACACTAAAGGAAAAGCTAATCAAAGGAAAAACCTAGTCAAGTTAAATAACAAAAATAAACAAAAATGGCTGGGAATACAAATCATGTCTCAATAATAACCCTGAATGTTAATGGCCTAAACTCACCAATCAAAAGACATAGGCTAGCTGACTGGATTAAAAAAAAAAGACTGAACAATATGCTGCCTCCAATAGACTCATCTCATAGGAAAAGACATATACAGACTGAAGGCGAAAGGTTGGGAAAATCATCACTCACTGTGGAAGCAAGCAGGGGTGTCCATCCTCATATCAAATAAAGTAGTCTGCGGAAGCAAGCAGAAGTTTCCATCCTAATATCAAATAAAGTAGTTTTAAGCTAAAGATTAATTAAAAGGGACAAAGAAGGACATTTCATACTACTCAAGGGAACCATACACCAACAAGACATAACAACTGTAAATATATATGACCCAACCAATGAAGCTTCTAAGTTCATCAAACAAACTCTTCTCAAGTTCAAGAGTTAAACTGACAACAACACAATAATCATGGGTGACTTTAACACACCTCTTTCAACACTAGATAGATCTTCCAAACAAAAGCTGAACAAAGAAATTATAGAACTCAATTATGCAATCAATAACTTAGACTTAAACTGACATACATAGAATATTTCATCCTTTAACGAGCAAATAAACTTTCTCCTCAGCAGCACATGGATCCTTCTCTAAAATAGACCATAGATTATGCCACAAAGCAACACTTAGCAAATATAAAAAAGTAGAGATACTACCCTGCATTCTATCAGATCATATTGGAATAAAATTAGAAATCAATGATAAGAAATAAAAGCTACTCCAACACCTGGAGACTAAATAATATGCTATTGAATAAACAATGGGTTGCAGAAGACATTTAAGGAGGAGATTAAAAATTTTTTAGAGGTGAATGAGAACACAGATAAAACATATCGAAATCTCTGGGACACTATGAAGGCAGTTCTAGGGGAAAGTTCATTGCATGGAGTTCATTCCTTCAAAGAAGAAAAAGTCAACAAATAAATGACTCAACATTATATCTCAAAGCCCTAGAAAAAGAAGAACAAGTCAACACCAAAAGTAGTAGAAATCAGGAAATAATTAAAATCAGAGCTGAAATCAATGAAACTGAAACAAACAATTGAAAAAACTGACAAAACAAAAAGTTGATTCTTTGAAAAAATAAATAGAATTGACAGACCGTCTCTTAGCCATGCTAGCAAAGAGAAGGAGAAAGAAAATTCAAATTACTAACATACATGATAAAAAAGGAAATATCACAACAGATACTACAGAAGTGCAGAAGATAATTAGAAACTATTTTGAAAACACCTACTCCAATAAAATTGAAGGCATTTACAAATTTCTAGAGTCATATGATTTGTACAAATTGAATCAGGATGATATACACACTTTAAACAGATCAATTTCAAGCAAGGAAGTAGAAGACACCATCAGAAGCCTACCAACCAAGAAAACCCAAAGACCAGAGGGATACACAGTTGAGTCCTACAAGACCTATAAAGAAGAAATAATACCTATATGCTACAAATTATTTCATGAAATAGAAAAGGAGGGAGCACTTTCAAACTCATTCTATGAGGCCAATATTACCCTGATTCCAAAACCAGGCAAAGACACATCAAAGAAAGAAAACTTCAGATCAATATCTCTAATGAACATAGAGGCAAAAATTCTCAATAAAATTCTGGCAAATTGAATACAAAAACATATCCAAAAGATAGTGCACAACAATCAAGTGGAGTTCATCCCAGGGATGCAATGTTGGTTCAACATATGGAAATCAATAAACGTAATTCATCACATCAATAGACTTAAAGATAAGAATCATGTGATCATCTCAATTGATGCAGAAAAAGCATTTGACAAAATATAGCACCTTTACATGTTCAAAACACTAGAAAAACTAGGGATAATAGAAACATATCTCAACATCATAAAAGCTATATGCTAAGCCCCAGGCCAACATCATTCTAAATGGAGAAAAATTGAAAGCATTCCCTCTAAAAACTGGAACAAGACAGGGATGCCCTCTTTCACCACTTCTGTTTAATACAGTTCTTGAAACACTGGCCAGAGCAATTAGACAGATGAAAGAAATTAAAGGGACATGGATAGGAAAAGAAGAACTCAAATTAACACTATTTGCTGACGATATGATTCTATACCTAGAAGACTCAAAAACTTCCACCAGAAAACTTCTAGAACTAGTAAGTGAATTCAGTTAAGTAGCAGGATACAAAATTAACACCCATAAATCAAAGGCTTTTCTGTATATCAGTGACAAATCCTCTGAAAGGGAAACAAGAAAAACTACCTCATTTACAATAGCCTCAAAAACAAAACAAAAAAGCAAAACAAAAAAAACCACTTGGGAATCAACCTAACGAAAGAGGTGAGAGAGCTATACAATGAAAACTACAGAACGCTAAAGAAAGAAATTAAAGAAGACCTTAGAAGATGGAAAGATCTCCCTGGTTCTTGGATGATAGCCTCTTCAACAAATGGTGCTGGGAAAAATGAAAATCCATATGCAACAAAATGAAATTAAACCCCCACCTCTCACCATGCACAAAACTCAACTCAAAGTGGATCAAAGACCTAGGAAGTAAATCAGAGACACTGAAGTTATTAGAAGAAAAAGTAGGCCCAAATCTCCATCATGTAGGATTAGGACCCAACTTCTATACTCCTATAGCACAAGAATTAAAATAAAATATCAATAAATGGAATGGATTCAAACTAAAAAGCTTCTTCTTGGCAAATGAAACATTAAGGTGAATAAAGAGCCTAGGGAGCAAATGTTTACCACTTGCACATCAGATGGAGCACAATCTCTAGGGTATATAAAGAACTCAAAAAGCTAAACATCAAAAAACAAACAAACAAAAAACAAATAGCCCAAGCAATAAATGCGCCATGTAAATATTAATTAAAAATGAATCACAGACTCAAAACATAAGAAACTATAAAACTTCTAGTAAAAGACATGAGACAATCTGTGTGGCTTTATGGTAAGTCATGTTTCTTAGGTAACATACTTACATACAGAGAAAAACTGATAAATTAGACTACTTCAAATTTCCAAGCTCAAGGGCTGAGGGTGTAGCTCAATGATATAGAGCTTGCCTAGCATTTGAAAGGCCCTGGGTTCAATCCCCAGTACTGCCAAACAAACAAACCAAAACTCAAGCAAAATGAAAATATGCCCACATCAAGATATGTATATAAATATTCACGTTTTGGTGGAAACTACTCAAAATTGCCAACAACTGGAAATAAATTCAAATATTCATTACATAGATAAATGTGACACATCCATAGCATCCCTTAGCAATAAAAGAATTATGATACATATGAGAACATGGATGAATTTCAAATACATTATACTAAGCCAAAGAAGTCAGACTCAAAAGGCGTAAATATGTATGATTCTGTTTATATGGCATTCTAGTTATGGGAACTTATATGATCAGAAAATAGATCCATGGTTGACTGGGCTGGAAATGATGGGGAGAGACGACTGACATTTTTGCAGCAACAGAAATGCTCTGTATCTTAATTGTCATAATGGTTGCATACATTTGTCAAAACATTCAGTTAGATACTTAACTTAAAAAGAGTAAATTTTATTGTATGTAAATTATCCATTAGTAAAATTTTTTTTTAAATGATGTGTTTTGGGGGATGGTCAAGATTTGTACAACACAGGCAGAAAGAAGATTTGACTTGAAGAGTACTAGAAAATGGAAAACAACACTTTTAAAATTTCCAAGCTGTTGGTTTTCCACCTGGCTACATACTATGTTTATATTAGAAATGTCCAGTTGAATAGAAAAATTATATGGCTAGCATTATTTCCTTAAGAGCAAGGTAAACAGTGTATATAATTATAAAATAAATTCATTTTGGCAAATACTTACTGCATGCCTACTATTTACCAGGCATTGGGTATGCACTATGGGAGGAAAACATATATCTGAGGTTCAAAGTGGGGTATCCTGGAACTCATAGTTTAGTAGATCTAAACCATTCATGTGTACCTTACCACTGGGCATGATCAACAGTCACTTCAAAGCTTTGAAATGGTCTTCCTCTCTGTAGCACTTGAAATCTCATTCTGGAGAACTGCCCCAGCTCTCAGATGGAAAGGAGCTGGGAAAAGGAGGTAAGACTGGAACAGTCAGATGTATTTTGCAGGGAAAAGAAAGCAGAAACATCTTTGGAGAGAACACAGAATTCCTGACTTTTCTAAACATTTGTCTTCCCCCAATTAAAAAAAAAAATTTTTTTTTTTGAAGACTGGAGAATAACTTTCTACATCAGAAGTAGAATTTTTAGCTTTATTTTGACTTTCTTGTGTTTAAAAACAGCATTTGAGGTCTGGGAGTATAGTTCAGTGGTAGAGTACCTGCTTAGCATGTGTAAGGCTTTGTTCAGACCATTCCAACACACACACAAGAAAAAACCCCACAAAGCAAACAAGCAAACAAAAACCCAA
This sequence comes from Marmota monax, assembly GCF_021218885.2. NCBI lineage: Eukaryota > Metazoa > Chordata > Mammalia > Rodentia > Sciuridae > Marmota > Marmota monax. Next base: position 1,657,193 of record NW_026694837.1, on the reverse strand, counting down.
ACGCCAAAAACAAAACAAAAATCTCCCCCCAAAAAAACAAAATCCCAGAACTTAAAAGTACAAGAATGTGACTGACATTAAGGATCTGATTAAACCCTTGGGCATAAATCAAGATAATGTTCTGGGAACTGGACCCTAAGCACCACAATGAAAGGATGTTATTTTCTTCCTTATATTTTACTTTGAAACAGTGTTAACTATTTTATACTTTCCCAATTGCTGATACAGTTATTTTGCTAGGCATAAAACGCTATTTTAGGCTAATTTTTTTTTTCCTTTTTGGCATTTTTGTAATTGATCTGAGACTACAAGTCTGGTCACAATCAAAGTATACATTAAAGGGAACCAGCCATGATTGGTTATAACAACTCAGATTAACCATTACATAAATACTACAGGGAACAAGACTTGTAAAAATAACACTTATGTTTACAAATATCTGTTGACACGACTCACTATAATTATCATGTTACTGACTGTAATTACCTTTTAAATAAAATTTTAACAATTAGAGAAAGATTTAAATTTTAAGCTCCTGTCTTTTCTCCTCCTCTTCTTATTTTCCAACAATAAAATGTCAATCTAAGCTATTTAACTATTGCTGGAGACCTATAGGTCCTAATAATTTTCTCTAGGATTCATTAGACTCATATTGTTTTAGTCATCTTTTTTTGTTGTGGGGACAAAAAGACCTGACCAGAACAATTGTAGAGGAGGAAGAATTTATTTGGGGGCTCACAGTTTCAGAAGTCTTGAGTCCACAGATAGTAGGCTCCATTCCTCGGGGCTCGAGGTGAGGCAAGACATCATGGTGGAAGAGTATGGTGGAGGGAAGCAGTTCACATGATGATCAGGAAGGAGAGAGAGAGAGAGAGAGAGAGAGAGAGAGAGAGAGAGAGAGAGAGAATATCTCCACTTGCCAGATAAAAATATACACCCCAAAGTCACACCCCCAGTGCCCACCTCTGCTAGCCATACCCCACCTGCCTTCAGTTACCACTCAATTAATCTTATGAGGTGATTAATTCACTGATTGGGTTAAGGCTTTTGTAACCCAATCATTTCTTCTCTGAACCTCTTGCATTGTCTCCAACATGAGCTTTTCAAGGATACCTCCTCACATCCAACCATTAACACATACGTTGTTGTGTCTATAAATTTTATCTTTGCAATTAGACTTCTGAAGGTCTTTTCATTTCTCTAGCACAGTGACTTTTCTCAGCACTAGATAGTGATATATCAGAACCACTTGGTGACCTTTTAAATATCCTAAGGCCCAGACTGTATCCTAGACCAATTAATTTCTCAAGGTGGGGCCTCAACATCAATCACAATGTTTGGTGGGGTGAGGAGTGGACAGTTAGTCCAAGTGGGAAAAAAAAATCAAACTTCCATGTCTTTCAGATTTATTTCCACTCTTAGTTTCCCATTGTTTTTATCCCCTGTGATAAGAAAAATATCATAGTAATATTCTATGTTTTCCTGTTGTGTGGATCTCTTTAACTGGATTGCTCTAATCAGGGTTCTGTAAGCTAGCTTATAAATAGCATTTTCTCTTAAAGACTGATAGATGTTAAGACGCTCTTATGGCATTTTCCTTGATTTATGTTCATCATTTGTTTCGGTTCACATCAACAAGAGTATATTTTATGTGCATATTTACAAACCGGTTTATGACTGACAAAGTATTTCTATATGCATTATCTCATGTGACCTCATCATAATTCTGGAAAGCAGGTAGAATTACTATGTCCATTTTAGATGAGAAAACTGTGGTTCAGGAAGGTTAAATGATTTGTCTAAATCTCACAGTTCACTTACGGAGCCAGGATACAGAACCAGCTCATGTAATACCCAATCCACTATGCTTTCTACTATTTAGTCCACCTAACTATCCACTGAAGGAGAATAGTGGTTAATGAAGGATGACTTATTTTTTGTTTGTTTTTTATGGTGCTAGGGATTGAACCCAGGGCCTTGTGCATGCAAGGTAAACACTCTACCAACTGAGCTATATCCCCAGCCCAGGATGACTTACTTTTAAGGGGTATTTTAGGTTAAATAACTAAACTACTGAAACAAATATTATTTTGTGACTAATTCCAACTCAAAAGTGATATTAAAGGCTAAATTATAGCTATAATACTGTGTTCTGTACATGGGAACATCTTAATGTACTTTAAAGAAGTACCTGGAATACAGTATGGGTCAGCAAATATTTGTTGAATGAAAAAATGTACACAAAATTACTTGATTGTTGCAATGCATATTTCTACACAGCACAGATGTAGAGATAAGTACTCCAAATGAATCTTTAATTTTTATCCTCTTTTGATCTAATTGTAAGGATATGGAGAAAGGGTCAGAAAATCTAATAGCATTCTGGTTGAATTAGTCTTCAAGGAAGACAAGGACAGACTAATGGGCGATAAGACACACAGACATGGTCCTGTATTCTTCCTGTCTGGAAGAATATTTTCAGGATGTAACTAAATATTCACAGAAGAAAATATTAACTGAAAACAGCCCACAAGACCTATGTATTAAATCAAAGTCACTAGGCAGGAAGAATAAAGGATAGCTATTCCAGCACATCAAGCAGATGTAGGACCTGAGTATAACAGTAGAGCCTATGTATTTGTACATTTATAAAGCTAATTCATTGTGTGGTGATATGTTTAGCTTGGAAGCGCACAGCAATTATGTATTTGTAATAATGCTCCTAACACACATGGCCTGAGGATCACCACTGGTTGACATTTGGAGCAAAGCATTAGATACCACTTCCTCCTTAGACAGTCAAGTCTGAGAAGTTGCCAAGTGGATATGAGGCCAAAAACTGGTTAGAGATGATGACTAAAATCTGTGAAACAAAAATACTAGTCAATGGTGAGACTACTTCCAAGAAACAGAATTGGCAATACAAAAAAAATACTTAAGTAAGAATGTACTAATACTCATTTTTTTTTTTTTGTACCAGAACTTGAACTGAGGAGCACTCAACCACTGAGTCACATATCCAGCCCTATTTTGTATTTAGATACAGGGACTCACTGAGTTGCTTAGTGCCTCACTTTTGCTGATGTTGGCTTTGAACTTGTGATCCTCTTGCCTCAGCGTCCTGTGCTGCTGCGACCACAGGTGTGTGCCACCATGCCCAGCTGGTCAAGGTTTGCTAGTGTAGAAATTACAACCATGGACCAAGTCCTCTCTTTTTTGGGAGCTCAGAATCCAATGACAAGGCATGACTACTGACAGTACACACCGAACTCTGAATGAAAACATCAAGGACTCAAGTTTATCTATGTGTAGAGACCAAAGGAAGAGAATTGCTTTTATCCTTCCACGTAAGAATAGTTTCAATACTTTTGAGAACCTTTTCTATGGTGTTTTGTAGATATATTTTTCAAATATTTGCACATAAATTTACTTAAATACAGGAGAAAAATAAAGCCACAGCAATATCCAAGGAATAAAATGTTTTGCAAATGGCTGGGTAAACAAAGTGGGGATATAAGAGATTCTGTTTTATTGGTAAACAAGCTCTGAGGGACACTGCTGTGACTAACAACAATTAGCATGCTTGTGTAGTATCCACCACAATTATGGTTGGCAACCCAGAACAACTTGTCAGACAATTATGAGGAAATGAATCCAACCTCAAACTGATTGACCAAAATACTCATTCTCTCAAACTTGTGCTGGATACAGTGGGGTTGTGATAAGAAAAAGTGTGATTTCTTTGTGAAAGAGCCATCATATAAAGAAATGTGTAAAAACATTCCCCAAGTAGCCTTTTAAATGCAAACATATTTTTCCATATTGTTGTTTAAAATAAAAACGTGACAGAACAACTTTCAAAAAGGAATCCAGATGGCTTACTATGACCTTACAGTAAAAATCATTAAAAAATTAATGAAATACTAGAATACCTCCTTTAATTGACTTAGTTGATGATATCTGAAATCTGGAATTATTTCTATAAGAAGTTAGCATCAAACCTTTGATCAAACTGCTACTGAACACTGTTTCTATGGGAAAAATAAAAATTGACATATATTGTATTGACTCACCAGGCCTTTTCCAGGAACTTAACTTGCTAAAGGGACAAAGATTGACTCCTTGTTTAAAAAGGAGGACCCCAATGAATTTTCTACGAATTTGAGTGCCAAATGAAATGGAAAATCCATCATCCTCAGAGGTTAGAAGACCAATTCATGAAATGATACTGTAGTTTCTATTTCTCAGCTTTGGGGAAACTAACTGTACTCTAATGAGGAAGAAAGAGGCTCAGAATCAACAATCTAGAAGTAATTAAGCCAGAATTAGGTAAATGAATACCTGAGGAAAAGTAACTCTTGGTGGAACAAGGTAAACTCCCCACTATAGTCACCTTTTCCACCTTTCAACTAATTCCACTGTTCTATTTTCCCCTAATTAAGCTTGACGGAGATATGTTCAGCTTCATTAACTACACTGAAAACCACACCATATAACATGGGACCACCTTGAAAGGATTTAGAGAATGAGTTTTATCAGTCTTTGCTTTTACATTTTTACTGAACCTGTTCTGATTCTAAGGCTACTGAAGGACTTCATCCTTGGAAAGAACTGAGTTTCCCAAGTCAACTTTCCCAAAGCAAAATACACTGCACCATCATCTTTCCATGGATGACACTAATCTCCTCCTAAGTGATCTCCCTGCTACTCCTCAGGACTGTAGGACACTTGGAGTGATCCTTTACCATCTATTATGAAAACAAGCAGTCAGTCAGAGTGAGTCACTATGTTCTGTTGAACTTGGCTCTGAGGTGGGATGGCTTAGTGGGGTCAATGTCATCCCTCTGCTGAGATTCCTCTCCCTTTTCCCAGTTGATAACTGACCCTCCCAAATCCTCCTTTATTGTCTTTACACCTCTTACAGACACAGTTCTGCTCAGTTTTGAATTCAGTGAATATCCCCTTACGTCCCAGTCTCTGCACATGATCATAAACACATTAAAACAAAAATGTAAGCATTTAAAATATATCTAAATGTGATTTTAAAAAATATTCATAAGACAAACAAATTTATTTTAACTTAGATAATTCTATTAAACTGAAGATTTTCTAACAGAATTTAGAAACATGATCACTATCTTCAAATACCTGAAGGTCTATCTTATGAGGCAGGATTACTTCTGTCCCTTAAAGTTCCAAGAAAACCCCCAAAGATAAAACATAACATTTCCTTATCTAAAAGATAAAAATAACAGGACACAAAATATGTGTCCTTGATGAGTGAGGTACATGTAACAATGGAAACAACCACAGAATTCATTCTTCACCATTTGGTTGTGTAACTTGTAATTCTTGGGTTATCAATGAACAGTTAGTTCTGCCTGACAAACTCCTGGTTTCTGATTTCACAACTCTTTCCATCACATGGTCTTGTATAGAAACATGTTGTACTTTCTAGGCAGGGTCATAAAATCCCACACACCAATGCTGCTCCCCTTCTCTCCAGTCACTTGTGGAACAGTGAGGTGCTGCTAGGGCCGAGTCCCATCTCAGGCTGGCCAGTTAGGACTGGCAGATGCTTCTACCAAAATAGCAGTTTTTCATCTCCCAGGCTTTATGGCTCACACTGTAATAGATAAGGAATAGCAGACATCCTGTCTCTAGTGTACTCAGAAACGAATTCAAACTAATGCAAAACAGAATCAGTAGGCACTGTCGTTCTTATTTTGCTCTTCTATTGAAACTGTCATTTTTATGTGCAGAATGGTTTCTTCACCTCTTTACTCCTACCATGTAGTCACCGGTATTGACCTGATATGTGCCACATTTGACCTTTGGTCAATTTGAATTTCTCAAATATTGCAGGGAATTAAGGGTTATTATGCAGCTGAAGCTATTATGACAGATGGTGTGTGTGAGTTTATGGGAAGTGTCAAGTACAGATAGATATCAGATACAGCCATACATCTCACACACATCCATTACAAATGCATTCACATTTTTGTTTGTTTGGTTTGGTTTAAGGACAGCCTTTAGGTACCCACCCCACCACTCCAAACCAGGGACATTTCTGGCTATAGCCAAGCATACATATACTAACATTATTCTTGTTTAATAACAAGACTGAAAAGCTTCATACTGTCTGTCACTCCTCTACTCAAGCTAATTGTCTTTTAATAGTTTCAATGAAAGTTGTGCAAGGAAATAATATCCTACAATTTCTGGTCTCCAGGGAGGAATATGGCTGTTCCCAGAAGAGAGCGAGTCTTTGCTGACTTTGCTACTTTATGAGTAAAACAGGAAGTTCGGTCCTCTTTTATTGTACCTTTTCCATTTTTGAAAAGTTGCCCAAATAGTTTCAAGTAGAGTTGAAACAAAGTTATTAATGTCAAGAAGCCAAGATCTTTTCCATGGTTTGCTGAATGAGGAAAGAAGAAAACTATACTAAGTTATCTTTTGCTTCTCCTGCTTTAGCCAAAGCAGCAAGGGGAGAAGGAATAAGTGAAAAGGGATGGTGTTTATCTTTTAACAAAATCACAGTGTTCTGCCCTCAGCTCTAGCAGTCAAATGTGGCCACTGCATCTTTAACACAGATAGTCTCTTTTCTGAGAGACGACACAGTAATTATAGTGCTTCTGCCAGAGGGACTCACACATGCAAACCATTATGTAAAATAAAATTTCTTTTTCTTTAAGAATACTCAAGATCATTAGACATGGTTTCTTCAATACTAGAAATTCAGGCCAAAAATGAAAAGAAACAGTTTCAAGTATTTGCAACATAATTCCTTCATGCATTTATGGAAATACAGTAAAAGTGCCCTAAAATGTGGCTTGACATTTCATGCTGCACTGTTTTTCTATTTTTCTAATTCTCTAACATTTGCCCTCTTACCCTATATCATTTCAGTTTCACTATATTTCAAATATTTTCAGAGCAATAGCTACGGCTATTACTGAATATTTGAGCTTCGAGGGAGTTAATGAACAACAGGAAGCAGCCCAGAAGCTTGTTGTAAATTAAATAAACTCCTTATAAATTAAACATGGTAACACACAAACACAAATGTAGGGCATTACAACATGACAGAACTTTAAAAAATGACAATTAAATGTATAGCACTGCTTTTCCTAATGATGTGCTATGCTAATTTAAGGATAAGGTGATGATTCTGTTGATTTAACAGTTTAACATGGAACTCATAAATGAGAATAAAATCTGCAATAAAGAAATCATGGTGACTTTATAACATTCATGAGTATAGAGTTAGGTATATTATTATATGGGAGAAAGATATACATTTCAATTGAATCAATTTTTTTGTATCATAAACTAACCCAAGCCATTTGGGGTAAAGAGTAAGCAGGCTTTTAGGTTCAAAGAAACACATTGCCTTATTAAAAATTCAGATTCTCAAGAAGATACTATTTGGTAGATCTTCTTTTTCCTTTATATTGCCTCTGTCTCCCACAATTGTCTCCCACAATTTACTTTTTAAAACCTTTTATGAAGATGTTCTGAAAATAAAAGAGATGTAAGGTACCACTTATAAGACCTTTATAAAACATAAAGCACCATAAACAGAGATATAGAAAATTACTTTACTCTGCTCTAGGAAAAAGAGTCCAAATCGATTGGGTTGATTTTTGAAGTCCATGTTAACTGTCTATTTCTTCTTTTCTTTTTTTAAAAAAAAGCACCCTTATTCAGGTAAGTAGGTAATCCAGCTCTTCCACCACCATTTTACTATGCTTTTATTGTGTGGAATTATTAACAAATTTCCTTTAAATGTCCTTTTTCACTCTAAAGGCCAGAATAGGATCATATATATAGTGTACTTTTTCTGTCTAGGATTACATAAAAATTACCATTAGAGAAAGCCAAGGAAGACAGACATTATAGTCAAAATCCCAGAGTAGGCCACTTTCAGGCTATCCAAATACACAACTAGAATAAGTTCTTGATTGTGTTCGTAGGAATCATGGATATTTTTGCTTCAGTGGCAAGAAATGAAACCTGCTCATGCACGGGGAACAAGCGCAAAGAACGAGGGGAGCGTTGACTTCACTCTTTTTCCCTGCTCTTCCCACATTTAACTACTTGATCTCAAAACATCTAATGCTCTCTCTTCCTTGGGCTTCTATACTTGTGCTGATTAGCTTGCACCTCTTGGCTCTTCTTGCTTGGCAAACCTGACTCATCCTTTAGGATTTAGCTTAGACGACACTTCCATCAGGAAGCCTCCCCCGACAAAGTTAGGCCTCACATCATCTCTTACCTTTAACTTACTACATGGAATCATAGTTGCCTATGTCTTTTCCCGTAAGCCTCTTGAGAATAGAAGACAGTCTGTTCTAAAATGTGATCCCAGTATCTGACACTTACCCAGCCATATAATCAATCAGATGCCACTAAATGTTCATTGAACAAATTAGTAACCTGCTGATAATGATAACAATGCTACTAATGGCTATTTACTGAGTACTGATTATGTGCCAACCATTATCCTAAGTCCTTGTTGGATCTCAGAAAAAAAAAATGACACCCCAATTTATGACAGTTTGAAATGCTGAGCATTTTGAATGTAAGGAAATTGGAAGGCCTTACAAGTTGCCTCTGAATTAAGTTCTTTCTAGCCTTCTCTTATCACCCACCCTAGCAGGGAGGGGTTCTCTCTGAAGTTCCCTCACATAACACTGGGATTATCTTAAAAAAAAAAGAGAGATTTTTCTCCCTAGGGATCTCATTACATAACCAGGAAACATTACATACTAGAGAAGAAAATAAATGCTACATGCCCAGACAGGCTTTTCCTTTCAACTTTGGAGGGAAGCTCCAGGAGATTATCTGGAACTTTGCATAGTAAGGCAATCTGCCCTCAAGGCAACTCTGCCTATCACACTGAGGATGCCTTGCTACCTCCCCCACAGTTGAGAGGAACCTTGTCCCAGGAAACTGTCCTTTGAACTCAATTATTTCTTCCTTAAATCACTTATTATCCCTCTAAAATAGTGTCTAGTTGCACTCTCCATTTCCCTCTACCCCAGGAAGAAGGTATTTATGTTTCAAACCTCTGTCCCTTGAGTTCCCTATTTTGTAGGGCCCCTGAATTTAAGAATATTAATATATTTATTTACCTGCTTTTTCTCCTGTTAGTCTGTCTACTATCAGTCCATTTCAATGAACCTTCAAAGGGCAGAAGCAAATTTTCCTTGCCTTCACACCCTTTACATTTAATCTTCACAACAACACTATAAAATAGGCCATTCCTATTCCCATTTTATAGATGAAGAAACTGAATTTTTTATAAAGAGCTTCCTGGATCTTTGGGGTTGCTTTGTTTTAGACCAGCTTGGTCAATTTAGGTGAATTTAGTCTTTGTGCTAGGAACGAGGGCAGATTTAAGAGTAACTGCTAATTAATAACAGATCATAATAATTATTAGGTTGACTCAAACGAAATTTGACAATCAACTGGTTTTGACTTAAATATATGGCAGTTTCATGAGAGTCAACCTTATATATTGAGTTTAACCATAGTTTAGTCTTCATTCCTGTGCCCTATCTTTATATCACCCACAATTTAAAAAAATAGTGCACTTTTACATATTGCCATGCTAGAGAGTGGCAGGTACATGGATAGAGACCTGGGAGGGCATTCAAGCACAAAATTCTTTTTAACTTTGTCAACATTCTTATTTCTATGGCTGCCGGATATCTTTCCTACACATAACTCTTCTCTGAACAATGGTATTGGCTGTAATACATTCTGCTTGTGTAGGACATGTCAAGGTTCTCAGAAGAGAGAAAAATCAGTAATTAAAATGTTTTTCTATAATTTTAGCTCATGTAGGATGACATAAAGCCAAAGGGAAAATAAAATAATTTAGAAAAAAAATGATCTAAATTTGCCAGTTCCCAACACTTCTGGAATATTGCCAGTCTTAATTTGGATTGGGCCTCTCAGAATTTACATTACTCTAACCTGATGCAGCCTAAAAAACAGACTTGATATGAAGACCCAACATAACGGGCAGTCTGTTCTCAAGTTGCCCAGCCCGGAACCAGAATGTTTTGTTTGTTTCACTTTAGAAGAGGGTGATACTGTGTCTCTTAGTGAAAGGTATTTGTGATGAAAATAACATAGGCTAATTCAAAGCTATGTATAGCAAATGCTCACAGAAGGGAACAGAACTTGTTTTTAAGGTGGGAACATTTTTAGAGTTTGCTGGAGATTTTTATTTCAAAATCTCCAAATTCAACAATTCTTCAGCCTCTATAAACTTTCAAATGGAAAGCTCCAATATTTAGAGTAAATAATTTCTAAGCTTCCCCTTCACAGCAAGTTTTCCTTTTCTCCCCTGTCATAAGAGTGTTATATCCTGGCACCTGAAATACAGAACTCCTTTGTAGGAAAGCTATCATACCATACCACTCAGAATGTGTTGCTAATGAGGTTACTGCTTAACAGAACCATAGAAGGATATTGAAAAAAGAAAATACCCTGACAAATGTGTTGACCAAAGGATGCCAACAACTCTCCTAGGGTCCTGTCCGAAATTCAAGGATTTTAGAAAAGTAAAAATGAACTTTAGTGTATGTGAAAAATCATAACATTGAAACATAAGTCCATTTATCTTTTAACTATTTTTCTAGTTCTCTTCCAAAATTTTCCTGGTTATTAAAACACTGCTGTGTAAATAAAAATGTTCTGCTTTATAACTTAACTCCTATTTCTTGTCCTTACAATATAATAATGTCATTGTTTGTTATATCACATTTATTCTTAAAGTAAGAGAGCTTGATTGGAAGGACTTTAAATAGCACATTGAAAAAGGCCTTTTGCAGGAGAATGAGACTGTGGAATGAAAGACTGGGGATTCAGAAAAAGACCAAGAAGGCCATCTATAATTCTGAGAGTCCTAAAAGAGTTTATATACCATGACTTCACTGAAATAAACAGAACTCTTTATATAAAAACACCTCCTATCTGCTAAATGAATTGTCCAAGGCTAAGATGTACATTGATAAAGTCATGAGGAATGTATAATCAGAATTTCAGAGAAGCCATTCAAATTCCCAGAATGGGAAAATAATTACAAACAAATAACACATATCATTAACATATATCCTCTGCCCTGAATAAATGCCCATTCTACATCTCTTTGGAGATATTCAGTTAATTGCTTGGTGCACCCAATTACCCTGAGTCATCTGGACCACCAAAAACGAGAGCTTATAGTAGTCTATAAAATGCCACAACTCTCAGAGATAGCATATGCTATAATTAGAATCACAGACTGTGGGAGCAGGAATGGGCCAAAGAGGTAATTTACTTCAACCTTCTCATTGTACAGTTCAGCTTGAGTGACTTTTCCAAATGTTATTCAGCTAGTTAATGGCCGAACTGGGAGTGAAATCAGGTCTCTTGACTCTAATTCTACTGCCTTTGCCATTATAACAGGTTTCAGCCATGACATACTATTTAAACAAGGTCAGTGACTCAGGCACTATCAAGCTTAATGGAAATGGATTCTACTAACAGAAGGTCTACAAGAGGGCTTAACAGAAAACTCCCTGTATTTAATTCTTAAAAAGCTGAGGAATAACTTGGTACACTCTCCACCAGAATGGAAAAGCAAAGGGAGGGCTAGGGTTGTAGCTCAGTGGAAAAGCCTTTGCCTAGCATGTGTGAGGCACTGGGTTCGATTCTCAGCACCACATATAAATAAATAAAATAAAGGTCCATCGACAACTAAAAAATACTGAGGGGGAAAAAAAAAAGCAGCTAGGCACCATGGCGCACGACTATAATATCAGCGGCTTGGTGGCTGAGGCAGGAGGATTGTGAGTTCAAATCTAGCTTTAGCAAAAGCGAGGTGCTAAGCAACTCAGTGAAACTGTCTCTTAATAAAATACAAAATAGGCCTGGGGATGTGACTCAGTGGTCCAGTGCCCCTGACTTTATTCCCTGGTACTCCCCTCCTCCACCAAAAAAAAAAAAAAGCAAAGGGAACTATATGATAAATTCTAAGAGATTCTAATATGGCTTTTAAAAAATCTTGCAAAATGACTAATAAGTATACATTCAATATAGAAAAGTCACTCAACTTTGATAATTTTTTAATCTCATTTATTGCACCTATAAAATAAGAGTGAGAAGTTGCTTCATAAAATACTATTTTTTTCATCCAATGATAGTACGTTTAAACTAAAAAAAGTGCTAGACTGGAAATCAAGAGACCTGGTTCTATCATGGGCTCTGCCATGAATTCACTAAAAACTCCCTAACTTTCTAAGTCAACTTTCTCTACCCTATAAACTGAAGGGATCATGTTTTAATTGTGTAGAAGGGTCATGTTTTAAGAAAAGTCCCAGAAATTCTCTGAAGGTGTCCTAGGAAATGCCCAAAGGTGACAGAAGAGTGAGGTAGTCAAGCTTAGGAATTCTGAGTTTTCCACCCAAATTCAATGGGTACGTTCTGTTTTGATCTGATTTTCTTATTAAGCTAACATGAATGCTTTTGTTGGAAAAATAAGTTCTGTGGCTGAAGTTTGAAAATCCCTGAATAGCTACAAATTAACATCATATTTCTTTTTACTCCGATGTTCACTTCTAAGTGTAAAACCCTGCAAGGACACCCACCAGGTATCCTTAAGCTCAAGTTCCTAAATAGAGCTTTTTCCATCCTCAGCTTCCACCTCTCCTTTTCTTCCCATCTCCAGCAACTCCTTACACCATGCACTTCATGCTTTAATAATTTCAAAATGTTGGTTAATTTCCTGACTGTGTGGTACTGTTCACACCTCCTTGGAACTCTGCAAGGCTCATGTTGCCTCTTGCATCACCTCCCTCTGCTTGGCTAAACTCTTCGTATCCTTTAAAATTCAGCCAAGTCAATCCTTCTCCAAAGCCTTCTTTAATTTGGGTACTGCTTCTTTTTCTTTGTCACATCTGTTACATCCTTTTAATAAGAGTGAGAAATTTCTGTATGAAATAGTAAGCCTTTTCTTCAGGAATTGTACCCTCTATTACTCTCATTTACACCTATGAAGGAGTATTAAAGTAACTACAACTTACAAAGAAATATAATTCTATACTGTCTCTTCTGGGCTGAAACTATCTTTTATATTTGTTAAAATATTAGTGCTTGAAAGCTCAATAAATGGAAGCTAGAGAGGAAAAAGGAAAAGAAAGGTGTGTGCATTTGTGTGTGTGTGTGAGGGTCTCATGAAGATCAAAGAGAGATCAATAGAGAAAAGGGATCAAAGGATGGAGGCAGGGAAGTGCTAGGGAGTAATACTGGCCAAACTGTAGAGTATTACTCTGTGCATGTGTGAATATGTAACAACAAACCCTATCATTATGTAAAACTACAATGCACTAACAAAAAATGTGGAAGGAAAAACAAAGGAAAAAAGTTCAGTAAAGACATATTGAAGGACTTAAAAAAATTATCCTGAACTTAATCAAAGCCTTTAATTTTAAAAATTTTGAAAAAGGCTTCTCCTCTTTTGTGAACATCATAATTTCAAGATAAATTAGGAACTGAGTCTCAACAAGGCTTGAATGTGTGGTATACTATCTGTTTCTTATGAAGCAATAGGTTGTAGCCAAGAGAACAAAACTCTATTAAAAAGCTGTTATAAAAACTCGAAAGAAGGGCTGGAGTGTGCATGTGTGAATATGTAACAACAAACCAGTGGTAGAGTGATTGCCTAGCACACGTGAGACCCTAGGTTGGATCTTCAGCACCATATAAAAATAAATAAATAAAATAAAGGTAGTGTGTCCAACTATAACTAAAAAATAAATATCAAAAAAACCCTCCAAAGAAGAAACTGAAAAATTATTAATTAAAAACAAAACAACAAAGTTAGATAAAGGTTCACTCCATACTTGTAGAATATTTATGTGTATCTGTATTCTCTTTCTTCCACCATTCACTGATTATTTACCAATCACTCTTCTAGGTGCTAGGAATAGACCTATGAGCAAAACAGGCAAAGTCTATGGCCTCATACAACACGTACAGGAGACAACTGCACAGTGTGGTCAGGGGATGAGGACTGCTGGGGGAAATGCAATGGGGGAGTCTACAGAGGCGATGGAGTTACTATTTCATAAATGGGGTCGAAGGCCTGCCTGGGAAGGTGACATCTGAGCAGAGAGACCTACAGTAAACAAGGGAGTAAGCCACACAGATATATGACAAGGAGCAATCTAGACAGAACTACAAGTGGGAAGACCCTGAGGAAGGAGTACAAGTGGGGTATATGAGGCACAGGATGGAAGCCAGTATGGTTGCAGCAGAATGAAAAAGAGGATAGGTAGTGGAAGATGAGTTAAGAGAGACATCCATGGGTGAGATCATGGAGGGGCATAGAGATGTCGACCTAGGGCATATCATATATAACCTTCTAGGAGGTTCCACTATAAAGGGCAGCAATAGTAACAGTCATCTGAACTTTCAAGGCCAGGACTTAAGATGGGAACGAGCTCAGTCTGTTCACATGCAGAGGGAGGAGAGCAGAGTGAGAGAGCCTGCAGTGAGGGAAGGTAGCCTAGGAGCCCTGCTCGACCAAGTAATGAGTACTTCTTCAGAAAGATCTAAGACAGAAAAAGGAGTTAAACTACAGAGATTTTTTTAGGTGAAAAAGAAAACAATTGGTCTTGGAATCCTCCCCTCCTTCTTTCTTCCCTTCCTTCTTTCTGGCCAGCAAAGCAGACTGTTTGTGTGAGTCACAGAGCAAAACTAGGGACTTGAGGAGAGTGAACAACTTCTGTATGGCTACACAATGAGTCTCTCAAATGTCCTTCCAGCTTCAACCTCCAGAGCCACTGGGATTACAGGCATGCACCACCATGCCCAGCCATAATGGTAGTTTTTCATCAACTTCACTTAAGCCATAGAATACTGTTTCAAGAAATGCTACTAAAAGGACAGAACTTGAGGAGGAAGCAATGGCACAAAAGGTCTGAGTGAATTATATTTTAGTGTTAAATTGGGGAAAGGGAACATTAAACATGATGAAAGCTGAAGGCTCTATTATCCGTCAAATAAGATTTGATCTTTTCTGCATCAGCTGGTGTGACAACTCCTTTTCTGGTCCAGTGGCAGCACCATAAGACCTAAAGTCATTTGTATCAACTTGGGTCCTAGAGAAAGCCATGGCCATACATATTTATTATTTCCCACAGCCTCCAATGGCTGCTTGAGTGGAAGTCCTAAAGGATTCTTCAGTTGGTGAAATGACAGACTGAGGGAAGGCAAGTCTGAAGGAGCCATCAACACCTGCATAAACACAAATCATTACCTAGGGCTGCTCCTCAGCGTAGGAACAGCATGTTTTGTTAAGATATATTCCACAGTTACAAAGCATGCCCAACCCTAGATATGCTCAGATACGAGGGAAGGGAGGGAAACACCACTGTCCTGTTAATAGCATGTCTTGAAACAGTATTCTATGGCTTAAGTGAAGTTAATGAAAAACTACCATTATGGCTGGGCATGGTGGTGCATGCCTGTAATCCCAGTGGCTCCGGAGGTTGATGCAGGAGGATCATGAGTTCAAAGCCAGCCTCAGCAATGGGGAGGCACTAAGCAACTCAGTGAGATTGCATCTCTAAATAAAATACAAAAAACAGGGCTGGGGATGTGGCTCAGTGACTGAGTGCCCCTAAGTTCAATCTCTGTTACCCCCCACCCCCCTAAAAAACATTATGATTATGGAAATTTGAACTGTGAATAATTAAATATTCAAAGAACTTTTTAAGACAGTTGCTTATAAAGGAAGATACTTTTATTTTTATTTTTAATAAAATTCAGGTCAAACTAGTTGGCTATAAAATATTTAATCTTTGACTTAGGAGTCTTCAAATTACCTGTCTTCTATAATATGTATAATTCATTTCATCTAAGGAAGACAGAGTTACAAACTCCTTTGCTATCTCCTTCTAGCATATTTTCCTTTTTAAGCAGTAATGAGCAATCTCACCTCCGATTCTGATCTATAATCATAGCATGCATGTGCAAATCCGTAACAAATGTGCATGCCACATAGTAGAACCTCATAGGTTAACACCCCTGCAAAAACCACAACCCCCCGACTTTCAATAAAGCAGAGGCCTCTTTGCCTAAGTGCACATTAGCTGCTGGCTTAGGCAGGCCATATGACATGGCCACCTCCCCAGTGGGCAGGCGTACCGCAGTAAGGCACTCATTAAGCTATTGAGTTTCATTCCAGTAACTGTTCAAATACATTCTTCATTGTACCGTAAAGTATGTTTGTTTGATGCTGGAACTTTGATTTCCCTCCTCCCCTCTCTCTGCATCCCACCTTATCCCCAACTCCCCTCCCTGTTTTGGTATTTTTTCACCTTGCTAACACACTCACAAAAATTCAGCTAATTCTCAATGGGTCTCTTGATCATTAGTGCAAATTAGTGAGGTTTTACTGAATATGGTCAGATTTGATTTGCCAAGTTCTTTTCCCGTTAAGGTTTTAAGCCCATGTGTATTTCAAGGGAAATCTAATTTGTAGGTTTCGGATTCATTTACACTCAACTCACAAACGTGGTTCTGTGAGTTCCTCCATAGCTGGTGCACAAGAAGCCACAGGAGCTGGTTTCCCTTCCTTTTAACAAGTTCTTGTTAGAATGTTTGCTTTGAAGTAGGTATTTGGACCATGCTGGAAGCAAACAGAACTAAACCCCAGGAAAATGTAAAGTAAGATTAAAAAACCAAGTTCAAAACAGTTTTTCTTGCTTCAATAATTATACCTTTTAAAGAAAAATCTCTAAGGATGGAACCATCCATTTAGCCTGTAAGGATGATGTCACCACCGCCTACTTAGATGAGACTGCATCTCACAATATTTATCTAGAAGGGTGACAAGGTAAGTAGATGGCTTTCTCTGCTTGGAACCTAGCCTGTCCATTTGTCATGCCCTTGACTGTTTAGCTACTGGTCCATCAACACCACTCTACCTCTCCTTTAAGTACACTGCTACTGGGATTCTTGATGGTATCATTTCTGCTTGTGGGTGCTTCCATATATACTGACTCCTGCTTTTCTCCCCACTCTTTGAAGCAACTTAGCTGTACCTAGGTTCTTGGACTTCCTGTTTGGCCTAAGGTTTGTCCCAAATTCCAGATGGTATAGATTCCTTGTTGCCTCATTTGGACTCCCAATGCTGGTTCTTGGCTACATCATAATTGAAACCCCCTGCTGCAATCCTTGAATGCTATGCTTTGGCCTTGAGGCCAGGCTTCTATGCTGACCATTCCCTTAGTATCTATACTGCCCCAGGGAGTGGCTGTACTGTTGATCCAGGCTCCTCTTTGTAAAGGGGATTGCTCTAAATAAAAAGGGCCAAATATCACTGATATTTGTATTGTTCACTTTTCCACAGTTAAACTAGAAAGGAGAGCTGACAAGATTTGTGCTCACGTGGATAGCATGAGCTTTGCTTCAAAGGGAGAACATCTCCAGCAGTGCCAGTTTCTGTCCAAACATCAAAAGTAAGCAATTCTCAATACTGAAAACAGGTCAGCTTGTTTTTGTTTTTCATCTTCAAGAGTGTTTCCTTGGAAAGATAAATAGTTTATCACACCACATGGGCTGTGTCAATCCCAAAACCCATCTTCACCAATTGTCTTCTGTACAAATAACTATTTTCAGTGTCTGGGAGAAAAATATTCATGGATACTGCTAAACACTGGATGCTGGATGACTCATTTCGATACTGGTGAACAAAAAGCTAAGATATAAACCACTAAGAGCAACTATAAACCCAGTAGAATCAGACAGACTTTATATTCCAACTGTTCTGAAAATCTGCAACTAATTTAGGGACTAGCAGAAGTAGTACCCTGGCAAATATTACTAATATTCTGAGAGAGAGAGAGAGAGAGAGAGAGAGAGAGAGAGAGAGAGAGAGAGAGAGAGAGAGAGAGAGACACTAATTAAATGCAAAGAAATATAAACAAATTATGCATAACCATGAATGAAAAAGCCCCCTTTTACTCTGTTCTGAAACTAAGACTTGATTTAATAGTTTTGGAGAAAATAATGCAACATTCCATTGGAGGGTATGTCATAATTATCTCATAGCCATTGGTTAGAAAATACCTAGAAAGTACTTTCAGATTGCTAAGGACAGTCTGTTCGCTCATCCACTCACCCATCAATCTTTAACAAGGTATCAACCGTATGCCAGGACAACAGGAAGTTCTCTTCATTAGATGAGGATTTCTAAAGAAGACAGTGGAGATGAGGAAGAACATCTCCATTTCCTTGCCCCCACATGTACACAGCAAAGTATACAAGCAATTATGTATAAGTACCCAAACACCTGTAACCATTTTTTCCCCAATTATTTGCCCATTAAAACAAACAAACAAACAATTTCGCCATTTCTCTTAATTTCTGCATTTTCTAACACCATCTTTTTGATGATTCAATTTCAATCTGGCAAATAATGGTGCTTTCAACAACTAGCCTAAGTTCAAACAGCTTCTACTGACAGGATAATGTCCCTTTCCAACAACATAGTTCTTCAATTAATATGGATACAAAACAAAACCAGACTTTAAATGGTCAGAAAATTTCATCAGAATAGAATACTCAAGGTTTGTGCATTTCAGTGTACGATAATTTATCTGGAAAGAAAAAAAGGATATTAAACTTTAGTTAATAACATGCATGCTTAAATACTGATTTCTGCAACTAAGTTTGAAATGCATAAAAAGATGGGGCATTTATAACTCAATAAAACTGGAAATTGTTTTTTAATTTAATAGTTCTTCTTAATTTATTCCTATAGATTGGTTCTATATAAAGTAACTGAGTCTTCTTTATTTATTATAATATGCTGAAAGTTTCTCCAAGTCTTAATGTTTTTTAAAACATTATTTTAACAACTATATAATATTTCAGTGCACTGATATGTTATGCTGCCTCTTTAATGGTAAGTACACTGTTTCCAAATTTTCATTAACGCAAGTATACTGCAGTAATTACCCTTAAATGAAAATTGTTCATTCTCATTTGCTTCTGCAGGATGGGTATAGGGCAGAGACAGTGACATAAGTGGTATCCATGTGTTTTCTCTAATCGTCCTTGAGACTATACTTCTCATGTAAACTTCTGCAGTATCAAGCATTATGTTGAAATCTGTCAGTTTAATGTAGGCATTTGATTTATCACTGTCTCTATAGAATTCTATTATCCCTGAAGTCTGATATTTGAAATCACACTTGAATTGTCTGTTTTCATCTTGATTAGTTTTGTACTGGGCTACTGGTGTTTTCTTTTTCCTTACTGATTTCCAAAGGTTCTTTGAATAAGCTTGATGTAATTTGCAGCTTAGAATTTTTGTTTTTTTGTAAATTCCTGTAGCATGTCTAAAAGCAATTAAATATAAAATTTATGATAATAATATGCTGTCTCTTCATTTGTTCAGACATTAATGCAAGTAAGACCCTTAAGTAAACAAGTCCTTTCAGCACTACATGCAAACTACTATGAGCAGAATACAATCATAGCAACTCTTATCTAGGTATTCTGATTTTAGATCTACCTATAGTCTTGACATATTCTAATTTATTCATGAGCTACTATAAACACTTAGGTGTGTTTCTTAGTAGTGATAAAGGCTTTAGCAACATTCCAAAATTTAATTTGAACTTATTTTATAGAATGTGGTGCACCATCAATTCTGACATTGTTTTTTAAACAAAGTTGATTTAAAAGCATTTGTAGCCAGATTAAATTATATTCAAAGGTGATACTCATCAAAGGAAGATGTATTTTTAACTTTAAATGGAATCTGAACTCCAAAAGAAGGTGACATCTCCTATCATGAATCCTAAGAGTGGTTTTCTTTTTTCTTTTTTTTGGACACATTTTATTTGGGCTTGTTCTGAAGATGAGGACTCTATGATAAACAGAGTATCATGTTAAGGACACTGTATATTACATTAATTCCTTGTTTAAAATTATTTGTCATTTGGTGAAGATATGGAGAAAGTGGAGCTTTGTACATTGCTGTTGTGAATGTAAAATGGTGTAGCTACTACTCAAAATATTTTGGTGGCTCCTCAAAAAGCTAAACATAGAATAACCATATGATCCTACAATTCTACTCCTAGGTATACACTAGGTATACATTCAAAAAAACTGAAAGCAGAAACTCAAATAGATATTTAAACATTAAGTTCATAGTATTTTCCTCAATAGCTAAAAGATGGAAACAACCCAAGTGTCAGTAAGTAGACAAATGAATAAACATAATGAGGTATAAATGCAATAGAATATTATTCAAACTTAAAAAATATTCTGACATATTACAGAATGGATGAACTTGAAAATATTATGCTAAGTGAAGTGAACCAGACACAAAATATAATTCATTTATAGGAGTACCTAAAATAGGCAAATTCTTAGAGACCCAAAGTAGAACAGTTACCAGGACCATGGGGTTCTGGGAAAGAATTATCATTTAATGGGTACAGAGTTTCTGTTAGGAATAAGAAGTTCTGGCAGTGGATAGTTGTGATGGATGCACAATGTTATGAACCCACTTAATGCCATTGAACTGTTCATTTAAAAGTGGTTTCACTGGTAAACCTTATGTGCATTTTAACACAGAAAAGAAAAAGATTAAGTCTAGGGAGATAAAAGATTGCTGATGAAGAATGGATAGATCCTTGACAAAACGAGAAGTATTAACTGTGGATACAAGGTAGTTTGTGTTCACGATGAACTTATCAACTTTTATGTATGTTACAAAACTTTCATAATGAAATGTTAGGAAAAATTTTGTTAAAAATTTCTATTTTATTTTTTTTAAATTGTTGATGTTATATTTATTATTTCTAAATTTATTTTGGAAGCTCGTGAAATTTTGGTTCTTTTTCTCTTTTAAAAGGGAGGATAATGAATAGCAAAGAACCTGGAATGAAGAGAGGGTCTAAAATAAAAATGTCTAATGAAACTGCAATTCACTAAATCATATCCCCACCCGTCCAGAAATTTATATGTTGAAGCCCCAACCATCAATGTGACTATATTTGGAGACTTGAGTTTTAAGGATTTAAAGGTAAGTGAATTCATAAAGGTGGGGTCCTAATTCTATAGCACTGATGGCCTCCTATAAAAGGAAGCTCTCATGGCTGTAATACAGCTCAGTGGTAGAGCACTTGCCTAGCATGTGCAAGGCCCTGGGTTTGATCCCTAGCCTTGCTAACAGAATAGAATAGAACTAAAATAAAACACAATAAAATGTCCTTTATGTGCATATTCAAAGGAAAAGCCACGTGGACTCAGTGAAGATGTAGCCATTTACAAGCCAGGCTGGTTAACTGCAGTGTCTCAGGAACTGATTTTGTACTTTCAAAAATCACTTCTCAGTTTCCAGAACTATGAGAAAATAAATTTCCAACGTTTAAGCCACCAGTCTATATTTATGGTATTTTGTTATGGCAGGCTGAGTTGACTAATACAAAGTTTGGAGTGTAGACATCTATGGATATTTAGATACATTGCATGCAAATAATACAGAGGAAAAACAAGATGTGAATCAGTACATGCAGAATTTTAATGGCAGAATGTCACAGCTGAAGGGGTTTGAGCAATAAGCTGTTAAACCTCTAATTTTACAGATGACAAAACAGAAGCCCACAGAGGTCAAGTGACTGGTCTGAGGTCCTTCAGAAAGACTTGTGGTAGAAACAAGGACATAAGTCCAGGGCTCTTTTTTTTATTATTTCAAAATTTTTTTTCACTTAGTTATTT
Organism: Marmota monax; assembly: GCF_021218885.2. Taxonomy (NCBI): domain Eukaryota; kingdom Metazoa; phylum Chordata; class Mammalia; order Rodentia; family Sciuridae; genus Marmota; species Marmota monax. The sequence goes on along the minus strand of NW_026694837.1, from coordinate 1,635,395 downwards.
ATTCTAATTAGATCTATATGAGAGCAGAATGCAGCCCAGCTTTTCATTTCTCTGGTTGTACACCATGTAGCATCACACCATATATGTACTCATACATGTACCTAGGGTAATGATGTCCATCTCATTCCACCATCTTTCCTGCCCTCATGCCCCCTACCCTCCACTCCCTCCCCTTTGCCCAAACATAATTCCTCCATTTATCCCATTATATCCTCCCCCATTTTGGATCAGCATTCATTTATCAGAGAGAATATTTGGCCTTTGATTTTTTGGGATTGGCTTACTTCACTTAGCATGATATTCTCCAACTCCATCTATTACCGGCAAATGCCATGATTTTATTCTCTTTTAATGCTGAGTAAAACCATATATATCTCACAGTTTCTTCATCCATTCATCTATTGAAAGGCATCTAGGTTGGTTTTACAGTTTAGCTATTATGAATTGAGCTGCTACGAACATTGATGTTGCTGTGTTACTATATAGTATGCTGATTTTAAATCCTTTGTGTATAGACCCAGGATTGGGACAGCTGGGTCATATGATGGTCCCATTATAGGTTTTCTTGACTTCTCTCTGCATCATGCCCACAGCTTCAGAAAATCAAATCTTTGAGCTAAGTGTTAGCAGCCAAAATAATTTCCTTCCACTAGTATCTCTTTCAGAAATTCAGTTTCATTTTTCTGAGGCTGTACTTTTCTCTCTACTCTTACACTGTTTTAACCACACATCAATTTATCCACATAGGATATAAACTAACGTGAAGTCTTCTGAACAAATACAAAATATGTGTGAATATTCAAAAGGAGAAGTAACAACCACCCCCAAATCAAACAAATTGGACAAATGTTGACTCAATAATTAATTTGCTGCAGAGGCCCATGTGCCCAAAGAGCATATTTGCACTTAGAAGGTATCTTATTCTCTAATAAATTGACTATTTACAATATACAAAGGCATTCAAGACAAATAATAAAAATGAATTTGCTTTCCAAATTAATCATTTATAGTCTAATTTAGCAAAGTATTACATCGTTATAACATTTAAAATATCCATTTTGATACAACATTCATATAAGTAGACCAAGAAAACCAAGTTAATAAGCATGTGTGTTTTATGGGGCATTAAAATAACACATTTATGACATTTAAAATAAAAAACACAAAAATTGAACAATATAATAATTGAACATTATTTTGTTTAAAAAGTTCTTATAGAACTTTTTATTTCACTTTTCCACTAGGTAAATATTGAGTGCATGAAGATAAACACTCTTAATGATGTTGATACAATGAAAAGGTGCCAATAATATCTAGAAATTAACATTCAAAACAGTTTTCTTTAACATTTCTTTAATTTTTTTCCTCAATTTGGATTCACTCTACATGGTCACTGAATTGAGCCACAATAAAGTGCATGCCACATTTTTTCTTTTTCCATTTTTATGTAAGTAGCAGCTTGAATCTGTAACTATATGGTGTGAGAATAAAGTAATGTGACTAATTTGTCACCACTCTGTCCTTTAAAAAAAATGTGCTGTTAGCTTTGAAGACAACTGTAAGACTGATTTCAAAAATATTTTGAGCAAAGGCAGCACTGTTTAGAATAGTAGAGATATTCAAGGACATACTGTTTTGAGAAAGAGTGAGTCTCTGTGAAATAATATTCTGGTTATATCTGAAAACAAGAACCACCAAACTAACCAATTACTTTCTAGTTTCACGTATCTTTTTAGCAAAACAATATTTGTGTTGTAAGGGGTTGGGGTGCAGTAGAGGGAATGTGATTTTACTTTTTATGCATTCACCCAAGGCAGAACCATAATTAGGGAAAAGACTGGAGAATTGAAGAACAAAGAAACTTTTTCAAAACTAAACCATTATTTTACTGTTTTAATAGGTTGCATAATATAAAATGAAATTTATACTCTTCACCCAAGTAAGTGAAAAACATGTGGAGACATTATTAAGGTAGAAGTAATAAGTGAGATGAAAACAAATAGCCTTTGGTAATGAAGCAGGAATATTTTCCCTCTGCTTTCCTAGGCAGTGATGCCCTACTAAGTGTGGCTTCTTATTTTTGAAGGAGGCACTGCCATAGTCCCATGGACATTCAGAGGACTGGGAATGAACAATATCCCAACTGCTTATTCCTTATTGTTTTTCTGTAATATAACCTATAAAAAAGCTAGCAGAATATGATTGAGGGTGAAGCTGTTTAGATGCTGTGATGGTTATTATTTAAAAAATAGATAAGAAGGTCTGAAAAGATACATATGCAAATAATATGGTTTAGAAGAATTCATAAGACTTGAATTGAAGTTACAGCTCTACCACTGTAGACCTGAGAAAAATTAAGTAACTTTTGCAAAGCTTAGTTTTCTCTTCTTCAAAATCATCACCATCACCAGTTAGGGTGCTTACCATATCCCAAAGGCTTTACATGTTTTAACTCATTTAATCCTTAACAACTCCATAAAAGGCATTGTTATTAGTCACACTTTCTGTTTGAGGAAAATGAGGCTTAGAGAGGTTAAGTAACTTACCCAAAGATAATTACACTTTACAGGGTTGTTGTGAGATCAAACAGAAAATCAGAAGGTGATCAGTAATGGAAGGTGTGTTCATCAGCTTTCCACTACTATAAAAGAATACTTTGAGACCCTCAGCTTAAAAAGAAAAAATGTTTATTTTGGCTAACAGTTTTGAACATTTTAGTCCATGGTTGATTGACTCTGTTGCTTTTGGGCCTGTGGCAAAGCAGCACATCAGAGCAGGGAGCATGATCTAGGGCAAAGCCTACTGACCTCATGGTAGCCAAGAAGCAAAAACAAAGGAAGAAACTGTTGTCCCACAATCTGCTCCAAGGGTATACCCCCAATAACCTAAAACTTCTCACTTTGCCCCCACCTCTTAAAGGTTTCTACCACCTTTCAACAGGCCCAAGTGAAAACCAAACCTTCAACCCCAAGTCATTTGGACATTCTAGATCTAAATTATAGCAAGAAGTGATCTTTCAGATTACCTAATATAAGCTCTAACTATAAATATGAGGTACCTAAGGTGCATAAAAGAATAACTGTGGACTTCTAACCAGATCTTCTTGTTCTTATTCTCATGGCTTTTTTTTTTGGTGGTGTTGGGGATTGAGCCCAGGGCCTTGCACATGCTACGCAAGTATTCTATCACTGAAATAAAGCCCAGTCTTCCCATGGCCTTTAAAAAGTACCTATTTCCTTTTCACTAAGCAATTTTCATATATTATTTTCACACACACACACACACACACACACACACACACAATTTCCTTTAGGGCAGAAAAGTGGGAAAGAAATGCAATTTCTACTTTTTAAAATAACAGATTAGAAAACTCATATAAAACTTTGAAGTCAGCATGTAGTACAGCTGGACATCGGGTCAAGGTCATCCGTATGAAATAAAAATAATGACACAGTGAGGATGGCCACATCTTATTTTATTACATCCAAATTTTGCTCAGGGTTTCATGACAAAGCATCTTACATCATCTCATTTAATACTAGATCTACCTTTGAGTATGATTTTAAATGTTATCAGTTTTAAAACTAGAGAATGGTTAAGCCTGAGGTTTAACCAAAATGCAGATTTTCTGGAGTTAAGAATGCAAATCCTAGTTGTGTTAACTCAGCTCAAGGTCCTACTGGAGAATAAACTGAAGGCCAAGCACATTAGTTAGCATGGGCTTTGGCCTAGAAATAGAGAATGAAATGATGGCCTTCTCTCTATGATGAGCACATAGACTTGTATATTTTGAAAGAATTGGGTTTAATCTCAACTCTTTCAGCAGAATCTCAGGTTTACAAAATGAGTTTAAACAATGTCTGAATTCCCTTACAGCCCATAAGTATTCCTATAGAAATCCACTATTAGAAAAATGTTCATTTAAGATTTAGTGGGGCTGAGCAAAGAGGCACATGTCTATAATTCCAGCAGCTCAGGAGGCTGAGGCAGGAGGATAATGAGTTCAAAGCCAGCACTAGCAAAAGCAAAGCACTAAGCAACTCAGTGAAACCCTGTCTCTAAATAAAATACAAAATAGGGCTGAGGATGTGGCTCAGTGGCCAAGTACCACTGATTTTAATTCCTGGTACCCCCTTGCCCCTCCAAAAAATTTAGTGGGAACAGAAATTGAATGATGTTCAGCATTCTTTGGCTGTGGTTCCTTATTCAACAGAAATTTCTTCTTTTAAAATCACCAATTACTATAGTAATATAGCATAATCTTCAACAGCGTACTTATGGAGGAAGGATGAAGCACCAGACTTTGCATTGTGTTTTTTTACTGATAATGTAATGTACACAAATCACAAAACCTAATTGCAAGGGCCCAGTCCCCAATGTTCAAATCCCTGTATACATTCTCCATGTCCCAGGAACCCTAGTTTCTAATCTCACAAGTCAGTAAACAAAACAAAACAAAACAAAACAATCACTGGGCAACTACTTGTGTTGCTGGTTCTTGTGGTTCTTGGGACACATGGTGAACAAAGGTGATCCAGGCTCTACCTTCATGCAGCTCAGATGCAGCTTATTTCCCCTCCTTAAGGTCATCTTTGCTATGCTTTTTCTTTCGATTTCATTGGTTTCCCAACCAGATAATTTAAAAATTTGTTACCCAATCAAATTACATTTGGCTTATTGTACATTAATACAAGTTTACCCCAAAAAGCTTGAGTTTCCCAATGGTCTCATGTGTGAATTCTAATTCCAGAACATATGTGCTCATTCAATTATGGAAAATAAGTGACTAAAAACTTGCATCTTATGATTCCTTGAGTTCTCTGCTAGCTCAAAGCCAAAATGCTCTGATACGAACTACTGTGGTCTTCCAAGAAGACCCCAGACAATTCTGCCTCCTGGTATTTGTGCCTTCCCAACCTAAATGTAATGGTGTATGACCTTTGAGGCTAGGTCATAGAAGGCACCATGGTTCCTACTTTGCTCTCTTGAATTGTTTCCTCTGGGGTAATCCAGGTGCCATCTAGTAAGAACACTTGAGCACTCCTGAGAAGAAGTGAGGCCTACAGATAACGGACAGTACTGATCTGTCAGCTATGTTCAGTGAGCCACCTTAAAGCAGTGAGCATCTACCCGACTTCTGACTACAATCTCATGGGAAAACATGCCAGAGCTGCCAAGCTAAACTGCTCCCAAATTCTTAATTCGCAGAAATAATGCAATAATAACATCAGTTTTTACAGAATATACCATTTCTAATGATCACAGGGGGACAAATGTTATTTTGGGAGATGATATTTTTTAAGATAATCATATATGTACAACATGGCTGTTGTCATTTTTGAGATATTGACTTCACAGCCTAAAAAATTCATGATTTCCTAATTTATCTGTAATGTTTATACTTCTCCAATATGAAGTTAGAAAAAGAAAAAGGAAACTTGCCTACTTTTTGAAGATAAATTTGATGTTGTGGCTCTGAGTATGATGAAGTAAGTAAGGGCCAAAACAAGGGGAATTTGAAAGTGCAGTAAGAAACAAATCTGCTGAAATTCATTCAGTGACTTCCTACAGGAGGAAAATCTTAGCAATTCCTGACGTGTCCAAAGTGCTTAATTTCAATCAGTACAGAAATCGAGCAAGATTTTTAGAAAGATCGATTTTGAAAGCTAGGCACTGGATCTCAATTCCGAACAGAAAAGAAATACTACACATGAATTTATGGAACCTGTCTGGTTGCCAAAAGGTTGCTATTTAACACTAGTACTATGGGGAAACTATTTAAGAGGACTGCCAACTATGCAATCCTGCTTCCTAAATTAGACCCATTCGGTGGAAAAGGAAAGATACCTTCACACCTTCAGCTTCCAATGCAAACCAACTCTGTGCCCAGGACTAATGCAAAGAAACTACGGAAAGGTAGTTTCTTGATACTAGACATCTGGCAGTTTCTTGTTCAGACATCTAGAACACTAAAATAGTAAGTGAAAAGTTAAAAAAAATTTGAGATATTTGATTTGTAGCACTACCCATTCGCTCAGCCTTATTCTGAGTTAATATTTTCTTTAAAATTTTTAAAACTGGATAATGCTTGAAATTGGTTTAAAAACTTCAATCTGTAGTAAAAGGTAATATGAAATTATAAGCCTCCCTCTCATCTTTGAATTCATTCATATCCTCAACAGCACCTTTTATCAGTTTCTTGTGTCCTTGAAGAGAATTCAATGTAAATATTAGTACATACATTTATGTGTATACATATAGATGTAGACATACAGAGGGTTCCTGACTTACAATGGTTTGACTCATGATTTTTAAGATGACGTGAAAGCAATATGCATTCAAGAAAAATATAAGAATTCTAAGTTTTTTGTTTGGTTTGATTAGCAACAAATATTGGAGATTTTTTTTGATCCATATCATATGCTTAAATTAATCACCCATATTGGTCGTACTTCTGGTCTTTCGAGGCTGCTCAATTAATCCATGTGCCAATACTGAACTTTTACATTTCTATAGCTTTATGTTTTAATATCCACCTGGCTAATTAAAAACCCTTGAACTTATGCTTTCTGGGAAATTTACTGGCTATTTCTGTATTTTTAATCTTTTAATGAACTTCTGAATCACCTATTTAGACCCTTCCCCCACTTTTGATTTTGACTTTTAAATATTGGGATCAGAAGTGATACAACAGCTCATACAATTGTATGAACCAGGTACTCAGATTAAGTCAAACATAAGCTATACTAATGTAACATAAAAAAATTATCTGAAATTATACATTCACTTAGAATTTAATTATTTATGAAGACTGTTCACTTTTATTCTCTTACCTTTATCTTTAACCATGTTTGGAAGCAGGGCATATATTATGACTTTCACATTATAGATGGAGAAAGGATCACAGATTTGGCCTCAAAGCCCAGAGGCAGGGGCTCTGACACTTGCCCTAGGCATAGGGCTCTTGAGTCTTCAGGGTACATTTATATTTTATTTTTTTTCCCCAAATTTTCCGGACACATATGAAAAATGGGTATGGTTTTAGTTTTATTGCAGTGCTACTATTTTAGAAATTTGGCAGGTTAACAAATTGTGAAACTTTTAATGAAGTTTAAAATGTAAGAACAACTGGCATGAATGCAGTGAAATCGGAACTTACATGAGTTGCTGCTGGGAGAGTAAAATGGCATGGCCAAAGGGAGAAAGCATTTGGGTAACATATACCAATGGTACTCAAGCATTTCAGGGAAAGAAGAGAACTATGCTACTGAAGTCCATGCTCCTCTCTACTCATGAACTCCTACCTTCTGCTCCAGGGGGGTCTGTTTCCTTACAGCATTAGGAGCCATCATGTCCATCTCTGTCTATCTGCAAAACCTGCCTCCTCCATACCCCCTCCACCTTCTCCCCTAAATCCTGAACCTTAGGGCTGGAAAGGCCTCACTGAAAGGCCCCTCACCTCCTCCATTGGCCATTCTTTAACATCAGCTTCTGATTCTTCCTAGTCAGCTTAACTTCTAGTCCCTATCTTCATCCAAGGTTTCTCTACTGCTAATCTCACTAGTAGAGACAACTCTTTATATCTCATAGTTTACATTTTCAAACTTAGTAAGCATTTTCTCATTTTCCAATTAAACTTAAATGGTACCTTTGAAACTTTCAAACAATGTACATCCCCTCACTCCATAGGACTTAAGCCACAGAAATAACAGCAACAATAAAACAACAGTAAACTTTAAAAACCAGGAAATAAGAGATTCACAGAAATGGTTTTCTCTAAAGAATGTACTTTGATTTATAAAAAACCAGAAAACATTCTCTACCGAAATTAGTTTTAAGATTATTTATGAATCTTCTCCATGATAGGCAAATATTTTCATCTTCTTGTTCAAATTTTTCTTTCAAGTAAAAAAAACCAATTTCTCTTAAACTTAAAAAAAGTCAATGCCTTTTATAAATAAAGTAACCGACTGTGAAAAATTTTTGTTTTACAAGCTATTGCTCACATTATTGGTAAGCTTTTGTTAGTGTTATTATTTGTAGGAAGTAACTGCTGGTAACACAATTAAAAACTGGTTTCATTTTCCTCCAAAGACCTTGATTCACCCTTTATCTGAGAATATTCTGTTATTTAATGCATCTTTTCATTCTCTCAAAATTAATCTAATCATTTTAACTGTTGAGTCAGCATCTGTTATAGGTTTGACAAGGGTTGCAAGGTCAAACTTCTGATCTACTTTATTAAGATGTTCTTTCTTTGGGCAGATACAGAAAAAAGCATAAATAATATTCAGATTATTTCAAAAAATGTCATCATTATTGGCAAAGCTGTGACCACAATTCCTAGTAACAAATTCAAAACTAAGCATTGCTTAAGGCATAAATCATACTTCTGGAATTTATGCCAAAATTTGGTACATATACTTTTACTTTTGTCAGATATATTAATACCTTTAGGATCCTTTTGCCCTTGAGATGCTTTTAAATTATTTAAATAAAGCTTACGTTTTTATTTTATTTTTTAAAAGTTCAATATAATTTTATTAATATTTTATTAAACAATAATGGTATTTGCAATTCTAAATTCAATGCCACTCTAGTTGCCAATATAAAGAATGACTATACACATCATACACCACATCTACAGCCACTATACGCACACTTAATATGGTATACACATGTATACACACAGTAATTGTTACTGCTTTTCAGACACTATATGCAACTGTTGTGGACACTGTGTTAACCTGTGAGCTATTTGGAGCCTTGAATTACAACATGGAAAAGCAAAAATCTGCTTGGCATCACTGGAAACAATCCTTTCTAAGGCCTGAATGTACTGCATTCACACGGAAAGGGAAGCTCAATTAGCTAATTTGCCTTTTTTTCTTATTTAAAAGCTTCTGCAGCTCAAATCCATCCTTCACTCTTACTTAAGCAGAGTCCTTCCAAGACACCTGGGACAGCAGATTCCACATACTTCATGGCATTTGGCAACAGTTGCCTTTCACTGCTGGGACAGTAGTGGTGGTGGTAAAATATAACTAACAGAAGTTGCCATTTTAACGATTTTTTAAAATTTTTATTTTTTATTTATTTATTTTTATGTGGTGCTGAGGATTGAACCCAGTGCCTCACACATGCAAGGCAGGTGCTCTACCACTGAGCTACAGCCCCAGGCAATTTTAACTACCTTTAAGTGCACAATTCAATGAATTTAATTACACAAACAATACTGTGCAACCATTATTATTATTTGCCTAAACTTCTTTTTATTACTCTAAACAAATTTCCCCATCCCTTGTACCTCTACCTACTGCCTATCTTTATCAGTTTTCCCATTCTAGATATTTCAAATAAGTAGAACAGTTCCATACATGTATCTGGTGCATTCCCTCACCATGGTGTTTCCAAGGTTCATCTCTGATGTAGTGTTCCTTCTTACATCTTAATAACATTCTATTGTGGGTATTTGCTACATTCTGTTTTCCCACTCATTAGCAGTTGACTTTTGATTCGGGGTAGTGTTAGAAGATATGGAGATGTGGGAACTGAGCAGTATCTGTGATGGGGGTATCCTATACTCTGGGGCCTAGGATAGGAATCCTTCCTGCCTGAGTCTAGGAGCATACTATACTGCTGCCCCACAACAGGCACTGGTACAGAGTCTTTGATTACTGTTAGATTTCTGTTAGATTTCCCTTCCTAAAGTACCTCCAATTAAGGAAGTAAAGTTTGACACTTATCAATAGAATGAGCTACCCTTGCTATCCCCACAATTTAATTTCAAGATCCCTTTTTGTTCCCAGCTATTAGTATTTAACTGAGAAGGAAAATACACTAGATCTGAGTGTGCCAGTTACTGTGCCAGGTGATGGGGCTCAGTAGATGTTCAGTTTTATTTCTCTTCTCCTCTTTTCATTCTCAAACATGGTATGGATTATAAGCTGAGAATTCAAAATTTCTGCTGATTGGAAAACACCTTCTTCCTAAAAGTGTGAGAATTACTCATGATCCTTAGTCTTCCTAGCTCCCCAGGGAACTGATTTCCCTGAGAGGTGAAAAGAGGCAAACCAATGTTTACAAATGTATGAAATATGATATGTCAAGAGCATTGTAATGTTTTGAACAACCAATAAAAAAAAAAAAAAGAAAAAGAGGCCTCTGAGAAGTGAATTTCCTGAATACAGATGGGAAAGGGGATTTCTCCCCAAGTTTTGTCTCTATCTGCCTCTGGGAGCAGAATCATCATGCTTTCGTCGACAGAATACATGAAGATACATTCCTTTGCACTATTTTTTGCCTCTGCTATAATTTTGAGAATTGTAATTTTCTCCATATATATTCATATTACCCAATATAATCATATTATCCTTAAGGATGTGTTTTTTTCCCCCTATAAAGGTGATTTTCCTTCAGTAAGGAAAGAGGTCAAGTCCTATCATCAACCAGATATTGTCCAGCTCTTTTACTTACCAAAGAGCAAAAAACATTACAAGTTGAGAATCTGTTTCTTAATGGGGTAAAAGAAAAGTGCCTTGCTAAGAAAAGAGACAAGTCGTCTGTGTGGGAACCTGATGTATTTCATGGCAGCATGTGAGGTCGTTATCCAAGAACAGAACAGGTCTTACAAGTTTGAAAACAAGATGCCTAGACTTTTTCCCTCACTGATGGCTATTAAAATGTATTTTAATGACATATTAAAATGTATCATTAAAAGATGACTCTGAAGCTATACAGGTACATACAATTAACATATGCACTTTTATCAGAAAAATCAGGTTGGTGTCCATGAGAACACATCATCAGCTAACAAGTAGATATGTCTTAATATTACCAAATCATTTTTCTGTTTGGAGTTCTTCAAATACTGTTTTCTAAGTGATTATTTCTGAGGCTGAACATTTTTGGACAGGAGCTTCCTAAATGGATAGTAATGATGCAGTCAGTGTACCCTTACCATATTATAGTACAGTTGTCTATTTATAACTGTTGTGATTTTAATATCAAATGTTTATTAAATATAAATTTCAGTCCTCACTAAATGTTTTCAGTTAGCCTTATCAAGTATATTACAAAGAATAATATTCTGTTCCAAGATAGTACTTCCAGAGCTTAATAATTGGCCACTAACCAACTAAATACAGAGATTAAAATTTTATTATTAAAAACAACTACGCAAACAGGATCAGGTTCTAGATAACATAATAACCACGAAGGTTGGATATTTTATACGTATTACCTAACTTCTGAAATACCACTCTGAAAAATGATAGGAGAGTCTCCTCAATGATGTTAAAAGATAATCCTTAGAGAGTCTTACAACTGCTGGCAAACTTCTTTCTTATAGGTTGGCTATATGCCCTTTGCTGATGGGTGTTGAGTGAGGTTCTAAGTATACAGGTCAAACAGGCATTAGTTAGCTCCAATTATGGTTCCAGCATGATGCCAGGAGCAGAGCTTCATACCTTTCCCAGAATGATTAGGGTTTTTCAATATGTCTGGTATATAACTAGTCACTGAACATTTCATTTTAAAATAGGTACCACTCATGAAACAGCTTGTGTGTTACTTTGTCTTAGATTCCTGAGGAATCAATGATCAATACTGGATAGTAATAATAAAGCAAACATATAATTCTTTTTGATGCCTACAATTATCAGGATATCAGATTTATCCTGAGTCCAGAGAAAGTCTTTCTAATCACATAGTAAATAGAAGAGCTGGACAAATTCAGGTTTAAGATGGGACTTGATATGTTTCCTCACTGGAGAATTCACCTTTCTTTTTATGATACACACACACACACACACACACACAATCTCCTTAGTGATGCTGTGATTCTACTTTCTTCAGCAAAATAGAAGAATTCTCAAGACTATAAGCAAAGGAAAAAATAGTACAAAGGAATGTATCCTCATGTACTCTGTCAGAGCAGATTTGGGGTTGGTGCTAAAACTTAATCAGCAAGATTAGAACTAGATTCTGTCATTGGAAAGCTGTTTTTTCTTTGGACCATCATTCTGTACACCTGTTCATTCATTCTTCCATCTTTTATGTTGAGCTCCAAATGAAAAAAAATGTCCTTTGCTGAGGGAGGTACTAACATGATTAAGATGTAATCCCTTTGTCTAACTGAGAATAAGTCCTAACTATATTTGGATCAGATTAAGAAATAAAATACATTTTGGAGAAAGTGGGTCAAAGATTACAACTGGACTCAAAAAGACAAAACAGCTCAAAGTCAAGGAAATGGGAAGGAGAGGGGATCTGGACTCTTCCTACCATGCCTTACACCAGCTTTTAAAACAACAATGGTTTTACTCAGAGCTATCTTGAGATTAAAGTGAAGTCAGTGGCAAAATTTTCTCAACTAAGTATTTGAAAAATACTGCTATAAAACTTAGGAAGGACCTCAGAGGGTTTGTTCATATAATATTATAATATTTTTCTTTCCAATGAAGAGAAATAAAGAAAAAATTTCAACTGATGTATGAAAAAAGCATATAATTATTAGATGCTGGAATAACTAACAACAGAGATTTCACAATTAAATTCTTAGGAAATTTTTGGAAACAAAAGATTTTGGGAAATTTTTCATATGTCTTACTTAAGTCCTGCTGAAATAGACTAAAAGAATGGAGTAAAGATTATATTAAGTCACCAAGTTAAAGTACTATCACCAAACAACTTTGTTGAATTATAGATTCTCTGACCTAGATGTTTCAAACAATAAATTTTCAGAGGTATATAAAATGTATTTTAAAAGAGGGCAATGACTCCGTACTAGTGGAAATTTAGGAATTTGTTGAAAGTAGGAGTAGAACCATTTCCAGGTAAGGATCCCTCCCTGACTCTCAAGTTGGAAACTTATAATTAAAGCCAGTGCACAATGCACTACATCTTTCATTTTTTCCTTTCAATCTAAAGCTTCCAACTGCTGTAAGCTCTCATTCCTGGAAAAGCTTTTGGCAGTCACTTTTTGGAACCCACAATTTCTGAAAGCTTTCATCTTTTTACCATACCCTTTCTGTCTCTAAGCTTTACTCCCCATATGTGGTCAGTAATGCCACCACCACCGGAAGTAAAATGGTTCTCAGCATGGCTTGCCTACCCACACAAGGGCAAACGTGTGGGACAGAAAAGGAGTCCAGAACTCATGGATCTCAAGAGACCCTGAAGCTTTCTGGCATCAAGAACACACTGTTACTCATTCTACACACATGAAATAATCACAGGAACATTAGCACATTTTCTGCAGGCCATGAAGAAAACCAGCAGGTGAATCTGGGTCTCTACCTCATACTCAAGATATCAGGCTGGGCCTCCCTTTACAATTCTTGAAGGTCACTGCTGACAAACTACCACTATAATCTATACTTTTAAATTATATTAGGATGACCATGATTTAAAAACAAAATGCCCTGTTCACATTTTTAAAAAATATGTTCTATACACCAGACACTGCTAAAAGCTTAAGTGTTATTTTTAACAATAAAAATTGTTAACAGTAAAAATTGCTAACTTTTATAAATGATAAAACTGAGGTTCAGGCAAACTGACTCAAAAGACCTTGAAAACCCATCAAAGACAGAAGAATGTTAAGTAGTGATATACATGAAACAGTTATTAATGAAATTTTTGGTTTGTTTAGGACAGTCTTTTAAAACAAAATTATATGTACACATAAATAAATTCTCTTTAAAGATGACATTGTTAAAATGAAAGTAGCACCTTAGTGGAAATACAGTGCTCACATCTCTGCTGCTGACTTTCTAATAGCAGCAGTCCTCCATGTGCTGTTTCTCTGAAAAGGTATGTCAGTAGCCTGACTGACTAAACCATGAAGACGTGACTGATACATTCCTGAGACAGCTTTTAACTGGGAAGAACACAGGGAGTTCCATATACATTTTCAGGACTATAAATGAAGTCTCCAGAATCTTTTGGAATAAACACCTCCAGGCTTGATGAGAACACAGTCAGCAGCCTAGCCTAGAAGTTCTATTCTTTTTTTTTTTTTTTTTTTTTTTTTTGTGGCCTGCTGTTCAGGGCCTCTGTTCTCATCTTGTTAACATTCCCCTCTTAAATAAGTACAGTTCTTATACTTGGTTATTGGCCTGAATTGGTAATTGATTTATGTACACATTGAAACGTGTATTATTGTATGGTTTCAAGGCAATGTAGAACCAATTGAATGGGATATTTGTGGTCATTTTTTATTTTTTTTTATTTATTTATTTATTTATTTATTTATTTTTTTATTGTTGGTTGTTCAAAACATTACATAGTTCTTGATATATCATCTTTCACACTTTGATTCAAGTGAGTTATGAACTCCCATTTTTAGCCCATATACAGATTGCAGAATCACATCAATTACACATCCATTGATTTACATATTGCCATACTAGTGTCTGTTGTGTTCTGCTGCCTTTCCTATCCTCTACTATCCCCCCTCCTCCCTCCCCTCCCCTCCCCACCCTTCTTCTCTCTCTACCCCCCCTATTGACCTTCATTTCTCCCCCTTGTATTATTTTTCCCTTTCCCCTCATTCCCTCTTGTATGTTCTTTTGTATAACCCTGAGGGTCTCCTTCCATTTCCATGCAATTTCCCTTTTCTCTCCCTTTCCCTCCCACCTCTCATCTCTGTTTAATGTTAATCTTCTTCTCATGCTCTTCGTCCCTACTCTGTTCTTAGTTACTCTCCTTATATCAAAGGAGACATTTGGCATTTGCTTTTTAGGGATTGGCTAGCTTCACTTAGCATAATCTGCTCTAGTGCCATCCATTTCCCTGCAAATTCTATGATTTTGTCATTTTTTAATGCAGAGTAATACTCCATTGTGTATAAATGCCACAATTTTTTAATCCATTCGTCTATTGAAGGGCATCTGGGTTGGTTCCAAAGTCTTGCTATTGTGAATTGAGCTGCTATGAACATCGATGTAGCAGTGTCCCTGTAGCATGCTCTTTTTAGGTCTTTAGGGAATAGACCAGCTATTCCCCTTCTTGGTCTATTCCCTAAAGACCTAGAAGTTCTATTCTTCGCTTATAATAGTTTGTGAACTATGATGTGAGATCCACAGAGTTCAAGTATTTTAAATGCTTCCACACCACTTTCAACTATAATCATGAACATTTGAAAATGCTCTCCACCATCATATAAAACAGAAGGGAAGTTCTCTATAAAATTTGCTTAAGTGAAATATTTGAGTACCTAGAGCCTACTTAAAAATTATATAATAATGTCAAGCTCTATCAACACAAACTGGAATCCTCATTAGCAAATTCAGTGGTAACCTCTAACATCAGATTAAACAGCACATTTGGGGACCAATGAACATCTAGAAAATTAGTTCAGAATGATTTATCATTTTTTTCAGACACTCTTTAAGAATTAGCTCTTTGAGACTCCTCTTTAGAATATGAGACACCTTGAAACCACTACCATAAATAGCCAACACTTTAGGTAACTGCCAAGCCACCTGCTTTTCTCCAGGAAACCTCATAAAACTCACAAGCTAGTAAAGCTATGTAAAGCCTATAAAATCTCTACCTTTCTGACAAAGTTTACTTATTTTATTTGAGAGACTTTATTTCCCCTGTTCTGAGAACTGAAAAGGATAAGTCCCCACATCAGAGTGAATTCGAGGCACAGACTTATTTGAAAAGAAGGACTCACAACAGAAGTGAATGCCAGTCTTGATTTGGCACAGCGTTTCAGATGGTATTCATTTGGAATAAAGAGATCGATGACACAACTTGTCCAATCCTCCCCTATAAGTGGCTTTACTAGAAGAGGGTAGAGGCAGAAAAATATAAATTCTTCTGTCTGTAGGCAACCAAAAACATACCAACTCATCTTGGAGTAATTTAACCAATAAGATGATTTAGAGGACAGTTCAGTGGCACCATTTTTGGAAGGCAAAAGCTTAGCAGAATGAACATAAATCAAAGGTGACTGGCAGGTAAAGATATGTGCAGCAATCAGCCAAACCATGTGCACACTGGCACAAATTCAATAAGATCATTTATAAAAATTTTAAGGCAGAAGTACACAAAAGGGGGTCTGGTGCTAACTAAATCCACAGATAGCTTACATGCCACTGAAATAAACACTTCCAGATGCGGGTGTACAAAAACCTTTCACAGAAAGAAATGTTTTCTTTCATAAATCTGAAGGAGGGACTCTTAGCAGGGAAGGGCAAAAAGTTTAAAATTGAGACTGGGCTCCTTATAGCCTGGAAGTGCTCATTGAGGTGGAGTGACTATGTGAGTTAGAGTGAACTGCACAGCAAATCTCTATTTAGAAGCATCACTACAATCAGCATGACTGGATTTCTGTTAGAAACAGGAAAAAATGCTAACATGTCACTGCATGAGTCCTATAAAATCTGGAGTCTGAGTACTTTCCTGATAGTTTCTTTCTGGGAGTCAGGGAGGAGAAGGAGTGGTAGAGATAATATGCTCATACAGAGATAAAAGCTGCTAATCAAAATTAAAAAAAAAGATGCTTTGGAACTTATACTGCCACAAAACTATCAAAGCCATGGCTTTAATGAAAAAAAATTTTTGAAATTTGGTTAGATTACAGTTATCTTTCAGGAATATAAGACCAAATTCATTAATGGCTTAGATAAAAGTCAAATTTGTTCATCAAAACAAATTTCATAATAATACACAGCATAATAATACATGGGAATTTCTGCTCATATAAACATTCCCAGAAGTTCAAAAAAAAGTTAGAATGTCTTTTTTATATTTAAGTTTAGGTTATCTAAGTATTAAGTCCCATCCATCCACCCACCCCAATCCACTAACCAGGAAATTCCCTTGAAATTAGCTTCCTTCTTAAGTCTTAAAACTTCATGCAAATTCTTTTTAAGAATGTAAAACCATATTTAGTCTTGAGAACTTTTTAAATTGTCTGTTCTATGCAATGTCCCAAATTATAAACTTGTCATCACTTATTCTCCTCTCATTAAAGAATCTTACTTCTTCTATAGTTAAACATCTCTTGAATACATTTGGTTTTCTCCATCCTCACTGTCAGTGCCAAAGATGGTCTCCTGCCTGTGGTACTGCAGTGGCCACATGGCTGGTTTGTCAGTCTACTGCATCAACTTAGGTCAATCTCTACTCTACCTTACCATTTGAGCTAACTCTCTCATACAGAGCTATTCATATTAGCCCCTTGCTTAAACAAACAAACAAACAAACAAACAATCCCCCCCTCCAACTTCCCACCAAATTAGCTCCTTGTTTAAAAATAAATTTTTAAAATAAAAGCTTAATCTTAGGACATGTGGGTATGTTAACACTGGTTCTTTCACTTTTTAATTGTGTGTAGTTCAGTTGTATGAATATGGATTCCACCAAATAAAGTGTTTATACTCAGAAATCAAGGGCTTCTTGTGGTATGTGAAATGCACTTTCATTCAGTCAGGAAGGCATATGCTTTGAATTGATTTTCTAGAAGCAGCAGGTGACAGATTGACTCACAGCTGTATATTGTCCTGCTTTGCTTCATTATTGTTTTATTTTTTGGCTATATGTGAATCACCTGTATGGATGACAGATTATTGTTTGCCATCAAAAACTAAATTAAAGTTAGTTCACCCACGTTAGAAGCAACCACTCGTGCTATCTTCTTTGGACAGTGGCTTCAGAGAAAGACTCAGCATAGAGGCCTACCTTTCTTTTTCTTTGCTTTTTTCATCTTCTCTTCTCCCCTCCTCTCTCCTGTCCCCCCTCCACTGTAAGCCTGCTTGGATGAGGGATTTTGTCAACTAGAACTTATACATATTAGGGTCTTATTTAATTAGTCTGGAATATGGGAATGGGTATTTTGGGTTATAACAGGAATGTAGAATAAAATATGATCCAGAAATATAGTCTCCTACTTCTCTACTGGAAACTGTAAAATCTGCACAACTGTTTGAATTGGAATAGACAGGAAGCTGTACACCACGCTGTGGACATCCACGGCCAGACAGTGAACTCAAAAACTCCCTCCCTGGTATTTCACTAGGGGTCTGGTTCCCAAGTATCACCTTGAATGCACCTGGGAAAATTCAGAGCCTGACATTAGGCTCTGTCCTCATGACTTCTGCCAACTAATCAGTCAAAATATTTCCAGATATAGACACATACTCCATACATTGGGCATATGCCCAGAATCGCAAGTGCACTCTAATCAGGTAGGAGCGCCTATCCAGGTGCCAGAGCAAAACTTCACATCTGACTGACATATGGGCTATGAATTTTCTCTCCTCACAGCTTAGGGTCATGCAAAGGCAGCAGTGGGAGTGGAATATTTGGTCTGTGCATATACAGCCTAGGGGATTTGGTTTAAATCAAATCATAATTAAAACACCAGTCAGGAAAACAAGCCATACTCTTTTTTTATTTATTTCTTGCACATATTTTTCCTACCTTGTGTATAACCTTAAATATATGTTAAGCACAAAAAGAGCAAGGTATCGATTTCATTTTTGGAAGGTACAAATTCCCATTTATAACAATTTACTCATTATGTTGTGGAGTTAACTTTGCAAGTATATCAGTAAATTAAATGATAGTTCAATGATTATGTTTGTTAACTAAAAAGTGAAACACTGCTTAACAAATTACCCAAAAAATAAATCACCACCAATTTAGCAGGCTCTCATCATAGGTATTTGTCACACTATTAATAAAACAGTATAAAATGTTTCACTTAAACAACTTGCTTATGACTACTAGGTGGGTGTGGCAATAGTAAGTAAAGGATCTACTTCAATAAAACTGATATGTTACCTAATACTCATATAATTTGGATATAAAATACTAATTAAAATTTTAAATAGTATTTTTGCTAAGTCAACAGCAGTTTGATATACTGAATGAGTTGTAAGTCTAAACTGAATATTTACAATCTTCCTGCTTATTTATAGATTTTTGTTATTTTTAGAGCATGATATTTAAATGTAGAAATATTTCAACTCAGTTTAGTTTCTCCCAACAAATTCTTTTGGTGCTTTCATAAAGTTATGAGTTAAAGAAATTTTGTGATTTTGTTTTTTCTTTTTTAAAGAGAGATATTTTCCTTTTGGGAGATGTTCAAAATATTTTTCCATTCTATCTCCAGAAACTATAACAACATACTTAAACCTCAAGATTTAGTCCTTACAGAATATTTTGTTCAAAAAGTTTCTCTTTGGTGTCAATAACCTCTCTTTCTCATGTCCAAAATCTTCCTCCTTTCCCTAGAACAGAGTTCTAGTTCTTTATAGGACAACTCATTAATTTTTTGAACTACTTCCAATTTAAAAAGACTGAAAGAGGCAAACGTGGAACAAACATCTAGGGCAGATTTGGGCTACTAGCCTTTATTGTTATTTTAGCCATACACCCCCATTGGAGAAGACTGATTTTCTTTTTTACAAATTACTTTTCTGGAAATTCTAAAATTCTTTGGTATGCTTCTAGGGTTTCATATGTTTGGTATGAATGCCCATAGATCCGTCATCTATAGTTTTACTTGAACTTGTATAAACATTTTATTGATTAGGAAGTTATATCTTGGAATTTGAGTTGGTTTTTTTTTTTTTATATTTAAAGCAGCTGATATATCCTACACAAAATTGTGCAAGAGTGCATCACCTTAGAATGTAAGCCCTATGCTGAACTTCATATGAGGTCTTTCTACTAATAAAAAAGTAAAGGCAGGAATAAACAAAATATGCCTGCCTCTATAGTCAGTGTATACTGCAGAGAAAAAATAGTGGTTAATAATAACAGGATTTTAAAATATAGACCTAGATAATTCCATTCAAAAAATTCATTGGCTGTCCTAAGTTAAGACTTTGCTGCTCAGAGATCAAAAGAGGTAAGAGCACTTGGCATGGTGGCACATGTCTGTAATTCTAATAACTCTTAGAAAAAAGTATCTAGTAAAAAAAAGTTGGGAATGTAGCTCTGTAGCTCAGTGGTAATGCACCTTGGGTTCAGTTCCCCAAAAGGAGGTAGGAGGTAGGGGCTCTCTTCCCTTCTCCTCCATTTTTGTGCTGATGAAAAAAAGTTAAAAAGCTTTACAACATAATATGATTACACTAACTCCGTTTATCCATACAAAATCATCATGTTACATTATTAAAGCAGAAAAAAAGTATTAGTAACAAATTTCTCCAAGTTTGGATTCAATAAGCAAAGCAAATAAATTTGACTCTGAAACTTAGAGAAAATATTTGTCAGAGAAAGATCCTTGGGTGATTTAGATTTTGTCTTCCTAACTCTTCCACTTCTTTATTCCCACCATTTCCAACATGATCTCTCTGAATAATCCCAAACTTAATATTGTACTAACTGGACCATATAAAATTTCTGATATTCAATTGTTTTTGACCTAAAGAAATTGTAGTTGCTTATAAACTGGCCTAATATATTCTATAACTCAAAATATACACCCCACCCTATTTTGCAATTAAAAACAATTATAAGTTTCATGCTTTCCTAGAACACTCCATTTTAGGCTATTTTCATATGATAAATAAGCTACATGTTAATTTTTTTCTGAGAATAAGTGGCCTATAGTTATAAAAATGTACTTGGCTCCAAACTAGAATGATAGGTTTAGTAAGTACTCTCAGAAGATTTAATGAAAAGAATTTTACTTCTAGTAAAAATACAAATATTTAAGAATTCTACACAATTTCTACTTGGTATTTACATTATTGTAGTATTTTGTGATATTAAATTTTCTAGTTTGAACACAGAATGTGTACAAACATAATGTGTTGTATTCATCAATGTGAAACTAGATCAAAATACTCAAAGCCATGTGCCATGTAACTGTTGTCTTTGAAAGTTAAATGTGGGGAATTCTTACAGAAAATTTCATGTTTTTTTTTTTTTATCTCTCCTGGTCTATTATGAACATCCCTGGAAAATTAATGATGTGAGAACATCCCTAGAACCCCTGAATAAATCTATATACTCCAAAGTAAGTGACTGAAGTGAAAGTGCAGTAAATGGAGAATCATCAGGAGGCTGGAGTCTAGAGGTAGTCCTGTCACACTCTTGCAAGAAAGATGTCTTTGGGTTGGTGCACTGCAAAGCTTCTCTGAGGCCAATTCTAACTGGTTCCCTCCTAGACAGCTTATTTTAGCACTAGGGATTGAATCCAGAGATGCTCTACACTAAACTACCCCTAGTCCCTTTCCATTTTTTATTTTGAGATAGGGTCTCATAAAGTTGCAGCAGTTGGCCTTGAACTTCCAATCCTCCTGTCTCAGCCTCCAAATAACTGGAATTACAGCTATGTATCTCCATACCCAGCCCACTAAACAGCTTTAAAATACTATGATTCTGTCTTAGAATTTAAGACAGTTGAGTGGATAATGGAGAATCCCTTCTAGGGGAAGTACTTAAGGTTATTTAGGTTAATAACTATGATTAATAGAGCAATTTTATCGCCTCACTATTCTAGCTCAATAGAAAGCTACCTGATACATTATTGGTGGGACTGTAAATTGATGCAACTACTCTGGAAAGCAGTATGGAGATTCCTCAGACCACTTGGAATGGAACCACCATTTGACCCAGTTATCCCACTCCTCAGTAGATTAGCCAAAGGATTTAAACCAGCAAACTATAGTGATGCAGTCACTTCAATGTTCATAACAACACAATTCACAATAGCTAAGCTATGAGCCAACCTAAGTGCCTTTTAATAGATAAATAAAGAAAATGGGCATATATACACAATGGAGTACTACTCAACTATAAAGAAGAAAGACTTTATGTCATTGCCAGTAAATGGATAGATCTGGAAACTATCATGCTAAGTGAAATAAGTCAATCCTAAAAAAACCAAAGGTCAAATATTTTCTCTGATATGTGGAAGCTAACCCACAATAAGGGTGAGGTGCAGAAGTTCAGTGGACTAGACAAAGGGGAATGAAGGGGAGAGGGGATGGGAAAAGGGAAAACAGTAGAATAAATCTGACAGAACTTTCCTATGTACATATATGGATACACCACAGTGAAATCTCACCATTGTATATATCCACAAGACTGGGATTCTAATTAGAACAGGATATATTCCATGTTTGTATAATTATGTCAAAATGGATTCTACTATCATGTATAACTAAAAAGAGCCAAAAAAAACTTGCCTGACAATAAACAAGCTCATGGGTTTATCATATTTTCCATTGATTATCAGGAGAAACTAAAATAGATTTAGGCAGTACACATGAGATTATGTCATCACACTCAGCAAACACAGCTTTCTTTCTTTTGGCTTTCACAATTATAGACCTGACTTTATATCAGCCATTTACAGCATTTCCCATTGAGAGCTGGGCTTGAGTTCCAGAGTACATAACCATGGGCACCACCCACTGTTTGTAAATAGTGAGAATCTAGGTAAAACGTGGGTGGGATGGCCTTGTATTCCACAGACAAGGGAGTACACTCTGTTATTATTCAGAATGTTTCCTTTGAGAGAAAAACAACAAATGATTAATCACAAAATTTAAAATGCTTTTTACTTCTGAATGTGTACAAATGAACTCTAAGAATATTTAAAAAGAAAAACCATTAACAAAAATCTTTAGGCTAAGAAAAAAACGATCATTAATATATATGCCCTAAACAATCGTGCAGCTATGTTCATCAAACAAACTCTTCTCAAGTTCAAGAGTCAAATAGACCACAACACAATAATCATGGGAGATTTTAACACACCTCTCTCACCACTGGACAGATCTTCCAAACAAAAGTTGAATAAAGAAACCATAGAGCTCAATAATACAATTAATAACTTAGACTTAATTGATATATACAGAATATACCACCCAACATCAAGCGGATACACTTTCTTCTCAGCAGCACATGGATCCTTCTCAAAAATAGACCATATATTATGTCACAGGGCAAATCTTAGCAATTACAAAGGAGTAGAGATACTACCATGCATTTTATCTGATCATAATGGAATGAAATTGGAAATCAATAATAAAATAAGAAAGAAAAAATCCTACATCACATGGAGAATAAACAATATGCTACTGAATGAACGAAGGGTTACAGAAGACATCAAAGAGGAAATTAAAAAATTCTTAAAGGTAAATGAAAACTCAGACACAATATATCAAAATCTCTGGGACACTATGAAAGCAGTACTAAGAGGAAAATTCATTTCATGGAGTTCATTCCTTAAAAGAAGGAAAAGCCAACAAATAAATGACCTCACACTACACCTCGAAGCCTTAGAAAAAGAAGAACAAATCAGCAGCAAATACAGTAGAAGGCAAGAAATAATTAAAATCAGAGCTGAAATCAATGAAATCGAAACAAAAGAAACAATCGAAAAATTGACAAAACTAAAAGTTGGTTTTTTGAAAAAATAAATAAGATTGATAGACCACTAGCCGCGCTAACAAAGAGAAGAAGAGAGAGAACCCAAATTACTAGCTTATGGGATGAAAAAGGCATCACAACAGACAATTCAGAAATACAGAAGATAATTAAAAATTATTTTGAAACCCTATACTCTAATAAAATAGAGGATAGTGAAGGCATCAATAAATTCCTTAAGGCTTATGAGCTTCCCAGATTGAGTCAGGATGATATAAACAACCTAAACAGACCAATATCAAGTGAGGAAATAGAAGAAGCCATCAAAAAACTACCAACCAAGAAAAGCCCAGAACCTGACAGATATACAGCAGAGTTTCACAAGAACTTTAAAGAAGAACTAATACCAATACTCTGCAATCTATTTCAGGAGATAGAAAAAGAGGGAGTACTTCCAAATTCATTTTATGAGGCCAATATCACCCTGATTCCCAAACCAGATAAAGACACCTCAAAGAAAGAAAACTACAGACCAAAACTACAGTCCCTAATGAATTTAGATGCAAAAATCCTCAATAAAATTCTGACAAATCAGATACAAAAACATATCAAAAAGATCGTGCACCATGACCAAGTGGGATTCATCCCTGGGATGCAAGGCTGGTTCAATATACGGAAATCAATAAATGTAATTAACCACATCAATAGACTTAAAGATGAGAACCATATGATCATCTCGATAGATGCTGAAAAAGCATTCGACAAAATACAGCATCCCTTTATGTTCAAAACTCTAGAAAAATTAGGGATAACAGGAAATTACCTCAAAATGGTAAAAGCTATATACGCTAAGCCTCAGGCCAGCATCATTGTAAATGGAGAAAAATTGAAGGCATTCCCTTTAAAATCTGGAACAAGACAGGGATGCCCTCTCTCACCACTTCTATTCAACTAGCCACAATTAGACAGACGAAAGAAATTAAAGGCATAAATATAGGAAAAGAAGAACTTAAATTAGCACTATTTGCCGATGACATGATCCTATACCTAGCAGACCCAAAAAATTCAACCAAGAAACTTCTAGAAGTAGTAAATGAATTCAGCAAAGTGGCAGGATATAAAATCAATACCAATAAATCAAAGGCATTCCTGTATATCAGTGACAAATTCTCTGAAATGGAAATGAGGACAACTACTCCATTCACAATATCCTCAAAAAAAAAAAAATACCTGGGAATCAACTCAACAAAAGAGGTGAAAGAGCTATACAATGAAAACTACAGAACCCTGAAGAAAGAAGAAGACCTTAGAAGATGGAAGGATTTACCTTGCTCATGGATTGGTAGAATTAATATTATTAAGAAGGCCATACTACCAAAAGCACTTTACAGATTCAGTGCAATTCCCATCAAAATCCCAATGACATTCCTTGCAGAAATAGAAAAAGCAATCATGAAATTCATCTGGAAAAACAAGAGACCCAGAATAGCTAAAGTAATTCTAAGCAGGAAGAGTGAAATTGGTAGTATCACGATTCCAGATTTTAAACCATACTATAGAGCAATAGTAACAAAACCAGCATGGTACTGGCACCAAAACAGGCTGGAAGACCAATGGTACAAAATAGAGGACACAGAGACAAATCCACAAAATTACAACTACCTTATATTAGACAAAGGTGCTAAAACCATGCAATGGAGAAAGGATAGCATCTTCAACAAATGGTGCTGGGAGAATTGGAAATCCATATGCAATAAAATGAAATTGAATCCCTTTCTCTCACCATGCACAAAAGTCAACTCCAAATGGATCAAGGAGCTAGGAATCAGACCAGAGACTCTACGTCTAATAAAAGATAAAGTTGGTCCTAATCTTCATCATGTGGGGGCAGGCCCCAAATTTCTTAATAAGACACCTGTAGCACAAGAGTTAAAACCAAGAATCAACAAATGGGACGAATTCAAACTAAAAAGTTTTTTCTCAGGAAGAGAAATAATATGTGAGGTGAATAGGGAGCCTACATCCTGGGAACAAATTTTTACCCCTCAAACATCAGATAGAGCTCTAATCTCTACAGTATACAAAGAACTCAAAAAGTTAAACAACAAAAAAACAAATAACCCAATCAACAAATGGGCCAAGGACTTGAACAGAAACTTCTCAGAAGAGGATATACAATCAATCAACAAATACATGAAAAAATGCTCACCATCTCTAGCAATCAGAGAAATGCAAATTAAAACTACTCTAAGATACCATCTCACTCCAATAAGAATGGCAGCCATTATGAAGTCAAACAACAATAAGTGCTGGCGAGGATGCGGGGGAAAAAGGTGCACTCATACATTGCTGGTGGGACTGCAAATTGGTGAATCCAATTTGGAAAGCAGTATGGAGATTCCTTGGAAAGCTAGGAATGGAACCACCATTTGACCCAGCTATTCCCCTTCCCGGACTATACCCAAAAAAGCATACTACAGGGACACAGCCACATCAATGTTTATAGCAGCACAATTCACAATAGCTAGAATGTGGAACCAACCTAGATGCCCTTCAGTAGATGAATGGATTAAAAAAAGTGGCATTTATATACAATGGAATATTACTCAGCACTAAAAAATAATAAAATCATGGCATTTTCAGGCAAATGGATGGCATTAGAGCAGATTATGTTAAGTGAAGTTACCCAATCCCTAAAAAACAAATGCCGAATGTCTTCTCTGATATAAGGGGGGTGACTCAAAATGGGATAGGGAGGAAGAGCATGAGAAGAAGACTACCACTAAATAGGGAAGAGAGGTGGGAGGGAAAAAGAGGGAGAAGGGAAGTTGCACAGAAGATGGGAGGAGATCCTCATTGTTATACAGAATACACATATGATGTTATAATGAGAAAAAGAAAAAAAAGTGTGTCACATTAGATTGGATAGAGAGAAAGGATGGGAGAGGAGGGGAGGAGTAGGGAGGATAGGAAGGGCAGTAGAATAGAATATACAATATGATTTATGTATGTACATTCCATGTATGTATTATATATCAAAATGCATTCTACTGTCATGTATGACTAAAAAATAAATAAAAATTAAAAAAAAGAAAAACCCATTAACAAAAATCTTTAGGCTAAGAAAAAAAACCTTTCTAAACAGTTATTAATGTGAATTTTATGATAGGATAATCCATTCAAACCTTTTGCCATACTTTTTTAGGGACCCTAATACCTTTCTTAACATTTTTGTCTTCATATGTTTATATAGTATATATAAAATATTACCAAAATATTACCAATATTTTTGAAAAAGAAAACAGAAAGAACTGACATACACTAATATAATAACAGTAGATTATAATAAAGCAATACTAACAAATAGAATAGGATTGTTCACTTAATTAAGTGGAATTTTTTCATGTTTACTACTCATATAATTTCTCACATGTTATATACAAAAGGTAGAGGAAGGGTTGGGATTGTTGGCTCAGTGGTAGAACACCTGCTCAGTGTGCGCATAGGCCCTGGGTCAATCCTTAGCACTAAAAAGAAAAAAACAGTGAAAGAAAGTAGTAAAATTGCAGGTATGCAAAAAATAAATATATAAATAAATAAAATTGCAAAAATAAAATTAAAAAACTGAGCAAACATATGCATATTTAATTTCAAGCTGTAAAATGATTTTTTAAAATCACAGGACAATGGAAAACCTGTAGAGAAAAATGGTAGATCTACCAATCCTTTGTAAAATCCTGTATACTGAAAAGAATGTCATATTAGAAAAAAATTAAAGGATAAATGAAGAACTGGAAAACATATCTTCAACAAACCTAACGTAAGGTTTTACTGTTCATTTTTTAAAAATTACAAATATTTGCATAAATTAGATTGATACAAATGAATCTACTAATGCCCTATAGAAAAAGTTCTGATCAAAGATCTGATCAAAATTTATAGAAATACAAATAAGCAACAAGTACATAAAAATGTTTAGTATCATCAGTTATCAAATACAAATAAAATACATTATCAGACTACTGAATGTAAACTTGGGAAAGCTAGTGAAAATCTGGTAGTTTCTTCATTCATAAAATGAGAAGAGTAGTCTCCACTTAAGACTGTGGTGAGAAGCAAGTTAGTACAGCACATGATATGAAAGTGCTTAATAAATATTAGTTGCTCTAATTGCTATTTTATTTTTGCCTATTAGAATGACAAAATTAATATTCAATGATGATTAGAGATTATACCCTCACACATTGCTTATATGATTATAAATTGGTTTAAGTTTTTTAGAAATTATTTTGACAAGATTATTAGGAAATTTAAACCATCCTTTGATCCTAGAACTTCACTTCTAGTTAACTATTCTAAGGAAACCATCAGATAAGATTTACATACAAAATATATCTTATTAGTTAATTTAAATAACCAATAAAATGGTAATGGTTAAGTGAAGTAAGAATTAAGGTACATTCAGATGTATAAGGCTATGAAGCTTGTATAGCCTAAGAAAGGCTAGATATAACATACCATACATAAAGTATAAAAAAATCAGAGTCTCAGTTTTGCTTAAATTATTAATAAGTATAATACAAAAAAAGACAAGATGAAAAGGCAATAATAAATTGACACTAGGATGTAAGCTTTATTTTTTACTTTTTATTTTATTAATTTTCTAACATAATCACACCCCCTGCTTTGTGGTACTAGGGATTGAACCAAGGGACACTCTATTAGTACATCTCCAGTCCTTTCTTAATGGTTGTTTTTTTTTTTTTTTTTTTTTTGAGGCAGGGTCTCACTAAATTGCCTAGGCTGACCTGGAACTTGCAATCTTCCAGATTAAGCCTCTTGAGTCACTGGGATAACAGGCTCATGCCACAGTGCCAAGCTTAGCACTTCTTTGATAATCAGTAAAATGAAGAAATGTTAACTATACTGAGAAAATATGGCTATTAATTTATTTTAAAAATTATAAACTTTGATATATTCATCAACCTCTTGACAACTTGTTTTTTTTTTTCTGATAGCTTACATAAATATATAAACTCGTACCTAATGAAACTGATATAAATTCAAGAGCATCCTGGTTTGGTCTTTACATTTCCATTCGCATGAGCACCTAAAGTAACTAGTGATTTATTTATTTATACTTTTTGGTGTTGGGGATCAAACTCAGGGGTTCCCACATGCTAGGCAAGCATTCTTCCATTGAGCTACATCCCTGTATCTAAAATAACTATTACGAACCATAAACTATGAAATGATTTCTAGAATTAAGAAAAGTAAATAAGAAGTAAAAAGTAAAGTTAGCTTCTTTAATGGTTTACTCGAATGTGTGTACATAAAATGAGGTATATGGGATGGGGACAATTACAAAGGTATTCTGGAGAAAAAATTAGAGGTAGGTACTATGATGGTCAAAATATTAGTTCTGATTCTTCCATTTAATCTAATTAATAGCTTAACTTGGAGAAAATTAATAAAAATTTCTAGGCATGTTACCTTCTCTGGTCTTCTGGTAGGATTCTGAATTATTGAGAACACGGAATTATTAAGGACACATTATTTCAACTGAAATAATGCCAAAGATAATACTGTTACAATCGGCTGAGAGGGAGCACTGGGTTATAAGGGTCTCCACGGCAATTGTGAATGCAGAGTCCAGAGGTGAGTGGCAGACAGCTGATGTTTATGCCATCCTGCCTTTACTCCCTTCCTCTGAAGCTACCACAGTGCAGAACTATTCCCAAAGTGAAAGAACTCACAATTCCTTGTATAATGAGTTGTATACTAAAATTGATTATGTTGTAATTTGGTATAAAATTACCTCAGAAGTCACAGAAGAGAGACTGATACCTCACTAAAAGCAGGTATTTAAGTATATGTGGCTTATCCTGGAACATAGTTTCCAAGGAAATGACTGGTTGTTATTTTAATGTTCTAAATTTCAAATTATTAGAAATCTGATGTATATGTTCCAATTTATGGATATTTGAAATCATATATTCTTTTTGAAAGTATATTAAAGTAGTACAGACATTATGGAAAACAGTAATGGAAGTACCTAAAAAAAATTTAAAAAAGAACTATTATGTAATCCACCAATTTCACTACTGTGTATCTATCTAAACCTGAAATTGGTATGTACAGAAGACATCTGTACTCCCATGTTCATTGCAGCATCATCGCCAAGGAGTAGAAACAACCTAAGTGTCTTCCAACCGATGACTAGATAAAGAAAATGTGAAGCATATACACAATGAAATACTATTTGGCTATAAAAATGAATGAAATCCTGTTATTTACGACAATATGAATGAACCAGAGATCATTATGCCAAGTGAAATAATTTAGACACAAAAGAGACAATTCTCACTCATGTGGAATCTAAAAAAGTTGTTTTCATAAAAGTAGAGAGCACAATGGTAGTTAAAGAGAGGCTGGGGACAGTATGTGTGGGGTTTCAGGTTAAGAGGGGGAAAGGTGATCAGTGGGTACTATGATACAGCTATATAGGAGCAAGACATTCTTAGGTACTATTGCATAGTATGATGACTACAGATAACAATACTGTACTATACATTTCAAAAATCTAGGAGAAAGGATTCTGGAAATTTTTACCACAAAGAAATGATAAATGTTTGAGGAGATAAATATGTTAGCCTGATTTAAACATTATGCAATATATACATCTATCAAACATTCCACAATACCTTGTTAATACATATGACTTTTGTTTTTGTATATTAGTTAAAATTTTTAAAAATTAAGAATAATTTTTAAAATAAATAAATATACAAACACTAGATTCAGAATGAAATGCTACAAAGATAAAATGCTCATAAATATAAACTAGCTGTTCAATTCGGTGGCATTTTAGTTTACAAAGAAAATTTCATGTTGAGAGTAAGTCAGCTAAGCCTTTCTGCCTGGAAATTTAGGTTGTCAGCTCATGGTTGACAGTCCACATGCTTCCTCTCCTACAGTTCAAAGTCTAGGTAGCGAAGTGTCCCTATTGTACCTGCTTAAGGTATCATCTTCAGTACTCAAGTACTCAGAGTGGACCTTCAGGAAATGAAAAACAGCATCTTTCAACATGGAGAGGTTTCTCCCATGAGCTACTCCTTTCAGCAGCTGGAAGTATGTGGAAGCCAGGAAGCGTAGCCATGTTATTGGCTTACAGAGTCTGCAAATCTATCTCACTTTGAGGAGAGAGTATTAAACTTCAAAAAGAGAGTTTTTAACTTTGAAAAGCAGATTAATTTACCATTAACATACATTGAAGAAAAGATATCTTCTTCAACAAATGGTGCTGGGAAAACTGGAAATCCATATGTAGCAAAAAGGAATTTAATCCCTATCTCTCACCCTGCACAAAACTCAACTCAAAGTGAATCAAGGACCTAGGTATTATATCAAAGACCCTGAACCCACTAGTAGAAATTGTAGGCCTAACACTCCATCATGTCAGCTTAGGAACTGACTTCCTCAACAAGACTCCCAAAACACAAGAAGCAAAATCAAGAATCAATAAATGAGAAGGTATCAAACTAAAAAGCCTCTTCATAGCAAAGGAAACGGTCAAGAATATGAAAGGAGAGCCTACAGAATGAAAGAAAATTTTTGGTACCTACACCTTGGATAGAGCACTAACTTTCAGGATACACAGAGAACTCAAAAAAAAAAAAACAAAACCAAAAACCACCCAAAAAACAAATAACCCAATCAATAAATGGGTTATTGAATAGGTACTTTACAGAAGAAATACGACTGGTCAACAAATATATGGAAAAATATTCAATAACTCTAGAAATTAGAGAAATGCAAACTAAAATTACACTGAGATTCCATGTCACTCCAGTCAGAATCAAGAATACAAGCAGCAATAAATGCTGGTAAGGATGTGGGGAAAAGGGTATACTCAAACATCGCTGGTGGGACTGCAAATTGATGCACCCACTCTGGAAAGCAGCATGAAGATTCCTCAGAAAACTTGGAAGGGACCCACTATTTGACCCAGTTATCCCACTTCTAGTTATATACCCAAAGGACTTAAAATCAGCATACTACAGTGATGCAGCCACACCAATGTTTATAGCAGCTCAATTCACAATAACTAAGCTATGGAACCAACCTAGATACCCATGAACAGATGAATGGATAAAGAAAATGTGGTATATATACACAATGGAATATTACCCAGCCATAAAAAGAATGACTTCTTGACTTTTGCTGGTAAATGAACAGTTCTGGAGGCTATCATGCTAAGTGAAATAAGCCCATCCCCCCAAACCAAAGGTTTTTGTAAATATTAAATGAATATCCTAGAAACAGAACCACATGGAGTAACAAAGATTGTTTTAAAAGGCTATGAGTATTTAATTAAACACCACAAACATATTGCTAAAATATAAAATCTTTAATTCCCCATTTAGTGGATGCTAACACACAACAAGGGATGAGGGAATAGAATAGAAGTTCATTGGATTAGACAAAGGGGAATGAAGGGAAGAAATGGGGGGACGGGAATAGGAAAGACAGCAGAATGAATTGGACAGCACTTTCCTATGTTCACATGTGAATATACCACTAGTGAAACTCCACATCACGTCCAACCACAAGAATGATCCTAATTAGAGTAAGTTATACTTCATGTGTGTATAATGTGTCAAAATACACTCTACTGTCATATATATCTAAAAAGAACAAATTTAAAAATTTGAATAATTAATTATAATATAAAAACTATGTCTCCTTGATGATAACACCCATGATATCAAATGGAACAGGCATATTTAGACCTGATGATTAGGCAAATTCTTAGAGATGCAGGTAATGAAGTAGATCTTTCCTTGTGAAGCTTTTCTGAGGAGTGATAAAACCTGAGGTACTTCTCTGGAGAGGGTCTTTTTTTTTTTTTTTAAATTCTATTTTCTAGATTTACTTAAATTAGGCATTTTAAAATTGCATAGTTAAAAAAAATCAGTTATATTTTATTAGATAAAAATTACCTTGAGCTATATTTGCACCTGAATTAAAGTCCTTTAAAAAAAAAAACATATACCACAGTCTTAGGCTGTAAAAGCAATCATGCACATGAGTACCAGGTTGGACATGGAATGGAGGGCGACACACAAACACACATGTAAATAACGTGATCCATTCAGTCTATTTAAAAACAAAAACTTCAATAAACAAGCAGCTGCTCTTTGAGAATATATTGAAGACTTCATGATTTTGAGGTTCTCCCCATATAGTGGATACACTTATGATATTTCATTCACTATGTTTAGGTACCATTTTTTGGTTTATTCTGAAAAATTATTTCCCTTTCTGGTCTTCCAGATCATTATCAGCACTGCCTCCTTTTTCTTTTTTCTCTACCCCACTGCCTAAACCTAGTGGTCATTATTTGGCTCTTATCTATGGATTTGATATTTTATATTTTTAGCCTTTAGCTATAACTTGGTTCTTTCTTTTTTAGTTGGTTTTAAAATTTTTACTTCCAATTATCTTCAGTTTTTCTAAATCCCATCTTCATTTAGGCCTGTCGCTTAAAATAACCTAACCTATCTGTAGAATGGGGGGAAAAAACCCAATGATTCTGATTTCCTTCTTTCAAGACTCTGAAATATTTATGCAGAAGCATATTTGTGCAAAAGTATAATTGCTTTAATTAGTAGTATTTAAATCATGTGCAAGGTCGGGGTGTAGTTCAGTGGTTGAGAACATGATTTGTATGTATGAGGTCCTGGGTTCAAACCCCAGCAACAACAAAAGTGAAAAATGATCACTACTACAGAAAGCTTCCCGAGACATTTATAAAATACACTCTTGCTGTCATACTGAGAATTCATATAATTCACAATAACTGTGAGAAGAATGGAAAGAAAACATTGTCTATATACATAAGCAAAAAAGGAGATAATTTTAAAAGAAACCAAGACTCCAATGAACAAAGAATAATAAATTCCCCTCTTAGGTAAAAACATATACAGTGTCATACTTGCTTCTCATTTACTCATTCACTGATTACATTAATGTTATTTTTATATATTCTGCATTAGTATGTTAAAACAAGTAAATATCAAAAAAAATAAATTTTACAGTTCCTTGGTTATGTAGATCAAATCTTACTTTGTAAATATTAAATGAATTTCCTAGAAATAGAACCACGTGGAGTAACAAAGATTTTTTTAAAAGGCGATGAGTATTTAAATAAACACCCCAAACATATTGCTAAAATATAAATTCCTCATTTAAAAAAAAAAGCCCGATTAGAAGCTTTCAGATCATTTGAAGATGTGAAAGGCTGTCTACGGTTCAAGTTCAGTGCCAAGTAAAAAAATCATTTCTTCTTCTTCCAACTCAAAGTATGTTTAGGGGAAGGATATCTGATAGAAGTGGTAATGCCAATCTAACCAATTTTAAAATATAAAGTGCTTCTGGCAATATTTGAATACATATAATTTGACAAAATTTTTTATAAACTTAAGCTTTGAAAAATAGCAAATATAAGCTCCAACAAAAAGCTTAATATGTAACTGAAAGAAAATAATATTTTGTAGGAAAAAAACTGTCCTTTCAAAAAGAGACAAAAATGAGTTTTATTTCCCAAGAGAATTATGCCACTTTTATACAACAAAATTACGGTTACCACAAATTGCTTTCAACAATTCCACTGCTTCTTCATTTGACCACTTGAAAATCAAAATTCTTTCAGATTATAAATATAACTTTTTATAACTCTGTTATTACGTACTGTGAATGGGGAAAGGGGGCCAATCTTGTGGCCATAGCGTCGAACGGCCTCTCTGATGTGGCAGGGCTGGATGGCATCGCTGTGAGCCTCAACACCACAGGCCGCAGTGCTCTGCAACAGAAAAACACATAAATTGTTACTAAATCAAAAACACACAACAGAACTACAGTGTATAAAATATTAAAATAAACCTTTATAAAAAGGATCATTTTTTCCCTTAGGGTGCACATCACTGCAGCCATATACTACATCCAAAAAAAAAAAAAAGTTCCATTAACAAATCAAAGATGACTTTTACATGACCCCTTCCTATTAGACCTACCAAATGCAATTTTTATGCCTACAATATTTCACCTAAGCCAGCATGTCAAGGTAAGGAGAATACAGCCACTTGCATGCCGACAAAAAGTGTCAAGGAGCTTGTTGAAAGAACCACATGAAGTTCTTTTTTAAAAAACATTTATTATTATAAATGTTTCTTGGGAGATTCTTGAGCATATTTCTGAAATAACAGAGGGTCATCAAGTTAAAATGAAAAATGTAAAACTTCTATGTATTCATTTATCAGACTGGTGAATGTCATAAAAGACTGTTTCAACTTGGTGCCTAATTTTCTAAGCGTTCTGTTCCTCAGAATGAAATAAAACAAGAACTTTCTATTTTAATCTGTCTCATCTATAGAAGGCAGGTTTGAAAGCACAAAAACACACAAGAAAGAGAAAGCTAATGTACAATGAGTACAAATATCAACTCAAGAAATGATAGAGGTGTATGGATGTGTATATAACATGATTTTTCAAAAGAAATTACAATGCTATGTAGGGCATTATAGTTTAATGATTCAATTGCAAGTTCTGGCTTATCAACTACCCTGGGTCCAGATCCCAGTCCTATCAGTTATCAGCTCTGTCTCTACCATAGTATCTCTAGGCCTCAATTTCATCTTCTTTAAATTGGGACAAAAATTATAATTGCTTTATAGGATTTTTGTGAAAATTAAATGAGGTGAAATATACAAACATAAAATAGTGCCTGGCATATGCTAGCTATTCTTAGTACTAGATTATTATTTAAATTAAGGATTAAAAATGGAACCTCCATGTTCTTGAAATGGTAAGCTAATTTAAAGTATAGTAGGTAATAGATACCAGACACCATATCATCAATCTTAAAGAATCAATGGAAAGAAATATTCAGCTCACATATTGGTATGACTGTGATCTAGAACTCATTCATAGTCACCTAATTAAAACTAATCATTATTCTGATCACTACTATAATTACTATAATTTACCTGATGATTACCAAAAATTTTTTAATTTGTTTTAATAGTTACACACGACAGTACAATGATCTTGACATATCATACATTTGAATCAGATGGCTCATAATTCTTAGAAAGTAATAAAAGTTTATGGAGAGTAACCTCTGTGGATCATACTTTGGCAAAATCTTACCAAAATGAAAAAGCACAAACTCGTTGACCCAGCAATTTCAACTTGAAGAATTTATTCTATCAACATGGGTACAAAACCACACACACACACACACACACACACACAATATTCACTATAGTACTACAGTAGTATCTGAACTGATGAATCAAATTTTCACCATGAGGGACTTCGGGGCCATTTCATAATCACTCCCAATGGAACTACTTCTAAGATATATTATATGAACAAAATGCAAGGTATCTAATTGTGTGGCACTGTTACTACTTGTTTTTTTTTTTTTTAAAGACTATTATATACTTATTTAAGCACATAAAATACACTGTGAGGGTACACCAAAAATGATTAACAATGCTTATCTCATGGATATTAAGTGGGTGGCAGAAGGATGGGCGTTACACGGAGACTGGCATTTCATTATATATTCTTCTGTACTTTTAAAATGTACCTTTATACTACATGCATGCTTTCCTTTACAAACTGGTAAAATATTCTTAAAATTTCTTCAAGAATATCTGGTAGTTACTCAAGCTGAGCCTGAAACAAATTAAAATTCAAAATAGATCTTGATTATTATTAAAACTAAATTTTAAATAAGCCAATAGGACATACTCTAGAGGATATTTCTCAATTTCATTCCAAAAATACCCTAAATAATGTATCTCCTATGCCCATAACAACACAAATTTGGTTATTTTAATCCTCACTTTGGCACTTGCATAAAAGTACACAAGGTTTCCTTGAATGATTTTTAAATTCTCATTCCAGTTACTTTCAGTTGGAATATATTAGAATAAATGCAATCATCAGGTCCCTAGATGAGGGTAAAGACTCTTCTGTGAATCTATTCTGTTTCACAATAAGAATATGACTAATATAGGCTCATTTTTTTTGCTAGGCTTCACAGTTACTTATGAAGGAGGTTGAGACATTCTATGTATTTGCAGTAAAATACACACAAGAATTTACCTGGGCTGGAATCTAAAGAGTAAGTCTTCCAGTATAATCTCAAGTGAAAAGAAAGAGGCATTGAGAGGGTCAGAATCCGATAAGCTAAGTCAGAGAGGAACTCCTGCCCATGTGTTCCTCCACAGTTTCTCCTAAATTCACTCTTTTCTATCTACAAATTGGATTTAGTTTTCATTTATTGTCTCCCTGGCTAATAGAAATAACACTTTTTCTCTATATTCTCTAATAAATTTGGTTTTGGTACAGAACACTTTGATCAAATCTCAGAACCACCAGCATGGCAATCAAATAGGACTTGGGAACACTGAAGTAGGAGACTGCTAGGGTTTGAATCTTTGTGTTTCCCCCAAATTCATGTTTAAGTCCTAACCCCCAAGGCATTAGGATATAGGACCTTAGGGAGGTGATGAAGTTACGAGGGTGGAGCCCTCGACCCTTTCACCATGTGAGGTCAGAGTGAGAAGATTAAGTGTGAACCAGGAAGTTAAGCCTTCCCCAGACAATGAATTTGCCAGCATCTTGATCTTGGATTTCCAGACTAAAGAAAGTGAAAAATACATTGCTACTGCCTTTAAGTGAATTTTAAAACATTTTGTTATAGTAGTCCAAATGGGCAATGCTAGAATCACAAATTAGAAATTGCCTTGCTTTGGCTATTTGTAAGATATGGAGACAAGTAAGTTTGCCTGATTGAATCTTACTGCCCTTGACAAAAAAGGTGACGATAACTTATAAACAAATAAAAAATTCATTTTTGAGAAAAAAGTCAATAGATTATCCACTTTGCCAATTTCATGTTCATCTGCCATAATTAAACAACTGTTAACGTTAGTATGAATGAAGTTACCATGTGTACTTCTACATTGTCTTGGTTTACCCACAGGGTTCTTTGGAATGCAATATTTTAACCTGAAATGTTATATTCCTAGACTTTATTTTCCACTTCAACAAATATCTTCCATAAATATTTAGTCCCTTGGGGCAGGGTTGTAGCTCAGTGGAAGAGCACTTGCCTGGCATGTGTGAGGCACTGGGTTCGATTCTCAGTACCACATACAAATAAATAAAATAAAGGTCCATCAACAATTAAAAAAAAATTTAAAAAATGTTCAGTCCCTTAATGAGGCGCTCATGATCTATTAAAGTTAAAAATTTGTCACGAGTTTAGAATTTCTAATTTAACAACAATTCTAGCATTTTATAATATTTTAAAAATTACTTCAGAAAACTTAATATTAAATTTACATATTTGTTCTTTGTTATTAAGGATCTCATATATGTTAAAAATACATGTGAGAACTGTTAGATTTATATGTCACTTCATCTTTTCCATCCTCAGTATGTTCACATTTTAGGTATTCTTGAAATTTTCAAAAATTAAATCCACATATTTGACAAAATACTGAGTAGAGTTGTCTATACCATGCTAGCAGAGATATCTGTGGGGAACGGAATTCTATAGTACCTTAAATGAAATGATAAAATTTTACTTGGTAAGTTCTCCCTGTGTCAGGTCCTCTTTCTCTTGGCTGCATCCATACTCATTTTTTAATTTCCTTTTCATTGACTTTAAATCTTTTATTTCTGTTTCTTCACCTTAAAACTGATGGTTGGTATTGGAAGCTGAAGTATCATAAACATCATACACATTAACTCTACTACTGCCTGATTGTCTTTGCTGGTTTATATTGAACAAAATCTCTCAGAAGCGTGAACTTTCAACTGTGGTAGAAGGCAGTTACATTGAAACTTCTGTTGTTCCTATATCTTTTACTTATTCTGTTTTCTTTTCGACTTATAAAGTGTCCTATCTTTTTTCAAACTTCCCTTTACCACAGTAATTCAATGTTTAAGAAGGATGTGGAATCTTAGACAACTGTCTCTTCTTTCCTCATCTATAATGGTAGGCTACATCTTTTGCTAAATTTGAAATCTTAAATCTTATAGAAGAATAATACATATAGCAGACTAGAGTCATTGAAAGGTTAGTATTCTAATATTCTTGCCACTCACTGGCCACAAAGGCCAGGAAAGTGTTTTCTTTCTCCTTGCTGTCCATCATATACACTATGATGTCCTCCTAGAGCTTTACTCTTCTAGATTTCCTTGCTGATGAAGGTGGGTCAATAGGTAGATAATTTTCTCATATAAAAATCTAATCAAGATGATAATTGATAAAATTGAAGTTCTATATAATTAGGAAACTTAAAGGAAATTAAAACTATAAAAGTTATTTAAGGACAAGA
Source organism: Marmota monax (assembly GCF_021218885.2). Taxonomy (NCBI): domain Eukaryota; kingdom Metazoa; phylum Chordata; class Mammalia; order Rodentia; family Sciuridae; genus Marmota; species Marmota monax. The sequence continues at coordinate 1,596,627 of NW_026694837.1, read as the reverse complement.
CAAAAAAGAATCACTAAATTTGAGGAGTCACATATAACTAAATCTGCATGGGACATAAAACATCATTTATTCTAAGTTTTTTTTCCAATTATTACCCAATTTTATTGTTGAAAGTAAAAATAAAGAAGATAAACTTCATTATTTTATGTTAAATGAACTGTACTATGATACCACCACAGCTGAGGGTTCCAGTGAGAAAAAAAATCAAAGTGTAGTAAGAGTTTGAAGTTAATACCTTGAAAATGAACATTATTAATTCTGATAACATTAATTTTGAATTTAGGAGAATCTGGATGTAGATTGGGCTAATACTTGTTTCAATCAGCAAATCTCTGCTGCAAAATAACTGAAATTCAAGTTTTCAACAAGATCGGGAAAAAATGCTTAAATATGCAAGAGAAAAATCTCAAGAATTTCCAAAAACTGGTTGGAGATACAGTTCAGTGTTAGAGTACTTGCCTAGCATGCATGAGACCTCTGTACCAAACAGACAGACTGACCAATACACATACATGTACAATTTCCAAAAAGTTATAATTATACTATATATACTTGTGCTTACATAATTACTAGGCTAATTTCAACTCTTTCTCACATACTTTGGAAAGCAAATCCACTGAAAAGGTCTTGTAAGCAATCCTAGTTTTAGTATAAGCCAAATTAGTACAATAGTTGAAATTCTTTAAAACTACTTTACAATTCAGAAATCCCTCATAGTTCAGATTTTCCTTTAACAAATAAGCAATGAACTCTGCCATTTTGTAAATGAAAGGGGAAATCAGAAATGAGGATGAAATTTAAATTTGCTTACTATCATTTATAAAATTATATCTTGATATGGTTTCACTACTTGCAGTAGCTAACAGTTCCTATTGTACTAACCTAATTGTAGATAAAAATATAAGCTTCAGACAAAAACCAAGTACTTGAAAGCACTGAAGATTAACCAAATCAGGCAGAAACTGGAAGGGGGAGTGTCTACTCTTAGAAGATGGGAATGGCAGTGGATTGAATTTCCACTTTTACTAAGGTCAGGCTCCAGTGGATATGGAAGTGGTTAAAACACAACCCAAGAGGCTTGATAAAGTACAGGACAGAGTTCAAGGCAAACCAAAGCAGGTGTGAAGTGAGGAAGAAAGTCTCAAAAAAGAACAGAATCAAAGACCCAAATTTAATCTATAAGTTTTACCCAAATCTTTGACTAACTCCTAAATTGTTCCAGTGTGGTACTGAATCCATGAAATTCTGCTAAAGCTAAAAGAAGATAACAGAGATTCTAGATGTTGCCACAAAAGAGAAGTTTGAAGTTTAGAGTAAGTCTAGAAGAATAAATTTTCTGCTTAACACACATGTACTGTCACCACTGCTACCAACTCTCTTCATAGGAATATAACAGAATCCCACAGTAACTATAGTAGGTCTGGTGATGTAGCTCAAGCGGTAGCACGCTCGCCTGGCATGCGTGCGGCCCGGGTTCGATCCTCAGCACCACATACAAACAAAGATGTTGTGTCCGCCAAAAACTAAAAAAATATTAACATTCTCTCTCTCTCTCTTAAAAAAATAAATAACTATAATGTATTACTCACAATATCTACAATATCACTGAAAATGACCAGACATGCAAAATCACAAGAAAGTGTGACCTATATTCAATGAAGAATAAGAAAATTCAGATATATAATTTAGCAAATAAGAATTTTAAAGCAGATGTTATAAAAATGCTCAAGAGCATAAACAAAAATCAATAAATGAACAAATAAAAATTATAACACATAAACAAACTATAAAAAAGAAATCAAATAGAGATTCTAGAAGTATAAAAGTAAAATATGAGAAGTAAAGTATTTCTGGTTGCATGCAACAGTAGATTGGAGCTGGGAGAAGAAAGAAAAAGGCTGGAACAGAAAGAAAGATCAGTAGAATTTATCCCATCAGAAGAAGAGAAAATACTAAAAGAAAAATCAAAGAGTTTCGTGTACCTATGAAACAGTACCAAACAAACTAACATAATAAGGTACTTGGAATTTCAAAAATGAATGAGAAAATTAGGCCAGAAAAAAATCTGAAGAAATAATTGCTCAAAAATTCCCCCAGCTTGGTTAAAGACATAAATTTATACATTCAAGAAGCTCAGTGAACTGTAGGCGGGAGAAGTACAAAGTTTTGAAAACCATTCCTATCATTATGATGGTCAAGTTGCTGAAGATAAAAATAAAGACCCAATTCTGAAAGCATCAAGATAAACACAATGCATACAGAAAACCAATAATACATATTTATTGAATTATATTTTAAAATAATGGTTGCCAGAAAGAAGTGGAGTGACAGCATTAAAAGACTGAAAAAAAAAGTTCTCAACCTACAATTCTACAGTGAAAATATCTTCCAGGAATGAAAGTAAAGATATTTTCAGAAATATGAAAACTAAGATAAAATTATCATTAGCCAATCAACACTATAAAAAAGTTGAAATTTAGCAGAACACAAAAGAAAAATGATAACAAAGGAATTCTGATCATCAGAAAGAAAAAACAACTGTGGGAATGGTAATGTTAAGTCTATTTTTTCTCTCAGTTTCACTGAAATATATTTGATTACTTAAGGAAAAAATTGTAATACTGTGGCTTACAACATATGTAGATGTAATATATTTGTAATACATCTTTTTAAATCCTGAAAATTTAATCCTTAGCATAACTACTGAAAAAAAGTATGTGAAGTTATCATAAAGAAACCAACAGATACTTAAAATTAATTTCTAAAAAGTTATACAATTAACCCAAAAGAGGGCAATAAGGAGAAAAGAGAAACAAAAAGTACAAATAGGCATAAAAGCCAAAAACATATAGAAAGTAGTTGTCCCATATCCAACTATGTCAACAAGTGCATTAAATGTCACAGAATTAAAGACCATAATTAAAATATGCAGGCAGAAAGCAAAGATAAAAAAGTAAGACCCAATTGTTTGTTGACAAGAGATACACTTCAAATATATTTATCTTTAAATTTAAAGACACAGACACAATGAAATGAAAAGCAATTGAATTAAAAAACAAAAAACAAAAAAAAACAAGAACCGTAAGAAGGCTGGAATGGCTACATCAATCAGATAAAACAGACAACAGGGTGGATACTGATGCCAGTAAGAAAAAGAGAAATTTCATAAACATAAATAGATTATTTCACATCCATGGATTACAAGACTTGATATCACTTAGAAATTCACACCCCAAATGGATATAAGCAATCAGTTCAATCCCTTTCAACATGCCACCAACCATTTCTTTTTTCTTTTCTCTGCTTCTGCTAAAATTTTTATAGAAATACAAAGGACATAACATACCCATACAGATTAAAAATAACAGTTTGAGTATTTATACTACTATAAAGCTATAGTAATCAAGATGGGAAATCAATACTGACAAACCAATGAAACAGTTGAATTCCCCAAAATAAATTCATATAGATATATGGTCATTTGATTTTCAACAAAGCTGTCAAACAATGAGAAAAAAAAGAACAAAAAGTTCTGCAGTGACCAGATATCCATATGTAAAAACCAGATTTGGCCTCAACTTATACATATACAAAACTTAATTTGCCCAAATTAATAAAAGTAAAGCAAGAACTAAAACTATAAAATATCACCCTGACTTGGGTTAGGACCCATTAAGACTTCTTCAGAAATTCAGAACATGTGCTCATCAAAAGATACCATTAAGACAATAAACAGTATGCCATAAACTGGGAAATATGTGAAAAGTATATATTTGACAAAGGACAATTCAAGATATATAAAAACTCCTATAAATTGATAGCTGGGCATGGAGGTACATGCCTGTAATTTCAGCCACTTGGGAAGCTGAGGCAGGAGTATTGCAAGTTTGGCATCAGTCTCAACAATTTAGCAAGACACTGTATCAAAATAAAAAACAAAAAGGTCTGGATAAAAAGCTAAGGGTAAAGCACCCCTGGGTTCAGTCCTAGTACCAAAAAAAAAAAAAAAAACCACCAAAAATAAAAAATGACAAAAAAATCCCTATGAATTGGTAATAAAAGTCAACGTGACCCCCCCCCCCACCGCCCAACAAAACATAATAAAACAAACAAAAAATAAAAACCTGAATAAAGGATTTGAACAGCTACTTCTCAGAGGAAGCTATATGAATGACAAAGCATTAAATGGAAAAAAAAAAGTGTTCAACATCGTTAGTTAGGGAAATGCACAAACTATTGTTACCACTAAATTTTCAATAGAATGGCTGGAAGTAAAAACAATGACAACATAAAATGTTTATCAGGATGTGGACAACTGGAATTCTTAAATATTGTTCCTGGAAGTATAACATGGTTCAATCCTTTTGGAAAAAAAAAAGGTCTTGCAGTTTCTTTAAAAATCAAAAATACATAACTCTACCACCCAGCAATTTTCTTCTTAGCTATCTACCTAAAAGACATGACAATATTTGTATTTAAAGACTAACACAGAAATATCCTAACAGATTTATTCACATTACCTGAAACACTGGTGATATTCCAAGTATCCACCAACAAAAGAATGAATAAGTTGACATATTCATATAATGAAATATTCATCAGTAATAAAGAGGACTACATTATACTGAAAAACAAATTTAAAAAAACCTCCTAAGTAAAAGAATTTCATACAAAAGAGTACATATTATATTTTGTTTATTTAAAGTTCTAGAATATAATAAACTAATCTATAGTAAAAAATTGTAACAGTGGTTACTTTTCAGAAGATAGTGGCAATAATTGGGAGAAAAAATGAAGGAAATTTCTGAGCTGATGGTAATGGTCTGTATCTTGAAAGGGTTTTGGAAAAACATAGGTTAATGTATTTGTCAAAATTATATTTTTATAGTGCACATAAGAATCAAGGGGCTGGAGTTGTGGCTCAGTGGTATAGGGCTCGCCTAGCATGCATGAAGCACTGGGTTCGATCCTCTGCACCACACAGAAATAGAGGTGAAGATATTGTGTCCATCTGAAGCTAAAAAATTATTAAAAAAAAAGAATCAAATGATTCACTGAGCATAAATTTTACCTTTAAAAAAAGGAACCATAAATTATAAACAATAAACTGTTTAGGTATAAAATGCACTGATGTCTGCAACTTATTTTGTAATGTATCATTAAAAAGAATGAACTACAGAATAAAGGGGATGATTAGATAAATAGATATAGTAAATGTTATACAGTAAATATGTAGTTAATAAATATACTTAAATGTTAATTACAGAATCTGGATGGTAGATATGAAGTGTTTATAATTCTTTTATCTTCTATATGTTTGAAGATTTTTATAGTAAAATTTTAGAGAAAATCAGGATCCTCTTTATCCAGATTACAGTTGTTTAAAAAGTTTAAGTAGAACTCATTGAAAATGGGTGAATGTAAATTGGTTACTTCTAATATTTTGAGTTGAGAGAAAAACCGTACATTTTTCCTATCTCTGAAAGAAACTTAAAGGCTCTTTTCACTCTGTACCAGGGGGGAAAAAAAATCATCACTGACCTTTTTTCTCTTCCTCTGCTTGGTTTTAGTAGAGTCCTGTGTAGCACTCCCACTCCCTAGGGATCCTGATGTGGTTCTCCCCGAGTGCTGGGATCCAGATGATGGAGCTGTTGGTGTAGGAGGTGGCGTGTTCTCAGGGGAGTCGGGGCAGGACTTCATGCAAGACCCCTGCCCAAAGAGACATGGCTTTGTAATAAATAACCAGGCCCTTTACTAACATTACAATTTTAAAAAAATAGCTAATGAATTTCATGTTACTTATGACTTTCAAATATGAAAACACAAATTATTCCTATTTAGTCCATAGAAATGACTATCTTGTTGTTGAGGTTCTAAATACATTAATTTATAATCTAATTATTTAGACAAAATCAGAATTCTTCATGTATAAACTTTTAGCCTCTGGTTTTGTTAGATAGAAATTTTGTTAGCATTTCAAACTTACCTGTCTTACAAGTTTCCTTAAAAGGATGCTTTTTAGATGATATTTGTGACAATGGTGACTAGAATTTTCCCAGTAACTCAAACTCACCCTTAGAGTCACTGTGGATTACTCTAATCCTTTCCACATGCAATGTCTTCCTTTCCTTTCTGATATTCCTAATAACTATCTACTTTCTTGGGTCATGAATGCATGTCTGTTCTTTCTTTCATGTAGAAGCACTTCAATATTGAAGACTGCTACACATTGTAGCCTCATTTTTATGGTTAAATATTCTAAATAATTCCAACCAGTTATTATTAGATATGCTTTTATGCTCCTTCAAACACACCATCTCCATTACTTTCCTTTAGACATTCTGCACCAGGTAAATGTCAATCCAATAAGGATGGCACCTAAAATAAACTAAAAAAAAAATCTTTGTTGCATCACAATATTGCCATCTCAGACATATACAAGCAAATAAAAATCTGTCCTTTTTTTAGTATGATATGATTAATCTAAACATTCCTCATCCTATCAACCATACCAGCCATACTATCTACTGTCCATGATTTCTATAATGTATTAAAAACTTATGCCACACTTTGTAAAATGATTTGCTGAAAATTTGGATGCTGGTTTTAAGAGTATTTCCTTGATCTTTTCGAGAACCACTGTTAAACAAAAGGGAATGAGGCTAACCTGCCATGACTTGTTCCTGGAAAAACAAGATACAGGTTGAGTATCTCTTTATTCAAAATGCTTGGAACAGAAGTGTCTCATATTTGAATTTTTTTTTCTTTTGGAGTATTTGCATAACTCTTAGGGATCATAGCTACCTCTGTGCAAATCATATGTTAGGACAAAACTTGGAAAATTAACCTGAATTAATATTAAATTTGCTAATCTAGTATGAGGAACCCAAGCTTAACTCGCTCAATCCCATCTATGGTTAGTATTCAAGAATGATCTTCCTTTAAATGTAAGGCACTGAACATTAACATCATGATGCTAAGTTTTCAATTCCAATCAACTAAACCTAGCACAATCATTTGGATCTTCTTAAAACATCCTTTTGAACACATTATCCTTCAGCCAAGAATCATTCAAATTCTTCTTAATGATTCCTGCACTCTAAGACCCTATATAGTCTGGGCCATGATTTTCTAACCAAACCTGCTACTATCCCTTCTCAATGAACGTGTTGCTTGTATATTTCAATCAGAGTTGGTTTTTTTCCTCCCATGTATAATCATACTTATGCTTCATCCCTGGCCCAGAACATCTTCTCCACTTTGAGGTTCTCATCCCTTCAATACTCAGCTTTCTGATTGTAACTGGGGAATGTGTGTGTGTTTGTGTGTGAGTGAGGGAAAAGAGAGAGAATCAGAAAATCTTTTATTTCAACCCCTGCACTTTCTATTTGGGCCACTCATTTTGTTACGCTATCTTGAATTGTTTTTTCATTTATTTGCTTTTTTGTTTTACAAAATGTTCTGTTTCCCTGAACACAGCTCCTATTAGTCTCCAGAGACCTCTTTGGACCCACTTTGGTACATTACTTAAGGTGCAGGCCCTAGAGATTGGCTGCTGATTTGCAGTGTTGATGACTAAGATTTCTGATTTATAGTATCATTCTTTTGTGTTTCATTAGGTAATAAAGGGCAGTAAAGAAGACAGTCTTTATGAATGTCCACTTTGACTACCAGTCACAGAGGAAGAAATGTGTCTGCCAGGCCAGGAAAAGCTTGAGGCTTATACTAATAATCTGTAAGGATGCTCAATGACACTCATGTTCCCACCTCCCAGAGAGCCCAGGAAATCCAGCATACATAGGACATTTTTTTCTTAACTGCCATGTAGCTGGGAACAGAGGCTGTGGTTGCTGAGCAGTTGCCCAGGGCAGCTTGGCCACCCTGGAGAACCAAGCAGGGTGGGGAACACAAAGAACCTTCCTAGCCATGCAAGCAATCACTTGAATGTTAAGGGAAAACTAGCCTTGTTATGTTCACAGTAAATTTCCTCAATTAGAAATGTAAAAACAAATTTGTCTGATGTTAATGGAAAGCATACTTATATACACATTCATAAAGTGAATGTGCATCAAAGACATTTTAAAGGGTGTTCTTTGACATCATAATTTGGGTTTGAAACATAAAGAAAACAGTGTTTAATCAACTAAGTAAGCTTTAGGGATTTTTAAAGTATGCTGGCTGATAATAATGTATGACCTTTTCCAAGAAAAGAAATGGATTTTTAATGGGCATAAACATTTAATTCCTACTTGGATTTCAAGCCAATCTGATTCTCCAAGAGATATAAAAAGACATCAAGTTGACTTTTTAGTATGTAATAAGATGATATCTTAATATATTTTCTAAATACCGTAAAGTAAGATATTTAAACCTGGGATTCATAGGGTTTATAGATTCCTTAGATCATAGATGAATTCAGAAGTGTCTGAACAACATAAAATTGTATGCAAAATTGGCAAATATGTTTATGGAAAAGAGGTTTGTAGTCTTCATCAGATTTTCAAAGAGGTGTGGCCTAAAACAAATTAGAATTACTTCTTAGAAACTATTTTAGTCATCAAGTCTTACCTATAGATATTAACAAGAAGCAGACATTTATAATTTAGGTACAGATATAACACAGGGCTTTGTAATTTTCAAACAGGTTAAACATTTCACTTCACATGATCTAAAATCCATTTTGTGATTATACATTTGGATGTTACTATTTTTGATGTCTTTTCTGTAGTTATTGACTTAACTATAAGAAACTACTGCTTTTTGTTAGCAAAAAAGAGGTCAGATACTAGCAAATATATTCAACATGTTATATTTTATTTCTGGCTTTTAAGCACATGCTGTTTACAGAAAATATTCGATATACTAAAAGTTGTGGAAAATTATTATGTAAATGTTTAAAACTGGAAAGAAGACTTTATAGTCCCCATAAATAGGAAGCCCATCAGCGTAAACAGATCAGAAAAGAATCTGATTTTTACATGATAGGCTAATCTAAAGCTAATGAGCCAAGTGTGTTTAAATCATGTCTATACATGAATCAATAAATTAAATGGGAAGCTTTTAATAAATTTCAATAAATCTTAGTAATTATATGAATAATAATTCTCTAATTTATGGGTAGGTGCTGGGGACTGAACCAAGGGCCTTCTGCATGCTAGGAAAGCACTCTTCTACCACCAGGCTACATCCCAGCCAAATTCTCTCATCTTTGAGGCAAAAAGAAATAATTTTTCCCAATGTTATTCAATTAACTAAACCAGTTGTTTATTTTCTGTGGAAATGAAAAATGCTTTGCAAATATCCCACCTTTACTGAAGGTCTAGGAAAGTCAAGAGAGGAAAAGAAAAATTGAAACAAAAATTGTTCTAGTAAGTAGACTGTTAAGTCCTGGCATATAGTAAGTTCTCAATAAATGTTTATTTGGTGTATGTTTTAAAGTTTTTTTGACTGAAGGCTATACTTTACTAATCTTTTTCAAAGAACTACTAATGTAAACACAGACACATAACAAAATCCACCAATGTCTTAAAGTCAGATTTTCTGAAACTTACCTCAACAGAGCTGTGATACTGAATGAAAGTTGCAGAAATGGCATGACTGAAGGGGTCCCCTGCTTTGGTTATCATGTCCTGTCTCACAAGAAGAGCCAGATCCACTAACTAGAAGATCAGAGCAATGAAAATAATGAATACCATTAAAGTGGTGAACCTAAAAGCAATACATTCAAAATGCTATTGATAATACTGTATCTAAAAATCTGTATTGTGGACATGAGCACAGACTTTCACTAATTGATAAAATTCATGACGTACTTATGAATACAAATGATATATTCTGACTTTCTAGGGAAGTAATTCTCAAAGCTCATTTCAGAATCAGTAGGGAAGCATTTTAAAATATAGATTTTTGGGCTACAAACCCATAGATTCTAGTTTAGTAGGTCTGTTCTAAGTGGGTAGTCTGGGAGTTCCCACTGTAAACATGTACAGAGGGGTTGGTAATACTTGGAGAAACTGGCAGATGGCAGTGATCCCAGATCCAGATTTTGTTGAGCACTAGGAGACCTCACATACCTAGACAGGCATTTTTCCAAACTTCAAACAGTATCTCTAAAGGCAGATGAGGACTTCAGAGTTCAATTTCAAGAACAATTAGAGGGGCTTGAGTTGTGGCTCAGTGGTACAGAGTTTACCTAGTAAGTGTGAGGCACTGGATTGGATCCTCAGCATAAAAATAAATAAATAAATAGATAGATAAATAAATAAATGTATTGTGTCCATCTACAATTAAAAAACTATTAAAAAAAAGAATAATTACAATCTTTTTCTACCCTAACACCCACCAGAGCTAAGGATACAAAGAAACATAACTGAACTAAATTTTAGTAAATGATATAACTGTCACAGAAAAGAACTCATGGATGGTAGAGCAGAGGGTATAAGTAGAACTGATCAAGGACAAAAATGAGAAACCAGCCCTGTGTGGTTTGACAGACAGTTTAGAATTTTTACCTGTGCCACTGTTTCATATGCTAAATAAGCTAAAATTTCCATAGCGACAACATTGGGTTTTATCTCCATGCTGCTGCAGTCCAACCAGTCTCGAAATTTGGAAGCTTTTTTGGCTAGTCATTAAAAAACAAGTGGAAAATTTTAATTTTTAAAGTATCTTAATACTGCATATATAATCATAAATTGAAAAACACCTTTCCTGAGAATTGTATACAAAGAATAATGCCCATAAAAGCAAAGCAATATTTTGACCTTGAGGTTTTCTTTTTTTTTTTATTGTTGGTTGTTCAAAACATTACATAGTTCTTGATATATCATATTTCACACTTTGATTCAAGTGGGTTATGAACTCCCATTTTTACCCCATGTACAGATTGCAGAATCACATCAGTTACACATCCATTGATTTACATATTGCCATACTAGTGTCTGTTGTGTTCTGCTGCCTTTCCTATCCTCTACTATCCCCCCTCCCCTCCCCTCCCCTCCCCTCCCCTCTTCTCTCTCTACCCCCTCTACTGTCATTCATTTCTCCCCCTTGTATTATTTTTCCCTTTCCCCTCACTTCCTCTTGTATGTACTTTTGTATAACCCTGAGGGTCTCCTTCCATTTCCATGCAATTTCCCTTCTCTCTCCCTTTCCCTCCCACCTCTCATCCCTGTTTGATGTTAATCTTCTTCTCATGCTCTTCCTCCCTACTCTGTTCTTAGTTACTCTCCTTATATCAAAGAAGACATTTGGCATTTGTTTTTTAGGGATTGGCTAGCTTCACTTAGCATAATCTGCTCTAATGCCATCCATTTTCTGCATTAAAAAATGACCTTGAGGTTTTCTAGACCCAAGAAATACAAGTTTTGCCAGGCGCAGTGGTGTAGTAGGTCTTGAATCCCAGAGACCCAGGAGGCTGAGGTAGAGGATTGGCAAGTTCAAGGCCAGCCTCAGCAACTCAGGGAAATCCTAAGCAACTCAGCAAGACCCTGTTTCAAAATTAAAAATTAAAAAAGGCTAGGGATGTGATTCAGTAGTTAAATGCCCCTGGGTTCAATCTCTGGTACATCCCCTGCTCATCCAAGGTAAGGAAAAGATGTACAAGTTTCAACCCTTGATTACAACGCAACACAATGGCTGCCTTTAAGAAATCCCTATGCATTTTATTCTGAATCTGTGGTACATGACAGTATACTAAACTACTTAAAGTTTAGTACTTTTCATATTGCTTCAAAATATGTTACCACTGGCCACTGCTTAAGTTGCATCAACAGAGATTTGTTTGTTGTAACGTTTTTCTTTTTTATTATTTTAATTTATTTATTTTGGTATTCAGGGGTGCTTAACCACTAAGTCACACTGCAGCCTTTTTAAATCTCTAAGTTGATTAGGGGTCTCTTTAGTTGCTGACACTGGCTTCAAACTTGCAATCCTCCTGCCTCAGCCTCCAGAGTCACTGGGATTACAGGCATGCACTATCATGCTAGCTTGATGTAACTTTAATTTATACTCGTGGAAATAAAAAACTAGGAGAAAGCCTATGATGAAGAAAGAAACATACAGAAACTGCCCATCTAACACTTTTCAAAAAGTGTCTATTATACGAAAAAATTCAAAGTTGTGAATTCATTTATTTATTTTTATTTATATATGACAGTGGAATGCATTATAATTCTTATTACACATATAGAGTACAATTTTTCATATCTCTGGTTGTATACAAAGTATATTCACACCAATTCGTGTTTTCATACATGTACTCTGGATAATAATGATCATCACATTCCACCATCATTAATAACCCCATGCCCCCTGCCTTCCCCTTTATTTAATTTAGAATAAAATAAATTGATATCTGGCCTGATTTAAACTTGTAGCTATGTTTTCCAGATTAAGATGCCCAAATTCTTAAACCTGACTCTCAAAACCATTCAGGCTGATTCCAGCCTTTCTTTACATTGCTTCCCTATTTAGCTGTCATGTGGCCTTGGATTTAACCCTTTTTATGGTCATTCTTGCTCCTTTCCTTCCATGGATTGCTCTCCCATCTCTCTTCATCATTCATATGAATTCTGACCATATAAGTCATGGATATACTTTCACACTCTAGCCATGTATTAAAATACAGGGTATCTTTCATATGTGCTTATCATTTTTCAAACCATATTATAAGTTCTTTGTGGGTAAAGATCATGAATCAGGTCTCTCTGCATACCTAACAGTACCAAGCATATATGGGACCAAGAAACATAAGGGACCGTCAACTAACTATATCCAAACTGCCATAGTACTAAGAAAAATCTAATTTGATATAGAGCTTTCCCTAGACATTACTAATTTAAATAGTACTCTAGAGGGAAAATGATTGATAGGGAAAATTTTTTTTAATCAAATCTACATGATGTTTAAAAAAAGCTACTTATTATTCTTTAGATTAACATCATACCACTGGTCTACAGAACACTTAACAATAACTTAGAGCATGGCATTTTGATCCTTACAGATAGAATCTTCATGGATTCCATATACAGAAGAGTTTTGTTTTAAATAAATCACAGAAGACATGAAATCCTGCTATCTCTAAAGCTGTCAAATGTGGCAGAATTATGATTAGCCCCCTTAAAGTTATCTCCCTACAGTAACTCATCTTCCACATATTCAGACATGAAACATTCCATCTATTTAGTAAGCTGCAACAGCTCATGAACACTTGCTAGACATCTCTGAAATACTTCTGACAGAATTAAAGTCACCAGGAAGCAATCTGGTAAGATCAATGAAATGTACCTTATTTACTTCTCCCTTTGGCAGATCATTAGGAACACAGAAACAGATATTTAGTGACTATGCTCTAAAAATTTTACTTCGAAAGTTATGAAAAGGATAATTATTAGTATTAGGTCAGACCTATGAATAGAAGCAAAAGAATTAGTAGCTTCCTTACTAGACTATAAGCACAGAAACAAGGACTATGACTCCACCATTGTATCCTCAGAAAATAAAATAATGCCTTTCCTTGGCAGACTCACAAGAAAGTATTTCTAAAAGAAATGAAGAAAGGAAAGAAAAAGATATTTCTTTAACAAAAAGGCAGAGTCCAAACTTTTCTATGTATCAAAAAAGATGCACAGATTTCCCATAAACCACGCATTATTGCTGTCCATCAACATGTGAACAAACATTCTCTGAGCCATTTGTTCCCTGTCGTCTGGAAAAGGACTGCTTCAGAGACTGATGCTTCCAGGATATTATTGGTTTTTCCAAAAGCAGCACAATGATCCCCAGCTGTAACAGTTCATTTTCACCGAGAGCTGAAGGAGCTTCTAAACAAATGAGTTTCTTCTTTACTCCTCTTCCCCATATATCAGGAAAATGGGTAATCTGGAAACTGACTAATAACTTAAGTAGAATTCTGAACAATGTCCAAAAGTTCCTAGTGTTATCAGCTTTCTAATACTAGACTACATTTAGAACAACTTTACATTATAATTTCATACAGAAATTTAAGGTTAATCTCATACACTTTTTATATCTCTTATCAATAATTACTAGACAAATTTAAGTTTCTAACAAAATTCTTTTCTCCCACCCCTGACTAATATTTCATGATTTCTACTACATCTGTTCTCACCAAGAATTCTGTGACTTCAACCCTTTGAAATTACTATTCTTTGCATTAATTGAAAATAGCCTTCCTCAGAGGGTAAGGTTTCCTCTGGAACCTCCAGAGTAAGGGTTCCTTATTCCCTTCTTTCTATATGTCTTCAATGGGCAGCTATGGTTGGTTATCTAGCCTGCTCATTTCCCAATAACAGAGGGCCTTCAGGCAATGTCTTCATTCTCTTAAAGCTACTCTCACAAGAAAAATACAGAACAAGTCAATGGACAGCAGTTTTCTAACAGAGGCAAAAAGAGAATGGAATCATATATATATAAATAACTATCATACACAATTTCCTGCCCACCTGATAATCATTTAATTATGGCAAGGAAATAAAGCCATTTCAAGACAAAAATGAGTACTTTGATCACTCAGAGTCTCAGGAATAATGACATTAGGCCCAAAGAAAAGTTTAAATTATTAATATTTTAAAATATTATCAGGGGTATAAAGTTAAAAAATAAAGGTAGTTACTGAAATGGCACAATAGAATGTAAGATAAATAAACTAGTAGAGAAAAACTGAAATGAATAAAACCATATGAATCCAACAGAACACAGAAAAGGAGGAGGAAAAATAAATAAAAACACATAGTACATTTAAAACACAAAATATAACAGTACATATAAAATCAAATGTAGATACAATTTGAACTCATCAGCTAAAAGAGACTCTTAGATCAGATTGATTTTTAAAAATCTAGGTAATAATTGTTCAGAAAAAAATAAAAATAATGCTTGAAAGAATTGCAATATGATTTGCCAGAAAAACCATTGTGAGTCAATGCTAATGTTAAGTTTTAAAAGATTTAGCCAGTGGGGGTACACACACCTGTAATCCTGGAAACTTGGGAGGCTGAGCCAGGAGGATCATAAGTTTAAGATCAGCTTCAGCAACTTAGACCCTGTCTCAAACAAAATGTGGGGGGTGGTTTGGGATGTGGCTCTGGGTTCATTTCCCAGTACTTAAAAAAAAAAAAAAAACGGAGAGACACACAGAAAGACAGACAGACATGTGGGGACAAGTGCATGGAGTACTGCATACATGGCATACATTAAGGGCTTCTGAGTGGCAAACCATTCTCCCATGCTAGGCATGTAAGTGGCAAACCACTTACCCCGTAGGCACAGCCCTGAGCATGAGGCCACGTGTTGCAGTCCCTGCACTTGCTATATGCCCGCTCCTCGATTGGTCACTGCAGGAACTGTTGGCCAGAAATTGTATTGGTGGCTGCCTGTAATCTGCTTAGCTACTGCCTGAATATACATACATGGTAACTGCGCAATAAATCAGACCTGCTTCCTGCTTGGTCTCTGGAGGTCTTGATTAGCAACTCCGCAGCCACACTCTCCTCTACCCTGTTCTGTGGACCTCCTCATAGAATGAGAAAGAGCCCACGCACAGAAACAAGGGGTGGGGGGGTGTTAAAGACTTTAAGTAAAATGACTATCTGAATTATATAAATATACAAACAAAAGACAGACCAAGAGCCTTAGTCATAACTGAACTCATGCTGTAAAGATGTTTTGCTCCATTGCCCAAAAAGTGATACTCACTATTTTAAAATAATACCAGTAACTGCCATGAACAAGTATGTAAGAAGACATATATGGTAGAATCACAATTCCTATACTCTGGTGATTATTTATCAGGAGAAGAAGGAAAAAAACCTAACTTTCTAACCAGTACAGCAATGGCTTTCTAAATTTGGTGACTCACTTGTACAATGTATTCTCAACCTCAGTATTCTATCATATAAAACAGATCATTCCACCAAGGTTTCATAATGAAGCCTCTATGGACACCATTTGAACAAATATTTTTAAATAATGAATTCCTTCTTTCCTACAGAAAAGAAAATTAAGCATAGTGTACTGTTTATATTACAATTATTTTATTGGGGCTGACGTTGTGGCTCAGTGGTAGAGCGCTCGCCTAGCACGTGCGAGACTCTGGGTTCGATCCTCAGTCCCACATAAAAATAAATAAAATAAGGTATTGTGTCTAACTACAACTGAAAAAAAAATTTTAAAAACACAATTATTTTATAGAGGGGAAAATGTTACTTTTAATCTAGTTTTTGTGTTAAAAGCAAAAAGTGAACAAAAATCTAATTTTCAAATGAAAGGTATGAGAATTTAAGATTGTCAGTTTTAGTGTAAAATACTACTTCTATTCCTTTAAGTGAATTAAATTTAAAATATGATTTAAAAAATAGTTATATTGCACCAAATGTTATTTTATAAAGTGGAGATTTATAGTTATAAAAGACTTGAATGCCATTTTTAAACCTAAAAATTATGATACAAAAACCTCTCATTTGCTGAAATTGCCATGATCTGAAGTGTCATTTACTTAATGTTTCACAGATGCATGCCAAGTTGTTAGTCAGATTGGAAAGTATATTTAGTTAGAAAAAAAATCTTTCAAAACATGTTTTCCTATATTTTTCTGACATTTACATGGGGCACTATTTGAAATGTGTCATTCATTTGTACTTTATGATCTATAAATGAAGCTCTCATTTTTTTCCAAATCAAATACTTTGTTATTATGACCAGATAATAGCTTTTTGTTTAAAGACATCATTGTTTCTATAATCCCTCAAATCAATGTCATGTGCTACTTTGTCATATTTTTAACTGGACTTTTCATCACACTTTCACTCTGACCTTTACCCCAAGAGCCTTAGTCATCACTGAACAGTTGCTGTGAAGATGTTTTGCTCCATAATCCAGTTCACTACGATGAGTCTTTATGTACTTTTAATAAGCTGGTATTCAATGATGGGTAAGCACTAATAATACTGGTAGGTCATTCATGTTAGGAGAGTATGGACTAATGAATGTGGCTAATGCTGAATGCATGCCACAGCAGGAGGTTAAAGACAAAAATGGAAAAGACTATTGATATGCTCATTTGTGGAAATATGAGTATGCATAAAGGCAAAGTTTGGTATTATAATTAATACTGGGGGCGTTTAAATGTCATGACTGTACTACTGGAGTCCATTGTGGATCAACTAGAATCAGCAACACTAGCATAAATATGACCAAGAAACTGGAAAAGAAATTAAAATTACCTTTCTGACTAAAGGTAATATGAATAATTAACATAACTCTGTATATTACTAGTGCCCTTTAAAATCTCTTAATAGTATTAATTGCAAAACAGTAGAATGTTGTAAAATCTTTAGGTTTCCCCCAAAATGCAAGTTGTTTTGTAACAGCAACAACTATGTATATATTAAATACCAATTTCTAAGGAATAAAGAACATGTCAGTTTTATGCATCTGTAACACAAATCTCTTATACATTAACATATAATTAAGTAGTTAAATGCATACTTACAGAAGCTTAATTGTCGACTTTCACAAAACTCTGCGTATTGAGCTGAATCCATACTTCGTGTCTGTCTTTCTGCCCTCTAATGAAAAAATGAAAAGACAAAACGTTTCAAGGAAGTAGACTATTACATACATTTTCACAGCTAAAACTTAAGTTTGAAGTATTATTCTGCTTTCCTTACCCCAGGCAAATAAAGTTAAGTACTACCAAGTGCTACATTATATACCATGACACATATGATAAGTAACAGTAGCTGTGAAACTTGCTTCTTTTGGAAATAAAGTTTAAAATTTTATTTCTACTTCGTTACTGAAACTAAAACTAAAAGACCGAATTTCTTAAGACTATGTACTTCTAAATTTTCTTACTAGACCATCCTTTTAAAGGAAAAAAAAATGTTAGGGGATAATAAACCAACAAACCAAACAAAATATTATTAAATATTATTGTTCATCTGTTTTAAAGCTGTAATTTTTTCAATGTTAGTCAATGGACTCAGCAAATGAAATCCATATTTCCCCTTAGAACTTGGTGCCACAGTTATTGTTAATCCTTTTTAAATTGCAAAGGAAAAAGAAAAAAAGGTAGTAAACACAATACAGATCCTTTAATCTGAGTCCAGGTATGATTCAGAGTTTGGTATAGTTTCATTCGTGGGTTTTTGATTCAGTATAGCAGATGTTTGCTGCTTCATTGTCCCACAAGAGGTAGGATAATTATAATTCACCCATGGTTTGGTGGGAAAGAATATGACCACTTCCGCTTCCTTGGTAAGGAGAGCATTTTGAAATGAAACAGGCTGGTACTTCTTGGAATGGGTTTCTGGCCTGTAGAGGAAAAAAATCCCTGAGATTTAATTTTTTTTCCCTGCTGTGGAAGGACTTTTAGCAAGTTATCTTTATCACAGTTGTTGGAGCACATAAGGACTACTTCCTCTAATGTCTGTGGATGTTTTTGTATTTTTAAAACTGAAGTCATTCTTTTTTCTTTTTTTAAATTTTAGTGGGTAGTCAATTTTCACTGATAACATCAGCTGATAGGCTGAATAATGGTGTACTAGCTAGAGCTCTGCAGAAAACAAGGATAGGGTGGTAGAAGTTATAGTGAAAATTAGTAACTACTGTGGTTCCTTCTAAGAACAATGTTTATTCCCTTCCTTATCTTTCCCCGCCTTGCCCTCCTTCTCACTTATTTTGCCATGCCTCCACCCACCCCCATACTTATTCACAAACATACACATGTGCAGGCATAAACCCAGATTTCTCATGTTTATTTACCCTCTAGGTTCAAGTGTCTTTTTGGAGCATATATAAGCAAATATTTTACATATATGAAGTGTACACACAAACACATTTGTATATGCAGATGACTGCATATGTATTCTCTTGTGTATGCATCAGACGTACCATCCTTAAGGATATATTATTGGGTGAATATTTGTATACTTAAAAATATTTTTGATACATAAATGCATTATTTAGTTTTGACCTTCTTTCAATGTATCTGACATGATTCATGATTGCTGATGGAAAACAAAGAAAGAATGGGAAGATATGTTTGTGTTTTGAACATAAAAAGTAATGAATACTTTTGAATGAACAAATGCTATCATTTTATTCTACAGGGCAAACAATGACTATCACCATAATGCAACCAGTCTTTAATTATCTTTGCATTCCTACATAAGTTCTCTGCAGTTCTACTAAACAGCCTCATCTACATGACACATTTAGACAAAAAGGACTTAGATAAACTAGCTGTGGAAAAAGAGAGAAGGTTCCTAAATGGATTCTTAATGTTTTTTCTTCTACCAAGTTGGATAATCAAAAGTTGGCATCTGTACACATCCTTAGATAGTTCATGTATCTGTACTAAGTGATTCTAGACATTTAAATCAGGAAAACTTATCCTAAGAAACTAAGGTTGTCAGGATGGCCAGCTTTGAGTGAAATATTTAACTAGCTGGAACATTTTTGGACTTCAATGCCTATCAATCTGATTACATTTCAGAGATAGCTATAAACATCTGAAGGGTTTTCAATTGTTATGGCTAGTTTCATTCTATTCAGAGACCCTCTCCAGTGCCTAACCTCTTTTGTTCCTTAAGCATCTTTATTCTTTTAATTCCTCCAGTATTTAAGCCTTGATCTGAAGGGCATCAGGAAGTTGGCCCCAGAACATTCATAGCAAACCATTTATACAGCACCTAGCACACAGGAAATACTCAATGTAAGGCAGTTGACTCAACAGCAAGGATTTATAGGCATGGTGTACAATAGCTAGAAAGTAGCTTAAAGTTTATCTTATTCAATCCTCTTCATTATAAAAAGACAAGGAAATTGAAGTTCACAGAGAGATGATTTGCCAAAGGTGACTAACTTAGAACTGAAGCTGAGGACTTCCAATTCCCAAGCTAACTTATTGGAAATATAAAAAAGCTATTTCCAAACAATAGTAATTTTTTACTCCAGTATCTTCCTTGGCTGTTCTATGACCAGGAATCATAGGAACTGTAATCAAATTATATGAATTATAGACAGGGTAGGCAGCTTTTAAACCAATGACCAATTAAAAAAATCAAGTCCCTGAACATATGTTAAATAAGTCTAACTCTTATTTTTTGTGGTATGCAAATTTCCTCTTCATTTGGCCTCTATTCAGATCATCCATTCAGACTCCAATCCATACTGAAGTGCACACTGGCAGCTCTTTTCTAATCTTGGTACTGTAAGAAATCTCTGGACAAAGTACAAAGGGAAAAATAATCATAAGCCTACTGTAAGAACATGATCAAAATAATAATGCCTCCTCTTTACAAAGAACAGCAAAACCTCTAAGACAGAAGTTTTAATAACTCCATTTTATAAGAACACTATGATTTAGAGAAGTTAACAACAAAAAAAAACTTTCAATGTTTATAGTTAATGAAGAGACAAAGCTAGAGGTAAAACTTAGGCCCTAAGTACACAAAATTTCTTACAAAAAGAGTTAGATCCAGGTATGGTTGTGCATGCCCATAATCCCAGCTAATAGGGAGGACAAAGCAAGAAGATTGCAATTTCAAGGCCAGCCTGACAAAACTTACCAAGACTGTCTCAAAATAAAAAATAAAAACGGCTTGAGATGTATGTTGCTTAGTCAAAGAGTGTTTGCCTGTCATGCACAAGGCCCTGGGTACAATTCCCAGTACTGTTAAAAAAATAAAGAAAAAAGAAAAACAAGAAAAGAATTACATATATCTATCATATTCATTATAATGAATTTGTATTCCATTTACTTTCTAGCTTATTCTGAATCAAGTATTAGAATACCAACTTAATTTTAAAAGTGTCACTTTAAAGGGAGTTATAAAGTCCATCTGACCATTCTATAGGGTCATGAAACTTGAATTAAAAAGATATCATGTTGCTAGAATATTAAAAACACAAATCTCCAAAGTAAAAATCACTGAAAATTTATAGCCAGTTTATCCCAGCTTTATTCATATTGAACATTTTCAAATCACACAATATTTTCTTTATCTCAGACTGTCACATGAATGTAAGGTCATGATCAGACTGGTGATGGTGTTCTATCTGCAAATTCACTTTATCTTGTGCTTAATGTGTCAACTATATCCACTCCCAGGTTTCTTTAGGTGCCAAAAACAGTTTTCTTGAATCTTCCAAAAAATACATAACATACTCATTCTTTCTGTAATTAAATCTTATTAGTACTGCAATATAGTCAAGTATTGGAAAAACTAGTTTTGGAAGAATTATTCCTAAAATTTCCTTTAAACATTCAAAAATATTTTAAAAATTTAACAGAATAAAAGAGATAGCTATGAGAATAGCTATGTTACTATATTCTGACTATCAAGAAGTTATAGTGGATGCGAAGCTCGAAGATGGCGGCGAGGGGAGTGCATTGCCCCCGTGTGCTGCTTCACTGTGTGGGAGTATGACAAGTCAGGACGGCTAAAGGCTATCTTGTTAGGAATTTCCAGCAATAGTGGGGTGCTCCGGAACCTGGAGGAAGGATTTTCATCGCACGAGGATCGGCTACGGGGACTCAAACGCGAGAGGTTTGTCGCACGGAGGGTAACATTGCTTATTCAGCATACAATAATCATGGGAGACTTCAACACACCTCTCTCGCCACTGGAAAGATCTTCCAAACAAAAGTTGAATAAGGAAACTATAGAACTCAATAACACAATTAATAACCTAGACTTAATTGACATATATAGAATATACCACCCAACATCAAGCAGTTACACTTTTTTCTCAGCAGCACATGGATCCTTCTCAAAAATAGATCATACATTATGTCACAGGGCAACTCTTAGACAATATAAAGGAGTAGAGATAATACCATGCATCTTATCTGATCATAATGGAATGAAACTGAAAATCAACGATAAAAGAAGGAAGGAAAAAGCATACATCACTTGGAGAATGAACAATAGGTTACTGAATGATCAATGGGTTATAGAAGACATCAAGGAGGAAATTAAAAAATTCTTAGAGATAAATGAAAACACAGACACAACATATCGGAATCTATGGGACACATTGAAAGCAGTTCTAAGAGGAAAATTCATTGCTTGGAGTTCATTCCTTAAAAAAAGAAAAAACCAACAAATAAATGATCTCACACTCCATCTCAAAATCCTTGAAAAAGAAGAGCAAAACAACAGCAAAAGAAGTAGAAGGCAAGAAATAATGAAAATCAGAGCTGAAATTAATGAAATCGAAACAAAAGAAACAATTGAAAAAATTGACAAAACTAAAAGTTGGTTCTTTGAAAAAATAAACAAAATCGACAGACCCTTAGCCATGCTAGCGAAGAGAAGAAGAGAGAGAACTCAAATTACTAGCATACGGGATGAAAAAGGCAATATCACAACAGACACTTCAGAAATACAGACGATAATCAAAAACTATTTTGAATCCTTATACTCCAATAAATTAGAAGATAGTGAAGGCTAATTTCTTAAGTCATATGATCTGCCCAGATTGAGTCAGGAGGATATAGACAACCTAAACAGACCAATATCAATTGAGGAAATAGAAGAAACCATAAAAAGACTACCAACTAAGAAAAGCCCAGGACCGGATGGGTATACAGCAGAGTTTTACAAAACCTTTAAAGAAGAACTAATACCAATACTTTTCAAGCTACTTCAGGAAATAGAAAAAGAGGGAGAACTTCCAAATTCATTCTACGAGGCCAACATCACCCTGATACCTAAACCAGACAAAGACACTTCAAAGAAAGAAAACTACAGACCAATATCTCTAATGAACCTAGATGCAAAAATCCTCAATAAAATTCTGGCGAATCGGATACAAAAACATATCAAAAAAATTGTGCACCATGATCAAGTAGGATTCATCCCTGGGATGCAAGGCTGGTTCAATATACAGAAATCAATAAATGTTATTCACCACATCAATAGACTTAAAAATAAGAACCATATAATCATCTCGATAGATGCGGAAAAAGCATTTGACAAAGTAGAGTATCCCTTTATGTTCAAAACTCTAGAAAAACTAGGGATAACAGGAACATACCTCAATATTGTAAAAGCAATCTATGCTAAGCCTCAGGCTAGCATCATTCTGAATGGAGAAAAACTGAAGGCATTCCCTCTAAAATCTGGAACAAGACAGGGATGCCCTCTCTCACCACTTCTGTTCAACATAGTTCTCGAAACACTGGCCAGAGCAATTAGACAGACGAAAGAAATTAAAGGCATCAAAATAGGAAAAGAAGAACTTAAATTATCACTATTTGCAGATGATATGATTCTATACCTAGCAGACCCAAAAGGCTCTACAAAGAAACTATTAGAGCTAATAAATGAATTCAGCAAAGTGGCAGGATATAAAATCAACACGCATAAATCAAAGGCATTCCTGTATATCAGCGACAAATCCTCTGAAATGGAAATGAGGACAACCACTCCATTCACAATATCTTCAAAAAAAATAAAATACTTGGGAATCAACCTAACAAAAGAGGTGAAAGACTTATACAGTGAAACCCACAGAACCCTAAAGAGAGAAATAGAAGAAGATCTTAGAAGATGGAAAAATATACCCTGTTCATGGATAGGCAGAACCAACATCATCAAAATGGCGATATTACCAAAAGTTCTCTATAGGTTTAATGCAATGCCAATCAAAATCCCAACGGCATTTCTTATAGAAATAGAGAAAGCGATCATGAAATTCATATGGAAAAATAAAAGACCCAGAATAGCAAAAACAATGCTAAGCAGGAAGTGTGAATCAGGCGGTATAGCGATACCAGACTTCA
This sequence comes from Marmota monax, assembly GCF_021218885.2. Taxonomy (NCBI): domain Eukaryota; kingdom Metazoa; phylum Chordata; class Mammalia; order Rodentia; family Sciuridae; genus Marmota; species Marmota monax. Next base: position 1,572,812 of record NW_026694837.1, on the reverse strand, counting down.
AACTATACTACACAGCAATAGTAACAAAAACACCATGGTACTGGTACCAAAACAGGCGGGTGGACCAATGGTACAGAATAGAGGACACAGAAACCAATCCACAAAACTACAACTATCTTATATTTGATAAAGGGGCTAAAAGCATGCAATGGAGGAAGGATAGCATCTTCAACAAATGGTGCTGGGAAAACTGGAAATCCATATGCAACAAAATGAAACTGAATCCCTTTCTCTCGCCATGCACAAAAGTGAATTCAAAATGGATCAAGGAGCTTGATATCAAATCAGAGACACGCCGTCTGATAGAAGAAAAAGTTGGCTACGATCTACATTCGGTGGGGTCGGGCTCCAAATTCCTCAATAGGACACCCATAGCACAAAAGTTAATAACTAGAATCAACAAATGGGACTTACTCAAACTAAAAAGTTTTTTCTCAGCAAAAGAAACAATAAGAGAGGTAAATAGGGAGCCTACACCCTGGGAACAAATCTTTACTCCTCACACTTCAGATAGAGCCCTAATATCCAGAGTATACAAAGAACTCAAAAAATTAGACAATAAGAGAACAAACAACCCAATCAACAAATGGTCCAAGGACCTGAACAGACACTTCTCAGAGGAGGACATACAATCAATCAACAAGTACATGAAAAAATGCTCACCATCTCTAGCAGTCAGAGAAATGCAAATCAAAACCACCCTAAGATACCATCTCACTCCAGTAAGACTGGAAGCCATTATGAAGTCAAACAACAACAAGTGCTGGCGAGGATGTGGGGAAAAGGGTACACTTGTACATTGCTGGTGGGACTGCAAATTGGTGCAGCCAATTTGGAAAGCAGTATGGAGATTTCTTGGAAAGCTGGGAATGGAGCCACCATTTGACCCAGCTATTCCCCTTCTCGATCTATTCCCTAAAGACCTTAAAAGAGCATGCTACAGGGACACTGCTACATCGATGTTCATAGCAGCACAATTCACAATAGCAAGACTGTGGAACCAACCTAGATGCCCTTCAATAGACGAATGGATAAAAAAAAATGTGGCATTTATACACAATGGAGTATTACTCTGCATTAAAAAATGACAAAATCATAGAATTTGCAGGGAACTGGATGGCATTAGAGCAGATTATGCTAAGTGAAGCTAGCCAATCCCTAAAAAACAAATGCCAAATGTCTTCTTTGATATAAGGAGAGTAACTAAGAACAGAGTAGGGATGAAGAGCAGGAGAAGAAGATTAACATTTAACAGGGATGAGAGGTGGGAGGGAAAGGGAGAGAGAAGGGAAATTGCTTGGAAATGGAAGGAGACCCTCAGGGTTATACAGTGGAGGGGGTAGAGAGAGAGGAGGGGAGGGGAGGGGAGAGGTGGGGAGGGGGGATGGTGGAGGATGGGAAAGGCAGTGGAGCACAACAGACACTAGTATGGCAATATGTAAATCAATGGATGTGTAACTGATGTGATTCTGCAATCTGTGTATGGGGTGAAGGTGGGAGTTCATAACCCACTTGAATCAAAGTGTGGAATATGATATGTCAAGAAATTTGTAATGTTTTGAACAACCAACAATAAAAAATTAAAAAAAAGAAGTTATAGTGTTCTCTGGTTATTGTAAAACAAACTTAGAAGGCAGGTTTCTATACAGATGAACTCATTTTCTAGGTACTATCTAAATGAAAACAGTAAAGGAAATATCCCTACATATATAGTACTCAGAATAATTTTTTCAATATCTTGAACATAACAGATTTTCAGTATATATTTTTAAATATGAACATTCTGTGAATGGTTCTAACTTTAATTAACATGAAGTTGCTTGTGTCTTTGACAATTACTTCCAGTGAGGACAATCACCATTTGCTCCCCATCAATAATACCATTCTGATGGTTGATGACTTGTACAGTGTATACATTTAACCTCTCTGACTGCTTTCACTGAAGCATATTCAACAGTTACAGAAGCTATGTGCTGCCATATCTCTTAGCAGCTTCTCAAGACCTATGACATTCATCTTTCTTCAGCATTAGAATTAGAGAATATTAGTGTCAAATCAAACTGAAAGTTCATCTGCTTTCACTTCTGAGAGGATTTTAGTTCAGAATGGAGATGATTGAAAATAATGGATTATACAGTTTTGATCTATACCCAATGTAGCTAAAAATATTAGTTAAGGTGAATGTAAGACTTTTTAACTTTTTAATGTATTTTGAGATATTAAAATTGGGCATAAACCTCATCAGTATGTATAACTATAATGCACCAATTTAAAAATGTGGGGGGAAAACTCAGTTTGCTATAAAATGCAAGATCACTTTTAGTATGTGGCCATCTTTTACTTTTCAACTATTTAATCAATAAAGATTATGTCAGAGGGCTGGGGTTGTGGCTCATCGGTAAAGTGCTCGCCTAGCATGTGTGAGGCCCTGGGCTTAATCCTCAGCACTACATATAATAAATAAAATAAAGGTATTGTGTCCAACTACAACTAAAAAATAAACATTAAAAAATATTTAAAAAAAGATTATATCAGTACCTGGCAGGGGGAAGATTGAGCATAAATTGATTATATATAAAAATATAGGTATTAAAATCAAACTAATATATTTAAAAATGGCTTAATAGCTTTAAAAATTTTAATCTCAATATATTGAGCTAGTAGTTGGGGAAAATTATGTATATATCCTGTCCTGGGATAAAATGTATGATAAGAAAAGTATCCTTTAAAAAAATAATATAGTATTATACAGTCTAATTTCATGTTTAGTTGTAAATTCACATTTAGCGTAATAAGCTTTTGCTACTGTTTCCCTGTAAACAGGTTCTGGAATATCAAAAATGACAAATAACATAAAAAGCTATGTAAGTTTCTGCTCAAACTAATTATTTAGATTAATAGAAGATTAAACACCCCCTTTAATTTTTTCCTAATTGAGGATGCTATAACTCTTTTCTGTGTGTTTTTTTATTTGACTGTATACATAAAAATTAGCATACTAGGTTAGCATGTAAGATATTTTATGTATTCTGAATAACATTCCTAAAAATTCTCAGAGGTTTATGTAATATCCAGATGAGCTGAAAAATGTATAAGGCAAACTTATAAAGATATCCATTAAATATTTTAGTCATTTCAGGTTAAAACCTCAGGACCACTGCCTGGAAAATATGTATACAAAGCATAATTGCACAAAATCTAGCTGATACTTTCTTTTTGACTTTGAGTTAGAATTGTAGATCTGTCCATCTTGGCTTAGCCAAGATCAGGTTCTCAAGTGGTCAAACATGCACATTCAACAGAGCCTGGTTTTACTTACATAATCTGAAATTCTGGTATCTTTAAATGAAAATCTTGTGAAAAGGGAAGCCTGTCAGTGCAACACTCCTCATAGATTATGAAATTGTATGGAACAGCTTGTAATCTTTCTTGGTTGCTATTATGTGACATATTTAAGTTTTCAGTGAAAATGAAATACTTATCACAGGTTAAGTCATCAATTAATTCCTTTGAAGCAAGTTCCGTTGTGCTACTGTCAAAATGTATCTGAAATAAACCACATTCATCATCTTCCACCTTAACTACTACCCTTCTGGTCTCAATTATCATCACCATCTCCCCTGAATTACTATAACAGTTTCCTAAAGGGTCTTCCTGCTTCCACTGTACTAGCCTACACTATTTGCCCTTCAAGGAACAAACACCAAACACTGTTTCAGACTTCAAAACAGAGGCCGTTTCACATGTGAGACTCACAGGATGATCATGATACCAAAGGAACAACAAATCAGTCAGAGTAATCTCTTACAAATATGAATCATGTTGTGTTCTATCAAACCTCTCCTTGGTTCTAACATCATGGCCTATTGTGAAAATGGCAGGCTTATCTGTAGAACACTTGGGAAAGAGAGCTCCTACTACACAGACCAGAGCACAGCCACTGCATTTAACTCTTATGAGTCAAAACTCTTAGACCTCCCATCACTTCATCTTATACTTTTTCTGAGAGCTACACTACTGTTGCCAGAAAAGTTAATCAACAGCAGAAATAGTTGCCTCAGAGATGTATTAAGATCACGAGTTTATATCATGTACTATCTCTATAATTTGTTGATAGTTTGACTCTCTTTATATTTGAAAATCTATGTAGTAAGCCTTAAGTATTCTAACAAAAAAGGTATCTTCGAAGATGGTTAAATTATACAGTAGGAATCTTTAACTAAAGGAAAATATTGTTGCAGATAAGCTGAAAAGGAAATGGGGATATCAAAAAACTTGCTTAACAGTAAATCTGAATCATGTTTTAAAATTTCTAAAAGAAAGAACTATAAAACTATGAATAATGAAGGCTATTATATTATGCGTCACTAAAGAAATGAAGTCACTAATCCTGGAAAAATTCTCAAGGGAATATATTACAGAGGAAAAATAGGCTTTACAATTTAACAACATTTAAGTTTAGAAACAAATCAAGTTAATTATTTATTTCCCTAAAAATAATACATTTAATCATATTAAATCTAACATTTCTTTTCTCATAATTAGCTGAGTTGTTTTCATGAGTCAGAGATGAGTTAACTCATCCACAGACCTTGCCACAGAAGCTGATCCAGCTAGAAGCATGAGTTCACATAAAAAGAAGACAAGGATTTCCTGATATGGCAAGACACTAAATCAATGACTAACATTGAAAAAAAGAGAAAATCATCATTTCATCAAATATGACTATCATAAGAATACAGCAATAAGCAAAATAGGCAAGACTGCTTTTGTTTCAAATGCAATAAAGAGAAATCCCCAAATACTTAACAAGAAAAAGCAGAATTGTCTACATCTTCAGAAAATTAATGTCTATTTTCAATTCTTATGTTAAAAGTATACATAGATAATTTAAAAACATTTTTTTAAAAAGCTAGAAACCATCTTTAAAATAATTGAGAGTGAAAAACTCTAAAAGAAAGAGTCCTGCAGAGACTCATCTGAAGAAAGCCTGTCTGTATTTAGATTCAGTATGGGTATTTCAAGTAGCCTGAGCACTATGGTTGCCTCCTGGACTTCAAAGAATGTAGAATGGCAAAATCCCCTGGAATCAGACAAGCAAAACCTGTAATTATGGTTATTTAACAAAATGGATTCTGTTAAGATATTTGATGATGAAATTCCCATCCTCTTAGAAGTCAGTGCCCAAATTTTATTCTCTTTTCTTATGAGTAAATGTATTATAACTGTTATTTGATTAAATGTCAGTGGTCATTAGGCCCAGTACTTAGGTAAGAAGGCTTAAGGAAGGCATGCCAAGGGAGTGTGGAATGGATTCCAAAGATAGATGAAGAAAGGAGAAGTGTTTTAGTGACTAGGCAATGTGAGGTAGTATTCAACTTAAATAAAGGAACTGCAAATGCTTTAAAGAAGCAAATGACAACTTTGGCAGTTAGAGAAAGGAACAATTAGAGTTAGTAAATGGGGGAAGTGAGGAAGAATTATAGCACAGAACAGCAACATTTTAAAAATTTATTTACTGCTTTATGTGTCCATCCTCTGAATAACCGGCAGCTAGGAAGTTCAGCCATTATATTTTCATTTTATAGATGAAGAAACTGAAGCTCAATGACTCTGACTTTTTAAAACAACTTTTTATTTCAAAAACTTTTCAATTTACAGAAAATTTCAAATATAGTACAGAGTTTCTGAATACTCTTTGCCCAGCCTTTCCACCCCAATCACATCTTAACTGATCTTGCCAGCTACTCAGGGAAAAGTCTATTTAGTAGCTGCCTAAGAGTTTTTGTAGCTTTTCATCAAGTAAGACATTGCTAGAAAGAGTTAACATTCCTACTTCAAAACCAGTGCTCTTTCTACTAGTCATTGATTCCTAAAAGAAAACTCCTTATTCAGATATAAATTTTTCTATCTGAATAACTAAAATTACCTGAATTATGCAGGAAAACACTGCGTTATAAGCATGGTTTCACCTACCTAGGATTAACAAGCAAGCAGGGTACTAGGTAAGGAGGAAGAGGAGAGTTTCATTAAAGCAAGCCAATAAACATAATGATTACTGGAGTAACAGATTTCATTATTGCATGGCTCAAATGTTATAAGTGGATTAAAAACAAAAGAAAATAAAGCATGGACAATATTCAAATGAGTGACAGAAATCCACACAATGGAAATACAAACTGGTCAAAATAATGAATTAAGATTCTTTATAGAACAAAAGCTATCTTCTTAGGATTCTTTTATATTGGTGTATTCCTGGTACATTTACCATGTGATAAACTATGATTTGATTTATACATAACTTTGAAGTAATACTCCTATTATACCATATCAGGTATCCCATAAGTATAGTTAAATGAGCATGCTCTGTTACTTTGCATACCTTCCTTTGCATTGTGTTCTTTAGAGGAGGTAGAAAAACAGATAGCCCAGATGGTACTTATTCATTATGTCATAATATTTTAATTTCACAAGTAGCAGGATGAATATTTTGATTAACAAAACAACACCAAAAATCAAATCCTTTCCCCCACATTCTTCCAGAATTTAAGAGACAGGAAACATACTAAGTAATACTGAATGATTTGTTCAACCTTTTGATGTTAATAAGTCTTAACAAAATTTGGCATAAAGAAGTTTCACAATTTATAAACTTATGAGTTTAGTTCACTAACAAAAATGAGATATAGACTGTATGAGAGAACCTAGATTTCTATTAGCATCAGGCAAGAAGAATCCAAATACTGCCAAATTTATGGGAACTGCCCAAATCTTTCCATTTATCAAACTGTTAACTAGCACAACTTTTATATTAGACCATGTCTCCTTCAACAACTATTTTCCAGAAGTAAATATATTCTTAATAATCTAAGGGCTCATTCACAGGTTTTATTAGTTAATACTTTTTTTTATTACATACACTCTAATCAAAAATTGTAGTTACTTAAGAAAGATAGAAAATTGACTTTTTCTCACACAAATGAGTTCTGGAGATAACCATTCAGGCGTGACATAATCACACAATGAAGTCAATAAATCCTCAGTCTCATCCAGCATCTGCTTTGACATTTCAGGCTGTGGCCTTGTTTTCATGATTCATATTGGCTTCTTAGCTCTCACATCTGCATAACCCAATCAAATGTACAAAGGGAAGAAAGAGGGTAGACTACTTCTGTTTAAAAAAAACTGCTAGAATTTCCATTGAACTTTTATGCTTACATTTCACGGGCCACAACTCAGTCATGTGATCAAACCAAGCTATAAGGTAAAAAGAGAAATGTGGTAGTTTTTCTGGATGGCAAAATATCAAGTTACAAATCAGATTTGTTACAGAGGAAGAAAGTACAGATTCTGGGTGGCTGGTAGCTATCTCTGTCATAGTGGTATGATACAGGTTTAAATTCATTACATTTATGTGCCATATTGATTTCCAGAACTGATCTTTAGCAGTCAAAGGAGCCTGTAATGAATTTAAAGATAACTCTTTCATCACATCATTCAACATTTTTTTAAATGCAAATTATTTTATGTAATTTTAAATTTCATGAAGTCCTTTCAGAGGGCAACATTAAGACAAAATAAATACCCACTAATATTGCCCTAAATTCAAAAAGGCTTAGAAGTGCTAGTCTGGAAAGAAACTAATTTAGTTAATTTCAATCTATTCAGAGCTCACACAGAGGATAACAATTCATGAAAGGTAAGTGATATAAAAAGGGACTTGACAAAGAATCACTCCAATAGGTTCTCAAATATTTTGGCATTTTTCATTTATGCATTTTTATATAAGTTCCGGTTGGCAGAATGGACCATTGTTCTTGACCTGTCCTATTCTAACCATTTACTGGAAGCTGAGATACAGCTAATGAAAAGCCATGGATGTCAAACTTCATAAAAAAAAAAAAAATAAAGACAACTATTGAAGTAAATGAGGAGTGTGTGAGGGCTAAAGTGATCCCAAGAACAAGAACTTGAAAGTTAGAGAGAATGTCTTTAGAATTGGATAGAAATAAATGCAGGATGGATTTTAATGAAGAAGCTATAAACCTGGAAAATAATGTGTTAGTTGGCAGATTGATTGATTGATTGATTGTACTGGGGATTGAACCCAGGGTCTTGTGCACAAAAGGCAAGCACTCTCCCAAGTGAGTTGTTTCTCTAGCCCACACTTTGGTTTTTAATGAAAAGCTTAATATTGCAAAAAGTTGCATACTTCTCAAGATGAAGTTTTATTTTGAGGAGAAAGATGCAAATAAAAAGTATATAAGATGGCATTCAAGATATATCTGCAAAAGAATAAGTAGGGTACCTCATAGGGTTAATATAATTCGAACCCAATCTCAACAATGCTGAACAGATCACTAAGTTTTAATCACTATCTAAATGCTTGAAATAGTCTTAATTAAACATTATAAAACCACACTATACCCTTAGAGAAACATCAGAATTAGTGGTAATTAGAATGCTGATGTGGGAATCAGAAGACCTGGGTACTAGGTGTTGGTTTTACCTCTAACACATCATAGGAATCTAGTTAGATTGCCTCATCTCACTGTGACTGGGTTCTCTTTAATACAATTCTGACATTTTGTGGTTCTGTGTGTATCTTGTATCTCAGAGAAGTCCTGAGATCTTCAGAAATATCTCATAGCCATTAGTCCTAAGTTATAAGACATCAGAGGACCTGTTCAAATAGATTCCAGTTATTTTCAATTATTCTTCATACAGAAGAAACTTACTGAAAGAAGCCACCAGGTTCTTAACTTTGGGAAACACCCAGATATTTCAAAATTGTGTGTGTGAATCATTTCAACTGTGGCAATGACACATCTATGTAATCTACTGCATTATCTATATGAGTCTCCTCTCACAAGGAATGTTTTTTCCTTTTGATTTAAGGTATCAGGATGCCTTGAGATACTGGTAATGAAAGAAAGAATAGGCATTCATCTGTACTTTCATAATAGATAACAAAAGAAAAGAGAATTCCAGTACTTTTTAATCAGGGAAATTAAAACAGGATAATCACTACCAAATCACTTCAAATAGCTTCTCTTCAAGATGGTCATTACTAAAGTGAATTAGGTCCAATGTAAGAAACCTGAAAAGATATACTAATGAACTCTTCAAAAGGCAGAAACTATCATGTGAATCACTGAGAAGCCAAATATGAAGTCTATCTTTGAAAAAATAAAACATACATTAAAAGCTTTTATCAAATAGATATTTTTAAGAATAGATCTAAGAATTCATAGTGCTCAGAGGCACATCAATGTTCTTTGAAAATAACTATGAAAATAAAGTTTTAAATGGATGTTTGAGTCACATAAGCATGGAAAGAGAAATCCATAATCAAATAATGCCAGTTATTTATAAATCACCATAGCCTTACACTTTTTTGTTGTACTCGTCTATTCAGAGTGACCTGTTAGATAAAAGGTGAAACTCTACAGTATAAGAAGTGCTTTGGTATTCTGATTATAAGGAAATAAGAGTGAGGCTTTAAAAATGTATGTTAAGTTCAGTGAACATGTTTTAAACTTTCTGTTTTCTAACAGCTAACAAAGCAATAGGTCTTAGAGAACATGTATGCTTTTACCTTTATATACTCCTTTAGAGAAGCACATCCTATCCCTTAAACTGAACAAAGAAACAAAGAATTAAAAAAAAAAAGTCCCTAATTAGAAAGAAATAGGATTTGGTGTGCTTGTAACATTTTAAAGAATATATTATGTGGGAAAACAAAATAAACATTTAACCTGGCAAATAAAAATGAATCTGTGATTTCAACACACTTGGCAAACAGGTAGAATTAACATGCAGAGAATTAACATGCAGAGAAACTAATACAGTATTTAAATATTTGCTAAAGTAAAATAGTATTCAAAATAACATATTTGAAGAAATACTTTTATTGAAATGTTTTATAGTTTTGGTGAAAACATTTTTTAAAAGAAATAGTTGACTAGAAGCATATTTTAATTGCTGGTTGTCATTCTGTGAACTTTAAGGGGAGTCTATATTTACTCCTCTAGGAGTCATTTTCCTTTAAATATCCCTTGTAATTTTTTAAAGAAAAATAAATTTCATCCTATGCAACATAGCAAGACCCTATCTTGGAAGGGGCAGCAAAAAAAAAAAAAAAAAAAAGCAAAGGAAAGAAGGAGGGAAAATGAGGTTTAGATTATGAAAAACATTTTTTATATAAAACATGAATAGTCAGTTTCAAGATAATTCTGTGTGTGTGTATGTGTGTGTTACAAATGTCAAGTGGATGAATGGACAGGTGTTCTAGCAGAGTAAGTATCTAATGCACTGTCTACTCTTGCTGCCTACATCTCTGTAAGTTTGCCCTAAAATCTTCTATATTCAAGAGATACAACAAGTCCCTGCCTTTCAGCTACACTGCCAGGTCCAGTCCGGACACCTGATAAAAACTGGGTCCAGCAGAGACCATTTCCTGAGATCTGAGATTGATAATGCAGAGAATTGGGCCTGCTTCTCTCTGGAGATGAAAGTATTTGGGGAACTGCTGATGGTATGTTGTCCTTCAGGTAACAGTTCAACATGTTGAGAAAAATTCAAGACTGGGATGAGAGTAGAGATCAGAAACATACAAAAAATTCCTTTCACTGTTATATCTGTTCCTGAGGGCCAGCTATATTTCCATCTTTAGAGTGCTTAGAAGATACACATCCTACCAGGCTCATCTGCAATCCCAGCTACTCAGGAGGTTAAGGCAGGGTCAAGGCCAGACTTGGCAACTGAGAGAGATCTTATCTCAAAATAACAAATAAAAAGGGTTGGGGATATAGCTCAATGGTAAAGCACCCTAGGGTTCCACCCCCAGGGCCACACACAAGAAGATACACATCCTTATAACATAAGAAATTTGTGTTCATAAAAATTTAACTATTTTTCAAAACAACCTATCAAAAAACATGTGAATGTATGTGTAACCTCTTTATGATCCCTAGCCTCTATATGAATCCATGATCTTTATATAGTCATACATCAATCACAGTTGTTTTCCTATTGAAACACAACAAATATGGGTATCCTGAAATAACTTACCTTATTCTCTTAAGTAACCAGTACTTGTATTCATAATAGTAAAAATAATCAATATACATATGTTAGCTACTATCAGGATATTTACCATCAGGACACTGCCAGAAATTTGAACATAAATTATATAAAAGCTTAAGCAATATTGTCAAGTTCTTTATAATTAGTTCTTTATAATAATCTGATAAGCAACCTGGAAAGAGTGCCAAGTTTTACTTAATATTCATCTTTAATACTAATAGTTTTCTGTTTCCACAGAGAACAAGTTTGATAAAAGATTTTAGAGATGACAGGCTGGGGATATAGCTCAGTTGGTAGAGTGCTTGCCTCATATAAGGCCCTGGGTTCAATTCCCAGCACCACACACACAAAAAAAAGATTTTAGAGATGACAAGCAGTCATGTCTCAACTAAAAATCTATTGTCTCAAAAAATGATATTTATAACTAAAATACAGAATCCTAAAATCACAAATATGTTGTATCCTAAAAGTCTATTTTAAATTCAGAATGTGTCTTCCCACAGATACACTGTCTTAAATGGTTGTCAAGTCCCCAAGTAATCTATAAAAACCTCTTTAACCTATATGCATTTGGACTATATTCAGTTTATGTAGGTGTAAGAAGGGTCACAATTCTGAAAATTTTGTTCTCTTTCCACAAGGGCCAATATTAGGCAAGATTCTGAAAATATAAAGTTGGCTTCTGACTTCTTCTCATGCCATTTTTTGGAAAACTTTTCAACTTCCCAGCATCTTTCTCTAGAATTTTCTTTTTCCCACAATAATACATTTATTATTTTGTCATTTCTTTAAGGTTCAAAACTACTTTGTCTCTATTCTTTGTGACCAAAATTCTTCGAGGTCCCTCTCAGCTAATATTGAAGAGATGAACAATATGATTCCTACTAATATGTAAGCAACTGAATTCCTTGGCTCTTCATATGTTTTTGAAGAATTCTGAAAGACACAATAATCCCTTATCAAGTATGGTTTAAGAAACTGTGGACTTGCAATAATGAGGTTTCATTTTTGTAAATCAAATATGATAAACGTTCACTTTTTTAAATGTATTTTTTTAGTTGTAGTTGGACATAATACCTTTATTTTATCTATTTATTTTTATGTGGTGCTAAGGATCAAACTCAGTGCCTCACACGTGCTAGGTGAGTACTCTACCACTGAGCCACAACCCCAGCCCCTGATAAATGCTATCTTTAAAAATGTGATTCTGTTAAGCAATTAACTGAAGTGGTTAAAGATAAAGGGAAAAATGCCTTTAAAAATAAAGGAAAATGACTTTATCAGCATTGAAATCAGGGAGACTAGTAACCCTAAGACATTAAATTCAAGAAATTCTTCTAGATAAAAGCCAGAATGGAAAAAATATAAAACTACTCTCCTTTTCCACATAATACATACAACCATCTATTTCCTTCCTAGTGCTTTTCATATTATAGTCATGACCCTTGGTAAGTTATCTAATCTCTGTGCTTCAGGGTCCTCATCTGCAAAGTGGGTTCAGCAATAGAAACTATCTCCTAGGTAGACTGAGGGAAAGAATACACGAGATAACACATAGATGAGGGTTTAGAACAGTAGCCAACATGTAGTAAGTGCTACACAGGACTGTGCTACTACTGCTAATTGCAAGGACATTACAGTTCACTGCATTTTACTTGGAATAGGAGATGTCTGCATCATGGGAAAAAATATCTTCAAAAGCAGAGTTTTTGCAATACTTTGAATTCAAATATAGAGTAAACACATTTTTTTTATACTACCAAAAAGTTTAGAGGTTCTCTCCAACAAAGAAGAGGTATATAAAGAAATTAAAAGACAAATGAATGTTTTCCCTGTTTAAATGACAAGTACTACAATTTGTTGAACTTTTCAGTGATGACCACTGGTTAAAGAAACATGTATATATATCTTCGAGGTAAAAGTAGTATGAAAATAAGTGCTTTCCATATGATGAAATATCCATGATCTACAGGTGTTTGTAAATACTTCCATTATTACTATTTGTTCATATAATATTTATTGAGGAACTACTATAGTTACACAGTGTTCTGGGCAAAGGAGAGTTTGAAGTGAATAAAACAGACAAAACTCTTGTTTCCTGGAGATTACATTCTAGTGGGTTAAGACATATGTATAATAAGCATACATAAAAGATCAAAGATGGCAAGTGCCATGAACAATAATATAGTGGGGTAAAGACACAAGAGGCTTGGGTTATGGGAAATATTCCTTTTGTCCCAGTCTGCTAGGGCTGCCATAACAAAATACCAAAGACTGCATGACTTAAATAACAAATTTATTCCTCACCGTTGTGGAGGTTAGAAGTCTGACCACATGGTGCCAGCACAGTTGGGCTCTGATAAAGGCTCTTTTCCTGGCTTGCAGACAGCTGCCTTCTCACTATGTCCTTACATGGCAGAGAAAGCTCTAGAGTCTCTTCCTCATCTTAAAAGGACATTTACTAATCTCATCATGACAGTCCTACATCTGTAAGTTCATCCAAATTTTATTATCTTCCAAAGGCTCCATCTCCAAATACCATTACATTGGGAGCAAGGGCTTCAATAAATTATTTTGGGGTGGTGGTGGTGCTGGGACATAAATTAGACTACAGTATCTTTCAAAGGGCATTCTTGGGGAAAAACTCTGACAGAATCACTCTGATATGAGATCTAAGGGAAATAGAAGAACTGGAAAATAGTGCACAAAGAAGTCTGGAAGCTGCCACATATTTGTCCGGTTCCAAATCACTGAGAGCTAATAACTGAAGAAAGATAAGGTGGAAGATAATCAATGTATTTGGTAACAATGGAGGTTACCAGTGACTTTAACATGAGCAATTTCTATAGAGTCCTGGGGATGAAAGGGTAAGACAAGTGGGCTCTAAAGAGAATTGGAAACAAGCAATGTAATCTATTTGAGGAGTTTTACACTAAAGGAGAGCAGAAAAATGTAGCTGGAAGCTTTTTTTGGTTTTAAGAAAGGGGAAATTTACGCATTTTTCTGTGCTGTTAAACATTAACCAATGTGGCATATCAGTGTTGTGCTGGGAGCTTCTGGAACAGTTCTTCTGATTGCTTCTCTTTTCTCAGTGAAACAGGATACAAGGAATCAGAGAACCAGAAAGGGGAGAAGTGCTAGAGATTTGATGAGAGAGGAAATATTTAAATAATCATTAAGTACAGTTGAAGCATGAGTGCACTAGGGACTGTTCCAGGATTGCTGGGCAGCAGTAAAGGCTATATGAGGCTTTTAGTTATAAATCTGAGGTAAAAACTAGTCAGCCTGATATTTCTCCAACCATGTTCAGTTCCCAGGAAACAGATGTATAATAGCCATGTAATAAGAAAAGAACTGGATTTAATTAGAATTGTGGCTTTATGAGGGCAGGAATAAGTGTGGTTTCTCAAATTCTAACCAATGAAGATCTGTCATAAAAGGAGGTTTGGAGACTAATGATTAAAAAGGCAGTTAACTCTATTAATAATGATGATCTAATAGGTAAAAATTTCCCTAACTTGTTCATAGAACATTCACAAAGAAACCACCAAAAAAATTCTACCAAATTCTTCAGCTAAAAATAATACATCTAATAGTCTGCATACAATAAAACAACTAAAATATTTAATGAAGAAAAATTAAACAATCACTTGTAAAATATGTCTCTATATTTAGAATATTCTAAATAACTTAGGTCAAATGGCAATTCAAAAGAGCAATTTACAAAATACTATTTAATAAGTAGAAATATAATTTATTTTAAAAATCTATAGGTTTTATCAAAAGCAAATTAAGAGGAAAATTTACAGCTTTAGTATTTCCATTATTAAACAAAAAATTATTGCCTTAGGACAATACTTAGAAATGTAATTTCTGGATCAAAGAACATGTAGAGAGGAGTTTTGTTTTTAACATGTTTAATAGATGTTGCCCTATGTACTTCCAGATAGCTATATAACTTATAAATGAGATTCCTATTTCTACAAACCCATACAAACATTGGACAATTCTTGGTACATTTAAACAAAACACATTTTCCAGCATTTCAAAGTGTGAACTCTTTTTTCCAGGTTTTGATTTTGTTTTTGCAATGTGGAAGGGGAAGATGAAATTCAGTATTATTAAAATGTACTACAAATGATTTGTAAATTTTCTTATAGATGTCTCTTGCCTCAGAAAATTACATTTTTTTTAAACACCCAACTGACCTATTGCCATGATATGTATAAAAAGTACCAAAGTCCCAAACAAGTAGATGCAATGATTTATATTAATACCATGAGACACTAGTAGAAGATTTTATTATTTTGAGGTGACTGATATCTCAAAGAAATAAAGTCCAGGGCCACCAAGATAACCAATCATTCTTTGTCTAGAGTGCATATACAAGATCATTCAGTAATTTTCTTTGTCTAACTTATTTCATTAGCATAATATCCTTTTTTAAAAGCCAAACAATATTTTATACACATGCACACATAGATATGCACACATACATACACATACAACATGTGTTACCAATTTGATACTAGTCCTTCAGATAGGTGTGAGTGATCTCATTGTGGTTATGACTTCCATTTCCATGATGATTAGATTTGTGGATCTTTTGCTAGCTGTTTTTTTTTTTTTTTTTTAATTTTTTGCTATTGCATTGTGTGAGTGTCTTCTATATCTCAGCTATCAATCTTTTATCAGATGTATGGTTTATAAATATTTTTTTCCCAGTCCACAGATTGCCTTTCAGTTTCACTGTTTTCTTTAGTGTGTAGAAGCTTCTTAGTTTGATATAGTTTAATTTGTTAATATTTGCTTTAGTTACCTGAGCTCTTGGTGTGATATATAAAAAAACATTGCCAAGGCCAATGTCAATGAGCTTTTTCACTTATGTTTCTTTCTAGCAGTTTTACAGTTTGTTTTATTTATCTTTAATCCATTAATCCATTTTGAGTTGAGTTTTGTGTGGTGTAAGAAAAGGATCTGAAATATTATTCAGCAATAAAAGAGAATAAAATCATGGCATTTGCAGGTAAGTGGATAGCGTTGGAGAAGTTAATGACAAGTGAAGTTAACCAATCCTGAAAAAAACAAATGTCAAATGTTATAAGGAGGCTGATATAAGGAGGCTGATTCATAGTGGGGTAGGGAGTGGGAGCATGGGAGGAATAGAAGAACTCTAAATGGGGCAGAGGAGTGGGAGAGGAAGGGAGGGGGCAGGGGGTTAGCAAGGATGGTGGAATGTGATTGACATCATTATCCAAAGTACATGTATGAAGACACGAATTGTTGTGAACATACTTTATATATAACCAGAGATATGAAAAATTGTGCTGTATATGTGTAACAAGAATTGTAATGCATTCTACTGTCATTTATTTTTAAAAAATCAATTAAAAATTTTTTTAAAAAGAAAAGGATCTGCTAGGTGTAGTGGTGCATACCTATAATCCCAGTGACTCAGGAGGCTGAGGCAGAAGTACTGCAAATTCAAAGCCAGTCTCAGCAACTTAAGAGCTGGGGATGTGGCTCAATGATTAAGCACCCCTGGGTTCAATCCCTGGTACCAAATATAAAAATTAAAAAAAAAAAAGATCTAATTTCTTTCCTTCCTAATTTTCTTCCTTCTTTCCTTCCTTTCCTTTTCTTCCCTCCCTCCCTTCCATGTGGACACTCATTTTTCCTAAAACCTTTTATTGATCAGACTATCCTCTTCCTATTTTGTGTTCTTGGTTCCTTGGCTGAAGATTAATTACTACATATATATGGATTCATTTCTAAATTTTCTATTACATTGGTCTATGTATGAATTTTAAAATTTTTTTAGTTGTAGTTGGGCACAATACCTTTATTTTACTTATTATTTATTATTTTTATGTGGTGCTGAGGATGGAACCCAGCACATCACACATGCCAGACAAGCGCTCTACTGCTGAGCCACAATCCCAGCCCCTATATATGTATTTTTTATGTCAATTCCAAAATTTTTTTGCTTACTATAACTTTGTAATACAATTTAAAATCAGGAAATAGGACACCTTCACTTTTGTTCTTCTTTCATAAGATGACGACTATTTGGTCCTTTGTGATTTCCATATGAATTTTAGAACTGTGCTTTTCTGTTTCTTCGAAAAGTGCCATTGGGATTTTTGTTAGAGACACCACTGGATCTGTAGATTGCTTTAGGTTGCATGGACATTTTAATTCCTCTAATCCACGAACACAGGTTATTTTCCCATTTATATGCCTCTTCAATTTCTTTAATCTCCTTGAATAAACTTATCCTCATCGTTATACAAAATACATGTATGATGATGTGAGGGGAAAAAAAAAGAAATGTGTCACATTAGATTGGGTAGAGAGAAGATTTGGGAGGGGAGGGGAGGTGAAGGGGGGACAGGAAGGGCAGCAGAATAGACACTAGTATTGCTGTATGTATATACGTGTCTGTATAACCAATGTGATTCTGCAACCTGTACACTTGGAAAAATGAGAAATTATACCCCATTTGATTCAAATGTATGATATGTCAAGATCATTGTATTGTCATGCACAACTAATAAAAGAAAGAATTTCAGACATTTCTTTGAAAGACAAAGAGATTGCTAAAATCAAAATTAATTAAAGAGATGATGATCAAATAAAATAAGTGCTACAAACTCTGAAAAAAAGATTCTATTCTTTCTGATACTATGGTAAATAGTACTATTGTCTTGATTTCATTTCCAGATAGATGGATAATGAAAACTTCACACAGAGCTACTCCTAGAAAAAGGGGCTTCAATTCTGCATCTGTCAACCCTAGTTCTCTCCCTCCCATTCTTTTTGTTGCCCCATGCTTGGATAATTTTTACAGATACAGTAAGGGATACAGTAGCATTCCTGGCAGATATTTGTGTATGTGCTACATTTTGGGAAATAAAGTTGTATTTTTAATTATTTAAGTTATTTAAAATACAATGGTAGAGTTTTTATGTAATAAAGTATTCTTTCAAAATAAAAACAATCACCCAGTGTTTTTGAATTTTTCTAAAGTGTTTTCCTAAAATGTGATCATTTTTATATTTTCAACTTCTCCATTTGCCTCCTGAAAGCAGGAAAATTAATTTGTTATTAATAATGATTGTTTTCTATTCTTTGAGGTGCAGAAATACTACAAGGTGTAGAAGTCCTTTCTTCAAGGTAATATGTTTTGAAAGTAAGATTTAGTAAGATGAAATGCCCAAATTGTTAATGTTTATCACTAGTTACTCAGCAGTGCAGTTAGGATAACTTCTATAGCTAGAATACGAAGTTATTGCTAAAACTTGAACAGGAATTTATGCAAGCAATGAAAACTTTTAGCAACTGAAAAGCACCCATAAAAGATTTGCCAAAGAAATCCTGGTGTTGAAAAGGCACATACCTAAAAATAATTAGATGGTTACATCTTTTTATAATCTTACATGAGTCAGAAGAAGTAACTGATTTTATATACTTAGAAATTGCATTTTTTAAGTAGAAAAACAGTTATAGTCACACTTCCAGCAGTAAAATTACATCTATTTTATTCATTGTATATGGACAAACATTTCCTGAAAATTTATAATGTTTGAGGTACTATGCTAAGTGTAATAGAGATGAAACTAAATAAGTGCATGCCCTCAAGGAACTTATTGAGGAAGTTAAAGTAAACAAACATAACTAATTACACCATAATTTATCATATACTGAAATATCTGTACTGAGGTATTGTAAGATGAAGAACAGTCCAGGAAAAGAAAACAAAGAATGTCTTATTTAGGAAAACGCAAGTTTAAGAGAGTTCCTTTGGTAGTGTTTATGAGTGTATGTGTGTGTGCAGGTACAGTACATACACATAAAAAGTGGGGGTGCTGGGAGGATGGGAGATGAGGATGAAAAGACTCTTGCAGAAAAAAAGATAACCATGAAAAGCAGTATCCTGGCAAGATCTGATCAGCCTTTTTTTGAACTGATGCTATGGAAAGTTCCAAACAAACATGTTAATACAATGGATACATGATTGTGTAATTTAGTGATTAACTAAATATTTATGACTTAATCCAAAATTCTTAATTCTAAGTAAAGAATACAATGATACTGAAATACATCTAGTTATACTGAAGAGCCTCGTTTGTACAATTTATCAGAAGGTAGGGGCAACAATAAGTAAACTAATGGTAGCTCCTTACCATAGATGCAAAGAAGAGAGCAGAGAGAAATTATTTAGACTAAAGAAGCAATGATCTGTTAATTTCACTAAATAAACTGAAGCATTAAAAAGACAAAACTCTTGCCACAGAATACACTTATTTTCAGATTTAGAAACACTAACTTGTTGAGATTAAACCAATAAAGATAAATAAAAACCAGACTATAAAACAACAATCTGCCCACCTACTGTGGAGAATGTGGGTGAAGGAGAAAGAATAGGGAAATATAATCCACAAAATATTCAAGGCAAAAATAGTTTGGTTATTACAACAACCACAATTTGAGAACTATAAACATTAAATGTAAATTAGTGGTAAATCCTGTGGTATTCTTAAATTCAATGATATTTTAAAACTCTTCTCTGCCAAGGTGTTTTATAAACAAGTTGGATGTCTAAGAAAACCCTTGAAATGTATCCTAAAAGAGAGGATTTCATTTTAAAAAGAACAAACTGAAATTACTTGAGACAAAATATTGATTGGTTCTATAAAAACTTAAGTGAACAGTTTAATCAGTATGTGTTCATCAAATCCATTTGTGCAAGAATAAACAGCAGCCCTACAAAGGCCTGCACACATGTATTACCACTGGTGGACAATAAAGTTTATAGTTAGTAGTGCTGATATCTATTTTTACACCTTGATGTGGGAAAGGTGGAAGTGAACAGTTGTTCCTACATTTTACTACCAAATCCTGATTTAATATATTCTTTCTCAATAACAAAGGATACCTGTGGATGTCAGATCATAAGTTCTGATTTAGATGAGGAAAAACTGGATTTCTGAGTAAAGTTTCAATGCTACCAACATGTATTTTGCTCCACAGCAGACATAGGAGAGGGTCATGGAGGGGAAAAAAAATCCTTTTAAATCTCACCCCAAAACTTATGGTAATGAATTTTGAATAACTCTGAAGGTAAAAGACAAATGGTAGTAATACTAAAATTTTTTATCATAAAGACAGTAGTCATCTGAATTATCTTGTAATATTTTCCCACAGAAAGCAACAATGTGAGATTATATATTCAGAAATACTAGAGAATAATTTAAAAACAAACAGAAATAAACAAAAATCCCACAACCACCTCTACTTTCACACAATGCATGGATGTACCAAACAAAGAATAACTTTAACTTAGTTCACATAGAAAAGAAAATCCTAAAAGATCCTTGACAACCACCTGTCAGATCAATGGTATTGGCAAAGACCTGGGTAAGAATTAGAAAATGCTAAAAACAAAACAAAACAAAATAAAAACCTGAAAATGTTCTCTACTTTATTTTTCATGTCAATAAACACTGAAAGTGCCTTCTCCAAGGGAAATTTAGACAAACATTATTGAACTCACAATTCAATTCTGGCTAAGTCAAATGTGTTCAGAAATTCAACCATTTCTTTCAAGTTTTCAAATTCATTAGCATATAGTGGTTCATACTTATCCCTAGTGATCTTTTTTTATGTAGTATCAGATGAAATACTTTGTATTTTACCGCTCTACATATCTACTAATAGTTGGTATGTGCCCAATCCTCTTACTCTTCACGATTTTATAGGCAAAAATGAACTTTGCTAATTGCAAGCAGTTATCTTACGCTCATTATTTTTATTTCTCCTGTGATTTGTATTTACCTTTACTATAATAGGATAGATATGGATAAAATATAACTTGATAGCAAATACAAAGTCACAAATAGAAGTCAGAGCTAAATCTTGTATGTAAAATTTTGAGTTCTTCTACAACTAAATAATACTACCATTTTTGTAGCTTCTAGGTCAGAAAAACATAGTAAGTTACATTAATGCTGCCCTGTATAGCTAGAATTATCAAGTCTTTGAGGTACTTCTATTAGCATTTCCTGAATAATAATTTCATAAAGTACTTTTAAAATCATTTGAATAGAAATTACCCTTAAAATAACCACACATAGCAATATGCTCTTTTGATGAATCATATCCTTTGTTGACTCTTCTTATGGACAGTTGAAATAGTTTATCAATTAAAACAGTAGACAAACAGTTTCCTCACAGATGAGATGAAGAGGCATTACATTAAACTGTAGAATGATGATTAAAGAAGGTGTGGGGGTTAGGTAGGGGCCACCTACTCCTCAGGGACTCTTTGGAGCTACCTGAATAAGATTTTAAAACTGTTGCTTATTTATAAAATTTACACATATTCAGCAGATAGATATTTATTTGAATCTTATTTCCCATGAATCAATCTGTTAAAGATCAGGAATGGTATGTTCCAGTCTCTACCACAAATGCATTTCTGTGACCTTTCTGAACTACCCAAAGTTTTTTTGTTATGTTGAATGCTCTGGGATTTATATTTATTTTCAATATAGGCAACATCATTCAGTAATATAAAATCACTGTCTTTATTCCATTTAAAAGCTTTTCTCTTTAAATTCTCTTTTCACTGAAACTAATGTTGTTAACATTAGCATTTGGGGCTGTCTGATATACCTCTGACTGTTCTTTTACCTTTAAAAATAAACTAGTCTTTATAGGGTATGCATGTACTAATACGTAACAACAAATCCCAGCATTATATACAGCTATAATGCACCAATAAAAATATGGAAAAAAAATCTAGTCAAATGATTTACAATCCTATATACTACATCTACATGGACATAGGTGTATATATTTATATAAAACTGTATATATATATAAACTACATACATCTTCCTAGTCTTTCTACTTTCTTTTTTTTGGGGGATGGGGGTACCAGCGATTGAACTCAGGGGCACTCCACCACTGAGTCACATCCCCTTCCCTATTTTATATTTTATTTAGAGACAGGGTTTCACTGAGTTGCTTAGCACCTCACTTTTGCAGAGGCTGGTTTTGAACTCGCGATCCTCCTGCCTCAGCCTCCCAAGCCACTGGGATTACAGGCATGCACCACTGTGCCTGGCTCTTTCTTATTTCTTTCTCTTTCTTCTTTCTCTTGTTTCTTTCCAGTGCTAGGAATTGAACCAAGGGTCTTATACATGCTGAACAAGTACTATAGTATTGAGCTACAACCTCAACCCTGTCTTAATTTCTTAATGCCACACACATTTAAATTATTAATATTTTTGAGTTTCAGTTTTTAAATCAACCTTTTAATTTTTTGATATTTGTAAATGTTTATCTAAACTGGAATTAGTGTTTTTTCTTTTGTGTTATTCTTATTTAAGGTATATTTGGACTCTTTGATTTGAAAAGCATTTTATTTTCCTTTCCTTCATAATTAATAAATATCATCACAGGTAGAAATAGGGACTAAAAGAAAGAAGACACTTGAAAAATAGAAGAAGATAGAGAACTTTCATAGCCATTTACTCCTCCTATCTCTTTGATGTATTTTCTAGTTCATTTACCTGTTAAAATTTCATAAGCTTGGGACAGAAAATCCCTAAGGATCACAACCCCATAATACTTGAGGCACAGTTGAACAATGTGCCGAGTTTCTCTTATCATTCAAGCTTGTTTTAAAAACTGATAGCCATTTCATTTCAGGTTAAGCAAATTCAAATAGCCATCAAGAATATTACTCAATATTAAGGTTATTAAAAAAAAAAACTTTTAGGTCTGGTACAGTGACACATGACTATAATCCCACTTACTTGGGATGCTGAGGCAGGAGGACTGCAAATTTGAAGCCAGTCTCAGCAACTTAGAGACCCTGTCTCAAAATTAAAAATAAAATAAAATAAGAAAGAGTTGGGGATATAACTCAGTGATAGAGCTCCCCTGGGTTTATTAAAAAAAAAAAAAAAGCTGCCTTAAATTTTATTTCCACCTTTCTGCTTTCTTTCCAGATTAAAGTATGAAGCCACTGACTTAACATAAATAGACACAGGATTTTCTGCACCCTAACCTGTTTAAAGACCACTTTCTCTAGTAAGTTATAATTCTTGCTCTCTAATACTCATAATCAATTTGAAGACAGGAGTGAAGGCACAGTTTACTTAAGTTTTTAAAGTGTCCACTGTTTACATGCCCTCTGCGAACTCAGTAGCTAGATAATTTACTTTGCCAATGGTAAACCTAAGTTTCTCAGGTTCCTCCATAAGCAGAGTAGCAGCATCTTAGGTAGAAATGTTCTGTGAATGACAATACTTCTCCCTTTTTTTCTAAGCTTCTGGTTTACACAGTCCATTTACTTGATAAAAATTTTAAAAATTAAATAACAAAACATTATCAACGTCAGAACACACCTGCCTCATTTAGGAGGGGAATAGGTATAATAAGGGGTAGCTGGAAGAGAGCTGTATTTTTATTTATTATTATGATTATCATTTTCCAGCTTATACTTCTCAGTCCTTCAAAGACACTAAAAATGACTCTGAACATTTTTTAATTTTTATTTGATAATCTGAGAGGCTCTTCAAAGATCATATTTATGTATCTCTACTAAAGATATACCCAAGTGTTAAGAAATTTGGTGCTGGAGGCCAATGAACAAGGTAGGAATTAATTAGCTATCTTGATGATGAACTAGCAAGGTAAAAGGAAGTAAAAGTAAGACATTTTTCATATTTCATGTCACATAATACTTAATAGTAATGAAGTACATTAGGAGTGAAACACAAAGGCAGGCACACACATATCAGCTGAAAACCATAGCAAATAAGCCATTCGGTTTTCTGTATGCTTGCTCAATGTTTTGGGACAAAACTGGAGTCCCAAGTTAGATTTTATGTCTATAAAAGTTTTTCTCTCTTAATTTATTTTTTTTAAAGAGAGAATTTTTTTTTAATATTTATTTTTTAGTTTTCGGCAGACACAACATCTTTGTTTGTATGTGGTGCTGAGGATCGAACCCGGGCCGCACGCATGCCAGGCGAGCGCGCTACCGCTTGAGCCACATCCCCAGCCCATCTTAATTTAAATAAACTAATGAAACATCAACAACAACAACAAAAAGAACCCAAAGTAGGCATGGTTGGTAGGTCTATACCATTTTCATACATTCTAGAGAAGATAGTAAATAGTTTTTGTGACTCCAAGTGATACTTAGAGGAAAATCAAATCACTCAATGATGCCAAGAATGATTATTCTACTGCACTTTAAAAGCAAGAGATTGCAGTCTGTGACTCCAAAGTGGTTTCAGATGGACTGCCACAGTTGTGGTTTACTCTTGAAACTGTAACTTGTCAAATTAGAAGCAGGCAAGGCCTCTGCTCTTAACAGTTCCACTTTCTACTGTCTACAGTTATGTCTACAAGTCCATCACATTTTATTCAGATGCACTCTGTTATATGGATGAGCTGAATATCAAAACTATTTTTTATTGTCTGAGTTACAGAAGATTTTAGTTTTAAGAACTTAAGCTGTTAATCTCTTGCTTATTGTATAGATGAAGCAGAATTCCACTATTTTTATTAACTATTGATGTTTTATTATCCAATATAACATAGGGAAGTGGTATACAGACTATGTAAGTGCTCAAGATTTTTCTAATCTTAAATTCCAAATATTTTATTGATTTTAACTAGTAACCTTACTGACTTGATTTTCCAAGCATGAGCTCAGAGTTACAAAATGCTCCATTTCTTCTCTTCCTCATTGATTGTGGAATCCCCTTCTGGGCAACAAGCTTGGTTAGCTAAAATTTTCACATCAAACTTGAAAAGCTACTTGTTCAATTTTAATTGTTTTATGTAGACCCTTTCCTTAATGACTTTTAATGGCTATTTTTATAATATAAAATATTTTAAAAATAAAGCTTAAACAAGATTTTCTCTCTACATAATACATCATAAACAAAACCATGCCACTAAACAATCATATCCTGTTTAGGTCATAATGACACCAGAAATGCATGTTTATCATCTGTTTTGGACAACTTAGCATGTTTTTGGCCCAAGGCAAAGTTGAACTAAAACCATTTGCAGTTGCCCCAAACCAAGATAACCACACATTTCTAAAGTAATTGATACCTAAAAGAACATTGCTTTTAGATCACAGTTCATGATCTAAGCATACTAATTCCTTAAAGAAGGTTGTTACAGTACTTAAAGCATTATGTCTATTGGACTTCCTCCAGAATTTAACATGAAATAACATATTTTTAGCATGTATAGATAAAGTGTATGATAATGTAGGCATTTAGCAACATTTTTTGGAATTCTGGAATTACCTCTCTTGCCCAATTTAAAGAAAAGAGGAAAACTGGGATGTCTTACATGTGAAAGTATTATAATAAGAATACAAGACCACTGCCTTGCAGTTTGGAAGGCATGCAGACAATATTATTACTCTTAATTTTATTGAAGTATATTTAAAGAACCAATTTTATTTATAGATAGCTAAAATAAGTAGAAGACATGTTTTCTTCTTCATTGTTACAATAAATCTATGGAATCCAAATATATGTCACTAACTTTGTGTTACAGTGATATAAAACATGCAATTGCTTTAGATACTATCTTAACTGATGAGGCTGATCACAGCCTATAAGAAACAGTCTAAAAAACATCTCTGCACTCTACAGGCCAAAACAAAAGCAGTAAAAATTACCTCTGCCCCAAATACAACTAGATAATTTATAACAAAAAATAAGTAAATGATTAATTATATACAAGTTTTAATGAAATAAAACCCAGCAAATGTCAGATCCAGATTAGGGAAACCTACTCACTTTTAAAGAAACAGAGAAACACTAAGCTATTTCCTGAACTCAACTGAAAAGGCAATGTCTGAATCTTTCTCCAGACCTTACTCCTCGTATACTACTGCCATGAGACATAAAACAATTGATTTGGGGATTTCAGAAAACAGTTGAAGAATACAAGAACCAAATATACAAGCACCATGATGATTGTTACATTACTGTAAAAAGAGAAGCATGTACTATACCTCCATTCTTTCTTGTTTAACTTCATCAATTTCATCATCTTCAAACATTGCCAGAAGTTCTCCTGTCTGGTCAATAGAGTTGAGAAAGTCCTGAGCAATTTTTTGTCTTTTGTTTGTGTTACTGTTGCCACCTAGTTTATCTTCATGAATATCACAGAAGAAAGAAAAATAGTCTCAGTAAGTTTGTCTGCATCAACCATTGCATTTATTAAATACATGAAATTCAGAATTGGAATTCTCTCACAATTATCTTTGAAAGGAGAATTCTTGTATCCAAAATAAATGTGGAAGTCATATAGAATTAAATCATCTATATACATCACAATCAGATCAAAAGAATAAAATCAAGTTATTAATTACTATAGTAATTGTGAAAGGGTTATATAATTACTTTTTAAAGATTCAGAAAAAAATACGGTTATATACTATTTATAGTAGATACTTGTGAA
Source organism: Marmota monax (assembly GCF_021218885.2). NCBI lineage: Eukaryota > Metazoa > Chordata > Mammalia > Rodentia > Sciuridae > Marmota > Marmota monax. The sequence goes on along the minus strand of NW_026694837.1, from coordinate 1,546,211 downwards.
ACAAATAATAGAAAAAAGTCAAAAGCAAGAATATATGAGGTAAACACAGTCACTAGTAACATTTTGTTACAAAATGTAGTCATGACCAAGAGCACTAAATGAGGTAGAGTAGGATAGCATCTGATAATAAAAGGAGAATTAACATAAATTTTTATGCAACAAAGATAACAGCAAAATAAATAACAAATGAATAACAAAAGGAAAACTTATTAAAAAGCATAATTATGAGACATTTGAACAATTTGACAAGGTAAAGTTCATGGATCAAATGTGTTTTAATAGCTATATAGATATGAGAATTCACTTTATTCTCTTAGGTCCATAAATCATTTTTCTTCACTTTTATTATTTTTGTTAAAAACTTTATTTTCAAAAGTTTTCATAAATATCCATAAGTGAAATGCTGCCTCTTCAAGTGGTTTTTCTTTAATTCAATGTCCCCACTTTCTTCCCTTTTATCAGCCAATCTCAAATTCCAGATAGATATGACCCACATTAACCATCCAGTTTGCACCCATCCATGTTTTTCCCTGCTCCTATACTCATATAAACACATTCATTTACAGGCCTTTTATTTACGTTTTCTTTTTAGAAAAGGGTTCTGTTCATGTTTCTTAGTTGATGGGAGAGAAAAACTCCCTCCCAGCCTACTGGTATAGCTCAGATTCCTTTAAAAGGTCTGCACCATATTTTATGGTATATATACACCAAAGCTTTTCAACCAATCCTGTTGACAGGCACACATTTTGATTTAGATTTTTGCCATGGGAAAAGTAAAATTTACTTTCCCTAATTACCAATCAATTTATTTATTTCCTCATTTTTCTCAGTTATCTGAATAAGCCTTTATATTTTCTCTCTCTCTCTCTCTCTCTCTCTCTCTCTCTCTCTCTCTCTCTCTCTCTCTCTTTTTTGTGTGGTGCTGGGAATTGAACCCAGGGCCTTTTGTATGAAGCTTTATCCCCAGCCCCTATTTACTCTCTATTTTTAATCAATGTTCACTTTCAACTGTTTTGGTCTTTTTCTTGCTAATTTAAAAGGGCTCATTTATATTTTCCTTTTACAATGTGAGTGAGTGAAAAATAGCCCTTCATTTTTCTATGGATCTGGGGGCATCTTTGGCAATAGAAGAGTTTTAACATTTTTACATGGTCACATATCGTCTTTTATTTAAGATGACTTTTCTCCACACCTATATACTGTATATGTAACGTTCTAAGTTTTCTTTTCAGATTTTAAGTCTTGTTTTTTCTGATTTTCATCTTTAATCCATCTATAATCTATTGGTGTATGGTAATATTGTAGGTTCACTTTTATTTTCTCCCTAGCAGTCAGTATCACTGGTACAGTACCATTAATATACATTTTTATATTTTAGAAAACTTTTGCCACATCTTATAATTCTTATATATCTTAGATTCTTTTACTCTGTTTCTCTCATCTTTATGTTTAGTCTTCAGTGACACCACAGGCTTCGTATACATTTTTTAAAATATCTTTTAATATATATAGATTTTTAGTTGTAGATGGACACAATACATTTATTTTATTTATTTATTTTTATGTGGTGCTGAGATCGAACCCAGTGCCTCACATCTGCTAGGCAAACACTCTACCACTGAGCTTCAACTGCAACCCTTTATATACACTCTTATTCTTCTACTTTATGCGATCCCTAGCTACATAGGAACATTTATTTCCCCCATAGAAACCTAAGCATATTTTTACAAAATTCTAGGAAAAAACTTTTTAAAACTTAATTTAGGATAAACTGACATATTTAATGCCCTTCAATTACATTTTCCTTTCTTGTTGTGTTTGTTCCTAATTTTATTAGTTTTGAGAGTCAAATTTGACAAGTTTCCCCCTATTTAAACACTTGGGATTGCTCTCATTAAATCCTACAGATGGTTGTACAAAACATTTTGCTATTCATTGCTTTTTAAAATACTTGTCTTCGTTCTAATATTACTTAGGAATACATTTCTTAATTTCTAAGTAGTTAAGATATTGGGATTTTATTATTTTTTAGAATTGTATTGAATTAACATCAGTGAATTGATTCCTATCAAAGATCTACTCTTAATTTGTAAAGGTAATCTTTGTGGTCAATTGGCAAAGAATTTCTGTAAATATTCTGTGAACATTTTGGAAAAAATAATGCAGACATTCCAGGGTAATAAAAGTTATAAGTGTATCTATTTTGTTTTTAATTTGTTCTTTTTAGATAAACATAATAGTAGAACATATTTTGACATATTATACATATATGCAGTATAACTTCCCATTCTTGTGGTTGTACATAATGTAGAGTTACATTGCTCTTATGCATATGTGAACATTGGAAAGTTATATCCAATTCATTCTACCATCTTTCCTATTGCCATTCTCCCTCCCTTCCCTTCATTCCCCTTTGTCTAATCCAATGAATTTCTTTTCTTCATCTGCCCCCTTATCGTGTGTTAGCATCTGCATATTAGAGAACATTCCACCTTTGGTTTTTTTGGCATTGGCTTATTTCACATAGCATGATAGTCTCAAGTACCACCCATTTACCAGCAAATGCCATAATTTCATTGTTCTTTATGGCTGAATATTATTCCCTTGTGTATAGGTACTACATTATCTTTATCCATTCATCTGCTGAAGGGCACCAAGATTGGTTCCATAGCTTAGTGAATTGAGCTGCTATAAACATTGATGTGGCTATGTCACTATGATATGCTGATTTTAAATCCTTCGGGTATACCAAGGAGTGGGATAACTGGGTGAGTGAGTGAGTTCCATTTGTGAGTTGGTGGTTCCATTCCAAGTTTTCTGAGGAATCTCCATATTGCTTTGCAGAGTGGTGGCACCAATTTGCAGTCCCACCAGTGATGTATGAGTGAGCCTTTTCCCCCACATCCTTGCCACCATATATTGTTACTTGTGTTCTTGAAACTTGCCATTCTGACTAGAGTTGAGATAGAATCTCAGAGCGGTTTTAATTTGCAGTTCTTTAATTGCTAGTGATGTGGAACATTTTTTCATATATTTGTTGACCAGTCATATTTCTTCTTCTGTGAAGTGCCTGTGCAGTTCCTTTGCCCATTTATTGATTGGGTTATTCGTCGTTGGTTGGTTTGTTTTCTGGTGCTAAGTTTTTTGAGTTCTTTATATATCCTGGAGATTAATGCTCTATCTGAGGTGCAGGTGGCAAAGATTTTCTCCCATTCTGTACGCTCTCTCTTCACCTTCTTGATTGTTTCCTTTGCTGGAAGAAACTTTTTAGTTTGATACCATCCCATTTATTGATTCTTGATTTTACTTCTTGTGCTTTAGGAGTCTTGTTGAGGAATTTGGTTCTTAAGCCAACGTGATGGAGAGTTCGGCCTACGTTTTCTTCCAGTAGGTACAGGGTCTCTGGTGTAATGGTCCTTGATCCACTTTCAGTTGAATTTTGCATGGGGTGAGAGATAGGAGTTTAATTTCATTTTGATACATATGGGTTTCCGGTTTTCCCAGCACCATTTGTTGAAGAGGCTATCTTTTCTCAAATGTTTATTTATGGCCCTTTGTCTATGGCCCCTTTGTCTAGTATGAAATCACTGTATGTGGGTTGTCTCTGTGTCTTCTCTTCTGTACCACTGGGTTTCATGTCTGTTTTGGTGCCAATACCATGCTGTTTTTGTAACTACAGCTCTGTAGCATAATTTAAGGTCTCGTATTGTGGTGTCTCCTGCTTCACTTTTCTTGCTAATGATTACTTTGGCTATCCTGGGCCTCTTATTTTTCAAAATGAATTTCATGACTGATTTTTCTATTACTATGAATACCATCATTGGAATTTTGATAGGAATTGCATTAAATCTGTACAGAGCTTTTGGCCATTTTGACAAAATTAATTATGCCTATCCAAGAATATGGGAGATATTTTCAACTTCTAAGGTGTTCTTCAGTTCCTTTGTTTAGTTTTCTGTAGTTTTCATTGTAGAGGTCAATTTAACAAGGTAGGTAAGCATATGTTGATAGTTTGCTAATTTATTGTTAAGGTCTACTATTCCAAAATTTCTGTCTTCTACAATTATAATATTCAACTTATCCTTTTGGAGCTTTTAATATTTAATTTTACCTTGCATGTTAATATTGTCCCTCCTGCTAATATTTGTTCATTTCATTATTTACAACTTTGAGCTTCCCATTTTTTTGCTGTTGTTTGCAATTTGTCTTGTAATTGAAGAATTCAATCCATTTACATTTAATGTGATGACCAATGTACAACTGATTTTTATTATTTTCTCTTACTTCATGTTTAGCATTTATCTTACATTTTTTCTCCTTTTCCTTTATTTTTACTGGTTTGGTTATGTTGCTAATCCTTCCATTTTCTTATGTTAATTTAAAATTGTAAAAAATTCTCCATTTTCTTCATGGTTACCTTCTATTTTTCCATTTTCATAATGTTGACCTCCCCTTCTTCGACTTAGACCCATTACTTAAACATATTTAAACAATATAGTTCAAACTATTATTTAAAAGAAATTATCGAGTATACTTCTAACAAGAGGTAACATTTCTCCAATAAAATATATTTTTTTCCTAGTCTTACCCACAATTCAGTGCAAGACTTTCAGAACACTTTCATTTTCCCTGTTTCCATTCCCCACCAACAGACCTGTGAAAAAATGTTTGCCTCATCCTTTCTTCCTCTCTCTGAACTCTTGGCTTTTTATGAAAAGAGTATTATTTGTGGAATAGTCAAAATTTCCTTTTAAGAATTTGTTATAGTCTGATTTCCTACATTTAGTTCCATGATGAGTTAGGCTTTGTATACTTTGTTAGGAACCAGTCATTTTTTTTTTTTCTTGTACGTAGATATCCAGTTGTTCTAGCACCATTTGTTGAAATGAAATGACTATTTTCCCCCCATTAAATTAATTTGAAGCCCTTGTCAAAATCAACTGACCCTAAATGTGAAGGCTTTTTCTGATTTCTCAATTTCAATTTATTCCAAATGGTTATTCATTTATGACCAATATGTCTATCCTCTTGTCAGTACCATTCTGTCTTGATTCTTGTAGGAGCTAAAATCAGTAAGCATGAATCCTCTGACTTTGTTCTTTGTCAAGACTGTTTTACCTATTTTGAGTCCTGATTATCTTAAAAAATGGGTCATTTTATGCCAGAATAGGAAAGTTTCATGTGAATGATAAAATCAATTTGCTCATTTCTACCAAAAGCAGGTGGAATCCATAGATCAAGTTGAGGAGTACTACCACCTTAACAATATTAAGTATTCCAATCAATAAACACAGGATGCCTATTTTAATCTAGTCCTCCTTTTTTTGAACAATATTTTGTAATTTTCAATGTAGAAGCTTAGCGGTCTTTGGTAAAATTCATTTCAAAATATTTTGTTCTTTTTGATGCTACTGCAAACTGCACTGTTTTCTTAATTTCATATTTGGAGGGTTCATTGCCAATTTATCAAAATCTGCTTGATTTTTATATATTTGTATGATCAAAACTCACTGAGTTTCCCATATCTCAGCTACTTGGGACAATGAGGCAGGAGGATCATGAGTTTGAGGCCAACATGGGCAACTTGAGACCCTATTTCAAAATAAAATATCAAAAGGGCTAGGAAGGTAACTCAGTAGTAAAGCATTCCTGGGTTCAATTGCCAGTTTCAAACAAAAACAGAAACAAAACAAAATTGCTAAGCTTGTCTATTAGCTTTAACAGTTTTTAGTGGGTTTCTTAAGAATGTTCTATATATAAGACTATGTAATCTATAAATAGAGATAATTTTACTTCTTCCTTTCCAGTATGGATGTCCTTTGTTCTTTTTATGCCTAAGTACCCTTGTAAAACCTCCTACACAATGTTACATATAAGTGGCACAAGTGGACATCCTTGTCTTATTCTGGATCTCAGGAAATAAAGTACTCAGTGTTTCACCACTAAGTATGATGTTGTTTGTTGGGTCTTCACAGAAGGCTGTCTTAGAATTTTTAAATTTCTTATATTTGGTACTAGGGATTGAACTCAGGGGTACTTTATCATTAAGCTATATTGCCTAGCCTTTAATTTTTTTATTTTATTATTATTATTTTTTTTTAATTTTGAGGCAGGATCTCCCTAAGTTGCTCTGGCTGGGCTTGACCTTGTGATCCTCCTGCCTCAGCGTCCTTAGTAGCTGGAATTAAAGACATGCACCACTGCAGCTGGCCAATATCAACTTTAAAAAACAAAAAATAGCGGACTTTTTAAAAGATACACAAAATTGGAGCTTATAAATGAAGATTAAGAGGAATGATTTCAAATAAATAAAAAGAGCACATCAGATCAAATTCTGGTATTAGCAAAACTGAATAGTAGTCTTATTAGTCTAAGTTTCTAGGTATTCAAAGCATGGTATTAACTATCATTTATTCAGTGACACACATGTATCAAATGCTTTTAGAATATTATGTTGAACTCTCAAAAGAATTTACATGTTAAGAAGCACAATTTCCTCTTAGAAATAAGAAAACTGACTCTACAGGTCACATACAGAGGAATATGTGGGGTTGATTGGAATCCATGTCTATTTTACTCCAAGTTTGTATTCTTTAAGCAGCCAATAAAAGGAAACTTTAAATTCACTTGACAACAGTTTTCCAGAATTAAATTTTATAAAAATTTTGCAGTGTTAAATATGGGATACTGTGTAATATATTTAATGAGAAACATTTTTTTTTTCAAGGCTATTTCACATCACTTGTTGACAGAAAATGAAAATAACTGGTTCTTTTTCAAAATTGTTAACCTTAGTTTTTGGAAATATTCATTAGCTAGTATTTTGTCAGTTTCTTAATTTTTAATTTATCTATTAGAAATGGACACAATTGTATAATGACTATAATCAATAAAACTATTTCTAAAATAGTTTGCTATTTCTAAAAATGGATTCTTTCACAAAATATTTAGAAATAAATATAATATATATAATATAATAATTATATATATATAATTATTATATACATAATATATAATATAATAATTATATATATAATAATTATTTCTTAAGACATTTCTAAATAAGTTTTATTTCTAAATAAAGCCTATGAATTTATTTTTATTCAGTAATAAGTACTTATCTATTTTCAACTTAGTAATATTTGATTTTGCAACATTAATATTTTACTAAATATTCTAAAATAGGAAATGATTTCAAAAGATCAGAGGAAGAAAATTTTCTACTTTGTATTACCTTTTTTTAGGGGGGGTGGAGGGAAGGTACTGAGAATTTAACCCAGGGGTGCTTAACCACTAAGTCACATCTCCAGCCCTTTTTAAAATATTTTATTTTGAGATAGGGTCTCACTAAGTTGCTTAGGGCCTCACTAAATTGCTGATGCTGACCCTCCTGTATCATCATCTCCAGCCACTGAGAATACAGGTATGCAACACTGTACCCAGCTGTTATTATGCTTTTTGTTAGAAATAGACCAGAATGAGGTGACTTTATATTATAAAACATCAGATACATTTTATTACAAATAAATAAAACCTGTACATGTCAATTTCAAAACTAAACACACAGAAATACAAAATTTTTCTGGCTCTCTAAGCCACCACAGAAAAATCACTCTTGCAAAAACCAATTGTATCGAATCAATACAATTTTCTTTGTGTCATGATTTTCTGATATAAAACAGTACACAAATTATTAAAAGGAAATAAACTCTGATGAAGTCATCTAAATAGAAAACCACAATATTAAACTGCCATCAACTAAATATTTGGATAATTTCCAAACTGTATTATTTTTAATAGTGTGTATATATATCCTAATATGAAGGGGATATTGACATTAACTTTGAAAAAATGTGTCATTCAACAGACATGTGTCACAGCTACTCTTTTTATCTTAGTGTTTTGTTTTGGTTACCTTCTAGAAGATCATCTTCATCTATGCCTTTGACGATCTTTGATTTGTAGTCTCGAATAAACATATATTTTAGTAGTCTTCTAAGCTTTTTCTATTAAAAACATGAAATAAGTAAATAATAAAACTTACATACATATTCATTTTATTTAATAAGGACTACTATGATTAATAAAATTTAATAAACCAGTAACCCAGAATCACTGGAGAAAATACAGCAATCTATAGAATAATTCTATAAAATAAATATGTAGTCATTAAATGAAATATAAATGCTAAAATAAAAAGTAGTTTTAAAATTACCTGTCTTATGCAAGTATCCAGATGTTCCAGAATCACAATAAGTATTTTTTTGTGTGTCTTATAAAAAGTTTTAAAATTCTTTTTGAAGATTGTAATAAATACCACATTTGCCATACTAACGTAAGTATCCTTATGCTGTAGAATTTTTATACACAAATTTTTATTTTTAAAAAGTGACTCATAAACATCTAGATAATGGATTTATAACAATTGTTTTAAAAAATATATGTATCCTTTACATATATTTTTTCTATCATCTGAGATCTTTTCACCAGAAGAACTGGTTTATGTATAATATTTTGGTGAAACTATTCTGTAACCTGAGAAACTATTTTTAAAAAACTTAAAGCTTATGAATGATAGTTAGATATTAATGATGGCCTTCTTCGGATTTATTAGAAAACTACAATATCACTTAACTTTAAAAGTGACTGGTAAAAGTAGCAGAATACAACAGTCACTAATATGCCATTATGTAAAAATGTGAGTGTGTAACCGATGTGATTCTGCAATTTGTATTTGGGGTAAAAATGGGAGTTCATATACCGAATTGAGTCAAATGTATGAAAGATGATATATCATGAGCTTTGTAATGTTTTGAACAACCAATAAAAAAAATGTGGTATGTTTACACATTGAAAAAAAATTAAAAAAAATAAAAGTGACTGGTAATACGTAGTAGTAATCTGTTTTGTGTTTACACTCAGAAGATATTGTGACTGATTCCTGACCTTCAGGTTTAGGATTTCTTTTATTCTTCTTTTTCTTTCTTTCTTTCATTTTGTTTTGTGGTGCTAAGGATAGAACCTGGGGCATTGGTCTAGGCAAGTGATCCACCACTGAGCTATATCACCAGTCCTTTTCTATTTTTGAGACAAGGTCTTGCTATAAAATACCCAGGCAGGCCTTGAACATTCAGTCTTCCCTCTTGCCTTGAGGCTCCCAAGTAGGTGGGACTACAGGCAAGTGCCAGCATGCCTGGCTCCCTCGTCCAAGATTTCTAATAATAACTGAAATGTACCACATTTTGCAAAGCTATTCACAAGCATTTCAATAGCCCTGAGACATAGACAAATATAATTATTATTTTATATACAGGAAAACAGAGGTAAAGATTGGTCTTACAACCAAAGTTCAGCATAGCCAGAAGTAGAACATAACCTGTGAATCTCAGTTTATTCATTTGGAAAGTAAGAAAAGTACCTCCCTAACATGCCTATTGTGAGGAATTCATGAAACAAGGTGAAGCTGCTTAGTCAATATGTAAAACATAGCAGTCAATAACTACTGCTTGAATGTAAACTAGAAATTATTATTATTATTAATTTTGGTACCAGAGATTGAACTCAGGGCACTCCACCACTAAGCCACATCCCCAGCCCTTTTTTTTGTATTTTATTTAGAGACAGGGTCTCACTGAGTTGCTTAGCGCCTCACTTTTGCTAAGGCTGGCTTTGAACTTGTGATCCTCTTGCCTAAGTCTCCCGAGTTGCTGGGATACAGGTGTGCGCCACTGCGTCTGGCAAAACTAGAAATTATTAAGAGGAAAAAACCCACCTGTCCATGGATGGCTACCCTTCTTTTCTCTTTGTTCTGATTCCACTTGGTATTTTCATTTTGTTTTATCTGATAGTTCACCTAGGTAATCTACTTTAAATTCTTGAAACATGTCAGTGTATAAATAAAATTATTATGCTGAAGAGAAAGATGAGAAAACTGGCAACTATCACCTAAGACCTATGTCTTTGGTTGGTAAAAAGATTCCTTTTGAACTGTAGAAAGTAGTTTCAAATGGTATATATTTCTGAAGCTTAAATATGATTTAAAATTTGATTTCCTCAAAAGGGCAAGAAAAAATGTTGGAGTGGAATGTAGGATGTACTGATCTTTTGTTATTTCCACTAGTGAAACAAAAACCTGACAAAATGTTCTACAAGGTACTAATGCTAACTCTATAGTTTCCCAGATGTTTTTATAAAGAATCTCTGCTCTAGGGTCTCCTTGCTGCCAATAGCAATCAAGGCTTCTTCCTCACAGCACCACTTCTATGTAGTACTTGATGTGAATTTCTCCTTAAAAATCTCCCAAGTTTTAAAAAAGAGTGAACAAATCTTGCAAATTCTTACTTTTATCTGAGTTCTTCCTTCTCATTTCCAGTCACCATACTAATCATATTTTGCCTTGATTACTGAACCAACACCCTGGGTTATTTGGTCATGTCTGCAGGACTGCGAAAGCTTCACCTTAGAAATCCCAACTTCAACAAATCCTTCAGACTCTCCATCTAAATCACACAACTCTGAAATTCTGGTAAGCCTCAAAGTGGTTCTTCAAATCATAAAGATTTCTTAAACCAGAACATAATCTCTTGAGAGTGAAGTCATTATTTTTCTCCCTTTATATTTTTTATTAACTAAGAGATGATTAACTAAAACATATTAAATATTATAAATTATTTTCAAATAGCTACACTTGGAAAATAATTATAAAATTAGACAAAGAGCAGTGTGAATATTTTAATACCAAGAGTTTAAATAGAAAAGGAGATGTTTATAAAAAATAGAAATTGTGCTGGGTGTGGTGGCACATGCCTGTGATCCCAGTGACTTGGGAGGCTGAAGTAGGACAATCACAAGTGTGAGGCCAGCCTCAGCAACTTAGTTAGCAAGGCCTTAAGCAACTTACTGAGGCCCTGTCTCAAAATAAAAAATAAAAAGAGCTAGGGATATTGCTATGTGGGTTCATCTCTGGGTTCAATCCCCAGTACTTAAAACAAAAAGCAAAACGAAAAGAAAATACCTACACAGACATGTAAGGATAAGTGAGGATTAGTTGTAAGCACATTTTGACACAAGTGTCTTTACATATGTGCCTTTCTCCCTGTATATCTATTCTGGTGTGTAAACTATAGACTAAAACATCAGTTTGATAGTTATGATTCGAAATGAAAAGCTATATAGTAAGGACACAGTTTCCTTATGAGTTCAATTAAACACCAGGACTAGCATCTTAACACAATGAAATTGTTTTATGTTACCTTATCTTTGCGCATCAAAAACAGAAGATCTTCAGGAGAGATTACTCTTGCTCCCCTCAGCTGAGAAACTTCAGCAGCTTGCTGTAACTATTAATAAAGGAAATTTAGGAATTTTTCTCAGTAATATAAATTAAACACAGTATAATTATGATTTCTTAAGAGAGATAAATATACCTAGAACTAAAAACCTTTGGGAGTAATTCAGCAATCACATTATTGCTTTTAAAAGCAAAATACCCTATGTTTTAAGATATAAAAAATGCAATTAAATTATGAGCCCACCTGTAACTGATATAATAAACAGAAATCCTTGATTTCTTTCATGCAATAGAAAAAATCATACACAGCTTCCAGAAATACATTAATGCACCTGAAAATAATTTTATGAAATTTTATCCTTCATACCCATGTGAGCAATGGTTTCACTCAGTATCACTAGATGAATAAGTATATTATTAATCTGAGCTCCCATGCTGGTATGATTTGAAATAGCCCCATTCAGAACTTTAAAAGATCAACAAAAACAGTAGCTGTTTCTAATAACCAAAGGAAAAAAAATACTTTTAGTTTTGGCAAGTCTTCAGTGAGGAAAGGATTCAGTCCATAAATCATAATACTGGACTACATTAATTTCTTTCCACACTAATCACATGCACACAAAAAGTTAACTGTATCTGGAATGCACAACAACACGAAACATACTGCATGAAAAGTTAGATTCCCCTTGCAATGCTCATCTGGGCCTTTATATCTACAAAGTCAAGTTTGCAGGAATTCAGAAGCCCTAGAAACACAATCTTACTTGAAACTGACCTGGAAAATAAAAGAATGTGAAAAATGATAGTTCTACTTTTTGGCAAAGACAAACTCAGTTTCTTATTTTGATTAGTTAGAAGGAACATAAAATACATCCATCTGAAAAAAATAAAGATGCTGGAGAAAACACTACAAAAATGAGCCTGTAACTTCTTCCAAATATGATCAAGCCATGCTGATTACACTGAAGCAACTTTATCCAATATGAAATATTATAAACATTTTATATATCAAAGCTGTTCTTGAATGCATTCTTCTTTAAAAGAAATAAATCTAATACATATTCCTAAACTAATCTTTTAAAAGTGGCACTGTTATCTTAACAATTATAACAAATTAAACAGTGCATTTGTGCTAAGGAAATTTAGCTTCAATGTTAACACAATTTTACTAAATAAGCTTCAAACCTTCTCTAAATATATAGAAAACAGACTATAAACTATATATACAAAACAGACTATAAACTCCTTATTGTCAGATTTACCACTGAATTTCCTGGATACTGGTGGTTGGTATAATAAACATAATCCTACCTAAATATAGAAATTTAAATTTAACCATTTAAAAAGAAATCTTGGGGAAAAGGTTTTTTAAAAGATGATGTATCTATCCAAAAATAAATTCAACAGTCTTTTTTTTTTTTAAGAATGTATGAACATACTTTTTCTAAAAACTGGAAGTGTCAGGAAAATATGTATACATATCCTTTTTCAAATACAAACATTTCTATCAGCTAAAATATATGCAGTCAGTGTGTAGAACAACATGGGTTTGCATATCCATTTGGCTGCACACACAGAGAGAACCAGGAGACAGCATTGTACATTAAGTAACTTTTTTGTGTTCTTAAATGTAATGTTCTTGAAAACTGAAAATCAATACGTAGATATAAGTAAGTTCACTCATGCTAAGAAAGGATCAGGAGAAATATGTATCCCCCAATTAATAAATGGTTTGCCCATACTACATATAAATAATCTCTATCACATTGTTTAAAATGTCAGTTTATAAAAATGTACAAATGTGTTAAACAGTACTACCAGAAAGATAGTGAAAATAGAAAACAAAGACACAGGAGAGTTCAACATGATAAATCACCTTCTCCGAAGTTGTCATGTTTATCAGCCAAAATTTATCTACCTGATTTTCTAATTACTCTCAACTAATAAAATACTCTTACTAGCATTAGCACTGCAGCACTCCCTAGAATGCCCAAGGCTCTGTCTAGTTAGTATGCCACTGGCACTGAAAGTTATCACTAGTTTATCTTACCAGGGCCTGTCCAGTTCTGATGTGTCCCATGCTTCAAAATTACTCTCCCATGAAGTAATTTGACCTTTTCTTCTCTACCAAAGGAGGGGATCAAATGGATTAGCTAAATAAAGTATCCACACCAACATATGTATTATCATTGGAATACCTCTAAAAATTTTCATGTACACCTAGCAGCAAGAGCAAAACAAATATAACAGCACTATCTTACAAAACAGATTGGCAAACCTTAGGGGACCTTTAACTTATTGGATTCTAAATTGCAATGCCTACAAATTGTTATTCATCTTAACTGCTAAAATGATCTCCCTCAAATATGGTGTTGGATTATATTATTAATGAGTATATAAGCTAGGCATTAAGACATTTATTAAGCATAATATCCTAAGTTTTTAAAGTTAATACTTTTTTTGGTTGTTAATGAACCTTTATTTTATTCATTTATTTATATGAGGTGCTGAGGAGCGAGCCCAGTACCTCACACGTATGAGGCAAGCACTCTACCACTGAGTAAACTCCAGCCCCATAATATCCTAATTTAACTGCTATGATGACTTTACTCAAATATCATCTTCAATTCTTATTTGGAGATCAAAATAATTCACTATTATCTAACATAAGAATGGTCTTTACCCGGAATGACTCAGATTTTCCCTCTATATCTTCATTCCATTTTTTGTTTTCCTCTCATATAATTCCACATTTAAGCTCCAATAATTTCTGTCTGTGTATTTATGATGGTTAATTTTATGTGTCACCTTGACTGGGCCACAGGGTGTCTAGACATTTGGTCAAACATTATTCTGGGTGTGTTTATGGGCATGCTTCTGGATGAGATTAACGTGAATCAGCAAATAGACCATGTAAAGCAGACTGCCCAGTTTTAGCTCACTTTCTGATGCTGTAATACCACAGGCGAGGTAGTTTATAAACAATAGAAGTTTATTTGGCTCAGAGTTCTGGAGGTGGTGAAATCCAAAAGCATGGTGCTAGAATTTGGTGAGGGCATTCATTCTGCATTATAACATGACGGAAAGAAAAGTGAGTATGTACAAGACACAGAAAGGGTGGGGGCCAAACTTATCCTTAATCTAGGAGCCCACTCCCACTATAACTAGTCTACTCCCGCTATAATTAATCTACTCCCACGATAAGAGAATTGATCCATGAATGAGAGTAGAGTCCTCATGGCCTAGTCACCCCTATAGGCCCCACCTCTTAATATTGTTACAGTGGTAATTTTAAACATGAGTTTTGGAGGGGACATTCAAACCACAGCATCGTTCCTAAGTGGACAGACCTCATCCAGACAGTCAAGCATCTGAATAAGCTTAATAGAGTAGAAAAGGCTGCATAGGAGGAAATAGTTTCTGCCTCACTGAGCTGGGACGTCGGTCTTTTTTTGCTGTGTGCATTCACCTGAAAGAAATATCACCTCTTCTTGTGTCTGGAGGCTGCCAACTTTCAGACTATGTATCTACAAGTTGGCTCTTCTGGGACTTGGCCTCTATAATGGTGTGAATCCTAATATGGTAGTATATTCAAATTATGAAAATTCTTGATTCTTCTTAAAAGATGCCGCATGTTCTTATTAAAATATAGGCTTCAAAATAATGTTCTCAAAGAAATTAGAGCTACGGTTATCTTCACATAACAATGTTTATCACATACCCTAACCATAAAATGTAAATGCTCAGTGCACAATCTTTTAATTGTACTTGTTACCAAGTTTCTTTTTTATCTACCTCAACCAGCTTCCTAACACTCCCATCTCCCAATTCCCTTTCAAGTAAAACTTCTAGGTCTAGGACAACAAATCCCCAAAAGGCAGTTTATAATTATTTGCTAAGTGTCAGCAACCTACTTTCCCCTCCAAGATTTTCAGTTTTCTATCTATAATATAAGGAAGAGCTACATGAAGTCCATACACTTATATTGAAGCTGGGGCCCACATAAATTCAGCAGACAGATTTCTCTAGAGTTTCATATGGTTTTAAATGTACAACAATTAAGCTGAAAATTCCGCAATTATTAAGACATTGAAAATAGTACATCTCAACAATGCTTCTGTTGTATATCTCTTTTCTTTATGTTTTCCCCAAATCCTAGGTCTTTTCCTTTGTAAAGATAAATAGTGAAAGACAGGCGTTGTTTCATTATAATGAAAAGGTAGGATCTTAGGTTAAGTTATTGTCAGATCTGAATTATTTGTCTTTCTAGCCATCTGTCCATCTATCAAGCATAAACTATCTAACCAGGGTATATTCCAGCCTGGGCTATGAAAGGACAGTCCTGCTTACAACCATATTTACCAGCCACAAATAACCTCAAAGGTCCTCTCTGAATTTTCCACAATGTGACTCAAGAAGTTGGAGTTAAAAATATATATATATTACAACTCTGGTTTTACTATCAAGTAACTGCATACATTTAGATACAATGAGTAACTTCTCTGGATTTGTAGGTTTATGATTCTCTTTCATTTAAAACAGATACTTTAGGACTTGAATGACTCTTAGAATTAATAATCTTGGTATAATAATAGCTAGTATATATTGAGTACCTATTTTTCATTTTTAAAATTCTAACTTGTTATATATGACAGCAGAATGCATTACAATTCATATTACACATATACAGCACAATTTTTCATATCTCTGGTTGTATACAAAGTACATTCATACCATTTGTGTCTTCATGCATGTACTTAGGGTAATGATGTCCATCTCATTCCACCATCTTTTCTACACCCATGCCCCCTTCCTTCCCCTCCCACCCATTTGTCAAGTACCTAAGTTGTACTAGGCTCTATGCTATGTGTATTATAAGTATTAAGCTTCCAATTTTAAAAAGTTAGTATCTAAGGTAAAATGTATATAACAGTAAAAATCAAATAATACAATAAATTTTTTAAGGACAGATAGGAGAACCTTGCCATATTTCTTTCCAATCCACAATCCTGCTTTCATCAGCAAACATTTTCAACTTTTTGAGCTTGTTTTTGTTGTCTATATATCTGAAATAAACTTTTAATTTTCAGTTTTATATATTTGCAACTATTACAAGAGGTGAAAAATATTCAGAATTTTTAAATGCCCCAAATTTAAACATCTTCTTCCTTTTATTCTGATCTTACCTATAAATTGTAATTTTTGTCAAATTAACCACCAGTATTTATATTATTATGTATATGTAAACATTATAAACAGGTTGGCTACTATGATTAAATTTCTTTTATAATTTGTTTTCTTCTTGGTTTTCCTTGTACTTTTTTTTCCCAGTAAACCTAATACTATTTCATAGAAGACATTTGACGGTTTGAAATACACTTGGATTTCTTGCTTTATTTTTTTTTTGTTTTTAGATGAGATCTCACCTGGAGCCCTCCAGACTCTCCTATTCTTGTTTTGGATCCTTCTTCATCTCAGCTTTTGATCTTTCTTAATGCACTTTCTCATTTTGGTAGAACAAATGCTCTAAAGTTTCCTTTTAGTTCTTGAGTACAGTTATAATAGTTGCTTTAAAATCCTTGTCTATATAATTTCGACATCTGAGACATCTCAGAGTTAACTTCTATTGAATATTTTTTCCCCTTGTTATGAGTCATGTTTTCCTTATACTTCATATTTTAAGTAATCTGGGACTTCATCTGAGATATTGGGACTGTCATAAGAAGTCTAGACATTACATTTCTTTAAAGAATGATGACTTTTGGGGCTGGTTGGTAGAGTGCTTGCATGCACAAGGCCACGGGTTCAATCCCCAGTAGCAAAAAAAAAAAAAGACTTTTTTCTTTTTCTTTATGTTGAAAAAACTGTATATTTACATATCTGTTTATATGATCCCAATTTTGTTAGCAATGTCCAAAGCACCAGAATCATCAGGCAGTCAAATTTATACCTTCTTCTTTCCATTAGGCCTGATCAGGGCATTGACCTTGGCCACATCAATGTCCCAGAGCTTCTTTACAGTCTGTTTAAAATGGTGTTTGTTGTGCTTGAGCCCCACTATGAACACTAGTGTGGTGTTGTCTTCAATCTTCACGGTTGACTCAATAGTGGAAGAAACTTGATGATAGTCTAATGGTCAAAGTTGTTTCTTCCAGGGAAGTTCTTCCAAGGATATTTGGGCTACCTCTATTGCTGCATGTCTTAGGCCACCGGAAGTTAGGTGACAAGTGGATCTTATCTTCTTTTTTGTGGCTATGGAAGCCTTTTAACACTACCTTCTAAGCATTCAAAATTTTTGCTTTGTCTTCAGCTTTGGGAAGGACAGGAGCTTCCTTCTTTGCTTTCAGTGCCATCTTGATGAAAAGGCAAATTTTTTCTTTTTAAATAGGGAGTTAATTAGAATGAACTCAAACTACATCATCTCTCTCCACAGTTGAAATGGACCTCTGAGAGCTGGGAAAGGGTTCTTAAAAAATAAATTTTTAAATATATGTATGACTACAATGTATTTATGACATCTTCACATTGAACTGATAATCTGGCTAAGAATAGAATTCTAGGTTAACATCATTTCCCCTCAGAACCTTGAAGACTCTTTGTAACTGTTTTCTAGCTTAACATGTTCCTAATGAGAAGTCACATGTATTTTGACTCCTAAGCCATTATACAACTTTCTCCTTCTTCACAGAAACTTTTACTGCTGCCCTCTTTATACTTCAGATTCTGAAATTTCATGAGGCGTGCCTTGGTAAGGGTCTTCCTCATATATTTTGCTGGGTACTCACAGGGATACTACAATCTGCATACTCTTGTCCTTTACATCTGGAAATTTTTCTTTGATTTTCGTGAAAATTTCCTTCTTTCTGTTTTATGGGTTCTTCCTGGAATGTCTATGAATTGAATATTGGTGGACTTGTCCCTGGGATCTGATACTATGATCTTTTTTTATTAAACCTCTCAAGACAGTAAAACTTTTCTGTTTTACCAAAATGGAAAAGGAATTGTTGGATATATAGTTTGGATAGGACACTAGTATAAAATATTGCCTTTTCTTTCTATAAATCTTCCTATTTTTAGTTCATCCAAAACTTTAGAGGTACCTTTAATCCTGAATTTTCCCATGTTCCAAAGGCTTTATTTTTCTCAGGTCTGTTATTTCTATCTACCTTAACCTACCAGAATTTTTGACAATCCTCATTTTCTGTGCCTTTGTGGGTTTATGCCTTTATAGATGATTGTGCTGTTTTTTACTGGGGTGTTGAGAGTTTTGATAAAAGCACATGTTCCACCCAAGTTTAATCAAAAGGTTAAACTCCATTTTTAATTCTAACATTTATTGAATGTAATACCCTATCTTTCAGATATTCTACATATTATCTCATTCAACACTCAAGACATATTTATGAGAGATGTCCAGACATACAAAACTGTTATATTTAGTAATAAAATTTCAACATCCAGGCATTCATGTTTCTCTCCAAGATTATTTCTTATTCAGAATAAAGGAAAATGTGATCACCAAATTAAACCTGATGTTGCATTGAAAAAAATTTATGCATAAAAATATAAACAGATGTCTCCCAAGTTACAAAGTTCAACTTAGCAATTTTTTTTTTTCAAATTTATAATGGTGTGAAAACACTACTCTTTCAGTAGAAATGGTACCATGATTGCAGTATGCAGGTCTGATGTGCTCCGGTGATACTCAGCTAGCCGTGGCATCATGAGGGAAACAACTGATATACTGCCATGTATTGTGTTGCTCTGAGGTACATTAAGCATATTACATGCATTTCTGACTTGGGATGTTTTCCTCTGATGATAAGCTTAACAGGAGGTGACCCCTAATAAGGTGAAACGCATCTGTATTTACCTATAAAAATCTCTTCCATTGCTGGCAAATGAATGGTTCAAAAACAAAATACTGGGTCAAAACATGTAAGCCAGTGGCTTTATACACACATATAGCCTAACAACTAAGAACAAAGCAAGTGTTTGGCAAGGTGCTGTGGTGCACATCTGTCATCCCAGGTATCTGGGAGGCTGAGGCAGGAGTATCACAAGTTCAAAGCCAGCCTCAGCAAAAGTAAGGTACTAAGTAACCCAGTGAGACCCTGCCTCTAAATAAAATACAAAATACGGCTGGCGATGGGGCTCAGTGGTGGAGTACTCCTGAGTTCAATCCCTGGTTCCCACCCCTCAAAAAAAGCAAGTGTTTGAAAGGAAATATAGTCACAAGTAAATGAAATAAACATGCAGAACACTATAAATGTAAGATATTTGACCTGGTATTTTCCTATCATATGACGCTTTATTTTTTTCTTGGTATCTGGTCTTTCACTGTCTTTAACATTTGAAACGTAAACAAGTATATAAATTGCTATAAGTGGTGTATAATTTCAGAAGTTTTGCTTCTTACTCTTATTTTTAGAATAGTAAGTCAAATCATTAACATTTTAAAAATATAAGGTTGTAATTATCAATATCTCAGGGCTCAAAGAATTCTTATAAAGACATATATGTAAATATATTTATTTTCAAAAGAATTACCAAACCACAATCAATGTGATCCTACAAGGCTTTAACAAATGTCCAAAAAACAATGATTCTGTATTTGTCTGAAGA
The DNA here is from genome assembly GCF_021218885.2 of Marmota monax. NCBI lineage: Eukaryota > Metazoa > Chordata > Mammalia > Rodentia > Sciuridae > Marmota > Marmota monax. Next base: position 1,526,296 of record NW_026694837.1, on the reverse strand, counting down.
TAGCAACTTCGACATGAAACTAATTCTTTGGTTACTCATTTAAATGTGAAATTAGGAAAGCAAGTATTAACATTTGAATACTTTCTTTTAACCTACTTTGCATAAAAGCCATTCATAAGCAACTTTGCAGTTTAAATGAATCTATATTTTAAAAGTAAGCAAAGGGGTATTTTAGAAATGTTTAAAAGTTAATATAAAAGTATTGAACCAGATTTTAGTTTAAATAATATAGAATAACTGTACTTATTATACTAAAACTTATACACCACTCTCTACTAAAACTAGATTATAGTTGGAAGTACAATATTGTTAATTACATAAATACTGTTTAAAATGTTAACTACTATTTAACTATTGACAGTAAAATACAATCTACTTAAGTATCTAAATTAAGATACAAAAAAATTGCTGAAAGATGGAAGCTTATCTTGAATCTGTACTACATAATTTAGAGCTATCTTTTATAACTCAGTAACTAGACAATTATATATAATTTTTAATTTTAATTTTTTTTAAATTTTGAGACAGGGACTCACTAAGTTGTTTAGGATCTCACTAAAAAGTTCTATATTTTTAAAGTCCTAAGATACACATTTCACTTGCATTTCCTAAATTTTATAAACATAAAAACTTTTGGTAGCTTACAAAATGTGTGCTTTCCTTGTCTACATGTAATATGCCTCTATGCCTCCTCTTTCTCTGTATACTTCTTGATGCATCTGCACCCCTCCTCCTCATTCCCTTCTGTTCACATTTCTAAAAAGGTACCCTAGGAAAAAGTTATAGCTATTTCTTATTTCTTCAAAAGCCAAAAATATAACAGATAAAAAACAATGTTTATTGCTATATTTCCAGAACTCTTCCTTATTCTTCATAAGATAGCTTGAATTCATTTCACCCTAGAACATGTAGGAATAAACATAGGTCTTGAATTAAATCCCCATGTTGAGATCAGGGCACTAAAAGCATCAAATTACACCAGACCACACACAGACCAATATAATGATTGGGATCTTTACCAAATGGAAAGAAGGTAATGCCAAAGAATAATTAGAGGGATTGAGAAAATTGATTTCTAATATTATCTGTATTACTACTACACTTGTTTTGGCAAATACAACTTTATGATTATGTTTTTTTCATAAGAAAATATATGCAGAAAGCCAATTTTAGACTTTTAGAATTGCAATTTCTGATGCTAGGTGTGAAGCAGGAAGAAGAGAAATGCTGTGATACTCAGTGAAGGTGTGGCTTTCTTGGTCACTACAGGATCCTGGAGTGTTTCAGAGCACTTAAGATTACTATACCTCCATTTTATGGTCTAACTTAGTGAACAATCTCCATGCAAGGTTAATAAGATTTAAAAACCATTACCTTAAAGACAGTTTCTACCTGGGCCTGGTGGTGCACACCTGTAATCCCAGCAACTCCAGAAGCTGAGGCAGGAGGATCACAAGTTCAAAGTCAGACTCAGCAAAATCGAGGTGCTAAGCAACTCAGTGAGATCCTATCTCTAAATAAAATACAAAATAGGGCTGGGGATGTGACTAAGTGGTCGAGTGTCCCTGAGTTCAATCCCTGATACCACCCCCCGCCCTAAATTTTCTATAACATCTTGTTTTTTTTTCTTTTCATAACATTTTTAAATGCTTATGACTTGATGCTTAAGTGAGATAATGTCTTTCAGCATGTAGAAAGCCTCAAATATAATTTACATTTATTGAGAAAAGACAAATTAAAATTTTGGGTACTCATAAAAAAGTTTGTAGCTTTTAGTATTCATAAAAACTGACAACCATTACCAGACATTTATTTAGCATTAATGCATTCCCATAAACAAAGTTAGGATTTAAATAATTTCTGTGGATAAATGTGTTATATTTCCCCCACCCACTGCGATTCCCCTTAGGGCCTCATGAATGGTAGACAAGTGGTCTACCACTGAACTATACCCACAGCCCTTTCTAATTTTCTTTTCCTTTCTTTTTTTGAAACAGGGTCTTACCAAGTTGTTCAAGTTGGCTTCCACCTTGCAATCCTCCTGTCTCAGCCTCCTGAGTAGCTGGGATTATAGGTGTGTATCACCATAATGCCTGTACAATAGTTTCTAATGTGTGTGTGTGTGTGTGTGTGTATACACACACACATATACATATATACTTGTATTGATATATATACACACATATATGAAAATATATATTTATAAGATAAATATGGAGACACGTGTGTGTGCGCGCGTGCGCACAAGTATATATAACTAAAATCACTTTCTTCAAAGATGTAAGGTAACTCTCACCTAAACTTAAATGGAAAAATTATTTGGCTTCTTTTGATAAAGAATTAATTGTTTCTCTAATAATTTCTCATGTAAAAATCACTGTGATATTAATTAAATACAACGCATCCATTAGTATTCATACAATTTCACAGCAATAGCTTTAAACAAAAAAGCTGATCTTTCTCATTTTCAAGTTCTTCAAGTGGTAAGTAAAGAGAGATAAATACCAAATGAGCTCCAAAGAGCCTTTCTGCTTTTGTTATCTGATCCTAGTATTTAACCCTGGTGGAGTTTATTTTTGGTTTCATAATTAAGTGTTGGCGTCAATGAGAGAAGAAATAAATAAGAATCACAAAAAGCAATAGTGCAACCTGGTAAAATGCATATGGGAATCAATTTTCAAACCAGTGGAAATAACAACCAACCCAATTAACTGTATGAGTATGGAAGGCAGTTATGAGGTTGGGCTCTTATTTAGTATTAATGATTTATTTTACCACAATGGTTAACACAGTACACAAATCAGCAGGTGATATAGGCAATTATTTCTGTATCCTTCCTAATAGTTTCAGATGTATTTGAAAGCCAAAAACAGTTGCAAAATGGGATTATAGCACTGTAATCACTAACAAAGTATCTATTTCCTATCTGCCCTGTGTTTTATCATATGGTGAATAGAGATAATTTGTATATACTTCCCCCTTAGTCTGTCTGAGAAAGTAGCCCTTATTCAAATGTTTTATCTAAAGATTGCTTGCATAGGAAAAGTAATATATGTTGTATACAGTATTTATCAAATTAGATGTGTATATGTAAAACAAAATGAAAAATCAGGTAGGTTTCCCGTGCCCAGATGTCAGTCCAATATTCCACTACCATGTTATTAAGAAGGGCTCAATAAGATGATAAGTTTACATCATATTACACTCAGATCACTGTAAAGATCAAATAAATAATGTTGTGTAGATAAAAACAAACTATATAAACATAAGATATTGCTTAGGAAGGGTGCATTTCTGGTTAGGGGGAAGGTGAAACAGCAGCGTATTTGGGAAAGGCCAAGAGATTTCATTGAGAATGTGGTAGGCTGGGAAAATGTTTAGCTTTGGTTACTAAAACCAAAATTGGGATACTGCATTAGATTCATTCACATCAGGATACAATTATCCAACAATAATTACATAGTCATATTCTGAGAAAGTAAATAACATAAAAAGATAGAAACTTATAGCCTTCAAAAATATAAGTGAAATGTCCCCATATCTCTGAGGATTTCTCTAACTGAAGTACAGACCTATCACATTCCCTTTTCATTGGGCTGCCTAGGTACCTGGTGTAACTTCAGCCAGTTTACCAGTATCACTTCTGTTTTGTAATAATCTCTTAAAGAAGGTTTCCCTTCCAGGATGAAAACTCTCCATTAAGGTATATTTCTAGAACGAAGTAAAGTGGTATTTAAGTAATTTGTCAAAAGCCAAGAAAAACTAACAGTTGTATGGCAGATACAGGGAACAGGCACAGAACTACAGTGGGAAGGCTAAGGACTGCTGAGTAATATTCTGTGCTCTGAGAGAATGTGATCAATAACTTAACGCAATAGAGAGTGTATTTACTAACCAAAGCAAAGAAACAAAGAGATCCAGAAGAAATACCAATTATATTGCAGAGATATTAAAAACAAGTGAAGGGGCTGGGGATGTGGCTCAAGTGGTAGCACGCTCGCCTGGCGTGCGTGCGGCCTGGGTTCGATCCTCAGCACCACGTACAAACAAAGATATTGTGTCCGCCGAAAAACTAAAAAAAATAAATAAATATTAAAAAAAAAAAAAAAAAAAAAAAAAAACAAGTGAGGAAAAAAGGCAGAGAGAAATGGTAATACCTAACACACAATAACACATAACAATATAATAATAATAACACCTAATAGTGATCTAGCATTTCCTTTTCTTGATTTTCAACATAGTGATATTACAGAGGGGCAAATCTGGTAGTTACTCAAGCTGAGCCTGAAACAAATTAAAATTCAAAATAGATCTTGATTATTATTAAAATTAAATTTTAAATAAGCCAATAGGACATACTCTAGAGGATCTTTCTCAATTTCATTCCAAAAATACCCTAAATAATGTATCTCCTATGCCCATAACAACACAAATTTGGTTATTTTAATCCTCACTTTGGCACTTGCATAAAAGTACACAAGGTTTCCTTGAATGATTTTTAAATTCTCATTCCAGTTACTTTCAGTTGGAATATATTAGAATAAATGCAATCATCAGGTCCCTAGATGAGGGTAAAGACTCTTCTGTGAATCTATTCTGTTTCACAATAAGAATATGACTAATATAGGCTCATTTTTTTTGCTAGGCTTCACAGTTACTTATGAAGGAGGTTGAGACATTCTATGTATTTGCAGTAAAATACACACAAGAATTTACCTGGGCTGGAATCTAAAGAGTAAGTCTTCCAGTATAATCTCAAGTGAAAAGAAAGAGGCATTGAGAGGGTCAGAATCCGATAAGCTAAGTCAGAGAGGAACTCCTGCCCATGTGTTCCTCCACAGTTTCTCCTAAATTCACTCTTTTCTATCTACAAATTGGATTTAGTTTTCATTTATTGTCTCCCTGGCTAATAGAAATAACACTTTTTCTCTATATTCTCTAATAAATTTGGTTTTGGTACAGAACACTTTGATCAAATCTCAGAACCACCAGCATGGCAATCAAATAGGACTTGGGAACACTGAAGTAGGAGACTGCTAGGGTTTGAATCTTTGTGTTTCCCCCAAATTCATGTTTAAGTCCTAACCCCCAAGGCATTAGGATATAGGACCTTAGGGAGGTGATGAAGTTACGAGGGTGGAGCCCTCGACCCTTTCACCATGTGAGGTCAGAGTGAGAAGATTAAGTGTGAACCAGGAAGTTAAGCCTTCCCCAGACAATGAATTTGCCAGCATCTTGATCTTGGATTTCCAGACTAAAGAAAGTGAAAAATACATTGCTACTGCCTTTAAGTGAATTTTAAAACATTTTGTTATAGTAGTCCAAATGGGCAATGCTAGAATCACAAATTAGAAATTGCCTTGCTTTGGCTATTTGTAAGATATGGAGACAAGTAAGTTTGCCTGATTGAATCTTACTGCCCTTGACAAAAAAGGTGACGATAACTTATAAACAAATAAAAAATTCATTTTTGAGAAAAAAGTCAATAGATTATCCACTTTGCCAATTTCATGTTCATCTGCCATAATTAAACAACTGTTAACGTTAGTATGAATGAAGTTACCATGTGTACTTCTACATTGTCTTGGTTTACCCACAGGGTTCTTTGGAATGCAATATTTTAACCTGAAATGTTATATTCCTAGACTTTATTTTCCACTTCAACAAATATCTTCCATAAATATTTAGTCCCTTGGGGCAGGGTTGTAGCTCAGTGGAAGAGCACTTGCCTGGCATGTGTGAGGCACTGGGTTCGATTCTCAGTACCACATACAAATAAATAAAGGTCCATCAACAATTAAAAAAAAATTTAAAAAATGTTCAGTCCCTTAATGAGGCGCTCATGATCTATTAAAGTTAAAAATTTGTCACGAGTTTAGAATTTCTAATTTAACAACAATTCTAGCATTTTATAATATTTTAAAAATTACTTCAGAAAACTTAATATTAAATTTACACATTTGTTCTTTGTTATTAAGGATCTCATATATGTTAAAAATACATGTGAGAACTGTTAGATTTATATGTCACTTCATCTTTTCCATCCTCAGTATGTTCACATTTTAGGTATTCTTGAAATTTTCAAAAATTAAATCCACATATTTGACAAAATACTGAGTAGAGTTGTCTATACCATGCTAGCAGAGATATCTGTGGGGAACGGAATTCTATAGTACCTTAAATGAAATGATAAAATTTTACTTGGTAAGTTCTCCCTGTGTCAGGTCCTCTTTCTCTTGGCTGCATCCATACTCATTTTTTAATTTCCTTTTCATTGACTTTAAATCTTTTATTTCTGTTTCTTCACCTTAAAACTGATGGTTGGTATTGGAAGCTGAAGTATCTTCCAATTATTGTTTTTTTTGGGGGGGTGATGGCTAAAATGAAATATAGAAGCATGGGGAGTAAAAGATCAATTATTTTTAATTTAACACTGATCTCTGGTTTGTTCATTTGATATACAGTTATGGAACACCTAATAGATAAGTCATGAGGGTGGGAACTAGAAATTACACTAATCAGAAGCAAAGCAAAGGAAACAAGCAAACAACAACAGAAACAAACAAGAATAAAAATTAAAGCATAGTCCTTAATCTAACAGACCTTATGGATGGATTATTTTCTAGTTAAGATGTATAATAAATGTCAGCAGGTCTTATGACAACTATAAAATTTTATTCTGAAATATACAAGTTCAATGAGGCTATGCTGAAAATGTTGAACAGTGTATTAAGATAAAACCTTTGCAAAAGTTGTATAAGGAAGTCAAGCCAAATTTTAAGGTTATTAATTTTGAGAGTTCCAATAACACTCTATAGATTATATAAAATGTCTATAGAAAATATCCATAGTCATCTGGAGTTAATGTTTGAATACTAGCCATGATTAATTTCCAGCCTAAAGGCATATCAGATTGTATCTCCTAGTCTTTAATCAGGATTTGGAGAAAAACTCAGTTTTCAGAATATATCTGGCTGAACTTAAACTAATGTATGTGTGTCTAAGTCATCTTGGAGGATCATTAATATTTATTTGAATACATGTTTATCAGTAGGAGCTTGGAGAAAAACAGAAAGCAGAGTTTAACTGGGTAATTGCAGAAGAGTTTAACACAGGAACTATTTTAAAATCTGCAGTAGTTTAGGGAAACTACCATGTATGGTACCTACATGCCACTCATCTAATACAACCCACCTTCAACTAAGAGCAAGAAATCCTTTCTAAACCTAGGCTTAGAAAAGCAGGGGGATATAGAAGTTGCCCAAACCTGGAAGCTTAGAGAAGTTCACCTGACAGGGATACAACCAACCCTGATTTTATATTAATGCCACTCAGGACCTAATGGCCACACTCAGCTAAAAGGCCAAGGGCAAGAGAGATCTAAAGAGATGAACCACTCAGGATACAGGAGTATTTAGGGCAAAGTGAGGATGAAGGGATAAATTGAGGATATCCAATATCATGATGTCTTTAGACTTAACAAGGATAAACTTGCCAGGACCATTTTACCCCTCAAATGCTTAAAGTGGAATGCTCTTTGTCACCTTCTAAAAATATTTCTCTTCAGAAAATTTTAAAATAGAAATGGGTGGAAAGTGTACTCTGCCAAATAAATAATGTGGTCCACTGATGAACACTGTAATTCTAGATTCCACAACTTAAGAAAGGGCAGCATCAGTAATTAGATCAACAAGAATAAACTAGTACTTGTTGAGTATACTATGAAATCTCTCACTGATTCACATATTTCTGAAAAATTATTCTTCTAATCCTTGAAAAAAAAACTTAAAGGTGAGGTGATATTAGTATTTTACAGAATTTTTTTCAGATAAACATTTTACATACAAGGGAACAGTAAATCACAACATTAAAATAAGAAGAGAGGATTTGAACAAGTCTGTCAGACAATTATTCCTTGTTTCCACCTAATTCCACAGCTAGTAGATAGCTAATTTTCTAATATTTAATGGTTTCTTCATGTAAACTATATCTAAATATGTGAAATAATGTGCCCAATCAACATTCACCATTATTGGACTTAGGCAAAATTAGCAGGTTTTAATAAAATTTTTATGAAGATTTAAAACTCTGATAAAATTCCATGAATATTCCAGTTCAAATGTTTTGTTTTTAAAAATAGGTAAATAACTTTTCATATGGTCTGTAACAGATCTATTATTAAAATACACAGCAATTCTTTAAGACATTCTTTTAGAAGTCTTAGTATGCTTTTAAGATTTATGAAATTCAATTTTTTCAGTTGGTATATCAGATCTAATACTGGTTGTATGACCTTGGGAGCTAGGTAATTACCTTCAATTTCCCTATTTTTAATATGGATTAAATGGCACTGTTATTTCAGAATTGGGTACAGGTATTATATTGTACATGCAAAGAGGCTGGCATAGTTTTTTATATCAGATTCTCAAAAGACATTAATTTTCGTTGCATCTTTACTATTTTCTGTCCAAAAGGTGATATGCAGAATTAATATGAAAAAAATACTATCCCACAGTCTGATTAGAATCCAGCTCTCTGCTTCCTTACTAGGTAGAGATAGATGTGGGAGGGAGAATTTTTAACACCTAACTTGATTTCAGTGCCATTTATGTACAGACTTCGGTGTCCAACCTCCGTCAATATTTATTCCATGGATTTTGTTTCATTTGTTGAGTTAAAGTTCTGCCCCAGTTGCAAGTTATGAAGTAGAAATGAAAAACTCCCCCAAACTGTATTAACTTCTATGATATTGCCAAGTGGTAAGTATTTATTACAGATTCACAAATAACCATGGGTAGAAAGTTCACTTGGCACTTTTTAAAAAAATATTTTTTAGTTATACATGGACACAACATCTTTATTTTGTTTATTTTTATGTGAGGCTGAGGATCAAACTGAGGGCCTCACACGTGGCAGACAAGTGCTCTACCACTGAGCCACAACCCCAGCCCCACTTAGCACTTTTATTTGCTTTTCTGAAGCACTCAGTCCTACTATATAGTATATTGTTATTAAGACAAGAAATGTAAAAGTAAAAAAGAAAATTAGAGGATTGATATGGATTCATCATTCAAAACAGAAGTTTTCGAAGAGGGAGAAAAAAATGATTAAAGAAAAAATTCGAAAAATATTCCAGAAATAAAAATATAATATTCCAGATAATTCTACTAAATGCTAGACATGTTGGATGAAAAAAGACCATCCCAAGTCATATTCACTTATCCATTCATGAGTATTTTTTGAGAAGTGGGAATAATAATTTTTTGAGAAGTGGGATACAACATTGAACAAAATATATAAATATTTATATTGTCATGGAGCTTATATTTTAATGGTGAAAAGACAAATAATAAATTAACAAGTTATGATAACTTCTATGCTAAAATAAGAACTAAGAAAGGATAAAGTATGCTGGGGGGGGGGGTGCGCTGGGATTGTGGATCAGAAGGCTGAGCGCTTGCCCAGCACCGGCGGCACCTGGGTGCGATCCTCAGCACCACATAAATATAAAGGCATTGTGTTGTGTCCATTTACACCTAAAAAATAAATATTAAAAAAATATTTTTTAAAAAAAGTATGCTGGGGATAGATGTTGTAGGTTATTTTACACAGTTAAACAACTTTTCATATCAGATCAGAGCAGTACTCACTATTAAAGTAACATCTGGACAGAAACCAGAGGAAATAAAAGGGTGAATCACACAGATATCTGGGACAATACTCCATACAGGGGGAATAGGAAGTACAAAGGTCCTGAGGGAAGACTGTGCTTGAACATGCCGGAAGAAAGAAGGGAAGCTAACATGGCCACAGCATACTGAAAGATGGGAGAGTGCTTGGGGGATGAAATCAGAGAAGTATCCAAGGTGGAGGAGAGGAGCATGTCATGTAAAACATTTCAGACATATTATAAAACTTCAGAACTCCAAGGACAAACAATACTGAAAATTTACAGAGATAAAGGAAAAACAGATCACTTGTAAATGTTAAATAATTAGAATATCATCTTAACAACCCTGAACACTACTAGCAAATAATGGAGAAATGTCTTAAAAATTCTGAGGTTAAATAATTTCTAATCCAAAAGTTTTCACACTGCTAAAATCTATCAACATTGAGCAAGGTAATTTAAGACATGCAAATTATATACAAATACACCAATCACAGTCTCTTTTTACAAGGCTAACAGAGAATGTGATCCAGCAAAATAAGGGAATAAACCAAGAAAATGGATGCCCTTTCATTGGTTTACTCTTTTGTAGGAAGTTGTGTGGGACATAAGGGGTCCAATGGGAAATAAAAGGAAGTTTCCATGATGTGACTGTGGATCCCAGGATGAGCAACTTCTAAAGCAAGCAGACAGAAAGATCTGGGAAAGATATTCCCAAAACTCGTCATTGTGAGAAATGACGTTTTTATATTGATAGAAGGTCCACATTTGTTGAGAGCTGGATATGAATTATTGGTAGATACAAAGAAAACTAAACATAGGAATAAGATAATTATTTAGGAAAATAATAGAAGATGCCATCAAAAGCCTACCAACCAAGAAAAGCCCAAGACCAGACAGACTCACCATTGAGTTCTATAAAATCTACAAAGAATTAATATCAATACTCCCCAAATTATTCCATGAAATAGAAAAGGAAGGAACCCTTCCAAACTCATTGTCCAAAGCTAGTATCATCCTGATACCAAAACCAGGCAAACACACATCAAGGAAAGAAAATTTCAGACCAATATCCCTGATGAACACTGATGCAAAAATTCTCAATAAAATTCTGGCAACTCACATATAAAAACATATTAAAAAACAGTGCATCATGATCAAGTGGGGTTCATTCCAGGAATGCAGGGTTGGTTCAACATATGGAAATCAATAAATATAATTCATCACATCAATAGACTTAAAGAATCATATGATTATATCAATTGATGCAGAGAAAGCATTTGACAAAATAAATACAGAACCCTTTCATGTTCAAAACACTAGAAAAAAATAGGGACGGTAGGAACATACCTCAAGATTGTAAAAGCTATCTATGCTAAACCCAAGGCCAACTTCATTCTAAATGGAGAAAAATTGGAAACATTCTCTCTAAAAACTGGAACAAGACAGGGATGCCCTCTTTCACCACTTCTATTCAACATGGTCCTTGAAACTCTAGCCAGAGCAATTGGATGAAAGAAATTAAAGGAATATGAATAGAAAAAGAAGATCTCAAACTATTATTATTTGCTGAAGACATGATTCTATACTTGGAAGATCCAAAAAACTCCACCAGAAAACTTCTAGAATTAATGAATTCAGCAAAGTAGCAGGATATTAAATCAATACCCATATATCAAATGCATTTGTATATATATATATATCAGTGATGAATCCTCTGAAAGGTAAATTAGGAAAACTACTCAATGCACAATAGCCTAAAAAAAATATACTTGGAAATCAACAAGTATATATATAGTTCCTTTGATTTTATCAGATTATAATGAAATGAAATTAGAAAACACACACAACCTACAGAAACAATATAAACACATGAAGATTGAATAATACACTTATGAATGATGAAAGGGTGCCAAAAGTAATCAGGGGAGCAATTTTCAAAATTCTTAGAATTAAATCAAAAAGAGCAGTAATACAATGAACCATAACTTATGAAACACTATGAAGTCAGTTCTAAAAGGAAAAGTTTACAGCCATGAAAATCAGAAAGATCCCAAATAAATGACCAAATAATGCACCTCATGGCCCTAGAAAAACAAGAACAAACCAATTACAAAACCAGCAGAAAGGAAGAAATAATTCAGATCAGAGCCAGAGTCAAAGAAATAGAGAATTATAAATGAAAAATACAAAGGATCAATGAAGAGTTGGTTCTTTGAGAGAATAAACAAGATTAATGAATGCTTACAAAACCACCATAAAAAATGGAGAACCTAAATTAACAAAATGAAAAGGAGAAATTCCAGACATCACAAATATCCAGAAGATCCAAAATATCCAGAAAATAGGGGCGATTATGAAAACATATACTTCAATTAAGAGAAAATATAAATTAAAAGGATACATTTTTAGATACATATAACCTATCTAAATTAACCAAAAAGATACAGAAAACCTAAACAGACCAAAAATAAGCAGGGGGATAGAAGAAGTAATACAAAGTTTTCCAACAAAGAAAAGCCCAGAATCAGATGAATTCTCAATTGAGTTCTACCAGACCTTTAAAGAAAAACTAATGCCAGTGTTCCTAATATTATACCATAAAACAAAAAGAAATGGGACACTTCCAATTCACTGTAGGAAGCTATTATCTCCTTGATATCAAAACTAGATAAGAACACATCAAGGAAAGAAAACTATAGACCAATACCCCTAATGAACTTAGATACAAAAAAATCCTTAATAAACTATTAGCAAATCATTTTCAACAACATATTAAGAAGTTTACACTTCATGACCATGCTGCTTCCAATCTAGGGATGCAAGGATGGTTTTACATATGCAAACAATAAGTATAATTCACCACATAAATAGAATAAATGATAAAAAATCATGGTCATCTCAAGAGATGCAAAGATTTTTTCCATAAAATTCAGCATCTATTAATGATAAAAACACTTGAGACATCATAAGGGCTATATAGAACAAACCCAAAGCCAATATGATGGTAAATGGGAAAAACATGAAGAGACAACCTACAGAATAGGAGAAAATCTTTACCACCAATCTTCTGATAAGACATTAACATCCAGAATACATTAAGAATTCAAAAAACTTAACACCAAAATAATCAAAAAACCCAATGAGTAACTGGACAAAAGAATTAAACAGAAACTTCTCAAAAGAAAAAATACAAATGGTTGAAAAATATATGAGAAAATATTCAACATCTCTAGCAATCAGTGAAATGCAAATTAAAACTATGCTAAGATTTCATCTTACTCCAGTCAGAATGGCAATAATTAAAAATACAAAAAAAAAAATAGCTGTTGACAAGGATGTGGGGAAAATGGTACATTTGTACAGTGTTGATGGGACTGCAGTCGTATACAACTATTTTGGAAAGCAGTATGGATATTCCTTAAAAAACTACAGATGGAACCAGCATCTGACCGAGCTATCCCACTCCCTGGTATTTTCCCAAAGAACTTAAATCCACATTCTATAGCCATACAGACACCTCAATGTTTATAGCAGCACAATTCACAACAGCTAAATTATGGAATCAATCCAGATGCCTGTCAATACATGAATGGATTAAGAAATTGCAGTATAGACATATAATGGACTTCTACTTAGCCTTATAGAAAAATGAAATTATGGCATTTGCTGGTAAATGGAAGGAAAGGGAGAACATCATGCTAAACCAAATTCAGAAACTTGAAGGTCTAATATTTTTTCTCATACATAGAAGCTAGAGTAAAATAAACATGAAGAGAAGGGAAAGACATACTATCATAAAGATTATATAGGGAAGATCAATAGTGCAGAATAAGGAGATCGAGAGGCAGAGAGTGGAGGAATGGGAAAGGGGAGACAATGAGGAATGCATTTTTATAAAATTATGTTATGTGCATATATAAATATATCAAAGAGAATTTCACCTTTATGTATAAGTAAAAAGAACCAATCAAATATAAATAAATAGATGAGTGAAAGGAAGTCCAGCAGAGTAGAGGGAGAAGGGGAGAGAGGATGGGAGGAAAATGGGGAGATCGTAAACTGAAATCAAATTCCATGCATGTGTGATTTTGTTGTGATAAACTCAACTATGATATATAACTATAAAGCTCTAATTTAAAAAAATACATTAAAAAGATAATAATTTAAACTTCAAACCAACAGGAAGGGAGGAAGGAAGGAAGGAAGGAAGGAAGGAAGGAAGGAAGGAAGGAAGGAAGGAAGGGAGGGAGGGCACACAATTTTCTTTTTCCATGAATCCATGGCCTTGTGCATACTAGCAAGTGCTCGACACCTGAGATATGTCTGATCCTTTTTTAAAAGTTTATTTTATAGTGTCTCCCTATGTTTACTACAATGGTCTCAATCTTGAGATCTCCCTGATTCATTTTTCCAGAGAGCTGGGCATAAAAAGACTTTGACATTTATTTTCTGGGTTTTTACCCTTTCTAACAGTGTTTTTACCCTTTCTAATGCAAAGTATAAGCACAACACATTACACATTGTGTTTTTACTATATTCTCATTTGATGTCAAATAGGAAACTACATGATACTGATTACTAATAATCATGCTGAATGACAGAGAAGCTCCACAATTTGAACATGTATCTTAACTTAAAATGTTGACATTGATAAGGAAATCCAAACAAACCCACAACAAATTACAAGCTTTTAACTCCTTTTATTTAAGTTATTATCTCACTCCTCTTTGTGAGAGATCTGTTCCTGCCTTATATGTGTAGGCAACAAACTAGGCCTCAATGTCCTGATGTAAAATCTGTTTCTGTTTGAAAATTTTAGCAAACAAATCTCACTAGAGAACTGGTGGTTATTTGGGTTCTTGTCCTATAGAAGCAAGACTAAAGCAAGCTTTTGCATTCAATCTGTTCCCATTTATTTAAATATTTATTGGATACCTACGAAATAGTAGCTGGTAGGAGGTAGGAGGTAGGGTGCTATAGTGAGAAAAAAAATAGCCATGGTCCCTATGTAGAAGCAAGTTCATTATGATAGAAAATAAATAAACAAATATAATTTTTTTGAGTCAAAATAAATGTCAAAAAAAAAAAACAGACAAGGAAACAATTCACTGAAATAGAGTCTAATGCTCATATCAGAAAGAGTGTTAAGACACTCATATTAGAAAAGGTGTTTAAGAAATACTTCTGTAAGTAGATGACATTTTAAGTAAGACTTGAGACCTAAAGAATTACAAGTTCCAGCCATTCAAAGGGAACTCCCTGGTGGGAAGAAAACTGGTCCAGACTAGCACATCAGGTAGGCAAAAGAAGGAATACATAGAAGTAGCTTCAGATTGTGGGAGAAACAGAGATGACAACCTTTAATGAGAAATATGAATGAACAAATGAGGACACAGAAAATGGCAACAGCCAACTCAGGCAGGATAAAGTTGGAAATTTGATCATAATCTTCAAAATTAATGAAGAGTAAATGGCAACTTTGCAAATAAGAAAAACTATTTATAAAATGGAAATTTCCTGGAAGAGTAGAAGATGTAAAGGAAAAAACATGTCTTTATCCTTATCTTTCACTTTTTCATAATCCAAATATTTTCTCCTCACAATTCAGAAAACCATGTAAAATTAAATGTGTTGTACCAATAGGACACTACAAGAAATATCTGAATATTCTCAGGACTTAGTAACTGTGTCTTTCTGGGCTCCAGTGTCTTCAGTTAACATGTGACATAATAGCAACTCCTCCTCCTTAGGATAATAAGATGACTACAGACTTTTACAAACATGTGTAGGCAAGCCTATACATCAGCAAAAGAGAAGCTAAAGAATAAATGTGGCAACCTTCAGGAGGTACCAACTTTATTAGAGAATGAATAAAAGATGATTTTATATTAAAAAGTCCACAGAAACATTATGGCATAGAACACAAAATGTGAATTAATTTTTGAATTAAAAAATAAAAATTCAAAACCATTATCAAACTTGCTTAAGAATCCATTCAGTGTGATCTCTCCCTATACTGGCAATGTATGCTAAGAGCGTACAACATACCCACAAAATACCTAGACAGCTTGCCATGTCCCTAGAACAAAGCTGATATTCATATTAGGGAAAACTAGCTTTTAGGGCTTAATAGCTAAATTATACACCACTAATACTTGAATTTTATTAAAGAATTATTCTTTTCTCCACTTTCTGTTCAAAATAAGATTTTACAAAATAGTACTGCTCTGTTTCTGAATATTAAAAGAATTGTGTACACAGTTCATTCAACTCACGCAAAAACAATCTTTTCTGTCTTACTGGGTTATTTGGATTATTACATAAAAACACACTTTTCTGGAAGCATTACCTCTTAACAACAAAGTCCAAAATCCAAGGCAGATTACAAAGAAGATACAAATAAAGGCAAGAAAGAAAGAGAGAGAGAGAGAGAGAGAGAGAGAGAGAGAGAGAGAGAGAGAGAGAGAGAAATTCGTAAGTTCCACCAGATTATAGTCATGCAACAGCCTCTGACAAAAATCATCGTCATTTATAATTGGTAGGACATGTTGGACACTGAAACTCTTACTCCACGTGAACATAACGAATTTGCACTGAAGTTATTAACAATTTGGAATTTTCAAGAACAATTCAATTGCTTTTCAAAAACTGGGAAAATTCAGAATGATACAAATTATAAGCAGAGTTATTACATTCAGGTATATGAGTCAAGAAAAGGACATATATCCTGTATTTAATTTGTAACAGAGTTAGCTAAACTGTTTCATTCCAGGTGAGCTGCTTCAGTTCCCTTTAATTCATCTAATCATCTAAAATTATAATACAAATGATATAAAAATTGAAGAAAGAGTAGTGAAGTACAGTCAATGTTGATGGCAGTGTGCATCTGCTGACTTCTTAAGCCCCTGTCCAAATCTCTACCATCTCCTATTCCACTGCCAAGGTACTGATCACTGCAATGGGCCAAATGATTTCCATATTGCTACTATGAATTTGAATCTATTGCTCCATCAGTCTTGAACAATCTCCCCAACCATTGTCTAGCTAACACCTACTCAACCCCCCAAATTCAGTTCAGGATACATATCCTTTGAGAAACGTTACCTAACTCCCTGGTTCACAGAGTATCCAGAGTCCTACTAAATAAATGGTTGCACTGTGCCAAAAAGGTAGAATCTTCTCTATCTCCACCGCTCATCTTCAGAATAACTTAAGGTCAGAAATCATATCCTATCCCATTATTTATTTTTAGCATCTAGCATTAGAGTATATATTCAATAAATTGATTGAATGAATGCATATGTCAAGTACTACAGTAGGAAGATAAACATGGTATAACAAATCCTTTAAATATTTTACTGATAAGAATTGTTTCAGAAAGAAATTAAAGAAGACCTTAGAAGATGGAAATATCTCCCATATTCTTGGACAGGCAGAATTAATTTTGTCAAAATGGCCAAAAGCTCTGTACAGATTTAATGCAATTCCTATCAAAATTCCAATGATGGTATTCATAGTAATAGAAAAATCAGTCATGAAATTCATTTTGAAAAAGAAGAGGCCCCGGATAGACAAAGTAATCATTAGCAAGAAAAGTGAAGCAGGAGACACCACAATATCAGACCTTAAATTATGCTACAGAGCTGTAGTTACAAAAACAGCATGGTATTGGCACCAAAACAGACATGAAACCCAGTGGTACAGAAGAGAAGACACAGAGACAACCCACATACAGTGATTTCATACTAGACAAAGGGGCCATAGACAAAGGGCCATAAATAAACATTTGAGAAAAGATAGCCTCTTCAACAAATGGTGCTGGGAAAACCGGAAACCCATATGTATCAAAATGAAATTAAACTCCTATCTCTCACCCCATGCAAAATTCAACTGAAAGTGGATCAAGGACCATTACACCAGAGACCCTGTACCTACTGGAAGAAAACGTAGGCCGAACTCTCCATCACGTTGGCTTAAGAACCAAATTCCTCAACAAGACTCCTAAAGCACAAGAAGTAAAATCAAGAATCAATAAATGGGATGGTATCAAACTAAAAAGTTTCTTCCAGCAAAGGAAACAATCAAGAAGGTGAAGAGAGAGCGTACAGAATGGGAGAAAATCTTTGCCACCTGCACCTCAGATAGAGCATTAATCTCCAGGATATATAAAGAACTCAAAAAACTTAGCACCAGAAAACAAACCAACCAACGACGAATAACCCAATCAATAAATGGGCAAAGGAACTGCACAGGCACTTCACAGAAGAAGAAATATGACTGGTCAACAAATATATGAAAAAATGTTCCACATCACTAGCAATTAAAGAACTGCAAATTAAAACCGCTCTGAGATTCTATCTCAACTCTAGTCAGAATGGCAAGTTTCAAGAACACAAGTAACAATATATGGTGGCAAGGATGTGGGGGAAAAGGCTCACTCATACATCACTGGTGGGACTGCAAATTGGTGCCACCACTCTGCAAAGCAATATGGAGATTCCTCAGAAAACTTGGAATGGAACCACCAACTCACAAATGGAACTCACTCACTCACCCAGTTATCCCACTCCTTGGTATACCCGAAGGATTTAAAATCAGCATATCATAGTGACATAGCCACATCAATGTTTATAGCAGCTCAATTCACTAAGCTATGGAACCAATCTTGGTGCCCTTCAACAGATGAATGGATAAAGATAATGTAGTACCTATACACAAGGGAATAATATTCAGCCATAAAGAACAATGAAATTATGGCATTTTCTGGTAAATGGGTGGTACTTGAGACTATCATGCTATGTGAAAATAAGCCAATGCCAAAAAAAAACCAAAGGTGGAATGTTCTCTAATATGCAGATGCTAACACACGATAAGGGGGCAGATGAAGAAAAGAAATTCATTGGATTAGACAAAGGGGAATGAAGGGAAGGGAAGGAGAATGGCAATAGGAAAGATGGTAGAATTAATTAGACATAACTTTCCTATATTCATATATGAATACCTGACCAGAGTATCTCCAAATTATGTACAACCATAAGAATAGGAAGTTATATTCCATGTAAGAATACATGTCAAAATAATTATCATGTATATCTAAAAAGGGCAAATAAACACTTTTTAAATGAAAATATAGTTTCAGAGATGGACAATAACTTGATCAAGGTCTCAGTTACTGGGTGATGGAGTTAGGAATAAACCCAGGCTGTTTGGGTTTGAAGCCAGGTGATCCCTATGCTGGCATCTGAAAGAATATTCTCAGATCTAAAGTTCTTAGATCTTAGGTTCTTGGGTGTAATTCTTCCGGTTAGAAAATCAAACCAACAATCTCTGATCATCAGAAGAATAATTTTAAAGCATGTGAACTAAGATTTCTGTTTAAAAATTAATTTAATATTTGAAATTGCCATTGATAAACTTCTCAAAGCTTTAATGATCATACATACATCTTGAGTTCCTAAAGTAAGAGTTCTCAATTTCACACTGTGGATTATTTCATGAGAAGAAAAATGAATGAGTGAATCATCAACTCCACTTATACTCACTACACCATAAAAAAGAAACATCATCATTATTCTTGGGAAGAATGGCACCAGAAAAAATACCTTAGAAATGTTGTAAGTAAATTATTAATCCATGCAACAAAACAGACTACAGACACTGTCATATCGTAAACCCTAGTATTTCAAGAAACCAGGCGGCAGACCACCCATAGAATCCTAAGAGACGATCAGCAGTCTGTGAGGAACATACTTTGGGAATGACTGTTATAAGAAATGAAACTGCTTCCTCCTTAGTAACTCAGGATATTGATTTTTTTTTTTTTTTTTTTTTTTTTTGCTTAGGGCAACACAGTGTCCTTAAGCCAAAAATATCAAAGTATTAAGACCCCAAAATTCCTTTAGAACACTGTTCTAATCCCAAATTACCTTGTTTATGGTAGGCAGTCATGTAGTTACACTTAATAAGGCAATGAACTTTTAACATATGATCGAGCATATGTATCACTGTAGGATACATACATATGAACAAAGCTCTGATTTAATTTTTTCCCATTTCTTCTTTTTAAACAGCTGGAATCACCAGCTATTCTGTAATAGAGCTTTCTCTTTTTCTTCTTAAAGATTTTACCTTCAATAAATAAATTTTCTCTAACATATCTAATGTCAAGGTCTAAAACATAAACACAATCAGACCACTCTATTATTTAAAGCAGTCTATCTAAATGGTTATATTTTTATGTCTATAATGCTGTCATCACTGACAGCATTTTGCAACTGCCTTCTCAACCAATTTATGAGAAGAGAGTAGTCCTGACATTTTGCAGTAAAGACCCAAATATTTATTGGTTAGTGGCTATGTGGCAGAAAAATAAACTTGTAACAATAATAAGAAAAACCTCGAATGAGAAGAACAAAGGAGGGGGACTAGCTCTACCTAGATTATTAAAATGTACTATAAAGCCTTTGTAACTAAATAAGTGTAATACTGGCATATAAATAAGCCACCGCAACATAATAAAAAATTCAGAAATATATCCAACTACATTTGGAATTTCAGTATTTAATTTTTAAAAAACACAATGGGAAAGGTGAAGATATGATACACCACTAAATAAATATTTGTAAGCACTAAATGTCAGAAATATCAAAGTACTGGAAACCACCTAAAAGCACATACAACACAGATTGGCTGAAAAGCTACTGTACAGTTGTATAGTGTAGATGTAAGTACCTGTGAAAAAGAAAATAAAGACTACCCCTATGAATTAATAGAGTCATTTTCAAGAGACACTGCTAAATGCAAAACAAGATATCTCTGTGAAGATATTTATATATACATAAGTATATATACACATATCCACACACATATGTATATGAATGGATATAGAAATGTATACATATGGATGTGTTATGTATACATACATATGAAAAGTACATGGGACTTTCATGAAAACACTTTTTATTGGGGTTCTAATTTCCCTGGATCAATACATAGGAGTGAAACTGTAGGGTCCTATGATAAGGGTATAAGAAAAAGAAAAATTGATTTCTCAAGTGTTTACACCATATTACATTCCCATCAGCAAGTCACCCTCACCAAAAAAAAAAAAAAAAAGACAATTTCACCCTTTCAGTTTGTAGCCATGGTAACAGAGATATAACAGTACCACACTGGAATATTAATTTCATTTGTCTAATGACTAATGATGTTGAGAATCTTTGCATGCGCTTATTGTTAGTTTTCATATGTTCTTTTCTGAAGTGTCTAAGTTTCTGCCCATTTCATGGATTATTTGTCACATTATTACAGATAAAGAGTACTTTATATATTCTTCTACATTCAAATACATTTACAACATAAATGTTTTACAAATATTTCCTGTAATTTGCATTTTTTTGTTGTTTTATATGGTACTGGGGATTGAATTTAAGGGTGCTGTTTCACAGCGGTATATTTCCAGCCCTTTTATATCTTATTTTGAGATAGGGTCATGCTAATTTGCATAGTCTGGCTTTAAATTTGCCATCTACCTGCCTCAGATCTCCAAATCTTTTGGATTACAGGTGTTCATCACCATATCCAGCTTTGATTTTGAGATGGGGTCTTTTTATGTTGTCCAGGCTGATCTCAATTTCCTGGCTCAAGCAAACTTCCTGACTCAGTCTCCTGGGTAGCTGGGATTACAGGCACGCATCACCTTTGATTTCTTTTTATCGTTTTGTTATCTGTATTTCTGGTTTTATTCTTTTCTTTTTCTCTCTCTTTTTTGGTGAGGGTGATGGTGCTGGGGATTGAACCCTGAAGCATTTTACCACTGAACTACAACCTCAACCTTCTCGTTTTTTTTTTACATGGAGACTGGTGAGACAGGGTTTTTGCTAAGTTGCTGATAGTCTCACAAGTTGCTGAGGCTGGCCTCAAACTTAAATCCCCCCGCCTCAGCTTCCAGAGTCAATGGAATGGGCCCTTATATCCAGCACTGCTGCACTTTTAATAGGAGTTGCATTCAATAGACAAAAATTATGCTGAACAATAAAAAGTATTCTAATCCACGAACAATCATTTCACTAAATATATGCAGGTCTTCTTTAACAGCATTTAGCAATGTTTTAGAGTTTGGTGTACAAAACATATAGATTTTGTCAAATTTATCCTGGGTACCTTATATTTTAAATGGTATTTTAAAAAGCAGTTTAAAAATTCTGTTTTATTGCTGGCATGCAAAAATATAACTGATTTTTACAGACTGGTCCATATTTGACCTTGTTAAAATCACTTACTAAGTCTAGTAAATTTGTTTTGTGAACTTTACAGAATCTTCTATTACATGGTTATGTTGTCTGCAGTTTTACTTTTTATCTGATATGGCTTTTAAATTTTCTTATCTTTGATTAGGATGTCTAATACTTGGCAATTGGGGCATCCTCATTATTGTTTTGTTTTCTTTTTAGTTTGGTGCCAGGGATTGAACCTAGGGACATGTAAACACTGAGCTACATCCCCAGCTGTTTTTATTTTTTGAGACGGGGTCTCAATAATTTGCTCAGAGCCTAAGCTGCTAAGGCTGGCTTGAAATTGGGATATTCCATCCTCAGCCTCCCAAGCTGTTGGGATTACAGGTTTGCACCATTATGCCTGGTCTTGCCCGCATTCTTAAGAGAAAAACATTAATCTTGAATTTTACTAAGTAGGTTTGCTTTTTTGGACAAGGTACCTGGTATAGCAATCCTGCAACCATTTTCTTGTGTATTTGAAGACTAAACAAAGAAGTACTTACATTGAGGTTGTTGGTAGCCAAGTTTTTGTTATGAAAGAAAGAAGAAAATATACAATAATAAGAATCTGATAAGGAAAAGTGGAAGAATAGCAGGAATGGTCCAAATATTTTGCTATTAAAGACCACATCTAGAGAAAGAATGTTTAAAAAAAAAGTTTTTGATGAAAGGCTTAAGTAAATTTTTTTATGCAGGGAATAATCTAGTTTTAGCTTTTTAAGTACCCTTCATACTGTTTAATTTTGTTGATTGTTGCCTTAGTTGTACAGAAACATTTTAGTCTGCTATAATCTCATTTGTGTATTTTCACTTTTGCTGCTTGGGCTCATATCCAAAAATATAATTGCCCAGACAAATGTCATTTCCCCTTACTTTCTTCTTGTAGCATTCAGTTTCAGGTCTTACATTTGTCTTTCATAATTATTTTGTGTTGATTTTTTCTATATGGTATAAGGTAAAGGTCTAATCACATTCTTCTGCATGTAGAAGAATAGCTAGGGCACCAAATAAAATAGAACCAACAACACCATTTAAAATAGATCCCACTACTGACGGAGTATATAATAAAAAATGAATAAATAAATATGTCAATGAAATAATCTGCACTATTATGTTCAGTGAAGCATTATCGACAATAGGAGGTGGAAGCAACCTAAGTGTAAACAAAATATGAATAAAGAATATGTGGTACATATACACAATGGAGTACTAATTAGCCTTCAAAAAGAAGGAAATCATTTCACATGGATGATGGGAAAATAAACACAAAGAGAATGTATGTTAAGGCAAATTAAGTCTGGTATGGAAAGAAAAACACCACCTGCTCTCTCTCCTATACTGAATCTAAAAGACTTGAACTCACATAAGTAGAGAGAATAGTGGTTACCAAAGCTGGGGTGGGTAGGAATTATGGAGATATTGGTCAAAGGATACAAAATTTTAGTAAGGAATAACTTCAAGCAATGCACTGCACAATATGGAGACTACAATTAATAGCAAAGCATTATATTCTTGAAAATTGGTAAGAATAGATTTTAAGTGTTCTTACCACAAAAAAATTATGAAGTAATGCATATGTTAATTAGCTCAATTTAAACATTTCACAACATACTGTACATTTCAAAATAACATGCTGTACATAACAAATACATATGATTCCTAATTGTCAATTACAGAAACCTTATTTTAAAAAATTCATAAGCAAGACATTCATTTCTTGTGGTTTTAGTGGCTGAGAAGTCCAAGATCAAATTGCTGGCAGGTCTGGTGTCTGATGAGGTCTGCTCTTCCTACTTCCAAGATGGAGCCTTATTGCTGTGCCCTACAGAGAGAAAGCACTATGTCCTACGTGTCAGGAGGGATGGATGGGAACGTTCCCTCCAGCCTGTTCATTAGGTTCAAAGAAACCTCTAACAGAGGTTAAAAATGGAATGAGAAGAGAAGAAAGATTCTAGCATCAGCCAGAGATCTGCCTCCAACTCTTAAGTCTTTGGTGCTAGATCTTAACCATGTGATCCTTAAGAGAATTTCTCATTCAAACATATCCCAAGACAGCTCCATATGGTTAGCCTTACTGACAGAGACAGCCCAAGAAGCATGTCATCAGAGATGACAGCAGGAAGTTAGGTCTATATGTGACGCTAAATGGTCACTTTTCCTTCCTGAGACCCTACTTTACCACTATAAAACAAGGGGTATAAACTTTTCAGGAATCTAATTTTTATAAGCTCTGATGTTGTATAAATGTATGCCATTTCAAGGCTGACTATCACTATCTTTACTGCCCACCTACCAAAGTTAGGCCAGCTCACAGCTTAAGACCGTTGTAAGTAAGGGGAGGGACAGACATGGCCAAAGTAGTCTACATTTGAATCTACCCAAGCACATTTATTGTTCAATTCTCAATACAGATAAAAAAGCAAAAGAAAACCAAAACAACTCAAATCCAGTCTCTTCACTCTTCCCTGCATTTATCTTCTGATTGGATTACCTCTACTGAATTCTAATCCTTGTAATATAAAAATAATAATGCTATTTAAATAGCCTATTATAATTAAAATAAGGGTTCAAATTTGCATAAGAATAACTATATAATATACTTAAAATCTATGTATCCATTGATAAAATAAGAACCAAAAGAATAACTACAATAAGACTAATTATTTGACAGTAAATAGATATTTGGCAAATCTTTATTAAGCCATAGAACCTTCTGGTAAAAATGTCATACTTGAATCAGATAAAAAAAAAAAAAAAATCCTGTCCCTGCAACACTTCTAGAAAACATGGTTAGAAAACTACCTCTGCAGTTGCAGATGATTTAGGCAAGCAACAGATGAAGAAATAGAATTCTTGGAAGCATGCAGACAGTAGTCCACACACTGACTAGCAAACACTTTACCAAGCTGCCTTTTCTGCAAAGGTTTTTTTTTTTTTTTTGTGTGTGTGTGTGTGTGTGTGTGTGTAAAAGACATACTTCCACTTAAAACATTCATAAATATATTTTAAAATCATCTGATCATGAACATGTTCTGCAAAATATTTTGTATAACATAGCACAAAATAATATAAGAAGTTAATACAAAAATACTAAAAAGTAGAGGGGAAAAAACATAGTTTGGGTTTCCATTAAAGAAACTTTGATTTGTGGGGGAAGAGGAGGGAGGCACAAAAAGCATTTCAACTTATGCATTAAAGAGACTTACTGAAATATTTTTGGTTCCTGTAGCACTGTATAGTAAAAAATAGATCATGCCATGTATTTTTGCTTTTGATTCTGTTTTAAAACCTCAGGAAAGATAGTTTCTTATTCTGCATCAAGGTCCAATGAGCTGAGACATGATAAATTTCAAAAGTTACTTCTTCGCATTCCTCAATGTTCAAATACTTCAAAAACTGATGATACATTTATATACTGACTCACCATTCTCAAAACACTTTTTCTTTGCCAGGCACAGTGGCACATGCCTGTAATCCTACCAGCTTGGGAGGCTGAGGCATGAGGATTGTGAATTCAAAGCCAGCCTCAGCAAAAGCAAGGTGCTAAGCCACTCAGTGAGACCCTGCCGCTAAATAAAATACAAAATAGGGCTGAGGATGTGGCTCAGTGGCTGAGTGCCCCTGAGTTCAATCCCTGATATCCCCCCCCAAACACACTTTTTTTCTTTAAAAACAAATTATCTAGGACTGGGGTTGTGGCTCAATGGTAGCGTGCTTGCCTAGCATGTGTGAGGCACTGGGTTTGATTCTCAGCACCACATACAAATGAATAAAATAAAGGTCCATCAACAACTAAAAAATAGTTTTTTAAAAAAAGAATTATCTAACAGAGTAGAAAAATGATTATGCAGAAGACAGAAATGCTGGTGTCTTTGTGTAGATGCAAAAGAATAGGATACACAGTGGAGAGTTTGGCTTTAGACCAAAAAATTAAAAATGGCTGGGGATGTACCTCAGTGGTAAAGCACTCCTGGGTCCAATTCTCCATGCCAGAAAAACAAAAACAAAAACAAAAACAAAAAAAAGAAAAGAAAGAAGGAAGGAAGGAAGGAAGGAAGGAAGGAAGGAAGGAAGGAAGGAAGGAAGGAAGGAAGGAAGGAAGGAAGGAAGGAAGGAAAAGTAATAGTAGTAGTAGTTGATACTGGTCAGGAATTTAATGTGAGACCAATCAGCAAGTTTGTGCTTTTTCCTCCAGCAATATTCAGCTGCATGGTACAAGCTAAAAACTGATGTAGAACTAAATTTGATTAGCTTAGGTTTTGCCGGGTGAATAAGATAAAGGAAAAGAAGCCAAAGGAATTAAGCACATAAGCAAGGAGTGATTATAATTATTGACCATGAAATGTAAATTTAAGTGACTGATAAGGAAGATGGTAACAACAGCAGAATATTGTTTTTGCATTACTGGGGATTGAACTCAGGGCTTCATTCATGCTGAGCAAACACTCTAGTACTGAGCTACACCTCCAGCCCTAGAGTAGACTACTTGGAATTGAAGTTATATAAGGGTGGCAGTTACTGTCTAGGTCTAGGGCACTATTGTGAAATTAATGGCCCATCTAAGTTGAGGAACAGTATCACTGGAGGACAGGAACTTAAAAACACAGGGGGTGTTAGAAGAAGTGTGTATATGGCTACTGAAATGACCAAAAATGAATGCAGGGATATGATGAACAAAAGGAAAATGGGCCAGATAATAAAATATTTTGAGAATTCAGAAATATTGAGCTAGATATTTTTGTGTTAATATCTGGTGAAATGATGTATTTAGTTAAAACAGGGAGGTGAACAAAAATTTCTCTTGGAGAGAGTCATGCAGCTTTAAACATATTTTCTGAAATGGGCTAATGAATAGGCTGAGAGGATTACGTCATTAGGACGTTATTATAAAGCACCTTTAAATTAAGACTGCAGCCTGGCTTGGTGGCACATGCCTGTAATCCCAGCGATTTGTGAAGCTGAGACAGGAGTACTGCAAATTCAAAGCCAGCCTCAACAACTTAGCAAGGCCCTAGGCAACTTAGCAAGACCCTGTTTCAAAATAAAAAGTTAAAAAAGGGTTGCTTAAGAACTCCTGGATTAAATCCCCAGTATGAATGTATGCATAAATAAATAAATAAATAAACAAACAAATAAATAAATAAGATTGATATAATTTGTTTTATATTTGTATTTAATTTAATTTCTATTTTATTAATATTGTATTTTGTATCTAATTTAATTTAATTTGTTTTGTTTTTAATTGATTCTGAAATTTAATTGGTACTAAAGAAGGGTGTGGAATTTTTATCAGAGATAAGACTGTCACAGACACATATATGCCAAGTTTCACTGAAAGAGTTTCTAGGAATACGCTGAAAACAATTTCCGGATTATGGCACAAATACCTTAAAATAGTTTTGCAAAAAATGCAAACATATAAAATGGCGAAATTCTGTACAGTCTGCATTTCTCAGTGGATGATGATTGCCAATATAATTAAACACCTTTGACTCAGACACTCTTATTTCACCAATTTAAAGCAATAGCAAAACAAATTTACTACATAAATACAGCTCTTGGAAAATGCCCCATTATTACTAAGAGACATTACCTTAGTCCCACAATCATGAGATATAAATACATAAACTATACCTTATCCTAAACTCTGAGTTGTGTCCTGGACACTACGCCAGAGGCGGGGAATGCAAACATGACGAAAATGTGGTCCTTACCCTTAGATAGGCCATAGTTTAATGTGCAATAAAGACCAGGAAAGGAGGGGTAAGGAGAAGAGTATGAAAGAAGACAAGGGCATTCCTGAAACCATGAGATCAGAAAGTATGTGTGATGCACATAGGAGTGAGAGGGCATGGGATGGGGGGGAGAGGGAGGGAGACAGAGAGCCAAGGATGATTTCCTGGTGTTTAGTTTCATTAAGTTGGTGGAAGAAAGTATCCCACAGAAAAACTAAACCATTTGCAAAAACCAAGAATTTGAAGGATGAGCTAAGCAGTTTGGTTTCAGATACATATCTGAGTTACAGTAAATGTCTAAGACTAAAGAGACACTTAGAACCATAATAATAAAGTTGTGAACAAGCCATGCAGAATTGCATCCCTTGCATCAAATCCAGCCCATGAATATGTTTTAGTTGACTTGCATAGTTACTAAAATTTAAAGTATTTTGTAATGTTTAAATATCAGGAGATTTCACATAAAATTCCAGACTTCCAACTTCTCTTGAAATGAAATATTTTCAAATTGATAATATGAGGTTTGCATGGCAACAACCCACTATAGCCGTGTATTAATGTTTATCATATTTCTTATTATTCAATGTTTCTATTCTATTCCAACACTTATTTAAGCTGACTAACTGAATCCTATGTGCACTGAGTTTACTTGATGACCTGAAATTACCTGAGTAATGACTTCTGAAGCCAGCCAGACAGGTGTCTAAATATCAATTTTGAAATTCCTTGAACTTTATGACCTTAAACAAATTAGTTCACATTTCTTTTCCTCAGATTCTTCATCTATAAAACAAGGTAGTATATATCTCAGGATGAGCGAGACTATTATGTAAGTTAATATTTGTAAAATGCTTTAAAAACACTGTCACATACAGTAAACACTAAAAAAAAAAATCTAGAGCAGTCAAATATAAGCTCCACGAAGGTGAGAATTTTCATTGTGCTTTTGAGGAAATATCCTTAGATATAGGATATTGTCAAACAGTGTTTGACACATAGTAGGCCCTCAATATATACCAGTTGAATAAATATGTGAATAAATGAATGAATAGAAAATGTTGTTTATATTAAAACAACCCACCTTTCTTACATAAAATTTATATACTAAGAAATATGTACACACCCTCAATTTTAGACTCCCCAAAATTTAGACTTGCATTTAAAATATAAACTCTATTTTTCTCTACACTCACATAATACACCTGTACCTAATTCATGTTTTTTTTTTCTTCTTTCACATTAAGCAATCCTCCAACTTTCTCGACAACAACTGGGTATTCAACAAGTCAGTTCAATTCTGACTAACTGGAGTTAGTTCATATTCCACGATTTATAGGCTCAATCCCACAGACTGTATCCTTCTTCCATACTTCAGCACTAACTGCAAGTCCTGGTGTGAACTGTACTTCTAACTAACTGGGTATAAAATGGGGATTCTCAGAGATCCTACTCAGGTTTTATAATTTGCTAGAATTATTCAAAGTCTCAGGAAATATTTACTTACATTCATGGGTTTATTGCAATTCAGAAAGAGAGGCATAGGATAAGATTTCCCTCTCTATGTATGCTACCCTCCCAGTACCTTGTTGAGGCAGAGAGGATGATAAGATTTTTGCAGGGCATGAAATACCATCTGATCTAAAGTACCTCAAAATCAAGATCCCTCTGCCCTTCCCTTCTCCACTCTCACTGTCCCACAGGGAAAAAAGAGACTTTCTGCAAAGTTTTCTTAAATATCTGACCTGATTCACTGGAAAAGGAACACCATCTTTAGTCTTCTTAATGAAATTCCATTAACCAGAGAAGACTAAATTATATCAAAGGAAAAAAGATTGAATCTGTCAACACACCTACACAAGACTTTTATCACACACTATTGTCCTCTATTTTGATCCCACAGATAGTCATTTACAATCCATTGTCTATTGTGTGGGCCCAACAGACTTTATCCCAGGCCACTGCATATTCTCCAAGAAGTCATTTACTATTCCCCTGAGAACTGTCCATATCACCTATTCTCCTTGGCCCTATAGAAAAAGGGGATAAGCTTCTGAATCATGTTGGGCTAGTGGGTAATAATACTCCTGTGATTTTTCCTTGTACTGTGATTTTCCCCCTTTGCCCATTAATAAATTTGTATGTCTTTTCTCCTACTTAATCTGTCTGTCTTAGTTTATTCCACTGGATCTTCAGAGGCCAGAAAGGAAATTTCCCTGCATCTCTACAATGTCCCTCCATGAATTCATCAACTAGGAAGTTCTCAAAATCCCTTTGATGAGGACTTTTACAGAGGCTTCATTATGCATACATGAGTGATTAAATCACTGGCCACTGTTGGTGATGAATAAATTCATGAAGAAGTGCCTGCTACTCTCTCACAGGATCTCTGATTGCAATAGGTATGCAAGAATCTGTACTGCAAATTAACTTCCTTGCTGTTTATTTTACTCAGGAAAGGTTTTAAAAATTAGCCATTATAATACAAATTGAAAACTAGCAAGATTTAAGAGTTTCACAACACTCTTTTTCATGTCACTCTAAATAACTTTAATATTTCCCAGTATTAAAAACAGCAAGATTTCAGAAATGATGGAGTAGAGAGCTCAACAAATATTTTCCCTAAAGGAAAAATGGAAGGAAAGAGAGAGAAATGGAGGGGGGGAAGGGGAGGGGGAGGGGGAGGGGGAGGGGGAGGGGGAGGGGGAGGGGAGGGGGAGGGGAGGGGGAGGGGGAGAGGGAGAGAGAGAGAGAGAGGGAGGAAGGGAGGGAGGGAGGAAACAACTATTTTAAAACTCTGGAAACTAATCAAAAGTCAAATAACAAGTTGAAAAGCACTATTTATCCACGAAACATATCTGGAATTGATAAAAAAAAACAGTGTGCGGTATATTAATTTGGACAGCAACCATCAACTTCTTCTCCCCCTACCAGTTCCAGATGGTACTGCTGCTACTAGAAAAAGACAATTCAATTTGGAATTTAGTGAAAAAGTCCTGTCGGAAAAGGGCCTGGTTAAAAGTGTTACGAAAACAAAAGCAACTGCTGGAAGGTAATCAGAAGTATCAGCAGCATACAGCTGTCTAAGAACACAAGTGTGGCAAACAAAAATCAACTGAAAATTAAAAATGGAGATCTGCAGAGAATAGCTGACAGGAGTTCAGAACAAGCTACCTCAAAACACAGCATTTTAGGATTTGAGAAATAAGCAAAATGGAGTCCAATAGTTACTACCTCAATAGGGCATGCTGGAAACTGAGAACACAGCAGAAGTAAAAAGGCCATCTTTATCTTCCCCTACCCTTTCTGCTAAAATAAGCCATAAATCTTAAGAAAGTTACTCTCTTCTCCTTTTTTCCTTGAAGAGCCCCATATGACAGATGTACCACCTTTACCCCAAGGGAAGGAATGAAGACACAGATGTCAAGAAGGATTTTAGTTATCTACTTTTCACAGTAAAGATCATGAAACCACAAGCTGACTATGAAGAAGATAAAACAAAGGCAGACTTATAAAAATGCCTGAACTTTAATTGTGTACTCTCTTACACATACAAAGCTCTTCTTAGCAAAAGGTAGAAGGTTTACTGGCTTATAGTGTTCAAAGAAAACTTCCAATAATTGTTTGACCATCAAAGATTGCTGACCAAGTGATGATCATTAAGAAGCCAAGTTCAATAAAATAAACACTTAAAACAAACAAACAAACAAAAACACTGAGCAGGTTTCAGTGGCTATCCACAGCAGTGAAGGCAGATTTTATAGAATTGTGGACCACTAGGTACAACAATAACTCCACAGGTGGTTCTGAGTGCTGCTACAATATGTTCTTTCTAGTCCTAGTTAAAAAAACAAACAACAACAACAACAACAAAAATTACTAGATATTTAAAGAAAAAGGAAAGTGTGACCCAAACACAGAAAAAAGAAAAAAACAATAAAAAGTGTCCTTGAAGGGGCTTAGATATTGGATTTAACAGACAAAAATATTAAATGTTATTAAAAACTTGAAGCGTGTATTTGAATGAACTTCATAACTCTAAAAATAAGTACTACCCGCTTTCTAAAACCTAAAGAATATTTAAAAAATATATAAAAAGCATATCTTAGTCAAAGTTCAAGGCCAGCCTTGGCAACTTCGTGAGACCCTGTCTCAAAATAAAATAAAAAAAGTCTGAGGATGTTGCTTAGTGGTAGAGTACCCCTAGATTCAATCCCCAGTACCATTAAAAAAAATAAGTAAATAGGTATTTTAAGAAACCAAAAATTGACTATAAAAATGAAAGCTATTGTCATTTGAATTAAGTGGGAATGAATGAGGAATATTACTTGCCATTTCAAATCAGAACAAACAACAAATTTTAAATTATTTCCATTGACAATCATTTTTTATTTAAAGTCATTCTTACTATAGTTCCAATTTTTGATCAATTCTTCTTTGAGATCAATACCTGTACCATTATAATTTGAAAACAAAATAAGGCTTTCATCTACTTTCTAGGCATATGTAAAACCAAATTAAATACAGCCACATTACCTCAGGCATGCTCACTTAGAAAAAGCAAGACGTTTTTTCTTTTAAAAAAAAAAAAGAAGAAGAAGAAGAAGAAAGAAAAGAAAAACGTATTGTGGTGACACCAAAACAAATTTTCGAAAGTACAGCAAGAAATGGTAATATGCTGACCTAAGCTTTAAACTTCTATCTTTGGGGGAGGAGGGTTTAGGAATCAAAGATGGGCAGTATTTATTTTGCTGCTCAATATAACTTAATTCTCTCAATAGCCACTTGTGTCTTATTTGGGGACCAAAAGTAATGTTTGGAAAATAGCAAACATTTTTTAGGGCCTAGAATACAAGGTTTAATTACTGGGCCTGTAAACAGAAACAGTAGACACTTCTAAAAATTGAATTTGGGAAAGACCATCACCTCAGCTGTTAACCTGCTATGAAAGCCACAGTGAGGGAAAATTAGTTTAAACTGATGAGCAGAATGAAAAACAAGGGAAAAAATTTTAGGAAAAAAATTGGTTTCAGCAAATATAGTAAAGGCAGTTCCAGACAAAACTTACATTGAAAATATTTCACCTGAAATATGCCTGAAAATGTTTTCTTAATTTTAGTTATGTACATGAAGTAAAGCTACTTAGGCAGTGATCTAAGTTATGTAACTTAAAAGTATCCTTTTGGAAATGCAAATAAATGTAGAAAAATTATAAGGGTACTTTTTTAAAAAAAGTTTTTAATGTAAAATATAGATTATTTGGAAAAGAAGTAAATTCAGTTTTTAAACTCTTTGTTATTATAAAAGATGATAACAATTGAAGCAAGATGAATAACATGACAAAACAAAATAATCCAGGTGAAGAGATGAGAGCTCCCAAACATAAAACAAAATCTCACACCAGCCAGTTTCTTGAAACAATGCACAGGTTTTTTTTTTCAGTTTAGCAACTGACTAAAGGATTTGTACCTTAGTTTCCTCATCTGGAAAACTTGAACAATACCTACACAATTTGCACTTACTTCTTAAATTCCTTTTTATTTATTCACTCAACAAATACATACTGAGCATCTTCTGTATGTTCTAGGGATTATGCTATGCATAAGCTTGCTATAAGAATTGCAATAAAGAATGCAAAGCACTTAGTACTACATCCAGCATAAAGAACTATTATTTTCTACAGTGTAATTTTCAATTTGGGAAGTTCATTCTCTAGAGAGGACTTATCAGAAGTACCTGTGGGGCTCTTTCAAGCCTCCCATGTACATAAATAGTGCACTGATTTCCTCTTCTTTTAAAGTGTTAATCCTTTCCACTGTCATTGAGAAACACTGTTCTACAGAATCATTTGAGCTACCTTTCCAATTTCATTACCCCCTTTTTTCCCCACCATCATTCTTAGCTATAGTCAAACTTACTATTCAGTATTTACTTGTCTACGAAGTTGCCTATACTGTACATGTTCACAAACATCTGTTACTTTTGGCATTGAATGCTTGCCCCTCCTCATCCATCTTTCCACTCAAATTCTTTTTAATTTTTAAAGATATCACCTCAAAACTAATAAGCTGATTTTAATTTCATTTTTATTATTTTATTTTTTTGTAGAGCTAGGGATCTAACCCAGGGTCTTATGCATGCACACGCTCTACCATTGCACTATATCCACATCCCTGATATTTTAAATCAACCTCTCTTCCTCAAATAAGTAAGCACTTTATATTATAATTTTATTTTATTTATGAAATGTAATAGATTATAAGAGAAAGTATCAGGAAAGTAAGATCTATATCTCACTCATCTTTGCTTTCCTTTCTGTTAGCATTTTAATATAGTGACTTCTACAAAGTATGGAATTCATTTGTGGTATATGACATTGGAACATATCCTGTTCAGAAATTAGGGATTATTTATGCTTATAAAATAGAACTTAGTACAATGTAGATTAAAATATTTTATTATTTTAAGTTTTTTAACATCATATGTAAAGAGCTGTCTTCCTTCCTTATTTGTGCTTTCACTTTCTGTGGCTTCAGACACAACTGTTTCAAATTTTTGAAAAGAAAAAGACCAGAAATAAATAATTTGTAAGTTTTATATTGTGCACCATTCTGAGTAAGGTCATGAAAACCTTGAGCTGACCCAGTCTATCCAACCCAGGCAGGACACCCTATGTTTACCATATCTATGCTGTACATGTTACCTACTGTTAGTCATTCGGTAGCCACCTTGGTTATCATGCCAATTGTTGTGGTATTACAGAGTTTGTGTCAAATATTGCTAATGTAGTAGACTGATGCTACATCACAATGCTAGGCATTCACCTTACTTCATCTGATTATAAGCACTATACTCAAATCATCACAAGAAAAAGGGTATTGAATACTGCACAATATTTTGAGAGGAACAAAACAATGCTCATATAATTTATTATAGTATATTGTCACAGTTGTTATATTTTATTATTCATTATTGTTGTTAATTTCTTACTGTAATTTATAAAATAAACTTTATCTTAGTTTTATTTATGACATGTCATAGATTATAAGAGAAAGTATCAGGAGAGTAAGATCTATATCTCACTCAGCTTTGCTTTCCTTTATGTTAGCACTTTAGTATAGTGACTTCTAAAAAGTATGGAATTAATTTGTGGTATATGACATTGGAACACACCCTGTTCAGAAATTAGGGATTACTTATGTTTATAAAAATAGAACTCATTACAATGTAGATTCAAAACCCAGGATTTTAGGCATCCACTGGAGGTTTTAGAATGTATCCCACAGATAAGTGGTAACTAATGTGGAGTAGTTCAAAAACACATCATAAGTGGAAGAAAAAAAAAAAAAAAAAAAATATATATATATATATATATATATATATATGACTAATATTTTAGATAATACTGATGCTTTAAAGAATTGTGGCTATGATCTATTTGAAAAAGGCAGCCACTGTTCTGAGCTGTAAATTCAATGTTACATTCCAAAATCAATTGTTATACATTCAGCCAGCTTTTTATGTATGAGGTGTTTTGTTGGCAAGGATCCAAATTCAAATTGAAATGGTTCAGTTGGATGATAATGTGTTACATATAAAGAGTTATAAGCTATCAATATTAAAGTGTTATTTGATATCCAAATGTCAGTTTCAACTGTATCCAAATATCGATTCACTTTTAAATACAAAGTAAGCAAATTTTTTGTATGAATATACACTTTATCTAGCATATATGATAGAGTTAAGGGATACAGATGTCTTTTAAAATTATTCATTTCAATCCAGTCCATGATAATCTCAAAGCAATAGTACTACATATCTTATAAATTAACTAATTTACAAAGTAAAGTAACACAGAGACACAAAAACTGTGAAATATTAAAACGATAAAATTATGAACTTACACAATAATACGTTCCTAAATCCAGAGCAAGAGGGTAAACATCATAAAACTAAAATTTTTAGACAAATTTCTTACCAGTATCAGATACTAGTAAATGTCAGAGACCATACACATTAAATAGAACATTGAAGCTGGTCAAGCTTCTTAGGAGTATATTTTACCATTTTCATTTATGATTCCTAATATACTTTATAGTACCTAAAGCACAGTAAAGAGCCAATAAATACCACACTGACCATGTGAGTGTGAAACACTGTTCTAAAAGCTGTCACCAAAAACTGATAAAGGCAGCAAACTGTGAAAAACACCACAACAAAATATTCTGTACAAACAAAAGGTATCAGAGAAACCAAACTTAATGCAAAAGGCGTTAAACAACATTCTAAGAACCTAGGCCAGGGGAGGTGACATGATAAAAGCTGTGTTTAGGTATAAAATATGTGTAAGAAGGGGGGGAGATAGGAGAAATGAATATTGAAATCCAAACACCACCACAGGGACTCATTTTATAGTTGTAGGAAGTGAGAAAAAAAGGATGGATCCAAGCTTTTAATACTACTTAGATTTATAGGTCCCTATAAATTGGCAAGGCATATTTGGCTCAGTTTAGAGAGTGTTTGGAAAGGAAAAAAATGTAAGTATGATCCATATAAGTATATATAAACCAATGAAAGGAAATAGAATCCTCAGAGTTGCCTTCATATTTCCTAGAAAGTTCCTGTAAAGAGTTTTAAAGATTAACTGCCTCAGTATTATACCAAAAGTTTCTTAAATACATGAGGAGAGTAGAAGGAAACCACCAAAAAAGATCCATGGTTTAACTTGACAAAATTATATTTTCAGAGAACCCAGTCTGGGGAGAGAAGAAAAGCAGTCAATGAATTTATTTCACTTTTTGGAAAATGTGTCAATGGTTATATTGAGCTATCTTCTCTGCAGGTCTTAAGTTAACTTCCCTCATGTAAAGGGAAAACACGGTAACCATATTTTAACCATTTTAAATATGCTCAGAGAAGAGACTATCAATAGCTACTGAGAGCAAGCATTTGTAATTGCTGGGAGTGGCTTTGCTCACTTTAGCGAAGGTGTGCAACAAAGTGGCCATAAAGAACCATCAGATTAATGCTATATATATGAATAAATCATGGTTATTTCCAAAAAGGACTTCTAACTGAACTTGTTTTGAAGCTACCCAAAGCACAGAAGAACATATTCTTATTTTGATCAGCTATATATAACATATCATGATTTACTTCACAGTATCTGAAAACTCTAGAAGGGGGGGGGGGAAATATTGTTACCCAACAAACTTACCCAAATAATATTCACCATCCAGACTAGAGTTATAATTTATGAAAATTACACAGAACTTTAAGATCATAAAGGAGATTTCTGACCTTTCCAAATCACTTAGTTAGTCTAGAAATATAGGATCCAATCTAATTCATTCAGAGTTCAAATTTAAGTTGAGAGGTTTAAGGTGTTGGTGAAGGGGTCACATGACTGGACAACAGTTGGGAAAATCAAATTTTTCAATCTCAGAATAATAGCAATTTCTTTTTACAACTGGAGTGATGACATGGAGGCTAGTGTGACTATCAGTGTACAGAAAACATCTCCTATCACTGAGGTTGGAGTCATCAAGGATATAAGAGACAACAAGGCACATGTATAAGCAATAAACATCTGAGCCTTTTCCTGCCACTTATTCTTAGTATAATAAATATGTTCAATCTACTATTAAATTAGAATAAATAATATAAAGAACAATCAGCTCAAGAATTTAAAAAAACTATTCCTCAGTATTTTGTCTTTATTCTTTTTGAAAGGCGGGTTCCAATATTTTTTTCTAAAAGCTGTAAAAATCACAAGTAATTCCTTAACCAAATCTAGTAAAATTTTTATTATTTTCGGCTTTGCCTTCCCTATTATATCCATTAAAGATCAATGACTTCCAAACTTAGTCCTAACTATGTTTAGAGCCAATGAGGAGTCAGCAGTCAGAAAAGGAGAACTAGTTTTCCCAGCCCAACATCCAGGACAGTTAGGATCTTAAGGTTCACATCAGTTCAGTACACGCAGGCATCAGGAACCCGGCCATGTACATACCATTACTTATGACTTGAGGGTCTATCCTGATTATTACATTGTACTCTGGGTTTTTTGTTTTGTTTTATTTTTTTAGGGTCCTACCTTGAATACTAGGCTCTCCAAACTGACTCCTGATGAGCCATCTTAGACTTTATCTGATCTCTCTCCCCTGGAAAAGCTGATCTTGATTTTTCTATATGTTGCTCACTAAAGAATAACTTTGATCCATCCAGACGTCCTTCCTTCAATTTGACAGAGATGCCTGATATCCAGACCTACCAAAAGAAATACACAGGCTACTGGTATTCCCTAGATTATATCTGACATCACAGGTTTTTAAGAAATAGCTCTATGAGGAGGTGTAATCTCTTCTAACTTTTCCAAAACAGACCTGGTGCACTAATTAATGGCTTCTCTACAGTTCACTGTCATTGAGTTCCTAGGAGAAAAAGTCTTGACTATTGCCATTATATATAATAAAATGTCATGTCAAATAATTTCCATGAAATTTCTCAATTAATCATCACAACAGTTCAGGGCTCAGTGGTGCATGCCTGAAATCCCAGCAACTCAGGAGATTGAGGCAGGAGAAACCCAAGTTCAAAGCCATCCTCAGCAACTTAGTGATGCCCAAAGTTCTCAAAAGTAAAAAATAGAAAAAGGGTGGGGTGAACTGGGGATGTTGCTCAGTGGTTAAATGCCCCTGGTTCAATCCCTGGTATCCCACCCCATCACCACTACCCCACAAAAAAAAAAAAAGAAAAAGAAAAAATCATCACAATTATGCTGTGAGATAAGAGAAGATCTATTATTAGTCCTTACCATTAGGAGACTACTGGGCCTTAGAAAGAATAAAGGACTTGCCCAAAAGTTACCTAGGCAAGCTGACTCCATAACATCTGCTTTTACAGAAATTAGATAATACATATCAAATATTTTATCAAAACTCTAACACCAACAGGTGTGAGATCAGCATTATTTTACCACTAAGGAAAACAGATATTCTGTGAATTAAATACAATCAATCCTTTCTTATCAGTGCCATTCAAAATGTAGGCCATGAGCAGTGTTAGATCATAAACTGTTATTAGTCTGTTAGTTAAGAATAGAAAATATGAGATTGTTTAGAAACTTTTATAACCTTTGGAT
Source organism: Marmota monax (assembly GCF_021218885.2). Taxonomy (NCBI): domain Eukaryota; kingdom Metazoa; phylum Chordata; class Mammalia; order Rodentia; family Sciuridae; genus Marmota; species Marmota monax. Next base: position 1,487,473 of record NW_026694837.1, on the reverse strand, counting down.
ATTGTGGTGACAATTTTTATTATACTTCATAAAAGTGGTAAAAATTAAAAAAAAAAGATTTTTGCATCAGGTGATCTGAGAAACAACAAAAGGCATAGTATTATTTCACTTGCAGATAAAAAAGGAAAACAGATAGCTGCAAGATAAATTGATTAGGGTATGCATAAAACTTTTTCACATTCACAGTCTGACTCAATCATTTTTAGATGAAGAGTCACTGGTACCCCGTTTCTTTCCTGTTGCAAAGCTATCTCCAAAGAACTCCAGGGCTTTAATCCCAGATACTGACACACTCCCTTCAAAAGAGGATATCTGCCTTCTCTTTATCTATCTTACCAGAAAGACTCAGGCAACAGTTCAGTCCTAATACATTCAAGTAATCAGACTTCTAAAAAAAGTGTGCATGTTGGTGGGGGCGGGGGATGGCGATGGAGGAGGATATATTTTAGAAGCCATGAAACAAAGGACTCATTTGTTTTCTCATTTCTAAAATTTCTTCATGTTCTATTTATTTGCGGGAAAATAAATTTGAAAAAAAATTACTTTCTCCCTTAAAGTCTGTTTTTCATCCCTTATGCATACCAAGTTTTGAATGATACTTTGAAGGACAGTCATCATCACCTACAATAAAGATGTGTGGGTAGTCTATGCATTACTTAAACTTATGCATCTCTATAGCTCTAACAACTATGATTAAACATACTACCTGAAAGCTTTCTAGAAGCTCTACTTTCTCCATCCTCTATTTATATTAACTTAAGAATTTGTTAATCAAAATGTCTAATATTGAATCATGCCTTGCTTATAATTAATTAAGTATTGACAAATGTTTTGGAAACATACTCTACTTATAGATATTATTCATGATTACTCTCAACCCTGCTTATGAAAGCAAGAAATGTTTATCATGGAAAGCTTAAAAAGTACAGAAAAAAACTAATATGATAAAAATCACTTATAATCTAAGCTAAAATTAATAAGCTGACCATCTAGATTATAAATCAGTCTAGGGTAAATAGACAAAATAAATTATTTAATTTTAAAAACTTCGAATCTGTCTTTTGGTGTGAATCATCAAAATGTGTTCCCAAAATGAACACATGACTCCTAGGAAATCTTAAAAGCCGCTGGGCCCCAATCATTATGACAATACAATATCTAACACCTTTACATGTTGGTTCCATCATGTTCTAAAAACTCAGCTAAATCTTTTCTGAAAATACATGAGATCTATGACTTGTTTTGTGGAGTCCTGGGGTTCATATATTTATGTTCAGCTATGAAAAGAACAGGTAAAGAATAAGAGTATGAGGAGTGATACACAAGAGAAGCTAGATACTAATTCACCTGTAGGTCACACCATATTAACAGATTAATTAGTCTATATATATTTCCATGGAAGAGAACAGAAAACTGCACTGCTTAATGATATCAACTTTTTGAAATGTTGTAAAAGATACAGTTTAGTGGTCTCGCTACTGGCTAAAGCTCCATATTTAACCAAGCCTAAGATATGCATCTTGAAGAGAAAAGCAAATTCAAAGGGGCTAAGAAAACAGAAATTCTAATGAACTAAACACATAATTTGAGTTACACTGTCCTTTAGCCATGTCCAAAACTGCTCCTAAAACATGGTAATAAATGCTGCTGGAACAGCTGGATTGGGTTAGGGGACATCATTCTATATATAAAAATTAATTTGGAGGATTGCAGACTTAAATGGAAAGCCCATAACCTCCATAACCATAAAGAAACACACAAAAAACTCTATCAACTTCTGGTACACAACAATTTATTGGACAAACATGTAAAGTATAATAAAAAGGGCAAAAAACTTAACCAGTCACCCACAAAGTGAGGTGTATGAATAGCAGTTAAGAAAACTGAAAGATGCTCGATATCATTCATCATTAGGGAAACAAATTAAAATCAAAGTAAAACTAACATTACATACCCAGTAGGATAGAATATATAAAATTTTTAAAGGCTAACAAAACCAGGGAGCTATACATAAGAGCATAATCAATATAATACTACTTACATGAAATACAAGATTAAACAAGTTAAACTGTAATGATAAAAATAAAAAAATCACCTGGGGACAGTGAAAAGGAGAACTGAAACTGGAAAAAACTTTCTAAGCTAATGGAAAAGTTATTCCTTGTTTGGGGCTGTGGCTTAAGGGAACTGCTACACTGTCAAAACTCCATAACCTGAGCACCTAGAGTCTTCATTTTTTTGGTCCATTTTATAAATACAAACATGAATATTTACATATACACATGCACACATATAAAGAATAGAAGAAGTGGTGTTAAATATATTTAAGTCTTCTGATACAGTAGTTTCATAAACATGAATTTATTGAGTTCCTAACATGTATCAACTGAGTTCCTAGTATATGCTAAGTACTCAAATTATCTATCTATCTATCTATCTATCTAGTGGGGTGGAGGTGGTGTGCCAGGGATTGAACCAAGGGACTCTCAACCGCTGAGCCACATCTCCAGTTGTTTCTAAATTTTATTTTGGGACAGGGTCTTTCTAAGTTTCTTAGGGCCCCAGTAAGTTGCTGAGGCTGGCTTTGAACTTATGATCTTCTGGCCTCAGCTTCCTGAGCTGCTGGGATTATAGGTATGCACCACTGCACTCAGCTCAAATTATTTACTTTTATGTTAAAAACGGACATGTCTTAAATTGACTTCAATGTTCCAACACAAATACTGTGATTAAAACACTATTTAAAAAATCTCCCTCTTAATGAATAATAACTGGTCAATTTTAGAGAGCTAACATGATTCAGTGCCCTTTCAGCATATAATTAAAATATCCTATATCTTTAAAAAAGAATATGTCATTATGTGCTTATTTACATTTTAGAATATCTTTCTAAACTTAATAGTAAACAAGGCCCTAAGAAAAGCACTATCACAACAGTGGCACAAATATCAGATACGATAGTACTTGAAATTATGCCATAGCTTTTAACTGTCTTTGGTTTTTCTGCATAGGCGATATTTGTGAGCAACACTTGGGTTTCTTCAGTCTAGAATGTTTCCAAGAAAACAGTGTTAATCATTTGCAAAAACAACCAATGAATTTCCAAATATCTGGGGGGAGAGAAAAGCTTACTGTCTTTTGCTTAGATTGTTATGCCTGAGTCATTACATTATCTAGTACATTTTCTCATCATGAAATTCCACCTCATGATAGCAAATCTTCAATATTTTGTGTTACTGATCTTGCACAAGTTATGTGCTATTAGAAATTCATGTGCTTCTTTGTGATTTCAAAATTGTTCTGTGTACATAACAAGCACCAAGTTCCAGACAAGAGAAACTGTTATTATTTAATATATCCGATGTTCTAATAGTATATAAAACACTGACCAGTATAACATCCTAATTCCCCAAATTCCACAGTTCGAATTCTAAGTTCAATTAAGAAAAAGGGAAGAAGAGAGATGTTTTCTTGACTTAAAATCCTGAGTCATTTCTTATCATAAATAATAATGGTCTCAAATTATTGTTTGTGCACACCTAGAATTACAATGAATGCCATGTATCAAATGGAATATTACCAGAGTAATTTTCAGTATCTATATAATTAGTTCAAATGATATATTTAATGGTCTGTTACATGTTTGGCAGGAGAGTTTCTACATTTACCTTATAATTTTAAATTAGAAAAATTAAATTTCAACGTACTTATTATTCTTACTTTGAGTACATTTAAAATATATTAATAATGGTACACAGTCAACAAATGAGCCATTACTTCTCCAAGGTGTATAAAATTCATACATAGTGATGTCAACTACATCAGATTTTCCTGCTAAACAGTGAAACAAAGTTGACTTAACTAGAAAATCAAAATTATACTAATTTCATTTAAAGGGAAAGATTTACCTTATTTATTTTTTTTAAAAACTTCAGACATGCAGTCCTGTGCACACTAACTCAATGCTTAGTGTATAAAATATGAACTATACAAAGGTTTTACATCTGGTTTTGATCAGCTTCTTTTGTTTAACACTAGAAGTTAACTTCCAGAAGACACATACAAGCTATACATCCTAAAGATAATGATTACCAGATGGAGATGTTCTTCCTGTTACTGTGTCTGATATCATAAAGAATATGTTGTGAAACTGTGGTGGGGGAAGGAGAGACAACTTGGACAGAAACTCTTCTGGATCCTGGGATACAACTTATCTATGCTGATCCGCAAAGTCAAAGGCTCTGCAGTAACCATATGCTTTTGTAGTTTTAAATACAGTGATATGAGGTTACATATATATGGCAAAATGTTTTGAAAAATTGACACTCTTGATTATTAGTTTTTTTCCTATAAAAATAATTAAATTACAGCTTACTTAGTAACATTACTGATTTCTTACAATCAGCTTCAAATAAAATCCAACCTATTGTAATGTCCTGGGAGTCCAGGTACCCAGTTTCACAAAAGGTTCCCCAGAAATGATCTCTCTGCCCTAAACTAATCTAGGTACTAATATTAGGCTATCATCTTAAAAATAACAGCTGAAAACTAAACTCAAAACTTTCAATGGCTCTCAATTTCTATTAAAAGTTTATTTTTATCTTCATGTTTCCTTTCATTATGCCATATGGACCTCAAAATTAACTACTTATTCTTCTGGAACTGTTTTCCTACCTGTACCTTCCACTATCTCACCCTCAATCTCTACATGATACTACTATTTCCAAGACCAGATTAAAAATCATTTCTTTATTAAGCTTTTCCTAATTCTTGGAGGCAGTAGTAATTTAAACCATTGTGACACCTTATTAAGCATTCCATCTTACTAGTAAGGCATTAATTTCCAAATATGTCCACTATGGACCATCACCACTATGGATATAAGGAGTTCTCTTAGGATAAGTGCTTAAAAAATATTCACAGAACAAATTAATAAAAGCCTGTATTTCTGCAGGGCTAAGTACCGCAGTGGTATGGAAAACACGTGAGATATTTTTCTCATATATTATAGAATGCCACCTTATCAGTAGAAAAACACAATAAATAAAGTAAAGGATATACAGATTAAAATAACCAATTGTCCATGCCTAAACCTTTTTTTTCTTGCTTAAAATTTCATAAAGATTTAAAAATGTGTATGGGGGGTGTCATGGCAGTAAATCAAAACAACCCTGGAAAATAAAGAACAGCATTAGTGAACCAAACTTTTGAGGAACTCCTAAAAGAAATTAAACAAAATCAGATGGAAGAAAGGACTGGCTGAAAAACCACTATCTCAAACATAAGCAAAATGAGACTTTCAGGTAGGCAGGATCAATTCCTGGAACCCTACAAACTCAAAGAGCTTATAAAGCAAAAGAGACCCCTGGGTCAATCATCTGGGTGATTACTGCAGGTAAAGCAGCAAGTGATCCCAAAAGAATCGAGATGTCCTCTCCTAAAACAAGGTAAATCCCATGGAGAATACAGTTCATAGGACAGGAGAGTAGGTCCACTCAAAGCCTATATTCCTAGAAACTCTGCTTAGTCTCAAGCATCCTACTTTCAAGACCTTAGTGGTTTCTTCACAGGAACAGCTTCTTAACAACAAAACATGCCTTGAATGTGTGCCTGAATATGAAGTCTGGGTATCACACACATATATGAAACATCCTTCATCATGGAGGTAGGGTTGAAAGAAAAGGAGATGCCACAAATTTCCAGCATGAACTCCATGAAGTAAAATAATTCCAAATTTGAAGCTAGTTTACACTGTTAGAAAGATATATTTATCAAGGTAAGGTACAAAACATCTTCTATATGATAATTAGCTCAATCCGTAACTTTTAGATATTTAGACATAATACTATGATAGGTATGGATTGGTTTTCAAAACTACACTATTTTATTCTTCCACAAAGTAAAGGACAGAATTTATAGTATATACAAATATGTAAATATATTTCCTGCCTTACCCTGTATACGTGAAACACCTGAGGATAAACTGTAGACAAGCATCAAACTAATCAGAACACAAAGAACTATAATTTGAGGCAAAAGAGGAAACTGGGTTAAAATGAATTTTCCTCCTACAATCAATTCCTCCCTCCATCTGTCCCTCCCTCCTTCCCTTCATCCTTGACAAATTATTTTTTTAAACCATCTCCATATTTTTGACTCTTTTAGAATGTTGTAACTGATTTGAAATCATACATATGTACAATTTTCAGACTGAACTATTAATTATTTACTAATCTACACTTAAGTTGCCTCCATGTCTTTTCATGACTTGATAGCTCATTTCTTTTTAGCAGCAAATAAGTTTTCATTATTTGAATGATATCTTGGTCCCTTTCAAGTTTGGTAATAACAAAGAGAGCTGTTGCCAACATTTGTGTACAGATTTTGGTGAGGGCATAAAGTTGAAAACTTAAGGGTAAATGGGTTTGAGTACAACAGCTGTTTTACATGGTTTAGTTTTGTAAGAAACTCTCAAACTAAGCTCCAAAGTGGCTATGACATTTTTCACTCCTACCAGCAATGAAGGAGAATGTTCCTGTGGTTCCACATTCTTGCCAGCATTAGGGGTTGTCAGTGATATGGATTTGGAAGATTTTAATTAGGTATGGTTCTCACTATTGTTTGAATTTGTACTTCCCCGATGACATAAGACATGCAGCATCTTTCTACATATGCCCATTTTCCAGTTGTGTATGTTCTTTGATGAAATACCTGTTAAAAGTCTTAGGCTCATTTTTAAATAAGCCTATCTCTTTTCTTATTATTACATTTTAAGGGTTCGTTGTATATTTTAGATAACATGCCTTCATCAGGTAATGTGTTCTACAAATATTTTCTCCCAATCTGTGGTTGTCTTTTCATTCTGTTGACATTTTTCACAGAGCAAATTTAGTCCAGTTTATCAATTCTTTTTGCATAAATCACATCTTTAGTGTCATATCTAAAAAGTCATCATCAGACCCCAGGACATCTAGATTTTCTCCTAGAGTATAGTCCAAGAGCTTGATAATTTACATTTAGGTCTCTGTTCTATTTTGAGTTAATTTTTATGAAGATTGTATCTAGACTCCTTTCTTATATGTAGATGTCTAATATTTCTTGTACCATTGCTAGTATATAGGAATGCAACTCACTTTGTATATTATTCTTGTATCTTGCAAGCTTCCTATAATTGCTTACTAGTTAAGCCACTGTTGAAAATACAGGGGCTGCTAGAGCTTCAGTTATCACCTTCAGTTTCAGCCAAAAAGAAGGAGAAAAGGCAGCTCCTGAAAAGCAGAATTTCCCCAAGTGTTAAAGATCTGTCATATAGAAATACATGATTGCAAGAAATGCTGAAAAATAGTCTTTAGTTTGGGGCAGACTACCAAAATTAGAAATTCTGTCACTAGAGAAGAAAAGGAGAATGGATGCAAAAGTAAGCAATTGGAAACTGCAATGAAAATCAAAGTTTTGAGGGTTCTAAAAAGAAACATCCACTTAAAAGCTGAAAAAACAGAAAAGCCAGTGATGCCATTGTCCAAGGACAGAAAACAGATGACCCAGCACAAAGAGATGTGACCCTTTCTCTATATTTTTATTCTATTTAAGATCTCAGAAGTTTGGATAAGTCAGGCATAGCGGCATGTACCTCTAATCCCAGTGATTCAGGAGGGTGAGACAGGAGGATCATAAGTTTGAGGCCAGCCTCAGCAATTTAGCAATACCCTATCCAAAATTAAAAAATAAAAATGACAAGGAATGTAACTCAGTGCATCCCTGGGTTCAATCCCAGGACCCAAAATGATTGGATGATGAATACTGCATTGGCAAGAGTTATTCTTTACTTATAGCCCACTGATTCAAATGTTAATATCTTCCAGAAACATCCTCACATATACCCCAGAAGTAACATTTTACTCATCAATACAGTCAAGCTGATAAACAGAATTAATTATAACACCTAGCAAAACCAATTATAAAATTTAGCCTTAGAAGAAGGAAAAATGGCTTGGCACAGTAGTACATGTTTATAATCCCAACAGCTCAGGAGGCTGAGGCAGAAAGACCCCAGGTTCAAAGCCAGCCTCAGAAACTTAGCAAGGCCCTAAGCAACTCAGTGAGAGCCTGTACTTAAATAAAACATTTAAAAAGGGCTGGCAATGTGTTTCAGTGGTTAAATACCCCTGTAGTGTTCAATCCCTGGTACCCCCTCACCCCCCAAAAAGAAGCAAAACTCATGACCAGACCAAATTTGATGTCAGCAGAGTTCATGGTTAAAACTCACTGGTTCATGAGTTTTAAGCAAATAAGCCATCAAGAATAACATAAAGGGGCTGGGGCTGTAGCTCATTGGCACACAGCTTGCCTAGCATGTGTGAGGCACTGGGTTTGATCCTTAGCACAGCAATCAATCAACCAATCAATCAATCAATGAAATAAAAGCATGATGTCCATCTACAACTACAAAAAAATTAAAAGAATAACATAAAAATACAAGGTAAAGAAGCAGTGCTGACGTAGAAGCTGCACAAAGTAATCCAAAAGATCTAGCTAAAATAATCTGCTACCTTTGCCAATTTTTTAAATAGATGAAACAGGCTTAGGTTGGAAAAATGCCATTCAGGAGTTTTCATAGGTAGAGAGGAAAAGTCAATGACTGGCTTCAAAGTTTTAAGGCAGGTTGAATCTGCTATTAGGAGCTAACAACAGATGACAATTAAGTAGAAGCAAAGGTTCACTTATTCCAAAAATCCTATGGCCCTTATGAATTACATTAAATATACTTTGCCTTTGTTCTCTAACTAGAATAACAAAACCTATATGACAGTACATCTGCTTACAATATATTTCACTGAATATTTTAAACCCAATGTTCAGACCTACTGCTCAGAAAGAAAAAAAATATATATTTCTTTCAAAACGTTATGACTCACTGAAAATTCACCTGGTCATCTAAGAGCTCTGATGTAGATGTACAATGAAATTAGTGTTGTTTTCATGCTAGCTAATATAATACCAATTCTGAACCACACAGATCAAAGACTATATTTTACTTTCAAAACTTAAATTGATGAAATACTTTTCATAAAGCTATAGATGCATAGGCAGTGATTTCTCTCATAGGGTAGGGCAGACTTCTAGATAGGATTCATCATTCTAGATGCCACTAAGGGCATCTGAAATACATTAGAGGAGGGGGAAGTCAGAATACCAACATACTAGGATTCTGGAAGATGATTCCACTCTTCATGGATGACTTTCAGGGATCAAGACTTCAATAAAGAGGTAACCGAAAATATGGTAGAAACAGCAACAGAACTAAAATTGAAAAGTGGAGCCTAAAGTTATGACCGAAATCTCATGACAGAATTCTAATGAACAACAACAAAAAAGTGACTTTTAAAGATGGAATCTACTCCCAGTGAAGATGCTATAAATACTGCTAAAAATGACAACACTTAGGACATTACATAAATTAAGGTGGCAAAGCAATGGCAGGATTTGAGAGGACTAATTTCAGTTTTAAAAGCAGTTCTGCTCCAGGCAAAATGGTATCAAATAGCATTTGAAAAAATCTACAGAGAAAATTTTTATGAAAGGAAAGGTCAATCAATGTGGCGAACTTCATTGTCTTATTTTAAGAAACTGACAGAGCAACCACCAATCTGATTAGTCAACAGTCATCGACATCAAAACAAGACTCTCCACCTAAAAAAATTGCAACTCACCAAAGGCTCAGATGATTTTGGCATTTTTAGCATTCTTAAACTCTTAAATACTTCTAAATTAAGGTATATGCACTGCCTTTTAGATATAATACCATTGCACGCTTATTAGAAAACTATGGTTTAAATAAGTTTTTAAGTGTATCTACAAAAGGTACGTTTGTTGGAAGCTTAGTCCCCTCTGTGTCCATGTTAAGGTGGTAGAATCTTTAAGAGGTAGCACCTAGTAGAAGGTAGTTCGATCACTTAGGGGTCAACCTTCATGAATAGACTAAAGATGGTGTAAGAGTGGGTTGTGTCTTGAGAAATGACTTAGTTCCTCTGAGAATGGGTTATTATATTAAAAAAAAAAAGTAGCCAGGCATGGTGGCACATGCCTATAATTCCAACAGCTCAGGAGGCTGAGGCAGGAGAATCACAAGTTCAAAGCCAGCTTCAGAAACTTAATGAGACCTGTCTCAAAATAAAAAATAATAAAGGGCTGGGATGTCCCTCAGTGGTTAAGTACTCCTGCAGTCAATCTCTGGAACAAAATAAAAACAAAACAATATTCATCACGCTGCTTAGATAAAAATTCTAGAAATCATTGTTTTTCACAAACCTCATGTCTGTTACCAAATTCTTTTGATGCCACCTTTAAAAATCAAACCAGATTGAACCACTTATCACTACCACTTGCCACTACCACCACCACACTAGTGAATGCTACTGCTTTCACACTGAAACTTTTATAGCCTAATCACCATAAAGTGGTCAAAATAATCTTTAAACTTAAATCATCAAGGAGTGGGAGAGGAACAGTTCTGGGGATCTGTCATGTAACAATGTTCAATGTGGGTAAAAATGTTGACTTTTAGTACTTGGAAATAGTTCGGAGGGTGAAAAAACAACTAGTGAGTTTACTTCACCTCAATGAGAGATACATTTGAAATTTGTCAAACTTTGCTTTTTTTTAGAATCCAATTCTGTAAAATGGGGGAAAATCCACCTTAAAACACAGGTGGTACACACCTGTAAACCCAGTAGCTCAGAAGGCTGAGGCAGGAGGTTCCCACATTCAAAGCCAGCCTCATCAACTTAGTGATTCCCTAAGCAACTCAGAAAGACCCTGTCTCTAAATAGATTATAAAAATAGGCAGGGGATGTGGCCAAGTGGTTACGTGCCTTTGGGTTCAATCCCCAGCACCAAAACTATTAAACAAAAACAAACAAACAAAAAAACAATAACAACAAAAAAAAAACTCGAGTATAAGTCATACTCCTATTTAAATACTTTAATGGCTTCCTATATGCCCAGAGCCAGATCCAACTCCATAACACTATTTTCCTATCAATGTAAACCAAACCCTTTAAAACCTCTCTCCTGTACAAAGCCAAAGAGAATGAAAGGGGACTCAGACTGAAAAACAATGCATACATAATCTGACCTGTCCACCGTTCATACTTCATCTCCTACCATGGTAGCCCTCACTCTCTGTACTCCAGACATAATTGTGTTTCTTGGTGTTTCTGAAGCTCATCCCTAGCTCCAGACCTTTCTACTTGCTGTTCCTGCAGTCTGTTGTATTTCTTGGTGTTTCTGGAGCTCATCCCTAGCTCCAGACCTTTCTACTTGCTGTTCCTGCAGTCTGGTGCTCTTATCCTAAATCTATGTATGGTATTCTCCTACACATTATTTAAATTTTTACTCATGTATCAGCTCCTCTTAGGTAATCTAATTTTATTGCTGTTATTCATTATTCTGCATTATTTTCTTCATATTTGATACAATTTATTTGTTAACATTATATTTTTGCATACAAAATATAAGATCCATGAGGGCAATGACTGTGTTTTATTTATCATTCTGTCCCTAACACCTAAAATGATGTTTGAAATACTTACCAATCTTTAATAACAGTCACCATTCAAATGTAACTCCATCTCTGGTATATACAGTATGACTCAGAAAACAGGATTTTACTTCTATAATATCAGAATTCACATAATTATACACTATTTTTAACAGAGTTCTACCTTAAAAGTAGTAGCAAAAAAACCGAAGTAGTTGCAAAATATTTTACTCTTGGGCCTGATACAATATTAAACCAGAAACTATGCTAAAATAACTGCCTGCTCCAGCAATTTCAGCCAATTTTTGCACCTGAAACAGACAGGAGAGAAAAAACAAGGCAAACTTTCATTTAATTATATGTATGTGTGTTGTCTTGCTTTTATTTTATTTCGACTTCTCAGTGAAAAAAGCAATTTGAATAAAATGGAAGTCAATTTTTTTTCAAATAAATAAAACATAACATCTATACATCTTCATTAAGTGCCAGAAGAAAAAAAATGTAATTTGAAATCTTATTCTGTTCTGCTTTTCAACAGGAAGGCTTAAATATTTAATTATCTACATACATGTAGAAACAAAGTACTTATGCACATTATTTAATACTAGTATAATTTCAATCCAGCATAAGTGTATGTGACATTCCCAAAGTATAAATTTCAACCCATTCAAACCAAGGAAAAAACTATGTACTCCACAATTATTATCTACAACTTTTTGTTATATGTGACAAGTTCCTTTAAAAGCTTTTAAGTGCTAGAGACACAATTAAAGAGGCTCAGCATCTTGTTTCTAAGAACTTGAGGGATTCAAGGGTAAACCTGATTATTCTGAAAAGAATTATTCAGAAGTTAATGAAATCCACCCAAAATAAGGATCGCATGAAAAACATACCAAAAGTATATAAATGGAAATGAAAAATCCTTTATCTAATCTTGTCATAATTTTTCTATATTTCTCTATTGTTATCTTTTGGATGAACAAAGACAACATGAATGATGACTTCACCAGAATCTACCTAGGATAGTATCTATCAGAGGATGATCAATAAATACCTGTTAGATGGATCAATGGGAGTTTTACTTGTCTACAGAAAAAGTATAAATTCATGAATTACAAATCGACAGCTTATAAGGTAGGAATAAAAACCACAAATACACTGAAAATTGTTAAAATAAATCTCACTATTATCTCCTATATTTAAAGTGCTTACTTTTTAGGTTTAAGAATTAACATTTTATAGAAAGATACACTTGAAAATTCAAACACTGAAGTTTCCAGCAATTCTATTGGAAATGATACTAAATTTACTCTTTGTCACTGACTTTGTAAATCTAAATACTCAATCTTAGTTAAAATTTTTCATTTTCCTAGTAACTATCATTCATAAATTTTTCCATTTTACATGTTATATATTTTCCCTGAATTGAGGATAATTGGATACTATTCTAGACTTTTGGGGGCTTTTAAATCATCCTTAGGAATTCATAGAAAATGATAAACAGAACATTACAAAGTTCCCCATTCCAAAAGCTAATTAACTTTGCTTTATACCTGGCCAATTAATAATGTCAAAGATAAAGTTTGTATGATAGAATATCTCAATAACTCAAGGATCAAACTCACATAAACTAAATAATGCACTTGGACTTATGACTTGAAGGAATTCTGTATATAACAAAATACTGGGATGTTAAGAATTTTTGTTTAAAAATTTTCTTCAAGTTCCTTCCACCTCTAAGTTCTATGCTTCTGAGAGTTCTGTAGCATTCAAGATAGTCCTAGCAATTGGGTCATAATGATATCATAAAAATAACTAGAAATATTATAATCACAGGTGTAGAAAATAACAATGATTGATCGTGAAGAGATAAACTTCTTAAATTATGTTCAATGTTCAATTATGTTAGTCATTTCCATAGTTATTAATAAAGAATTCAATATATAAGATATCAGAAATAGTGAACACTAGGTGTCAGTGTAAGAAATGGAAAAAAAAAACATTTTTTAAAAACCTGTTACAGTCTAATCAGGTGTATAACAAAAATAACCAAAACCAGCTGTGACCAAATTTACTTATAACTGCATAATTCAGTTAACAAGCCAATCTTTCTTTCAAACAAAAATTCCTGTTCCAAAACTATTAAAAGTTTAAAATCACATTAAGCTGATTGTTCAAAGTTACAAGTCTTTTGTGACCTCTGCTATATAAAGCACAGGAAACTGTTAACTTCTAAGAATATATACTTTGAAGCAAATGTTACCTTTAAGAATACACATTTTGACACCAACCTGCGCTGGAGCCAGGCTCACAGTAGGCTGGGGTCGATCCTACCAATAGCAGACACCCACTGGAACTCAGGCTACTGCATAGGACCACCTCTTCAGACCAGCAGACCACCATGGGAGCTCAGACCCGTCCCAGATCCACCCACACTGACCAGCCAGGGACCCAGGCCCACAGTAGGCCTGGTTCTATCTCACCACCCGCAGACACCCGCCAGAGCTCAGGCTCCAACACAGGACCGCCACTTCCAAAAAGCAGACCACCACAGGAGCTCAGGCCTGGCCCAGACCACCCACACTGATACACGCAGGACCCAGGCCCAGGGTAGGTCCCAGTTCGCCACCACCCCCGCACCTGGGAGCCCAAGATTAACCCACTTCCATCTTGGGATACTGCAGACATCACTATAGCCTTCCCTACACAGTAGCCCCTACCTTTCAACAATCCACCTGGGCTAGAAGCAGCTGCTTCTCAGAGCACGAATCCCAAAGACAGTATAAGGCATACTCTTTCAGCCCCATCTCTTAAGAGGTTGCATCCATCTTGGGGCACCTCCACTATTACCTCCAGTTACTTCGGCTATTGCCACAACCACCTTTAGTTGCAGTAGCATACATTGAGGGACCCCAGCAGGGTCTGGAAGCCCAACATCAAGGTGAGGTACAGACAATCTGTACAGGTACTACAAGAATATAGGGTAAAAACTGTAATATCTAAGATCCACACTGCAAGAAAGGACGACACAAAGACAAAATAAAAAAATAAGGGAGGAAAGTGCCCCAAACAAACCAGGATACTACAATAACAGAACCATGGACAGCAAAAGTGATGAAATGTCAGAAAAGGAATTGAGAAGGTTGATAATTAAAATGATCTGTGAATTAAAGAATGACCTAAATGAGCAAATACAGGCAAAGATTGGTCAATCCCACAAAGGGATAAGAGAGCAAATATAGGTAGCAAAAAGATTACTTTAAGAGAGAGACTATGAAAAAAAAAGTCCAAAATCCTTGAAATGAAGGAAACAATAAAAAACTCAATAGAAAGCATAACCAACAGACTAGATCACTTGAAAGAAAGAATATCAGGTAATAAAGACAAAGTATACAATCTGGAAAATGAAGTTGACCACAAAATGAATATACTAAGAAACCATGAACAGAACATTCAAGAATTATGGGACAGCATCAAAAGACAAAATCTAAAAGTTATTGGGATAGAAAGGCACAGCATTTCAAACAAAAGGAATACACAATCTCTTCAATGAGATAATATTAGAAAATTTCCCAAGCATAAAGAATGAATTGCAAAACCAAATACAAGAGGCTTACAGGAAACCAAATGTACAAAATTACAACCGATCTACACCAAAACATATTATAATGAAAATGCCTAGCATACAGGATAAGGATAGAATCTTAAAAGCCGTAAGAAAGAGAAATCAGATCACATATAGGGGTAGACCAATTTGTATCTCAGAAGATTTTTCAACCCAGACCCTCAAAGCCAGGAGATGGTATATATACGGAGCTCTGAAAGAAAATGGATGCCAACCAAGAATCTTATATCCAACAAAATTAAACTTTAGATTTAATGATGAAATAAAAACCTTTCATGATAAACAAAAGTTAAAAGAATTTACAACTAGAAAGCCTGCACTACAGAACATCCTCAGCAAAATATTCCACAAACAGGAAAGAAAAAACAGTAACGAAAATCAGCAGAGGGAGGTTTTACACAAAAGGAAAAACTAATCGGAGGTAAAAACAAGTCAAGTTAAATACTAAAAATAAACAAAAATGGCTGGGAATACAAATCATGTCTTAATAATTATCCTGAATGTTAATAGCCTAAACTCACCAATCAAAAGACATAGACTAGCAGACTGGATTAAAAAAAAAAAAAAAAGACCCAACAATCTGCTGCCTCCAAGAGACTCATCTCATAGGAAAAGACATGAAGATTAAAGGTTGAGAAAAATCATACCACTCACATGGACTGCGGAAGCAAGCAGGGATTTCTATCCTCTTATCAAATAAAGTAGACTTCAAGCTAAAGTTAATCAAAAGGGGATAAAGAAGGACACTACATACTGCTCAATGGAACCATATACCAACAAGACATAACAATCACAAATAGGTATGCCCCAAACAATGGAGCATCTCTGTTCATCAAACAAACTCTTCTCAAGTTCAAGAGTCAAATTGACCACAACACAATAATTTTGGGTGACTTTAACACACCTCTTTCAACACTGGATAGATCTTCCAAACAAAAGCTGAACAAAGAAACTACAGAATTCAATAAAGCAATCAAAAACTTAGACTTAACTGACATATATAGAATATTTCATCTTTCAACAGCGAATACACTTTCTTCTCAACAGCACATGGATCCTTCTCTAATAGAGACCATAGATCCATAGATTAGGCCACAAACCAACTCTTAGCAAATATAAAAAAGTAGAGATACTACCTTGCATTCTATCAGATTATAATGGAACGAAATTAAAAATCAACGATAAAATAAGAAATAAAAGCTACTCCAACAACTGGAGACTAAATAATACACTACTTAATGAACAATAGGTTGCAGAAGACATCAAAAATGAGGTAAAAGATTAAAAAATTCTTAGAGGTGAATGAGAACACAGATACAACATATTGAAATCTCTGGGACACTATGAAGGCAGTTCTAAGGGGAAAGTTCATTGCATGGAGTTCATTCCTTCAAAGAAGAAAAAGTCAACAAATAAATGACTTAACATTACATCTCAAAACCACAGAAAAACAAATCAACA
Organism: Marmota monax; assembly: GCF_021218885.2. Lineage (NCBI taxonomy): Eukaryota > Metazoa > Chordata > Mammalia > Rodentia > Sciuridae > Marmota > Marmota monax. Next base: position 1,470,848 of record NW_026694837.1, on the reverse strand, counting down.
CCAAAAGCAGTAGAAATCAGGAAATAATTAAAATCAGAGCTAAAATCAATGAAACTGAAATATTAATAATTGAAAAAAATTGACAAAACAAAAAGTTGGTTCTTTGAAAAAATAAATAAAATTGATAGACCCTTAGCCATGCTAATGAAGAGAAGGAGAGAGAAAACTTAAGTTACTAACATATGTGATGAAAAAAGGAAATATCACAACAAACACTACAGAAATGCAGAAGATAATTAGAAACTATTTTGAAAACTTGTACTCCAACAAAATAGAAAATATCAAAGGCATCACAAATTTCTAGAGTTATATGATTTGCCCAAATTGAATCAGAATGATATGCACAATTTAAGCAGATCAAATTCAGGCCATGAAACAGAAGACACCATCAGAAGCCTACCAACCAAGAAAAGCCCAGGACCAGAAGGATACACAGGCAAGTTCTACAAGACCTTTAAAGAAGAACTAATAACAATATTCTTCAATTTATTTCAGGAAATAGAAAAAAAGGGAGCACTTCCAAACTCTTTCTGAAGCTAATAACACCCTGTTTCCAAACTAGGCAAAGACACATCAAAAAAAAAGAAAACTTCAGACCAATATTGCTAATGAACATAGATGCAAATATTCTCAAAAAAATTCTAGCAAATAGAATACAAAATCATATAAAAAAGATAGTATACCAGGATCAAGTGAGATTCATTCCAGAGATGCAAGGTTAGTTCAACAATCAATAATTCATCACATCAATAGACTTAAAGATAAGAATCAGATGATCATCTCAATAGATGCAGAAAAAACATTAGACAAAATACAGCATCCTTTTCATGTTCAAAACATTAGAAAAACTAGGGATAATGGAAACATATCTCAACATCATAAAAGCTATCTATGCTAAGCCCTAGGCCAACATCATTCTAAATGGAGAAAAATTGAAAGCATTCCCTCTAAAAACTGGAACAAGACAGGGATGCCCTCTTTCACCACTTCTATTTAACATAGTTCTTGAAACACTGGCCAGAGCAATTAGAGAAACAAAAGAACTTAATTAAAGGAATACAAATAGGTAAAGAAGAACTCAAATGAGCACTATTTGCCAACAATATAATTCTATACCTAGAAGACCCAAAAAATTCCACAAGAAAATTTCTAGAACTAGTAAATGAATTCAGCAAAGTAGCCGAATACAAAATCAACACCCATAAATCAATCACCTATACATTGCTGATGAGACTGAAAATTAGTGCAGCCAATATGGAAAGCAGTATGGAGAATCTATGGAAAACTGAAAATGGAACCATTTTACCCAGCTATCCCACTCCTTGGTCTATAATACCCAAAGGACTTAAAAACGACATACTAAAAAAGCCACATCAATGTTTATAGCAGCACCATTCACAATAGCTAAACTGTGGAAGTTATCTAGATGTCCTTCAGTAGTTGAATGGATAAAGAAAATGTGGTATACATACACAATGGAATATTATTCAGCATTAAAAGAGAATAAAATCATGGCATTTGCAGGTAAATGGATGGAGCTGGAGAATATAAGGCTAAATGAAATTAGCCAATCCCAGAAAACAAAATGTCAAATGATTTGTGAGTTAAGGATGCTGATTAACAATATGATGCAGGCAGTGGGAGATGAAAAGATTAAATGAAATCTAGAGAGGGCAAAAGGGGAGGGAGGGGAAAGGAGGGGACAAAGGGGTAGGAAAGATGGTGGAATGTGATGGTCATCGTTACCCTAAATAATGTATGAAGACACAAAGGATGTGACTATACTTTGTGTATAACTAGAGATATAAAAATTTGTGCTCTATGTGTGTAATATGAATTGTAATGCAAAAAAAAAAAATAACAAAAAACTGAAGCTTAATGAATGCAAACTTTAAAAATATTTAGGAATAAAGAGGATCTTAAGATTGAATAGTATGGCAAAAGAACCTATCCATATTAAACACTCAAGAAATAACATTGTTGAAGAAAGCTGGGGGGAGAATAAAGTTGCTTACTTGTGGCTCAGTGGTAGAATGCTTGCCTAGCATGTGTGAGGCACCAATATATAAATAAATATAGCACCACATATAAATAAATAAAATAAAGATCCATCTACAACTACAGAGAAAAAGATTTAAAAAAATACACATGTTGAAGAAGGGTGTTATAACTAGACTGATGTGGTGGTATACCTTTTCAGATATAAGTCTGTAAGTATTATGTTGCACAATTTTATTTAGTAAAAAATAGGTTCAAAATAATAATGATTAAAAATGTTACTGAGTGCTAGCAGGGATGTGGCTCAGTGGGTAAAGCACTTGTTAGCATGTATGAGGTTTAGTCCCCAGCACCACAAAAACAAAACAAAACAGTACTGAAATTTAAGCTTTCTCGTGAACAGAAGTATCCTAGAAAAATTTCAAATTATTACAAGTTAAGGTGCTCAAAAGTTTAACTTGGAAAAAAAGAACATATGAACTTTGAAAATATGAGTTTTTCTCCCCAAATTCTGCTACCTAAAGATATTCTAAATATAAATGATAATACAAAAGTGCCAAGTAATAGCTTTTTCAATATTTCAGATAAGGTTTTCTGTATTGATTTTTCAAAGTAAAGACATTTAAAAAATGGATTTTTAAAACATAATTATTACTAGCATTAACAATAAAAGGAAATGTTAACATCAAAATAGTGACTTATATTTTATAAGGTGTTGAGAGCCACAGCCTAAGGGGCCCCAGCAAACTTCCAGCTGCCAGCAAACTTCCAGCTGCCGGCTGATGATTGGCTCACAGCGGCCCCAGCAACATCTAGCTGATTGGCTCCTCGGCCCCAGCAACATCTAGCTGATTGGCTCCTCTGCGGTGATGCTCATTGGACTGTTTCCCTGCCCTTTCAGACCACGGAGCTGCTCATTGGGGGACTTTTTTGGCTCCGCCCACGTGACCCAGCCAATCGGCCTCAAGAGCAGGAGGATTGTGGGAGGGGGAGAGAAGCTGGTGTGGGAGAGAGAGGCTTGTGGAAAGCCGGTGGTGGCAGTTGAGGTTCTGAGGGTTTTTCCTGAGAGGCTGTTTTGTTTGGCGTGTGTGGTTCTAAAAATAAAGTTAGTTTCTTTTGACAAGTGGCTCCTGATTGTGCCCAGCCAGACTGCGGCAATAAGGCACAGTGAGAGCAATTTCTCATGTAAGGCCTAATAAGAGTCATTTAATAAACCTAAGCTTTTTTTTATTTTTAGCAAAGTGGTCATTTAGGGGGCTTGAATATTCTTTTGCCATCTACTGAACTCTCTTCTGTTTACCTATTTATCCTTTTCTCTGTCCCACCTCTCTCAAACTCTACATCACTTTGTACTTATGAACACTTCTGTGTTTTTCAAGCCTGTTTGGAGCATTTTCATACAGTATTCTGAAAACCGCTGTGGTTGAAAGGAACAAAATAAGCATAGTAGTCTTTGCTAAAAATATAAAATTTAAGAACTCAAAAATTTAGGAGAACATTCAAAGAATTATTGAATAAAAATAAATGCTTTAGCCAGGTATGGTTGCCCACACCTGTAATCCCAGTGGCTCAGGAAACTGAGGCAGGAGGATCCCAATTTGAAGGCCAGCCTCAGCAACTTAGCAAGGCCCTAAGCAACTCAGTGAGACTCTGTCTCTAAATAAAATACAAAAAAGGGCTGGGAATGTGGCTTAGTGGTTAAAAGTCTCTGAGTTCAATCCCTAGTAACAAAAGTGGGTGGCTTTAATAAAGACTGTGTTCTTTTTTCAATGACAATTAAGTTCTAGTCCAATCACAATTATAAAATGAAAAGGTATAAAGTATGTGGAAAAGCTTCCAAAGTCCCTGTGATTAAAATGCATTGACAAATTTAGACAGGTTTCATCTACAGGCATTTTTCACTTAGACATGAAGTCATGTGGGAACTGGCAGGAAAGAGACAGGGAAATTCATGTACACTAAATTATCTAAACTGCCAACTAAGAGTTTTAAGTTATCTAAGAATGTTGAGAATGAAAGAATCGTATAATATTCTAAAGCAGAAAAGTGGCCCCAGAAATACATACGCCATATAAATCTTAAAATTCTCTGTGGACTCTTTTTGTCCTTGATACTTTGTTAGTCTGAATATTTTAGATTTATGAATAAAATTTTTAGCTGTCATGAATTACTCATTTTCACTGGCAAACACTGTGTGAATCACTGTTAGGTCATTAACATATATTATCATATATAATGCCTGTGAGATAAATTGCAATAGATAAACAGACTCAGATTAAGGAATATGCTCAAAATTGCATAAATATCAAATTACAAAGTGAAGATTCAAAATCAATGATGTTTCTTTCCAATTAGGCTGATGTGGGGGCACAAACCTGTAATCCCAGCTACATAGGAACCTAGGCAGCAGGATTCCAAGTTCAAGGGTAACCTTGGGTAACTAAGTGAAAATCTGCCTCAAAATTTAAAAAGAACAAAATAAAACAAAAATTTAACAGGCTAGGAATATGCCTCAGTGGTAGAGCTCTCCTGGATTCAAACCCCAGTACAGGAAAGAGGGATGTGGTTCAGTGGTAAAGTGGGTTAAATTCCCAGTACAGGGGTGGAGGTTGGGGGGAGACAGGAATAGAAAATATAGTAACAAGTATTTACATTTAGCTTTTTGTTCATCCATACCAGAAAGGTATTATTTATCACAAAAAAAACCTCACCAAGCCAAATCTACATTTCACTTTGGTACACTTTAAAATAAAAGTTAAAATACATATACTTTTCAAAGTTTCTTTCCAAGCATCCAGAATAAAAAAAATTTCAAAAAGTTTCTGTATCATTCTAATAAATTTAAATGTAAATCTACAAGTTATTTTTTTTCTTCTCTCTCACATCAGAACTCAGTTTTCTTAAGCCTCCCCTTGGGTGAGGTTTCCCTTTCTTAACTTGTAACCAGCTCGTTTCTAGGCAAATACAGCATATCCCTGAAACACTACTCTCAAGTATTCTAAAACCATTTTTTAACCGTAAGTTTTTTTATCAAAGCATCAAAAACATATGGGTCTAAACCCCTAATTTCTCTGACAAACCTGTTCTTCCCCCTAATATTTCTATTTCAAGCCATGAAGCTGTCATTCTCCCAACTGCTTAGGGATCATCTCTGACTTGCTCTCTCTTATCTTATCCCTGTCTAGCAAAGAAATCCTGCATATTCTAAACTCCATACTGATTTTTTAAAAAATAGGGTCTTTCTTCCTGTGTCTTTCATTCAGAACTCATCTAACTTAAAGCTAGTGGCATATATTGTTTAGACATTGCAATATCCTTCTTACTGATCTCTCCAGAGAGGGCATCTTGAGTTACTATCCTATATAAAAATGACAAGTCATGCTATCCATTTTCATCATTATGTAACACTCTAAAATTTTTTAACACCCCCAACTATCTACAGAATTACTCAGTCTGAAATTCAATGACCTTGAAAATCTGTTCCCAATTTTTTTCATCCCCTTTCCCTGTATATATTAAGGAAACACTGCTCATATCCCAATTAGAAAACCATGTGGCTTGATCAGCAGTGATTTCATATAAAACTTTAATGGCTGTATTTGGTTCCATGGCATAAAATGCAAAACTTGTACAATTTATCTGACATTTAAAAATACCCCTGACAACATCATTTAAATCCACTCTGATATCCAAAACTAACTTTAGCTATTAATGGATACTAAGTAGCTTATTATGGGACAATAAAAACAAATAAGACAAAGAAACAATTCACTTTGATACTCAAGTGTAAATAAAATAATTTATTAATTATCATTCCCTCTTCTAGAGAGAGTAGTCATTAAGTCTTCAATACTGACATGCATAAATAACTTCCTTCTTGCCTTGCATGAATCTGATTTCCTAACTAGCATAAAAGGAATAACAAATAAATTATATTAGAAATAACAACTGGATTTCAACAAATAAATAATGTTCGTTCTAAGAAACTAAATTTCAGTATTTTCTCAAGAAACACATTTGAAAATATTAGCTGTATCACTACCTGATATCTGAACTCTTTTTCTCCCTTTGGGAATGGGGATTGAACCAGAGACCCTCTATCATTAAGCTTCTTCCCAGACCCCCCACCTTTGAAAAAACTTTGGACAGGACCTCACTAAGCTGCAGAGGCTGGCTTCAAACTTGTGATCATCCTGTCTCAGCCACCCAAGTAGATGGGATTACAGGCCTGTGCAACCACAACAGGCCTCATCTGATTTTAATGACAAGGCAGTGACCTTGTTTTATATTCAACATGATATAAAATACCAAAGTTACTTTTTTAATGTTAATATGCTACTTTTTCTTTTAAAGGGAAATATTACTAAAAAGTGAATATCCAATAAACACAAGGTATCTATGGCAACCTTATGTTTGTTAATGAAATCAAATCCTTTAAAAAAAAAGTTTGAAAATAAAAGCTGAGACTTTAGTGGTGGAATAAAAATTAAGCAATGAAAAACAATATTACTCTTTTTGTTATATATACATTAAAAATTTGGCAAGGAATACTTAGATTCTTTATTTAGGCTATTAACATCAAGTCTTATACCCTGTCTGCTGATCTTAATGAAAACTGTCTTTAGGGAGAAACTTTAAGAAGAAACTTCAGTAGAAAAAGACTCTACTAGAAATTATCTCTATGAAGTCCATTACCAATGCAACAATACAGGAGATTTCTAGAAAAGCCCAAAATGTTTTAAGTATCTTTTCCAAGAATGTTTATATTTATTCTTTGTTTTTAATTACCTTTGTCTAGTGTTCTACAAATGGCCCCTACTTTCGTATTTTGAAATTACTCCTTATGCTTATATATGTTGTTAGCTACTGGGGGCATGCCTTGTGTTGGAGAATGTTAATCTTTCTCTTAACACACTTAAAGTATGATAAATATTATAGATTTTGAAATTAAATTTTTATTTTCCACATCAAAAGAAGATTCTGCTTACCAACCTCTTGGGACCCCTTTTTTTCACCATTAACCCTTTGAAAAATACAAAGTTTTTTCTCAGCAAAAGAAACAATAAGAGAGGTAAATAGGGAGCCTACATCCTGGGAACAAATCTTTACTCCTCACACTTCAGATAGAGCCCTAATATCCAGAGTATACAAAGAACTCAAAAAATTAGACAATAAGATAACAAATAACCCAATCAACAAATGGGCCAAGGACCTGAACAGACACTTCTCAGAGGAGGACTTACAATCAATCAACAAGTACATGAAAAAATGCTCATCATCTCTAGCAGTCAGAGAAATGCAAATCAAAACCACCCTAAGATACCATCTCACTCCAGTAAGATTGGCAGCCATTATGAAGACAAACAACAACAAGTGCTGGTGAGGATGTGGGGAAAAGGGTACACTTGTACATTGCTGGTGGGACTGCAAATTGGTGCAGCCAATTTGGAAAGCAGTATGGAGATTTCTTGGAAAGCTGGGAATGGAACCACCATTTGACCCAGGTATTCCCCTTCTTGGTCTATTCCCTAAAGACCTAAAAAGAGCATGCTACAGGGACACTGCTACATCGATGTTCATAGCAGCACAATTCACAATAGCAAGACTGTGGAACCAACCTAGATGCCCTTCAATAGACGAATGGATAAAAAAAAATGTGGCATTTATACACAATGGAGTATTACTCTGCATTAAAAAATGACAAAATCATAGAATTTGCAGGGAAATGGATGGCATTAGAGCAGATTATGCTAAGTGAAGCTAGCCAATCCCTAAAAAACAAATGCCAAATGTCTTCTTTGATATAACAAGAGTGACTAAGAACAGAGTAGGGACGAAGAGCATGAGAAGATGATTAACATTAAACAGGGATGAGAAGAGGGAGGGAAAGGGAGAGAGAAGGGAAATTGCATGGAAATGGAAGGAGACCCCCAGGGTTATACAAAATTACATACAAGAGGAAGTGAGGGGAAAGGGAAAAAAATACAAGGGGGAGAAATGAATGACAGTAGAGGGGGTAGAGAGAGAAGAGGGGAGGGGAGGGGAGGGGAGGGGAGGGGAGGGGAGGGGAGGGGAGGGGGGATAGCAGAGGATAAGAAAGGCAGCAGAATACAACAGACACTAGTATGGCAATATGTAAATCAATGGATGTGTAACTGATGTGATTCTGCAATCTGTATACGGGGTAAAAATGGGAGTTCATAACCCACTTGAATCAAAGTGTGAAATATGATATATCAAGAACTATGTAATGTTTTGAACAACCAACAATAAAAATTTTAAAAAAAGAAAAAAAATCTAAGAAAATGTATACAGAGAAAATTATATATATTGAAAAAGTAACCAACAGACCAAAAATACAGCAAGTAAAATAAAACATAAAAGAAGAAATGTATCACCTTTGACAACAAACATAAATAAATTTGCTCATGTGACATGTTAAAAAAAAAAAAAAGAAAAATACAAATTCTATTCTGAAAGGAATACTCTTTCCACTTCAGAAAGCCAGGGAATACTGAGAATTACAAAGGACCTGAGAGATATATAGGAAACTCGGGTAAATATACATTAAAACAAAGAAAACAGCATTTTTCAAACAAAAGACTCCCAAACTCTCTGGAGAAGAAACAATTTCAATTTTACATCTACTGCTTAGAAGTTGTATGACACAAGCAAGTTGCTTAATCATTCTGGTCTTCAGTTTCCAAATCTATAAATGAAGACAGCATCTTCTCTGTACGTATGCGGAAACAGTATATAAACTATTTTTTTTAAGCTGCCATTCTGTCAAAACCTACATAGAAAAAAAGGTTAACTATAATTTTATTTAAATTTCCTTAAGGATATTTCCTAAATCAAGGAATCTTTACAAAAACCATTTGTGGGTAAGAAAGTTTTGGTCTTTTAAGAAACATCTTCTGTACTGTATATAATGAAATTTCCAGATTAATTTTTAAAAATATGAAATTTTATTTTTGCAAAAGCCTCTAAGTGACCTACACACTACCTTCACTTTCTAAAGACTGTTTTGAATATATCAACTTTGTCTAATTGTTTCAAGTCTTTACTGGCTGCAAATATTAATCTAACATGCTATATAAAACAAAGTGAAGGTCTTTTCCACCAAAAAATTTAGAAGGCTTTAAATATTTCAACATATATGTTTTAGAATGTAGCTTATAAATTTTAAACCAAGTAGATGACCTAACATTTTGTGTATCTGAGGGCTTTTAAAAAAATATTTAATTTTGGTTCTACACTTTAACAACTCCTTGCTACTTCTTATCAACCTTTATTTTAGTAACTAATTGCTTTGATTCTCTGCATTCTGCTATACTGCAAAAAGGAAAAGCAGACAAACTTTTAGATTAAACACACCCTGAATAGTAAGCATGATTTTAAGAGTACTATTCTGACATTTATTACCTAACACCAAATTCTTAGCTCGATTACAAGCAAAGTCAGTAAAATTTACTAATAAATAAATGCTATTTACTTAATTCTTTTCTAATTGACACACATATTTCATTGAAAACTCAAAATCAGTTTCATTCTCAGTGCTTCAACTATAAATAATGCCTTTTAAATTTCATATACATACAACACAGAATTTCATAGCAACTTATGTAGCAAAATATAAATTCATGATGGATGTGATGAGTTCTTTTCATAACTTAAAGGACTAAAAATAGATATTTAAAAAATAATTGTTACATGTTATTCAACAGTAGAATATATGAAACTGAAATCCAAAAAAATTAATGAAAGCTTTTAATTGAATTGATACAACAAATAAGATAAAGTCAAACTGAGTTAAACTTTTCTAAATTAAAAGCTATACAGAAATAACAGGTTACTTTGAAACCCGAAAAAAAACCTGTCTTATATGCTATAATGTTATTAATATTATTGTATTTTATAATATGTATTATCAAATAATATAAATAAAATCTTTATCAGACTGGCTCAAACACAGTAGATACTTACTAACTCCTACTTCCTTTCCTGCAAAATCACTACACCAATGGAGTAATGGCAGCACTGGAGAAAGAATATGTATAGTTATTGATAAAAGACTTTTCTGAAGATCCTAAAAAGAAAGTGGAAAATAGGAATCTAAACTTCTCTTAGTTCAGCTACAGAAGAGAACACAAAATGTAAATGAATGAGAAAAGAGCACCTGCACAACATTTTCCAAATTAAAAAGCATTATAAATAACAGAAAGAGGGACTGAGAGTTCAATAAATGTTAATCCGAATGGGAGATTTAACAATAACTCTTCACATTTAGTTACCCAGATGGTATTTGTAAACTCATATATCTCATTCATGTAAGCACCAAGTAAATACTAGTTTGCTGAGTCATATATATATGCTCTAATGTTAGTAGAAAGTCAGAATGTCTGGTTAGCTAAATGACAGTTTCCATCATATGATTAATTAGGTCTAAGTGGGACCTCTACTTCCTTTATTTTATGCAATCATAAATTATATTGGTTTATCCTGTTTTGATAACTCTTATAATTGAAGTTCTCACAGGAAATTTTATGGAAATTTTAAAACATACCCATAAAATATTACTGAGGTGGCAAAAGTGATAGCCTCAGTGAACTGGTCATGAGAACTGAACAGTACTTTATACAAGATCTGTCTATAAGGAGATTAACTGCCAAATTTAAAACCATTAGAATAATGGGGTGGGAAAAGATACTTCATGTACATATGTACATAACATAAATATAATTATAGGCATATGTGTCTGTGTACATGTGTATATAGATAGATGTATGTTAGTGTTTCTCAAATCTCATTCTTGGACTGTTTGGATTACAAAGATATTGAAAGTATATTTAAAATACCGACTCTTTAATTCCACCAGAAGACATTACCTAAAAAAATCTCTTAGGAATCTAGAATTTCACATTCTGCAAAGAATTCTCACACACTTTGATAAGAAAAACTGAATCTGCATTTAAGGAGAGTTTAGATTTTATAGGCACCACCATGACATAGAAGATTCATTCAACTGAAAAACCGAACAGCAATCCAATATATACCTTTTTTTTTTTTTAACAAAAAAGAGGCTAGAGGATACACAAAGAAGAGTGAAGAAATATGAGCAATAGTATTGACTTTCCATATTTTCTTTCACATTGAGCTTCAGATGAAGGTATTAGGGTCCTTCCACTGGGAAAAAAGATATATTAGCTGCAAAAGTCCTAACTCACTGTCCCAGGGAGACACAACAGAGGATATATTGATGGAATCACTTTTGTTTCTTCTAAATAGAAAGCAACAAGAATCTAGGTGCTTTTTATTTCGTTCATAATTTGGTATTAACTTCAAAAGTCACACTCCCATTAACAGGGCCAAGTTGCAGATTTTTTAAAAAAAGGTAAATCATACTGGTAAATAACCTTTATTATCTTTGCCTATAAAATTCTATAATGTTGTTCCTCCTCCAGCTTTTGAAGGGAATGAAGATTTCTTATAAAATGCATTACTTTTTTCCAAAATTAACAAGTAAGTTTTCTGGAAAATTTGAAGTTAAGGACTAAGATGGAAAAAACAGCAAAAAATTTGTGGTACACTTCTTAAATACTGGGTGTTTTACTCATCAAGGAAATAAGACTGGCCTGACTTGAGGGGATGGGAATGATCAGACTGTACCCAGTCTATAAGTAGAAGCAGCTATGAAGCTCAGATTTCCATTCTAAAATCAGGCCTATGTTGTCAAGCAATCCAAAGTTTCAAGAGAAGCTAGAAATCCTAAGTTTTAATGGTAAAATGCTCTGGTTTTTAAATGTTGGCAACTAAATACATATCATTTTTTAAAAATCAGTGTAAATGAAATTAAAGATGTTTCTACATCACATCTTCAAGTCAACAGTTTATAAGCTTTACACTGATACTTACTTCCCTCAAATCAACTCAATAAACAGACGCTGAATCCTATGAAAGACAATATGGGTTTTTTTAATATTTATTTTTTAGTTTTAGATGGACACAATATCTTTATTTTGTTTTTAAGTGGTACTGAGAATCGAACCCAGTGCCTCACGTATGCTATGGTGAGCGTGCTACCACTTGAGCCACATCCCCAGCCCAACAATATGTTTTTATATAGACACGAAGATACAAATGCTTGAAGAATTTCAGGCTGATCTGATTCCTCTTTTCAAACCCCATCTCACTTTTGCACATCAGCATTACCAGTTTCCATAAAGTTTTCAAATCACTTCTTATGTATCTATATCAGAAAAAAACTTTATGCTTTTATTCATCTTTGGGTCCTAGACAGGAGCTTCATCTAGTGTCATTCAAGAAAGGCTTTTTGAATAAATAATTATAAAAATGAATAAATAAAATAAAAATACCTAATAATTTACTAAATCAGAAACTAGATGAAACAATATACAGCAAACTGAAAACTAAGTACACTTTTGCTTTTAAAACAATTTTTAAAAGAAAACTTTAATGTACTAAGAACAACTGAGAGCCATTTACATATATAATTTGAGACTGCATGCTAACACCTTAGTCAGACAGGGATTCCTTCATAAGAGCAAATCAACAGCAGAATATTTTGAGATATATGGCTACTGCATCTGGAAACATACCACAGCGCTGAAAACTCTGGTTTCTGAATAGTAAATCATAAAGCCTTATCCACATAGAAGAGTTTTCTGCGGTGTTTAAGTCACACCCAACCATCACCAAGTGACATCACAACATAATCTATAGCTTAAAACAACAACAATTTTTTTAAACTTATCAAGAGCCCAACCTAGCAGGTTCAATCTCAGAGAAAAAGAATAATAGGAGACTACCACAGGTATCCAAACAAGCAATTTATTTTTGAATTAAGCAGCTTAAATCTGGAATGATCTACTTCATTTTATTACAAATAAATTGCCATTTGTAATGTACTTTTTATTTTCATCAATATATGAAACAATAATTCTTAGATCACAGTAAAATAAACATGCTATGACCAAAAAAAAAAAAAGGACTCTGAGAATAAAGGAAAAAAAATCAGAAACTGTACTCATTGACCCAAATCAACTCAGGTTAAGAAAATCGATTAAAATAATATACATAGGCAATTTAGATGGAGTATGCACACTCTACATTGCCTCTTCAACTGAAGACAAAGAATATCACAAAATACATGTGATATCTTTAAATTCGGAAAGTAAACAGTAGCAAGAAGACTGCAGAACGAAGTTCCTCAAAAGACTAGGCATGAACCACCATATGACCCAGATATACCACTCTACAGAATTTATCCTAAAGGAGTAAAGTCATCTAGCACAGTATTAAATAGTACATGCATACCCATGTTTACAGTAGCACAATTCACAACAGTCAAACTCTGGAACTAGGCCACGTAGACATCTAGATCAACAGATGATCTTAGATGAATCGGAAAAAAATGTAGTATATATGTATACATATATAGAAGAGTTGTATTCAACCATAAAGTACAATAAAACTATGTCTTTTGCAAGAAAATGGAAGGAACATCATGTTACACAAAATAAGCCAAACACAAAACAAAGGTCATTATGTTTTCTTACATATGGAAACTGAGAGGAAATGGGATCTCATGAAAACAGAAGGGAGACCAGCAGAGCAGAGAATGGATATCAGGGAGAAGGAGAAGGGGAGGGGAAAAGGAGGTATAGTGGAATTAAACAGGCCATATGAGCATATCACAATGAAGTATACTCGTATGTATAATTCTATTTCACCAATAAACTTAAAAAAAAAAAAACACAGTAAGATGAGAAGAACACATACTTAGCATGTCCAAAGCCCTGAGTTAAATCCAAGCACAAAAAAAAAATACGTGACTTTACAGTGTAGAAACTCTGCATCACCACCTTAAATAAGTTACCAAAGCTAATATCACAAATATGTCATATCAATAACATGAACTCCTTCAATAGGTATACTAAGAAGGATCTGTCACTTCTGTGGTAACCTTACCAAAAATTCATAACCTCATTCTAATATAAGAAAACACTGCAACAACAGAAAGATAAAAGCATTCTATAAAATAAATAACCAGTAGTTTGCAAAAATACTAAAGATATGAAAAAAATGGAATACTAATAAACTATCATAGGAAGTCATAAAGACATAATATGTAAATGTACCATGGTATCCTGGATTGGGTCTTAGAACATAAAATGGGACATAGAGCAGATGGAAAATGAATGAAATTCAAGTAATATGGATAGATAGTATTATAATTATGTTATATCCTGGTTTCATCATCATACTATAATCAGAAAAGATGCTAACATTAAAGAAAACTGAAGCATATCTGGGCATTCTTAGTACAAATTATAAAATTTTTTATAACAAAATTCAAAATAAAAAAATATTATAATAATTCTAAAAGAAAAAAGTGTAGTGATAAAATGATAGAAACTAGATCACTGGTGGAATTTTTTGGATTTTCTAAATATAGAATCATGTCGTCAGCAAATAGTAATCGTTGGAGTTCTTCATTTCCTATTCATATCCTTTTAATTTCTATTGTCTGTCTGATTGCTCTGGCTAGAGTTTAAAGGGAAATGTTAAATAAAAATGGTAAAAGAGAGCATCCTTATCTAGTTCCAGTTCTTAGAGCAATTTTTCTCCATTTAGAATGATGCTGGCCTTGGGTTTAGCATAGATAGCTTTTACTGTGTTGAGGCATATTCCTACTATCCCTAGTTTTTCTAGTGTTTTAACATGAAAGGGGTACTGTATTTTGTCAAATGCTTTTTCTGTATCTATTGAGATGATCATAAGATTCTTGTCTTTAAGTCTATTGATGTGATGAATTACATTTATTGATTTCCATATATTGAGCCAATCTTGCAACCCTGGGATGAGTCCCATTGATCATGGTGCACTATCTTTTTAATATGTTTTTGGTATGCAATTTGTCAGAATTTTATTGAGAATTTCTGCATCTATATTCATCAGGGATATTGGTCTCAAGTTTTCTTTCCTTGGAGTGTCTTTGTTTGGTTTTGTTATCCAGGTGATATACTAGCTTCATAAAATAAGTTTGGAAGGGCTCCCTCCTTTTCTGTTTCATGGAATAATTTGGGAAATATTGGTGCTAAATTTTCTTTGAAGGTCTTGTAAAACTTGGCTGAGAATCCATCAGACTTTTCTGTGCTGGTATGCATGTAATGGTTTCTTCTGTTTCATTGCTTGAAATTGATCTATTTAAATTGTATATGTCCTCTTCATTCAGTTTGGGTAGTTCATATGTCTCTAGAAATTTGTCGATGCCTTTGAGATTTTCTATTTTACTGGAGTATAAATTTTCAAAATAGATTGTAATTATTTTCTGTATTTTAAAAGTGTCTATCATGATATTTCCTTTTTCATCACAAATTTTAGTAATTTGAGTTTTCTCTCTCCTCTTTGTTAGTGTGGCTAAAGGATTATCAATATTATTTATTTTTTTAAAGAACAAACTTTTTGTTTTGTCAATTTTCGAATTTTTTTCTTTTGTTTCAATTTCATTGATTTCAGCTCTTTTTTTAATTATTTCTTGTCTCCTACTGCTATTGGCATTGATTTCTTCATTTTCTAGGGCTTAGAGATATAATGTTAGGTCATTTATTTATTCATTGACTTTCTATTCTTTTATTGAATGAGCTCAATGCAATGAACTTTCCTCTCAGCACTGCCTTCAGAGTGTCCTAGAGATTTTGATATGTTGTATCACTGTTCTCATTTACCCGTATTAAGTATTTTTTTCTATATTTAGAAGATCCAAAAAATTCCACCAGAAAACATGTGTTCCTATATATCAGTGATGAATACACTTAAAGAGAAATTAGGAAAACTACCCCATTCACAATAGCCTTAAAAAAAATAAAATAAAATACTTGTGAATCGACCTAACCAAAGAAGTGAAAGACCTCTACAGTGAAAAATACAGAACACTAAAGAAAGAAATTGAAGACGACCTTAGAAGATGCAAAGATCTCCCTCGGTCTTGGATAGGCAGAAGTAACATTGTCAAAATGCCATGCTACCAAAAGCATGATACAGATTTAATGCAATTTCTATTCAAATCCAAATGACATTCTTCATAGAAATAGAAAAAGCAATCATGAAATTCATGGTTTCATGTTATTCAAAAATAACAGACCCAGAATAGCCAGAGCAATTCTCACCAAGAAGAGTGAAGCAGGAGGCACAATATCAGACCTTAAATTATACTATAGAACCATAGTCACAAAAACAGCATGGTACTAGCACCAAAGAGATACACAGAACAATGGTATAGAAAGAATAGAAGACACAGAGACAAACCTACATCAACACAGTTATCTCATGGTAGTGTCAAAACATGCAATGGAGAAAAAATAGCATCTTCAACAAATGGTTCTGGCAAAACTGGAAATAAATATGTAGCAAAATGAAATTAAATCCCTGTCTCTCACCCTGCACAAAAATCAACTCAAAGTGGATCAAGAACTTAGGAACCAAAACACAAACTATGCACCTACGAGAAGAAAAAGTAGGCCCAAATCTCCACCATGTCAGCTTAGGAACCAAATTCCTCAATAAGAGTCCAAAAGCATAAGAAGTAAAATCAAGAATCAATAAATGGGATGGAATCAAATTTAAAAGCGTCTTCATAGTTGGAAACAATCAAAAACATGAAGACAGAGACTATAGAATGGGAAAAAATCTTTATCACACATACGAGCATTAATCTGGATATATAGAGAACTCAAAAAATTTAAAACCAAACAACAACAACCCCCTGCCAAAAAAAGAAAACTCATCAATTAATGGACAAAGGACTAAATACATACTTCCCAGAAGAAGAAATACAATTGGTCAACAACCATATGA
Source organism: Marmota monax (assembly GCF_021218885.2). Taxonomy (NCBI): domain Eukaryota; kingdom Metazoa; phylum Chordata; class Mammalia; order Rodentia; family Sciuridae; genus Marmota; species Marmota monax. The sequence continues at coordinate 1,453,970 of NW_026694837.1, read as the reverse complement.
AAAAATATTCATCATCTGTAACAATTAGAGAAATGCAAATCAGAAATATACTTAACTTTGTCTCGTCCAGTCAGAATGGCAAATACTAAGAATACAAACAACAGTAAATGTTGGATGTAGGGTAAACGGGTACATTTTTACATTGCTGGTGGTACTACAAATTGGTGCAACCTTATGGAAAGTGGTACAGTGATTCCTCAGAAAACTTGGAATGGAACCACCATTTGACCCAGTTACATTTCTTCAATTTATACCCAAAGGACTTAAAATTAGCATACTACAATGATGTACCCACATCAATGTTTACAGAAGCTCAATTCACAATGGCTAAACTATGGTACCAAACTAGGTGCCTACAACAGATGAATGATTAAAAAAATTGTGGAATACATATAATGGACTAATACCAGTCTTAAAGAAGAATGAAATTATGGCATTTTCCAGTAAATGGATGGAACTAGAGAATATTATGCTAATTGAAATAAGTCAATCCCAAAGAATAAATGTTTTCTCTGATATGACGATGCTAATTCACAACTGTGGGGGGTGGGGAGGGGTACAATATAGGTACTTAGGATTAGAAGGGGGAGCTAATGAAGAGGAGGGGTCATGGGGGAAAAAATGATAGTAGAATGAAATGGACATTATTACCCTATATGCATATATGATTACCAGACCTGTATAATTCTACATCATGTACAACAAGAAAAATAAGTTATACTCCATTTATGTATGATGTGTCAAAATGTGTCTTGTAGAACTAATCAGAATAAAAAACATTTAAAGAGAAGCCCATTCAATAGCTATTCCTAGAAATTTAAAGGAAAAAAATTAGATCATTGGGGGCTAAGTACCAGAAGTTGGGATGAAAAACCTAACTGCACAGGGAAACAAGGGATTGTTTTTAGGTGTTGGAAAATTTCTGTATTATGATTGTTCTGGTAGTTAATGACAATAACACATAGTCAAAACTCATCAAATTATACACTTAAACTAGTAAATACAATAAAATTATATCTCAATAAAAATGAGAAAAAAATTACTGATTTAAAAAGAAAAAATTTTTAAACTTTTTTATTTGGGTTGCAATCCCAACATAAGCAGCATTTAGAGAAGACATACCAAATAGATTATAAATGCATACCAAATAAAGTTATATATGTTCTTACCAGATTAATTAACTGAGTGTGCACCACATCTTCTACCAAAACTGCTGTCTCATAAAGAGGCCTCCTAGCATCACCTAAAGAAAACCTGCAAAAGAAAAAGAAATATAAACATACTAATATTAAGAACTGTAAATGAAGAATGGCAAAAAGTGAAATATATGTATTTTAAGAATCAGTTAAATAAAGAGAATACAAATTCTTGCCGCAAATGATCAAAGGATACAAAAGTTTTTATTGAGAAAGTTAATGTTTCCTACACAAAGTGTCATTTCCAAGGAAGAGTGCAGTATTATCTACACTATTTCTTGATTTGTATAGTATGTTAAAATGGCTTTTACTGTGTCAAAATGCAAGCTAATAAACAACTACTTCAGAAAAGAGGCAACCAAAAGTTCATATCACACCCAAATCATCAATACCCAAGTACAATAGCCACATAAAAAGTTTTTAAAACATGTGATAAAAGAAAAACTGAAAATTGCTATGAAAATGACATCAATAATGGTTTACAATTACAAACAGGATTACAAATTGGTCTTAAAAGACTTCTTACTTTCATACAGTAGACAAGATGTGCAGAGACTGCCTCCAGGTAAAAATCATTTCAAATGCAAAATCATGAATTAAAATCTTTGATTCAAAGCATGTTTTAAGTAGCAGTAGAAAAGACAAAACAGAAGTCAGGTAAGATGACAAAGTATAGTTTCAAAGAATAAGTACTCTAGACCCAAATTGAATAAGACTCCTTTGACAGCAAACCACAGCCTGAATTGAACTAGCATGGTATTCAATATATAGAAAAGAAAGTAGTCCCTCCAAGTAAGGTAAGAGATATAGTTAACGAACCTAGTATAAAGTTGAAAAGATAACAGCCAGTTATGGTAAGTAACATTTTTAGTGCGTGAACTAGGCAACCATCCATTTTAATGATGTACTTAAACTGGAGCAGGGCACAGTGGCACAAGCCTATAATCCCATCAACCCAAGAGGATTAGAAAGGAGAATAATAACTTCAAAGCCAGCCTCAGGAATTCAGTGAGATCCTGTCTCAAAAAAAATTTAAAAAGACCAGAGATGTAGCTAAATGGTAGAGGGGTCCTGGGTTCAATTCCCCTCACAAAACAAAATGTACTTTACCTATAGAGGCTCTGCATTAAAGAAATAAAAATCTTCCCTAAGAATTGTTAACCATAAATTCAACTTTCATAATATCAGAATACTTGATACCCATTATAGACTAATAAAGCAAAAAAAATTAGTTTAAAGTGATTTTATTGATAGCACTCATAGATACCTGGCAGCATCCCTTGAAGAACATATTTAAACAAACACCTGAAAGCATTCCCATTGAGGACATATCAAGGATCATTACTTCAAACTTATGATTTACAACATACACTAGGAAATAAATCATCATGAATGAAAGTGAGCAGAAGCAACAAATGGCAGAATCAGACCCATAAAGCTAAACATGCCTGAAAAATTAAATAATAAATTAACTATATAACTCATGTTTAAAAAATGAAAAGAACACATAGGAACAAATACAACACACTGGTTAGTTATATTTTTAAAAGCATCACGGAGAAATATAAATAAAAAATATGATAATAGCATTTTAAAAATTAATGGGAGAGGTGCTTGGGGTTGTGGCTCAGTGGCAGAAGACTTGCCTAGCATGTGTGAGGCACTAAGTTCGATTCTTAGAACCACATAAAAGTTAATAAACAAAATAAAGATATTGTGTCCAGTTACATCACAATACCAGACCTTAAATATACTACAGAGCTATGGTTACAAAAACAGCATGGTATCGACACAAAAACAAACTTGTAGACCAATGGTAAAGAATAGAAGACACAGAGACAAACCCACGTAAATATAGTTACATCAGACTAGACAAAGGTGCCAAAAACATTCACTGGAGAAAAGATAGTTTAATCATCCTTTTTAAAAATAGGCTGGATGTGAAGAAATTGAAAATCTTCCACATTGCTGATGTGATATAAAATTGTGTGGCAGCTCTGGGAAAAAAGTAGGGGGAAACTTAAAAATATTAAACACAGAATTTGTATATGACCCAGCAATTCCACTCCTATGTGACACAGGAAAACAGAACAGAGTTTCAAAAGCTACTTGCACAACAGTGTTCATATTATTCACAAAAGCAAAGATGTGGAAACAACTGAAGTGTTCATATATGTATGACGGGATGAACAAAACATAGTACATATATTTCCTGGAAAATTATTCAGCCGTGAAAACAAAGATCTGGAACATAATGATGCATAAGTCAAACTTGAAAATACTACGTTAAGTGAAAAAAATCAGATGCAAAAGGGCACGTATTGGATAATCTTTTTTATATAAGATATACAGAATGGGAAAATTCATAGAAACAGGAAATAAAATGGAGGAAAGCAGAGAAATGAAGAGTTATTGCTTAATGAGAACAGAATTTCTGGTTTAGGATGATGAAAATTTCTGGCAAAGGACAGTGGAGATAGCTGCATGACACTGTGAATACACGTGATGTTATGAACTGTTTATTTAGAAAGAGTTAAAAGGGTAAATTTTATGTCATGTATATTTTACTACAATGTTTAAAGGATAAGAACTTAATGAATTTAAGAGCAGAGTTCATGGAGCTAAAAAAAATTGTGTTCTCTTGGACTTTGCAGACTTTAGATCTATAAGCAAATAAATTTTCAATTGCTTGAAAAAAAAATTGTGTTCAACAACATATCTGAGAAAATCAACCATAACAAACCATGGATAATAAGAGACTATCATGACCAAAGCTATGCCAAAAATTTGGATACTGTAGTGAAAGGGATAAATTTCTAGGAAATATAAATAACCAAAACCAAACCAACAAGGAAGAAACAGAATACTTGATTAGTCCTATAAATTTAAAGAAAGTCTATCAGTAAATAAAATAAACATTTCCTCGCTTGTTATGTTTTACCCAATTTGCAAAACTAGGTCATTCTAACTTTACACAACTCTTTCAGAGAATGGAAACACTATCAAACTCACTTTTTGAGGCTAGTGTACCCTTGGTATCAAAATCAAAAAAAAGAGCGGGCTGGGGATATAGCTCAGTTGGCAAAGTGCTTGCCTTGCATGCACAAGGTCCTGGGTTTAATCCCCAGCACCACACACCAAAAAAAAAAAAAAAAAAAGATTATTAAAAAAAGGAAGATTATAATTTCAGTCATCTACATAAATTTAAAAATAGTAAACTGAATATTGTAATGTATTAAAACGAAAAGGATCATATATCATGACCAAGTAAATATTATCCTAGTGATGATTAATTTTATGTGTCAAACTCACTAGGTCACAGGATGCCCAGATGTTTGGTTAAATGCTATTCTCATTTTTATTTATTTATTTGTTTGTTAGTTTTAATTAGTTATACATGATAGTAGAATGTATTTATGCACTTTGATATAGCATGCATAGATGGGATATAATTTCTTATTTTTCTGAGTGTACAGAGTTATTGCTTAATGAATCATATTGGTCATGTCATCACATATATACATATAGTAATAATGTCTGTTTAATTCTACTATCTTTCCTATCCAAACATCACCTCCCCTCCCCTCCCATTACTTCACTCTACCTAATCTAAGGTAACACTATTCTTCCCTAACCCCTGCTCCCTAGGCCTTACTGTGCATTAGCATTTGCATATTAGAGAGAACATTCGGCCTTTGGTTTTGTGGGATTGGCTTATTTCGTTCAGTGTGATATTCTCCAACTCCAAACATTTACTGGCAAATTCCATCATTTTACTCTTCTTTAAAGTTGAGTAATATTCCATTGAGTATATATACCACATTTTCTTTATCCATTCATCTATTGTGGGACACCTAGGTTGGTTCCATAGTCTAGCTATTGTGAATTGAGATTCTATAAACATTGATGTGGCTGACTCACTATAGTATGCTGATTTTTAAGTCCTTTGGATATAAACCAAGGAGTGGGATACTGAGTCTTATGGTGGTTCCATTCCCGATTTTCAGAGAAATCTCCATATTGCTTTCCATAGTGGTTGCACCACTTCGCAGTCCCACCAGCAATGTATGAGTATACCTTTTTCACCACATCATTGCCAACATTTATTTTTGCCTGTATTCTTGATGATTGCCATTCTGACAGGATTTAGATGAAATATTAGAGTAGTTTTGATTTGCATTTCTCTAATTGCTAGACATGTTGAACACTTTTTCATATATTTATTGATCAGTTGTATTTCTTCTTCTGTGAAGTGTCTGTTCAGTTCCTTAGCCCATTTATTGATTGGGTTATTCATTTTTTTGGTGGTAAGTTTCTTGAGTTTGCTATATATCCTAGAGATTAATGCTTTATCAGAGGTGGGTGTAGTAAAGAATTTTTCCCAATCTGTAGCCTCTCTCCTCACATTATTGTTTTATTTGATGAGAGGAAGCTTTTTAATTTGAATCCATCCCATTTATTGATTCTTGATTTTACTTCTCGCACTTTAGGAGTCCTGTTAAGAAAGTCAGATCCTAGGCTGACGTCGTGAAATTGGGGCCTATTTTTTCTTCTATTAGGCACAGGGTCTCTAGTCTTTGATTCACTTTGAGTTAATTTTTGTGTAGGGTGAGAGATAGGGGTTTAATTTCATTTTCCAGTTTTGCCAGCACCATTTGTTGAATAGACTATTGTTTATCCAGTGAATGTTTTTGGCACCTTTGTCTAGTATGACATAACCATATTTTTTGTGGATTTGTCTCTGTGTCCTTTATTTTATACCATTGGTCTTCAAGTCTATTTTGGTGCCAACAGCATGCTGTTTTTGTTACTATAGCTCTGTAGTATAGGTCTGGTATTGTGATATATCCTGCTTCACTTTTCTTGCTAAGGATTGCTTTAGCTATTCTGGGACTCTTATTTTTCCAAATAAATTTCATGGTTGCTTTTTCTATTTCTGTGAAGAATGTCATTGGGATTTTAATACGAATTGCATTAAATCTGTATAATAATGTTTTTGGTAGTATGGCAATTTTGACAGTATTAATTTTGCCTATCCAGGAGCATGGGAGATCTTTCCATCTTCTGAGGTTTTCTTCAATTTCTTTCTTTAGTGTTCTATAGTTTTCACAGTAGAGTTCCTTCACCTCTTTTGTTAGATTGATTCCCAGGTATTTTACTTTTTTGAAGCTATTGTAAATGGAATAGTTCTCCTAATTTCTCTTTCAGTGGATTCATCACTGATGTATAGGAATGCATTTCATTTATGGGTATTGATTTTTATATTCTGCTATTTTGCTGAACTCATTTATCGGTTCTAGAAGTTTTCTGCTAGAGTTTTTTGGTTCTTCTAGTATAGAATCATGTCATCAGCAAACACTGATAATTTGAGTTCTTCTTTACCTATTTGTATCCCTTTAATTTCTTTCTTTTGTCTAATCACTCTGGCTAGAGTTTCAAGAATCATGTTGAATAGAAGTGGAGAAAGAGGACATCCTTGCCTTGTTCAAGTTTTTAGCGGGAATGCTTTTAATTTTTCTCCATTTAGAATGATGCTTGGATTTATCATATAAAGTTTTTACAATGGTGAGGTTATGTTCCTATCCCTAGTTTTTCTAGTGTTTTGAACATGTACTGTATTTTTTCAAATGCTTTTTCCTGCATCTTTTGAGAAAACGCCATCAAAAGCCTGACAAGCAAGAAAAGCCTAGGACTAGATGGTTAAATGTTATTTTATGTATATTTGTGAGAGTGTTTCTTAATGAGACTAGCATTTAAATCTGTAGACTATTTCAACCAAAGTGCTCTTCCCTTTGAGAACTGGCCTCCCCGAATCTTCTGAAGACCTGAATAAAACAAAAGAATGACTAAATGAAAATTCACTCTGTCTTCCTAATTTTCTCCAAGCAGGGATACTGGTTTTGTCTTGAGATTCAGGCTTGAAATAAAATTGGAACTTACATGTTCAACTGTACTGCTTTTCAGGTCTTTGGAATAGGACTTGAATGACATACCACAGGTCCTTTTGAGTTGCCAGTGTGCTGACAGCAAATCTTGGGACTTTTCACCTAAGAGATTCAGACGAAGGATACCTTACAGTAAGCGGTGTGTGTGTGTGTGTGTGTGTGTGTGTGTGTGTTGGGGGGTGCCTCGGTTCTCTGGAGAAACCTAATAGGAGAGCAGGAGTTTAACATTAAATATATCTATTAATATAACTACACTCTTTAAAACGCGAAAAAGAGGCCAGTTGTGGTGGCACATGAGTGTAATCCCAGTGACTCCAGAGGATAACCCAGGATGATTTTGAGTTCTCAGCAATTTAGCGAGACTCTATCTCAAAATAAAACATCAAAAGGGCCGGGAATGGGCTGGGGTTGCAGCTCAGCGGTACAGCGCTTACCTAGCACATGTGAGGCCCTGGGTTTGATGCCCAGCACCACATAAAAATAAGTAAATAAAATAAAGGCATTGTGTCCAACTACAATTAAAAAATAAAATATTTTAAAAAGGATCAAACAACATAAAGCAAAACACAACAAGAAAAGAATAAAGATAAAAACTATTATGATCATCTCAATAGGTGTAAGAAAATCACTGAACAAAATTTACTAACCATGGGCTATGGTTATAGCTCAGTGGTAACAGCACTTGCCTACTACATGTGAGGCACTGGGTTTGATTCTCATCACCGCATATAAATAAATAAAGTATTTTGACTAAAGGTCCATTGACAACTAAAATTATATATATATATATATATATATATATATATATATATATATATATATATATATATATATATATATATAAACAAACTTTCTATGAGAGACCAAAAAGTCAAAAATACTTTAAATTTTAAGTAGTGTGATTTTCAAAATACACTACTTTACTCCCATTATTTAAAGTTACTTGAAATATCACAAAGTACAACATTCTCAGCAACTAGAAAGGCCACACAGGAGGATCACAAGTTTGAGGCCAGCTTGGGCAACATAGCAAGATCCTATCTCAAAACCAAAAAAAGAGTAGGGGGCGGGGGCTGGTGGGTATCTCCATGGTAGAGCATACCCGAGTTCAATACCCAGTAGAGCAAGAAAACAAAACAAAACAACAACAACAAAGAAGTACAAAGCTACACAAATTAAATTCATACCTCCAATAAATAACAAAATATATAATTGTCAACTTTTAAACTTATCTCATAAGGGCTTGACAAAACATTAAGTTTGTAGAAAAGTTAAGACTTTTCTACCAATTTTTTATTAGCACACATGACCTATCTAAATATCACATATCTAAATCTAAAATCAGATATATGACTTAATGAGTATATTAATTTTCAAGACTTGGTACTTGAGCTTTTCTCTATTTTTCTCACATTACTTTTACCACATCCCCACTTTCTACCCTCCTACACACAGACAAAACAAAATATTATTTGGCTAGTTTGGAAGAAATAAAAATGAAAAATCACTGTACATAGGCCAAGATACTTCCTTTTAACTCTGCAACATAAGTAGTATTTGTAAGTCAGTTAAAGAGAAAATCCAAATAATATAATATTTGTAAGCCACTGACAGTTAAGTAATTGATACTCATAGGGCTCTATCTTTAACTGTTGGTCCCTTTGAAGATGGGCCTCGCTAGTCACTGACATGTAGTCCCTATGAACAGAATCTAATAATTTCTTTCACATGTACTGCCAAATGCCTATAACAATACCCATACTGTCGGACCAGTATTGGGCCCTTATTTGTCATCCTTAGTTAGTTATTTCTGCCAACATGCTTTCCAAATATGGCACTAGTCTTTAAATTTCTATTTTGTTTTTATTGTTATTGTTTTTAATTTTTTTTTGGGGGGGGGACCAGGCATTGAATACATGGGCACTTAACCACTGAACCTCTGAGCAAACTTTCCTGAAAAGCCTGCCCCTCCTTGGTTTCCTGCAATAGTTTTATCACTGTAACAAACAACATTCCATTTTAGCAAGGACTGTGACTCTGGTAGCCATGATTACAATTAGTAATCCAAAATAACTCTTTTTAATAAAGGGATTGGTAAAGCCACTTCTGCTCTCACCCAAACAAGACTGATTTTATTCAATCCCAGAATCAATGGTTTCAATGGGCACTAAGGTACTTAGCCCTAAAATACATAATCGAAGTGTGAAATAAGATCCTTCTTATAGTGAAGCTCCACTACAGGAATATGTATACTAAACAAAACCATGGAAGATTGTTTCAAAAAGCCTACAGAATTTATGATCAACTCTTTCAATATTTTTGTGTTATGCATATGTCCAATACAGTCTAAAATTGTGAGAGATTCTTTAAACAAACATTTAATAAGAAAAAAAAATCTGTGAATAGAAAGTGACCAGTAAAATGAAAAAATGACCTTTTATAGAGACATTTCTAAAACACAGTAAACCACTTTTTACAAACAAACAGTAAATATGTACATAGTCATTGTGTTCTCAACAAAATAATAAATCCGTAGGATCTCACACCACTTTTTCAAAAGAGTTTTTTGTTTGTTTGTTTGTTTGTTTTAAGGTGCAGATGGACACAACACAATACCTTTATTTCTATGTGGTGCTGAGGATTGAACCCTGGTCCCACCAGTGTGAGGTGAGCGCTCTACTGCTAAGCCCTCAAAAGCCCTCAAGAGTTTTTTTTCTTAAAGATTTAGAAAGGAAGGAACAAGATATGTACATCTTACTTTGTATTGAGCCCCTATTTGTAATCCTTAGTTATTTCTGCCAAGATGCTTCCTAAATATGGCATTAGTCTTTTAATTTCTATTTTTGTTTTTTGGCAAGGGTTGGGGTGGAGGGTATCAGGCATTGAATCCAGGAACATTTAACCACTGAGTTACATCCCGGCCCTTTTTCACCTTTTATTTTAAGACAGGGTCTTGGTGCGCTGCTTGGGACCTAAGTTGCTGAGACTGGCCTCAAACTTGTGATCCTCCTGCCTTAGCCTCCCAAGCTGCTAGGATTACAAGAGTGTGCCACCATGCCTGGCTCTCTAAATTCTAAAGTATCGTTTCCCTTGCCAAAATCTATTTCTAATTTCTAGATCCTGTGTAAATGTAAGTATCTGACGATGGGTCCCTGCTATGAAAGGCAGTCAACTCCAAACTCCTTTAATGGCATAAACTAACAGAGACAAAAAATACTTTAAGCAAACATATGCAATGTGTATATATTTATTTCAGTTATACAAATGTCCATAATTTTGGTATAAAAGCATAACATGAAACAAAAATATCAAAGGAGATAAAATTCTTAAAAAGGAACATTTTTTTAAGTAAGCATTTTGTTTATAGATGTGAGAAAATCATTTTGCTACTCTCCCTGAAATATGTAATATATAGGGCTACACCATGACTAACCTTTTGCAGTTTGCCTGGGAATGAAGAGTTTTCCAAAATATTCTCTACCAAAGAGATCAACCTAATTAATACTAAAAGGTCAGGAGGAGAGGGGAAAAGTCTATAATTTATTGTTGGTGTTTTATGTGGAAATAATTTCAAAGACATAGTCCATTTTTATAAAAGACTGGGCATACTATCGTAGAATGTTACCACTTTTTTTGTACTGGTCATATTTTATAGATAAGTTTACTTTTGAATCTAAAACAACTAGTTTTCAAATACTTAAGCCCTGATAAAGAACAGAAGAAAAGTACATATTAAGTTCTAATTTAAAAGAAGTTTTAATTAAAGAACTTCTGAAACAGAAGGAAAGTGGCTAAGTTTATTAACAATCTGTGTTATTTACTAAGAACAGAAGGCCCACAGCAGATCTGTTACTGAAGTATCCAGGAACCAAATATAAAACAAAAGACAAAGAGATATTTCTTCAACAACATGTGTGCTTCTTCTGGATGCTGAGCTGCTTTCAATACTTCCACTGCCTACAAACACTAATGTGGTTAAATGATTCTGGATGCTGTGGTTAAGTAATTGCTGTGGTCTTGGGAGCTAGTTACTTTTTTTTTTTTTTATTAGCTCTGGTTTTCTGGATGTTTTCCTACCCCCAGGTAATTGACATTATTTTGGAATGTACACCGTATGACTACTGCTTGGTTTAAGAAGACCCTGGATGATTTTCCTCTCAAAAATAAAGTTTCCTTTTTCCCTTCAAAGCAACTTACTTGATTATACTTTTATAGACTAGATATTACTATAATACTCACAAATTTCTCTTAACTGGAATTAGAGTGAAAAGCATGAAGTTTCATCAGCAGTTACCTAGCACTAGACAGCATAGGCAAATAAAGAAATCGAACTGTATACATCATTTTTGCCCAATATTTGTTGAGACTGATTTGCCCTCTGTTTAAGGGAGTGGGAGAGTGCAGAAGTTTGGTTATGATCAGTCACTTACAGCAATCAGAAACATAAACATATGCTAATTATCCTTATTCTTCAATACACCTCTAATTGTCAACAACTCTGATTTTATCAACCTGTTTCTCAAAGGAAGAAATTAATTCAATTAATAGTGGCTTTGAGAAAGCCAAACTTACAGGTAAATCAAAGTATCAAATAAACATCTAAGACAAGAGATTTCCTAGCAAAATTTTTTATCATTTGCTTGCTTGACTCGTCAACATTCATTTCCCCATTCCTGATATGAATTAACTTTGAGAATATTTTTAGAATCTTATCACATTCCATAAAATAAGTAAAAATATCTGAAGGTATATAAAATAGATGTTTAAGTAATATTGATATGGAAAACTACAGACATATTAGTATATATATATATATATGTTTAAAATAAAATAAAAGGTAACATGGAAACATTCTGAAAAAGTCAACTCAAGTCATCTATACGTATTAATCACTAGATCAATATTTATTGAGTGTCAAAGCCCTGCACGGCGGTATACACTTATAATCCCAGGGACTCAGGAAGCTGAGATAGAAGGATTGTAAATTCAAAGCTAGCCTAGGCAACTTCCTGAGACTTACTCTCAAACTAAAAAATGTAAGGGCTAGGGATGTAACTCAGTGATTAAATGGCCCTGTATTCAATCCCTGATACAAAATAAAAGTAATAAAGAGTGACTAATTGTGCTGTTCTAGTAACTTGGGATATACTGGCAAACAAAACAGAAAAAAAAAAACTGAGTGAAGTTACATAAATTACTAAATAATCTGTTCTCTAAAAAGATGACAGAAAATAAGGCAGTGTAGATCAGAATAGGAAGATGGGAAGTTTGAGATGGGGAACAGGTGAAATATTAAAATTTTTTGATGTGTGAAAGAAATAATTTTAAAGAAATAGAAAAATAAATACACAAATTAGAAAATTTTATAAGAAAACAATTTATGAAAGTTCATACAGAATTATCAATTATTCATATAAAAACAAAGCAAGAAAATGTGTATATAAGGAAATTTATAAACATAGCAGGATATCTACATGAACTTCTACAATACGTAAAATAATTTTGCTTATATATCCTGTACTTCTAAGAGCCTAATATCCGCATCTTCAAACACCAATACAACATAAAGAAAATTATTATAACTAGTGTTTGAGGACTAAGAAAGATAATGAGAACCATAATTACTAAATGTGGTCAGGGAAGAACCTAAATCTAACATTCAGTCCATTCATTTTTGTTTTGAAATAAAAGCAGATAAAAAACAGGTCAGAGAAGTTAAGTAACCTATCAAAGTCACAAATCCTGTTGGAGCAAAAGCTAGAAATTTTAACTCACCCAGAACTCTTCTGTACAATATCACACTAAACAAGTAAAAACTGTAACAAATTAGCAAAACTGGCCTTACATGATCATTTACCAAACATTAAGATTAATATATTAATAAACGGGATGCCTGGTTCCATTACCTTGTGTAACAGTTATTTTTTCAGAGCTTTCAGAGAGATAACTAATAGATTCAAGAAAGTTCTTTTCATTCCTTAGACCCCCCAAACTTCCAATAACTAATAACTTACTACTTATTTTTACAGAAACACATTAAAAAAAAACCCTAACTTCCTACAACTTTCAAAATAGATCAACTATAGCCAGCCTCAAAGGCGCATGCCTATAATCCCAATAACTCAGGGTTAGAAGCAGGAGAATAGCAAGTTCAGGACAAAAATATGCAACTCAGCGAGGCCCAAAGCAATTTAGCAGACCCTGTCTCAAAACAAAAAATAAAAAGGACTGGAAATTTAGGATAGTGGTAAAGCATCCCTGGGTTAAATCCCCAGTACCTCCCTGATCCATAAAAAATCAACTATAAACACAATAACGTCCTACATTCATTGAGAACTTTTCTCATTACTACTTAAAACACACTGTAGGTTTGGTGGTATACTTCACTGGTAGAGCTTGGCTTAGAATACATGAGGCCTTTGGCTCCAATCACCAGCACCACAAACAAAAACAAAAGTCCTGTAAAATAAGCAAAAAGGTTATTTTGACTCATATTACATAAGCTGGGAATTGGAGAGACTCGATAAAATTAGGAAATTTGTCTATGGCATCAGCAATAGTAAGCAAAACAATTACATGGTATAGTCAGTTCACATTGAGATAGGAGAATTTTCCAATATCAGATCTTTAGAAAAATTAACCATACAAAATGGATGTAAGTGTGAAATACTGTAGCAGCACTGTTCAGATTGATGGAGTCTTAGGAAAATACTTCTATAGTTAAATGAGTTTGGAAAATGCCTCATATTTTACTGTTCTTTAGATATGGAATGCATGTTACCATATTAGATGCTTGAAAGGTTCTGTAGGAAAGAATTTTCTTTTTTAAAGAGAGAGAGAGAGAGGGAGAGAGAGAGAGAATTTTAATATTTATTTTTTAGTTTTCGGCGGACACGACATCTTTCTTTGTATGTGGTGCTGAGGATCAAACCCGGGCCGCAAGCATGCCAGGCGAGCGCGCTACCACTTGAGCCACATCCCTAGTCCCTGCAGGAAAGAATTTTGATTTTCAATTTATTTACTGTTTATGTAATCACTTTTAAAGCCCACTTTTAGTATATAGCACTGAAAAATCAACTTATAAAAAACTGACTTAAAGCCAGTTTCCTTAGCTCTGGAGGACAGAGAAAAAGCAGGTACAGTGACTCATCTCAATACAGCAAAATACTGTTATCCTTGTCGCCACATGTAGAAACTGTCCAATCTTTAAATGAGCCCCCTTTACTTAGGAAACTACTGCCAGAAGAATTCCACTGCTGGGCACAGTAGCACATGCCTATAATCCCAGTGACTCAGGAGGCCGAGGCAGGAAGATTGCAACTTGGCAAGGCCCTAAACAATTTAGTGAAAACCTATTTCAAAATAAAAAGGGCTGGGAATGTAGCTCATTGGTAAAGCATTCCTTGGATTTAATCCTCAGTACCAAAAAACTGAGGTGTCCCCCAAAAGCTCATGCTTGAGACAATGCAAGAATGGTTCAGAGGTAAAAAGATAGATTAAGAAAGCTTTAAGATAATCAGTGAACTGGTTCATTGATATGGGTTAACTGGGCATGTATGGCAGGGGGGGGTGTGGCTGGAAGAATTACATCACTAGGAGAATGGCTTTGGGTTTACATTTTTTCCCTGGTGAGGAGAGCTCTCTGCTTCCTATTTCCATATCATAAGCTGCTTTCCTCCTCCACATGCTTCTGCCATAATGTTCTGCCTCACCTCAGGCCCAGTGCCATGGAATCAGCCAACCATGGAAAGAACTTGTGAAACTAGGAGCCTAAAATAAAATTTTCCTCCCCTCAATTATTCTTGTCAGTCTTCCTGATCACAGCACTGCAAAAACTGACTAAAGCATTAGTTATGCATTGAGGATAGATAAAAATTATTCAAAAAGTTACCAGATTCATGATTTTTTCTTTATTTTGTTTCTGATTTTTGTGAAAGTGGGGACTGAACCCAGGGCCTTGAGCATGCTAGCATGCTCAAGTGCTCTACTGCTAAGCTATACCACAAGTCCTAATGATATATTTCTTATACGCAGCAGATATTTAGAAGAAGGAAGTGAAGGGGAAAGAAGGGGAGGGAGATAAATTAATCTGAAAGGACAGAAGATGTATAATTAGCATAACAATAATAGTAGTGATGACAATAGTGGTGAGGAAAATGACAATCTCAAACAATTCATACTAAGGACTTACATTCACTAGACACTACTGAACTTATTTTTAATGTCAAAACAACTATATGACATTGGTACTACTATTATTTCCATTTCTTTTATTGAAGGGACTAAGGAGATTACACAGTGTCCCACCAGTCTTGACTACAAACTCTAAAATCAAATTCCTGGCTATTAATATATTATCTTTCATAGGAAATGAAGAAATCACAGATTATTTCAACTTCCACAACAATCACAAGTAAAATAAATTAAAACAATATATATTCAACAAGGGTGGTGGCTCCAATAGTGTACTGGATGACATTTGGATAAAATTACAAGTGACTTTTTGAAAAATTAAGCATGAAATATGCAAGTGATATAATAATTCAGCTTATAAGATTAAGAGAAAAATCTGGAGAACTGGAATATCAAACCATTTTCTGTATTATTAACCAAGAAAAGGAATCTATTAGAAGGATGAAAAAAAATCTTCCAAGGAAATGTAAATAAACACCTTCTCTAAATGGATTCATATACATGAATTTATCACATGAAATTCACAGTACTTTTAAGTCTCAAGAATTAATGTTATATAGTGAAATTATATTAACTGGAAAAATCCATGGTGTCATTACACATAAATCAAATAGAAATTCCTGGGTTTCTGGAGTTCTATAAAAGATGTAATAATTTCCCAAGAAAAATCTCATCCCTGGGACTTCCTCAAATGACTCCCAGAATACAGGATCTATAATATCCATTACCTCAGTTTCCTATGGAGTAAATACTATCTTTTCTCTTACTGGAAACGAACTTCATTTCTCAAACCTGTTAGTGATTCTCCCCTTAATCTTGAGAGAGAATGCCTCATCAACTCTGATAGGGGGAAAAGTCTATGCTGTAATGCCATAGGGTTTCCAGGATCCAAACAAGCATAAGCTTAAACAACCTGAATATTGATAAGGAACTAGAATATAAGTATACAGTGTGACTTCTCCCAGAAACAAGATCTTCCCCTTCCCCACCACTGCAAAGACTTCAAAATTTTTTTAATTATGTTTATCTGACTAAGTATATCTTTCACAGATGACTCAAAATCATATTTAGCATTACAAATTAAACTGTCCATAATACACTATTTGATTCTTCAATAAAATCACAGAAATTATTTCTACTTATAGACACTCTAAGATGGTTAAGTGAAAGAGGTTTCATTCTTTAAAAATGAAGTAGAAAAATAAAAGTGCCAGAGTGATGAAATTATGCTTTCTACATACATAAGCTTCAACTTCAAAGAAAATGTAAAATTAATCTCTTTACTATATTCTCAACAAGGGTGTTATCTTTATTATGCTGTTAAAATGCAATAGCCAGGTGGGGTTATGGCTCAGTGGTAGAGCACTTGCCTAGCACGTGTGAAGCACTGGGTTCAATTCTCAGCACCACATAAAAATAAATAAGAAAAGGTATTGTGTCCATCTGCAACTTAAAAAAAATTTTAAATGCAATAACCTACATACAATCAGGAGTAAAGTAGGGAGCTGGCAGGGATAGAAAACTAACAAGGCTGTCTGTAGCACTTTTACTCCATGTTATAAGACCAAGACATAACAGAAAAAAAATTGGTTTAATTAAGTATAAGTATT
Source organism: Marmota monax (assembly GCF_021218885.2). Classification (NCBI taxonomy): domain Eukaryota; kingdom Metazoa; phylum Chordata; class Mammalia; order Rodentia; family Sciuridae; genus Marmota; species Marmota monax. The sequence goes on along the minus strand of NW_026694837.1, from coordinate 1,437,026 downwards.
TCAATTTCTTACAATTACACATCCTTTATATAGTAAAAGAACATATATACTATAAAAATTTCCTAATACCACTGAAATAAGAAAAAAAGGTGGGCTTGGGGTGTGGCTCAGTGGTAGAGCGCTCGCCTAGCACGTGAGAGGCCCTAAGTTCGATCCTCTGCAACACATAAAAATAAATAAATAAAATAAAGGTATTGTGTCCAACTACAACGAGAAAATAAATTTAAAAAAAGAAAAAAGATTTTATAAATTATTGATGTGTTAAATATATCTTTTAAATCTGATTCCTACCAGAAAAAAAGCAACAGACTTTGAAAGAGTTCTAGTTCTTATTTTGGTAATTAACTTTACCCTAAGGACTAGTTAACAAAGTTAAGTCTTAAAGATAAATCATCAAATAAATAATTTAAAAAGAAAAGATGAACAAGGATTGTTCTTATAACACTAAAATAGTTTTGTTTCTAATTTCTATAGAAAGGAAAAAATTGGAGCATTATTGAAGAGGATTACTGTAAGAAAGAAATAATTTGAAATTAAACAAGGAGGGGTACTTCATATGTGTCTTTTAAGCTGAAAACACACTGAATACTACACATTCAGATCCAACTTGCAATAATCATCTGCAAATTGCTAAATTCTTTCGTTTTGAGTTATGCATTGTGAGTTATGGAAAGTAGAAATTTGGAATCTATATATTCTATTTTCAGTTTTGTCATTAACATGTTGAAAACCTACAGTAAATTTCATTACATTAGTTAAATATTCAAAGAACCCTGTTATTTAACAGAGAGCTCCAGAACTTCACATGTAAGTGTAACACTAAATTTAGTCCTGTTTTTTTGGACTGAGTTTTCTAATTAAAAATGCCCAACACAGACATACATATACATATTAATTTACAAGTACATTTAGTTCAGTTTAACAATATTAACTGAGCATCAACCAGGAAGATAAAGGTTTCTGAAAAGCAATCAGGAATAACATCAAGTCCTTGTGGAAATAGAATATAACACATTGGTAAGTACACATACAAATCAATATAATTTTCCCTTTCAGTTAGTTTAATGTAAAATTGTACTATTATAAAATTTACAAAATTTTAGAAGTTTTATATTTCTGGCACAAATATATAATATACAATTGGAAAAAACACTGACTTGCGTTTTTTTTAAATGTGTAAGGTCACCTAATACGTTAGGAAAAAAACTATTATTAAAATCCAGGTATAGGCAAATGGTTTCAGGAAAAAAGTCATACAATAAATATGTAATATATTTTATGACTATTAAGAGGGACTGGAATTACCTTCATTCTATGTTTTGAGGGAATACCTATGAAAACGTGACTTTACTAGAAATTTTAAAGAAAAATTTACCTTTGAGTTGCTTTACATTCCCCTATAGGAAGCTGACTGATCTATGCCATACTTAGCTGTTAAAACATCTTATTTTGTTTTTTCTTCTCAGGATTCCAATTTATGCAAACACTTTATCTGAAATCTTATAATATTCTCCCCCTACCCCACTGCTGGTACTATTTTCTCTAAAGTATAGAACTAAAACAAGGTAGTAGGTTCTAAACCAAGCCATTAACCACAGTTCCAAAATTATAATGACCTGTAATGTTCTAAGAAAAAAATACTGGGGAAATAAATAAAAAAGATGTCTTAGGTTAATAAATCAGAGATAAACTAGGTACAAATTTGGAGACATGTGTTCCACTTCCACTGATTTTCAATGCAGAAGCTAAGATTTCTACAACAGTCAATTAAACTTAATTAGCTTTAATAATATTACCTAAAAATGTATTAAGAGGGAGCTCTATTCTGAGCTTGAATGACACAAACACATCAACATCAGTACTCATCATTGGTGCAGCAAGGCCCATTACCCAAGGTAACTTTTCTTATGACTAACACCACACAGGCCATAGGAGGAAACTTCTATCCAGTCCTCAAAACAAAAGGCAACTGCAACAGAATGCCCCAAAGCTTGTGGGAAATATTGGTGCTGACAGGAATGGACACTGCTGTGGAAACTGCTGAGGTTTCAGTAACAGAAAAGCTCATGTTCTCAAATCTTCTCATGTGCTATGAATACAACAAATTATTGCATTACAAGGTACCATTTTCATACAGTACAGATTGTCCACTCATTTACCTTCTCTGCACCATAAATTTTAGGGGTACTCTTCATCAAAACCTGAATGAGACAGATTACGGTCCAAGCACTCATTTCTATCACAGAATTTGTGTGTGTGTGTATGTGTAAAGAATAGTGTGTTTGGAAGCTTTAGATTAAAAAATATTGAGAACAATTGTCCTAAACCATAAAAAATGATTTCTGTCCTGTTTTAAAAGATTTCTAGTAAAAGAAGTCCAAACCAACTTTACTGCTTAAGAGTTACCATTTTATTTATTTTTATTCCATCCATTTAAAACAAAACGTATTGAAAGAGATTAGTACAGAATATTGGCCAAGTTTTCAATAAGATCCAAACATAATGTCTCAAAATTATAAACTTACCAGCTTCTACATCTTTCAACTGAACTCATATTTGCATATTTCCATGTCACCTAAATGCTGAAATTTAAATTTCAAGACTACTTATCAAGTACAGTAACTCAAAACTTGCACTAAACTCAGAAGTGTGCAAAGAAATAAATATCCATTGGGGGAAAAACTCTGATTTACAGGGTGGCCCATTTAAAACAGTTCCCATTTAATAACGTGCTGTGTACAGGGCCTCTTTTAAATGGGCCACCCTGTATGAAGCTTAGGTCCAAGATAAAAAATGTCCTCCCTTGAGAATTTTTAAAAACCAAAAACACTGTAGGTTTAGTGGTTATTTTTAAGGTTTGAGATGGTTTCTTTGGACTCCTTTAGAACTGAAAAAAGATGGATACACATTTAAAAAATGAAATGTTACAACCACACATCTGTAATAAGAACCAGTGCCAGTGGATATTTTTAAAGCAAATTAAAACGGTGATTTTTTTTTTTTTTAAACTTAGGCAAACAGCTGCTACACACAGAGTGCACAGTAACTACTTTTCAGCAAAAGTTCAGACGGAATTTCCTAATGAAGATTTATAGGATGTTCTGGGATTGATAATTAAAGATTCTCCAAAAAAGATATGACAGCCCGGAACATATAAAGGCACTGAACACACTTGTCCTTAAAGGGAGGGGCTTAGAATTTAGGACAACAACAACAAAAATGAACAGTACTTACCAAAAAGGGAGATTAGGAAGAAAGAGGCATGGAGCAAAACTTCATATCTTTTCTCTATTGACTACGAAGTGTTTTGAAAGTTGCTACAGTGACTCCTAATGTTTAAACACCTCTGTAATTTAATTCATGTTTTAAAAGGGGGAGAGGAAAGAGGGGGGAAAAAGACTTATGTTTTAAAAAAATTCAGTTAAAAACAGATTATGAACTCCAAAAATCCCCTATTTGACTTGAATAATGCAGTGTTAACTCTAAAATCAATATCAATGATAATAAATAACAACCCCACATCACTCTGTGCCAAGCGTTCTCCTTAGGCACTTGACATTATTAACTCATAAATTGCCACAATACTATGAGATAAATGTTGTCATTTCAATTCATAGATGAGAAAAAAGAAGAACTAAGAGATTAAATAATTCATCAAAAACATAAACACAGCAGAATTGCCTATTATGATAGAATGAAAATTGATTCCAGAGTGAATACTGAACCCTTTAAGTATTAGGCTAGTCTCCATCAGAAGAATAAAGAAGAAGAAAGAAGAAGGAAGAAGGAACAAGGAAGAAGAAAGAAGGAAGAAGAAGAAGAAGAAAGTACATAGTTTCCTAATAATAGCATTCCCTGACAGTATCACTATGTAAGGATTAATTTTGAATGTGACATGTTCATGTCCCTTTACGAGTGAAGCAGCCACATTCAGCCTCTTCCTCAAATGTACAGCAGGCCTCCATAGGCAAAGTTTCCAAATATGTGTTTTCAACCATAAATCAAAAATATCTGAAACAAAAGAAAAGCTACATCTATACTGAACATGTATGGATTTTTTAATATCCTTTGTTTTAGTTAGCTTTTTATGACCAAAATACTACAGAGCAACACTTAGAGGAAGAAACGTTTACTTGGAGCTCTCAGTTTCAGAGGCCTCAGCTCACATATAGCCAACTCAATTGCTCTGGGTCCAAGACGTGGCAGCTTGTCATGATGGGGGAAGGGCCCAGCAAAAGAAAGCTGCTCAGTTAATGATGAGATCAGGAAGCAGTGCAAGGGGGATGGGGGAATTGGCCACAGAGAAAAACAAACCTTTCAGGGAAAGTCCTCTCTCTGTGCCTCACATTATACAGCCATGCACTCTTTACCTGCAATTATCATCCAGTCAGTCCATTCCAATGACAGTGGACTTGGAGGTTACAGCTCTCATAATCTAATCATTCTAATCATTTGAATATTTGACAGGTGCGTTCTAAACTCCTATGCAAACCATAACATCCTCTATACAATACAGTATAACAAAAACCAATAAATCATTTACACTGTATGTTAGTTTTCTGTCACATTGACACCTGAAAAAAATCAACATGAATGAAAAAATATTTATTTTGGCTTACATTTTCAGAGGTTTCAGTCCAAGCTCCACGGCTTTTATTACTTTGGGTTTGAAGCAAAGCAGATCATTAAGGTAGCAGAAGTATGTGAGATAGGAGACTACTTACAAAAGCAAGGAAGAGGCTAGAGAACTGATATATACGTGCAGGCCACATCCCCCATGACCTATTTCTCCAACTAGGCTCTACTTCCTACGGTTTCCACAACCTCCCAACAGGCCATTCAACTATGAACCCATCAAAGGATTGATTCATTGACACAATCAAATTCAATCACATCCTAAAAAATGCAATTTTGAATACTGTTCTATTACGGAAAATGGAATGAGCCTTTGGGAGCCATTCCAAATCTAAACTAATATAACACATGTACTATGTATTATAAATAATCCTGAAATGATTTAAAATATACGGGAGGATGTGCATAGATTACATGCAAATACAATGCCCATTTCTCATGAAAAACTAGAGCATCTGCAGATTCTGATACCTATGGGGATCCTGAAAATAATCCTCCAAAGATACCAAAGAACACATTCATCAAAATATTCACTGAGCACTTTCTTTATGACAAATATTCTTCTAAGCACTGGTGGCATAAAGCAGTGAATAAAAGAGACAAAACATTCTCCCTGATGATCTCAATATCCGGGATATACGAAATGAATACTTAAAGATATACATTTATTGGCAAGCCAGAAGATAATGAAGGGATCAATATAATAGCTTTGTTTACAGAGTATTATTACCTGGTTATATTTATTGTTTGGGAAAACTGACAAAGATAAGAAGTAGGCGGGAAACAATGAAACACAAAAGAAAAAGCAGCAAGTTCAAACAAGGGGCCTTTTATAACCAAAACGCTACAAGAGTAAAAAGAGGAGAGTGGAAAAACAGAATGAAGTAATGGAGAGGGAAGCCACAGCAAAAAACAGGAGACCAAAAAAGAGCATCAAAAAGTAGTAGGCTGCATAGAGAGTGGGTATAATGCTATCTCATTATACTTTCAATTTATATTTTTCTAAATATTAATAATGTTCAGTACTTTTCCACATGCTTCTTGGCATTTTGTAGGCCTTCCTGTATAAAGGGCCAGTTCAACTCTTTTGCCAAATTTTACTGGTTTCCTTAATATTTTATTATTAAAGTGTGATTGTTTTATACATTACACACACACACACACACACACGTATCTATTGGGTATAAGTCTTCTGCAGATATAGGAACTGAGAATATTTTTTCCTGATCTATGGCTTGCCTACTTATTATCCTCAATATAAATATTGTTAATTCCTTTTATCACTGAATTATCTTGCTATGTTTATACGAAACCAACAGATGTGGTTTCTTTCTAGACTCTATGCTCTTCCACTGTCTATCATCTAGCCACTACACAAGAGCTTGATTACTGAAGTATTTTACTTATTAATAATCCCTTGAATCAGATACTGTAAAGTTTCCAACTTTGTTCTTTTTAAAAACTGCTTTGGGAGTGAATTAGCCCCGTGTACCGCGTCACTGTGCGGGAGAATGACGAGTTAGAATGGCTAAAAGCTATCCTGTTAGAAATTTCCAGCAAAATTGGGGTGCTCCAAAACCTAGAGGAAGGATTTCCATCGCACGACGATAAGCTACGGGGGCTCAAACGCGAGAGATTTGTCCGCACGGAGGGTCACGCTGCATATTCAGCAAATCGCCCCGTGGATAGAGTCTACGGTGCGCGCTGGGAAACGACGAGATAGCAACGCAAAGATACAGCTCTGCGGGCTTCTGCCAGCTGGGCAATCACCGTGCTCAAGGCTGAATTCTGGGTTTGAGACGGGGGAAGAAAGCGGTCCAATTCAGTTCTCCACACTGATCAGACCAAAGAGGAAGCCAGCGGCCACCATCTTGGAGAGCTGACATCACCATCCCTGTTTTCGACTGATCGCAGCTCATTCAACCATAGAACAGGTAATTTCAGGCTGCCATTCGCCTGCGTCTCGCAGACAAATTACTCAGACTCAGTACTAAAGAACCTGTGGAAACTGCCTCTTGGAGCCCAATCATAAATATATATGCCCCAAACAATGGTGCAGCTATGTACATCAAACAAACTCTTCTCAAGTTCAAGAGTCTAATAGACCACCATACAATAATCATGGGAGACTTCAACACACCTCTATCACCACTGGACAGATCTTCCAAACAAAAGTTGAATAAGGAAACTATAGAACTCAATAACACAATTAATAACCTAGACTTAATTGACATATATAGAATATACCATCCAATATCAAGCAGTTACACTTTTTTCTCAGCAGTACATGGATCCTTCTCAAAAAGAGATCATATATTATGTCACAGGGCAACTCTTAGACAATATACAGGAGTAGAGATAATACCATGCATCTTATCTGATCATAATGGAATGAAACTGAAAATCAACGATAAAAGAAGGAAGGAAAAATCATGCATCACTTGGAGAATGAACAATAGGTTACGGAATGATCAATGGGTTATAGAAGACATCAAGGAGGAAATTAAAAAATTCTTAGAGATAAATGAAAACACAGACACAACATATCGGAATCTATGGGACACATTGAAAGCAGTTCTAAGAGGAAAATTCATTGCTTGGAGTTCATTCCTTAAAAAAAGAAAAAACCAACAAATAAATGACCTCATACTTCATCTCAAAATCCTAGAAAAAGAAGACCAAAACAACAGCAAAAGAAGTAGAAGGCAAGAAATAATGAAAATCAGAGCTGAAATTAATGAAACTGAAACAAAAGAAACAATTGAAAAAATTGACAAAACTAAAAGTTGGTTCTTTGAAAAAATAAATAAAATCGACAGACCCTTAGCCATGCTAATGAAGAGAAGAAGAGAGAGAACTCAAATTACTAGCATACGGGATTAAAAAGGCAATATCACAACAGACACTTCAGAAATACAGAAGATAGTCAAAAACTATTTTGAATACTTATACTCCAATAAAATAGAAGATAGTGAAGGCATCCATAAATTTCTTAAGTCACATGATCTGCCCAGATTGAGTCAGGAGGATATAGACAACCTAAACAGACCAATATCAATTGAGGAAATAGAGGAAACAATCAAAAGACTATCAACTAAGAAAAGCCCAGGACCGGATGGGTATACACCAGAGTTTTACAAAATCTTTAAAAAGGAACTAATACCAATACTTTTCAAGCTATTTCAGGAAATAGAAAAAGAGGGAGAATTTCCAAATTCATTCTACGAGGCCAACATCACCCTGATACCTAAACCAGACAAAGATACTTCAAAGAAAGAAAACTACAGACCAATATCTCTAATGAACCTAGATGCAAAAATCCTCAATAAAATTCTGGCGAATCGGATACAAAAACATATCAAAAAAAATGTGCACCATGATCAAGTAGGATTCATCCCTGGGATGCAAGGCTGGTTCAATATACGGAAATCAATAAATGCTATTCACCACATCAATAGACTTAAAAATAAGAACCATATGATCATCTCGATAGATGCGGAAAAATCATTCAACAAAGTACAGCATCCCTTTATGTTCAAAACTCTAGAAAAACTAGGGATAACAGGAACATACCTCAATATTGTAAAAGCAATCTATGCTAAGCCTCAGGCTAGCATCATTCTGAATGGAGAAAAATTGAAGGCATTCCCTCTAAAATCTGGAACAAGACAGGGATGCCCTCTCTCACCACTTCTGTTCAACATAGTTCTCGAAACACTGGCCAGGGCAATTAGACAGACGAAAGAAATTAAAGGCATAAAAATAGTAAAAGAAGAACTTAAATTATCACTATTTGCAGATGATATGATTCTATACCTAGCAGACCCAAAAGGCTCTACAAAGAAACTATTAGAGCTAATAAATGAATTCAGCAAAGTGGCAGGATATAAAATCAACACGCATAAATCAAAGGCATTCTTGTATATCAGTGACAAATCCTCTGAAATGGAAATGAGGACAACCACTCCATTCACAATATCTTCAAAAAAAAATAAAATACTTGGGAATCAACCTAACAAAAGAGGTGAAAGACTTATACAATGAAAACTACAGAACCCTAAAGAGAGAAATAGAAGAAGATCTTAGAAGATGGAAAAATATACCCTGTTCATGGATAGGCAGAACTAACATCATCAAAATGGCGATATTACCAAAAGTTCTCTATAGGTTTAATGCAATGCCAATCAAAATCCCAACGGCATTTCTCATAGAAATAGAGAAAGCGATCATGAAATTCATATGGAAAAATAAAAGACCCAGAATAGCAAAAACAATGCTAAGCAGGAAGTGTGAATCAGGCGGTATAGCGATACCAGACTTCAAACTATACTACACAGCAATAGTAACAAAAACAGCATGGTACTGGTACCAAAACAGGCGGGTGGACCAATGGTACAGAATAGAGGACACAGAAACCAATCCACAAAACTAAAACTATCTTATATTTGATAAAGGGGCTAAAAGCATGCAATGGAGGAAGGATAGCATCTTCAACAAATGGTGCTGGGAAAACTGGAAATCCATAGGCAACAAAATGAAACTGAATCCCTTTCTCTCGCCATGCACAAAAGTTAACTCAAAATGGATCAAGGAGCTTGATATCAAATCAGAGACACGGCGTCTGATAGAAGAAAAAGTTGGCTAAGGTCTACATACTGTGGAGTCGGGCTCCAAATTCCTCAATAGGACACCCATAGCACAAAAGTTAATAACTAGAATCAACAAATGGGACTTACTCAAACTAAAAAGTTTTTTCTCAGCAAAAGAAACAATAAGAGAGGTAAATAGGGAGCCAACACCCTGGGAACAAATCTTTACTCCTCACACTTCAGATAGAGCCCTAATATCCAGAGTATACAAAGAACTCAAAAAATTAGACAATAAGATAACAAATTACCCAATCAACAAATGGGCCAAGGACCTGAACAGACACTTCTCAGAGGAGGACGTACAATCAATCAACAAGTACATGAAAAAATGCTCACCATCTCTAGCAGTCAGAGAAATGCAAATCAAAACCACCCTAAGATACCATCTCACTCCAGTAAGATTGGCAGCCATTATGAAGACAAACAACAACAAGTGCTGGCGAGGATGTCGGGAAAAGGGTACACTTGTACATTGCTGGTGGGACTGCAAATTGGTGCAGCCAATTTGGAAAGCAGTATGGAGATTTCTTGGAAAGCTGGGAATGGAACCACCATTTGACCCAGGTATTCCCCTTCTTGGTCTATTCCCTAAAGACCTAAAAAGAGCATGCTACAGGGACACTGCTACATCGATGTTCATAGCAGCACAATTCACAATAGCAAGACTGTGGAACCAACCTAGATGCCCTTCAATAGACGAATGGATAAACAAAATGTGGCATTTATACACAATGGAGTATTACTCTGCATTAAAAAATGACAAAATCATAGAATTTGCAGGGAAATGGATGGCATTAGAGCAGATTATGCTAAGTGAAGCTAGCCAATCCCTAAAAAACAAATGCCAAATGTCTTCTTTGATATAAGGAGAGTAACTAAGAACAGAGTAGGGACGAAGAGCATGAGAAGAAGATTAATATTAAACAGGGATGAGAGGTGGGAGGGAAAGGGAGAGAGAAGGGAAATTGCATGGAAATGGAAGGAGACCCTCAGGGTTATACAAGATTACATACAAGAGGAAGTGAGGGGAAAGGGAAAAATAATACAAGGGGGAGAAATGAATGACAGTAGAGGGGGTAGAGAGAGAAGAGGGGAGGGGAGGGGAGGGGAGGGGAGGGGGGATAGTAGAGGATAGGAAAGGCAGCAGAATACAACAGACACTAGCATGGCAATATGTAAATCAATGGATGTGTAACTGATGTGATTCTGCAATCTGTATACGGGGTAAAAATGGGAGTTCATAACCCACTTGAATCAAAGTGTGAAATATGATATATCAAGAACTATGTAATGTTTTGAACAACCAACAACAAAAATTTAAAAGAAAAAACTGCTTTGGGCCAAGCATGGCGGCCCATACCTATAATCCCAGCAGCTTGGGAGGCTGAAGCAGGAAGATAGCAAGTTCAAAACCAGCTTCAAAAACTTGGCAAGGCCCTGAGCAATTTAGTGGGACCCTGTCCTCAAATTAAAGAATAAAAAAGGCTGGGAATGTGGCTCAGTGGTTAAATGGCCCTGGGTTCAATCTGTGTTACCCCCCCCCCCAAAAAAAAGGCTTTGGCCACGTTTTATTTCTAAATTTTATAAGATGTCAATTTGTATGTTTTAAAATGCCTACAATGATTTTGATTGGGAGTAACATCCAATTAAATATCAATTTAAGGAGAACTGATAGTAAATTTAAATTGTAAATTTTTCTATTTAACTTGGTCCCTAATTTCTCCCAGGAGTATTTTATAACTTTCTTGTACAGAAGAGCCATTTTAAATTTATTGCTATTTTATGATGTCTAAAGTTGTTATAAATGCTACTGTTTGAACATTTAATTCTTAAGTGCTTCGTTAATAGAAATACATTAATTTACATTACTTTCATATCCTATGATGTTGATAATTTTTTGGTTAGGTAGTTTTCAAACTTATTGTCATTTCTTAAGCTTTTTTAAAAAATATTTTTTAGTTATATATGGACACAATATCTTTATTTTGTGTATTTATTTTTAAGTGGTGCTGGGGATGGAACCAAGGGCCTTGCATGTGTGAGGTAAGCGTTCTACTGCTGAGACCCAGCCCTTAAGCATTTTTTATATAAGAGATTTTATTCTCTATACACAAAAATTATCAATAAGGACAATTTTATTTCCTTCTTTTCACAACTAGAATTTCTCTTTGCCTTCTCTTCCTGTATTCTGAAGGTTTCCAGTATTATATCAAATAGAAGTGGTACAAGCAAACATCATGCTTTATCCTCAAAGTAATAGAAAATATTAATAGGAAGTATCCAGTTTTTCTATTAATTATGCTACATTTGGTTTTTCAGAGATGACCTTAATCATTTTAAGCATATATCCATTTATATTTGATAAGATATTTAATTTGATAAGAGTTATTATAGTAGACACTGAATTTTATCAAATGCTTTTGCTGTACCTGTTGTTAAAATTCTTACCCTTTATCCTGTTAATGTACAAAAACATGATAAATTTTTTTAATGCTCAATAAGTGCATTGCTAGGATAAATTCTTAGTCATTATATATTATCCTTTCAATATACTTCTGTATTACAATTGTAGATATTTTGCTAAGGATTTTTAGATATTATGCTAGGGTAATGGTCAGCAGTTTCCTTGTAATGTTTTTATTTTGGGGATGATAATCTGATCTCATAAAGTAAGCCACTTAGGCTGGGGCTCACTTGGTACAAAGATTTTGAATAAGTAATTAAAATATTTTATTTGATATATGAATATTCAAATTTTTCTTTCTTCTTTCCTCAGTTTTGGCAATCTCATTTTAAAGAAATCTATCCATTTAGTTTGTTATCAATATAAATTTATTGTTATTTTAATCTCAATAGTGATGTTGTCTCTTCCATTCCTGATACAGGTGATTTGTGCCTTCTTGATCAGTTTAAGAATTTATCTATTTTTTTATATTTTCAAAAGCATCAGCTTTTATTTTTATTGATTTTCTCTACTGTTTGTTTTCTACATAATTGATTTATACTCACATTATATCTTTCTCAACTTACTTTGGATTCTATTTGCATTTCTTTTTCAATCTTCTTAAGGTGGAATACTGATTCTGAAATTTTTCTTTTCTAATAAAGAACTGAGAGATATAAATTTCCCTATAAACACTGTTTCAGATTTATCTTACAAGTTCTGATATCTTGTGCTTGTTATGTGTATGTTTTTACTTCTACCTTTTGTTTTCTTGGTTTTGCTTTAGGTATTTTTCCCCCAAAGGCATAGATAGTGTTCATATAGCAAGTATATACACATTCAAGGGAAAAATGAGATGTCTTTGAGGAACACATTCGAGGAGAATGTGGGTATCACCAGAGGATTTATTTTGAGATTCTCTTTATAAAGTGAACACTTCCTTCAGATTATTGTTTTGCTTTGATGAACTGACCGTTTTATTAATACATCCCTCTTTATCTCTGATAATGTTTCATATCCTGAAGTATACTTTGTCTGATACTAATACAGCTATGCCAGTTTGACCAATTCTTGTGAGTAGACTTTGCATGCCCAAGAAAATCCAATGACTTTTCTTGAGAAGTTACAAGAATAGCTCATGAACTAAAACAGTCTTGGAAAATATAATCATTCCTAAGAATCCATTCTTTAGAACTAAAAGACTGTTATTTCCTATTTTAAAAATTCTTTATTCCATTTAACTATAACAAACTTATTATTTCATGGACTTTAGTAAGTAAAACATTTTAAAATTTAATAATAAAAAATTTTAAATTTCTTGCAAATGCATAAACAACATGAACTTGGGAACTGCAATTTGTATTATTACTTTTTACAAAGCAAAAACACATTCATCACTAGGTACGAATTAAGTTATCTATTACTCAGAGATTCTGACCTGACACTCCACAGGACAAAGCCTTTCAAATACATTCTCTGCACTGCCACAGAAACTACTATTTACTGCCACAAAAAAACAACGTATTTAGTCACTACTAGAATATGTTCTAAACAAAATCTTTGATGAGTAAGGAAGTTTTAGCTTGGCAATCTGGAAAATGGTGCTCAATAATAAAATAAGACTTAGTATGGGATTCTCAAGATGTGGAATCAAATCCTTGTCCAGCAAATTAGTTATGTGGCCTTGCATTTCAAATTCTTTATATGATTGTATAAATATTTAAATAATTTAGGCTTTATCATAATGAGAATTAGTTAAACTATTAAAGAGAATTAGACTATTGATGTTTTCAAAGAATCAGCTTTTATTTTCATTGATTTGTTCTATTGTCTGTTTTAAAGATCACATACTGAAAGCTTATGAGGTTCTAGACCAGTATGGACCAAAATCTCAATCAGTTGACTACCTACCACCTTTACCAGCTGTGATATTGTACTTATTACTTATTATTTTCTATAACCAAATATACATTTCTACTTCAGTAAAGTTATTTAAAATAAAACGTTCTACTATGACAATAATTATAGTATGCAAGAAAAAAAGGTGTCTACTGCAATTGGCAATTAACAAATCAATCATATCTTCTATTTGGGGGAAATTCGTTATGGAGAACTTGGGAAAGACAGAAACTGAGAGGACTGCAGGAGAAATAAAAAGGAGTCATGTCACAAAAATAGCCAAGACAACAAAATGATCAGAGTGTTCTAAAAATTATTTTAGTAGCTTCATTAAAATATAATTAGCATATCATAAAACTTACCCATTTAATAAAGGTGATTGGGTTTTAATACATTCACTTAGTTATGAAATCATTGTCACAATATAATTTTAGAATATTTTCATCATTCTAAAAAGAATTTCCCTACCTCTGCCACCTACCCAGTCATTCCATATTCTCACTGCCTCTCCCAATGTCTTCTCAGTCTCAGGCAACCACTAAACAATTCAATCTCTACAGGTTTGCATATTGTGAATAATTTATATAATACTTTCAAGGTTCATCTATCATATAACTTTTATCACTGTCATTCCTTTTTATAGCCAAATAATACTTCATTATATGAATAAATCATATTTTATTTATAATAAATTTCAGCTGATGGGACTGTTTTCCTCTTTTTGATTACTGTGAATAAGGCTGCAGTGAACATTTACATAAAAGCTTATTCCTACCCTTTTATGGGGACAAAGCTCTGAGAAGACAGGCCTATGTGTCTAAACTTTCTCTGCACTTTTACTGTAACTTCATCAAATGAGATAATTTGAGGATAGGCCTTAACCTTTGAACTTGAGTCCCATTAGTGGAAATAAACTTTAAATGAGGAAAAAAAAATCAAACAGTTGAAGTACCAAGAAAGAAAAATGGACCAAGATTCATCTCCATGATCCTGATTAAGTTATTCCCTCTGTAAGAACCAAAGTTTCCTTATCTGTAACTAGATGATGTTGGGCTAAAGAGAACTAAAGACTGTTTTATGTTTTAAAGTATTATGATTTAAAATTAATGACTTACCCCATCCAGATACAGTGAAATAAGGCAGCAGAAAGAAAAACTTCATTCCCTTATGTTCACAAAGTCTACAATAAATTAGGAATTTATTCTTTATCTGATTATATATTTACCCAGGGTCCAGCATAATTTAATATATTTCCAAGCCTATGTATAACCACTGTACCTCAAGTATACATGCGCTTCTAATAAATGCTCAAAAGAAAAACACATATTAATATCCTACATGTCAGCTCTGATTTAAAAAAATTAAAGTCAAATTGTTACATATAAGCCAATACCACAAATAGTTCTTTAATTTTCAGAATGTGGCTTTTTCAATAAGTTATCCTTGAAAACAAAAAAAAAACAACCTAGGTATTTGGATCATAAAAATGAACTTGAATAAAAGAATTCAGCACTTGAATAATCACTACATAATGATCATGTATAATAGTGTAACACAAAAATATTTGAAGATAAAGTTGTTTCCAATGATGTTATACTAATTTAAATTGTACTGAAACATCAAATTCAAATTCAAAATCAAATAGCTTGCCTACTGTGAACTGTGCTCCTATAAACATGGGTATATATATACATCACTATAGTATGGTGCTTTTAATTCTTTAAAGTAAATACCTACGAGTGGTTTAACTGGGTCACATGGAGGATCCATGTCTAATCTTTTGAGGAACATCCAATCTGATTTCCATAGTGGTTGTACTTGTTTACAGTCCACCAAGAGTGTAAAAGTCTTCCTTTTTTGACACATTCCCTCCAGTATTTATTGGTTTTTTTATTCTTAATGACTGCCATTCTGACTTATGTGAGATGAAATGTTAGTATAGTTTTGATTTGCGTTTCCCTGATTGCTAATAATGTTAGACATATTTATTGGCTATTTGTATTTCTTTTGAGGAGTGTCTGTTTAATTCATTGGCCCATTTATTAATAAGATTATTTGGGTTTTGTATTAAACTTTATGAGTTATTTATATATTCTAGATATTAATCCTCTCAGAAGAGTAGTTAACAAAGATTTTCTCCCATTCTGTAGGCTCTCTCTTCACATTCCAGTTTCCTTTGCTGTGCAGAAGCTATTTATTTTGATGCCATCCCATTTATTAATTCTTGGCAATATTTCCTGAAGTTTAGGAGTACTATTGAGAAAGCCAATGCCTGTGCCTTTTTGCTGGAATATGGACCCTAGATTTCACCACCACCACCACCACCCTAATCAGAAGTTGCATAGTTTCTGGTCTTTTTCCTAGGTCTTTGAGCCATCTTGAGTTGGCTTTTGTGCAGGATAAGAGAAAAATATCTAGTTTCATTATTCTACATATGGATAACCAGTTTTCCCAGCATACAGAGCTTTAATCAATGAATGAATAGCAATATTTATTAAATGCCTCAGCCTTAGTTTTCTCATTTAAAAAAAAAAAGGGAATCCCAACCACTCATTCTGTCCATCTTACAGAACTGTATATAAAGTTCAAACTACTTTGTAACCTGCTGGTGGCTCTACAAAGTAAAGTTCCATAATTATTACAAGCACCCACTGCTTGAGGACAAACAATATTGAATAAAAAAATTTATTGTAAAAAATGCTTACTCCAAACATACTTCAGAAGATTTAACTCAATTTACTACTCACCTTAAATACTTGGCATCGATAATACAAATGTTATTCTCAAAAACACTCCTCTAAAAATTCATTTTGGTACTTAAGAGAAAAATATCAAACAATAAAACTTATGCCAACATTTAAGTCTTTATAGAAGCTATACAACAGACTACAGAATTAAATAACACTTTCCAGCCAAATACCTGGAAAAAACACAAAGAAAATATCACAGTATTCCATGGCTTCCAAACAACAGAATACACTATTCTCTGACAGAGACAGAAAAATTAGCAAAGCCTCTTAACATCAGAAATACAGAAGAACCAAAAACAAAAACAAAAACAAAATTACAAGACAGAGAATTAATCTTAGTGGCCAAGGTAATCGATCCCAGAATTATGTCTTGTTGAAGTCACAGTTGGAGGTGGGGATGGCACAATATAGCAGTTCTGCTTAATGAAGTAATTCAGGCGAACACTCAGGAACATCCGCAGGCAGCAACTGAGATCACCCTGAGAGGGGACATCTGAGCATATGAAAGAAGGACAAAAGAAAGCATGGAGGATGGCAATAGATATTTTAGGATTCAGGCCTTCAGATGGTCTTCTACTCACATTTCATTGGCCAGAACTCAATGACATGGTGCAATCTATAACTAGGAGAATCTGGGAAAACTGACATGTTAAAGAATAAAAAGGTGAGTACATGAGTGAGTACATGACTTTGCATAAACACATTATTTAAATAGCTACCAAAAAATAAATAATAAAATTCAACATCCTTTACAAATTAAAAAAAAATTATTTAACTTAATAATCTGAAACACACTGCTAACACAGTATTGAAGTGTGAAAACAAAAGCACATTCCATTAAAATCAGAAACAAAGCAAGAATATGTGCTATTAATATTGAAACCAGAAGTCATAGTCAATGAAATATGATGTGAAAGAAACACAAACTGTCAAAATATGCATGACAAGTTAGTCTACTTTGAAAAAGAATTTAATCTACTGAAAAGTATCACAAATAAAAATTTTTAAAACAAGATTATAAGGGAGGCAAGACACAGAAGTAAGAAAAAAAAATGTAGCTTTCCTATTTGTCACCAATTAATAGAAAATACATACCCCAAAATCTCATTTACAATAGTAACTACCAACTTCACAAGAAAAACATTTACGTAAGTCCTATATGAATAAACTTTTCTGATAGACGTATATAAATATACCAGATATAGAAAAAAATCACACTATACTTCTGTATACAAAGATTTATTATCACAAAACCAATCCAACAGGAATGCAGATTTCAAAACTAAGAAATATGTTAAAGTAACTATGGAAAGGGTACTATCTTATTAATAAAAGAATAAATTCTACAAAAAGAGTACAACATTCAGGAATAGACAAATAATTTGCATAACATAGCACAGCATTAAGCACCTCTAATATAGCGCTTTAAACTGTAGCAGATGTATATGATGTGTAAATCATTTATTTAATAGCTATCTCACCTACCCTAAGGTATTTTACAACATATTGCCTGATACACACTAAGTGCTCAAGACACATTTGTTGAAGAAATAAGTCAATGAATGAAACAAACTATAAGAACATAACCACTTATATAAAAGACTAACAAAAGGATTCTCAAGTAAATGAGGAAAGAATGGATCATTCATTCATTCAGTAGTACTACAAAAACAAGACAAGCAATTTGGGTTAGAGAAGAAAGCCCTCTTCCTTACATCACACATGACAACATCTCCAGATTAACAAAAGATATAACATCAAAGTGAAAATATGAAAAAACAATCTAACATTATTAATGCTTACTTCTAACGACTATCATCTAGTTGAGCCTATGAAATGAAGTTATTCCCAAGCAACATGAATAGAGACCAAGAGATAAATTACAACTTTGGTTAAATGTTATTTTATTTTAATTATAATACACAGATATTTCAAGGTGGTTAGAACAATGTTCAGTTAACTTTCCTGTACCAGTAGGCAATTTCAAATCCCCACTAAAACTGGATCTCTGCATTCTCCAGAAGCAGTCAAAAATCAAAGATAAGAAGTTTTGCTTCCTCAGTCTGTTTACAATCTCTCATCAGCCCTGCTAGACCAACTAGGCTGACAGACAATAGTAAGGCCTAGCAGATCTAATTTTTTAAAATAAAAATTGCTGCAAAAGATGACCTTATACCTACTTTTAAACATTTTTGGTATTACATGATAGCATAATCCAAAATTCATCCAACAAAACTAATAACAGAATAGAAAATCTCTTTGTCCCCTAGGCCTTTCTTAAGACCAATGATTTTTCATCTTAAATTATCTTAAAATGGCTAGGTATAGTGATGCACACCAGTAATCCCTGAAACTCAAGAGGCTGGGGCAGGAGAATCTTGAGTTCAATCCAGCCTCATTAACATAGCAAGGCCCTAAATAACTCAGCCAGAACCTGTCTCTAAATAAAATATTTAAAAAAGCAGGGGATGTGGCTCAGTGGTAAAGTGCCTCTGGGTTCAATCCCTGGTATCAAATCATCATCATAATTATTAAAAGTGTTAAATTTTTATTGAAATTTTTAGTAATGATTCTAGAAAATTATTAGATTATCATTCCATTACTTCCTTGTTGGTGATTATTCATGGAGAAAAAAACATACCGAACATTATGCTTTAGAAGATACCAAAGAAATATACAGAAGTAAAGTTAGAAAGAGATTGTCTTCTTATATATTAATTTTATTTACTTTGCAAAATGATTCAACACAGGTTGCCTAGAGATGTGTTGTTCTACAAACTGATAGAACAAGCACAATAATAGAAATGTTCTAATTCGGTTCTTAAAGAAAGACATGAAAATGTTAGTTTTAATCTCATTTATAAAAAGAAAACTGAGGGCTCGGGCTCAGTGGTAGAGCGCTTGCCTAGCATGCATGAGACACTGGATTTGATCCTCAGCATCACATAAAAATAAACAAATAAAATAAAGGCATATGTCCATCTACAATTAAAACAATAAAATAAAATAGAAAAGAAAACTTAGACTTTTTAGGTCATGTGACTTATCCAAGAATATAAAGGTGGTTAAGTGTTTTGAGTCTCAGTTTTAAGTCCACAACCTGACCTCTTAACCAGTTCAAATATTGCCTCCCAAGAACAGACACAATTTGAACAACAAAGGGGTGAATAAGAAGAAGAATCTTTAAATAGTAAACACAAACACAGGCACACATGCATGCACATAATAATACCTGACTGCTTACTCTGCCAGAAGCTACTTATTTGCTTAGCTTTGACAGTACATACTCAAATTAAAGAGGTATATCTAAGTTCTAAACTTCAAGAATGAGCATCTTCATACAAAGACCTTTCCTTCGTGCTAGAACTCTTTGCTACTTTATTCAGATCTCCATCCCAGATACATAATTTCTTGCAGTTTTATCTTTAAAAAGTGCTTTGAAATATAAATTGAGAGTTCTCTTCTTCCCCAGAATTGTTCTTTCAAATACAGTGTATTCAGGAAAAGAAGACAGCTAAGCAAACCTGAACTCAGATTATATTTTATTTTTGAATGATTTTAAGTCTAAAAATAAATTGCACCAGATATTTAGTTAAAATGCTCAAGCGGATCTATTCCTGCTAAACAGGAGGGCAACAAAAATTCTGTGCAATTTCAAAAAATTATAAAGCTCCACGCAACTGTCAAAAACAACTGTTTCAGCCCTCAAAAAATCAACCATAGGCTTACCAAAAAACTGAGAAGTGGTTATTCATGAAAACCACTGAACTCTGGTTAAGAACAGTATAAGTCTGTGGAGGGTTTTCTGGGACAAGCTCCCAGCTCTGTATATGATAGTTCAACCAGGATAAGACTGGATGTGATAACAAGAAATATTGCTAATAATGCCAAAGGGGAGCTAATCTGAAGTATTGTCAAAGTGGTGATGTTAGTGGCACATGAACAGAAAAGGCCAGCACCTCCACTAACTGAGGTAGTGTGCCTTTTTCATGTAAGTGACAGACTGGCAGTGCAACAGAACAAATATTTGTGTCCTTCCAATATGCATATTTTGAATTCTGAAGCCCAAAGTGATAGATAGTATTAGGAAATGAGGCCTCTGGAAGGTACTTAGCTCAGGAGGGCTCTACCCTCATAAATAAGATTAGTGTCCTTATAAAAACTACCACAGAGAGCTCTCTTGCCCCTTCGACCCTCATGTGAGGTTACACAATAAGTCAAAAATATGCACCCAAAAAAGGGTGTTCACCAGAACCACTCATCCTAGAACCCTGATCATATGACTTCCAGTTACAAATTGGAAGACAAATCTGTTGTTAATGAGTGGCCCCAATCTATGATACTTTGTTATAGCACCCTGACCTGACTAAAGAAGACAGGTAAGCAAAACAAGGATGTAAAAGGTAATTCTGGAAGGTGATTCACCCACATGGGTTTCAGCAGAACCACCAAATATCCAGCATTCATTGAGACTGATATATGTCTGCATAGCACAGACAAGAATGTACATAAGCCACTCATATATCCTTAGCAACAGAAACTGAGATCACACAAACACAGGGGGGCCCAATAGAAAAGAAAATACAGGAAAAACAACCTAGTCAATGAATCCACTGCATGTCCACACATAGATCCATGAGCAGAGTAAGTCTTACTTACTCAAACTATTTGAGCACAATCTCAGACTAATCAATAATTGAAATGAAAAGTTTTAAGAAAACGGAGGAAATATTTAGAAAGTTAAGCTTGAAAATTAAAAAAAAAATTAAACATAGATATCAGTAGATGCAAAACTTAGGCGACATGCTTCAACTATAAATTTAACAAAACAACAGAAAACAAAACAATACTGTCAGGAGAGTGGAAAAATCCATACTTTCTACAAAATGTTATCTAAAAAGTTCAATAACAACAAAAACTTATAAGACGTACAAAGAAACATAAAATTATGACAATAAAATTATAACTTGTTGGCACAACAAAAAACAGCAGTCAAAAAAATCTCTGAATATTCGATACTGAATTAACAGATAAAACCCTTCAAAGCAGCTATTACAAACATGTCAAAAATATAAAGGAAATCTTGTACAAAGAAACAAAGTGTGAAAAATTATTTAAACAAATTCAAGAATACAAAGGTATAGTTATAGAATTGAATTATTCACCAGAGAAACAGGATAGCAAAATTGAGATATCAAAAGAAAGAATTAGTGACCTTCAACAGAATACTACACAAACTGTTGATTCTAAAGGGGAAAAAAGATTGAAAAAGAAATTAGCAAGACCCTCTGAGAACACCAAGTGCACCATACCTGTATTAGAGTCTCAGAAGAGAAGGGAGGAAAAAAGAGGAGATGAAAAATAGGTATTAAAAAAAAAAACTGAAAACATCCCAAACTTAGAAAAATCTAAACTACACATTTAACCTCAATAAGTTACACTTAGTAAAAATTCAGAGACTCCATGTTTAGTTATCTTATATGCCAAAAAGAAAAATTCTAAAAGCAATGAAAGGTAAATGACTCATTTCATATGAAGGAATCACAGAAAGATTTACAGCTGACTTCTCATTCAAAAACAATTAATGCAAGAAGCAATGGATTGTGTTCAGAGCATCAAAAGAGAAGAAAAAAAAATGTTAACCAAGAGTCTCTATCTAGCAAAATCATTTTTTAAAAACTGAAGGACAAACAAAAACTGAGATGTGTTGCTATCACACCAGGCTCAAAAGAAATACTAATGCAAACATCATGACAAGGTAACTCAAATCCTGCAAAAGGTAAAGTGCTTAAAACAAAAAAGTGGGGGTAAGAATAAAAGACCCTCAAAATATACATTTTCACATTTCTTCTTTCAACTTCTTTAAAATACATAAAAATGTAAAATGCAAAGTAACACATATATATATGATTATAAAAGCATTAATTATAACTGTATACCAGGTTTATAATATATACCAGTATAATATATATGACAAGAGAGCAAAAGAGATAAAAAAGGAAATATACCTCAACAGTTTTTATATTTTACCAGAATCAAGGAAGTATTATTTTGAAACATATAAGAACAAATATAGAAGTATAGTATAATTCCTAGAACATACTACACACATAGACATACCACATACTACAACAGAGACAACGTACTACAACAGACATACATTTAAAAAAGTCAAAAAGCACAAGTATTAAAGTGTTCAACTAATAAAAAAAAGCAGAGAGATAGATAGACAGATATTCATTTGACAGAAAAGAAGACAGTAAAGGAGAAACAAAGCAATAAAAACCCAAAGATATAGGATAACAAATTGAAAAATACCAGCTGTAAATCCAACCACAACAGTATTTGCTTACATTAAATGAACATGAATATGGTCAACACCCAACTTACCTAACACCAGCAATAAAAAATAAAACTGATAAATTGGACTTATTGAAAATTGAACACTTTTGCATTTCAAAAGACAAAGTAATGAAAAGGCTTAAAGACACATAACAGGAAATATCTGCATGTCAAATGGACTTGTGCACACAAAAATCCTTAAAACTCAATAGAAAGATAAACAATCACATTCAAAAACAGGCAAAGATTTGAGTAGACATTTCTCCAAAGAATCTATACAAATGGGCAATAAAACATAAAATATTTTCAAAATTATTATTCATTAGGAAATGCAAATCAAATACACAATCAGATAAAACTTCATATCTACTAGGATGCCTATAATCAAAAAGATAAACAATAAACAGTATTGGTGAGAACACAAGAATCTGGAATCCTCATATACTACTAGTAAAAGTATCAAGTAATACAACAACTTTGGTAGAACCAGACATTTTCTTAATTAAACATACACTGAACATATAACACAATAATTCTAGTCCTAGCAATACATCAAAGAGAACAGAGAACATAAATCCATGCAATACCTTGACGAAAATGTTCATAGCAGCATTATTCACAAGAAATAAAAAGCAAATAGTATCCAATTGATAAACCGTAAACCAAATGTTCATAAAACATTGTTTTGCTTGGGGCTGAGGCTGTGGCTCAGTGGTAGAGCACCTGCCTTGCACGTGAGGAACTGGGGTGGATCCCTAGCATCACATAAAAAATAAAGATATTGTGTTCATCTACAACTAAAAAACCATTTTTTTAAGAAAAACATTGATGTGCTATTGAAATGGAAGAAATACCAATACATGTTACAATGCGGATAAATCTTAAGACCATTCTGCTTTATAGAAGAGATCAGGTGGAAAATACTACCAATATATGATTCCATTTATATGAAATGTTCAGAAGATGCAAATTAATAGGGATAGAAATTTTTAAAACTGCATTTTGATGGTTACAAACCTCTATAAGTTTACTAAAAATCAGTCAACACATAGTAAATTTTATACTATGTATCAATTTTTAACAGTAGGTAAAAACCAGTGTGAAATGTATTATTTTTGCAACACTAACTTCAACTCTCATGTCATAAAATAGCACTCAAATCTCCTAGAGTTTGATACGTTCAGTGGGCATTGTCATCTTCATAAATATTGGGGAAAATTTTAATTAAAGCATATAAACATAGTCCTTATTTAAAAATCTCCCCCTTTTCAATTAGACTATCATGAAAATAATGTCTCATTCTTCAGAGGAAGGCCTCTATTTTTGTTATATTATTATTATAAATTAAAGTTAAAAGTAAATTGAATGACTTAAAACACATAGTAATCAGAGAAAGACCAGTTAAAATGTAAGTAACTGTCAATAAAAATACAGAATGAAATCTTTCTGATTGTATAAAGTGACTTCTATTATATTTAACCAATTACTGTTTACCAAAAACTCTGAAGAACATTAGATCATATTATGGTTTTAAAACATTTTTTTCTTATTTCTTTTTTATAATTTTTTTTATTTATAAATGGACACAATATTTTTATTTTATTTATTTTTATATGGTACTGAGGATAGAACCCAGTACCTCACATGTGCTAGGCAAGTGCTGCACCGCTGAGACCCAGCCCCAGCCCAAGCCCTTTTTCTTCTTATTTCTTACTCACAGTAAATAGCTAAAAAGATTATGTACATAATTCAGGTAGCAATAATACAAATAGACTCAGTGACTGATGGCTAATACAAAAGATTTCTTTAGAGCGACAATACTGGATGAACTAGACATAGTCTTGATTTTTTTTTTTTTTTTTTTGATACTGGGGATTGAACTCAAGGACACTCAGCCACTGAGCCACATCCCCAGCCCTATTTTGTATTTTATTTAGAGATAGGGTCTCACTGAGTGACTTAGCACCTCACTGTTGCTGAGGCTGGCTCTGACACATGATACTCCTGCCTCAGCCTCCAGAGCCTCTGGAACTACACGTTGTGCACCAGTGTACCTGGATTTGATTAATTTTTATTACTGACAATCTGGCCAGATTTTCTTTCTTCAATTGAGAAGAAACAGTATATAATAAGCAAGTAGGAAAGAATGAAGCAAGATGTTCAAGAGCACAGGAAGGAGAAAAGTCCTGGAAATTTAACAGCAAGTTATATGAAAAATGTGCAGTGGCACATATTGATGATAGCTAATAATAATTGAGAATAGTAAAAACAATTAACATTCATTAAACACTTACTATATGCCAGCTGTAATTCTAAATACCAATAGCCATCCATTTAATTACCTCAGTAACTCTATGAAATAAACACTATTATCATACTCATTTTACAGATAAAGAAATGACACTGAGTGGTTTGACAAATTAAGTTCAGGTTAAAAAGGCAAAACCAATTCTAGCTACACAAACAACCTTCCTGCTGATACTCAAACTCACAAAATACACTCCCAAGTAAATATTTTTAACATCTGCTATTCCCACTAATGGGAACTGCTCTTTCCCCACCTATTGGCAGAATTTCATTCAGATCTCCTCTCAAACATTTCCTTTCATATTGGCCATTCTTGATCATCATATTGAAGAGATCAGCTTTATGCTGGGGATGTAGCTCACTGGTAGAGTGTTTGTATAGCAAGCTTGAGGTCCTCAATTCCATCCTCAGCATCCCTCCACTCCCCCCCCCCCTTAAAAACAAAAAGTCACCTTCTATCTCATTCTATCTCTTCACCCTATTTTATTTTATTCCTAGAACATTTATATTATACACATCATATATTTGTTTTCTACCTCTGCCAGTAGCATGTAAGCTTCATGAGGACAGAAACTTTATCTTATTCACTAGTCCTAGAACAATACCTCAAGGATGGTAGGCAAAACAATTAATTAATCATTCCCTTAAGAAAGAAATTAATAGCCACAATAGGAATTAATCACTAAATAGGGATAACAGGAAGGCATTAAAATGTATTTCTTATGCTTATGAAATAACTGAAAATAATAACAAAGTAAAATTAATAATGGAAAAATTAAAAGAAACTGATGGCTAAACCTACACAGAAACTGTAATACTTTATTAAAACTTTAAATAGAAAACGACTGTGCTTATTTGTGTTAACCAAAGATAGGTCAAAAGATAATGCTAAACATTCACAAGGTGCTATACACTGTTTGAATTCCAAGCCCATAATTCCAAAATAAAAATAGGTATGAAAAATTTACTAATTTCATTAGGTTTAATTTTTCTTACTAATATTAGGTGACAATATTTCCATAACCCCACCCTGTCAAATCATGTAGTTCCCTTAATCACCCTTCACCATACAAAATGCATGCAATTACTTGTAAACATTAAAGTCCCTTTTCTATACAAATTCTTCCATATTGTCTATGGAAGTGACTTATCTATCATCATTTAAATTTCTAGAAAAATTCAATTTGATTTTATTTTCATGTTTAGAATTGTCTCTGAATTCAATGTCTTCTTTAGTCTGAGGAAATAGTAAAGAAAGGAAGAAATAGTACGAGAAAGAAAGGAAGGAAGGAAGGAAGGAAGGAAGGAAGGAAGGAAGGGGGAGGGAGGGAGAGGGAGAGAGGAAGGAAGGAAGGGAGGGAGGGAGGGAGGGAGGGAGGGAGGAAGGAAGGAAGGAAGGAAGGAAGGAAGGAAGGAAGGAAGGAAGGAAGGAAGAGGGGAGGGAGGGAGGAAGGGAGCTCTACTCAGGGGTAGAGTCTTTGCCTAGGGTAAAACAATAGACTTTAAAGATTAGGTAGCACAGTCATTTCAAGTAATTTTCTATTTCTTTTTTAAATAACTGGAATCTTGTATTTAAGTAAATCTCACCAAATATATATATATATATATATATATATATATAATCTTAAATGGAGGGAGCTATTTGAGGTGTAGGGTAGAGTGAGTCCTTATTACCAATGCTTACTATTATTGGAATAGCTATATTAAAATAAGAATAATACTGCTGACAATCTGTCTCATGATCATATGATGTTAACCACATAGACACAAAATCAGAAAGAATCCTAAAGTCTACTCAAAATAGTAAGAGATAACTGATGCAACCTGAGGAATCAGTTTCATTCTAACTCATAAGTGATTTAGAATGAAGAAAAAAAATCCTAAAGACCAATGCCCTTTGTTTTGCATATTTGGTTCAAAACACAGGTGGCTTACTATCTGTATCATTAGGCCATTCAAACATTATTTGCTTTACATTTACCAAGGATTCTGTAGAGTGTTAGAAACAAAATGACTGGAGAAGAATGCTTAGTTAATGTTGGTTTTAAAAGGGGAGGTGAGGAGAGGGGAGGGGAAGAGAGGGGAGGGGAGAAGGGAGGCAGGGGATAGAAAGGAGGGAGGAAGCTGAGGTTATAGTTCAGTGGTAGAGCCCTTGCCTAGCAAGTGTGAGGCACCTGGTTAAATCCTCAGCACTACATAAAGATAGATAGATAGATAGATAGATAGATAGATAGATAGATAGATAGATAGATAGATAGATAGTAGGTAGGTATTGTGTCCATCTACAACTAAAAATAATATATTTTTAAAAAAGAAAGAAGTAAATTTCTATAAATGTCATGAGGATTAAGAAAGATGACTTATACCTAAGTGCCTGATATGTGGATTTCAACACATGATCTGAGGAGAAGGTAGTATTTGATCCCCAATTTGTAGAGTGTAACTCTGGAGATCTTAGAAAAAATGAAGGTAGATCTGAGAAAGACAGCACACCAAAATTAGTGTGAAACAAGTAGAAACTAAAAGGAGAAACTTCTTAGGATGATTAAAATCTGTGAGTAAGCTGCTTACTTCTAATCCCCACACAAAGCATAAAAACCATGAATTTTCTCATAAAATATTAAGTAGATTTTGCCTTATGGACAAATGACTTGAGAATGTTGATTTTAAAGAATCACAGAAAAGTAAGATAAGAGGAACTAAAGGACTGAGATTCTAGATCACTGTGCTCAGGAAAAACCCTAGGGGATTGGGTCAAGGCTACTAGGAGCCTCTGCTGAATTACACCCAAAATGTGTGTGTGTGCATGTGTGTGTGTGCGTGTGTGTGTGTGCGCGCGCGCCCTTTGATAAGTCAATATAGCCACAAACGGGCAAATTTTCATTTTTGAAATACACATTACAGCAAATAATTCACCTGACATTCAAATGCAACAAAATGAAGCCAAACTCATTATTTTTATCTTAATACATGTGTGATTTCTTAGCATGACCCATCTGAACTATGGAATTTAACGAATAGTTTCTCACAAGAAATGGTAAGTAGAACAGATTACATGGCCAATAATTATGGTACCAAGCTATAAGGAGCTTTAAAAAGAACAGCTCGTTTTGCATATGTAACATGTTTCTCTTAGTGTCTAAGACTAGCAGAACCAAAGAAACCCACATCCTAAGCCACAGAATAGAGAGCCACCTGGTTTTGTTCTTATCACAGGATGACAAAATGCTTTCAATCCCCTAATGTAATGCAGACATCCTCAACATTTGTATAGTGTTTTTTAACTAACAAAACTGTTGAATCCTTCCTGAGTACTAGAAGGGTCAAAGGGTCCAATGCAAACACTTCTTGAGATACATTTTGTTGTCACATTTAAAGGGATATGCTTAATGATTGGCATAAATTTCAAAATGTGGCCTTTTCTCTCTTTCTTTCTTTCTTCTTTTTTTTTTTCTCATAAGATTAAGTAGGATTAAAAAGCTTTCAGGAACCTTTGATTATAAAATGTTTAAATAAATGCCATCTTTGCTGTGTTCATCGATCAGCCCCAAGAAAATATTAAGAATTTTTTCAGAACAAGAAACATGTTTTTAATGATTGAATTCCATGATAATAATTATAAGCAAGGGTGAAGAAATAAATACATAATATTTTTGAAACTGGCTTTCTATTAAAATATGTCTATTTTAAAGTGATGAAAAATGAAAATATTTTTCCACTTCATCAAAATGACTTTTAAAATAACTTCTAATTTTTTTTTTTTTTTTTTGGTAAAAAGTGATATAAAGAAGTGAGTCAATGATTTACTAAGGCCATAATTTCTATGGTTCTAGTGAGAAAAATGTGGGATTCTGATAATGTAGTTAACTATAAGAAATGTGTAAATAATTAACAGGCATCACCACTTACATTAAATTTCTGCAGATTTGATCAGAGAACTCTCCTGGCCAAAAAATATGGGGTTTTTTTGTTGTTAAAAACACTGTTAAAACCTTCACTTTTCCTTGTTTCAGCTTCACAGACTATTATTCAACTTTATTATGTTTTACGTAACACTGTAGAAAGAAGTTGCAATAATGTCATAATTGGAGAGGCTTAATCAATATAAGATATAGAAACCCATAAGATAAAAAAAAAGTCTTTTTTAATCAATATAAGATAAAGAAAACAGGATGTCAATTTTTTTACTTTGAAATGTCACATTATTATAAAAGTGAATAATTTTAAAAACAAAGATCAATATATTTAACATATCATTCATACGATATTAACTCCCCCCCATTCTATAATTCAGATTGCACATTAGAATCATCTACAGATCTGAAAAACATACAAACCTCAACCCCAAGAGATTCTGATTCAATTATTATGGGTAGGGACTCAGGCATTAGTATTTTTAAAAAGCACTTTAGATAATTTTAATCTGCAATCAAGAATAAGAATCTTTGCTCTAGACCGTGATCAGAATTCTAAAAATATTTCTAAAATTAAAACTTTTGAAAACTAATATCATTACTTTATAATGTGAAGTCCTTCATATATGTTCATTTTCCTACACCCTAATCTATAACCTTCCTGCCTCTATTTAACTTAATATTTAACTTAAGAAAGTATAGTATCTGGAGGAAACTATAGAGCTTGTTTATAGAACCAACTCGTAGGCCCCAGAAGGAATAATAGTTCACAGCTGCATTATAATTTTTAGCCTGACTACAACCAACTCAGAAGATCTGACCCCTATGCAGGATAATACTTTTCCAGAACAGGCATTTTTGGAATCTTGCTAAGGAGAGATGAATAGGAGATACCTTTAGTTTGGAATTAGTGGTTAACAGAAACTTCCTCATGGTAGAAGAATGGTTGCCAGAAATATTTCTATTGCCCACCACACCAACATGCCTGTTTTATATTATGAAGGTGCAGAACCAGAAGTCATAGTCATAATACATTGTATAGCACACTATCACCACAATATGTAGATAAAGAAAAAACAACAACTGATAACCCTAGTACTAGTTACCCACAGGAAGAGATGGTCCCTGCTAAGCAATGGACTCCAAAGTGGGAAAGGTAGGTACAGGGGCAAAGAAATAAGAGAGTGTAAAGGGTTCAAATCCAAATGGCAAGGAACACACCACTCAATCTGACTGGTTATCCATCACTATTTCTACATTCTAGAATTCATAATGGTGTCTATCAAAAAGATCCAAAGTTATTGTACTGGGAATCCTATCTCTAAGTCCCATTTCACTCCCACAGAAGGACATGACCAAGCTGTCTAATAAAAAATCAATTTATGGTATAGTCTTCAGAAAAATGAAACAGAACTTTAAAACATCATCTAAAAGTAGGTACCACCAACACTACTGAAAATCACTGTTTGCATTTTCATGAACAGAACCAGTTTAAAATGATCTTCTATCTAATATAGTACATAAATTTTGCATAGAGTGATGATCATAATCAACTGCCAATAAGTATATTAACATTCAATTTCAATTTTAAAAAATGTAAAAGTAGAATTATTGGCTACATCAATTAAGAAAGCATTGTATTCCAAATAACAGCTTAATCAACAATGACTTATATAAGCAAAAGGTTGTTCTTTTAAATTAAAGTAACTACAGGTAGTTGGTTGCTAGGATGAGGTTAGCTGTCACTGGCACAACTAAGGACCAGGATCTTTCAACTGTACTATTTTGCTTTTAATCCTCATGTCTGTTACTATGTTGTCACTTTCCAACTTAAATCAAAATTAACTCAGAAAGAAAAGAGTCAAATAGCACAGGTCACTTGTTACTTCTGTCAAGAAGTGAAAGCCCTGTAGCAGGTTTTTAGTTATTCTTCTTTAGACAAAACTCCATCATAAAGTTCTTAGTGGAAAAAATGTACAACATGCAATAACAGATGGGGGATTGCAGCAGAGATATACACATACCAACAAAAGGAGGTGGAAATAATAGAAATAAAAAATTGAACATTAGACATGACTTCCTTGAACTTACCAGCAGTAACGACAGAACTAAATAAATAATCAGTAAACCTGAGGACAGGTGAGCAGACAGAAATAATCCAAACTGAAACACAAAAGGAAAAAAGAGAACAGAGGACTGAAGAGCTTAGTAACAATATTAAATAGTCTCACCTATGTAAAATTATAATCTCAGAAGGAAAAGAAATAAGCAGCATATTGGATGAAAATATCTGTAAAACACATACCTGATAAAGAACCTGTATTTAGATTAAATAAAGAAATCTCATAACTCAATAAGAAGATGATGAGACAAAACAAAACAATAAACAACAAAAACATAGCAAAGGATTAGAATAGACACTTGCCCAAAAGAAGATATCTGAATGACTAAGAAGCACATGAAAAGATGTTCAATCCAATTGATCATTAAAACCACACTTTCATACCATTACACACCCATTAGAATGGCTAACATTTGAAAGACTGACAACAACAAGCATTGGGGAGAATATGAACATACCAGAACTCTCATGCATTGCTAGTAGGTCAGTAACATTATACAAAAGCCCTTTGGAAAATCCTTTAACAACTTTTCATACAAGTAAACACAGACTATATGACCCAGCAGTCCCACTGTTAGGTAATAAATGGTTAAACAATAGTCTTAAATTTGAACTGGCAGCAGCACACCAGGATCTCTAAAAAGACCTAACGTAGATGAAGTGCTTTGTATGGATAGGAGCCAGCCAAAGTCATTACTTTCTCATCACTTTAACCTAATGCATGACAAGAACAAAGAAGAAAAGCATCCACTTCAGCATATACTTCAGTTACACCAAAGGCTGCTCTCTTAGAATGTCTCTTAGGACTTTCCATCTAGCTCCACAGCTTTCAAAGAGCTTACTAAATACTAAGCATTCATCTTTCCTGTGAAACTGTTAGAATTCTTCCCCTTGAGATACTGAAATGATAAAGCTATTTATTTGTTTATTTATTTATGTGGATCGAACCCAAGGATGCTTAAACACTGAGCCACATCCATTATAATCCTTTTTATTTTTCGAGACAGGGTCTCACTAAATTGCTAAGGCTGGCTTCAAACATGTGATCTTCCTGCTTCAGCCTCCTGAGTCACTGGGATTACAGGCATGTGCCATCTTCATCTCTCCCCAAAAGTCTCCTTATGTCCCTTATAGCTAATCCCATCTCCTCATCTCTGAAACAGTGTCACCATTAGGAATTATATTACATACAGTCTTTTACATTTGACTTTCTTCATGTAGTATAATGCTTTTGAGAAATATCAATATTGACTTTTGTATTTGTTGATTTTTCTTGTGACTAGTACCCCACTGTATGTATGTACCAGTTTATTCATTTACCAGTTAATGGAGTTTTCTAGTTTTGACTTATTATGAATAAAGTGGTTTTGAACATACAAACATAACATATCCTTGCCCTCAAGATACCCACATATCACATTTCTTTACTTTTCAGGATTCTTTTCCAATGTCACCTAGTCAGATAGACTTCTATTCTTGTCTCTAGTATCCCTACCCTGCTTTTTTTTCTTCAAAGGTTTTAGCACTGCCATCATTTATGTTACACATTTTAGAAGGGAGATATCTGGCATGTTATCTGCTTTGAGTAGAGGAAACATTATTACTTCCATGAGAGCAAGAACCTGTTTTCCTCACTGCTCTATCTCCTCTGCTTAATAAAGTGTTGGGTACTAAGGTGGAGTGAAATGAGGTCAAAAGAGTAGAGAAGGGTGAGCAAGAAAAGGAAAGTGATTCTGCAATCTGTATATGGGGTAAAAATGGGAGCTCATAACCCACTTGAATCAAATTGTGAAATATTATATATCAAGAACTATGTAATGTTTTGAACAGCCAACAATAAAAAATTAAAAAAAAAAAAAAGAAAAGGAAAGTGAGAAAGGAGCAAAGGAAGAAAGGCTGAAAAGAAGAAAAGAAATTGTCTTACAACTGGATATATCTGATGGGGAGTCTGAATTGTACTGTGATTTCCAGGATGGAAAAGAATCGGGATAAGTTAGCAAGAGTATTAATAGTACATTCTTTCTAAACTTGGCTGAAAGAAGAGTTTAAGAAATGGTACAGGAATATGTAAACCATATTCTTCGGCATAGCAATGGTCCTTAAACTTAAAAATGCATCAGAATCTGCTGGAAGATTTATTACTATACAAATACTGGGCCCCATTCTCGTGTTTCTACTTCAGTGGGTCTAGGATAGGGGTCTAGAACCAAATCTCTACAGGCTCTGAATCGAAGATTCATGATTTATAAGAAATATCAAAATGTGTTTCCGATATCAGCAGTAATGGCATCATCTGGGAACAAATTATCCTGTTACTAAATCAGTAAGATCTCAGGTGAAACTCTCCATCATTGCTTTTAATTACTTAAAATCCCTGAACCTGGAGTTCTAATTCCATCAGGTTCCGGTTAAAAATAAGCCAAAGTTGGATTGTGTGTGTTCACTGTGAACAGAGAGGTGGGCACATAAGTACCTTGCACAGAAAGAGAATGAAAAGGTGTTTTGTTTTTGTTGTTGTTCTTGTTGTTTTAATAAAAACTATGAGAAGAAGGGAAAACTCGGCTTAAACTCTGAAAGGCCATCAATAACATACAATGAAATCTGGGCTCAAACATCTCCAAACCATATCTCTGTCGCACACTCATGCTCTCTCTTGCTGTGTGTGTGTGTGGAGGGGGGGGGGGCATGTTAGTTACACTGCCCCAGAAATGAAATACTTTTAAATCACTATCCACCAATGAACTGCATTCGGAGTTTGAAAAACACAGGGATAGAGAATAAAAATGTCATTAAAGAGATTCGGGCATGAAAATACAGAATTCAATTTTATGAAATATGCTTAACATGTTGCAGAGAGAGTGACTGGAGGGATAAGAAACTAAAGACAAAAACTTGCTGATCTGCTCAAGAGATTTCATAGACTTGTCAACTGTGTGTAGTATTAACACTGGACTGGTTTTAGTGGGGTGATGGGTGTGGAAGTCTAACTATAATGGACCAGAGAATGAAACAGGGGTGGGGGATAAAAAGTCTATAGTTAGAGTCTATATATTTTTATAATATCAAAAAATATTTATATAATAATAGAGCTGAAATCTAGCCCAACTCATTTGTTTACAAATAAAGAGAAATTGAGCCCAAATGAAGTGATGTGAATTTGGCTTCACATTAAATCCACTACTCTCGTTTTTACTACTCAGTAGTAACAACTGTGCTATTACACAAAACAATTATTCTAGAAAAATAAAAGTCATTCTAAACTCTATATAAATTATATGGAAAATCAGATTTATACCTAAAATGTAAAAAGACTCCCTGAAGATTGGCTTTTATTCAATAAATATTATTAAGCTTCAACTGCAAACTTAGTATGTGTGGCTCCAAATGCTACATTATTTCAAATTACAATTACTTATGCATTTAATAAATATTGAGTGGCATTGTAAAAATAACTATTCAAAACACAGCATTCAGGTATGTTTAATCCCTATCTCACAGTTGCTTAATATTTAATATCACTGCTTAGAGATTTTTAAAAGCATTTCATATGATAGCAATTCACACACACAAAAAAAGTAAATGATCCTATGCATTAAAAGCTCACTTGCCTGAAACAACTGAGAAAACAAAAAGAAGGCTCTTTAGTATTAGTATAAACATCCAAGTCTGGAGACAACTTTGATAAAGTGGAGAAAAACTGTAAGAACTGAGGCAGGAAACCAAGATCTGATCTGGGCTCCATCAAGAGCAATTCTATGGATAAATCAAAACATGTTTGAGGACTTCATTTTACTCATATGAAACAGTAAGCCATTCAGTTTAAAAAATTCTGCACTATGAATGTCCATCAGAATCATATTCTCAGAAGCTTTATAAAACTATGCCACGCACAGGAGTACTTCAGACCTGTGCAATCAAATCATCTGGGGAAAGTGAGAAAAAGTTCTTCAGATTATACAGTGATGTCTCCTTGATGAGTGCTAGTGATCTAAGATGTTACTTTAAAAGCCTCATTCTGTGAAATTTAATTTTATTATTTTCTAGCCAAAACAATGACATATTGAAAATGTCTAAATAATCCTTATTGCATTATTTCAAGGGCTAATGAGTATATGAAAAAAAAAATAAGTCAATGAAAAAGAATAAACTGCTCTAACTGTAATTTGTTCGTAACTGAAAAAGTTAAGTTTCAAGCCAGTGGGTAAAAATACTTACTTTATAGTCTGAAAACTTAAAATAGTCACTAGGGCATAGCCCCAAGGAGGCAGAAATGATTTATGAAACCAGAAGGAAGAGACAGCCTATATAATGGGAGAAAATCTTCACTAGATACTATCTGACGAAGGATTAATATTCAGGACATGTTTTTAAAAACTCAAAAAAAATTAACAAAAGCTGGTCATAGTTGTGCATGCCTGTATTTCCAGTGATCAGGGAGGCTGAGGCAGGAGGATCCTAAGTTTGAGGCCAGTCTCAGAAACTTAGTGAGACCCTGGTCTGAAAACATAAAAATTAAAAGGACTGGGGACTTAGCTGCTTGGTTAAGTGCCCCTGCATTTAATATCCAGTATCAAAAGTGGAGGGGGAAAAACAACAACAACAAAAATTCCAATTAAAAAATGGGAAGATGGCAGATTGCTTGCCTCACATGCACAAGTCCCTGGGTTCGACCCCCAGCACTACAAAAGCGGGGGAGCAGATGATTTGAATAAACACTTTCAAAAGAAGCAATACAAATGGCCGATAAATATATGGGAAAAAAGGCTCAATATCATCAGCCATCAGGGAAAAACAATACAAAATTATGGAATACCACCTCACCCTAGTTAGAATGACTATTACAAAAAAATAAAAATACCAAATGCTGGAGATGATGTGGAGAAAAAGTAACTTTATACACTATTGGTGGAAATGTAAATTAGTACAGCTTTTAGGGAAACCAGTATGAAGTTTCCACAAAAAAAAAACTAAAAACAGATCTACCATATGATCCAGCTATCCTACTCCTGAATGTATATACAAAGACAATGAAGTTGGCATGTAAAAGAGATACCTGCATGTCCATATTTACTGTGGCATTCTTCATAATGACCAATATATGGAATTAGCCTAGGGGTACACCAACAGATGAATGGATACAGAAAATACAATGTATATATACAATGAAGTATTATTTAGTCATAAAAATAATGAAATTGTCATTATCAGCAAAATGGACAGAACTAGAAGATATCATGTTAAGCAAAATAACCCACATACAAAAAGTCAAGTGTTCTTCCTCATATATGTAAACTTAAAAAAAAAAAAAAGCCAACCTCAAAGTAGAAAAGTAATTACAAGAGACAAGGATAGTTATTGAGGAAGTGGAAGATAAGGAAGCAGGAAGGGTGGTTGGAAATGATGAATGCATGCTGTATGCATATATGGAATATCATAATGAATGTCACTAATATACACAATTAATGTATAACTTTTTAAAAAGTATATCTGTGTAGTTTAGCATAAGCATTGTTAAAAGAGAGGTGAGGTCAGTAGGCTGCCCACACTGGTCCTTAATTCTTGGGCTCAACTGATCCTCCTGCCTCAGTTTCATGAGTAGCTAGGACTACAGGAACACACCTGCACAGAAGGCTATCATAATTTTAAATGGTGTATCTGAAGAGCATCACTGAAATAAAAATGACTTTACACGGAAAACAAGCAGTTTGGGTTTGTTTTTATTTTATTTTCCTTTAAAAATTCTGAATCTTGTATTCTCATGCAATTCTATATTCAAAATATGAATGATAATTTGCTTTTACTTAACTAAGATATTAAATTACTTTATTTTCATAGGGCCCAACTTTTGCCCAGTACCTCCACACTGTTATTCCTAACTATTAACATTAGAATGATTGCTTAATTTTTTTTGTCCAATATCCAAGATCAATTTTAAAATCAAAACATTTTCTTGTGGAATGTAAAAAAGAACATGCTATCTAAAGCTTAACATTCTGGTGGTGTCGCTTAATAGGTGCCATGACACAGGCAAGTCCTGAGATACCGACACTTCATCATAATAGTGGTAGCATTGAAAAGACATCCTGCTCTCTCTCCTCTTTAGAACTGCTGATGGAGATGGCAGCTATCTTCTATTCAGCATTTTGCCCCTCTCAGAACTCATTTAAAGCCCAATATAGTTTAAAAAAAAAAAAAAAAACAACCAAGAAGTTCATCTGACAACAGTCATACCAACAGGACAAAATTAAGCCTACCTGGTGGAAACCCACAGTCATTGACAACAGAGTACAGATTAAATTCCAGGGTCACGTCTGATGCCCAACACTGGTTAGGAGCAAAAAGAAAAACAGCACACATGCTACTCAGTGGCTTCCAGAATTACCTAGTCCACAAAGTCAAGAAGCTGGAAGTGCTGCTTATATGCAACAAATCTTACTGTGCTGAGAATGTTTGCAACATTTCCTCCAAGAATTGCAAGGCCATATTTGAAAGAGCAGTCCTAGAATCTGAATGCTAGGCTATGCAGGAAAAAAAATGAAGAAAAAAATCCTTGTGCATGTTTTGCGTTTAAATAAAACCAGGAAGAACATCCTGTAGACACAAGGCTCTGTAAAAGTAGCACATACGTGTTAGCTACTGCTGTTTTTAAATGCTTAGTAACTGTCCAAACGTCTAAATATTATTTTTTTTCTGTATTACAGTTAGGCATGATCTGTACAATAAGTTTTCATTAATTTCAAGGTTACAATGTAACCGGAGGAAAGTTCAAAAAGAGGCAAAGAAAAAAAGGCAACTTCTCTATTATTTTCCAGAACAAATACTTTATTTAGTGTTATAAATTGTGCATGATTTTGTACATTCAGGCTTTTTGTTTTGTTTTTGTATTTTGCAACACAAACAAGACAAAAATACACTTAGGAAATATTTGCTTGAAATAAACGCAAAACCAACATTGAATAAATGTAAATAAATATGGTAAGCACACCTACATAGAAATCAGCACATGCTATTTTTAACCAAACCCCAAAACCACCGTGGCATTTTTATGGCTTATAACTGAAGAGGACATTTCAAACCAGTGCCCCTAACTTGAACAGTAAGTCACTTCAACATTGATAAAAGATCATAATCTAATGTAATACTAAACACTTAGGTGTCATAAATGTAGATGATTCCTTAAAATCATTTCATTCACAGAAATTCCACTTGATTTTTAAAAATTGCCAGGATTCCAATGGAACATGGTCACTTATACATATTCATGTTCTTGTTGTTGTTATGTGTAAATTATTATTCCTAAATTTAATTATATATGTATCTATATCAGCCCTGTTCCTCTCATATTTTTAACTTCTTGAAACCAGGGATCACAACTTTTTTAAGATTAAATATGAACAAGTCCCCCCAAAAAAGGAAAGATGTCTGGCGATAAACCCCCTAAAGACAGAAAAAAAAACTGGTAGTTGAGCAATTATATTGGTAATCCTTCAGCAGACCAAAGAACCAATCTAGAATTATCAATTTAAAAAAAAACTGATTTTTCAAAAACTTTGACAGGCACAGTGGCACATGCCTATAATCCCAGCAGCTCAGGAGGCTAAAGCAGGAAGATCTTGAGTTTAAAGCCAGTCTCAGCAACTTAGCAAGGCCCTAAGCAACTCAGTGAGACCCTGTCTCGAATAATATATAACAAAAAGGACTAGGGATGTGGCTCAGTGGTTGAGCACCCCTGGGTTCAACCTGCCAGTACAAAAACAAAAACAAAAATCCTTTTCAGTCCAAAGAGGTGATAAAATACAAATGTACACAAAGCATCTAGAGTTACAAATACTGGAGATGATACACGTTAACAATCAAATAACAAACATCCTGATGCCACATAATGAAAAACTCTGGGTAATTCTTTGTGGATTTCTTAGAAAAACACTGTATAAATATCTATTTACCAAAATAAAAATGTTCTTAATTCTCACTCTCTCACACATATTTAAATTTATGGTTACTATTGAAAATATTATTGTAAGTCTACATAAATTTAAAGAGAACATTTTCCTAACTATTTTAAGCACAAATTTAGCACTAAAGTAACCACTATATTTTTTGCAATTATAAACACAATTTAGGTAAGGGTCATTTATTAATAAATATAGCTAACAGTTCTGAGCATATCAGGCACTGAGACCTGTATAAGCATAACCTCATATAATTGACAAAACAGCAGTGTTTTATAGAGGTTATCTACTTTACTCATGGTCACATAGTTGTAGGAGCAGGGTTTAAGTCAAATCAGGTCTAGTGAACTTAACAACTGATATCTTACTATCACA
This sequence comes from Marmota monax, assembly GCF_021218885.2. NCBI lineage: Eukaryota > Metazoa > Chordata > Mammalia > Rodentia > Sciuridae > Marmota > Marmota monax. Next base: position 1,397,638 of record NW_026694837.1, on the reverse strand, counting down.
AAACTAGTTTTCATTGAGTGTTATTATCACTGACAAGTCTTATCTTGTAATATATACAGAAATTTGATGCTTTTCAGTGGTTCTAAACCAATAACTGAAAACCAAAGTTTCTCAAGCAGGGCTTGGAAACTTGAGGGATTAGGAAAACCATGTCAACACAGAGCCACAAAGGGCAACATATGTACTTTAAAAGTCTAAATGACAAATGCTTCAAAGACATTAACATACCTTTAGTGCTAAAGAAAACAAAATTCAGTTTAGCTATTCGCTTTTATGAAAAGACATCACCAATACTCTACCATGTATTCCTATTACAGTACTGAACACACTGTACTGTCACTATCCGCTTTATTGTTTACTCAAAACACTGCTCTTTTATCTTTGTATTATGGTACCTACAGAATTATTAATAACAGCACATGTGCATTGCATTATAGCCCCAATGGTTAAATTAAGAAACTTGTCCAACAATTCTTGTATCCAGGAATAAATGGAATCTACCTGATTCTATTCTTTCATTATAGCTCACTTCAGCAACTAGGTTTCAACATCACAAAGGAAAGAAGTCTGAAGAAAAGTTTGAATGTGTAGCCCACCCTTCCTAGCTAAAGTACTAAATAGTGCACAAGATAATGTTGGGTTCTGCCATGAACTCTTTATGTGACTGTGTACAAAATTACCCACTGTTCTGATCCCTGAGTTTGTCAATAGACTTAATATATGAAGACACTATCACAAAGTAAAACTCTAATACACGTTAGTTTTTTTATTTTCTTCAAATAAGTTTATTTCCTCTCTCATAAGGACACTTAAGAACATATCATAAAAGATTCTGACCCCTTTATTGATAATCTATTATATATGCTTCAAATCTAAGAAGATAAAGAGCATAAGGTAATTTTAGAACCACAAATTATAAAAAGTGAAGTTGAGGGCTGGGATTGTGGCTCAGAACAACATAAATATAAAATAAAGATATTGTGTCCACTTAAAACTAAAAAATAAATACTAAAAAAGAGAGAGAGAGAGAGAGAGAGAGAGAGATTGAGTAAGAGGAACTCTGGGCAAACATGACCGTCAACAGCCATAGTGGCACACAATGCTAACTGCTTATATTGACTTTCACTTTTATAAGCTAAAAATCAAAATAGCACCTTTGGAAAATACTCCAAAAGAACACAATAGTGTGTAGAAAGAGATCCTATTTAAATTGAATATTTTTTAAAGTTTTTACAATATTATTTAATCTTTCTGACATTTTGAAGTATAATTATATTCCCCAAATGTTTTTATAATCTAAAAAATGAATACTTTAATAAACAATTAGGTATATGTAAAAATAAAATGATTAGCTAATCCTTGAAATTTCTATCTAAAATATCTTCATTTATTTCTCCTCACAGATTCATCTAAAATGTTATTTGTCAAAATATTTTCTATATAGTAAACAGCAGTATTTATTTACATGGAACTTCCTACTATATCACTTACCATGTAATAAAAACTTTGTTATGCATATAGATGTACAATAACATACTTTTATGTTTACACGCAATAATACACACACACATACACACACACACACAACTATATGTCCAGTAGATCATCTTTTACTATTAGAATGAGGTCTTGGATGACACAGGTTACTGCCACTTCACCAACATTTTTTATCTCTAGCACCCAGAACTCATGAATTCACTGAATAACGGATATTTGAAGGCACCCTACTAGAACACCATAGTGGTAGGGAAAGATATATTTTGTGTAATAAAACTGCTTTTCAAAGTGACTAAGTAAATGTATGCTTAGAAAGGAAATGCTAGTTGTAGTCTCAAAGGCACAGTGGTTGTCAAAAGCCTACCCTATAGTTTCCTGAAGTTTTTCCCTTTTTTCAGTTTTACAACTTAATAAATTTTTATGTACTACAGACCAGTGGTGCTTCAGCTGCTGCCTTGAAAGGTACTCATAATAGAAGATGAACCTGAACCAATTATTCCGATGTCTACTGTTCAATATTCTGAAGGAACTACTGCTGCCATTACCACTGTGCCACAGAACTAACACAGAAATAACTCAGTGGTTCTTTCTTTAACACACTTTATTTTTTTAGAGCAGTTTTAGGTTCACACCAAAGTGTTTCAATTTTTAAGTGGCAATTCCTATGTGGTATCTGATTCTAGTAATATCTAACATGAAGTCTTTTATCTACAGAAGATAGGTTGTCTGAAAAGCAAATGTAGTAATCTACCCTATCTTTGCATCAAGAAAAAAGTGATGGGCACAAAAATGCTACTTCACAACTACTTTTAAGTCTAATAACAAACACAAACACACAAATCCAGAAAATAACAAGAATTGGACTGATATAGAACAACTGCAATCATTGTACACTGGTGACGAAAATATGAAATGGTGCAATCATTGGGGAAAATAGCTGGGTGATTCTTTAATTAAACATATAATTTACACACAACCCAGAAGTTCTACTGCTACCTATATACACAACAACTTGTAAAGAGAGACTTTAAAAAGTACTTGTATATCAGTGTTCCTTACAATATTATTTATAGTAGCCAAAAATTGGAAACCTAAACGTCCATGAAAAGATAGCTGGATTAAAAAGTGCATATACATACAAATGAATACTATTCACACATAAAAAAGAATGATGCACTGATACGTGCTACAACACAGACGACCGAATATAAGAAAGTAGATTAGTGTTTACCAAGAACTTGGAGGAGAGATAAATGAGGATTGATTTATGTAATGTGTACAGTGTTTCTGTTAAGTGTGATGAAAATGCTTTGGAATATATTATTCAGCAATAAACGAAAAAAGTTATCAAGCCACAGAGACACAGAAGAACCTCAAATACACACTAAAAAGTAAAGGAAACTGATCTGAAAGGGCTACATATTCTCTGATTCCAACTGTATGACATTCTGGAAAAGACAAAACTATGGAGACAGTAAAAAAAAAAAAAAACCCTCAGTGTTAGCATAAAGCGAAAGAGGGAGGGATGAATTGGTGGGGCACAGGATATTTAGGGCAGTGACTCTACATCATACTGTGAAAGTGGATCTAAGTCATTATACATTTGTCAAAATGACTCCTCAATTTTGACAAATGTACCACACTAATGAAAGACTATTTAAACAGAAAAGAAGGATGAGAAAGAGATAGTACATGACACTATACTTTCTTTTCATTTTTCTGTAAACCTAAAACTTCTCAAAAAAAATCAATGTTTAAAAAATTTTGGAAATACTGATGATGGCTGCACACTATTGTGAATGTAATGCCAGTGAATTATACACTTAAAAAATGGTTTGATTGCAAACTTTATATTGCATTGTATCCACAAAAAAATTTAAAGTCACAGGCATTCCTTAATTTATAAGAAAAATATCTGACATAGGGGAAAGCTAATAATAATCACAGTCCAATACAGACAACAAAGAAAATCTTCATGGGAAAAAAATCTCACCAAATATTACTCCACTATATTAAGAAGATTTTTCTTAAGTTGTTGATAGGCCTTTATTGTATTTATTTATATGTGATGCTAAGAATCAAACCTAGTGCCTCACACATGCCAGGCCAGTGCATGCCCCAGCCCCAAGAAGATTTATTTTTGAGTGCTTCCTTATGAACAAAAAAGACCTTATCTTTAGAGATCTCTGATTCCACAAAGATAGAAAGTCCCAGAACTCCCAGGCCTTTCCTCTTAAAATTAAAAAATCCAGGATATCACATAACAAAAGGACACATGAAATTTCTGAAAGGTGAAAAAAAAAGAAAGCCTTGATGCCTGCAGACCTCACAATTTGAGGAACAACATGGTAATGAGTCCCCTAGGTTTCCTTCTTGCCATGAAGCAGCAGAGACAAACAAAACGCTTAAAAAAAAAAAAAGTGTTCCAACAAAAAAAAAAAATTTCATTTTTGGCAATATCTGCCTCACTCTAACCAATCACCATGGAAAAAAGAGTTCTACCCTCCTTTCAACAGACCAAATGGTAAGTTAAATTTTCATTCCAAAATCACCACCCAACTGAAAGCAGCCTAATTCACCCATCAATAAAGAATCAGAAGTTGGCAAGCTAATTGTCCATCATCCAACATGTAGATCCATGGGGGCCCCAACTGCCCTCCTGGGGGTGCTGCCAGTGGAGCACAGGTGGGGAATTCCGCTGTTGCTTTAATACTCCAACAGAATAGTCTCTTCCAGGGTACAGCGGTAAGCTGAGCCCCCATGTCCATCTAGTAGCAATAAGGTGTCTTAACTCACAGTTCCAAACAAAACTAGTTACTGCTAGGCCTATTGTCAGCAAGAACCAGAAAGGAGCTGTACCTCCATCCCCAAATAGCACCAAAGAGACTAACCAAGGCAGTACAAATGAGGGCTGGTCAGAGCTATACTTTTCTCCTATTCCTGGTGTCACTGAGGCCCAGGGTAGAGCTAGAATACCTAGCAGCAAAGAGACTGAACAGATAGTGCCAAGGTGTCAGGAGCTACCACCTAGGAAATGAGCGCTCTTTACCCTTGAGCGATGAGAATGTGGAGATGTGGCAGGCCAGCCATGGGCTGTGTATGTGTGAACTATGAACACTGGGCACACAAAGTGGACTGAACCAACCTTGCCCCTCTGTTTGGGTGGGCCTCGCTCTGGTCTTTTCCTGCACTCTGCCTATAACCCCCACACAGCTAATGAGATGAGCATGGCCTTCCCAGAAGTCAATCTGCTGACAACAGACGTCAGGAAGCTAGACTCAACCCCCTGAAACCTGACCCCCTTACTCATTTGTATGGCTTCTCCCCAATAAAAGGGTTCAGCAAGTGCTCCTCATGCTCCCTCTCTTTCCACAAACCCCTAAGGTCAGAGGAGCTGTCACAGGACCCAAAGAAAAAGGTATTTTTCTGTGACTGTGTGATTATTTCGTGCCAGCCCAGTTCACCTGGAGTGACCTCCAGTGTTTAATTGTGGGATGCAACACCAAGAGTAAGTCAGAACTCCATTCCCCACCCCAAACCCACCCTCAAGGTCAGCAGGACCCAGAGGGTTAAAGGGACAAATTCTGCATCAGTAAGGCCAAAGGAGATGGTAGGATGCAGAGATAGTTGGTACTCCACTTTCCCCTCCCACTATGGGTGGCAGTGGACTCAGCAAGGAATTGATCTCACAGTCCAAATCATTGCCAAAAAAGAAGTGCAAGAAAGTGGCCCATTTCACAAGAAAGCTAAAGAGGTGGTAAACTTCCAAATCCTCATCTGCACCAAGGCAGCATAAGCACAAGTCTGTGTTCCACGTGTTAATGCTGTCACCAAAGTACCTGCCAAGAACCTTTAGAGGAGGAAGAGTTTCCTTTCAAGGGTTTAGACCTTGATTTACCACACTAGGCCCAAAGTGAGACGGATCATGACAGAAGGGTGTGGCAGAGGAAAGCTACACACCTATGGCAGCCAGGAAGCAGGGGGAAAGGAAAGGGAGACAGAGGAGAGACTGGGGGTGGGGGGGACTAAGGTATCAGGGACAATATATAAATCCCAAGGGCACACCCCACCTGCCTATAATCACCACACATTCAGCCCATTCATATTAGGATAAATGATTCAGTTACAGTTTTTATAATCTAATCACTTTACCTCTGAACATCCTGGTGTCAACACAGGACCTTTTGGGGGACACCTATATCCAAACCATAACAGGAGGGCAGTAGGAAGCTGAACATATATACTCAACCAGCCAGCCCTTCTCATTTTATAACAGAGCCTAGCAGAGCAAGGTAGGGAACAGGGGAGGGATGGAGAGAGGTTGATTAGTTAAACACGATTCAGAACTCAGGATTTGATTTTAAAAATCCCGGTAATACCAAGAACCAGAAAATCATAACATGAATGACAGAAAACAACCAACGAATGTTAAACCAAGTTGAATCTGATGACAAAATTATCTGACAAACGTTTTAAAGTAACCATCATAGACACGTTCAAAAAGCCATTAAAATTCTCTTGAAACAGATGGCACAGTGGCACACACAAGGAATGCCAGTGACTCTGGAGGCTGAGGCAGGAGGTTCCCAAGTTTGAAACTAGCCTCAGTAATTTAGCAACGCCCTAGATTATGTCTCAAAATAAAAAATAAAAATGGCTGGGTATATATCTTAATGGCCATGTGTCCCTCTGTTCAATTCTCCACACACAAAAAAAAGTCTTATAAATAGAAAGCCTCAGGAAAAAGAAAAGGAAATTTTAAAAATAAACAGATTATAACCAAAATGAACTTACTGGATGAACTGGATGCTGGCAGTGGAGATGATGAAGAAACTCAAGGCCCAGAGAGTTTCACGGGAAAATTCTATCAAATAGTAACAGGTTCAGCACACACTACCCCAAAATATGTTAAGCTAAAGAAATTTGAGAAAATCTCAGGAGCACAAAGTCCAACTCTCACCTTCTTCCTATCATTACTCCTGAAGCAGATCATAAGATTTTATGGCCTTCAGAACTGCCCCTGACAAAGGCCCTCATTTGACAGAGACCCTCTCCATACCTAGAAGAAAGGAATATCCTTACCTCTGAAGATACAGGGTCACAGAAAACTAACTGAACAAACAGAATTTACTATGTTTCTTCTAGTTTATTACCATTAGTTCAGACCTTTTCATCCAACTGAGTTCTCCATGCCCACCCACACCTTCATCAAATCTAGCATCAAAATACACAGGTTAAACTTATTTCTGCAGGTCTACATTTCCTTATGAAGGTTATCCAGTCAAGCAAAACTTTTATTAAATAAACTTATCCTTTCTCTTATTAACCTGCTCTTGAACCTACAATGAGTAAGAAAATGATAATTTTTCTCTTCTACATATAAAATTTACATATCTGTTCCAAACAATAAAGGACCAAGGAAAATTTCCAATTGCTTTTGTGAAAACAACACAGTACAAAAAGACCAAAGCATAACAAAATCAAAGAATAAGAACAGGAAATGATAGACCAATATTTCTCATGAACCAAGATGCAAAAATGCTCAACCAAAAAATTAGAAAATCAAACCCACTAATATACTTTAAAAATTATACAAAATGGCTAGTAAAATTCATTCCAGATAGAAAAAGCCATTAAAACATTTATCAATCAATATAATACACTGTATCAACAGATTAAGGAAAACATAGAATCACAGAAACTGATACAGAAGCATATCACATAATCCAACATTTAATGATCAAAAAAACTCTCAGCCCATTGCTGCTTCTGCTCTCTCTCTCCTACATCACACTGTGTAGCTCAGTGCTTACTATCCTTAAACCATGGTACTATCATGACAGGTAGGAAAAAGTACAGTGAAGCAAAAAAGTATAAAAATTAAAAATCAGTGAAAAAAAAAGGAACAGAGTAATGAGAGTTAATGTAGATAGAGTGGACAGGAAGTGATCTCATAAGGGGTAATATGAGAAGAGAATTGAGTAAAATTATGAAAATATTGGGAGAAATGGGCTAAGGAGAGAATTCTAGAAGAAATTAGCAAGTACAAAGGGTGGTTGGGGAGCATACCAGATGCATTTGAAGAGCTAAGAAAACAACTTTCTGGTCTCTGGTTCAGATCTCTTTCCACTATAGCACAATGTCTACCTCCTTAAACTATGATATTCATTTTATAGGTAATATGAATTCATCTCAATGAAATCTTTTTATTCTGCTATATAGATAGAAAATTAATTCACTATATAATAAATCTTCTTTAAGGTGACTATATCATTGGCAATTCCCCAGAAAGAAATTTTCAAAGGACAAATGTGAGAGATCATTACCTTGTTCCCAAATGAATGAAATTATGGTGGGCAAAAGCAAATATTAGGCATTATAAACTCTGGGCAGTAAAATAAAAAGTGTTATAATTACTATATCACTGAGTGCTGTTACATAGGTTTGATGAATAGTCATTCTTTGATCTAAATAAACAGTTTTCTCCAGTTCCCCCTTTCCTTTAGTTTAAGAAATAACAATCCTAAAAAGCCAATTACAAACCATCTTTAACAGTCTCCTATGACTTGGAAATAATAAAGTATACAATGTATGTACTAAAATGACTTTGTACAGCAAAATAAAATATTCAAGGAAAATAAACATATGAAGAATGAATGAATACAGAAAGCTACATAGAAAGTTAACCTACAAATTTCAAAAACACAATAGACTCTTGAAGAATGAAAAGCCAAAAGGAAGAGTTTTTTTTTTCCTTTTTATGTTTATAAATGACAACTTGGCATTAAAGGCTCATTCAGTCTTAAATTAGAAACAAAACTTCTGGAATATCAGTCTATAAAATGAAAAGTATGATTTTCAATGCAAACAGATTTTAGGTTCATTTCAGTTCACATAAAAAATTATAAAATTCTCATCAGCACAAAATTTCAGGAAAACATGTTTCTCTTTTAAAATAGTAAGCCACAGAAAAGTACATGAGCCAAACCTATTCATTTGGCCAAACCTATAGAGGAAATTAAGATGAAGTTTGAATATGGACAACTGTAATGGCTATTTATCACAAAAGGTAAAGAAAGACTTCTGTATCAATCCCCCAAGCTAAAAGGCCACCCAGAGACATTTCACTGATTGAAGCTTAGAAAATCAAAAAGGAAGTCCTTAACACCAAAGAAAACAACACCCTTTCCAGAAGAATTATTTGTGAATCAAACCAAAACCCTTACCTTTGAGACCACTTTTTTATAAAATAGCAAATGATTGTATTTTAATTGGAAAGCCATTAAGTAATAATCCCATTTTTCTTGATGTCCCAAACTATATGAAACACAAATGGCAACTTATTAAACACAGGATTGGAAATATCTTCTGAAATACTACCAAAGAAAAATCCCTCTATGCTCATAGCAAAAATTTAAACTTTTTAACTTATCTTCCCGTTGGAACTAGGCCAAGGGATTTTCCTACTGAATGCCGCTCTAGGGCATCATTTTCTTCAGGAATGTTCTGCATAAAGGCATTTTGAAACCTTTAATGAAAGTTCCAAAAGAGCAAGTTTTGTTGTCAAGGACTTTATTACATTAAATAAATAAAAAACATTTGTTTTTTAAAAACCTGTTAAGAATTTTAATGTGTATTGCTAATATCCAAATGATAAAATATAGTGTAAAATATTTCCCAAAATATGTGATTAAGAAATAAAAATTTAATGGGTAAAAAGAATCTATATACACATCCTATAAAAATACTCAAATTCCACAGTTGAAGAAATTATTATTTTAAGTATAAAGTAAAATGAATAAGAAACTCTAATTAACCCAAAGGAATCAGTGGTTCAGGGCAAAGCTTCAAAAAGCAAGACATACCAAATGATTTCAAATCTGACATTCAAATTATACAAACACTTTTACATATTTAAACTCTATACACATACTAATCTGTTGTGCTGAAAATGAAGTGAAAAAGTATACAGGTTTTTCTGGAATAATTCTCATTTGGATCATTAAATTAAGCTGGGAATGGATCCTTAGGTCTGAATAAAAATAGGGATTTTAAAAATGTAGTCACCTTGCCCCCACCGCTAGTGCAAGAGACCACCACCCCTGCAGGACCTCCCGTACAAGGCCACCACCTACCAACACAGAGCTCTTCTGGCCACCTCCATCTTGAGACCCTGCAGCTACCTCCATAGCTCCCTGGACTTGGTAGCCTCTACCTTGAGATAGAGGACAGGGCCTGGAGGCAGCCATTCCCTGCAACACAGCCCACCACAACACTGGATCTCAGAACAGCCTGCACAACTCCACCGCACAGCCCATCCTCCATACCCCAGTTCTGAAAGCCTTCATCTTGAGACACCTCCGCCAACATCGTGGGTTATCTCCAATGCTGTCATTGCCATCTTTAGTTGGGGCAGCTTCCATCTTGGGACCTCAGCAATTGCCTGGAAGCCCAACATCAAGATACCTACTGGTTAGCTGCTGCCGCCACCAACTAGAAACATGACCACTTCCATCTAGAGAAAACAGTCAGGGCTTACCAGACCATCACCAAGGTTCTTGCAGGGTTGGTTACACTGAAGTCTCCCCACTAGGTGTAGTAATTGCCACCATCTTGCTGCAGAGACAGAAGACAGCCTAGCACAAGGTCATGAGGAAAGAAGAGGGTATGAAGGAATTTTGATCATGACTCACACACCCAGCCCAGAACCAACTGGATTCCCTGGGCCAACTCAGGCAGCACTTGCAGGGACCAGACACCAGGCTACTCCCCAATTCCCTCCCCAATCTGGCACGCATTGATGATCTGGTCCCTCCAGTCTGGCAATCAACAGAGCCCACCAGCTCCCCAATCTCAGTCTCCCAATACCCCCCTAGCCGCCAACTGGGCCCAGCACTTGCAGCGATGTGGCCGCCACCCGCAGCTCTCAACACCTGGTCCTGATCTCCCAATACAGAACAGCTCTCCATGACCAGCACACAGGTCCCAGCACTCAGCCCTCAGGACCTCAGATAGAGAGGTTCATGAAGGGGAAAGTTAAGGGACAAGAGAGATATAGTTTAGAGACTAAATTAAAGAGCAGGAAATGTGGGGTTCACAGGCGATATAAAGGGCTGAGACCAGGCTCCCATATCACAGGAATGGACCCTAAAGTAGATTCCTGTGGAGCAATCTTCCAACATGAACCCGCAATTGCTATAACCTGCCTCCAGGTGTTCCACCTCCAGGACTGACCCTATAACCCAAGTAACCCTCACCATCCTGAGGGTGGAGATACCAGCATACTCCAAACAACCCCACCTATCCCATGAGAATGGGAAGCAGGGAAAATACTGAACTCCAAAAGAAACAATCGTTCACTTTTCCTTCAAGATTTTTTTTTTCTTTCTTTCTTTTTCTGCCCTCACATCCCCAACATTTGTGAAAGCAAGTACTTCCCATGCATCAGACTACTGAGGACTGGGTGTCCTTTTGTTATATATTCTTTTATTTTCACATTTTTTCTTTTTCTTTTTAAAATTTTTTTCACTCTCTATTTTCCTCCCACTTATCTGTCTTCCAGTAGTCTTTTCTCTCTTTTCTCCTACTAACTGCAAACTTCTTTTGACTTCTCTTTCACAATTCCTATGATCTAATACTATATTCTCACCTCCTAACTTATAAACTCATCCTACGCCCCACACTAGTTCTCTCTGTCCACCATTAGAAACTGTAGACCCTTCCACAAACCTACCGTTTATACTGTAGTTAATAATCGAAAACATCCTTTCAGATTATTGCAACAAAACTGTAAACATCTTAATAGAAGTTATTTGGTTTAAGGTTGCATATTGTTTGCACTGGATGCTGTTAATATTGATCTTCCCCTAAAAGGTGAGGCATTGGAAACCTACAAGGACACTACAAAACTATAGGGGAGAAATTAAAATACCTTGAATCCACTCGGCCAGAGAAGACACTCAAATGCATGAAAATTAAAAGGGAAGAAAGCACCACACAAAAACCAAGATGCGGGCTGGGGTGGTGACTCACTGGTAGAGCACTTGCCTAGCATGTGTGAGGCACTGGGTTAGATGCTCCACACCACATAAAAATAAATTTAAAGAAATGTACTGTGTTCCTCTACAACTTAAAAAATGCTTCAATAATAGAATCCACTGGCAGGAGAGTAGAAGAATGTACATAATTAAAATGATCTGCAAAGTTAGGATGATATAAGAGAGCATGTGCCGGCAGCAAAATATCACTTCAATAAAAAGATAAGAAAGCAAATACAGGTAGGAAAAGATTACTTCAATAAAGATAGATTCTGAAAAGAAAACCAAACAGAAATCTTTGAAATGAAGGAAACAATAAACTAAATAAAAAACTCCGTAGAAAGCATCACCAACAAGACCAGATCATTTGGAAGTCAGAAACCCAGGCAATGAAGACAAAATATTTTTTAATTATTTAATTTAATTTTAATTTTTAAAAATATTTTAAAGATGTTGGTGACCTTTATTTTATTCATTTATTTGTATGTGGTCCTAAGAATCAAACCTAGTGCCTCACACGTGCTATGCAAGTGCTCTACCGCTGAGCCACAACCCCAGCCCCAAAATATAGTTACATACCTTGGAAATAAAGTTGATCATACACTGAAGCTGATAAGAAACCATGCACAGAATATCCAAGAAATATGGAATAACATGAAAAAACAAATTTAAGAATTATCAGGATAGAGGAAGGCACAGAGAAACAAACCAAAGAAATGCACAATTTTTTCAACAAAATAATAACAGAAAATTTCCCAAACATAAAGAATGAATTAAAAAATCAAATATAGAAGGCTTAAAGAATACCAAATGTACAAAATTACAACAGATCCACATCAAGACACATTACAATGAAAATACCTAGCATATAGAATAAAGATAGAATTTTAAAGGGCAGAATTTTAAATTTTCGAAAGAGAAAAATATCAGATTACATACGGGGAGAAACCAACACAGATTTCTCTGCTCATAATTTCAAAGCTAGGAGATCCTAGAACAACATATACCCAGCTCTGAAAGAAAATGGATGCCAACCAAGAATCTTATATCCAGCAAAATTAAGATTCAGATTTGGGGACAAATAAAAAACTTCTATGATTAAAAAAAAAGGTAAAAGAATCTACAACTAGAAAGCCTGCACCACAGAACGTTGTAAGCAAAATATTCCAGGAGGAGAAAATGAAAAAGAACAATAAAAATCAACTAAGAGAGGAACTACACTAAAGGAAAAGCCAATCAAAGGAGAAGCCAAGTCAAGTTAAAAATAAAAAATAAACAAAAATGACTGGGAATACTATTCATGTCTCAATAATAACCCTAAATATTAGTTAATGGCCTGGACCCAACAATACACTGCCTTCAAGAGACTCATCTCTTAGAAAATGACATCCACTGACTGAAGGTAAAAGGATAGGAAAAAAATACCTCACTCACATGGACTGCTTAAACAAACAGGGGTTTCCATTCTCATCCAATAAAGCGGACTTCAAACCAAAGTCAGAATGGATAAAGAAGAACATTTCATACTACTTAAGAGAATCATACATCAACAAGACATAACAATCGTAAATATTTATGCCCCAAAACAATAGAACATCTGTGTTCATCATACAAATTCTCTACAGTTTCAAGAATCAAATAGACCAAAACACAATAGTAATGGGTGACTTTAACATATTTTTTCTCACCACTGTGTAGATTTTCCAAACAAAAACTAAACATTGAAACTATAGAACACAATAATACAATCAATAATTTATACTTAACAGACACATATAAAATATTTCATTCATCATCGAGCAAATATACATTCTTCTCAGCAGCACATTGGTCCTTCTCTAAAACAGACCATATGTTATGTCACAAAGCAACTCTTAGCAGATCAAAAAAAATAGAGATACTACCCTGCATTCTATCAGAAAATAATGGAATAAAATTAGAAATCAATGATAAAATAAAAAATAGATGCTACTCCAACACCTGGAGACTAAATAATATGTTGCTGATTAATGAATGATAGCAGAAGACATCAAGGAGGAGATATAAAAAATTTAGAGGTAAATGAGACAATAATACAACATATCAAAATCTCTGGGACGTTATGAAGGCAGTACTAAGAGGAAAGTTCATTGTGCTGGGCTCATTCCTTAAAAGAATAAAAAAGTCAACAAATAAATGTCCTAACATTACATCTCAAAGCCGTAGGAAAAAGAAGAATAAATCAACACCAAAAGTAGTAGAAGACTAATAAGAGCTGAAATAATTAAAATTAGAGCTGAAATCAATGAAAATGAAACAAAAGAAACAATCCAAAAAATTGACAAAAGAAAAAGTTGGTTCTTTTAAAAAATAAATAAAAGTGATAAACCCTTAGAAACAATAATGAAGAGAAGGAGTGAGAAAACTAAAATTACTAAAATTCATGACGAAAAAAGAAAAATCACAACAGATGCTATTGAAATAGAGTCAATAATTACAAACTATTTTGAAAATTTATTCTCCAGTAAAATAAAAAATCTCAAAGACACTGACAAATTTCTAGAGACATATGTTTTACTCAAACTAAATTAGAAGGACATACCCAACTTAAACACATCAATTTCAAGCACTGAAATAAAGGATGGCATCAATAGCCTACCAACCAACAAAACCCCAGGACCAGATAAATTCTTAGATAAGTTCTATAAGACCTTCAAGGAAGAACTGATACAAATACTCCTCAAATTATTCCAAGAAATAGAAAAGGAAGAAACCCTTTCAAACTCATTCTGAGACTAGTATAACCTGGATATCAAAACCAGACTAAGACATACCAAGGAAAGAAACCTTCAGACCAATATCCCTGTTGAACATAGAAACAAAAATTCTCAAATTCTGGCAAATCGAATACAAAAACATATTAAAAAGATAATGTAACATGATCAAATGGGGTTCATCTCAGGGAGGCAAGGTTAGGTTTAACGTACAGAGATCAATAAACGTACTTCATCACATCAATAAACTTAAAGATAAGAATCATCTGATCAATCACGAAATTCATTTGAAAAAAATAAGAGACCCAGCATAGCCAAAGAAATACTTAGCAAGAAGACTGAAGCAAGAAGCATCACAATAGCGGACCTTAAACTACACTAGAGAGCTATAGTTACAAAATCAGCATGGTATTGGCACCAAAACGGACATATAGACCAATGGTACAGAACAGAAGACACAGAGAAAAACCCACATGAATATAGTTATCTCATACTAGACAAAGGCACCAAAAACATACAGTGGAGAAAAGACACCCTCTTCAACAAATGGTGCTGGGAGAAATGGAAACCATAAGCAGCAAAGTGAAAAGAAGCTCCTGTCTCTTACCATGCACAAAACTCAACTCAAAGTGGATCAAGGACCTAGGAATTAGACCAGAGACCCTGTATCTAACAGAAGAAAAAACAGGCCCAAATCTTCTTCATGTCAGCTTAAGGACCTGATTTCTTTAACAAGACTCCTAACACACAAGAAAAAAGAAATCAAGAATCAATAAATGGGATGGATTCAAACTAAAAAGCTTCTTCTCAGCAAAAGAAATAATCAATACCTTGAAGAGAGAGCCTATAGAATAGGACAAAATCTTTATCACATGTACCTCTGATACAGAACTAATCTCCAGCATATATAAAGAACTCAAAAAACTTCACTGCCCAAAAAACTCAAATAACCTAATCAATAAATGGCTAAGGAACTGAGCAGACACTTCACAAAAAAAGATATACAATAAATCAACAAATATATGAAAATATATATATTACAAAATTAAATAATGTTCAACATTTTTAGCAATTAAAGGCAAATAAAAGCTATGATAAGATTTCATCTCACTCCACTCAGAATGGCAATTATCCAGAATACAAGCAACATTAAGTGTTGGTGAAGACGTGAAGGAAAACGTACACTCGTTCATTATTCGTGGGACTGCAAATTGGTACAACCACTACAGAATGCAGTACAAAGATTCCTTTAAAAACTTGGAATGGAATGACCATTTCACACAACTATTCCACTCCTTGATCTACACCCAAAGGACATAAAATCAGCATATGACAGTGATGCAGCCACATCAACGTTTATAGCAGCTCAATTCACAATAGCTAAACTATGGAACCACTCTAGATGCCCTTCAATCAATGAATAGATAAAGAAACTGTGGTATATATACACAATGGAATATTACTCAGCCTTAAAGAAGAATGAAATAACAGCATTTGCAAGTAAATGGATAGATTTGAAGAATATCATGCTAAGTGAAAGAAGCCAATCCCCCAAAAAACAAAGGCCAAATGTTCTCTCTGACAAGTGGATACTGATCCATATAGGGGTGGAGTGGAGAGAAGAATGGAACAACTTTTGATTGGGCAGAGAGGAGTGAGGGGGTGGCAGAGTATGAGGTTGAGAAGCATGGTGGAATGAGATGGACACTATTACCCTATGTACGTGTATGATTGCAGGAATGCTGTGACTCTGCATTGCATACAACCAGAAAAATAAAATTTGTGCTCCATTTGTGTACAATGAGTCAAAATGCATTCTGCTGCCATGTATAACTAATTAGGACAAATAAAAAATAAAATGCACATAGTCTATAAGATTCAAAAAGACATACTTAAAGAGAAGAAAAATACATGTATCTGATAAACAAATTTATCCAAAATATACAAAGAACACTAACAGTTCAACAATAAAAAAACAACTCAATTAAACAGAGGCCAAATAGATGACCAGACACCTCATAAAAGGAGACATATGGATGGCAAATAAGCATATGAAACAACGTTCAACATGTTATTTGGGAATTACATACTAAAATAATGAGCTAAAAGTAAATACTTATTAAATTGCAAAAAAACAAATACTGACAATTATCAAATGCTGCAAAAAACTACATCAACAGCTACTGTCATTCACTGTTAATGAAAATATAAAACATAGCACCAACTTTATAAGACAACTTGATTGTTTCTTACAAAACTAAATATACTCCTATCCAAGAACTAATCAAATCTAAACATTCTTAGGGGCAAATATTAGACAAGATTAGCCACATACAATAAAATACTACTCAGCTATAAAAAGGACAAAATCTTGTCTTTTACAGCAACATGGGTGGAACCGGAGATCATAATTTTGAATAAAGAAAGAGAGAAAAAGACAAATCCCACATGGTTTCACATGTATGTGGAATCTAAAAAAGTAGAGGTCATAGGACTAGGACAAAAACAAACAGCAATGATAGAGTTTCAAAGAATTCTCTATGATGGTGTTTTAAAACTCACATGGTTGGTATTAAGACAGATCATGACCATTACTTTTTCAAAAATGAATTATCAGGGCTGAGGTGTGATTAAGCAATATTTGCTTGCCTAGCATGTACCAGGCCTTGGGTTTGATCCCTGGGGAAGGAGAAGGGGCAGGGGATAGAAAGAGAGGAAGGGCAAGGGAGGGAAGGAAAGGGACGAAGGCAAGGATGACAAAATCAGAATGCAGGCATGTTTAGTCAGGGATCAAGGCAGCTCTCTGACACCGATGGTTTGGATTAACAAATATACATCCCCAAAATTAGAAGGAATATACATTGATATAAATGGTATACATTAGTTCCTAAAAAAAATATTATTTATAAATAAGCCCTGTTCAGGAATGTTTGAAGTTCCAAATAAAATAAAACATTTTAAAATTCAGTTCTAAATCTTATTAAAAATTTCTGACTTTTTAAAATTAAGGATATTTTAATATTTTAAAATTACATCATGAAAAACATTGATAAGAAAAACTAAATATGAGTATATGGCATCAAATTAATTTCTGTATTCCCAGGGTCTACAACAGGGCTGTGTTCAACGAATACTTGTTCCTGAACAAGTGAACACCAGTGAATAAGTCAATGTACTCTTATTAGCTTTTTTAAAAACGTTCAAGATATAGTCAATAACAGTTATAATAGTAGAGATAAATATCAAAGACTGTTATACAGAAGTATTGTAAAAAATTAGCCTTCATGTAGAGTATAAGGTTTTGACACACAAAAATAATTAACTTTAGTTCTATAACATGCTTTTGAAATTTAAATTTTTTATCTATTTTTGTTAAACGTCTCTTAGTTTAAAGAGACACTGAACCGCATATGTAGCTTTTCCACATTAGAAACTTAAAATATTAGGTTATGCATCCAAGTGTTCAACTTCCTTTTCTAATTCACTCATTCATTAGCAATTAATGAAAACTTTTTGTTGATTATTGGTAGGTTTAATCATAGGTTATGCTGGTGTTTCACAACTGACATGACTTCACAACCAAAAAGATTCTGTCAATGTGTAGATTTTACAGTTTCCATTAAAAAAGATAAAATAGGAAAACAGTTTTCTATAATTCTTATATTAACTTTATTTTACTACAACATACATAGCCTTTGTCTCTAGGAGAATCATGTATTATGAAACTTAGTTGATTAAAAAACAAAAAGTATTGTTAGTGGTGCCAAGCACCACTAGGCTGAGGTCAGAGGATTAATGAGTTCCATGCCAGTGTTAGCAACTTAAAGAGGCCCTAAATAACTTGGAGAACCTGATTCAAAATCAAAAATTAAAAGGGGTGGGGAGACCGCTGGCATGCCTCATTGGGATATACCTCAATGGTAAAGCATCTCTGGGTTCAATCCGTAGTACCAAAAAAATTTTTAAAAATCTTGTTAGTGATGTACTGGAAGGAAAAAAACCCAACTCTGTCATACATCTGTAAATGTATATTTAAGTAAAACAATTATTTAAAAGGAAACCTAAAAATCACAAATTCAAGGAATACCATCCAATTGCTTTTTGTATTAGTGATAACTGTTTTCCCCAAAATGAGCAGAGTAAAATTATCACTAAAACCCTCTATGACTAAATTATTGATACAAAAGTAGTTTAATTTCTAATGTATGTAACAAAATATTTTAAATACACACCTAAATATCAAGTCAAAAGCAGTTCTCAAAAAGGGCCCCAAAACAAATAGGAAAACATTTAGTTCTAGAGAAATGTGCTGTAGTTGTATGCAACAAAAAGAATGCAGCTGCAACTGAAGGAAAATTAAACTGAACCTAATGTGATTATTTTTATTATGGTGACTCAATTCAATTTAAACCCAATCTCATCTGGAGTAGTATTCATCAAATCTCATAATGCTTAACATTTTGACTCCAAAAGAAGTAGTTACTTTTGTAGCACATTTATCTGTTTACAGGATTCAAATTATAAAACATGTTGTTTAGTTAAAGTTTGGACATTAATTCTTGGGAATTTCCAAGTTTTTTCTAATTTTTCTTGTACAATAAAAATTGTATGTCAACAACAACAAAAAAAGTCAACTGGCAGCCAAAGCCTCTTTAGTTGTAGCAGGATAATGGAAAGGGCAGAAAGAGAAAACGTGGATTGAGCCTAGCTTTAATGTACAAATGATGGCCAAACAATGCTGTGAAATACTATACAATGTTTTGTAATAACTGGAATAGATAAAGGCACAGGAAATTAAATTGGCTCAAGGAAACAACAACAACAAATAATCAGAATTTACAACATATTTTAATCCCCTCAGTGTATGGAGTGGCTGGTTGGGGCCAGAAGCATTTAAGAGTCCCTTGGTTTGTTGTCCGCTCTCAGGAAAAACCCACTACTTCTACATTAAGAGGTTCATGAATATTATCAATTTTACTATACCATTAAGTGAAGAAGACTGCAAACCATTAGGAATATGTGACCAACTTTTAGAGTACACATCATTAAAACATTAAGAAAGGGGACTGATTTTCATGAGTCAGAAGCCTGCTATATTACATTTAAATCATTATTTTGACAGTGAATAAATAATAATAAATAAATTGAACCCATAATTCCTAATTAAAATAAATTGAACCAATGGGTTCAATTTATTTTAATTAGGAATTGTTATATACATATTTATGTTTGTACAAATTTAAATAACATTAGTTGAAAAATGCTTTAAGTGAAAAATGGAGTCCATTTGGATTTCTTTTCACTCTTTAATGAGATCTGCACTCATTAATAAGACTAAAAAACACTTTGATTAGTGGGGCTAGAATAGACAGAACTAGCCCCAGGTCTAACATTAATAAATTTTGTAATTCCAGGCACATTAACTGCCTCTGAATCCTTAGTTTTCTCTTCTGTACTACAGGAGTAATGACAGTTGTTATCCAAGGAAGGGTCTTTGTATTCTAAAGTGTCTAGTCTTAAAACCTAGCATACAATGACAAACATTCACCATTTAGCAGAAACCTGAACACTAGGGAGAATAAAAATATGTTTCACATCAATCAAAAGCATATTTCTTCTTACTTTATCTAATCCATCATAGATAAAATGACAATGAAAACCTTACTGAATGATATCTGTGATAATATTCCATCATTTAAAAAGGGAGGGGACAGTTACATTACTTTAGAAGGACTCCTACCATTCTAAAAATACTGTCCTGCAGCTGTTTAAAATTTATTTTTTTAGACCATAGCACCACTGTTTGGTTGTTTCCAATTTCTAAAACCACAAATAGTAAAAGTGTACTCAGTCTACTGCAAACATAAATAGCAAATGCACGCTTCAGCACTTTTTAAAGGATATGGAAATTGGCAACAAAAATGCAGTTCATGTTGAAAATTTACGACAGTCCTGCCATATTTCTTCAGAAATACAATCAGGTAAAAATTAGGAAGATCTCTACCAGCTGGGTGGTATTTTTATGTTTTTTTTACTTATATTTTCACTAACTGAAAGACCTCCATTATGCAGTTTCTGGCACTTGATAAAATAGAGCAATAGTACCTTTGCTAAAACCACAGTTTCTTTGGTTATGTTTAGCATTACACAAACATCTTTCACCTTAGATATCCTTTTGCATTAGAGTGTTTAATCTTAAATTGACTAAAGGGAATATCTTTTTTCAGAATATTATGCTTTCTGGATGTCATTAAGCAGAAGAATTGTATTTTTATGACTTCTTGAAGATTATGTGTGTGTTTCAATTATGAGGCATTTGGTTCCACAAAAATATTTTGAAAATTACTGCTAAGGGCAAGAATATGAAAAGGATTCAGGGAAACACAGGGAAGACATATTTACTATGTTGCTGTTAATTTGAAAAAGGAGGAGAAAAAATACTCCCTTTATAAAATATATAAAAGCCACAACATAGATTAGTGTCTATTCCCTGTTATGGGTATATATCTAAAAATAACACATCCTCAATTTTTTAAGAGGAGAAAGAAGAGGAAAACATCCCTGGTACAAAGGGTGAAAATAAACAATATTTAATGTTAAACATGACAGGGAAGGGTAGAAAAAAAGTTTTGTCACCAGGAATAATTTTTCAATATTTTTATTGTTCATTTCAATATTAAAATTCCTAATGCTACCTATTTAAACTAGGAATATTGAAAGATTGTTGTTTAGTCTCTGATTTATTCAATAAAACAGCTGACCTTCAAAATAAAACAAAAAGGTGCTGAATTAACACTTAATGAATAAAATGACTAAAAAATGAAAACAAAATGGTATTAGATCATCTCATATAATTTTTTGAAATTTTTTAACTGAATGATTCAAAAATTAGTGAAGCCCAGTGCAGTAGCGTGCACAATAACCAGGTACACTGATGGCTGAGGGAGGAGGATCACTTCTGCCCAGGAATTTGAAACCAGTGATGAAGTGACAGACCCCTTCTCAAAAGAAAGAAACAAACACTAGTAAATAAACATGACAAACTGTGATCTAATTACTTAAATGAATGAAAGGGAAATTAACAAGGAAATTTTTAGTGGCTCTTGTTTTCAAGGAGTTTCTTTCTTATATGCATTTTTGCCAATCACACTTAACCAGTAAACATAACTAAAGATTCACTAAATGTGTTTTTTAATTAGATACTTACATGTCCCTTCTACTATATGCTTTTTAAACTAATGAAAATAATGCAAAAAAAACAAATTATATTATGCAATGCAAAAGAGAAAGACAAATAGAAAGGTTCTGGAGCATTTAGAAAAAATTGACTTTTGTTATTTTTCTTATTTAGTGAAAACAAGATCAAGACCGTCATAAAATTAATATGCTTTGCTTTTTAAGGTCCTTATATATAATCTACCAGCAGTATTTACTTCCCCAAATCTTACACTGTTGCATAGGAAACTTTTTAAAGATGATTGTTTTTCTTTGAATTGATAAATCAGAATATGAATCTAACTGCCAAATATAATCTCAAAAAATATACAAATTACATCACTACTTAAGAAACAAAGATGCATTTTTCTAATCTCATTTTAGGATCCATTCAGGACTGAAACTTATAAAATCATTCAGAGCTAATTTTTTCCTACTCTTAATGCTGTTTAACACAAATCTGAAAACACTGCATTACGCAATTCCAGAGATTATCTAAAAATGTTTCAAAGTTCTCATCTTTTGGTCTGGTGAAAAAAATATTATCTGAAAGGTTAGCTGCTTTAAATTGCCTATTATTACTTTCAAATGCTACTTAATCAAATTTTCCTAAAACAAGAGTTGGTCTAATCAATATGAAAGCCAGGAACAAAATAATATTTTTAAAATAGCTTTTCAAAATAAGAATATATATTCCACTCAAGTAGTTTTTTTTAAATTTGAAACAGGATCACTTATATAAAAAATGGAGTGTCATTTTGTATTTAGAACAGTGGGAGGAAAAGAATAAAAGTATAAATGTCTACTTACCCCATTTACTATAATCATAAGTTCTGAGATGGAAAGAAATACAAAATTAAACCCTAGCAGTTAATGGTATACACAAACTTGCAATTTAAAACTACAAACTTTCCTCCTAATACTTTATAATAGCTTTTGAGTAAAAGATCTTTTTTTTCCCCTTAAATTAACCATGAGAGAAAAGGAATGACCTAGTGCCAATATATTAGAATAAATACCTGAAATTTTAACTTGTAAAAACAAATAAAGTTTTGGAATTTAGGAATAACCACATAACAATTAATCAATTCCCCATCTTCAACACTTAAAAGAACATCCATTTCTAACTTCATGAAATAAAATTGATTTTGAGGAATACTAATCCTGGTTACTTATATTAGCTGACATAAGTAGTTTTTGACTATGTAAGGTACTATTTCTTTTTTAATTCAATTTAGAGAGCTCTTGAGTTACTCTGGGCTAAGTCATACTTCCTGCAATTATACTTGAAACACTAATGTCTTAATTATTACTATTAAATACCTATCTCTTCTTTTTTGAGTAGGCATATTAACTTCTAATCACAATTATCATTTTAAGCTCTGAATAACATGAAAACAAGTCATACTGTTTAACGGTACAGAAAAATGTAAAAGAATAGTAGCAAACAGAATGATTATAACACTTTCTCATGCTATTAACTTTCTGTACAAATATTTGTATTAAGTTATAAAAACTTAAAATCTAAGAGGTATAATTTCATCTT
Organism: Marmota monax; assembly: GCF_021218885.2. Lineage (NCBI taxonomy): Eukaryota > Metazoa > Chordata > Mammalia > Rodentia > Sciuridae > Marmota > Marmota monax. The sequence goes on along the minus strand of NW_026694837.1, from coordinate 1,374,590 downwards.
CAAGTAGTGCTCCAAAAAGGCTACTGTCATCTTTGGAGAGATAGTCTATTTCAAGCTAGAAATGAATACAAGTTTATATTTTAAAATTTATTAATGCAAAGATAATAACTATACTATAAAAACATTATAAATGTTGTTATATTGAAGTAAATTTATAGATATGATTAATGAATACTTCCAATTGAATCAAATTTATTTTTCCTTACTGAAAAAAAAATTCAGTTTAATTTCCAAGTGTTGTCACACCATTCAAAGCTTACATTATGTACAAATAATGTAATCTGAGGCATACAATGGTCATCTGGGAATTACCAATGAAAGCATGAACCTACACAGTTCACTAAGACCTAAAATAATTTTATGAAAAATTTACTTTTTGCACATTGATTACTTATTCACATTAAGACCATTTCCTAGGCTTTTTATCGTATAAACATTCACTTGAATATACAAAAAAATGGAAGTCAAATAGACTAGTTTTCCTATATTATGGTCAGGCAACAAACCCTACCAAATATTGAAGACTGACATTGGTAAGTAATTCAATAGTTAGATGATAATTCTTCAGTAGTTTTATAGTAACATAATTTTTCACATTACTTAAAACCACTGTTAAACCTATAACACATTTTCTGTTTCACTGAGGGTATTTTTTCTATCTTTAACCCTAAAAGTAATATCTTTTATCTGTCACATTACAAAAAACATTCATAATTCAGAAATGTTTTCCTTTTTTGCAATGCATGACTTTGAACTCAGATTTTTCAAAGATCAGTTAAACATTATGTTTCTTTAAGACCTGAACCTTATTTATTTGAGTCTGTGGCTTAACTGAAAAGAATTTTTCTGTTCCAGGGAAAATCAGTCAGTTTGAATCTGAAATGCCAGAATCTAGCTTCCATCTAACAGATAGCTATCTGCAGGACAGGCACTTAGTCGAATGTTACATCTTCCATCAACCAAATAACAAACTATTATTCTATGCAACAAACAGATAAAAAAGAAAAGCAAAATCATATAAAGTAAAACATGTATAAATAATTAGTAACTATATATCATAAATGTAAGTAGTTATGTAACATATTTCAATTTGGCAAACATTTAACAAAATCTTAATATGTAATCATAATGAGTGCCAGATTTATGGGATGCCAGGGTCTCTATAAACGTTTAGAAATTTCTCTAACTGTATTAGTGTACAAAATTTGTTCATATTACTGCTATGTATTTTGTTGTCTAATTTTCTAAAAATTACTAATATTAAAGGCAAGTTTTCCACTATTAAAATAAGTATGAATTAATACATTAACAAAAAATTAGTCCATAATCAAAATGTCTAGTAAAGCATTTAAAGCATATCCAGATTTTACTGAGATATTTTTTATACAAATCCTAAGAAGATACTAAAATGACATATTTATTTAAGTATGCTGGTAATCTAACATATTATATACTAATAGTACTTATTATGTGTAAAGTTCTGTGCTTAAGCACTTTATATTTGTGAACCTCCCTAATGCTCAAAACATCCCTCACTTTAAAGATAATAAAAATAAAACTCAGAGGGGTTAAGAAACTGAACAGAAGTCACACAGTTATTAAGCGACAATTTGATTCCAATTCATGCTCTTAAGGCCTACCTATCTTTGTAAGCATCACAATTAAATATGACTTTGAAATATAAAAAGAAACTGTGACATTCACTAATACCAATTCCTGGATCAAACACGTAAATATTCTTATTTAAGCATACTACCCTAAAGCTTATACAAATTATACTTGTAATGAATTATTTATTTTGTACCTTGCTAATTAACATGTACATTGAAAGGATATTTATCAATTATCATGTTTATCAACTGGCAATTTTAATTAATCATGTGTATAAATCTACACACATACATACTACTTCCTTAAGAAAATTTCAGAATTATACAAATAAATTTCAAAATAAATACAATATTTTCTTACAATCATTAACAAATATTAACATTACTAAGTGTATACATTAAATCTAGTTTTATTAACTGAAACTTTAATATTTAAGTTTGAATAATATAGATACTAAATCATTCATTTTCTTTTTAATCTAGACTAAATTTACCCTTTTAAATGTCTTAATTATCCCTATATTTAAAAAGAAAAAAAAAACCTATTGGCAATCCTAGAATTTAATGTAAGAACTGGTAAATGCAAATAATGTCATTTAGCAACGTCCCAAAAAGGCAAGCAATTCATTTCTAATTATTTGGTTTGTTGCTCACTCGGAAAAGTGTTTTACTTCTTTTTTCAGTGAATAATGTTTCACATTTGGTTAAATACAGGAAGTCACACCACCAGTGGAATGTGATTATCTATAATGAGAGTTAGTTATTCCATATTCCTATTTTTAAAAATAAATTAATATATCAACACACTCTACCGTTATACAAACTTTAAAATACTACCAGCTGAAACTGAAAAAAAAAAAAACATATAATCGGGATAATTTCCTACTGTGCAAAATCATTCTTCACAGAATTTTTATTAGCCAGCATGGAATGGATTATTGTAAATGTATTTTACACATGCTATTTCTTATTCAGAAGGAAATACAGAATAGGATGGAGGGAGGTTCTAGCCAAATCTTCATTCAAATCCAACATTCAGGGACGCCAGTGTAATTGAAAGACATTTCCAAACAGATAGCTGTGGACCTCATTTTTCTTTAAAATAATATGTCTTTTACATCTGTTCCAACTAAAACATTCATGTTCTTAAATTTTACCAAACTGCCTTATGCTTAGTTTGTAAAACATTATGGTTTTACTTAGCTTTAATTTATAACTGGTTAAGCTTATAAAAGATTGTTCAAATTTTCTATATTATTAACACGGTAAAAAGTAGCATGGCATGAATACCTAGTCAACATTTTACATCAGTAATTTCCTAAATTTTGAAATTTCACTTATTTTGACTGGCCTTCATGTCACTTCCTAAAATGGTACAAATTAATTTTAATATTAAAGTGGCTTCATTTTAATTTCACTTTGAATATAACCTCCTCCAGAATAAGGAATCAAGTTATAAAAATTAGATATCAAAATCAATGCTATTAATTTTCAACAATTATCTTTTGACTTACCCAATAATTAGAAATTAAAAATAAAGTAAATCATGAACTCTAAAACATAAGAATCTTTTAATTAAGTGTATCTTTCTTGAAACTTCTACAAAATTTTAAGACTGTAGATAATTATGAAATGGATTAAAATAACCATCAGCTCCAGTATGATTCAAAAACAAAATTTTTTAGAGAAAGGAAAAAAAAGAGAGAAAGGCAAAACAGGAAAATAGTAATGGTCTCCCAAGCTTCCTAGTAAAATATTTAAAAAGCAAAAATCTGTAACACAAATTTAAGATTACTATTTCTTCTGACAGTAAATTTAAAAGTGTTTACTAAATTCATAAACGTAATCAGATTGGTTTTACTCAATGACCTTTTGTATAAAGTAGTCAAATGTCCCATTTAAGAAAACTGCCTACATAATATTGTCCATAAACCTTACTTAATAACTAAGGTTATATCACTATTGCTCCAAAATCTCTACTTTAAATACCTTTTGTTAATTAATTTAGTGTATGTACCTAGACCAGGTAATATTTCTCAATAATAAAAATCTGACATTTTAAAACAATATAAAATTCTACAAAGAAAAATTTATATAACAAGATGTGGTATTTGTGCTTTTTACTCTGATTTTCAGGTGCAGATATTCAGCACATAGAGTAAAATTACAATATAAATTGGGGACACCTTATAAATACATGTATATAAAAATAAAAATAGCTAGAGGGCAATTACAATTCAATGTCAAACAACACAGTAAAGTACAATTATACACAGATAATGATGAACAATACAGTAAATATAACATAATCAAAGCTAAGACTATGGTAGACTCCACAAAGAAAGTCTTCTACCATGGATTAGAAGGTTTCAAAATGAATAGAACACAAGTCAAAACACATGCTCACCTCAGAGAACATGGGGACGCGAAGTAGATGCTGATAAACAAAGATACTGAGGGAACACAAGAAATAGAAAGCGGTATATGAAAACAACATGAAAAAAACTAAAGGAGATACAGGTCATAAAGTTAATAAATGACACTCTGACCCAGCTGTTCAGGTCAAAATCTCAAGTGTCATTCTTTCCTCTCCCTTACACTATGTAGCTAACCTATCACCAATTCCTGTTAATTCTACCTCCTATGTTAACCTGTGGTTCCCATCTTTAGTTCCCCTGTAACACCATCCATGGTTCACACTCACTCTCACATGAACTACTTTTCAGTCATCCAAGGTAGTCAGTCTCCCCTGGTCTATTTGAAATGCAAACTGAATTGTGTTACTCAAAAAAAAGAAAAGAAAAGTTTAAATGGATTGCCAACATTTACAGAACAAAGCAGGGAATCTTAAATGTGAAGTCTCTTGATTGGGTTCTCAACTTATATTTCCAGTTAGACCTTGTACTTCTCTAGCCTTGGGTGGAGCCTACTGCCAATGCCATGAAGGACTTCTACTTCTCTCAGTTCCTCACATACATGATTTTTTTCTCTCTCTTATCTCCAGGAGAGCTTTCTGAAGAGCGTTGTAACTTTCCAAAGGAAGTCCTCCTTGACCATCCCTCAACTCAATCCCTCAGGACTGTGTGGGATCTTCTTACAAACTCAGAGTACCTGCAACTTCTCAATCACAGTATTGATTACACTCGTAATTGTTAACTATCCTTTAATTGATGGCTTCTATAGTAAACTATAAATTCCACTGGGGAGGAACTACATCCTTTTGTATTTTACCATTCCCCAGAATCTAAACAAAAGTCTAAACATATTTGCTAAGCATTAAGGCAAGAAGACACAAGAAATATATGGCCTACCATATGCTGTTTATAGATTAGGAATTGTAGTTCAAAAAAGTAAGCATTTGTCAGGCATAGTGGTACATGGTTATAGAATCACAAATTCAAAGCCAGTTTCAGCAACTTAGCCAGGGGCTGTATCAAAATAAAAAATAAAAAGGGCTAGGAATATGTCTCCCTGGCTAAATGCCCTGGGTACAAAAAAAAAAAAAGTAAGCAATTTATTCAAGGTCACACAGCTAAATTAGTAGTTCTGGAACTAGACTACTAACTAGTCTAGCTCAGCTCACCACTGTTTTTCTGATCAAGGTCTACTCCAGCTATCTTAACAGGAAGCATTATAGTACCAAAATTATGAAAGAGGAGTCTAGACTCAACAATGCTGGAGTTTGAATACAGGTTACAAGGCTTACTTGAAATTTTTTGCTATTTCATTATATTTATTTTTAGTTGTCTTTCTCCCTGTTACAGAATGTTAGACTCATTTACTCTGAACCTACCAATTACTGGGAAAATATCAGTGAACAAAACTGACTAAAATATCTTCATGAAAGATGCACTTTAATAATAGAGAATGATGATACATGAACAACTAAATATATGTTAAATATTTACAAAGTCACTGATAAGGCTTTGGAGAAAAATAAGGTAGGGACAAGTAAAGGGGGAAGGGAAAGACTGCTATTTCAAATAGGGTGATTAATGCGATCTTCAAAGATGATGTGACCTTAAAGCAAAGACATGAACAGATTAAGAGGAAATCTGAGGAACAAACATTCCAAAGGACTTTAAAAAAAAAAAAAATGTATAAAGGCCCTAATGCAGGAGCTCACTTAACATTTTCAAGAAAGAACAGTAAATATGCAGCAGATAGTGAGGGTAAGCGCCCTAAGAACCAAGATCAGAAAAGTAGACAGGAACAAGGACACATAATCCATCATAAAACATGTGGCTTTTACTCTGAGTAAAATGAGAAACCATTAGAGAATTCTGAACAAAAGAGCAAATGAAAGTGAACTGAATTTTAAAGTTTTACTCTGGCTATCATGTGAAAAAGAGAGATAAAGATAGGGATAAAAGATAGAAATGAAAGGGGTAAAAGTAGATTCAGAAAGACCAATTAAAAGACTGTTTAGTTTTGTTTTGAATCCAGGTGAAAGATGATGGTGGTGGCTTAGCCAATATGCAGACATGGAAATTAATGTACGTGGTGAAAGAAAGAGGAGTTGAAGATGACTGTAAAGTTTTATAGCTTTTTGTTTGTTGTTTTTTTCACTGTTAGGGATCAAACCCAGGGCCTTGTGCATATTAAACACACCCCCTACCAATAAGCCACATCCACAACCACAGCAAAGATTTGATTTGCTGGAAATATAAGAATGTCAAAGACTGAAATAAAGGATAGACATTAGAAAAGCATGTTTGAGGGAAGAAAGGACCCTCACAGTTGGGAATGAGAAGAGAGGCGAGTGCACTTCAGAAATCCAACTGTATTTTCGGTCCAGACACGGATACTTCTGTTAGGCTGAGAGAATTCAGTCTACTCTCATAATCTGGCTTGTGCTCCTCTCCTCTATTACTCTACTGACAGGTTTCTCTCCATTGCCACAAATCAGCTCTTTCCCTCAAACACAAGGAGTACTTAGCACTTTTTATCTTACTTAATACTCTCGATAAATTCTACCTTGAAAATCTTACTTCTCAAACTTTTAGAAACTCTTGTTTGGTATTATCTCTTCTTTAATTATTTCATCTCAGTTTTTTTTTTGCTTACTTCACTTTCTCCAAATAATTTTCAGACACAGTAGTCTGGATCTTTAATGTCCCCCAAAAGCCCATTTGTTAAAGACTTGGTTCTCAGTGTGGCATTACACGGTGGTGATGGAACTTTTCAGAGCTGGGCCTTAGAGGGAAGTCCTTAGGAAATAAGGGGCGTGCCCCTGAAGGGGACTGACAATCACAAACCAGACCCTTCCTCTTTCTTTCTCTTGCTGGCCACGAGGTGAGCAATTTTGTTCTACCATGCATTTCCACCATGCTATGCTGCCTTACCACAGTCCCAAAGCAACCAGCCAAATAAATCAACAACTGGAACCTCCAAAACTGGAGCTAAATGAATCATTACTCTTATAGATTAATTGTACTAGGTATATTGTTATAGCAAAAAAAAGCTAACACTAACAATTTTGGTGTATCTTAAGGGTCTCTATTTGACTCTTTTGTGCCCTATACACATTCTCTCTGAGAAAACTCAAACATGGCCATGGCTTCAACTGCTACACATAGGCTAATTCTGAAAAGCTTACCTTAGTGTACAAGGTCTTCTACATGATTATTTTAACTAATCTAGTACTTAAAATACTAGATTATCAACTGAAGTCCTGCTTCAAGTTTCACTTGCTTCAAATAGAAGATAGCATCACTTCCTAAAACTATATTTCCTTTATACTACTTTTTGGCTAACAGATCACCTCTCAAGGTCAAAATTCTATTCTAGACTCCCATCCATTCTGCTTCATAAGTTTTACTTCTTCCATTTCTCACATTTTTGTACTTTTCTTCAGTCTAGCTGCCACTGATTTAGTATAAGCTGTTGGCAAGTCTCACTTACACCTTCAGATATGGTCTCTATTCCTTGCCTTACACAGTTTTTAAAACTGCCCACATTCCTTGGCCTGTGGCTCCTTCCTCCAAGCCAGCAGTGGGGTATCTTTAATTCTCATTCTGATTCTCTCAGTATAACTCTTCTGTCTTCCTCTAATAAAAACCCTTATAACCACATACTGGAACCATTTGGATAATACAAAACAATCTTATCATTTTAAAAGAGTTTTAATCAAATCCATGAAATCTTTCTCATATGTATACTAAAATATTCATGAGTTCTAAGGATTAGGATGAAACTTCTTTGGGGTCCATTATTCTATGTAAACAGCTCAAAGATTTCAAAGCCCAGGTCTTTTATAATACTTTTATTTCCCTCATGATTCCAATGTGGCCACTATACCTCTTGCCACCAGACAGAAATTCAAGGAAGAAAAAGTGAAGAAAAGGGGGCTAAGATAAGCCTCAGGTTGAGCCAGTCTCTTTTCAATACTATTCCTGTAGTGCCTCCACCCAATAATTCAATTTCATTGACCATTCCATGAGGGAGCTGGGAAAATGTATTTTTTCAGAGGACTCATTTATCACATTGCCATTTTTATACAGAGAAAATTTTAATTTAAAATCTCCCAACATAAACAACAATATAAATGAAAATTGCACAAATGCAAAAGTTGTAAATATACACTTATGTGGTAAGAAAAATCTAATCTTTGTAAATGTAAATTAAATTTTAATTTTTACCATACTACAGTATTTGTTGTACCATTACAATATTAAGACTCCTACCCTTTTCTGCCCTTTCCTTGTGTCTTAGTCCATTTTGTGCTGCTATAACAGAATACCACAAATGGAGGGGTGGGGGTTCTCAGTGTGTATACATGAGAAAGCAACAGGAGGCTACAACTGCTTTGTAACACATATAGCCACTCCCACAATTACGAACACTTCCACATTAAGTTTCTAATACATAAACTTTTGAAAGACAGATTCAAACCATTGCAATGTTCCTCTTCATTTACATATATATTACAAACGTGGTTAATAAGATTCATATTTTGCCCCTTAAACACAACCAAGTCATTTATGTTTTCACCAGAGTGACTCTAAAAATGAAAAACAATACAAATATGGTTATTATGATTATGTTCTGTGCTTATCCAATTATCCCTAGGCTAATTAAAAGAGAAGTGTTTTAGTAGCAAAATCAAACATATTTACTTATTATACTCTATCAATCACTTAAAATCATGTTTCATTTTACTATACTTCTCATTTCTTTCCTGAATTTCTTATATAATTTCTAGGGCTGGCATTTAAATTGTTTTCTTTTTGTTGAAAAATAATGTCCTGATGTCTTCAAGTTTTTCCATTCAATTAAATCATGTTGCTCTATTACAAGGAATCTCCTCCTCTTTCCTGCAGAATACTCTTCCAGAACCTCAATTTTCAAAATTCCATTCACTGGATGCGCATCCCCACACATGTGATGGATCCACTGCTCTCCAGGTCCTAGGACTTCCTTTTTCTTAATTTTCTCCCTTACTTTACTGGCACCCTCAAGAAACTTCCAAAGAGGATACAGAAAGTATCTCTGTTTCTGAATGCTTGAATATCTAAAATACTTTTTGTTCTGACTTCACAGCTGTCGATTTGCTTACGTTAGAATTCTAAATAACCAGGTGTGGTGGTTCACATCTATAATAACAGTGACTCGGGAGGGTGAGGCAGGAGGATCCCAGGTTCACAGCCAGCCTAGGCAATTTACCAAAGCCCTAGGCAACTTAGTGGAGACTCTACCTCAAAATATAAAGGGTTGGGGATGTAGCTCAATGGCAAAGCACCTCTGGGTTCAATTCCCAATATATATATAAAAAAAAAAAAAAAAAAGAAAAAGAAAAAAGACCTTCCCTCACAACTCTTAGGCAATAATCTTCTAGGAGCCAGTGTTGAAGCCGGGAACAGTGGCACACAGCTGTAATCCCAGCAACTGGGGAGGCTGAGGCAGGAGAATCAAAAGTTCAAGGCCAGCCTCAACCTGGAGAGAACTTCAGTAACTTAGACTCCATCTCAAAATAAATTTTTTTTAAAAGGGCTAGGAGTGTGGCTCAGTGGTATAGTTCCCCTGAGTTCAATCCTCAGTACTCAAAAAAAGGGGAGAAGGGATCCAGTGTTATTTAAATACCATTCTTACCTCAATACTCAAAAAAAAAGGGGAGAAGGGATGCAGTGTTATTTAAATACCATTCTTTCCTATTTAGATGTGGTTGTCTTTTCTCTCATGTTTCATTTAGCCTGATAATCTCACCACACTGAATGTCCACCTTTGAGAACTCACTGTTCAAACACAATCCCTAAATGCAAGCATTCTCATGATCAACTGTATCTAAAGCAAACTGCTGGATGAAGAATGTAACAAACACATTTTACCAAAAAAAAAAAAGTCAATATTTTTAATAACTAAAGAGCCATTTAAATATAATATAAAAAAATGAATGCCCCAAAAGTAAATGAATGGTTTGTAATTAACAGAAAAACAAATATTAAGTGGCCAAAACATTTCTTTTAATGTTCAATACCACTAAGAGAAATGTAAATTAAATAAACTATCAGTGAAAGTTTGGAGTTGTAGCCCAGCTATAGAGCACTTGTCTAGAATGCAAAAAGCCCTGGGTTCAATCCTCAGTACAGCAAAGAAGGAGGGGGAAAAAAACTGTCAGTCTTCATTGGCAAGACAAAACAGATAAACATTAGTGCTTAAGCTGCTGAAGAAAGAAATTTCCATAGACACTTAAAAAGAGTAAAAATAAAAACATTCACTTAAGAATTTGGTAATATTAATCATATCTCTAAAAGCACAATCCTGTTGAAACAGTGGTTTCATTTCTAGGATTATATCTAAAATCATCTGTTGAACAAATTAAAAACAAGGACATCCATTAACTATTAGGTGAATATTTAAAAGCTGGTAACAATACAAATGTCTCTAAGTCTGTCACACCAAAATTACTCCAATTTTACAATTAAGATAATAATTTTAAATAAAATGCTATCATTTTACAAAAAGATCTATTAAGTTCTCATCTTGGAATCAATGATCTATGGACAACTTTGAAAGTTGGTAGTAAAGGAACTATTTCAAAGTTTCAAAAATTCATTTAAGTTTTCATAGTTATACTTAAATATAAACAAACATGTCAACAACATTCAAAATTCTGAGACTGCAAAGCACAGGGGGAAAAAAGTCAATATACTAAAATCGATTAACTCTAGGAAGAGATCTGCAACAATAAAACAATATATAAGTCAGCAAGCATAGCACACAGCTTCAGTATCAAACTAGTCAGTGACCACCCAAGTACATAACAGCTCCAAAGGAAGAAAGCAGTTTTCTATACCACTTTAGAAAAAAAATTTAAATATGTGACCACACACATTCTCAATAGTTGTAGTTAGGGAGGAGCAAAAATAACTAAGGAAATATAATCTGAAAATGAATAAAATTATGCCAAATGGGAAAGTTACTTGATTGTCAACATTCAAAAATACCAGAGATAGTAAAAGCAAAGGAAAGAAAATCAATTAATGGAAAGAAATACAGAAAAAATTTACAAAGAACTGAAGAAAATTTGGTCTAATGATTAACTCTATAAATGTAAAACAATGAAAACACGTTTTAAAATGATCATTAAGTACAGATTCTTAAATAGGACTAATTCATTTTAGCCACTTATGAACACACAAGAAAAACACATTCTGAGGATATTAAGCTAAGTCATTACGTGTAAGTCATTAGAAAGCTGTTTCCAAAACTAGTCAAAATAATTTCATATAAAAGGTAAGCGCCAGGAGCTTATACAACCCTAATTTACTTCAAGGCAATAAAATTCATATGTAACAATTTACAAAGTTAATTGCCATCACCTTTTATGAGTATACTATCAAGGTAAGAGAGCTTCAATTTATCTGAGAAAATTCAAAACAAGACACCTCCATTAATAACATCTATTTCCTGACATCCCCAACAACCTGAAAATATAACTCTACTTCACTCATACTGTGAATTGGTGGAAAATGTAATAGATTTAGTATAATATGTTCATATTACTGTTAAGATACTATTATTATTTCAGTCTTAACAAAATATTACAAATATGCAGATTATTATAACATTTTGATCACTGAATTATATTTTGATAAATTCTGTCTTCCCTAACAGTTAAAAAAAAAAAAAAAACTATGGCAAACAGCTCTAATATATGTTTAGTGTCAATTACTTCAAAGCTAGAGCAGTCTTAAGAGCCTTGTTAACATTCCTGGGCTCAATTCCCATAGAGGGGTCCTGGGGTTGCAGGGAGTGGCTAAAGACACTTTTTTAAAAGAAATGAAAAAGGGAAAATTAGTAAGGAAAAACAGAGCAGTAATATGGATACATACAATAAGCTGTTGTTCTCCAAAGTTTTCAAAAACCTTATTTGATGGATGGAACAAAACATATAACAATATCTGATACTAAAGATAATAATATTTAAAAGAGAGTAAAGTGACCTAAATACAAATAGACTTTCTACACTTCATTAAAAGAGATAAAATACCAATAGCAGTAGAACAATATAAATGATATGATTATTTTAACACCCAAAGCAACCAGTATGGAAATTATACAGAGCTATATAAAATATATTTTAAATACTATAAATAAATCAAGATTAAAAAAATGCCCAAGTACTCAAGAATCAGAAAATTAGAAATGTAAGAAAATACATAGAAAACAAGAAACAACATGCAAAACAAGCTAAAACATTATACTAATTAACTTTAATGAAAATGGCTAAAATATTCCATTTAAAAGGACAAAGATCAGAGTATATAAAAATATATAAAGGTAATCCTTTGTGAAATCATCAATATTTGAGGTGGATGTGCTAATTAATTCTATCACTGCATAACACATAACATGTGTTCCAATAAGACATTGTATTTCATAAATATACATAAATTACATATCAATTAAAAACTAATTTGTGACTATATGATTAACAAACTTCATCTAGAGTGCATCCTCCATGATATATTTTTTATTTATTCTAATTTATTTAATTTATCTAATTTAATGCAAAATGCATTACAATTCATATTACACATATATGAGCACAATTTTTCACATTTCTGGTTGTACACAAAGTTGAATTACACCATTTACGTCTTCATACATGTACTTAGAGTAATGATGTACATCTCATTCCACCATCTTTCCTACCCCAATGCCCCCTCCCTTTCCCTCCCACCCCTTTGCCTTATCTAGCTAGTTTTCATCTAATCCTCCAATGCTCCCTGCCCCCAACCCCATCATGAATCAACATCCTCATATCAAAGAAAACATTTGGCATTTGGTTTTGGGGAATTGGCAAACTTCACTTAGCATTATATTCTCCAACTCCATCCATTTACCTGCAAATGCCATGATTGTATTCTCTTTTAATGATGAATAATATTCCACTGGGTATATATACCACATTTTATTTATCGATTCATCTACTGAACAGCATCTAGGTTGGCTCCACAGTGTAGCTATTGTGAACTGTGCTGCTATAAACACTGATGTGGCTGTGTCCCTGTAGCATGCTGTTTTCAAGGCCTTTGGGTACAGACTGAGAAGTGGGATAGCTGGGTCAATGATAGTTCCATTTGCCGTTTTCCAAGGAATCTCCATACTGCTTTCCATATTGGCTGCACCAATTTGCAGTCCCACCAGAATCAATAAATGGGATGATTCAAACTAAAAAGCTTTTTCTCAGCAAAAGAAACAATCAGTGAGGTGAATAGAGAGCCTACTGGGTTTGATCCTCAGCACCACATAAAAATAAAATAAAGATGTTGTGTCCACCGAAAACTAAAAAAATAAATATTAAAAAAAACAAAAACTCGAGTACATTGAGGGGGAAGGAAGATGGCGGCGAGGGGAGTGCATTGCCCCTGTGTGCTGCTTCACTGTGTGGGAGTATGACAACTCAGGACGGCTAAAGGATATCTTGTTAGGAATTTCCAGCAATAGTGGGGTGCTCCGGAACCTGGAGGAAGGATTTCCATCGCACGAGGATCGGCTACGGGGACTCAAACGCGAGAGGTTTGTCGCATGGAGGGTAACACTGCTTATTCAGCAAACCGCCTCGCGGCTAGAGTCTGCAGCGCGCGCTGGGAAACGAGGAGATAGCGACGCAGGGATACAGCGCTGCAGTTTCTGCCAGCCGTGCAAGCACCATACTCAGGGCTGAATTCTGGGTTCGAGACGGGGGAAGGAAGCGGTCCATCTCGGTTCTCCACACCAGTCAGACCACAGAGGAGGCCAGCAGCCACCATATTGGAAAGCTGACGTCACCATCTCTGTTTTCGACTGACCGCAGCTCATTCAGCCATAGAACAGGTAATTTCAGGCTGCAATTCGCCTGCGGCTTGCAGACAGATTGCTAGGGTTCAGTGCCTGGGTGCTTCTTAGAACCTGATCTTATCGGAGCGAACACCGAGCGTGGGGCGGCCGAGTTCCGGCTCCCCGAAGCGTCCCGGAACCGCCCTGGCCCAGGGCTGCGGAGCCTGCGGAGGCTGCTTCTTGGACCCTGCTCCTATCAGAGCAAACACCAAGCACTAAGCGGCCGAATTCCGGCTCCCAGAACTGAGCCCGTGGGGACTGCTTCTTGGAGCCTACACTTATAGGAGCTTACACTGAGCACGGAGCGGCCGAGTTCCGGCTCCCGGAACTTCCCTGGCCAAGGGCTAGGAGCCCGCGGAAACCGCTTCTCGGTCCGGGTCCTGCTGAGGGCAGGTCAGGACTCACCCATTGCTTTAGTTGCCCGGCAAGGGGAACGAAATGCTGCCATTTGCATAGGATACCAACATGGCAGAGATCTGATGTCATCAGAAAGCGGCGGAGGAGAGAACTTCATCAATACCAGCGGCGACATAAACAGTTGGTCTCCTGGTAGGGGGGGTGAGGCACAGACACCCGAGTCTCCTCAATTTGTCGTCGAGCCAGAGGGGAGGAGCCGGGCCTCCGCCAGCGCCGGGAGCAGGCCCAGCGGCTCGCCAGCGTGGTGACCGCGTGACCCCAATTGGAGAGGGGGCGGAGCGGAGCTGCCACCCGCACCCGCAAGGTGGGCAGACCCGCGACCCAGTGGTACATGGGCGTGGTAGGAGGGGCAGGGCAGAGCCGCCGTTCGCGCCGGCAAGGTAAACAGACCTGTGACAGCCTGGCGGGTCAGGCCCAGTGGCCTGCCAGTGTGGTACACATGTCACCCCAACTGGAGTAGGGGCAGAGCAGATCCTTCTCCCATGCCCGGATCAGGCCCTGCCGGTGTGGTGGTCACGTGACCCCAATTGGAGTGGGGGCGGAGCGGAACCGCCACCCGTGCCCGCAGGGTGAGCAGACCTGTGACCAACCTGCAGATAAGGCCCAGGGGTCCGCAGGCGTGGTACACACACCACCCTAATTGGAGTAGGGGCAGAGCAGAGTCGCCGCCCGTGCCAGGAACAGGCCCAGCGTCCTGCAGGCGGGGTAGTCACGACACCCCAATTGGAGTAGGGGCAGAGCAGAGCCACCACCCGTGCCCGAAAGGTGGGCAGATCTGCGACCGACCAGCAGGACAGGCCCAGTGGCCTGTCGGTACGACAGACACGTCACCCCATTTGGAGTAGGGGCAGAGTAGAGCCGCCGCCCGCGCCTGCAGGGTAGGCAAACCTGCAACCGACCGGCGGATCAGGCCCGGTGGCCTGCCGGCGTGGTACACTCGTCACCCGAATTGGAGTAGGGGCAGAACAGAGCCGCCGCCAGCGCCCAGAACAGGCCCAGTGACCTGCCGGCGTGGTAGCCACGACACCCCAATTGGAATAAGGAGAGAGCAGAGCTGCCGCCCGCGCCTGCAGGAAAGATACGCAAACAGTATGAAAAGACAAGGAAAGAAAGGACCACAAGCAATGCAGGTCAACGCAACTTTAGAAGAGGTAACAGCTGCAGCGGATGGAATGTCTGATAAAGAATTCAGGATATACATGCTTCAGATGATCTGGAGTATCAAGGAAGACATTAAACAGCAAAATCAGACAATGAAAGATCACTTCGACAATGAATTACGCAAACAAATCCAGGAAGCAAAGGATCAACTATACAGGGAGATAGAGGTTATAAAAAACAAACAAACAGAAATCCTAGAAATGCAGGAAGCAATAAACCAACTTAAAAACTCAATGGAGAATACTACCAGCAGAGTAGAACACTTAGAAGACAGAACATCAGACAATGAAGACAAAGTATTTCAACTGGAAAAGAACATAGACAGCTCAGCAAAACTGTTAAGAAACCATGAGCAGAACATCCAAGAAATATGGGATAACATTAAGAGACCAAACTTAAGAGTCACTGGGACACAGGAAGGTACAGAGCTACAAACCAAAGGAATGAGCAGTCTATTCAATGAAATAATACGAGAAAACTTCCCAGACTTGAAGAATGAGACAGAATCCCAAATTCTAGAAGCCTACAGGACGCCGAATGTGCAAAATCATAAGAGATCCACACCTAGACACATTATAATGAAGATGCCCAACATACAGAATAAGGAGAGAATTTTAAAAGCTACAAGAGAAAGGAAGCAGATTACATTTAGGGGTAAGCCAATCAGGATAACAGCTGATCTTTCAACACAGACTCTGAAAGCTAGAAGATCCTGGAATAACATATTTCAAACACTGAAAGAAAATGGGTTCCAACCAAGAATTGTGTTTCCAGCGAAATTAAGCTTCAGGATGGAAGATGAAATTAAAACCTTCCACGATAAACAAAAGTTTAAAGAATTCGCAGCTAGAAAACCATCTCTTCAAAACATCCTCGCCAAAGCATTACAGGAAGAGGAAATGGAAAATAACAATGAAAACCAACAGTGGGAGGTAGGACAGTAAAGGGGGGGGAAATAATAAAAGAGGAAAACAAACCATGTTTAGTAACATAAATAAACAAATATGGCTGGAAGATCAACCCATATCTCAATAATAACCCTAAATGTTAATGGCTTAAACTCACCAATTAAGAGACACAGGCTAGTAGAATGGATCACAAAACAAGACCCAACAATATGCTGCCTACAGGAGACGCATTTGATAGGAAAAGACATAAATAGGCTGAAGGTGAAAGGTTGGGAAAAATCATATCACTCATATGGACTTCGGAAACAAGCAGGAGTGTCCATACTCATATCAAATAAAATAGATTTCAAGCCAAAGTTAATCAAAAGGGATAAAGAGGGACACTACATACTGCTCAAGGGAACCATACACCAACAAGACATAACAATCATAAATATTTATGCCCCAAACAATGATGCAGCTATGTTCGTCAAACAAACTTTTCTAAAGTTCAAGAGTCTAATAGACCACCATACCATAATCATGGGAGACTTCAACACACCTCTCTCGCCACTGGAAAGATCTTTCAAACAAAAGTTGAATAAGGAAACTATAGAACTCAATAACACTATTAATAACCTAGACCTAATTGACATATATAGAGTATACCACCCAACATCTAGCAGTTACACTTTTTTCTCAGCAGCACATGGATCCTTCTCAAAAAGAGATCATATATTATGTCACAGGGCAACTCTTAGACAATATAAAGGAGTAGAGATAATACCATGCATCTTATCTGATCATAATGGAATGAAACTGAAAATCAATGATAAAAGAAGGAAGGAAAAAGCATACATCACTTGGAGAATGAACAATAGGTTACTGAATGATCAATGGGTTATAGAAGACATCAAGGAGGAAATTAAAAAATTCTTAGAGATAAATGAAAACACAGACACAACATATCGGAATCTATGGGACACATTGAAAGCAGTTCTAAGAGGAAAATTCATTGCTTGGAGTTCATTCCTTAAAAAAAGAAAAAACCAACAAATAAATGATCTCATACTTCATCTCAAAATCCTTGAAAAAGAAGAGCAAAACAACAGCAAAAGAAGTAGAAGGCAAGAAATAATTAAAATCAGAGCTGAAATTAACGAAATCGAAACAAAAGAAACAATTGAAAAAATTGACAAAACTAAAAGTTGGTTCTTTGAAAAAATAAACAAAATCGACAGACCCTTAGCGATGCTTGCGAAGAGAAGAAGAGAGAGAACTCAAATTACTAGCATACGGGATGAAAAAGGCAATATCACAACAGACACTTCAGAAATACAGAAGATAATCAAAAACTATTTTGAATCCTTATACTCCAATAAATTAGAAGATAGTGAAGGCATAGATAAATTTCTTAAGTCATATGATCTGCCCAGATTGAGTCAGGAGGATATAGACAACCTAAACAGACCAATATCAATTGAGGAAATAGAAGAAACCATCAAAAGACTACCAACTAAGAAAAGCCCAGGACCGGATGGGTATACAGCAGAATTTTACAAAACCTTTAAAGAAGAACTAATACCAATACTTTTCAAGCTACTTCAGGAAATAGAAAAGGAGGGAGAACTTCCAAATTCATTCTATGAGGCCAACATCACCCTGATACCTAAACCAGACAAAGACACTTCAAAGAAAGAAAACTACAGACCAACATCTCTAATGAACCTAGATGCAAAAATCCTCAATAAAATTCTGGCGAATCGGATACAAAAACATATCAAAAAAATTGTACACCATGATCAAGTAGGATTCATCCCTGGGATGCAAGGCTGGTTCAATATATGGAAATCAATAAATGTTATTCAACACATCAATAGACTTAAAAATAGGAACCATATGATCATCTCAATAGATGCGGAAAAAGCATTCGACAAAGTACAGCATCCCTTTATGGTCAAAACTCTAGAAAAACTAGGGATAACAGGAACATACCTCAATAATGTAAAAGCAATCTATGCTAAGCCTCAGGCTAGCATCATTCTGAATGGAGAAAAACTGAAGGCATTCCCTCTAAAATCTGGAACAAGACAGGGATGCCCTCTCTCTCCACTTCTCTTCAACATAGTTCTCGAAACACTGGCCAGAGCAATTAGACAGACGAAAGAAATTAAAGGCATCAAAATAGGAAAAGAAGAACTTAAATTATCACTATTTGCAGATGATATGATTCTATACCTAGCAGACCCAAAAGGCTCTACAAAGAAACTATTAGAGCTAATAAATGAATTCAGCAAAGTGGCAGGATATAAAATCAACACGCATAAATCAAAGGCATTCCTGTATATCAGCGACAAATCCTCCGAAGTGGAAATGAGGACAACCACTCCATTCACAATATCTTCAAAAAAAATAAAATACTTGGGAATCAACCTAACAAAAGAGGTGAAAGACTTATACAGTGAAAACTACAGAACCCTAAAGAGAGAAATAGAAGAAGATCTTAGAAGATGGAAAAATATACCCTGTTCATGGATAGGCAGAACTAACATCATCAAAATGGTGATATTACCAAAAGTTCTCTATAGGTTTAATGCAATGCCAATCAAAATCCCAACGGCATTTCTCATAGAAATAGAGAAAGCAATCATGAAATTCATATGGAAAAATAAAAGACCCAGAATAGCAAAAACAATGCTAAGCAGGAAGTGTGAATCAGGCGGCATAGCGATAAGAGACTTCAAACTATACTACAGAGCAATAGTAACAAAAACACCATGGTACTGGTACCAAAACAGGCGGGTGGACCAATGGTACAGAATAGAGGACACAGAAACCAATCCACAAAACTAAAACTATCTTATATTTGATAAAGGGGCTAAAAGCATGCAATGGAGGAAGGAAAGCATCTTCAACAAATGGTGCTGGGAAAACTGGAAATCCATATGCAACAAAATGAAACTGAATCCCTTTCTCTCGCCATGCACAAAAGTGAATTCAAAATGGATCAAGGAGCTTGATATCAAATCAGAGACGCGCCGTCTGATAGAAGAAAAAGTTGGCTATGATCTACAGTCGGTGGGGTCGGGCTCCAAATTCCTCAATAGGACACCCATAGCACAAAAGTTAATAACTAGAATCAACAAATGGGACTTACTCACACTAAAAAGTTTTTTCTCAGCAAAAGAAACAATAAGAGAGGTAAATAGGGAGCCTACACCCTGGGAACAAATCTTTACTCCTCACACTTCAGATAGAGCCTTAATATCCAGAGTATACAAAGAACTCAAAAAATTAGACAATAAGAGAACAAACAACCCAATCAACAAATGGGCCAAGGACCTGAACAGACACTTCTCAGAGGAGGACATACAGTCAATCAACAAGTACATGAAAAAATGCTCAACATCTCTAGCTGTCAGAGAAATGCAAATCAAAACCACCCTAAGATACCATCTCACTCCAGTAAGATTGGCAGCCATTAGGAAGTCAAACAACAACAAGTGATGGCGAGGATGTGGGGAAAAGGGTACACTTGTACATTGCTGGTGGGACTGCAGATTGGTGCAGCCAATTTGGAAAGCAGTATGGAGATTTCTTGGAAAGCTGGGAATAGAGCCACCATTTGACCCAGCTATTCCCCTTCTCGGTCTATTCCCTAAAGACCTAAAAAGAGCATGCTACAGGGACACTGCTATATCGATGTTCATAGCAGCACAGTTCACAATAGCAAGACTGTGGAACCAACCTAGATGCCCTTCAATAGACGAATGGATAAAAAAAATGTGGCATTTATACACAACGGAGTATTACTCTGCATTAAAAAATGACAAAATCATAGAATTTACAGGGAAATGGATGGCATTAGAGCAGATTATGCTAAGTGAAGCTAGCCAATCCCTAAAAACACAAATGCCAAATGTCTTCTTTGATATAAGGGGAGTAACTAAGATCAGAGTAGGGACGAAGAGCAGGAGAAGAAGATTAACATTTAACAGGAATGAGAGTTGGGAGGGAAAGGGAGAGAGAAGGGAAATTGCATGGTAATGGAAGGAGACCCTCAGGGTTATACAGTGGAGGGGGTAGAGAGAGAGGAGGGGGGGGTGGGGAGGGGGGAGGGTGGAGGATGAGAAAGGCAGCGGAGCACAACAGACACTAGTATGGCAATATGTAAATCAATGGATGTGTAACTGATGTGATTCTGCAATCTGTGTATGGGGTGAAGGTGGGAGTTCATAACCCACTTGAATCAAAGTGTGGAATATGATATGTCAAGAAATTTGTAATGTTTTGAACAACTCACAATAAAAAATTAAAAAAAAATAAAATAAAATAAAATAAAAATAAAAAGCAGTACATTGTGATAAAAAAAAAACTCTCTCTCTCTTTCTCTCTCTCTCTCTCTCTCTCTCTCTCTAAAAAAAAATAGGGCATGGGGTGGTAGACTCAAAACAGAAGAAAAAAAAATCTTAAATAATTAAAAAATCTGGTTCTCTGGAAAAAAAATAAACAATACAATTGATAAACCTCTAGAAACACTGATAATGAAAAAGAGGACATCACTATAAATATTTTTAGCCATTTTTAAAATATAATAAGGGAATACTACAAAAAACTTTAAACTTACAATGGTCACAACTTAAAAGAAATGGACTAATGCCTTGAAAATCACACACTACCAAAACAACCAATATGATTTGCCCCATACAACTCAAGAAATTATATTTAAAAGCACTTCCCCTCTCCCCCATTTACCCTGCAAACAATCTCTAGGCCCAGTCTATTTCAGTGGAAAATTCAGGCAAACATTTAAAAAAGATTTAACATCAATTTTCACTATCTAGTCAATACAACAGACGAATAGGAAGGTTTCTCATTTTAGAAAAATTATAATACTCTGATAAACCAAAGAAAGACACTACAAAAATTACATTAAGAAATTAGACAAAAGAAATTAGGAAAAAAGATAGATCATTTTTTTCTCACAAATCTACAAGTGAGAAACCTCAACAAAAATATAAGTAAATCAAATCCAACTATATATGAAAACAATTACACACCATAATAAATTACACATAATCAAGGCTGGTTCAACCTTCAAAAATAATATCAATGTAACCTATCACATTAAAGAAGGAAAATATTATGATCACATCAACTGAGGCCAGAAAAATGGACAAAACCAAACATAATTTCATAATTAAAAACTCTCAAATTCTCCCATATAACAAAAAATGACAATGAAAAAATAGAATAACAACTAAATTATTCATAGTGATGGAAGTCTACAAGCCCCCACCCCCACTGGTAACAATGCAAAGAAGTCCACTTTCACCACTCGTACTCAACATACTACTAGAAGTTCTAGCTATCATATTATAAAGCAAATAAAAGACATAAAAGGCATAAAGATTGGAAAAGAAGAAATGGTTCCTATTTACAGATGACATTACTATCTATACAGAAAAAAATCACCAAAAAAATCTGTTAAAAAAACTCCTAGTACTAATAAGTGAGTTAAGTAAGGTTATAGAATAAAAGATCAAAACAAAAATCAATCCATTTCTAAATGCTTATAATGAACAGAATGTGCCCACCTGGAATTATCAGAGTGAACAGTGCCTAGAACTGTCCTCCTAACAGATTGTCTCCCTTCTCCTTATTCAAATGGGCTACCAACTATGTATATCCTAAGTTTGGTATATCTCTTTGGAATTAAAGAGAATCTCTTGAATCTACAAACATACATACATACATACATACATACATATATACATACATACAATGAATATGTTGAAAGATAAATTAAAACTCTTTAAATAAATTATAATTACAGAAAATTGAATTCCTACATATTTAAAAAAACATGAACTGGAGTTATATAATGAAAAATATAAACTGCTGATGAAAGACATCAAAGATTAATAAATGGAGACATACATCATGCTCATGGATTGGAAAACTCAACATATTAAAGATGTCAATTCTCTCTAAATTGATCTGTGGGTTTAATACAATACCTATCATAATTTCATCCAAGTTTTTTTGAAGAAATAGGGAAGCTTATTCTCAATTACAGCCCTATAATACCTTAAAAACTCTAATAAAATAACAAAATGAGAAGACTCACTCTATGCAATATTCAGTACAATAATAAAACAAGATAGTATTAGTGGATAGACAAATATAACAATAGAACAGAATGGGGAACCCTGAAATAAAGCAAACAAATATAACCTACGGGATTCTTGTCAAATTTACGATTGTGATTCAATGGAGAAAATGTTGCCTTTGCAACAAATGGTGATACAGCACTTAAACTTTCATATGCAAAAAACAAAAAGAAACTCAATTTAATACATTTTGTACAAAAACTAACTCAAAATAGATCACAGGCCTAAAGTAAAACATGAAAGTTTTAAGAGAAAATCTTCAGGAACTAGAGGTAAGCTTGATCCTAAGAATCAAAATCAAGTTACATCAATCACTGACAATCTGGAACTCATCAAAATTAAAAACTCTTACTCCAAAAAAGACCATGTTATAAGAATGAAAAGACAAACTACAATCTGGAAGAATACTCAAATCTCAACAGTAAAACAACAAACAATCCAATCAGAAAATGGCAAAAGGGACAGGCAGACATTTCACCAAATAAGGTAAACAGATAGCAAATAACACAGAAAAAGGTTTTCAACACATTACACATTAAGGAAGTGCAAATGAAAACTATGAGGAGACTATATATCTATTAGAATGGCTAAAATTTTTTTAAAGGAAAAAAAAAGTTAGGATGGTTAGGATGCTGAGAAACTGGCTCATGCACACAATGCTAGTAGTAACATAAAATAGTATAGGTATCTGGAAAATGGTTTAGCAGTTTCTTCAAAAACTAAACATATAATTATCATATAATCCAGCAATTATCTTCTTGAGTATTTATTCCAAAGAAACAAAAATACATGTTCACATAACATCCTGTATACAAATGTTCACAGAAGCTTTATTTATACTAGCCAAAAATGGGAAAGAACTCACATGTCTTTCAAAGGATGAATATGAAACAAACCATGATACATCTATACCTTGAAATGGTTTAGCACCAGAATTACAAATTATAGATGAATGCAAGAGCTTGGGTGAATCTCCATGGAATTATGCACAGTAAAAAAAATCAATACCAAAAGACTATATTTTATATAAATCCATCTAACATTCTTAAAATGGCAGAATTCGAGGAATAAAGAACAAATTAGTGTTTCCAGAGGATAGGGATAGGGGTGGAAGATATGGGACAGATTTAGTAGAGGCTATAAAAGGGCAACACAAGTAATTCCACATCAAAGAAATTGTTCTGTATCTTGACTACAGCAATAGACAATTGGAAGTACAAGTAATAAAAATAAATAGAACATGGTGGCGCACACCTATAATCCTGGAGGCTCGGAGGCTGACGCAGGAAGATCAGGAGTTCAAAACCAGCCTTGGCAACTTACAAGGCACTTAGGCACTTAGCAACTCAGTGAGACCCTAACTGTCTTTAAATAAAACACAAGAAGGGTTGGGGATGTGGCTCAGTGGTTAAACGCCCCTGGGTTCAATCCCAAGTACCAAAAATAATTAAATAAACAGAGCAATCACACACACACACACACACACACACGTAAAACTATAAGTCTGAATAGGATAAGTGGATTTTATCCATGTCAATATCCTGACTATGAGAGTAGTTTTGTATAATGTTACTAATGGGGGGAACTGGATAAAGTATGCACACATCTCCCCATATTTTTTCTTGAAAATATATTTGAATTGAATATTATCTCAAAAAAAGTTGAAATTTAAAAAAGAAAAGAACTATACAATATGCTACTGTAAAATTTCACTAAGGTATGTAAATTCCTCTGTAATTAGTAATTATAACCTAAAATATGAGATTCCTAAAATTAAAATATCAATTACCTATAGGACTTAAATTTTTATTGATTAATAAATCTTCATACTCTACAGTGTATATTAAAGAAATTGCTTATAAAAGTTAAACTTTTTCTTGATATATATCCTTAATTTATCTACCTGCTTATAACAGATAAATTATAGGTAGCTTGTGGGTTAAATTAAATTCCAGCAAATTCTGAATAAATAGAGTTCAAAATCACCAAAAATATTATAAATATTATAAATATATATTTGCTATACTTATCACATTATAATGTAAATTATTACATATACTCAAACTCAGAATTCTACTTAAACCTTACTTTGAAGCTCTAATTTACTGGGGTATTTTGAATTCCTTAATCTAAAATATTAATACAATCTTAATCTAACAATGTTAAATTACAAGTCACACACTCCTATGAGTGAAATGCTTATAAAGATTACATTTAAAAATCATAAAAATGTGAACAAATATTTGAGTTGAATATATATTATACACATCAACTTTAGGATATATCATCAAACTGTATCAAAATAAATGATTTAAAATTTATACACAGTATTAAAAGTCATATATAATAATGTAGACAGGTAAAATGCAACTATGTCTTTAAAATCAATCAACAACATTCTTACCATTCACTATTTGAGGCCTTTTCCATTTCCAATGCATAGTCCACTTCAAGATGTCATGACCCAAGTGTAAGTAAGTCCTTCCCCTAAGTAGCATGAAATTCTCTCAATGGGATTATTAAAGGATCTACAGTATTTCATCATTTGAGGAGAAGGAAGTATGACATACTGAAAGAATGTTTCTCAGTGTGTGGCTTTAACACCATTCACATACAGAATCTACTAAGCACATGGAAAGATTCTCAACATCAGTCACTAGGGAACTGAAAACTAAAACTATAAGATACCTCTTCATACCTATTAGAATGCTAAATTACAACAAAAACTAGCAATAGCAAGTAACAATGAGGATGCAAGGGAATTACAACTCTCTATACTGTTTTTCTGAATGCAAAATATTAGAGCTACACTGGAAAACAATTGTTCGTTTCTAATAAAATCAAGCATATACCTACCACATGATCTAGAAATTCCACTCCTATATATATTACCAATTTAGAAACTTTAATAGCCACAGTAAAGGAGCTGTTATACAATAGATGGGAGAATATTTCAATAATTGATTTGTTAAATACCATAATCTTTCCTCATTTTCTAACATTTAATATATCATTCTTTATCTGTACTGTCATTTTACTTTTCCTGTATCTCATTTGTCTGTCATGTAGATAAATTTTTATGTAACCATTATATGCTCTTAACTTAAAAAAAAAAATGATATGTCTAGTTAAAGGACATTTATCTCTGCCCTACACTTAAAAACAATGAGGTAAAAATATTTCTACTTTAGTAAAACTACTAAATGAATACCAAACGAATAAAGAAAAAGGGAAAGGAGAGGACAGAAAAGAGAACTGTTAATCACATTTTAGAAGCTAGAAAGCAGACCCCATGAAGTAAAAAATCGAGGCCCCCAGGAAAACAAGTCAACAAAACTCAAGCAGGTTTGTGCTACAGAAACCCTGACAAAGTTTGGGAACCAAAGACTGGAATGCTAGGTGGGACTAAAGACCAGAATACAGCATAAGTTCTTACAGAGCACCATTATAAATTCAAATTAAAAATAGAAGGAAAACAAAAATTGATGAAAAGTTTCCAGGACAAAGTTGAGAATAATATCCTGGAAAGTAGGAGGAAAAAGTAAAAGATGGATAATGGGACAGAAAAAATAAGAAGCTGAAAGACTGATTCAAGCAGTACAACTGCTCAATAACAGGAATTCCAGAAAGCTAGAAGAAAAGATTATCTATGAAATTATGAAAGAAAAGTTCCAAGAACTGGAGATAAATGTTTACAACAAAGTAGATGAATAAAAAGAATAACAGAGCACAATATAATAAAATTTCAAAACATACTTCAAAGATCCTAAGGTCGGTAATAAGGGGTGAAAAAGGTCATGAAAGAAAAGCTATAAATCAGATAGTATGAGACTCCTCTACAGTGAAAATGGAAGGTAGAAAAGAATGGGACAAAGGCATTAAAGTTTTATGAAAAAATAAATTGCAACCTAAAATCTATTGTCAAATATGAAATTTATTCAAAAATAATCTGAAATGTGTATATATATTCTCAACCATTATGCTTATCTTTATAATTTGTTATATACAAATTTTCAACAATATTTAACATCTAAATGGTATTTTTCTGAACCTAGTTTCTTCTGTAGATACATTTTAAATGACTATAAAGAGCGGGGTGTGGTGAAGCACAACTGTAATCCCAGAATCTCAGGAGGCTGAGGCAGAAGGAGCATGAGTTCAAAGCCAGCCTCAGCAAAAGTGAGGCACTAAGCAACACAGTGAGACCCTGTCTCTAAATAAAATACAAAACAGGGCTGGGGATGTGACTCAGTGGTTGAGTGCCCCTAAGATCAATCCCCAGTACCCAAAAAGAAACAAATAGGTAAATAAATAAAAGTCTCTGAAGAGAGTTTGCCAAAAGGATTACTTAATACCAGTACAAAGTCTGAGTAACATTAAAAACTTGCTGAGGGTAATTCCCACACAGAGTTAATTATAAAGGTATTTATAACAATTTGAGTCCTAAAAAATTCCCATATTAATAGAGTAAACTACATTTCAAGTAAAGAAAAAAAAGCATATACTTCAATGAAATATCATTACCCAATAATTACAGAACTGAAATATTTCCCAAGTTCAAAGAACTTTCACATACCTTGCATACTGGGATGGGGGTGCAAATTTTAGCTTCATTTGTCATTGGAAAAAGTCAGAGAAATAAGTGAATTGCTCTTTACCTGTTGATAAATTTAACTGTTTCTTCCACAAGGCTATATAGTCTCCAAAGTCTTAGATACTGTCAATAAGTGTACAAGAGGGCTGGGGATGTGGCTCAAGCCGTAGCGCGCTTGCCTGGCATGCGTGAGGCCCGGGTTCGATCCTCAGCACCACATACAAAGACTTGTGTCCACCGAAAACTAAAAAATAAATATTAAAAATATTCTCTCTCTTTCTCTCTCTCTCTCTCTCTCTCTCTCTCTCTCTCTCTCTGTTTGTCTAAAAAGAATAAAATAAAATAAGTGTAAAAGAACAAGACACCAAGAAAAATCAAAGAGATCTTATAAATGGGAAGTAGAATAAAAATGAAGAAAATATCCAGTGGACTGGAAGATGAAGAGGATATGTTCAAAACCTTTATGTTTCAAATTAAAAGGAGAATAATAATAAGGCAGTCAGCTTTCAATTACTATAACAAATACCTAGCCAGGTGGGATGGCACACATGGTTAATCCCAGCTGCTCAAGGAGGATCAAAGCCAGCCTTAGCAACTCAACGAGGTCCTAAGCCCCTCAGTGAGACCCTGTCTGTAAATAAAATATAAAAAGGGTTGGGATATGGCTCAGTGAGTTCAATCCCTGTACCAAAAGAAAAAAAAAATGTCTCACAGTTTTGAAGTTTTCAATATCTGCCCCCACACACACCCCATTTTTTCTTTTAAGTGGGGGTGCTTGGGGCATGTGGGAAGGCAAAAGGAGATCTGTTCATGTCACAAACAGTCTAAAGACAGAGAGGAGAGAAGGAATCCCACATGTCTCTGAAGGTATGTCTCCAGTGGCCTATTTTCCATGTACTAGGATCCACCTCTTAAAGAACTACCACCTCCCAGTAGTGCCAGGAGATTGGGGCCCAGTCTTGAACACATTGGCCTTTAGTGTGATATTTCATAAACAAAATTCGGTAGATAACAAAAACATGCATATATTTATTGATTCCCAACTATGTACCACATAACATACTATAGACATGTCCTTTAATCCTTGTCAACAATGGGCATTAGTTCCATGTTATAGACAAGAAACTATTGAGAAGGATCAAGTAATTTGGCAAGGTCACAATTAATAAGGGAGAGAGAGCTCCGGACTGAATTCTACAAGTGAAATGGTTCTAGTCCAAAAATGATTTATACCACAATTTTAAAATAAAAACTTTCACTGGAATGTACCTCTTATGCTGTGAAGCCTATTTCTAGTAAAATAATGAAAAAACATAGATTCAGGAAAAATAAGTATCTACCAATTACTTCTATGATATCCAAAAAATACTTTCTACAATCTTAACATGCCAATCATATTTAGTGGTAATCAACAAGATAAACATAAGTGAGTAGTTTGGGGTTATGATGGAAAGAAGAAATGGGGAAATCGTGTATAATAATCATTAAAATAGACTAAAAATATAACATCTATGGGCTGGGGCTGTAGCTCAGTGGCAGAGCACTTACCTAGCATGTGTGAGGCACTGGGTTCCATTCTTAGTACCACATAAAAATCAACAAATAAAATAAAGGTATTCTGTCCATCTACAACTACAAAAAACTTTTATACACACACACATACACACATATAAATAACATGTAATCCTAGCTGTCTTCACTGAGCTATTCATTGTAGCTATGAGAGAGTAAATTATTACTAATACTACCAAAAAGTATTTACACAGCAGGACACCAAGACCAGAAAACCAAAAGAAAGAAAACTGTCATGTATGATATACAGATTTTTAAACTTCTGAATGAAAATAATAAATATTATGAACATGTAAGTATATTGTTTCAAGTAATAAACTGAAAACTTCTTGCAATATAAAAAGTTTAAAGAACTTCCCTTAATATATAGAGTGATTATAACTCAGAATAGAAAATATCTCAATACTTTTAACTTGCCTAAGGAATGATGCATAATTCAAAAAGAATCTTTTTGAAGTGCAGGATTCGGTGGCAGCACACCTGTTAATCCAAGCAGCTTGGGAGGCTAAACAGCAGTATCACAAGTTCAAGGTCAGCCTTGGCAACTTAGTAAGGCCCTAATTTAGTGAGATCCTATCTCAACAAATCTCAACAAATAAAAAGTTCTGGATTGTAGCTCAGTGCAAAACAAACAAACAAAAAAAAAAATTCTTCAGAGCATGGGTAGGGACCTGGAAATCAAAACCATATTTCATAGTTAGGGATAATCTACTAATTACCTACCACTACTGGGCAACTGAACTCCATTCCCAGAGAACATAATTGAGCATAATTTTTAGACTTCATTTAATCCAGATCTCCATCTGACCCTATTCTATTCCCAACTCACAATTAAAATTTAAGTACCAGGGAAACACACACACACATACACTTATATATACCTATATCAATATCACAAATCAAAAGTTAAGTGTAAGCTTCAAATACTGATACTGATATAAATTTAGATGTAGATATAAGTGTGTGTGTACATACATGTATTTCACCAAAAAGAAAAAAATACATGTACGCACACACACACTTATATCTACATCTAAATTTATATCAGTATCAGTATTTGAAGCAATATATATCAAAGAACAAATTGACATTGTCTTGAAGTGTTGGGTTTACTAGTATTTTATACTTTTAAAAAATACTTTGCGGCTACATTTTCTTTAAAAGACTATATGCCACATTGATAATTAGGAAAAGAAGTCTCACTTTATTTGGCAACTAGGTAAATGTCTCAGTGAAGTAGTTATTAGCATTTTAAACATTATTTCTATTTCAATCAAAATCGAAAAACAAACATAAGTTTTACTAAATCTCAACCATGAAACATAAGCACAGAAAAGAAGCAGAATAAATTAGCAAATTTTAGAGGCAATGAAATTTTAAGTCACTTCCTTTACTCTCTCATTAACAATTAACTATGTACTATTAGTAAGCTCAATCCTCAACTCGCGGTATACAAGACATCAAAATTTAAAATACAGCCCATGCCCTAATACAAGTGTTTAACCCAGTGATGACAAACTAAAAAAAGCACACAGATATTAGTAATAGAAGACTAAAAATGGCAACATCTCTAATTACAAAAATTCAGAGAAGGTAACAGCTTTAATGCTGGGGAAAATGATAAGTAAGATTATAGAAGAAAGGTTTAGCAAATAAAATGTCTTGAGCTACAAGAAAACTTTGAAACAAAAAACCCTGAAATCACATGCTTTATTTTATAATATACTTAGCCCCAAAGCAAAGCAGATTGAGCTCTTTCCAACTCAAGGACCTTCCTTCTTCTGAGTATTATCTTTTGCTTAACTTGCTCCTCACATGGATATAACTAATTTTTTACCATATTTATTTTATTGAATACTTGCATTGCACCAAGCAGTTTTTCAAACTTTGCATTCATTACAGGCTATTGTAAGAACTGAATATATTAATAAACATAAAGTATTAATGAACACACAGATACTATTAAACCCATTTTAACAGCTTTATAGAGATATACTTCACACCACCCATTTGAAGTATACTATTCAATATCTTTTCATATATTCACAGATATTTGCAACCATCATTAGAATCAATTTCAGAACACTTTTATCATACAAAAGAAAGTAACCTGGAATCCTTTAGCTATTACTGTTAGTTTTAGCTGCAGTGACAAAATATCACGGATGAAGTAATTTGTAAACAATAGAAATTTATTCCTCAGTTACGGAGGTTGAAAAGTCCACGATTAAGCACCTTCAGTGTCTGGTAAGACAGTGTCCCTCTTCGATGGTGCTTTACAGTGCAATCATATAGAGGAAGGGGCAAAGCATATTTTATAAGGACACTAATCCAATTCATGAGGACACAGCCCTTATGACCTACTACTAAGCACTTCCTAAAGACTATACTACTTAACAGAATCACAATGAGGATGAGGTTTCAACATCCCTTTTTGAGGGACACAAAAACATTCAGATCACAGTACTTTCCTCTATTCCTGGCCCCCACTGCCAATCTGCCTGAACACCCTTCTCCCAGCCCAAGTAAACACTAATCCATGTTCTGACTATACAAACTTCCCTACAATTTCATATTACTGGAATAATACAATATTGTCTTTTATAACTGGCTTGTTTCATTTACCAAAATATTTTCAAGGTTCACCAATGTGGCATGAATCAGTAGTTCAGTCCTTTTATGGCTAAATAATATTCCACTATACGAATATACCACACTTATTCATTCATCATGATGGACATTTCTAACTTTTGGCTATTATTGTTTCTGTCTTTTGGTTATTATAAACAATGCTGCTATAAAAATTGGGGTCCAAGTTTCTTTGTTGGTATATATTTTCAATACTCTTGGGTTTCAATACTCTTGAGAATATATCTAAAAATAAAATTGCTAGGTTGTACAGTGACTCTCTGTTTAATCTCTTGAGGAACTGTCCCAAAGTGGCTGGATCATTTCACATGCCCACCAGCAGGACATGAAGTTTCTGATTTTTCCATATCCTCTCCACAACTTATTATATGACTTTTTTATACTAGTCATCTTACGGAATATGAAGTGGTATCTGATTATTTTGATGTGCATTTCCTTAATGAGCTATTCCCTAATAACTAATGTACCATATGAGTCCTATAATAAGAAAAAAAAAGATACACAGAGATTAAATAAATTGCCCATAGTCACAACATTAGGCAGGAGAAGCTGGGATTTTAAGCCAAGCAACCTGGCTCCCTGGACTCAATTCTTCATGCCTGGAGCAATTTCAGGCATTTATTTTATTATCCAATGGGAGAAAGGCAGCCTTCTCCAAGCAGTCTGTTTTATCAATGAGGAAAGATTCCCAGAAGCCATTTAGAATTTTCATCTCACAGACTAGGTCTGGATCATAAGACCCTTCCTAAACGAAATACTTATAAAAAGAACAAAATACTTATAAAAAGAATGGGAAGTTTTGTATTAGTTTCTTTTGTGCTGGCATAACAGACTATCATGGATTGGATCCTGTGTATGATCCGAAATTTACTGGCTGAGTTCTGGAAGCTGTGAAGTGCAAGATGGAGGGGCCAATATCTGGCAAGCGTCTTCCTGCTACAACATTCCATGGCAAACAACTAAAGGTCGAGAAAGCAAAAGGTGGGGCTAGGATTGTGGGGCTCACTTGCTCACCTAGCAAGTGCAGGGCACTGAGTTCAATCCTCAATAGCACATAAAAATAAAATGAAAAATACTGTGTCAAAAAAAAAAAAAGAAAGAAAGAAAGAAAGCAAAGCGGGGCCAATCTTATCCTTTTATAGTGTCATCAATACCACCTGAGGACTGAGCCCTAATAGCCTAATTACCTCTTAAAAATCCCACATCTTGCTGGGCATGATGGCACATCCTGAGATATCAGCAACTCAGAAGGCTGAGGCAGGAGGTTCACAAGTTCAAAGTCAGCATCAGCAACTTAGTGGAGCTCAACGTAACCTAACGAGACCCTGTCTCCAAGATATTTTTAAAAAATCTGGGGGTATGGCTCAGTGGTTAAGCACCCCTGGGTTCAATTCCCAACACACACACACACACACGCAGAGATCCTACATCTTAGTAGTGCTGCAATTAAATGTCAACATACATTTTGAAGGGGGCATTCAAATCAGAACAACCATAATTGGATTAGATTACTCAGGATTTCTTAGGAAAATTAATGCTCTTCCAGAAAGAGCAAAGGTATGAAATGGTTCTTGATCAGTCCAAACGATAGTGTCTGCTACAGGTATATATGGAAACAAATAAAATTTTTGTTTTTCTTGTTTATATCATCTCAGAAATGAGAGAAATTGCCACACTTCAAAAAGAATTACCATTCCGTTTCTATTTTGCTAGTACTATCTGCATGAGTAAATGGATAAACATTTCGGCAGTCAATAAAATGCTTCAAAACAAATGAAGCAATTATTTGAATAAAGCAAAGAAACCAAAACTTAGGTTACGTTGAAATGTTACTATTAAAATTAAGCCTGACTATAGAAGTAAATAAAGTATTAAAAAAGATAGATTTTATCTGCACATTTTATAACCCTCAAGGAAAATTAACTGGAGTTTAAAGCAGAAAATATTGGCAAATAATCATTAATAAAAATCAAGATTTTAAATTACAAAGCTTCAAAGTATCTCTTCCAATAAAATATCCTTATAATAATTCTTCATTCACTTTAAAGTTCTATGAGGCTTAGATAAGTTTAGAAATGAAAAGTTTAATTTTAAATAATTTTTTAAAACTACTTTACATTACTCTAGTAATTATATTAGAAAGTTGATTTCATAATTCATATTTTACATATTATTCCATAACAAATGGTTTTTCATTTTGCAAACATTTATAATGTAATACCTGTAATCAACATGCACACTCCAAAAGTGATAAAGTACATTGGAGCATTTACTTTTTGCAAAATGAGTTTACTGGATCATTTCATTGTGTACCAGAAATATCTCCAAACTATCTGTTGATACTTCATACCAAAAAATAATTTTAAAGGTGGGAGGCAACAATTGAACAAATAATTACAAACAAGGCCTCCCTTCAGATAGGTTTATCATATAATTATAATACTGATCATTTAAAAGCATCCAGAATGTTTCCAGCATTTGAAAGAGCTAAGCAGAGTTATTTTTAAAATCAAACATATGTGCTTTTACTGTTTATGTCTTTGGAAAGAACATTCTGTATAATGAAAAACACGACCAAATTTTTCACAGTACATCACTATAAAACCCTGTAATCGACTTTTGGGGTTGGTTTACTCTATATCTATTTTTGACCATGTAGAAAACAGCAATGATGTGGTGAAAAGCCCAAAATTTAAGTCCCATTGCAGGATAAGACTCCATCCTGATTAGTATAGAAGTATCATATTTGCACTGGGAAAAGTGCCCATTTTAAAAGAGAAAATTTCAGTGCATAAAAATCTCCTCTTTTTAAAATCAAACTATGTAAAAACTAGTATCTTTGGTGCCTTGTCTGGGCCTTGGTTGCAACCTAGATGCTGTTTACACAGATCCCTTCCATTAAAGTCAGCATAAAGTTGATGTACAGAACTGATGTTGAAAATGACAGGTTCAAAAAAAAAAGACAGGCTCACTTCAGTTAATCTGAAGGAAGATAACACTGAATGCTGCAATTTAACAGTGTAAATTAATCCTTAAACATAAATTAACATTGGATGGTTATTTTTCTCATGTCTTAACACAGATCAAATAAAGAACTTAATTTCATTCTAAATGTTTTGAACTCATTTATCGTTCACAAAACTAATTTGTTTTCCCACAACGGCACTGTTTTTGTTGTTGTTGTTGTTGTTTTTTCCAATGAAAAGGAGCCTAAAAAAACCTTTGAATGAGCATGGCAGGCTTCATCAATAAAATTTACATATTAGCAAGTAAAATAAACAAAAAGAGGGAGATGTTGTATGGTTTAAAAATCAGTCCTGTATTACCTACCACAGATTTATCTCCTGTGAGTTGACTCAACCATTCCTTCTTCTCAGTAAATAAACTAAGTTCATGCAGTAGGATAGGGAGTTTTTCAGGGGCCAAGTGAAAGAATATGTTTCACATAGAAACTTTCAAATTGACAGTCTGCCCATAATGGGTAGATACTGAAGGGTCCACAGCACTTTTATGAATTAGTTGTGGTTTATCTAAATAATTATGGTCAAAACTGCCAAAGTCATTACACATTCAATTTATTACTATCAAAAAATCAATAAAAATAGTTTAATATGTTTATAAAAATTTAAGCTAAATTTCAGCTTTCTAAATAAACAGCATGTTGATTGAAACAATCATAATACATCACTTTTAAATGTAAGTGTATTAAAATTAATAATAGGCCAACTATTATAGATGTTTAGGTCTTTTATAATACAGATCATTACTTCTTGTCCCCTCATTTTAATTCAACAAATAAAACAACAAATTAACTGCATAAGAATACTTAATAACTTTTGCTGACTTCTTATCGAATAACTGTATGAAGATATCCAAAAAAATCCTCACTACACTTTGTCACCAAAAACTCCTTACATGGGTTACCCATAGAAAGATTATGTAAACAAAAGAAGAATTTCTTACCAATTCAGTAAATATCCAAAAAAAAATCACAATTCAATATCTACTCTCGGAGTAAAGAAATATATGAAAACATAAACTGAGTCACAGAAGCCATTAAGATGAAAATTACCAGCAGAAACATTTGATCTAGCTGTGTCACAGTCCTAGTCCTACTCCTTTAAGTAAATTCCTTATCTAAAAACAATGAAAATGTCACAGTACCTCACTTGAGTCAATAAAAGAGCTAACTAATGTTTACAACAACATAAAACAGAGAATTAGTAATATATTTCAAAACAGATTCAACCAAATAAGCATTTAAATGCTACACCCTCTCAAAACTGTGACTTTGTCACAAATTATGGTTTATTACCTGTTAACTTCCTACCTGTGGGGTCCTTTATCTATTAAGAAAGATAGGAAAAGAAGGGAAGAGAGAGAATAAAAAAGGAAAAAAACAAAGGAAATAAAGAAGAAGGGGGAAAACATTTATATACCTACTATGTGCTAGGTACTATGTTAATTATATATTTTACTTATTTCATTATAATCCATACATAAAATAGGTCTTTTTCCATCCCATTTAGAATTTGGAATAGCAGGCAAAAATTCTCTCCCAGTCTGTAAACTGTCTCTTCACTATGTTGACTGCTTCCTTTGTTATGGGGAAACTTTTTAATTTGATATAATTTCATTTGCCAATTCTTGCTTTTGTTTTCTGTGTTTTTGGAGTCCTATCCAAGAAACTGTTATTTACAAAAGTACTATAATTTCTAATATTCTCACACAGAAACTAGGTAGGGAAAAACGGTCCAAGTCTATATAGCTCCAAATGATAGCTGTCAATTTTATATATTAAAATATAATACAATTTATTGTGAGCATTTTTTCCTACATATTGTCAAATACATTTTGTTAAAATCATCCTTACTGTATAAAATGATTTGTTTGAGTCTCAATCACCTCTTCTACCTGAACCTTTACATTAAAGGAAGAATCTTTCAACATGGGAATCACACTGGAAATAAGGTGCACATGGCTACCTAGAAATACATGTAAATAAATATGTGAAAGATGTCTACAATGAAAATTAGAAAACACTTAAGAAAGAAGTTAAAGGCAACATTAAAAGGCAGAAAGACCTCCCATGTTCATGGATTGGAAGACTATTAGTACAACATCCATACTACCCAAGTGATTCACAGATTCAATACAAGCCCCATCAAATAACCAATGACATTCTTCCCAAAACTAGAAAAAATAATCCTAAAATTCATATGGAAGCAAAAAGTACCCCAAATAACCAAAGCAAAAATGAACAAAAAGAACATAGCCAGAGCATTACTGTACCTGATTTCAATAGTAACAAAAATATAATGGTATGGGCATTAAGAAAAAGGCAAGCAGACCAATGAAACATAATAGAGAACCCAGAAATTAATCCACACATTTTCTGTCATCTCATTTAGGACAAGGGTACCAAAATATGCATCAGAGTAAGGAAAAGTATCTTCAATAAATGATGCTGGGAAAACTGAATATGCCTATGAACAAGACTGAATCTTGACTCCTCTCTCTCACTCTGTACAAAAATCAGCTCAAAATGGATTAAAGAACTTAACATAAGACCTGAAATTCTGAAACTACTAGAGGAAATACTTAAGACATTGGTAAAAACAATGATTTCCTATAAAGGACTCCAAAGCATAGGAAACAAAATCAAGAATTTAAAAATGTAATTGCTTCAAATTAAAAAAACTTCTATACAACAAAAGAAGCAATCAAGAGACTGAAAAGACTAGCCTACAGAAT
The DNA here is from genome assembly GCF_021218885.2 of Marmota monax. Lineage (NCBI taxonomy): Eukaryota > Metazoa > Chordata > Mammalia > Rodentia > Sciuridae > Marmota > Marmota monax. The sequence continues at coordinate 1,337,449 of NW_026694837.1, read as the reverse complement.
AAGTGAAAATCTTTACCTGCCATACAAGTAAAGAAGATTAATATCTAGACTATAAAAGAATTCAAAAGAAACTTAACAAAAAACAAGCCATCCAATTCAAAATTAGACAAATGACATAGACAGATACTTCTCAATGAAGAAATGCTAACGATCGATAAATGAAAAAAATGTTCAATATCAATCAGGGAAATGTGGATCAAATCTATAATGAAATTCCATTTCACCCCAATAAGAATGGATATTACCAAAAACAAACAAACCAAAAATAAATGCTGGTGAGGAAGTGTAGGACAAAAGGGATCCTTATAAACTATTGTTATTCAAGAATGCTCTAGTTATTTGGGGTATTTTTTGTTTTTATATGATTTTTAGAATAACTTTTTCCTAGTTTTGTGAAGAATTTCACTGATAATTTGATGGGGTTTGCATGTAAATTATTATAGCCACTAGGGAAAATAGTATGCTGGTTCCTCAAAAACCTGAAAACAGAATTATCACATGGTCCAGCTATCCTACAACTGGGTATATATTCAAAGGAAATTCAGGGAAAGAAAAGGACATCAGCATACCCTCATTGAATGCGGCACACTTCACAATAGCCAATATATCCAGGATCAACCTAGCTGAATGTATAACAGATGAATAAATAAAGCACATATGCACACAATAAAATATTACTCAGCCAAAAAAAAAGAATGAAATCTGTTCATTTGCAGCAAAGATGAAACTGAAAGAGATCATGTTAAGGAAGAAAAAGCCAGAAATGAGAAGACAAGTAACATCAGTCCTATGATGTTCAAATTTATAAATTTAAAAGACAAAGGATAAGCTGAAATTAGAAGAAGACTTACTAGGGACAAGGTAGAAGTGGTCAAAGATGGTTGGCTAGATGTGCTCAGCTCACAATGTATGTGTATGGAAATATCACACTGAATTCCAGAAATTTGTACAAGTGGTAAGTCAATTATAATTTTTAAAAGATGTACATGGATTTATATAAAATTATGTTAACTTATCAATAAGCTATATTTAAAATGTATTATGTACATACTTAAATAATTTCCAGAAGATCAATCCTCCAACATAACATTGAAAGAAAATCAGATTAGATTAAATAAGCAAATTCTAATTACAGAAAAATATTACTTATCTCATTAGGGAGCAACTTAGTGGTGATGTATCAGAAATGTGGAAAGCAGTAAGTGATGAATTACTAAAAATAGATTAATAAAAATGAAAATAATAAAAACATCTCATTATTTGAGAAGTATCATTTGCATAAGTATTATTGCTTATGCAATGCCTACAAAAACAGAAATGACAAACAATGCATTAATTCAGTGCATTTTTTAAAACTGGATTGAATGTGTAATCTCATTTTTAGACAGGTACAAAATCATATTGTATTTTATAGAAAGTGTTTTCATACATATTTTTAAATTGTTGCAGTGCAATAAAATGGGGGAAATTTCACCAGGCAACTTTCTTTTATTTGCCAAAGTGATCAAAAAAATTAAACTTACACTGAAGAAGCAAAACTAATTACATCTCATTAAAATATGTGATAGTAATAAATGGGTTTAAAGAATTTCTTCAAGATGGCTGCACTGACCCTCTTACTCAAAAAGATTTGCACTACTACTGTGTCATCTTTAAATTTTTTTTAATATTTATTTTTTAATTGTAGTTGGACACAACACCTTTGTTTTATTTATTTGTTTTTATGAGGTACTAAGAATCAAACCCAGTGCTTCAGAAGTGCTGGGCAAGCACTCTACTGCTGAGCCCCAGCCCCTGTGTCATCTCTGAAAACTAAAATTTGATTATCAACTTTCAGTTGTTCCATGAGGAAGAAGGAGAAACAGCCCACCTGGCCACAAAAGGAGGGGAGTGATCATGCTGTGGCCCTCCATCGACCAACATGTGGATGGCTCTCCCTACCAGCTTCCATCTAGTGACAACAGCCTGGACCTACAAGACCATCATTCAGGTCCCTGCAGGAAAAAAATCTCAAGAAAGCATCAACAACAGACTAGATCATCTGCAAGACAGAACCTCAGGCAATGAAGACAAAATATATAATCTTAAAAATAAAGTTGACCACATAGTGGATATGGTTAGAAACAATGAACAGAACATCCAAGAATTATGAGATAACATCAAAAGACCAAATCTAAGAATTATCAGAAAGCACAGGCATTAGAGGAAGGCACAGAGATACAAACCAAAGAAATGCACAATCTCATCAATAAAATAATATCAGAAAATTTCCCAAACATGAAGAATGAATTGGAAAATCAAATACAAGAAGCTTACAGGACATCAAATGTACAAAATTACAATAGATTCACACCAAGGGACATCACAATGAAAATGCTTAGCATACAGAATAAGGACAGAATTTTAAAAGCCATGAGAGAAAAATGTCCAATTACATATGAAGAAAACCAATTCGGATCTCAGGAGATTTTTCAAACAGACCATTAAAGAAAATACTGGAACAACATATACCAAGCTCTGAAAGAAAATGGATGCCAACCAAGAATCTTATACCCAGCAAAATGAAGCTTCAGATTTGAGGAAGAAATAAAAACCTTTCATGAAAAACAAAAGAGAATTTACAATTAGAAAGCCTGAACTACAGAAAATTCTTAGAAAAATATTCCATGAGGAGGAAATGAAAAACAACAATGAAAATCAGCTAAGAGAGGAACTACACTAAAGTAACAGGCAATCAAAGGAGAAAACAAGTCAAGTTTAAAACTCAAAAATAAACCAAAATGACCAGGAATACAAACCATATTTGAATAATAACCCTAATTGTTAAGGTCTAAACTCATCAATTAAAAGACACAGACTGCAAGATTGGATTTAAAAAAAAAAAACATCCAACAATATGCTGCCTTCTAGAGATTCACCTCACAGGAAAAGACATCCACAGACTGAAGGTGAAAGGATGGGGGAAAAAAAAAAAAAACATGTCACTAACATGAATTGAGTAAACAAGCAAACAAGCAGGGGTTTTCATCCTCATATCACATAATGTGGACTTCAAATCAAAGTTAATCAGAAGGCCTAAAAAAAGGTCATTTCATACTGCTTAAGGGAACCATACATCAATAAGACATAACAATCATAAATATCTATGTCCCAAACAATGGAGCATCTACATATATTAAACAAACCCTTCTCAATTTCAAGAAACAAACAGACCACAACACAATAATACTAGGTGATTTAACACACCTCTCTCACCACTGGATAGATCTTCCAGAAGACATCAGGGAGGATATTAAAAAATTCACAGAGGCAAATGAGAACACTGATACAACGGATCAAAACCCCTGGGACACTATGAAGGCAATACTAAGAGGAAAGTTCATTACATTAAGGTCATTCATTAAAAAAATAAAAAGTCAACAAATAAATAACCTAACATTAAATCTAAAAGTCCTAGAAAAAGAAGAACAAATCCACACCAAAAGTTATAGAAGACAGGAAATAACTGAAATCAATGAAATTGAAACCAAAGAAATAATCCAAAAAATTGACAAGAGGAAAAGTTGGTTGTTTAAAAAAGTAAATATAATTGATAAACTCTTAGCCAAACTAACAAAGAGAAGGACAGAGAAAACTCAAATTACTAAAATTCATGATGAGAAAGGAAATATCACAGCAATACTACTGAAATAATTACAACCTATTTTAAATATGTATACTCCAATAAAATAGAAAATCTCAAAGACACTGACAAATTTTTAGAAAGGTATGATCTACCCAAACTGAAACAGGAGAACATACAAAATTTTTTTTTTACTTTTTAAAATTTTTATTTGTTTTAATTGCTTATACAAGACAGTAGAATGCACTTATATACTTTGATATATCATACATAGATGGGATATAATTTCTCATTTTTCTGAGTATACATATTGTAGAATCACATTAATCATACAGTCACATACATATATACAGTAATAGCGTCTGTTTCATTCCACTATCTCTTTTATCCCCACATCCCCTGCCTTCAACATAGTTTATATACAAAAAGAGATACAAAAATTGTGGTATATATTTGGATTAAGAATTGTAATGCAAACAAACAAACAAAAAAAAAGAATAGCGTTACCTTAGATTAGGTAGAGGGAAGTGAAAGGATAACATCATACTTAAAGATTCTACTTTTCAAGTCAGACAGACCTGGATTGGATTATGGGTTCTGCCTCTTATAAACTGCATGATCATGTTCAAATTTCTAACTTCTTTAAGCTTCAGTTTTTATGTTTGTAATGTTGATAAATCAGTGCTACTTGCCTCTTAGGGTTGTTATGAGGATTACAGGAGATGTGCATTGTCAAATATACCTGGCAGGTAGTGAGTATTTCTATGTGCTATTTACTGTCATCTTTAGAAATTTGCAAAGCTTCCTCATTTACATTATCTAAATTAAAAAGTGGCCTCTGCAGAAAATCTTGAATTACTTGGAGGAGCAAGTAATATCAGTTTCTCCTCAAATTTGGAACTCTAAAAATGTCCTTTCCAATTTATTTTTGTCTTTACTTTGTCATTACAAGATACATGCTTTGTGCACTTTTACTTTTGTTTAATATGTATCCTTAAAGTCTCTCTCCATCATGATGTCATTGTTACATTGTAAATTCCAAAGAGAGGGGAGCCATTCCCTTAAAGGCATTTTGTTTATGATAATAGAATTATATCTGGGTACAATGACACACACCTGTAATCCCTGCAGATCGGGAGGCTGAGGCAGGGGCATCTCAAGTTCAAAGCCAGCCTCAGCAATTTGGCAAGGCCCTAACAAACTCAATGAGACCCTGTCTCTAAATAAAATATTTTAAAATGTCTGCTGATGTGGCTTAGTGGTTAAGTGCCCCTGGGTTCAATACCCAGTACCAAAAGAAAAAATAAAAGATATAATTATAGAACTGAATGTGACTTCTCCTTTTACAATGAAACTGAGAGCTACAGAATAAGATTTTCTTATAGTGATTGAGTGACATACACAATTTAAATAGATCAATTTCAAGCAAGGAAATACAAGATGCCATCAAAAGACTACCAACCAAGAAAAGCCCAGAACAGGAGGAATTCTCCACCGAGATCTACAAGAACTTCAAATACTCCTCAAATTATACCGTGAAAGAGAAAAGAAGGGAAACATTCAAACTCATTCTATGAGGCTAGATCACTAACCAGACAAAGACACATCAAGGAAAGAAAATATCAGACCAATATCCCTAATGAATATAGAAGCAAAAATCTCAATAAAATTCTGGCAAATTGCATACAAAAGTATATTAAAAAGATAGTGCACCATGATCCACTGGGCTTCATCCCAGGAATGCAAGGTTGATTCAATATACGAAAATCGGTAAATATAATACATCAACTCAAATACAAATGAAAATAAGAATCATATGATTACCTCAATAGATGCTGAGGAATCATGTGATAAAATAGAACACCTCTTCATGGTCAAAACATGAGAAAAACTAGGAATAGGAGGATCAAACCTCAACATTGAAAGCCATTCATGATAAGCCCAAGGCCACCATCATTTTATATAAAGAAAAATTGGAAGCATTCCTACTGGAACAGGGCAGAAATACCCTCTTCCACCACTTTTTTGTTTTGTTTTTAAGTTCAGCAGCAAATTTATTTTTTGAACATTAGAACATATTTATTTTTTATTGATTTAAAAAAAAGTAAATGACAGCGGAATGCATTACAATTCTTATTACACATATATTACACATACACAGCACAATTTTTCATATCTATGGTTGTATATAAAGTATGTTGACACCAATTCATGTCTTCATACATGTGCTTTGGATAATGATGTCTATCACATTCCACCTCCTTGCTAACCCCCTGCCCTCTCCCTTTCCCTCCCACCCCTCTGCCCTATCTAGAGTTCATCTATTCCTCCCATGCTAGCCCTCCCTACCACACTATGAATCAGCCTCCTTATATCAGAAAAAAAACATACGGCATTTATTTTGGGAGGATTGGCTAACTTCACTTAGTATTATCTTCTCCAATGCCATCCATTTACCTGCAAATCTCATGATTTTATTCTCTTTTATTGATGAGTAAAATTCCATTGTGTATATATGTCACATTTTTTTATCCATTCATCTCCTGAAGGGCATCTAGATTGGCTCCACAGTTTAGCTATTGTGAATTGTGCTGCTATAAACATTGATATGGCTGTGTCCTGCTTTTAAGTTTTTGGGTATAGACCGAGGAGAGGGATAGCTGGGTCAAATGGTGGCTCCATCCCCAGATTTCCAAGGAATCTCCATACTTCTTTCTATATTGGCTGCACCAATTTGCAGTCCCACAAGCAATGTATGAGTGTACCTTTTTCTGCACATGCTAGCCAACATGTATTGTTGTTTGTCTTCATAATAGCTGCCATTCTGACTGGAGTACGATGATATCTTAGAGTAGTTTTGATTTGCATTTATCTAATTGCTACAGATACTGAACATTTTTTTCATTTATTTGTTGATTAATTGTATATCTTCTTCGGTGAAGTGTCTGTTCAGGTCCTTGGCCAATTTATTAATAGGGTTATTTGGGGGGTTTTTTGGTGCTTAGCTTTTTGAGTTCTCTATATACCCTAGAGATTAGTGCTCTATCTGATGTGTAAGAGATAAAAATTTGTTCCCAGGATATAGGCTCTCTGTTCACCTCACAGATGGTTTCTTTTGCTGAGAAGAAACTTTTTCATTTGAATCCATCCCATTTATTGATTCTTAGTTAATTCTTGTGCTACAAGAGTTTTATTAAGAAAGTTGGGGCCTAAACCGACATGCTGGAGATTTGGGCCTACTTTTTCTTTCATTAGGTGCAAGATCTCTGGTTTAATTTCTAGGTTCTTAATTCACTTTGAGTTGAGTTTTGTGCAGGGTGAGAGATAGAGATTTAATTTCTAGTGTTAGATTTAGATTTCTAGTTTTCCCAACACCATTTGTTGAAGAGGCTATCTTTTCTCCAATGCATGTTTTTGGCACCTTTGTCTAATATAAGATAACTGTAATTTTGTGGGTTAGTCTCTGTGTCCTCTATTCTGTACCATTGGTCTACCAGTCTCTTTTGATGCCAATACAATGCTGTTTTTGTTAGTATTGCTCTGTAGTATAGTTTGAGGTCTGGTAAAGTGATGCCACCTCCTTCACTCTTTCTGCTATGGATTGCTTTAGCTATTCTGGGTCTCTTATTTTTCCAGATGAACTTCATGATTGCCTTTTCTATAATGAATGCCATGGGGATTTTGATGGCAATTGCATTAAATCTGTATAGTGCTTTTGGTAGGCTGTACAGTTTGTTTATTTATCCGTATGCCCCATGAGGTCAGGAAGCACATCTGCCTTCTGTATTTCTATGTCCCCAGCAACCAACAAACTGCTCAGCATAGTGTAGCTGCTCAATTAATAGTTGTTGAATATGTATTGATTCTAGCGTAGTATGGTCATTTTGATAATATTAATTCTTCCTATCAAGAGCAAGGCAGATCTTTCCATCTTTTAAGGTCTTCTTTGATTTCTTTCTTTAGGGTTCTGTAGTTTTCATTATATAGATTTTTCACCTCTTTGGTTAAGTTGATTCCCAAGTTGTTGTTGTTGTTGTTGTTCTTGTTGTTTGAGGTTATTGTAAATAAGGTAGTTTTCCTCATTTCCTTCTCAGAGGATTTGTCATTGATATACAGAAATGGTTTGATTTATGGGTGTTGATTTTTATATCCTGCTACTTTGCAGAATTCGTTTACTAGTTCTAGAAATTTTCTGGTGGAGCTTTTTGGATCTTCTAGGTATAGAATCATATCGTCAGCAAATAGTGCTAATTTAAGTTCTTTTTTTTTCTATACATAACCCTTTAATTTCTTTCATCTAATTGCTCTGGCCACTGTTTCAAGAACTATGTTGAAGAGAGGTGGTGAAAGAGGGCATCCCTGTCTTGTTCCAGCTTTTAGAGGGAATGCTTTTAATTTTTCTCCATTTAGAATGATGCTGGCCTGAGGCTTAACGTAGATAGACTTCATGATGTTTAGATGTGTTCTTGTTATCCCTAGTTTTTCTACTGTTTTGAACATGTAAAAAGGTGCTATATTTTGTCAAATGCTTTTTCTGCATCTGTTGAGATGATCATATGATTCATATCTTTGAGTCTATTGATGTGATGAATTACATTTATTGATTTCCATATGTTGAGCCAACTTTGCATCCCTGGGATGAATACCACTTGATCATGGTACACAATCTTTTTGATATGTTTTTGTATTTGATTTGCCAGAATTATTTATTGAGAATTTTTGCATCTATGTTCATTAGAGATATTGGTCTAAAGTTTTCTTTTTTTGATGTGTCTTTGGTTGGTTTTGGGATCAGGGTGATATTGGCCTCATAGAATTGAGTTTGAAAGTGCTCCCTCTTTTTCTGTTTCCTAAAATAAATTGAAGAGTATTGGTATTAGTTCTTCTTTAAAGGTCTTGTAGAACTCAGCTGTTTATCTATCCGGTCCTGGGCTTTTCTTAGTTGGTAAGCTTCTGATGGCAAGTTCTATCACTTGATACCCGTCTGTTTAAATTGTGCATAGCATTCTGATTCAATCTGGGTAAACTGTATGACTTAAGAAATTTGTCAATGCCTTCAATGTCTTCTATTTTATTGGTGTATAAGTTTTCAAAATAATTTCGAATTATCCTTTGTATTTCTGTAGTGTCTGTTGTGATATTACCTTTTTCAATACATGTGCTGGTAATTTGAGTTTTCTCTCTCCTCTTCATTAGCATAGCTAAGGTCTGTCAATTTTATTTTTTCAAAGAACCAACTTTTTGTCAATTTTTCAATTGTTTCTTTTGTTTCGATTTCATTAATTTCATCTCTAATTTTAATTATTTCTTGCCTTCTACTGCTTTTGCTGATGATTTGTTCTTTTTCTAGGGCTTTGAGATGTAATGTGAGGTCATTTATTTGTTGACGTTTTCTTCTTTGAAGGAATGAACTCCATGCAATCAACTTTCCTCCTAGTACTGCTATCATAGTGTCCCAGAGATTTAGATACGTTGCGTCTATGTTCTCCTTTATGTCTATGTTCTTTGTGTCTATGTTCATTCAGTAGCATATTGTTTAGTGTCCAGGTGTTGGAGAAATTTTTATTTTTTTGTCGTTGATTTCAAATTTCATTCTATTATGATCTGATAAAATGCACGGTAGTATCTCTACTTTTTTGTATTTGCTAAGAGTTATTTTGTGGCGTATTATATGGTCTGTTTTAGAGAAAGATCCATGTGCTGCTGAGAATAAAGTGTATCTGTTTAATGCAGGTTGAAATATTCTATATATGTCAGTTAAGTCTAAGTTATTGATTGTATTATTGAGTTCTATAGTTTCTTTATTCAACTTAGGTTTGGAAGATCTATCCAGTGGTAAGAGAGGTGTGTTAAAGTCATCCAACATTATTGTGTTGTGGTCAATATGACTCTTGAAATTGAGAAGAATTTGTATGATGAACACAGCTAAACCAGTGTTTGGCGGCATATATATTTATAATTCTTATGTCTGGTTGGTGTATGATTCCCTTGAGCAGTATGTAATGTTCATCTTTATCCCTTTTGGTTAACTTTGGCTTGAAGTCTACTTTATTTGATACGAGGATGGAAACCCCTACTTGCTTCCACAGTTCATAATTTTTCCCAACCTTTCACCTTCAGTCTGTGTACCAGATGAGTATCCTGTAGGCAGCATATTGTTGGGTCTTTTTTTAAAATACAGTCTGCTAGCCTATGTATTTTGATTGATGAGTTTAAGCCATTAACATTCAAGGTTATTATTGAGACATGGTTTGTATTTTCTGCCATATTTGTTTATTTTTGTTATTTAACTTGACTTGATTTTCTTCTTTGATTAGATTTTCCTTTAGGATACTATCTCCCTCTACTAATTTTCATGATGTTTTTCGTTTCCTCTTCATGGAATACTTTACCAAGGATGTTTTATAGTGTTGCTTTTCTAGCTATAAATTCTTTTAACTTTTGTTTATCATGGAATGCTTTTATTTCCTCTTCAAATTTAAAGCTTACTTTTGCTGGAGAGAAGATACTTGGGTGGCACCCATTTTCTTTCAGAGCTTAATATATGTTGTTCCAGGATCTTCTAGCTTTCAGGATCTATGTTGAAAAATCTGCCGTTATGCTAATTGGTTTCCCCTATATGTAATCTGATTCCTTTCTATCATGGCTTTTAAAATTCTCTCCTGATTCTGTATGTTGAGCATTTTTATTATAATGTGTCTTGGTGTGGATCTATTGTGATTTTGTACATTCGGCGTCCTGTAGGCTTCTTTATTTTGGATTTCCAATTCATTCTTAATGTTTGGAAAGTTTTCCGATATTATTTCATTGAATACATTGTTCATTTCTTTGGGTTTGACCTCTATGCCTTCCTCTATCCCAAAAACTCTTAAGTTTGTTCTTTTTATTCTATCCCATATTTCTTGAATGTTCTGCTCCTGGTTTCTTACCATTACCACTGTGTGCTCTATGTTCTTCGCAAGTTATATATTTTATCTTCATTGTCTGATGTCCTATCTTACCAGTGGTTTACTCTGTTGGTGATACTTTCATTTGAGCTTTTAATTTGATTTATTGTTTCTTTCATTTCAAGGATTTCTGTTTGTTTTTTTGTTGTTTTTTTAGAATCTGTATCTCCCTGTTGAGGTCATCTTTCACTGCCTAGATTTGTTTATGTAGCTCCTTGTTGAAATAATCTTTCACTGCTTGTAGTTGCTCTCTTGTATCTTCCTTGAATTCACAGAACATTTTAACCATGTATATCCTGAAGTCTTTCTCTGTAATTTTTCTGCTGTGACTGCCAATGATTGTAATGATGTGGTGTCTTGATTTGTTTGTGGTACTTTCTTCCCTTGTCTTTTCAAGTTGCTCGTGTGTCTTCCTTTCCATCTCTGTGGGTCTGGGATGTTATTGTTTTTACCCTATAGATTTATAGTGCTCTTGTAGGATTCCAAGATCCCTCATTTGTGGGGAAAGACAATGTTAACAGATCCCAATATATCAACAATATATAGTGATAAACACTTATTAACAATTTGTTATTATTAAGAATGTTTACAGTTTTGTTTCAATGTACAGAAACGTTGGATTCAATTATTATCTAAAATACAATCAGTAGTTTTGTAAAAATGTTTACAGTTTCTGACGGTGGACAATGAACTGGGAGTGGGGGCTAGAACAATATGCTGAGGAGAAAGGATGTGAGGATATAGAGTTAATACATCTTAGGAAATGTGAAAGAGAAATCTAATGAAGAGGGTTAGTAGCAAAAGAATAGACAGGAAGTAATTTAGGGTAGACAAGTACATGAGAAAACAATAGAGTACAAACACACATATATATTTAGAAAAATACAGGATGTTAGGGCTGGGATTGTGGCTCAGCGGTAGAGCGCTCGCCTACCATGGGCGGGACCCGGGTTCAATTCTCATCACTGCATAAAAATAAAGGCATTGTGTTATGCCCATCTGCACCTAAAAAATATTAAAATAATAATAATAAATTTTTAAAAAACTTTTAAAAATACAGGATGTTAAAATAGTAAAATTTGGAGGGGAAAAGAAAAATGAAAGGAGAAAAAAGGGCATATACAACTTCTCTATATTATATTATTCAGATGACTCAGTCCTCAAAATCCTATTTCATGCTAAGTTCTTGGTTTCACATATGTTGGGGATGTGAGGGCTGGAGGAATAGAGGTGTAGAAAAGAAAGAGGAAAGAGAAAAAAGAAAAAGAAAAAAAAAATACTCAAAAGAAGAAACCTGGGTTGTTGCTAGTTTTAGAGATCCGTATCTTTTCTGTTTCTCTGCTCATCCAGTAGGTGGGGTTGAATGTTTTAAGCTGGTGTCTCTGCCCTCAGGATGTGTTAGGAAACCAGAGTGGGAAGACTGGTCCTGGTGTAGGGCCTCTGGAAGCGGGGAGTGCCACCCGCCAGACCCTGCAGGGAGACTGCACTTCATGGGTCTCTTTTTGGGACTGCTCCTCTGACTTGAGCATCTGGTATTATCTCTCTCTCTCTTGCCTGGAGATTTCCCAGTTCCTGGTTTCTCTGTTAGGCTCCAAATTTTAGACCCATCTCCCTCTCACTTAGCAGTTTCCAACTGTGGGACCTCTCACACTAAGGCTCACATCAGGTGGGCGGCACCCTGGTCGCACTGAACACATGCCCAACTGACTGCTTTTTTTGTGTTGGGTGATCACTGTTGGGTGGCTATAGCTGCTGGGTGGGGGGGGAGCATTGGATACCAGGTACCTGTCCAGATGGAGATCAGATCTAAGACCTGCCCTGACCAAATATGGCAACAAAAGCCTCTTTCACCACTTCTATTCAACATAGTCCTTGAAACTCTAGCCAAAGCAATCAGAGAGACAAAAGAAATTACAGGGATACACATAGGAAAACAGGAACTCAAACTATCACTATTTGTCAACAATATGATTCTATATTTGGAAAATCAAAAAAATTCCACCAGAAGACTTCTAGAACAAATAAATGAATTCAGCAAACTAGCAGGATATAAAAATCAATATCCATAATTCAAATGCATTTCTATATATAAGTGATGAATCCAATGAAAGAGAAATTGGGAAAACTACCCCATTCAACATAGTCTCAAAAAATAAAATAAAATACTAGGGCTGGGGCTGGGGCTCAGTGGTAGTGCACTTGCCTGGCATGTGTGAGGCACTGGGTTCAATTCTCAGCACAACATATAAATAGATAAATAAAAGGTTTAACAACAATTTAAAAAATAAAATATAACACTTGGGAATCAATCCAACAAAAGATGTGAAATACCTCTACAATGAAAACTACAGAACACTAAAGAAGGAAATTGACGAAGACCTTAGAAGTTGGAAAGATCACCAATACTCTTAGAGAGGCAGAATTAATATTGTCAAAATGGCCATATTACAAAAAGCATTATAGAGATTTATTGCAATTCCTATTAAAATCCCAATGACATTCTTCATAAACTAGAAAAGGCAATCATGAAATTCATTTGGAAAACAAAAGACCCAGAATTGTCAAAGCAACCCTTAGCAAGAAAAGTGAAGCAGGAGGCATTACAATACCAGACCTTAAACTATACAACAGAACAACAGTAACAAAAACAGCATGGCATTGGCATCAAAATAGAATGTATAGACCAATGGTACACAATGGAAGATACAGAGACCAACCCACATACATACAGTTATCTCATACTACACAAAGGCACCAAAACCATACACTAGGGAAAAGATAGCCTCTTCAACAAATGGTGCTGGGAAAACTGGAAATCTATATGCAACAAAATGAAATTAAACCTCTATCTCTCACCCTGCCTAAAACTCAACTCAAAGTGGATCGAGTACCTAGGAATTAGACCAGAGATCCTGCACCTAATAGAAGAAAAAGTAGGCCCAAATCTTTAAACTGAAAAGCTTCTTCTCAGCAAAAGAAACAATCAGTAATGTGAAGAGAGAGCCTATAGAATGGAAGAATATCTTTACCACACATACATCAGAAAACACACTAATCTCCAGGATATATAAAGAACTTAAAAAAAAAAAAACTTAACTTCAAAAAAAAAACAAATAACCCAATCAATAAATGGGCTAAGGCACTGAACAGACACATCTCACAAAAAGATATATAAGCAATCAACAAATATATGAAAAAATGCTCATCTTTAATAATTAGAGAAATGCACATCAAAACTAAGATTTCATCTCACTCCAGTCAGAACAGCAGTTATCAAGAATAAAAGCAATAATAAGTGTTGGCAAGATGTGGGGTAAAGGTGCATTGATACATTGCTGGTGGGACTGCAAATTGGTGCAACCACTTTGGAAAGCAGTACAGAGATTCCTTAGAAAACTTGGAATGGAACCACCATTTGACCTAGGTACCCCACACCTCAAGTCTATTCCCAAAGAATTTAAAACCAGCATACTATAGTGACACAGGCACATAGGTGTTTATAGCAGTTGAATTCACAATAGCTAAATCGTAGAACCAACCTAGATGCCCATCAATGAATGAATGAATAAAGAAACTGTGGTATGTATGTATGTATGTATGTATATATCTATCTATATATATATATATATATATATATACACACACACACACACACACACACACACACACACAATGGAATATTACTTGTCATTTAAAAAAAAATAAAATCATGGCATTTGCAGGTAAATGAATGGAGTTGTAGAACATCATACTAAGCAAAGTAAGCCAATCTTCAAAAATGTTTTCTCTGATAAGTGGATGATGATCCATAATGCAGAAAGGGGACAGGCACGGGAAGAATGGAGAAGCTTTGAATTGGGCAAAGGGGAGAGTGTGGAAGAGATGGATCATGGGAATAGGATAGATGGTGAAATGAGATGGACATCATTAACCCAGGTACATGTATGATTACACAAATGGTAACTCTACATCATGTACACCCAGATAATCGAAATGTTATACTCCATTTGTGTAAGATGATTTGAAACGTTATTCTGCTCTCCATGTACTACTAAGTTGAATTTTTAAAATAAATAAATAAATAAATAGGGGGGGGAAACCTTGAATTGCTAAGACATCATTAAGTCAAAATTAGGGACCTAGAAATATTTAATTTCCAGTGGAAAAAATTCACTCCATTGCAAACTTGTAATGATTTCAAGACTTTTGTTTACTTTCTCCATTACTCTCTGATAAGGGAGTCAAGTACTTACAGGATAAATTAAACCAGCACAATCTGTCACCTTTACTTTGCTGAAGAGTCATCAATGGTATATCTCTCAGGTAAAGCACAAGAATACAGATGGAATTCTGGCTCTAACACTTGCCAACTGTGAGAATTTAAATAACTAACTCAATATCACAGTCATTACCTTATATGTAAATTCAGAATAGTAATATGAACTCAAAAGAATGTTATGAAGCTATAGTTACAATTCAATTTAGCCAATAAACTTTTACTAAAACTTACCACTGGCCAAGTACTGAGGATTCAAAGTCAAAAATGATTCCTTCTTAAGCCTGAAAAGCCCTACAGTACAACAGGGCATAAAAAAATACTAGTAACTGAAAGACATGCTATTACAAGTAGAAAAATGGAACCCCAGCATTAGGGGAATGTAAAGGCACTGGAAAAAAAAATGAAAGAGATTAATTATCAAAACAACAAAATAATTTTGCTAACTGAAGCAAAGAATACATGTTAGGAATAGTGAAAGATAAAACAAGAGAAGTGTATGGGAACAAAATACTGACATGTTCTAACTATAATAAAAATAGCATATATAAATATAAGCTATCATATCTCAATTAAGTCATTACTCATGCCATATTACATTTTGTTTATATGTCTGTTTCTGAACTAGACAGTGAGCTCAGAGGTAGACATGATAGTGAGGTAGATCACACAATATTTAGCATTTATCTGTTTTATTTTTTTTCCGTCCTTAATAAGCAGGTTGTTTGTGAATTTAAAAAAAAAAAAACAACAGTATCAGTAACAGTTTTCACTGAAAAGTAACTAGAGATAATCCTACTTTTTAGCACTCTTATTTATTCTTTTTACTTTTGCTTTTGAGTTTGGGGCTAAAGTATTATCTGTTCGCACCTAAACTTATTTAAAATCAAAAGGCCAGAGAGTGGATTCAAGGCTTCTTCTTTAATAGCAGAAACACAATAGACAAATCACTAATCTTTTTTTTAGATTCAGCTTTTTAAATCTATAAAATGTATTTATTACTATATACTGATACGCATGCCTCATAAAGTTTTGATAAGAATTTGATTAAGAATCAAATTAGATAGGTACATACTTAGTTCGTAAACTGAAGTTTGCAAATTAAGATATAATTTTCCAGAATATAACATTTGGAGTTCTTCTGTTTCCACATAGGAGATTAAACAACCAATGTTTTTCCCTCCTGCAGCTATCTCTATTTCTCTCTAGTGAAATAAACAAAGATAACAACATATGAAATGGGTGACAATCAGTGCTCCCTTGGATGCACACAGGCTCAATGAGTTTAACAATAGCAAAGGAGTCTCCAGATATCTTCACGTGTTTATTACCAAAAAAAAAGTCTTATCTGGGATGTGTATTTAGCCTGAGTTAAGCAAAGCACTTCTCTCTCCCTTTGAGACCTCAAGCACTACACTGAAAACCAGTCTAAGCAAAGCAAAGAAGAAGCCTTATAGGATGTTCAAAGTCTCAAAGAATTAAAAATAGTATCATTAACAAAAATTTGAACTCAAAGAAAAGAGAAAAGTGAGAAATGTTAAACACAGTAGCAAAAGCCTTACATAAGCATTCCAAGTCAAGAATACAATAACTCAGTAAATAGTATTCCCATACATATGCATCACCCTGTGGATTTCCCTCACAGTTAATGACTCTACAATTAATCCAATTTTCAAAAGGCAGACATTCTGAAATACTGAAGCATGTTCCCAGCTTGCTTTCTCTCAACAGGTCTGCACTTGACTGTCTTAGGTAGAATGTGTAATACACTGACAGTTGAAGAGGATTTCTAAATAGATTTTTATTTCCTCCTTGATAAAACTATTATCTCATGAAGCTCTCTTTCCTGATTTGCTTGGAAAAGAACAGAATGGATACTTTCAAAATTCTTCTTTTACCATTCAGTAGACTTCTTTGCTTACTTCAAAGGTCTCTTCCTCAGTGAAATATTTGTGGACTTCTGCAAGCTAAATTAAACCAGCACAAGATTCCTACTTGAACACACATTATGCATAAACTCCTCCCATTGTAGTTAGTGCATCCTACTTAACTCCCACTGAATCAGCACCTAATCTATAAAGGGCCAGCCATGTCTTACCAATAGTCCTAAACACTGTCTACCTAAAAGGAAAAGTCTTGTGCCCATTCATTCATCCAGTAAGTATCTAATAATGGCCTATTTTATGAAAAGCACAGTTGCGGCCCTGAAGATAGTACCAAAAAGAAAAAGAAAAACCTATCTTAGTGAAGTTCATATCAGAATGAAGTAGACAGATAATGAGTCAATACATATCTACAATATAAAATGCTAGGGGAAAATTAGTGACATTTGGTGTATTTAAGGGGAAATATTGTTTGTGAACTTGAGGTATTATAAGGTAATGAGAGAAGGCTTCACTAAGAAGCCTTCACATTTCAGCACAGGCTCATGGTACTGAGGATATGGGTTATGTGAATTTAAAAGAACAACATTCCAGATAGAGAAAAGAATAAATGCAGGAGAGCTAGCATAGGCATATCCTTGACATTTCAGAGGAAATTCAAAGCAACTAATATAGTAAGAGGGGATAAATAGGAGAGAAAAGATCAGAAAGATAAAGGAGAATGATCATGGAAGACTACAATGGCCTTCATAAATCTTTCTTGCTTCTACTATGAACGAAATAGGAAACCACTGAGGTTTTAAGCAACAACAATAAAAAAAAAAAATCCATGATCTGATTTTTGTTTTTAAAGTTTTACTCTAAGTCAGGGGCAGTGGCACACACCTATAATCCCAACTACTCTAGAGAGGCTGAGCAAAAGGATCACAAGTTGGAGGCTAGTCTGAGCAACTGAGCTAGAACCTGTCTCAGATTAACATAAAAAGGGCTGGGGATATAGTTCAGTGATAGAGCTCTTGCTTAACAAGTGTGAGGTCCTCAGTTAATTCCCCAGTACCCAAAAAAAAAAAAAAAAATACTTTTTTTTTAAACTTCAGTGGCTACATGCATAACAGAATATAGGGAGAGCAAGCACGGAAACTAGGATACTAGTGGAGGCTTGAGGCCACATAAGTGGGGGAACAGGCAAGAGACAATAGGGCTAGGAATACACTTTGGGCATGACACAGTAAGGAGAGCAACAAATACACTTACAAACCTGGAAAAACTTTGAAAATGAACATCTGTGGAAATTAAGCAAGAAAACACAACAAACTGAGAAGCATATATTCATGAAAAAATGTTAAATTAAAAAAAAACAGCATGAGTATGAAGAATTCAGCCCAGGAATGATTTCATCACTCAAAGTTCTATCAGCACAGTAATTTAACTAGAGAAGAAGAAGCTATGATAACCAGCAGCTGCTGTTAAAGTGGGCTCACTAGGTATGGAGCACTAAACAGGCAGATTAGCCAAGGGTTTAACAAAAGAATAGCCAAACAAGGGCTGATGAGCCTTTCACATCCCCTAGATGGAGGAGGGGTTGGGTACAAGTACAATAGAGACCAATGTGGGTACAGTCATCTACACATCAGTATTCTATAGTGCGTATACACATACACAGAAAAGACATGAGATACCACAAAAGTAGTAAAAGACAAGGGAAATTTTTAACACAACCATAACATGAAATGATCTCTAGCCCACAAACAAATCCATCAGCAATGGGTAAAAATGTTACTAACTCAAAAGTGAGCTAACCAAACTTTAAAGGCAATGCGAGATTATGAAAAACAGAAAGAGGATCAATGATCAACTGGGACTTGTGATGGGATCAAAGCTGGACTACAAATGGCTGACATGACTATTTTGGTGTGAGGAAAACATTCTAAAATTGAATTTGGATACTAATTGCCAAACTCTCTACGTTTACTAAAAGTCACTGAAGTTTGCACTTACAGTGGATGAATTTTATGATATTTAAATTATATCTCAATAAAGTCATTCTGAAACAAGCAAACAAAAGATAATGGTAAGCATAAGAAAGTACAGTGGAGGTTGGATAAAACTAATGGTAGTGCCAACTGTTAGAAAGAAAGCATACTGATAGACAAGAAGAACACAAAAGAAAGCAAGTGTCTTGAAAGTCACAACAACCCTGAACTATCCATCCTGCTCTTATAATAAGTGAGGGAGGGGTTAAAAAAATAAAAAAACACTTGTTTAAACCACTATCTGTGAGGCTTTTAGTACAATGCCTAACAGAAGCCTGACTCTTATAGTATTTGCAAGCAAGGAAGAAACAGAGGGAGGGAGAAAAGATGATGAAGAAGAGAAAGGACAAAAAAGAGAGGAAAGAAGAAGACAGGCAAAAATTTAGAACACAAGAACCATTATAAAAGAAAAAGAAAAATTTTATGTGAGAGAAGACCACCCATGTCAGAAAAATAAATGTAAATAGAGTATACTTACCTAATGGAAAGAAAAAAAATCAATTAGATTTGAACTGAAATTTCCCCTATGAAGTGTTTCGTGAGAAAAGAACAGCTAGGATTTTCATTGTTTTCCTTCACATAAATATAATTATTTCAAGTCCAGAGAATTTCCTCAACAGAATTTTGAATCTTATTAAAGAAATGATTTGGGAAGTGAATCAAATACATACAATAAAAAGTACTGACAAAAAGGTGACTTAACATTATCAGTTTATTTTAAACAAACCTTAATTTTAGTGAAATAAACCATAGGAAACATGACAAAGATTCTTAAGAAAGACCTTGTACTTCTTTCTTTCTTTCCATATAAATGTTCAATTCTCAGAGGGGAGTTAGGGGAGGGGTGGCCTATAGGGATGGGAAGGACCACAGAATGAGACACACATTATTACCTTATATATATGTATGATTACACTACTGATGTGACTCTGCATCATGTACAGCCAAAGGAATAAGTTCTGTTCATTTGTGTACATTGTGTCAAAATGCATTCTACTGTCATGTATAGCTAATTAGAACAAATTTTTAAAAAATAGAAGGGAGATCAATAAAACAGAAAAAGGAAATAGGGGGGGGAGAAAAGAAAAATAAATAAATATTCAATTCTATTTTTTTATGTTACCAAAAACACCTTACACTTTGTCTAAGCTATCCAGGTACAGAATATGGAAACTGAACTGGGTCCTGTCAAATAGCATCAACTACCAATTGTTTTAGCTAATGCAATAATACTTTGCAGGACTTCAGTTGGATTAGGTCTTAAGAGATTTTTCATAATTTTTAAACCTTACACCCCCTAGGATACAGTCTTACCATCACAACTTTGAGGTAAGCAAAAAAGAACTACATATTGAGCATCAAACATTAAAACTTAGCACTTTGGAGAAATCCATAAATATACAAGGAACAGCAAGGTAGAGTTATTCCTAATTGTGTGTAGAAACAAATCAGAAAAAATACAAAGGATATTACAGAGGCAAGAAAGAACCACACAAAATTAGTATGCTCCCTGAAGCAACCTAACAAAATTATACCATTTCTTTGAATAGAGGTTCTAAATATATTATACATGTAAGAATAATGTTTCATCAATTAATTTCTTGAAAGATATTTTTAAAATGGAACCACACTTCAAGAATCAAAATAATGAATATTTGAAATGAAAATACATTAAAATTTATCTACCAAAATGTGATCAAAAATCAACTTATTCATCCGGGTGCAGCAGCTCTCACCTATAATATCAGAAGCTCGGGAGGCTGAGACAGGAGGACCACAAGTTCAAAGCCAGCCTCAGCAAGAGCAAGGTGCTTATAATAAGCAACTCAGTGAGACCCTGTCTCTAAAAAAAAAAATACAAAATAGGGCTGGGGGTGTGGCTCAGTGGTCAAGTGCCCCTGAGTTCAATCCCCAGTACACCCTGCCCAAAGACAAAATATCAACTTATTCATGCCTTTTGCCAAACTATACGTCAAACCTCTTTTCTTCATAGAATTCTTCTTCAAAAAAGAATTGTTTCATATTAAATTTCTAGTAAAGTTTCTTGTGTTACAGAGCACTTTATCATATTTTATTTTGAATTAAAAAGCGAAATGTGGAAAAGATACACTGGCCTGAATTGAACGCAATCAATACTAGCTTTGGAAGCATATAAGGCTTACTGATTTAAAAAATAAAAATTAAGAGCAACAGCAAGAGAGAAGAACAATGGAAAAATTCAATACAGGTTTAGTAATTATTCTTGAAAGAATTACATTACAATATCAAGTGCTAGATATTAACATAAAAATTTAAAGTTAAAAGGAAAGAGAGCAAACAATTTACAAACAACATAAATAATGGATACTTTAAGGCAAGATATCATTTCATTTAAATGATATTGTACATTCCAAAACAAGAAGAAATAAAGATCATGCACCTGAAAAATAATTTTTTGAAAATATTCAAGAATTTAAACTGGAAAATAGTACTTTTAAAATACTATTTACATGACAAATGCGAACTGTACTTCTCTACCTCTTAATTTTAATTTGACTACATGACTTATTTGACAATGATAAATAGGCAGAAGTGACAAACTGTGCCAGTGAAAAGCACAAGCCTTAAAAGGATTTAAAAGGACCTCCAGAGACCATAGGCAATGCCAAAAACAATACTATGCCCTTAGGGAAGCCCCTTAATCCAAAAAAAAAAAAAAAAAAGATGAAAGTCATGTAGAGTATAATCAATCCGGCTACCTACACATCTGCAAAGAGCAGCAGAGGCCGACAACTCACATACAAATAATTATTCCCACCATGGTGTGATTTCCTATGTAGCAATAGCAAAAAGCAGGTAGATTGTTTTGATAACAATGTTCAAATATCAACAATATAAAATTAGTTCTCCTTCCACATAGTCAAAAGCCTTGATTTCCAAACTTACAATCAAAGAGAAATAAAATCATTAAGATATGTACATTTGCTTGCTATACTAGACAGATTTTAAGGGGACAGAGTCTTTGATCATTTTTTAACTTTACTGAGATATACCACACAATCTATCACTTGAACTGTGCCATTCTCACACTATGGAACCAATCTAGGCGCTCTACAACAGATGAATGGATAAAGAAAATATGATATACATACACAATGGAATATTACTCAGCCAAAAAGAAAAATGTAATTATGGCATTTGCCAGTAAATGGATGGAACTGGAGAATATCATGCTAAGTGAAATAAGCCAGTCCCAAAAAAACAAAGACAGAATGTTCTCTCTGATATGTGGATGCTAACCCCCAACAAGAGAAGGGGGTTAAAATTAAAAGTTCACTAGACTAGACAAAAGGGAATGTAGGGTAAGGAGAGGGGACAGGAAGACAAAGAGAAAAGACAGTAGAATGAATCAGACATATCTTTCCTATTCTTATATATGAATACATGACCAGTGTATTAGGATCCTAATTAGAACAAGTTACACTCGTTCTATGTATGTAAAAGAGTCAAAATACAATTTACTGCCATGGATACCTAGAAAGAATAATTTTTTAAAAATTGTACCATTTAACATTTTTTAGCATATTCATAGAGTTTTGCAACTAACAACACAATATAATTTCCAGAACATTTTCATCACCCACAAAATAAACATTGTACCTTCACAGTCACTGCCTTATTCTGACCTACTCACTGGCTCCTCCAGTTCTAAATCCATATTGTTTCTATAGATTACCCTATTCTACACATCTCAAACAAATGACATCATACAATATGTGGTAGTTTATGACTGGCTTCTTTAATTCAAGTTTCCAGGGTCTCTCCACATTTTAGCATATTCAGCAATTCATTCCTTTTTAAAGTCAAATAATATTCCATTATATGGCTAACTTCACACTTATTATCCATTCATTAGATTCTGGACAGGTTCCACTCACCAGGTTACTTTTTGATTATGAATAATGCTACTAAGAACATCCTTGTACAAATTTTTGTGAGGACTTCATAATTTCATTTCTCCTCATTCTGCTTCATTGGGAGCGGAATTACTGGGTCATATGGTAAATCTATGCTTAATCTTTTGAGAAACTGCCAAAACATTTTCCAAAGAGGCTGAACCATCTTACATTCCCACCAACAACTTAAGAGGGCTCCAATTTATTCACATCATCTACTTTTGTTATCTATCTTTGATTATGGTTATCCTATTAGGTACAAGTACCCTATCACTGTGGATTTTATTTGCATTTCCCTGAGGGCTACTGATGATAAGCATCTTTTTATGTGTCTACTGACCATTTTTAAATAAATATTTAAAATGTCTATTGAATTACTCTGACCATTTTTTAATTGGCCTTTTTACTGTTGATTTGTAAAAGTTCTATTTTATAAATAAGTAACTTACCAAACATATGACTTGCAAAACCTTTCTTCTTTGAAAAGTTCCATCATTATTTTATTCCATCACAGAAAATTCATAACTATGAAAATAAGTGAGTAAGAATATATAATTTAAAAATGTTTGGGTACAAAAAAAGCCTTCTATGACTAAAACAAGATGTTAAATGATTTCATCTTCTTTTGAAAAATGACCTCATTATGACAATTGGCTAACCAACTGACTTCCAAAGCCACTAACTGCAGCTCACAGTCACAGCTGTTCCTTTTTCTAACAAGTAAATGTTGATTTCCTTTTAAACGGCATTTCAAAAGAACTAATGATTTCTTCAAAGTACTACAATTTATGAGCAATAATTACACTGATGAGAGTACAATGAGAAGTCTGTGACTTGTTCAATAAAGATGATTATTAAAAAATGACAGAATAATCAGCTGAAGACTGCAGAATTCTTGGACAACAAGCACACATATTTAGGAGTACTATAAATCATTTATGAATAACACAATAAACACAAAAAGTGCTTATTTTGACCTTAAAATAACTTTTTTAAAAGATTTAACTGATAGAAAAAATATGATATAAAAGTTTTGATGCCTTATCTCAAAAACCACATGACTATTTGAATATTATTTCTGGAAATTTTTTAATAATTCATAAAATTTAATAACCTCACACAAGTATAATAGAAAAAAACTGTTACTCAGTTAAAACTGTTTAAAATTCTTCTTTGCCTTGGCACTTACTACCACTTATTAAAAAGTTAAAATGACTTTTACATATTACCAGAACAATTGATTAAACCAAATTATACTACATAAGCAAAATGTAATACCAGGTGACCATTAAGTATTACATTATACAGAGTGTTTCTGGACAATGTAAAAATGTTCAAGATATTTAATGAAAAAACTGAGGTAAACCAATTATGTCAAGTTTACCTGTATCTGTGCATATATGTGTATGTGTATCACAGACAGACAGATATACATAAAAGCTTTCATAGCATTAAACTGTAATCTCCAGTCTAGTCTCACATTCAACTGCCTATTTGACATTTTAACTTGATTACCTAAGAGGTACCTCAAACTTATCATAATCAAAACTCAATTACTAATTCACCTACTCAACTCCATTAGAGCTGATGGCAATACCTTTCAAGGACTTTTCAAGCAAAACCTTGGAATCATTTTAATTCCTTTCAAACTCCATATCCACTCAGCATATCCTATTGACTCTACCTTTTAAATATATCCAAATTCTAATCATTTCTCATCATCTTGTCTACTGAACCAAGCCATCTCACACTTTGATTTCAACAGCCTCTTTCCTAATAAGTCTCCCACTTCTCTACATTTGCCCCATTATAGTTTCTTTTCAACAGGGCAGTGAAGGATCCCTTCAAGACTAAAGTTATGTCACTCCTTTGTTTAACAGCCTAAAGTGGGTTCTTCACCTTACCAAGCAAAAGCAAAGTCCTTACACTGATGTTCAAAGCTACATACTGGAAGACCTAACATGTCTTTGATCTCATCTACTATAGTCCCCACCCCACCCGGTTCTATTTATATCATTACAACATATGTTAAAGAATCTAAAGGTAGGGATTCATTTTGAACTAAAAGTAGAACAAAGGAACTGATATATGGATAGTTGCCCTCAAGCCAGTGGAGGATTTCCGGATAATATAAACATGGGCTTGCTTCAAAAAGTCTTTATCAAAACCATCCAACTCCTAGCCTCATCATCCACCAATCTTTCAGGCACACTGGTAAACTAGCAAAGACAGAATCTGCAATTCCCTCAGAACGGACATGATCATTGAAGTCTCTGAATTATCCTAGATGATATTCTCTATCTTTGTAATTTAATCTTATCTCCTTTGTTGTTCCCACAACTTCTACCACTTTTCCCACAAAACCTTTTGTCTCTCTATGCCCTCCCCACAAACATGGGCCTCTCTGAGTCCTGAAATGCAGTGTAGCACAGTGGTTAACATCACATTTGGAAGTCAAACTGTCTGTATTTGAAAACCTGCTCAAAACCAAACTAAATCCCACAGCCACACAGCTTCCCTATCTATAAACTGTAAATAACAATGGTAGCTATCTCACAGGGTTGTTGAGATGTTAAGGAATTAATATATATAAGGCCTTAAAAGATACAATTAGCATGCAATAATAATTATTATAAATTTTTTAAACTATTAAAATTATAAAGGAAAGAGGAAAAAGGCCTTAGAAGATAATGAGCCACATAGTCATTAAATGTTAGCTATAATTACTACCTCCCTTAAGATTCAATTTCAGTATGTATCAGGACAAATGCAGGTTAATTAGGTACCCCCAATTTAACACTTAACATATTTTAATATCCTTTAAATCTCTCTTCCGTGCCATCACAAAGCACAAATATAACTATACGGTACACTGAAAATTATTAAGAATGAAAAACTGAAAGAAAGGGTAAAATGATTCCATGGCACATGGTTTTCAATATAAGAAATAAATAAACAGAGCTACCAAAGATGCATATCAGAATTAAACAAAGTAAAAAAGCACACCTGACTACAAAAATGGGCAAGGGCTGAATCGCCTTAGTCATGTACCTTTTTGTGAGAGTACATGATGAGAGAAGAATTCGTTTTTTGTTTTTAAATCTACAACTGCCATCTTCTCATCAATGTGTATAGCCAAGGGCTTTTAGCCCAGAGAGGGAGTCCTTTTCTAAATAATTTGCCAAGAAAGGACTCCTTAATTTACACAAAGATACCATGTAGACTAATTTTTACCCAGGAGATAAGAATAATTGAATGCCATCACAATAGAGCAGGTAAAGATAAAACAAAGAATCTAACTTCCCTGAACACAGCCCAAACTGGAAGACAACATAGTATACTTCTACTGGGACAACCAGGGTGGTTTGGGAATATTGAAGAATACGGCTCAAAGGATACCTACCTAGACTATTAAATCATAGTACACATTAAGAAAGAAGAAAGATGATACTGTATTCTACCAATGCATTCATTTTCTGGTACCATCTTAAAAAAAAAAAAAAAAGAAAAAAAACAGGGGCTCATTACATTTAAAGTCAAATACAGAGAAACTCAGCAAAGTCTACAGTCAATGCAGGGTTTCCAGGACTACATAAACAAACCACTAATTGAAGCACACAGAGTGATTTGCTCTACTATTTCTTTCCCTACAGAAAGTCACACTGGGCTGTGGTGAGCCGCTTCTGCCGTTTCTGCAGACTATGGTCGCCATTACAAGATGGCGCTGGCTCCGCTGTGGTCTGTGACAAACAACTCCTTATTTGGGAGAGTTGGCGCGTGGTTTTTCACCACCCTATGAGAAAGCTCCACGTGGCAGCTTCGCATTGGGGCTTGAGATGCTTTATTAAGGCTGGGAGGGGCATCCGAGGGAGAGAAGAAGAAATATCAAAGGCCTGAATAAACTGCTGAAAGAAGATTCCTGAGTTGCGTCTTCCTTGCTGGCAAGGGGTCGAGACACTGGGCAGATAGATGATGAATGAGTTAACTAGGTAAATGGGTGGGAAAGCTCTAAACATTGGAAATGATACCTGAACAAACCCTATAAATAACAAAGAGAGAAAAAAAGGCTCTCACTCCACCTTTCACACACATTAATTCAGTACCCTCATTAACAAATGTCTAAATGCAGTAGGATAAACCTTTTAAGAGCCTTACAGATAGTGGAAATTTTTTGTTCATTCTTCCTTCTGTGCCTTACAGTCTCATGAAATAATAAGACCACAAAAGTTTATCTATACCAAAGATTACCTCAAATCAAATACTTCTCTAGGACTAAAGAGACAGAATAGACAAAAATGTGAGCAAAAATTCTTAAGAGATAAAGAACCATGTTTTCCAATCAGCTTATTAGTTAAAAGTTGATATTTTTATCATAATTTGCCAATCTCCTGTGTCTTACTTTTCAAGGAATTCTAAACATTTGAGAAAGAAGAAAACATATAAATTGATCCTCTTAAAGCATCAACTAATTATAGAGGATCTGTTGTGTGTGAAGGGAAACCAACTGCAGAACTCTCAATGGCTTTCACCAAAAGTGCTAACGAGGCAACAGATACATGCAGATTAACATTATTTTATGCCTTACCAAATTCATGTTCTCCCTTTAAAAATGTTTTATATCCCCCCGGCCTGCCCACCGTGGCCTGGAGTTCCAGAGGCAGAGCCCACCCGCCCCACACCCGCAGCCTGGAGCCCTGAGTTCTGGGGCAGAGCCATGCCTCACTGCGGTTCCTTATTCACCAAAGCGCGGCTCCATAGCCCAACATCAGGAAACATACAGGCTTGAGGCTGCCACCACCATGAAACTGGGATATCACTGCTTCTATCAAGAGACAACAATAAGGACCTGGTAAGACGTCAGCAGAGGTTTCTCTACTAGGGGTGCTAACAGGTAGCCTGTGGCTGAGGTAACAGGAAGTCTTGCATAGGGTTGCCTAGCTCTTGTTTCTCCTACTAATAGCCAGATCCTATGATTACCCTCTCACTAGTCATGAAATCTAATACCTCCATATTCTTACATCCTACCTAATAAACATCTCAGCCAACACCCCAGTCCCCCCTTCCACCATCAGAAACTGTAAACCATTACGCAAACCTATTGATTATATGGTTGAAGATAACTCATCATTTCTGTTTATAATGACAAAACTGTAAATGTAAAAATAGAACCTGATATATGGCTGCATGATGGATACATTGAGTGCTATAATATTGATCTCTCCCTTAAACATGCGGTTTTAATAATCTGTTGGCACACTAAAAGACAAGAGGGCAGAAGCTATAATACTTCAGATCTACACTGCAAGAGAGGAAGACACATAGACATCATGAAAAAACAAGGGAGGAAAGTGCCCCAAACAAAAGAAGACACTACAATGATAGAATCCATAGATAGTGAAGTACATAAAATATCAGAGGAGTTCAGAATATATATAACTAAAATGATCTGGTAATTTAAAAAAGACCTAAGTGAGCTGATACAGACAAAAACGATCACTCCAACAAAGAGATAAGAGCAAATACAAGTTGCAAGAGATTACTTCAAGAAAGAGACAGAAATACTGAAAAAAAAACAAAAACAAACAAACAGAAATCCTCGAAATGAAAGAAACAATAAGCCAATTAAAAACTCAATAGATGGCATCAACAACAGACTAGAGAAAGAACCTCAGACAATGAAGACAAAATATACAATCTTGAAAATAAAGTTGACCTCACAGTGAGGATGGTAAGAAACCAAGAACTGAGCCATCCAAGAATTATGGGATTCCATCAAAAGACCAAATTTAAGATTTATTGGGATAGAGGAAGGTTCAGAGATTCAAACCAAAGGAATGCACAATCTCTTCAATGACATAATATCAGAAAACTTCCCACGCATGAAGAATGAATTGGAAAATTAAATACAAGACCCCTATAGGACACCAAATGTACAAAATTACCACAGATGTACACCAAGACACATTATAATGAAAATGTCTAGCATACAGAATAAGGATAGAATTTTAAAGGCCACAAGAGAGAAAAAGCAGATTTTTGTAAATGCTCAATATCACTAATTATGAGAGAAATGCAAATAAAAGGCACAAAGAGATATCATCTCACCCCATTTATAAAGATTATTATCAAAAAACACAAAAAATAAATACTGGCCAGGATGCAGAGAAAGGGATCTCTCATACACTTCGTGGGAATGCAAAATTAATATACCCAAGATGGAAAATGGTATGGAGATTCCTCAAGAAACTGAAAATAGAACTATTATCCAGAAATTCCTCTACTGCTATATAACAAAAGGAGATAAAATCATGATATCACAAAGATCTTTCACTCCCATGTTTATTGCAGCACTATTGACAATATTAAAATATGGAATCAACGTACCTACTTACTCTTCAGGAGATGAATGGATAAAACAAATGTGTTCTATAAACAAAATGGAATATTACACAGCCATAAAAAATAATGAAATCCTGTCATTTGCAGCAATGAAGATACAACTGGAGGTCATTATGTTAACTTAAACAAGACAGACACAGAAAGACAAACACCACATGTTCACTTGTGAGAATCACTAATCTCAGAGAAGAATGGAAAACAACTGAGGTCTCTAAGAGACCAGGAAGTACAGAGAACAAGAGGGAAAGAAAGCAGTTCAATAATGGGCAGCAAAACAGAGAATAAAAATTAATTCAGATTTTTCTATAGCACAGTAGAGTCACTAAGGATTAAAAAATCTAAGATATATTTCAAAATGACTAGAAAAGTATGAACCTCGTAACACATAAAAATGATTGAGATGGAAATGCTAACAACTCTTGATATCAAATCTGACTGGATAACTACACATTTTATACATGTAACAAGTTGTTATAATGTGCACCATAAAGATACATAAATATTACATTTCAAGTTTTTAAAATTCTAGGACTGGGGATGTAGCTCAATGATAAGAGTGCTTGCTTAATGTGTGAGACCGTGAGTTCAATCCTTTGAACTAAGAAAAAAAGAAAAAAAAAAAAAACAGACAAAAAAATTGAGAGGAAGCTTCTATGAAAACTATCAGTAGACTTGAATTTGCCTCTTCACTATAAATCTCCATCAATGACACCATTCTACTAAACAATATTCTAGTTATCAATGACCCACAGATAGATAAGCCTCCAAATCTTGAATCCTCTACTTATTAGCTACGTGAACTTGAGCAATTCATACAACTTTTCCCTGAACTTGTATCCTCATTTACAAAATAAGGATAAAAACAGAACCACCCTCACAGCCTATGAAAATTAAATGATATAAAATATAAATATCATTTCTACTATGAGCTAACTATTATGCCATATGGAATTAAATATCCTCATTTAGACCTAACAATAATCTTTCCAGATACATTATGATCCCTTATAACATTTTAAGATAGTTTTTTAATATCAATATAATTTACCTAAAATCACAGAATTATGCATAGATTAATTAGACCCTAGAAATATCAAAGGTACTGAGTCTTTTCTCTTATAGCAATGGTGTCACCAAGTTGAATAGTTTTCAAAAACATTACTTGTTATCTTAAAAATTAATCTGAACCATAGCCAAATTATCAGTTTCTATGATCTTTCAATAATCTAAAGGCAATTATGAATACAAAGATTTTCTAGTCCCTTTACCACCACTAAGTAACACTGAAATGCCACTTCCTATCAAACTTACGAGCTGTATTAGTTCATTTCTCATTGTTGTAATAAAATACCTGAAGCTGGGTAACGTTTTATAAAAAAGAGGTTTATTTACTCAGAGTTCAGGGAATTCAAGGACATGGCACTGCATTGGTTCAACTTTGGTTAAGAACTCACGGAGATGGAATCAAAACAGCAAGAGGACTTGCAGGAGAAAGAGATCACATTTCAAGACAGGAAGCCAGAGAACATCAGTTCTAGGGTTGGACTTCCTCTCATAAGCACTAATTCCAGACCTCAGGAGAACTACCTTAATCCCTTCTGAGCGGAAGGCCTCCAGTGACTTAAGGACCTTTCACCGGGCCTCAACTCTGCAAGTTCACACTACCTTTCAATACTGCCACACTAAGACTAAAGACCAAGCCTCCAACATATTAACCCTTGGGGGACACAACTCAAACCACATCCAAATCATACCATCAGCCAAGGAAAACTCACTGTAGTTCTCTCCAATTTTCTATTCTCCTATGTAACAAAGATCTGTATTAGAAAATCAATACAGTCAAAATTGATGAGATCAGAAGTAAGAAAAGTGGGTAACAGCCACTTTGGATGTCACTAAAATTAACTGAAAAATATAAATAAGTCAGTTAATTTTTTATACTTCCATCTGTTCATCTTTTTTTAATGGGAAAATAACAGTACTTATTCCATAGTGTTATTATGAGAAATAGCAGGTAGCACTTTGCTTTCTTTACATGCATCAAATAGAGAAGGGATTTACAGTCTTAAGCCCACTTTAAAGATAAAGTGGGTTTATCCAATAGCACTCCATTCCCATGCTTACCCAGGTCTGAACAAATGCTTTACATTTTGTAAACAAGTCTCTAAGTTGCAGTATTATAGAAGAAGTAGACCCTCCAGACACTAAAGCATAGGGAATTTTGCTCTTGTTCTTAAAAATAAAAAAGACCATCTTGCTTTCATGCAGTTTCATACTTGCAATTTCCCAAATTATCAATAGTATGTAAAAGTTTAAACTTCAACATCTATCACCTATGCAGCCCTATGCCCAAAGAAAGCCCAGCACCTACCAGACATCCCATACCATTTACTGAACAAACAATTAAACTTAAGTTGCTTACCAGCTCCTTGTATTGGGTGCTGTATATATGCACTAAGGTTTGTAACATTACAAGCATGATCTCCTTTAATGCTCACCAATATCCTTAATTGGATTATTATGCCTGTCTCAGAGATGAAGGAGCAGAAAAACAGACGATGAATAACTTGCTGCAGGTCACCAGGTTGACAGCAAACAGAGCTAGGACCAGAAGGTGTTCTGACAAAATCCAAAGCTAGTACTTTTTTCAAAGTCTCATGCTCTGCTCACAGTAAAGTTCATTTCATTTAAGGATATATTAAAAAGGTTTATGAAAAGATAGATCCTGTAATAACTTAATGGGTGACCAGAACTGCAGGAAGTGAAGACAAAGAGGCCATTACAGACAGAGAAACAAACTGAGGCACAAACACAGAAGACAGCGCAATTTTGGGAAGTGACATCTGGTCACTTCCATTAACCAAATAATCATTTAACTTAGGAGAACATAAAGGAGATTTGTAAAGATTAATGGAGAGGTAGGGAAAAAATTACTAAATTACTAGAGTACATAAATTCAGAGGTGGAAAAGCCAAATCATAATTCATAAGTCAAAGGGTAATAAGGTTAGATGAACAAATTGAAATAAAAGAAGGGAGACAAGAGGGCAAAAAACTGACAGTAACCAACAAAAATTAACAAGCCAAATAATACAAGTACCAAACTAATTACTGGAAAAATAATGGTGCCACTAGAAATTTTTGTTTTCTACACTACTCAACAATGTACATGTGTAAGTTTTAGGATCAGGAAAAAAATTAATTCTATTACTTAAAAGTAAAGAACAAGGAATCCTGAGAATTGGAGATTTTTGACAATTAATTCTCAGACACTTGTGCCATGATTCAATTGTAATATATGAAAAGAACTGTTTACGAAAATCAGAAAGGAGTCTTCCTCAATGGGTCCAAAACTAAGTCAAGAATATTTATTAAAATGTTGTCTAACTCTTAAAAAATTACTCAAATGCCCAGCCAATACATTATAAAATATACACAGCTACCAGAACTGATCAAATATGGAAAATGTGTGTGGGTTACCAAAGTAATCATTATTTTTCTAATAATGTGAATGATAAAATGTGAAAACATCACATATGGCAGACTAAACCTTTCACCCATGTACTCTTTGGAACATATGAAATATTTTTGAAATCTCCAGTTTTATCTTTACATTTCTTGCCAACTTTATCTTAATCTCACAAGAATCTATGTTAGGTTACCACAGAATAAAACTAATGGTTCAAAAGGATGGATCATTTTTATACAATAACTTTTCATTATTCCTGACAGAAAGTCATAAAATCACTCCAGTATGATGTTAAAGACAACAAAACAGGGGCTGGAGTTATGGCTCAGCAGTAGAGCACTTTGCCTCGTATGTGTGAGGCATTGGGTTCGATTCTCAGCACCACATATAAATAAGCAAATAAAACAAAGGCCCATCGACAATTAAGAAATATTTTTTAAAAAACATCAAAACAAGTACAAGTATTCTACAGAATTACATGAGGCAGGGGCTGGGGTTGTGGCTTAGTGGCAGAGCACTTGCCTAGCATGTGTGAGGCACTGGGTTCAATTCTCAACACCACATAAAATAAATAAAAGTCCATTGACAACTAACAAAAGAAAAAGAATTACATGAAGCAATACTTTTTTAAGCAATGATCTTAAACTGATGATTATGTAAAAACAATATTACCAAGCTATAAAGTAAGTAACCCTGGAAACAAACAAAAATCTTAAAATAATTAAGTATACAAGATCTTATGTTTGATTAAAGATACAATATCTTATGTTTGCACACACAAAAATATAGAATATGTTTGCACACATAAAAATATAAAATATTCACTTGAATAGAAAAATAAAAATCTAATAATATGAAAATGTTATAATACCCCCAAAAAGGAATATTAAATAGTCACTGAAATGATGCTACAGAGATTTCTAATACATTCAGAAAACACAAAATATGATAATTTTTAAAATCAACAAAATCATATAAGTATCAACATATACATATATATGTCTCAAATACATATCGAAAAAATAAAATTTTCATATCTAGTAAAAATAATTTTATGTATTTTTATGCTTTTCATATTGCCCAACATTTTGCTGGAGTTTTATTCCCCACAGTATATAAACATGATTTATAAAACAACAAAACAACAGGGTCTAGCAAAAGTAGCCCTTTAAGCAATAGGAGGCACTGGACATGAAATAGGTTCCCAATTCTTTCTTCTTACAATTAAACTATATCATCACACCAACATCTTTTAATTGCAAAAGGGAAAAGCAAAAAGGTTAATACTGTAGAATTCCATAAGTTCACCCTATGATTTACCACAACTGAGTTTTATAATATCTTTCAAGTCTTAAAAAATCTAAACATAAACCTGTTGTTTAAATTCAAGTTCAGTTTGAACCACAAATCACATAAAGGCACTGTACATTGCTTTGCAATATCCCAAATGATTCTTGCCATTTAAGATGACTATGAGTTCAATTTCAGAGAAGAGTGTCCACATCCACTAGATAACAATAAAATTGAAAATGGGAAAGAGTAAGTATTGGTAAGCAAGTGAAGAAATGGAATCTTAGGATATTGCTCTTGGTAATGTAATATGACGTAGCCTCTGGAAAAGAGTTGGGAGTTCCTCAATAAATTAAAAACAGAATTAGTACATGACCCAATATTGCACTCCTAGGTGTTATCAATATCGTGACTCCTAGGTGTTACGACAGTCTCTGTTATCAGTAACTATTTAGGGGTGGATGAATAGGAAGTGACTGATTCATGGGTTTAAAGTTATCTTATGTGTTGATGAAAAAGTTCTGGAACTAGATGATGATGATGATGATATTTAATTTTACATTATGGTAAATTTTTATTATGTACATCTAATCACAATTTTTATAAGTAGAGGAAGAAGGCTTGGTTAGGTCAAGTTCCTGAGAAGTAAAATCTAAGACACCTCTTTACACAAGGTCACCCACCCACCTCCTAGAAAAGAGGTGAGTTATTATCTCAGGTGTCTCTGGGCAGATAGCTCCCAGCAATTTCATGGTGGTGTTAAGAACTCATAGCTGTGAGTCACCAACTCCACAGTGAGGGCGAGGCAGAGATACACCATCCGGTAAAAGGAACCTACATGAGGTACCAACAGTATCTATAAGGAAGAAAACACATGGGCTAGGGCTGTAGCTCAGTGGCAGAGTGCTTGCCTAGCATGTGTGAGGCACTGGGTTTGATCCTCAGCACCACATAAACAAATAAATAAAAGCATTCTGTCCATCTACAACTTCAAAAAAAATTTAAAAAAGAAAAAGAAAACACAATTTAAAATTAAGGGACTTACCTACAGATCACATAGCAACTACAGCTCTAGTATGAATTAACTCTCTTTCCCTTATAGCTTATGCTCTTTTCCATCCCACCTTTGCATGGCTTTCACCTATTAAAACACAATGGTAAGGGTTATTTCCCCTCCTATTCCCTATCCCTTGATTTTAGTTTTGAGTTTCTGTTTAATCATTTTGGATGTTCAGGGGTGGGTTTATTTGTTTTGGGGGTGAAGAGGAGAGAGGGAATGATTCCTTCAGCTCTGATATGATCTTTCTCTTCCCTATCAAATTCTAGTTCATGTCACATCACTGCATAAAAGTGGTTGCTCAAATTTGTGTCCATAAAACCCCTGTTCATAGCTATGATTTAACATTATGTTTATAAAACTGTCTTTTTAAATTGTCATATAACTGAAAGCAAGGATGAATTGGCTTTACTGATATTTATATTATTGGTATGCAGCACCCAAAAGAAAATTTTTTAAAAAAATTTGTTCAGTTAAACTATACTTTATTATAATGTAACTTATACCCACGTGTATAAGTTATATACTTATATATGAGTTATATATAATAAGTATATATATAATAAAGTATATAATCTGTCAATGCCCTTTATTCAAGTGACTTATAATCAACAAAGCTTTTTCAACTAGCCTCTGCACTAGACCACAGCAGACCAGACCAAACCAGAATAATACAGTCTTGGAAATAGTCTACTCCAGAATGGAGTAGTCATTCATGCTAAGTGACATATAACCAAATAAATTAAAATGAGCTGGTTTTCAAAAAATCAGGTAATTCATAAAAACCAATGAGAAGAGACATAGTTTACCTGCATCAGTATGACAGGAAGTCCCCTCTGTTTTTATCCTATAAGTAAAGCAACTACAAAACAACCTAGTCATTTTCCATTCCCTATTTATGCTTCTTCAGTCATTTTCTGTCCACGAAGCCAGCTTCCTCTGCTTACCTCGTTGGTACACTCATTCTATTTTACAGAATGAGGTATAGCCTGATTCCAGAATGGCAAATAAAAGCCAATTGCATTTTTAAATTTTTTTATAATTTTATGAATACACTAAAAAATATCTAAAACTACTTGCTACAAGAAAATACTATAGATAACAGTAGCTATTCTCTTTCCACTCACCCAAATTAAAGAACTGTTAATTGTGGAAACCAATTCATCATAGTGAAGAATTTTACTTAAATAATTTAAAGGCAAGATAAATCACTTTAAAATTATGCTCAAAGATAAACACACTTCAATGTATTAATCCAAAAAGTTAGACATAATTAATTTTCCACCACTATATTATTGTGTTTAAACTAACAATACCAATGACTACTCTAGTGCTCTAAAAGGCTGGTATTATTCTTCTGAAACTAAACAGCCTATTAGCAGGCACTAACACTTCTCTAAAGTTTTTTTTGGAGGCGGGGAGAATTTTTTTTTTCTTAAAAGGAAAGGGCAAGAAGAAATTATTAAGAACCTGGAGTGAAAAATGAAAGAAATAATAGTCAAAATGAAAGAAAAAAAACCCACACAAATAGAAAAGAATGGCTTCAGTGATTGTATTTTCAGTTCTTCACACTATCAATAAAATCATTTCAATAATTAAGAATGCCAAAAAACAACTTAAGAAAATGCACAATGCCATTGTAACTAGTTTTTCTAAGCACCAATGGTACAAAATCTATACCAATCTATAATATATTTGTCATTAAAACCCACTTGAGAGAATTCTGGGATTGGAGTCCCCTGTGTTTCTCCTTTGCTGGCAAAGCAATAAAACTTTGTTTTCCTTTATCTTAAAAAAAAAAAAACTTGAAATAGTATTCAATATTACAAATGTTACGAGAACATAAGAAATAAGCAGGGTGAAACTTCTGCACTTGAAAATAGCTGACTGCAAAAATTCAACCTGAAGAACACAAAACAAAGGAAGCATTAATTCTATTTCTGTTAGATCCAAGATCTGATCTTTAAACTCTGAAGACACAATGTTGCAACAGGAATCATTCATGGATAGGATTTTCCTCCATTCTTTTTACATTTGTTTGTTTATTTTCCAAAGGAAAATCCCAAACGAGGGCAGTGTTATCTATCTGAAAGCATAAACTCAAGAAAAAATACTGACCCTAGCATATAGAATTTCAAAATCTAAAACACCAAACTAACTACACTATTTGAAATATGAAATGTCTGCCTTTAGCAGATAAACTAACAGCTTTTGCATTATTAAACACAACTCATTTCATATCACCACCCGCATAATATGACATCATATTGTTTCATATCAGCTTTAATATAACTGTAATATTTATTATTTCTACTTAACAATTACTTCATTTAATGTGGGCTCCTGTGTTTTTAATTTTTCAAGAAGTGACAAAAGTCATTTAACAAATATATCTCCCCAAATTCATTTAGATGTGTCTATTCTAATAACTTTCAAGAAAATGCTCTTTTTGTCAACTTCTTTTTTTAACTTATTTATTTACTTTAGTTTTCGGTGGAAACAACATCTTTATTTTTTTATTTTTATGTGGTGCTGAGGATCGAACCCAGCACCACGCGCATGCCAGGTGAGCATGCTACCACTTGAGCCACTTCAACAATGGTTTCAGAGTTTCAACAATGGTTTTCAGAGTTTCCTTTTCTTCTATGATGATAGTTCTTTTAGGAACCCAGTACTTTTCATTACAAAATCCTCATAGTGCCTTCTACTATATATTATTCTCCACATTGCTATCAGACATTCCCTTCCTTAAAAATCCAATAA
Source organism: Marmota monax (assembly GCF_021218885.2). Classification (NCBI taxonomy): domain Eukaryota; kingdom Metazoa; phylum Chordata; class Mammalia; order Rodentia; family Sciuridae; genus Marmota; species Marmota monax. The sequence goes on along the minus strand of NW_026694837.1, from coordinate 1,299,776 downwards.
TAGGAGCAACATCATAACCAACATGGCAGGTCAGAAATCAATATAAGCAAGCAGGGGTTTCCATCCTCATATCAAATAAAGCAGACTTCAAGTCAAAATTTACCAGAAAAGATAAAGAAGGACACTACATACATCAATAAGACTTAACAATTATAAATATATATGCCCCCAAACAATGGAGCATCTCCGTTCATCAAACAAACTCTTCTCAATTTCAAGAGTCAAACAGACCACAACACAATAATACTGGATGACTTTAACACACCTCTTACACCACTGGATAAATTTTCCAAACAAAAGCTAAAAAAGAAACTATAAAACTCGATAATATAATCAATAAAGATACTACCTTGCATTCTATCAGATCATAATAGAATGAAATTAAAAATCAATGATAAAATAAAAAATAGAAGCTACTCCAATACCTGAAAACATACTAAGCTATTAAATGAACAATGGATTGCAGAAGACATCAAAGAGGATATTAGAAAATTCTTAGAGGCAAATGAGAACACCAATACAACATATCAAAACCTCTGGGGCACTATGAAGGCAGTATTAAAAGGAAAATTCATTGCATGGAGTTTTCTTTAAAAAAAAAAAAAAGTCAACAAATAAAAGACCTAACATTAAATGTCAAAGCCCTAGAAAAAGAAGAATAACTCAATTCACAATAGCTAAACTGTGAAACCAACCTAGAGGCCCTTCAATAGATGAATGGATAAAGAAATTGTGGTATGCATACACAATGGAATATTACTCAGCATTAAAAGAGAATAAAATCATGGCATTTGCAGATACATGTATGGAGTTGGAGAATATCATGCTAAATAAAGTAAGCCAATCCCAAAAACCAAACTCTGAAATTTTTAAAGTTTCAAAACTCTGAAATGTTTTCTCTGACGAGTAGATGCTGATCCATAATGGCAGTGGGGGGAGGGAGCATGGGCAGAATAGAGGAACTCTGGAAAGGGCAAAGGGGAGGGAGAGAAAGGAGGGACACGGGCTAGGAAAGATGATGGAATGAGATTAACACCATTACCCTAGGTACATATGTGAAGACCTGAATGGGGTGACTCTACCTTATGTACAACCAGAGAAATGAAAAATTGTGCTCCACTTGTGTAGTATGAACTGAAATGCATTCTGCTGTCATGTATAACAAATCAGAACAAACCAATCAATCATATATTCCTATCAACAGATACAGAAAAAGAATTTGATAAAATACAACAGCACACATAATAAAGATCTTATCAAACTAGGAACAGAAGGGAATTAACTTCCTCATTTTGGTAAAAAAAATTCAACAAATCATACTTAATGGCTGAGAAATTAAATGCTTTAAGATTAGTAACAAGGCAGGGATATTGCATTTTATCATTTCTATTCAATGGTGTACTGAATGTTCTAAACAATGTAATAACACAAGAAAAAGAAATAAGAAATTTAAGGATTAAAATGGAAGAAAAAGAGCTCTTTGTTCAAAAATGACATGATTTTGTAGGAAATCCCAAAACTCAATATAATACTACTAAAAATAAGAAGCAATTATAGCAAGGTTATAAGGTAAAACGTTAGCAAAAAGAAATTAATGCTTTCCTGTACTCCAACAATAAACAATTAGAAGATGAATTTTTTTAAAGTACCATTTACACATTAGCATAAAAACAGAATATTTAGGAAAAACCTAAAAAAGTATATAGAAAAAGAGCTGTATGAGGAAAACTAAATAACTCTGATGAAAGAAATCAAACATCTGAATACATAAAAAGATACTGCATGTTTACTGATGGGAAGGATCAACAGTGTTAAAATGTCAGTTCTTCCCAACATTATGTACACGTTCATTAAAACTCCAATACAAACCCCAACAGGTTTTGGATATCAAGAAAGTGAATGTTACTTTAATATAATAAGGGCACAATAATATATTGTAGTACTGGCGAAAGAATAGACAAATAAATGAATGGGTAAACAGAATCCAGAAAGAGATCCACACAAATACAATCAACTGGTCTTTGAAAAGCACCTGGAGATCCAATTGACAGTTTTTTCAAAGAGATGCTAGAACAGTGGGATATTCAAGTAAAAATCAAAACTTAAAAAAACTAACCTGCATATAGACAATGACCTCCCCACACCTTTTTATAAAAATAAATAAATAACTCTAAAGGAGTCATAATCCTAAATATAAAGTCATAAAATTCAAAACCCTAAAACTTCTAAAAAATAACAAAACATTTAGTGACACTGGCACTTCTGAATAAAAGAATTCTTGACACACACCAAAAGTATGGCTTGTGATAAAAAATTCCTAAGTTAGACTTCATTAATATGAAACACTGCAGCTTTGTCAGGCACACTGCACAGAGAATGAAAATGCAAGCCACAGTCCAGGAGAATATATTTGTAAAACACACATTATATGGTTTAGGACATACTCAAAAAACTAAACATAGAATCAACCCTATGACCCAACAATTCTACTCCTATCTATATGTACCCAGAAGAACTGAAACAAAACTCAATCGATATTTATGTCAGTGTTCAACTACAGCATTATTCACAATAGCCAAAAATTGGAAACAACCAAGTGCCTATCCAACAGATAAATATAGTAAATACAAAGAATCTTCTAATTTAACAATACAAAAGGCAGCTTAGTTAAAAAATAGGGTAAAAGACACGAAGAAATCTTCACTAAAGATATATAGATGGCAAATAAGAATATGAAAAGATGGTCAGCATCAAAATGTAGAATTTGTAAAGTAAAAAAATGTTTGAGATACCATTATATACCTTATTATGGTTAAGTCCAAAATGCTGAGAACAGCAAATGTAATAATGTAGAGCAACAGGAATTCTCATTCATTGCTGATGGGAGTGCTAAAGAATACAGCCACTACAAAAGATGGTTTAGTAGTTTCTTATGAAGTTAAACATATACTCTTACCAAAAAATTTAGCAATTGTATTTCTAGGTATCTACTTACAGGAGCTGAAAATTTATGTCACAGAAAAGGCTGTACTTAAATATTTACTGCAGCTTTATTCATAAATGCCAACTGGAAACAACTAAGATGTCATTCAATATGTTAGTGGATAAACTATGGTACATCCAAACAGTGGAATATTATTGAAGACTAAAACAGAAATGAGCTATCAAGCCACAAAAAGACACAGAGGAAACTTAACTGCATATTGCTAAGTTAAAGAAACCAGTCTAAAGAGGCTATGGTATTCTGGAAAAAGTAATGTCACAGATAAGAATTAAAATATCAATTGCTAAAACGGTTACATTGGTAAATTTGTATACTTGCGCATATGCACATATATGAAAAATAAATTAGTAAAAATAAAGTGGAGAAAAGATCATTGTTTACAGGAATGGGAAAGGGATAAATTTGTGGCACACAGGTAAATTTAAGTGCAATGAAAAGACTATGTCTGTACTACAGTACGATACATTACATTACAAATTTGGCAAAATCCATAAAACCTACAACAGGAAGAATGAATTCTAATAAAGACTTCATTACAATAATATTGATATTGGTTCATCAACCATTAACAAAAGTAAGGCACCAATGCAATACATTAACAAAGAAAGTTGGGGGTTGCTGGAGGTAAAGGAAGGAATTTATGTGAATTCTTTCTCAATTTTTCTATAAATTTAAAACAGCACTTAAAAAATAAATTAATTTGTTTAAAACAGTTCTTTTTGACACTTTCACTAGTCAAATTTTAAAAATATTTAAGTAATTAAATAGCAAATGCTATAGTATATATACATTCAATAATTCATAAATTCTTTCAGAAATATGCCATCTTAATTCTTTTCAAGAATGAACTTAGAACAAAACTGAGCAAGAGTCCTAGAAATATAAAATGGTACCAAAAGACAACAAAATATACACATCTATACTGATGACTTATTATTAGGTAAGGTTTCAGTGCTCAGATGTTTATTTTCCTAAGTGAATATTATAACTTTGAATGACAAAACTTTTTAGCTTATTAATTTTGGAAGAAAATCTTCCCTACATAAGTATTTTCTAATCTTTGTAAACAATCTAAATGTTCCTCCAGCTCTAGTCTATCAAATTACTATAACAGTGATTACCCTTTTAAAACTTTATTAAAGTAGAAAAGGCAACCAATCTGTCTTCATACTAAATGACCCTGGATGAAGCTCTGAGTTTCTGTTATATTTTTTTCTTTTGTTTTCCTCCCAAACAGGTTATCCTTACTACTTACATTGTTTTATGTGTCTGTCTTATTATCAAATACTGGGAGGAAGAGAGAATTGTCTAAATAATCATGTTAGCACTTTATCATAAATGAGAGCAAACAAGCAATGACCAGATTTTGTAAGAGAGAAGGAAGGTGGCAGGAAGACTTTTCCTTTATAAAATTACATAAGACCAACAATACTTTTTCAACTATCTGATCCTTAGCTATGTGTCTAATAACTGGAAATGCTTAAAATAATCATGCATAAAAAAAGGTGTACAATAATATGAATCATAAGCTGTTACTTAAAACCATTGTATGTCATTCATTGTATACATATCACAGTTTTTTTTCAAACCTTAAGTATTAATACAGTAAAGGATTGAAATTCAGATCAAAACATGGGTTTACTTGATCTTCACCAATAAAAAACATACAGATAACACAGTAGTTATTATCATCATCACAAATAAATAATACTCAAAGTCCAGCTAAAATAGGTGATTCTTCAGAAAGCTAATTTTGGAGGTTATTATATCCATTGGTGGGCACAACAAATGATTCTGGAAATTAGGTAATATTAAAAATTTTGCCAATCAGGATAAAATTAAAAAATGATCAAAAAAGAGGAAAAGTAACTAATCACAACCATCAGTAAGATTTCTTTTACATATATTATACTTGGGCATTAAAGTCAATGAATTTTTTAAAAAGCAAACATTTCTGTGGATAAGAGGAATAGGAAACAACATCCTACTAGTGAAGTAAAAATGAAGAATTAAATAAAAACCAAGATTTATAATTTAGGGATGGAGTCTAAGCAAGATTATTTATTTGTATACCAATTTTATCCTTAAAAGGATGTCAAGGGAATTTATAACTATATACAATATAATAATTAGGTGACCAAAAAGAACTTGCACTACAAGTTCATTAGATGGTTCAGTTTAGTAGATGATTATTAAACACAACAGACGTCACCTTCCACATGAAAATAGACTATTTTAAAAGATCTTGTCAATACTTTGAAGAATTCCATTTTAATTTATAAGAACCTTGATCATGGCACTATGGTTGTAGCTCAGTGGTAGAGCGCTTTCCCAGTATGTGTGAGGGGCGGTGTTTGATCCTCAGTACCACATAATAAACAAATAAAATAAAGGTATTATGTCCAGCCATAACTAAAAATATTTTTTTAAAACCTTTGATCATTATTAAAAAATCTTAATTAATGAAGTTAGGTAAAGGAATATAACTGCATTCATGTGATTGCTTATCAGCTTAAACAGTGAATTTTGAAAGTTGACACATTTTTTAATGGTTATAGGAATTTGAATTGAAACTGAAATCAAATAAATGTATTAAGAAAAATGTATTCATATGCATAAATAGTAAATTTGATAAAAAATGGATGATGAATAGCTTAGACTATACAAATATAAGTATCAATTTTATATTTTAGTTTATACTTTTATCTTCATATTAAAATTTTATTCAGAGCAAAATATAATTAATTTTTATAAACATATATGTGACAAATACAAAATGAAGATGTTAAACTGTTTTATAAAATCCCAACTTTAAAAATTTTAAGTTTGGTCACCTGCAGTAACGCACGCTTGTAATGCCAGTGGCTTGGGAGACTGAGGCAGGAGGATCACAAGTTCAGAGCCAGCCTCAGCAATTTAGCAAGGTCCTAAGCAAATTATTGAGACACTATCTCAAAATTTAAAAATTTAAAAAAGGATTAGGGGTGTGTGGCTCAGTGGTTAAGCGCCCTTAATCCCCACACCCCCCCCAAAAAAAAATCAAGTATTTTTAGAGGAACAAATCAAGCATCTGTTGTTCATTTATCACTTTTAATATTTTTAATTAATTCTTTTAGGCTATAAACAAGTACTTTTAAATTAATTGATGTTAAATAATTACTACTAAAATGCACTAAATTACTACCAAATAGTAGGTTTTGAAGCAGTATTTCATGAGCAGATGTCTATTTCTCTATCTATGAAATATTAATTTTAAATGTGTTTTGCTATTTAATATTATCAGAGGTTAACATCCTTTTTTTGTTCAAGTCCAGATGATTCACAGTTCTGGCTTCGTGGCCCATAGGATTTCTGTGAATTTAGGCTCTACCAGCACAATCTGAAAGTAGACAATAAGTAATTAAATGAGTGTAACTGTATTCCACTAAAACAAGCAGCTGGACTGCTACAGTAGTTTTCCCCGTCCTGCTACCTCTACTGTATTTATAGAACCCGTGGTCTAATATATATCATTTTATAGAATAAATTGCTGAGGCTGGCTCTGAATTTGGGATCCTCCTGCCTCAGCCTCCGAAGCCACTGGGATTACAGGCATGCACCACTGTGGGGGACCAAACTTGATATTTTTAAAACTGGGATTTTATAGAACAGTTTATCATCTTCATTTTATATTTGTCACAAGTAAGTTTTAAAAAATTAATTATTTTTTGCTGTAAATAAAATTTTAAGATAAAAGTATAACTGTAAAATTGATACATATATGTGTATAGTCTAAGCTATTAACTATCCATTCTTTTTTTAAAATTTACTATTTATACATATAAATAAATTATTCTCAAACAATTATTTGATTTCAATTTTAATTCAAATTCCTATAACCATTAAAAAAATGTGTCAACTTTCAAATTTCACTGTTTAAGCTGAAAAGCAATCAAATGAATGCAGTTATGTCCCTTTACCTAACTTCATCAATTAAGATTTTGACACATTGTTTCATAAAAGTATTTAAGTATATTACTGACTTCATAACAATAATTTAGCATGCATCTCTTTTAAGAATAAGGGCATTAGCACTCACAAGACTAATTTCAAAATAGATGGCATGGTAGAAGATAATGCTAAGTGAAGTTAGCCAATCTCAAAAAAACAAATGCCAAATGTTTTCTCTTATGTATGGAGGCTGACTCATAGTGGGGGAGCATGGGAGGAATACATGAATTCTAGATAGGGTAGAGGGGTGTGAGGGAAAAGGAGGGGGCAGGAGATTAACAAGGATGGTGGAATGTGATAGACATCATTATCCAAAGTACATGTATGAAGACAAGAATCGATGTGAACATACTTTATATACAAACAGAGGTATGAAAAATTGTTCTATACGTGTAGTAAGAATTGTGATACATTCCACTGTCATGTATTTAAAAAAAACAAAAAGACTAATTTCATAAATATTCCATAATATAACTGATATCAAAGGTCCATATTTGAGTTTTCTCAAATATTCTACAACTACCTTATGAAACTCTCTTTTCAATCTAGCATCCAATCAAGATTCACATATCTAGCTAATTTCTGAGAGATAAAGACCAAATATTTTAAAACAACCTATTTGTATATAACATACGCTCTTTTCTCTCCCAGGCATTCTTTGGAAAAACTATACAAACACAATTACTCCAGTACTCTTGCAAGAACAATTCAGCAATGGAAGGATGTTACAAAAGAAGTGGGGGGAAATTTGGATTCCAATTATCTCTGTAGATCGTTTCCCCCATAAAACTAGAACAAAACTGTAATCTTATCTTAGATGGTTAAACATATTAAAAATATATAAGAGCATTCACTCATCAAGCACAAAGGTTTCTGACCTGCCAAGGTCAGAAGAAATTTTAATACTGGTATCACTAATAACTTAGTAATAACAATGATTAATTCTTCAAATACATCATTTTATATAAAGGAACAAAATTTTGTAAAAGTCTACAATGGAGTTTCTCTACCGTTCACTGAAAACAGCCACTTTTTAAAGATTTAAAATACTTTTTTTAAAACCTTTAGCTTTAATTGTAGCTTTAAATTTTGTGATTATCAAGTTGAATGAAGTTTTAATCATCCCATAAGGCTGGATAACTTGCATATTAGGCCCACATGCTAACAAACTGAATTCTTCAGTAATTTGTTTCAATGTTTTTAAGCTTTTCCTAAAATATGAAATTATACTTTAAACAATGCCTTATTATACAATATTATAAGAATATATACTTCTGATAACAATTTTAGTATTCATATTCATAGAATATGAAAATTTTAGCATCCACTTCCAAATTTTTTAAGGTCAAAATGAAGCAATTTGTCACTGCTAAAACATCTGAGAATTTAAGATTTTCAACAGGATACTGTCAAATTTATCAAAACAAAAGAAAATCATTATTCTAACGTTTCATTTTCTATGTATGTTCTATACACGTGAATGCAGAGTATTTTCCAGCGTAAATTATATACAAACCTTAGGAAAAGGAGTCCTAAATCTGCAATTGCCTTCACTGAAACCAATGAAAAATCTATACACGGCAATGGAACTGGCATGCAAATAAAAGAACTGTCAAGACATGTATTCCGAAAAATAAGCCTACAATAACTATTTTAAAGGCTGTGTGTGGTCTCACCCATATATTTTGGCAAGATGCACTTTATCCAACCACAGTTAAGATTCATCCAAAAGCAGTGGCACTGGAGAGCCTCTGTCTCACCTGTCAAAGTTGAATAACGTTGTTCCAAAGACCACCATGAGTCCATGGAGAAAAGCCACAATGCTACAGCTGTTATTGATAAGCAGTTTCTAAAGGAAAAAAAAAAACTTCAAACAATTAAGCAAATCATCCTTAATAGAGATTTAGATAGACAATGATATTCACATTTAAATGATGAGGTGACAATTACCATGCCAATTCTGAAATAAAACATTGACAAAAATTTATAGATTGGAATCTCAGATGGGATGTTTCATAAGCAACACCAACTTATAGTCTTTTCTATTCTTCATCTAATAAAATTTCTATACATTTATCAATTTGAAAACTCTATTATGTGCTCTTATGTAAGCTTTAAACAACATCCTTTCTAAAGCCTCAAAATATATCTAAATTACTAAGGTACCAAATTCATCAAAATTGCTTAAATCTGACAGCTAAGAGCACAGCAGATTAAGGTTTATAAAAGTAACTCTAAATATATTAAAACCTGATTTTTTATTGGTTGTTCAAAACATTACAAAGCTCTTGACATATCATATTTCACACATTAGATTCAAGTGGGTTATGAACTCCCATTTTTACCCCGTATACAGATTGCAGTATCACATCGGTTACACATCCACGTTTTTACATATTGCCATACTAGTGACTGTAAAACCTGATTTTTTAAAGAAGATGTCTTAATACTGTTTTGACCACATTATAAAAGCAGTTCACATTTTTGCTTTAGGTTACTGGGTAAGGTACAAGTAGATTAACATAAAGAGCAATAAAAACAATTACTCTGAAATGTCTCAGTGGATAATTCAAATGCCACCCCTCACCCCATTCTGGCAATAAAGGACAACTTAAATCATAATGAAAATACCTGGCTATATAGAAAGTTTCAATAATCAATGATCAGTATCTCAAATTTTAACTCTTTTCCCTTCTAGATGACAATATCTTCTAACACTATTACATACGGAAACAATTCAAATGAAAAAGAGAGATGTCCCTTTGTGACTTTTCCAAGAAAGCTAATACTCAAAACGTTCTCACGTAGAGCACTTTCACCCACAATCAAGTCCTATAACACAAAGGCAAATTACAGCACTACTGCAATATACTGTGATGTCCCAGAGTTTCAATTACTGTTTTCTCTTAGGTACAAAAGTTCTAAAAAGATTAGTTTCACTTTTCCCTGGATACGTTTACCAGCAGCGTTTGGATATTATTTTTCTTTGGTTTTGTCAGTAGCATGTTTGATATAAATTTTATTAAGTGGTAGTGTATGTAACATTGCATTGTGGGTAGTAGTTTCCTGCTTTAGTCTAGCCACATCCTTAGCTGTCATATGAGCATGTTTCCTATATTTTCTGCAAGTTGTCACCTTTTTTTTTCATCTTACAAAAGTGACAGCATTAGAAGATGAATTGTTCTGGTAAACATAAGAAATATACAATACTCTTACAGCTACATTAATCAAGTATGGATCATGCAGCATTTCAAAGAATGATCAAAGAAAAAAACAAAGTAATCCTGTGGGTTAATATCATGTGAAACAGTGTGTTAATGTAATTAGCATAAAGGAAGGATTCAAGAAAGCCAAAGCAGTTAAAAGAAAGAAAATCTCTGTAACCAGATGCCAATATTCTTTAACAAATGAGGTATACTATATCAATCTGCATATATTGTATATAACAATTTGCAATGAAAGTCAAAAGCTTCAAATCTACTAGATAATTCATTAGTGCGAATTAATGTCAATATCCCTTAGAACTTTCAGAATCTACTTTGACATTGTATAAGATGTCAAAAAATGGAAAGAGAAACAAAGAAAAAAAAAGCAAAACAAAAGAAAACCTGGAAGAAAGAAAGAAGGAGGCAGGAGACAAGACAAATAGAAAAAGGGAGAGACTGATACTGATTTAGTATTTTCTCTCCTGGCATCCAATTTCTACATAATATCACATTTAGAAACATAGCTGCTCAAACTAACCAAATGAATTTATTCAAACAATCAAGGAAATGATGACATTTGGGTTTTACCATGATCAAATTAAAACAAACTGAACAAAATAAAGTTATTCTCATTAACAAAAAAGTACAAAATAGTACCTTATATACTTAAACAACTCAGACAAATAAGCATCTAGTTGTATATATACACATATACTTCACTAAAACAAGGAAATGGAATGTCTCAATCAAAATTTTAAAAACAAAACTGTACATATTTTACTAATACACAAAGTTTCAAGTCATCAATACATATTGTATAAGCTTAAGTAGCTATATATATAATCTAAAAAAATTGTCAAAAAAATATCGAATATCAAGTTAATAAGAAAATCCCTTGCTAAAGCCTCATAACCAGAATATTTAAGCAAAGTTAGAATTTCTACAATTTATAAAATTGCTACGAACTATTTGCTATTGTTTTCAATTAAAAGAAATTTTTAAAAACAGCAAATATAAGTAACAATCTCTTTTAAAAAAAACCCGAAATGGACACAGTATTAAGAAAATAAAACCATTATATTAAAATACAATCATTACTTGAGACAATAAAAATGAATTCAAAACATAACAATGAAAACACATGTAGCACTTAAAACATTATTATACTGTTATATTCTATATGTCTTGGTATTTTTAAAAGCTCTACCAATTTTGACAAATTTTATTAATATAAAGTAATGGAAAGCAAGACACTAACTGTTTCAGTTTTTTGGACACTAATTTCAAGTCCAAAACTATTTTAACAGCATTAAAAAACGTAATTTATACAATGGAACTTACAACCAATGTCTGATTATAAGGATAGTATAAATCTATAATCAAGGGCTTTATCTACAATGACTGCACTGAATCGAGCTCTCATCATCATATGTAGTAAGCCATTTCTAATGAAACATTATTGATTATCAAATATGTACCCTGGGGTTATCACTGTATTTTTTTTTAATTTTTACTAAAAGAGATATTTGTTCCAAAGAGGAATGATTTAGGACGTGAAAATACATGTGGATAATAAATATAAAAACTTTAATAAAACACATGATTTCACTATCTTTCTCCTGCCAGAATTTGATGGGCCTTAAAAAACGACAGAAAGGACATATTCAACAATATCTACTTAACTCTTTTAAATGAGTATAAATCCTCACCCAAAGATTAAATGCAGGAGGGTTACCTTTACAAAAAGAGAACAATCTATTAAAAGACAAAAGAGACGTTAAAAATTATTTAAATTTATTTCAGGTCCATTTGGAGAACCAAGTACATAATAAAAAAAAAATTTAAGGAAGGGAATATTTGGCAATAAAAGTTAGGACTGTGAGAAGTGTAAGAGAATCTTGATGCAGAAACTGAAAACTCATTTCTAAAAGAAAAGCATGGGACTAGGGACACAGCTTAGGGATTGAATGCTAGCATATTCAAGTCCCTGGGTTCAATCGCCAATACCAAAAAAAAAAAAGAAAAGAAAAAGAAGGAGAAAAGCATTTATTTGCTTACTATAATATAACAGCTACCCAAATTTTTTCAATTGTCTGTCTCTGCTACTAAATGTGCATATGGAACTATGTTTGGAAATTCCACAAATTATATGGACAAAATCCTTTTATTTACTTTTGATAACAGAGATCACACCTTATTTATGAAAGGGGATAACTAACTTTTCTCTCCACTGCAAGAATACTGCTTGTTAAATGAAAACTTTTACTTTTTAATGTAAAATGTGTTCACATGCACAACAAGAAAAGATCAAATCTAAATTTAAAATAAATCACCAACATGTATTTATGGAAGTTCATTCTGAAAAAGTTCAGGATATCTAAATAATAAAGGACTAAATCATTCCCATGTCCTCTCACTGTATTTTGAATAAATTGAAAATGTTTTTGAAGAATCTTCTGAATATTTTTGTCTAGTTATCTTTATCTAATATGAACTAAAAATTGATAATGAGCTGTGCTAGGAAGAATACACAGCTCTAACACCCTTCTGTGCCCTCACTCTATGGTACACTCCAAATAATATTTTGTAATTCACTGTCTCCGCCCATACTCCCAGTCATTTATTTCTCGCCAACTTAGTTACTATCACAATAATAAGACACCTCACATGCAAATTCAGAGTGGTGTAGATAAATGGCAAAAATGCCTAGAAAATTGGTCTATTCACCTTTATAGTTTTCGTTGAAAAATACCCCATTGCTCCCAACTGATGAAAACAGGAAACAGTATTCATAAATATAAAATTCACTGCCTATGATATATAATCATCCTAATAAGAAAATGAGTTCTATACATACATATCCAAAGGGGCAAAAAAAAAAAAAGACAGTTTCCCAAAGATGTTTTCAATTTTCTTCTGAATCAGAATTAGCAAATCGAGACGACCAACATATTCTGTCTGTGTGCATTATTCCTTACTACACACAGCATTTTGTAATTTATTTCAAAGCTTCCATTATAAACAAAAAAATACAGCTTCTGTTAACCCACTCCCTTCTGAGCTCATAAAACATAATACTGAACAATCCAAGTTATAGTATTTTACTTTATATAAGATTCTCACTCAAAAACTGTTATGGTACAAACTAAAGATTACACAAAATGAGTACATTTCCTGAATAACAAAATTAGGATAAAATAGAAAACTAATATTCTTCCAACAAACTATAACATGTTATATATATAGATTACATGTTATAGTTCTGCCATTTGTTTTTTAAGATCTTCAAAGTAGTCGTGAGATAAAGGTAGACATAATATTAAGTGATATTAATTACAACTAACCTTTATTTTAAGGTCCACAATCACACTGAAAATAAGGTAGACAGACATGATTTAATATTTGTAAAAGAATCCCCAGACTAACACTTTCATGACAGCCAATTATAGTCAAGCCCAGCAAGCAGTTTGCAACCAGACCTTAAGAAAGGTAAACTTTTTTTTTTGCAATGAGTTACAGATTCACAAGTTTAAGAAGACAAGAAAAAGGAAAACAGAAGGAATTCAGCCACCCTAGCAAATATGAAGCAGACCCCAGAATGTGATACAATCCAAAGATGTAAATTATTGTAAATCATCACTGTTGTTCAGAATTTCACACGGCCTCTTGAGCCAATTTTGCTAACTTTTCCACAAACATAATAATGCTAAAAAGAGAAAGGAGGAGGGAGAGAGGGAGAGAGACAGGGGTAGGGAGAGAGGGAAAGAGGGAAAGGAAGGGAGGGGGAGGGGGAAAGGAGAGAGGGAAGGAGAGAGAGAGGGAGGGGGGAGAGAGAGAGAGAGAGAGAGAGAGAGAGAGAGAGAGAGAGAGAGAGGGAGGGAGGGAGATAGGGAGGTGGTAGGAAAGGAAAGCCCTTAACTGCAGCATTCTGTTCTATAAATGCTTAACCTTACAGGAGTTTGGTCTCCTTCAGTTTGTATTCTATCCAAATCCTCATGACTCACAAAAATTAAAAAGCTATATCCCTCTGGATGCCAGGAAAGGCCTTACCACAAGCCTTTTGTCAGAGGGAGAGAGAGGGGGAGAGAGACAGAGAGAGAGAGAGAGAGAGAGAGAGAGAGAGAGAGAGAGAGAGAGAGACAGAGAGAGAGAGAAAGGAAAGAGCAAGGGGGGAAAGCCACAGTAGTAGGCAGTCCCACTTTACTTTGAGTACTGTGAGGTCACAAACCACATGATTCTGTCTCTCCAGTAATAGTGCTTGCAAAAAAAAGGAGTTTTAAAGCTTTTGCTTTTTTGGATTGTGTGAATGCTTCATTCGCCTCACAAACAACCACAGAACCACAAGTGCGGTGCAAACTTTCTCCAGGAGGACAGCAAGAAGTCTCTGGTTTTTAAATGGTTAATCTCCGCAGGTCACTACCAGCCACCGAGACCAACAGAGTCAGTGAGTGCTCTCTAACCACAGTCTATGCAATAATAGTAGGTCCTTCAAATATTTGCTCATTCTCTTTTTGTTTTGTTTCCTTGCTTTTCACATGTTACCAGCTACATAATTTCTTGACAGAAAAAAATAAATATAAAGTCTATGTACTCCAGGCATACTGTAAAACTAAAACAAGATTTGGGTATGGTTTGTATTTTCAGTTTAAGGCTGCAAGCAGTATTTACAACAGAGGGTACAAGTTCTATCTGGAAAAAAAAGGAGGGACTATGGCATCAAACAGCCTCTTCAGCACAGTGACACCATGTCAGCAAAACTTCTTTTGGGGTAAGTATTACCATATTTTAAAATCCTGTATTAATCTGTTAAACATAAAGGTTTGATTCTAAAACTGCTAGCTTTTTGAGATAATAGCATATTAAAGATCATAATAATAATAATGCAGTTTTGTTCATTACAAATTGAAAAATGAAATGCTATAAATATTTGCACTTGGCATCTGTAACTTTAACTCTCAGAGTAATGACTTGAAATAGACAAAATTAAATTATATTCATTAATCAAAATGACTTCCCAGAATTACAGAAATGAGATGTTAAAACAGTGAAATGTAATATATTTATCAGCCCTCATTAGAAAAAAAAAAATCTGATGCTAAATTAATCACTGCTATGACTTATCGACAAAGCAGCTCCCAATATTTGAGAAAACTTCAAAAAGGAAGCAATTTTACAAAACAGCACACCACAGAATTAATGCAATGTTACAGTCTACCATGTACAATATAGAAATAAACCTGCAGTAAAGTTAACAATTTAACCAGCTCAACTAAAAGGAATGTATTTATAATTTTAAACTGCACAAGACAACTACATTAATTTGTTTCTAAACAACTTTATATAACTGAAATATACATTCAACTGA
Organism: Marmota monax; assembly: GCF_021218885.2. Taxonomy (NCBI): domain Eukaryota; kingdom Metazoa; phylum Chordata; class Mammalia; order Rodentia; family Sciuridae; genus Marmota; species Marmota monax. The sequence continues at coordinate 1,284,211 of NW_026694837.1, read as the reverse complement.
AATAAAATCATTCTAAGTATATTATAGCTGTTTTTAAAAGACCTTTAGAGTTGCCCAGGATATTTAAAAGTTCATGGAAGTCTTTTAAAACGTACATACAATTGTACTTTTCTATATATTTTAAGTTTACATCTATATACTGTTGCTCATATATAGCACTTCTTATAAACATAACAGACATCAAAATGTCTAAGCGTCTTTTAATCACATTTTTGGACCTACCAAAATGAATACCGTTTTTAGTCTCATGAAAAACAAAACTCCTTAAGGATACCCTCCCTGTATGATTTAAAAGAGCCATACCTATTAAATCATGTTCGACTTTTAAACAAAACAGGCATAATACAGTCCTTTAATATTTAGTATTGATACAGATATATAAACATTCAACATTCATCAGCTGACATGGTATTACTATAAAATATCTAAGCACTTACAAGATGCTCCTTATGGTGTCCAACATGTTCCAGCTACAAGGCAGTTTTTTAAATTTTTCTTTTATCCTTTAAAATAAATCCTTTTGCTATATATACCTCCATTAACTTAACTTTGCAATTTTCAACTAACGATTGGAGTTTCCCTTACTCCTCCTACTTCACACATTTTAACTGGCTACTACTAGAGGATCAGTCTTAGTTTAGGTCAAAGAGAAATAATAAAACCTGAAGTAGGGAAAATTTCTCTTACAGGTTAAGGAAGTGTACTTTGTATTTTACAAAAAAAAAAAAAAGTAAAATTGCTGTAATAACTCCCTCAATAGCTATAAGTGGGTCTCCTCAAAGTTACAATACATATAATATAGTAATCAAAGATTATTAAAATTTTAATGGTAGGTGTTAAGCATTACTCTAAAACTTTCTGAATTTAGGAAGCAGAAAATAACTACAACTAGACTGCTTTATAGCTCATGTTATAATTATAGCCCATACATGAGAACTTTCGCTTACTACCCTAGGAAAGAAATGGTTTAAAATATTGTTGTACAGAAGAATTAGTTTTAACAGGCACATCAAGCAGTTTAATTGCTCTTTCACAATATTACTTAGTTTTTTATTTTAAAAATAGATTTTTCTAACCAGTTCGGGAACATCACAAGTTTCAAGAAACACCTCAGCATTACAAGTAAAGCTGCCACAAAGAATATGTTAAAATTGTCCCCAAGAATATGTTGAAATGCTCCTAATTCTAACTTAACAGGCATCTTATATTGCTGTCACATTCTCAATAGCCAATCAATAATAAAATTTCCAAAATCTAAGCCAGTTCCTAAATAAGACATAAAAGTAAACTAAATAAAGCTCATCTTGTGTTGCATGTCAAACTTTTTTACCATTTTAACTAATCCTTCCCTTTCTGAAAAGTTTCACCCTCCCCCCACCACCAATCCAATAGTACTTTTGAGTCTGGATAGAAAACTAATTATGAATCCACTACACCAGACTAATTACAGGTGAGTAGTGGACATTCTTTATAGTAGTGTACACTCATTGCACACACCTTCCCATTCCATAATCTCTGTCAAGTTTAAAACCTCACTTTAGACTTTACGTTTTTGCAATGATTATCATAACCACCTAATAAAGTATAAATATAATAAGTATGTGACCCAATTTTGCAAAATAGAAATTTTAGATGAAGAACAAAGCACACATTGACCAATTACTGAACCTCAAATATAATGAGCTAAAAATGTGTGTGTGTGTATAAAAAAGAAAGAGAGTGTGAGTCTCAGTGTCCTTGATCTCTTGGTATATATTTCACTTTAAATTAATCAAGATTTTTTAATATGTGCTAATCAAAATCTGCCCATTATTTATCATAATTAAAACCTGTTATAAACAGACTGACTAATCAAGTATCTTACAATTAAGAACTTATTTACGAAAATATATTTGCTGACTGATTAAATTTCTACTGAAAATCTTTTTAACTGACCAAAGTAACTGATTAAACATCACGTGTGAAGAGTGATTTCCAAAACAATAATTATGCTCCATATCAATAATACTTTTATAGTTTAAAGATTTACTAGTGACAAAGTTTTATAATTTGCTCCTAAACAAGAGAGCTAAATTCTGCTTTCCAGGGAGATGAATTAAAAAGTCAAGAACAAAGAAGACAACTATTAAAAAGTGAAAAATACCAATGCAATTTCCAAAGACTTATATTATAAATTATTTTAAATTATGAAATTCTAATTTTACAAGACAAATTATTGAAGGTTTCATTTTTAAATTTTTTAAATGTTAAAATATATAAAAAATTCAAAAGACATCAAAGAAAAAGATCTTGTTAGTGTGTATGAATCTCCAGATAGTCTCTATAAATTACAAAAAAAGCATGAAATATGCATGATTACATTATGATATATTTTAGTTCTTTTAATGGAACAAAAATTAATCTATTCAATTACACTCCGCAAACTAATCACTAATAGTCTGACTTATTTAAATCAGTTATGCTAAAGTTAAATCCAGTAAGATATAAATGTTCCAGTTTGTTAGAAGAACACTGAAATATTTGATGGTTAAATAAACTGTGGGGGCAGGGGTAGCTAACTCATTGAAGATTTTATCAAACACACAGAATTAATCTTTATTGAATAGAACCATTCACAAATCAAATCTCACTGTACTTCAATACTTTCAAGCAGCGCTAATCAATTACAAACCTTTTCTAGTGCTTCAAAACTCATGTGCTTTCAATTTTACACACTGGTGGTCCTCAAGTACTATATTGGGGCTGAGTTAAGACATTCTGTATCACAACTTTTTTTTTTTAACAAATATTCATCTAGAGGGCTTTTTTTCACTCTCTCAAGAGCTGCTCAAATGAAAATTGTGGTAATATTTTTATACTGTACTTCTTTGTTAAAGCAAAAGGTTAGGGGTTACCTAAATACCTCAACTGTATATATAAAAAAAGGAAAAGGTAAGTATTCATATAAAAAAATCCAATGGGACTGAATTATTTATTTTTGCATTTCCTATGATTAATGATGCACCCGTGCATACTTGAACACCCATGGCAAAACAGGGTAACATCAAAATGCTCTCCAAAGCACACAAATACCAACCTTCCATGCTATTCTAACACTTGTTAGACACTTGTTGACAATTCTATGTCAATAGTGAAGTCATGCAAAAGCTCATCATAAGCATTAAGATTGAAAATTCTATTACTTAAAGTCTTTAGAGACATATTTATATAAAGAATTCACTAGAACTATCTACCTCTGCAGTGTCTCTTTAAAAATATTATACATGTGGCCAAGCAGACAAATACCATTAATTCAATATGAAAAGAAAAAAAAATCCTTCCTGCCAAAACCAAGATTATAATTATAATTATACAATGCATAACTATTTTTCTCTAGTCATTTACCAAGCCAGGCTTATTAAACGGGTACTAGCAAAATCAATGCAAACTTAGGCAGAGACTTCCTAACAGGTTACCTTAATGCATTACTTTTTCCCTCTTATGTCAATGAACTCTAACTTCTACCCAAAAAAAAAAAAAAAACTACCACTAAGCTACTATAATAAAGATAATGATAAATTTCAATACTTGACTATTTTCTTAAGAATTCTGTCTAAAGTATGTGGAAAATCTTCATCAAATCTGAAATGTTTTAATATTTTAAACAAATCTTTAAAAGGAACTCTCACATAATGAAATAATATACCTTAGTACAACCTCTTGTCATTTCAAAAAGATTATGGAATTTGCTGGATATATATTTTGATTAATGTGTTACAATTCAAAAAAAAATAATGGTGAAACTCTATACCTTATTCAAAGGGAGTTTCCTTACAATTTTAACCACAGTTAACCACAGGCTTTTGTCCATTCAACAGAAAATACACATAAAACAGACCATACATTCCCAAATAACTTTTTAAGACCTGTATAGCAACTAACATTCAATGCTTCTTTATTATATTGTACACAATATCTTCACCTTATGTGGAATTCATAGGAATTTCCTCCCCATTATACTACTATTAAGGACATAGGATTCAAGTTTTGGAACAGTGTTGAATGAATGTAAGCAACACCTTATAAAACATTTTAAGTTTCTTGTTATTATTGAAGAACAGGAGCTAACTCTAAAGCATATTTTTTTAATAAACATGTTTCTTCTAATAAATGGAAACCATTTATGTATGTATTATCCCCAAACAAGATGAGTTACAGAATTAAAAGGTCCTTTAAAGGCTAGTTGCTACACTAAGCATTTAATATTTGCAGTGAAAAAAAATGTTATTCATGTTTCCTAAAAATGTATCCTATATTGTTATCAATATACAAAATTTCAATATATAAGGGCTGGAGGTATGGCTCAGTAGGAAAGCACTTGCCTCATATGTGCAAGGTCCTGGGTTCAATCACCAGTACCATTAAAAGTAAAATCTAGCATGTATCAAAGAGCCTGAAATCATACATACCTATTAGTATAATTTAGACTCTAAGTGAAAGATGATAAATGTTAGTTTACCTTGATTCAATGATTTTCATCATTTTTATATTTCCTGCCAGAAGAAATGAAATTTTTCTATACACATATGAAATTAATACAATTTTAATGATGTTTAGTTAAAAATTATACTGATATTAGAAAATTACCTATTAACCATTTTATTCTCAAAAATGTAATTAAGATTATTTTGACAACTAGTTTAAAGTCTTTGTTATCTCCACTAGTTCTACTGACAATTCTCTTGAGTTACATACGATTAGTGCCATTTCTAACAAGGTATGGTAGGTTTAAATATCCTATGTAAGGCAAATAATTTTTATCACAAAGTTGAATAACTTATTTTATTATACTGTTTTCAGTTCCAATGACTTTTTAACATTATTATGGTCACCTGGAATCATTATGCTAGCAACTATAAATATATTTTTATAAAAAAGATTATGTTAAAAATCCAAAAATATGGGCTAGGATTATAGTTATAGCTCAGTGGTAGAGCACTTGCCTAGTACATATGAGGCACTGAGTTTGATACTCAGCACCACATATAAATAAGTAAAATAAAGGTATTGTGTCCATCTACAACTACAAAAAATATTTTCAAAAAATCCAAAAACTTAAAATATACATTTATAGTGCACCCCAAAAAAAATTACATAAATCTTGAGTATGCCAAACCATTATTTACCTATTTCTATGGTCAGGTATCTCACAACTAAATTTATTTTGTGGTTCAGTAAAAGCAAAAAATAAAGGAAAAATGCTAGCCAAAACACAGTTACAATGATCAGTAACATTTTTAAAACATATACCACAGTCTTTCTTTGGAAAAACTAGGATAACAATGTTGTGGTATTCCACGAAACTTTATATGAACATGGGAATATTTTTATAAAGAAACAAAATGCCTGCCATATATGTTCAACCTAAGTTCTTTGGCCACTGGTTTGACTTAAAATTTTTATATACAGAATTTACATATGTATGAGTGTGAATGCATACAAACTAGTGACTACAGAACTTGGAATAATGATCTTTACCCAAGAAAAATAACTGTAAATTTTTAACTGAGGTACTGTTTGTAGTTCCTTAAAAATACTTTATGCATGTACACTGAGAAACATCTATAAAAACAGTAACAGATTAGGCATCTGTGAAGAAATTCAAGAAGTAAAAATAATTAATACCATAATTTTCTAGATATACACTTAATAACAATTATTAGAAACTGACGTAGGCTACATAAATCACTACATTTACAAGGACAAATATGAATAGAATTAATTTGATAAGAGATACCTGTTTATGGATAGCATCAAAAAGAGCAACCCTGACTGTAAGTTAAACAGATATATCTTCTATATGTGTACTCATTCTCCAGGTAAACTGGGTGAACAAAGCAGTGGGGATCATTAGTTTATGATCATTTTGATAATATTATTTTTTTAAAAAATCTCTGTACTAAACTTCTCAATTTAAAACTTCAAATTCCCAGGCTAATCTTTAAATGAAAAATATCCTATGTATATTCAAGGTTTGGAACAGTGTTGAATGAATGTAAGCAACACCCTATAAAACATTTTAAGTTTCTTGTTATTATTGAAGAACAGGAGCTAACCTTAAAGCATATTTTTTCATAAACATGCTTTCTTCTAATAAATGGAAACCACATCAATTAATGTATTATCCCCAAACAAGATGAGTTACAGAATTAAAAGGTCCTTTAAAGGCTAAATTACTTCTACCAAATAATTTAAAATTATTTAAATGATCTAACCAACATGAATTCACTTTGAAACTAAAAATAAAGGATCACCATACTTATGTGATAAAGCATTATATTCTATAATTAGTATTTCAATTCATTGCTATATCACAGTCACTTGATTATAGAAAAAAGATTTCTGAGTTTCCAAAAGGTAAAGGGTATGGATTCGCTTTAATAATATGAAAAGGTATTTTCTATAAATGAAGCTCAAAAAACCCTGTTTATGGAGAAAAGTGAACTCTCACTTTATTTCATTAACTTCAATCAGATTATAGATATATGCAGCAATATGGTATCACAGAAAGAAAACTTCCTTATGCTAAAAATCCACACTATAATTGATCTCTGTGTTTTCTATAAAACTGATACCCATCTAATTATGTAAGCATGTCACACAAAAAAACCTAAATATCTAATTGAAAAAATTTAAGACATTACGAGAAGTCTGTAAGAAAATACCCATCAAAAAAGTAGCATGCTACTGTTTGGTAAGATAACCGGTTAGAAAAGATAACTTAGTAATTTTTACTTCTCATGAAATTTGTAAAGTTTTTAAGTAATTCAGCTCTTCAAAAACTGCAGAAAAAAACTGCTATTTCTCTTAATAAAGTTCAATACAAAAATGAATATATTATAGAAGACAATCCATAAGGCAGATACTATTCATAAAGACAATTTATTACAGTGCATTTGTAAAGGAACGTAAATATAAATGCAATGTAATCCAACATTTGATCATTGATCCCACCTTCTCTCCACAGCAGAAATTCTTCTTTACAAATTCTTATAAACTCCAGTATTCACACAGAATTCTTCCAGTTGTTAAAACTAAACAAACACAAACACATACATCCCAGTTCCTCTTCCCTCCCTCCCTTTTTTCTTCTCTCCCCCGCCCCCGCAACACTCCCTCCCTTCCTCCATAATTTAGAAGGAAAACAACATTTTTAAAACTTTTACAACCATCATCCCTCTCATTTTAAAATGGTATTACCTTAGCTAGATAAGGGCAATAGTGTTATCTGAAGAATTTTCTTGATCCAATAGTAAAGATTTAAAAGTATACTTCCCTTATAACATGCATAAGCAGCATAATAAAATATTCAAGTGCACCAATAAGATTAGAAAATACACACTCAGTTTTTTAAAATCATCATTAACAAGGACCCAGAAAGAAAACTTACAAACATATGTTGATTATTAGATATATGCAGCAATATGGTATCACAGAAATGTTAGTTTCATAAACATTCTAAATCTATCAAAACACAATTAAATAATTATTCTCTTAATAAAGCAAAATATTTTACTTAAATTGCTGAATTATTTATTATTAAGTGGTTAAATATATGTGTGTGTGCGTATATATATATATATATATATATATTAAAAAATCTTATTGAGACATATCCAAACCATTTTCTTAGCTATGAAATTAAGTCATATGCTCCAACAAATAATGTAACACATTATTCTATATAAAGTATTTATTTATAAAGTAATCAATCATATTTCATGTACAAAAGATAGAAAGATACTTTATATGATAAGACTTCATTAATACATGTAAATCAACTTGGCTATCTTTATTTAAAACATTATTCAAATTCACGGTCAATTCATTGCAATTTTTTTCTTTTTAATACAAGAACATTTAACATCTTCAACTCTGCTTTAAAGGAAACTAAGAAAAATGGTCTTATTCATTATTATAAACTGACATATATTTGTTCAAAAGTAGCTATAAAACTGTGATCAGAAAACTTATATACTCAAATATAAAAAGAACAAGAAAAATGCAAAAATACATGAAATAAAACAACTTGCAATAACAACATAACAAAAGGCCAACTTTGAGCTCAGAAGATATACATATGCTTTTTAAAATAAAAGTTCAAACTTAAGCTTGCCTTCTGAACGGCTCAAATGAACGGAACAACTCAATGACTACAGAATTTTCTTCTAAATTGGCAACACTATAAAGAAATATCTAATTCCTAATTTTTCATTATGTGATACTTTCTTTAATCAAAGTACTATCATTTATTCTAAATTTGCTGAAAAGCCTTGACCATTGCATTTTTCCTGTACGTACCTCTTCCTTATCAATTATGATGTATCTTCAGCATTCAAAAGAAAAAACCTCCAAACTTTAAACTGAGTTTCAAGTACCTAATTAAAATCAATACATACAGTGCTACTTTTAAAATACTCATTTCTAGAAGGCTAGAAAATCTTATTAAAGCTGATGCATCTACACATAGAAAGCAACTTTTAGTAAGTTCTTTTGCTACGCCATAGTGATCTGCTCCAGAAACTCAAGGGTACCTAAAACAAGGAGCTACCTGTTCTAGCCATGCTTAGGAATGTGTCCAAATCATTTTTATTGATTTAACCTTTATAGGAATGCTACATATCCTCAGAGCAAAACATTTTGAATGTATTTATAATATGATACACTTCTGAGAAGCCATGAAAAAGAAAGCTAAAAACAAATCTAGACACCCCTCCACCCTTGGTTGTTATGGGTTTATTTTTATTTTAAATACTATCAGTGGACCTAAATATTGAATAATTCTACCTGGGAAAACTTATCTTGGCACCACTGTAAGTAGAAATAAAAATTTATTTTGGAAAAAAGAAAGTGTATTTAAATAAATTCTAACTTCAAAGAATAAAAATCCTAATTTCACAATGATGTCACATATACAAATTTTGACATTATTCTAACTGTTCCTTCCATACCCTAACTATACTTTAATCATGGACCCTACAAGCATATCAAATTTATAGAATTTAGTCCTTACTGAATAAAAAACTAAGTTGTGTTTAGTTTACATTCTGAGAGTTTACAGTGAAAGTTCTGTGTAGATTATCTCTCTAGCTTTCTACAAGTGATACTTCACAAATGGCTATCACAGCCAATGCCTACATTAGGCATGTATGCCAAATAATTCACAGTATTATACTTCCTCACATTATGGTTCATGATTCCTTAACTTGAACCTCACCTCTAAAGAAGCCCTACTTTCACTGCAGACTGTTCTCTTAAAAAGGCAAACAGCTTTTGAGCATTTCCAGATGTAGCGCACTTTCTCCCTCTCTCTCTCTCTCTCTCTCTCTCTCTCTCTCACACACACACACACACACACATACACACACACACACACAAATCATAGGCAAATTCTCAAAGAATTCTAAATTAATACAATGTAGCAAAACTGGAGTCACTACATATTAATTACTTCAATGACCACCCATAAGTTTAAAGAGCTACGGGTACTATACATCAAAATAAAAAACTTATGATTAGCTACAAAAGCACTGACTTCAGGTAGCTACCAGTAAGCAAAACAGCCAAGCTCATTTCAGTGTCAGACTATTTCAGTGTCTACTAAAATGGACTTTCCAAAGTTCTGACAATTCCTGAGCATGCAAGAATATGTAATTTTTTCAAATAATTAACATTTTTATTCTGGATAACATAAATTTGGATTTGACTACATTACTTTCATCTTATCAATATTTTATATTAAATTTGCAAGCAGGCATGAGACTATGCTAAACTAAAATCAAATAATTTATATGCAGACTACTACTTTAAAGCTGGGACTAGGATGAGACACAGGAAGCATCTAAGGTATAAAATTTAAGGAAGCATACTCTTTCTTATACAACCCTCAAAAAGAAAATCTGTTTAAATTTTGTGCCTTAGGCACTTTGCTTGTCTTATTATAGTCCTAGTTCTGCTCCTATTAGTACAGACCATTTCATGAAACATATACTAAGCAGAGTAACACAAAACATAGAAACACAGGAATATAAAAATAATAAAAATTAAAAATATGACTTACATGTCTATGATACTAATTTATATGTTCTATGTATGTACTTACATTTAAACACATTAAAAGAATAATATCATTATACACTCTAATCAGTAGTCAGATGGCACAAATAGTTCAGATCTAATGACTTTAATCTCTATCATTAGTTATTTTAAGACCATACAAACAGCTCAGAAATTTTCTTTAAAAGTCTTTGCCAATAATATCTTTCAAAGTTAATCAAGTGGCTTTTTTACTTGACTATAACACTTCTTTTTTCTTTTGATACTTGGGATTGAACTCAAGGGAAGGGTACTCCCCACTGAGCCACATCTCCAGCCATTTTTTACATTTGATTTAGAGACAGGGTCTCACTAAGTTACTTAGCTTTTCTAAAAAATTTAATTGAGAGAGTATGTTCCATTAAAGAGTTCACAGAGCTATACATAAATTGTATAATCCAATGGTATCTAAATATGGCTGATCAACTGAACTGCCTGAGGAATAGGCTTTGGGATAACAAATGAGGGAGGAAAAGCCTTGGGAAGTTTTTTAAAAAGATGCCCAGATAAATTAGCCAATTTGGGAGTCAAGAGAAGGCGAACTTTTAATATGCCCTAAAATAAGGTAAAAGACAAGATGGATATACAAAAAAAAAAAAAAAAAAATCAATTCCAAACTGTCTCCCCACTAAACATTTTAAAGCTTATTCACAAGAAATAGAACATTAATAGCTCCTTTCTTTCCTTCCCTTTCTTCTAGTAGAGATGTTAGTCATCTAACATTAGACTAATAACATTAATGAAGAAAATAAAGAAGGACAGATGATTCGGTAAGATGAACAAAGCCAAAAACATCAGTATTTTTATTTCTTTAATAGGTTCAAATAGCTATTCTAAGTAATGATGAATCTACTCCAAAAATACAGTATTTTAAACTTTAATTGGGTTCATATTCATATATTTTGAAAAATCAAAGTGCCTAACAAGACCTATGATTTTTACAGAGTACACTTCAGCTGAAACTGTACTTTGTTTTCATGTTAGTTTTTCCTTGTTGAGTGTTTACTGTGCCAGGTATTGTGATAAGCCTTTTATAAACATCACTTCCTTTAATTATCACGTCTCTTATATGAGGTAGGTACCATAATTATTTACAGATGAGGAAACAGAATGAAGTAATGAAACCTGCTCAAGGTCACACAGTTGAAGAGTTGACATTCAATCTCAAGCCTTTTAACCCTTAATTACTACTTCATAGTGTTACCCGTGACCTTAATGAAGTAACTTTCTAGTTCTCAATTTCATTGGCAAAAGTGATAGTTGTCCAAAACATAATTTCTCTAAAGCTTTTAAACTGACAAAATACAAAAAAAAAAAGGAAATAATCTTTGTGTTTCTCAATTATTTTAACACACATCTTTAAGACTGATCAGAAAGAACCAAAGGAACTCAGACAAAATAAAAGAATTTTATCAAGGGAGCGTAGCACAGTGGTGCACACCTGTAATCCTAGCTACTCAAGGGGCTGAAGCAGGAGGATCCCAAAGTTGAGGCAAGTCTGGGCAACTTAATGAAGCCTGTCTCAAAATAAAAAACGGCTTGAAATATAGCTAAGTGGTAGCACTTGCTAGGTTCAATTCCCAGCACTACTCCCAACCAAAAACAGTATATGATCAGTGGATAAGATTTAGTTTAGGTTTGATTAGAAAGTGAAAATTTCAAGGAACTAAATCAGTTCCTAACCAATCATCATAATCTTATTCAATGTCCATACCACACAGCATATACTACAGGTGTATTGAAAATCCATTTAAAAGTTAAAAAATTAAACCTTAAACACCAAAAATTGATATCTTTCCTTATGTATGAAATTAAAATAATAATGGTACAACAATGGACCCTGGTGTCAGTCAGATCTGGAGTCAAATCCCAGTTCTTATATTAATCTGTATTCCTAAACCAGAGTTATAGTATCTGTCCTACCTAAAATGTACCCCCAAACTTATGCTAAGTGACCTATACAACCTTAATTTCTAATTATAATTTGTTAAATCCTTATTCATTTGTAAAATTCCTAAAGATTCACTGGTAAGTGAACCTTTTTCTTTGACTACCAAGAAGATACAAAATTCTAGAAACAAAATTTGTGCAAAATTCTAGAAACGATCTTTGACAAGTACTATTCACCCCAATTTCATCCACAACAAATTCAACACTACTTTTTAAAAAAATTCTCAGAGAAGCCACAAAAGAACTGTACCTACTTTTTACCCTGGTATAAAGTGAAATAAAACTGTAAAATTATGTTTTTTCAGTCTATGTGGTTTTACTGAAAAAAGATGCCCTGACTAAAACCCCTAAGTGACAGTAGTCAAACAAGACTTGTTACCAAAATAAAGAACTGAGGAGAAGAGAAAGCTATTTGGCGATCTACAAACATCAGCAGACTTCTCCAATCATTCTGCACCCACACTTAACTTGACAGACTATGTTTTAATGATCAAACCAACAACTTTAAGAAGACTAGTAAGATACATTTACCAATTAAATGAACTCATATACAAGCGTAAAACTCAACATTACACTTTAGAAAAGGAAACATGTTGTTTTGATGAGAAATGTCCAGAGAAAAAGGTTAAAAGTGAGTTTGTCTTGACAACTTAGTAAGAAGTACAACTCAAGAGAAGGAAAGCAATGAAATGGGCAAACTACAGTATAGTTTTTGAAATAACTATGGTATAATAAGTTAAAAGTCTTCAGTAGTTGGGATATTAATACAAGTTAAATTCTAGTAGCCTACTTGACAATGGATGCAAGAAATTAGAAAAAGATGTAATTAGAAATAAAAATGCACAGAGTTAAGATAATGCATTGCCCTTAAAATAGGCTCCACAAATGTTCACACTTATTTCATCACAAGACACTAAAGATGTAAGACAAAAAGTTTTGTGTACATCAAAAGTAGTGAATCAGGGAAGCAGAGAATACTATAAATTTCGGAACAGCATGGGTAGTAGTCATTAATATTGTATACAACAACTGAGATTGAACACAAAAAACATAGGGAAGTGGAAGATATTATAAAGAAATGAATAGGGGCTTGAGATGTGGCTCAAGTGGTAGCGTGCTTGCCTGGCATGCGTGAGGCACTGGGTTCTATCCTCAGCACCACATAAAAATAAAATAAAGATATGTGTCCCCCTAAATCTAAAAAAGTAAACATTTTTTAAAAATTATTTAAAAAAAGAAATGAATAGAAGAATTTCACAGCAGAGTTATTAGGTGAGGGAAAAAATAAGGAAAATGAGATTGTAGTCTAGATAGAACCGTGATGATACTAACAATTATGAGGAAAATGGGAAAGGGTAGGAAGAGTTTTTTTCTTTGTCATTAAGAAAGTTGTGCTTAGAAAGAAAAAATTATATACAACAAAATCTCATTTTTTTTTTAATTATAAAGGGATGTGTGTATATGTTAGAGGGACCCCAAACAGTAAAGTTTAAGAAGTGGCAAGAAACAAGAAAACTTGTCTTTTATATATTTGCCAATATTTTTAATTTAAAAAATGACTAAATATTACAACTTAAAAATTCAGTTAATAGTATGCTTTAATGTTTGAAAAGGTTATCTTTCCTAAAACCATACAAAAAGTTTGTGATACAGGGAACCATTTTTTCATTTTTATGTGCTCTAGCTGCAAGAAATAGAGCCAAAGACCGAATTAGAAACTATTTTTAAGTGGAGAAATTATTGCTGCAGTCTGGCTGGGCACAATCAGGAGCCACTTGTCAAAAGAAACTAACTTTATTTTTAGAACCACACACGCCAAACAAAACAGCCTCTCAGGAAAAACCCTCAGAGCCTCAACTGCCACCACCGGCTTTCCACAAGCCTCTCTCTCCCACACAAGCTTCTCTCCACGTCCCACAATCCTCCTGCTCTTGAGGCCGATTGGCTGGGTCACGTGGGCGGAGCCAAAAAAGTCCCCCAATGAGCAGCTCTGTGGTCTGAAAGGGCAGGGAAACAGCCCAATGAGCATCACCGCAGAGGAGCCAATCAGCTAGATGTTGCTGGGGCCGCTGTGAGCCAATCATCAGCCGGCAGCTGGAAGTTTGCTGGGGCCCCTTCGGCTGTGGCTCTCAACAAATTATTATCACAAAAACCACAGAATGTCATGGAACATGATAAACATAACAAGTGTTTTGATATTCTTTAAGTTTAAATCCCAATTATACAATTTATAAACTTGAGCAAGCTATTTAAACCCCGTGTCTAAATTTCCTCATCTACATACTATCACCTAGTCTAAAAGTTTTCTGTGAAAATTAAACAAAATGTAAAGTGCCTACATTCAATCTGACAATTATTTGAGTATAACCAACTTTCCAATCCTTAAATCCTTTTTGTTTATTGATTTAAAAAAAAAAAAGATAGCGGAATGCATTACAATTCTCATTACACATATATACCACAATTTTTCATATCTGTTTGTATATAAAGTATGTTGACACCCAATTCGTGTCTTCATACATGTACTTTGGCTAATGATGTCTATCACATTCCACCATCCTTGCTAATCCCCTGCCCCCTCCTTTTCCCTCCCACCTCAATCCTTAAATCCTCTGAAATCTAAACTCAATTATTCATAATGTGGTCCCCAGGCCAGCAGCAGCATCATGTCCTGAAAGCTCGCTAAAACAAAGAATCTGAGGCCTTACCTCAGACTTTCTAAATCAGAATCTACAATTTAATAAGATCTCCAGGAAACAAAGTTTGAGAAGTCTGCTCAAAACAATACTCACCTATCAGAGTGTCCAATTTGTTTATTACCAGTCCCTGAAGTCATCTTCTTCATCTGTTACAGAGCTCTGACATTAAGAAAAGCACCAGGTTGTTTATTTCTAATTCCTAATTCTGGGGGAATCAAGAGACTTTTTTACAGAAAATTTTCATCTAATTCCATTTCCAAAAGGCAACTTTTCAAATCTGAAGATGATGCTCACATTCACCCACCTCCTCAGTATACCCATGACTGAACAAGAGAGTCCTCCTGTTGAGCAATGTCTTCAATGATTTGAGACATTCAGCAAATTATTAAGCTGCACAACAGTATTAAGAGCTACTCATCTATGTTTCTTCATGTTGTCAATGATATCTCACCACTAACTCGTCAAATGCTATCAATTCCATGTTCTTGAGACAATATTTAGTAGCTTTGAAATAGCACAGTTTGTGAGCCATGGCTACAGTGATTAAAACCATTTGGCTCCTAGTATTCATACTATAGTAGCTCCCAAATCCTGTCTTTACAGAGGGGTCGCAGGTTTGAAGCCAGCTTCAGCAACTTAGCCAAGGCTGTAAGCAATTTAGTGAGACACTGTCTCAAAATAAGAAATAAAAATGGCTAGGAATATGACTCAGTGGTTAAGTGCTCTTGGGTTCAATCCCTGGTACCAAAAAGAAAGAAAGAAAGAAATACTGCCTTAAATAATTCACTCTAGAAATTTAGACAGCAGATGCTTCAAACTTCCACTGCGCATGTAGTTCCCTTTGATATTCCACATTACTTGTTTACTAGTAAAATATTTTACAATCACAGTTGCCTATTCTTCACCCGACTCTTCCAAGACAACTGACTGAATAAAACGAGAAATACTGAAGACAATATTACGTGTGAAGAATTATCAAGCCAGAGTATTCATATTTCCTTTATTTAGAGATTAAAGGCAATATGAAATAAATGTGACAAAGAAAACATCTGCTAGATTCAGCCATATACTAAAAGTTAGTCCATTAGAACCCCTAGAAACATCTTTTGAAAAGATTTCATTAAGACTACTTAGGCAGGGCTAGGGTTGTAGCTCAGCGGTAGCACACTTGCCTGGCATGTGTAGGGCACTGGGTTCGATCCTCAGCACCACATACAAATAAATAAAGATATTGTGTGTCCATCTCCAACTTAAAAAAAAAAAGGACTACTTAGGCAGAACTTTTGATTACCTTATTTCTTATATATTGGAAACTCCCTCATTTACTTGACCTAAAACTCCCCCTACCCATGCATTTGTTCTTGCTGTCCACTACTAATACAGGCTTGCCTTTAGCTGCAAATACACTTTATTACCCATTCATGCATTAATTACTCTTTTCCTTCTCTCTGAACCTTCTTTTCATTAGTATACCATGAGCATCGCCCTACATTCTAAATTTATAGCAGAAAGTTTGTAGTTTTCTCTTTTAATATCACCTAGAATAGTAACAATCAATTATTTAAGCACTCAGCCACTTTAAAACATATAACTATTAAGAGCCTATGCTTGCCACAAACACAAAATGCATTAAAAATTAACAGTATCCAAAAAAGGCATTTAACTGGGTAAATAAGCTATGTATAAACCAACACTTGACTCTTAGCTAAGAAGGCTTAGAGAAAAAATTTAAATATGAAAGGTGAGTTTGCCTTTAAGACTCTGTGGAAGAGGAAGGCCACTTCAGAAATAAAGAATGTGATATACCAAGACTCAGAGCAAAGACAAGGGAGACAATAAAACAAGCAGACAACAGACAATCTTAAATTTTTTTTTCCCCCTGAAAACAAGTTTTATTTAAACAAGGGTTTAAAATACATTACATAACATTAAAACCAGAAGGGAAAAAGAAAACAAAACCAGTTTATTACTTCACATGGCACTGGGCAGCTGTTGCGAGTGAGTTGCAGGTTCCTTTTTTTCTTTTTAAGTTGTAGTTGGAAACAATATCTTTGTTTGTTTACTTTTACGTGGTGCTAAGGATGGAACCAAGGTCCTTGCACATGCTAGGTGAGTGCTCTACCTCTGAGCCACAACCCCAGCCCAGTGAGTCGCAGGTTCTATAGCTGCTACAGGACTGGTAACATCAGTTTGGCATTTGTTCCCTTGTCAAAAGTTTAACTGATATTAAGATGGCCTCACTTTCTGTAGTTTCGATACCCCTTTGCTAGAATATGTCTGGTCACAAAGAAAACCTTGGCCGCAAGCCAGATGTCACAACCTCACTGGAAGGACAATGGCCTGAGTTCTGCCCACCTGGTCAGGTTAGATACCAGGGACTTTTTTCTTTTAACTACCAAAGACCCCCTCTGGTGGTACAGCTGTCTTACCCCATCCTCTAGATTGTTGAGGTCATAACACTCTTAGGACAGGGGACTCTGAGTGAAGAGTTTCTGGTCAGACACAACTATCTGATCTTGGGGATCTGGGCTTTGCTGAAACATCACATTATTACTTGTTTCAGGGTGGACTTTGCCAGGCACCTATTGCTTGATCTCAAATTTTTAAGTGAGAGACTTTAAGACTAGACAGCATGGTTCTTTCCATTTTACTACAGGAAAAAGTTACTCTAGTCCAAGTTAAAAGCAGACCCCAAGTGGTTACATTATACAAGCTGTGAGGTTTTTAAACTTGTGACAAGGGACAGAAGGGAAATTCTACTCGTTGCAAGGAAATCCTCACTTAAGCTTCAGTGAGCCACAAGCACTTAAAACCAATGAACCTTCAGCTGATCATCCTTAGCCAGTCCAACCTCTACAAGAAACTGGTGTATGTTCTTGCACTGGTCAGGCACCCTATAGCTGAATTATTTCTCCATATTTTTGATGTTCAAGTACCACTGGAGGCTAATTTATTCTTAAATGCCTTCACTGGTTTCTTTTTATTATAATCATCAGCAATTCCTTGGGCAATAGTAATTGTCTTCCTAACATTTCTCTGCTGAATTCTAATATGGAATATAATCTTCGTGCCAACAGGAAGGTCATCGCTCTTACTTGCATCAGCAAAGGGGTCAAAAGAGTGGAGGTTCTGGATAGGGGACATATGATACAATTCACTTTCCTTGGTGGAAATGGCCTGTGGAAAAGACTAAACTCCTTAGCCTACCATTCAAGCTTCCCACATTGTGATACTAATTGATAGTTTAATCTATATTTCCTACAACCAAGTTCTATCTAGACACATTAAGCTATCAGTACCTCATCCTTGCTTTTAGGTCTTAATCATGCTGTCTCCCTTACTTGCAATGTTTCCTACCTATCCTCAGTACCACCCTCCCCCAAAATGTCTATAGTATTAACACCTATCCTTGAAGAATGGCATTATTTTCACAAGTTTTCATCTCTTTAACTGAAATGTTTCCTAGGTCATGACGGATTCCCTCTGTATTCCCACAGTAGTACATCCGTAACTCTTCTCCAACTCATCTCCATCTACTACATCATTTGGTCTCAGTTTCTCTCTATGCATATATAAACATATATAATTCTAGGCTGGTGATTCTAGTATGATTAAAACTGCAAAACTCCATTTTTCTCTTGGGATTCTCTAAGAAAACCCAATAAATAAAATCAAATTTGAAAGGAGACTATTAGGCTGAAGAAGGGTTGACAGGGAGCTGGAACCTCACTCCCTTTCCTGAGCAGCCCCACATTCATCTTCACAAAGCACAGAGTCAAAGAACACTAAACTACATACTCTATAAAAATGAACACTTAACTACACACTCCAAAACAACAAGAAGTGTACTTATTTTATTCACCTATAATCCATGTAAGAAGACAACACTGTAAAATCAGATATTCCTGGTGTCAAAGCCTACCTCTTCCACTTACAAATTATTTTTATTCAAATTTCTAATTTCTTTAAATTTAAATCCACAACTGTAAAATGAAAACAGCAAAACTTCTCATCGATGATCACATAATCACAAGATACAAAAGACATACTGCATAGTACTGACAGCACAAGAACACAAGAATTCATTTTCTTTCTCTCTTCTGCTCACTTTCTTCCTACATCTAGTCAAATGCCTAACATACAAACGTTTCTTGAATTAATGAGCAGACAGATGAACAAATGAACCACAATGTCGAAGACTTAGAAAAGAGATTTGTTAACAGTTATAGGAGAAAGAAGAAAAGGACATGCTAAATACCACAAAAGAAAAAGGACAAAACTTTAAAAATAGCATTTATGGCTGGACAGGAAGAAAGGTGGCAGGTACTTCGTAATTTAAAAAAAAAAAAAATGGACATGTTTCCAACTAAAATCTAAGTGTAAATTTGCTACAAAAATGCCAAAACTAAAAACAAAATTATTTACACACATCATATTAAGGCTTTAGTATTTATATCATGTCTGGCTAATATCTAAACTCAAATTACATACACCAGCTTAAAATTAAGACATATAGCAAATTACAGTAAGAAATTATAAATTTTTAAATGAATTCTATTTCACTGATTTATGTGTAATTGTTAAGGAATAGTGTTTCAATTTTCTTTTTAAAAAGTATTTCCATGTTTCTCAAGTTACAAATGTAAAGTTCTACAGCTGTATTTAAAATCTGTTGGTGGTAGATGTACACAAAAGAAATAACTCAACCTAAATCACTATTATACATAATAAACCCAAAAAGAATAGGCATGTATCATTACTGGAAGATAACTGAGAAAAACAAAA
The DNA here is from genome assembly GCF_021218885.2 of Marmota monax. Lineage (NCBI taxonomy): Eukaryota > Metazoa > Chordata > Mammalia > Rodentia > Sciuridae > Marmota > Marmota monax. The sequence continues at coordinate 1,264,643 of NW_026694837.1, read as the reverse complement.
GTTCTGAGCTGGGGTTGTGCTCAGCGGTAGAGCATTCACCTAGCCCGGGCGAGGCACTCCATTTGATCCTCAACACTACATAAAAATAAATAAATTAAATAAAGGTATTGTATCCAACTACAACTAAAAAACAAAGTTCACCCTTTAATATTTTTTAAAATCAGTTAATAAACATAAATGCAACAAAGTGTTCCATTCTTTCCATACATTTTTAAACTCTGGCATCCTTAGTAAGGCTAGTCTGTCTATGAAAGCAAAATAAAAAGAAATACAAGTAAAAGAAACACAATAAATAAAGAAACACAATACTATGGGGCTGTATCTTCAATAAAAGGCTGAAATTCAAATGAATAACTTTTATGTATAAAATAATAGGGTGTAAACAAAAATTTCACTTCATCAGAACAACAAGGTTAAAGAATGATTTACCAGATTTGATTCTAAAATATGACTGTAATAGAATGTTTTTCATTTCACTAAAAAAAAAAAATGTGAAATCTCTTCTCATTACCTATATGAAGGCTAAAAATTAGTATGTTAGGGGCTGGGGCTGGGGCTGGAGCTCAGTGGTAGAGTGCTTGCCTAGCAAGCGTGTGGCACTGGGTTTGATACTCAGCACCACATAAAAATAAACAAAATAAAGGCATTCTGTCCACCTACAACTACAAAAAGTATTTTTATAAAATGATATTATTTACCAAATAATTCATACTTCAAAAGAAGATGTCTATTTCAGTAAAATGCTCTATGTCTAGATATTGGTAAATGGTTTTACATACATATTTCACACACTGAAATTTGAGAACAACTGCATTAGAGGACTTGTTTTTGAAGTCATATGTTGTTTCATTGGTTTTCATCAATTTAATTTGCCAGTCTTTATATTTCATCAATAAAATTATATCAATAATAATATTTCAGTGTAACCTATGAAATACTCTCAAGTTTGACCAACAGGTCATCTGTCAGTAACATAAAAAAGGCAACGATGATTGTTTAATGTACTATTCCATTTGCTGGATAATCAATTCATGTTATCACTATTCTATTGTATTGGAAACTCATTCCTTCTATGACCTCTAAAGCAAAAGATCCTTGCTTCAAAAAAACTAATTTCAAGTAGAAGTAGAAGGTGGCTGAAACACAAAATTACTGTTTTCAAAGGTTTTATAAGTCATAGGTAAAAAAAAAATCTGAACTGAAAAATGCAATTAAAAATAATCCTGCTACCTATGTAAAGGTATATATAATTAAATCAAAGGCTTTTAGGGCGCAAATCTGTAAAGTACAAGAATTTACTACAAAAACAACAGCATTTTGGGGAACTAATAATGTTATTGCTAAATGAATTAGAATTCAAAGCTACATGAAATTAGGAATTCTGTTTGTTGGTTTCATTCACTGCCATATTTCCAGAGCCAATCAAAGGTATTTGTTGAATGAATAAACAAAAAGCATTAAATTCTAATACTACAATACTATTGTATAAAAAGATTAGCATACAATACAAATTTGTTTTTCTAGAACCAATGTGGTCTGCCAACAAATACTAGTTAAGAAATGTTTGTTTCAAGGCTACAACAGAAGTAAGACATCTGCACCAGAATGTAAACCAAATGCATTAGGTGCTGGGGGTGTAGCTCAGTGGCAGAGGGCTTGCCTAGCATGTGTGAGGCACTGAGTTCCATCCTTTGTACCACATTAAAAAATAAATAAACAAATAAATTTTAGAAAGGCATTCTGTCCATCTACAACTACAAAAAATTTTTTTACAAAGGTGATTCTAATACACATCACTTAATTATACTTGTAGCATAAGAAAACTATCTCAATGAAGTAGGAAACTGATATACATTCTGGCTCAAGACTGATCACAGATCAGTCACAGTTCCCAAACTGGCTATGCTGAGTAGCAGTACTTTAGATTACATATTAAGAGTTGAAATGAAAGGGAAAAATAGGGGGAAAAACTAACTTCGAAGCAAAGAATAATTTGTAAAAATAATGTCTGGCTTCTGAAAAGTGGCCATAATTTTCTTTAAATATATTTTTAGTTGTTGATAGACCTTTATTTTATTTATTTATATGTGGTGCTGAGAATCGAACCCAGTGCCTCAGACATGCCAGGCAAGTGCACTACCACTGAACCACAGCCACAGCCCAAAAGTGGCTATAATTATACCACTGTGTCTTTTAACAAAAAGTTATGAAACACGAAAGCAACAAAAAACAAAGTTTAAGGTTCTGGGGGTCAGGTAAATGTCCATTTTTGATTATGAAATTTAAGACATCCCAGTAATACCTAAATGAAATCATTACATTTTCAAAGCAGTTTATAATAGCTGAACACAGAACTTAAAGCACATAAAAAAATTAAGGTCTGTATGTCTGTATGTCCTTGCCCATCACTTTAAAGTGAGTTCGATATTGCAGTGTCATCTCAAATATAAAAGTAAAATAAAGAACTAAATATGTGCTGGCAGTTTAAAAAGTGAGAACAAGAGAGGAATAGTCAACACCAATTACAGCAATTTCTAAATAGCTGATATTTGGTCCTACAAGAATATACTAAAGTTTGGGGCTGGGGATGTGGCTCAAGCGGTAGTGCGCTCTCCTGGCATGCGCGGGGTGCTGGGTTCAATCCTCAGCACCACATAAAAATAAAAAAGATGTTATGTCCACCGAAAACTAAAAAAAATAAGTATTAAAAAATTCCCTCTCTTTAAAAAAAAAAATATATATATATATACATATATATATATGTATATATATATATATATTCTATTTGTAATGCTAAAAAATCTAATTTTAAAAGTATGAACATTTATATAGAGCTCTGCACAGAACACTATGTAAATGATTTACACGTATAATCTGATTTAATTCACACCCAAGAACTCAGATGAATGATGTTATTTGGATTTCATAAATAAGTTTCAGAGATATTTTAAAATAGGACTCACTTGTATTTGTAAACTTTCAGTATCCTTCCTTTCAAAAACCATGTATATTATATATAATTTTTATTTTTAGGGGTTTTTTTCATATATATTATAATTTTCTAAGGAAGCAGTAAAGAGGTGCCAAGTAAATCAGAATTCCAAATATAGAATGTAGCACCTAAAACTGTTTTTCATGAGGCTAAGATGAAAAAAATAAAGTCAGTGTAATGAGAATACTGGGATGTTAAACTTTACTTCTAAAGTTAATAATAAAGAAGAAAAAAAATTACCTAAGATAATACATTAAAATGTTCAAAGTCTTAAAAAAAAAATAAGAAAAAGACCAAAACAAAGCAGTCATTTGAATTTCTAATATGGGCACTATATAAAGATTACCCATGCCCCAAGGGCACTTAACCACTGAGCCACATTCCCAGCCCCTTTTATTTTTTCATTTCGAGAGAGGGTCTCAGTAGGTTGCTCACACCCTCATTAAACTGCCAAGGCTGGCTTTAAACCTTCAGTCCTCCTGCCTCAGTCCCCAGAGCCACTGGGATTACAGGGGTGCACCCTCACACCCAGCTACTTTGAAGACTTTAACCTCTTTTCAACTGCAGCCATTCCCATGGAGGTTGTCCTTCTAATATGCTACCCCACTATTATCACAACTTCCTGGTCATTGTACAAAAACAACACTTAACAGGTATCTACTAGGTATTAGGCACTGTAAAACAAGAAAAAAATCCCTGTAATTCTATTTCAGAAAATATAAATAAATAAAATAAACCACCATAAAATGAAGAGTTTTACAGGAGTAGCACAAAGTGCCAAACACATAAAGTTAATTTACAATACCAGAAAGGTCAGAGGAAACTTCCTGGAGGATATGTCCAAGATGATACATCTACTTTCTGTTAATTTCGTATTTTTCTAGTTCTCCTAAATACTACTGGTATTCTATCTCCCTTTTTCTTCACTGAAATCTCTTCTTCTTCTTCCCCCATTTTTCTCCAGGTCAATAAACCCCACTGTATTTTTTATCCCATCCCTCCCTACCAGACTAGGCTCAGTGATAAGAATCACCAACACCTCAAGTTCAATAACCTTCTTCTACATCTGTCCTTCAAAAAAAATTTTTTTTGTATTGGGGATTGAACTCAGGGGCACTCAACCACTGAGTCACATCCCCATCCCTATTTTGTATTTTATTTAGAGACAGGGTCTCACTGAGTTGCTAAGTGTCTTGCTTCACTGAGGCTAGCTTTGAACTTGTGATTCTCCTGCCTCGGCCTCCCAAGCTACGGTGTGTCCTTCCAATTTTTTGAATCAATCTAATCATCTATTTCTGAGCTTTGTGCCCAGCAGCTAAGCACTGCTATAGAAAACTATACAACCTTACTGTTGACATCCTATTAGTTCCAAGAGATGACTATGCTCAGCTGAACCCTTAACAACTTATGCAACACTTACCATATTTCTAATTAGCTTTCTCTCCCTAACTCTACTCCTGGCATTACAAACCTTCACCACTCTCAAGCTTCCCTATCTCCTTTCTTGGCCAGAGGCCTTGCCTAATACTTCAAAATGGTATGAAGAGTAATTAGGCATAATTAAAAATTATCATTACTTCAGATCTTCTATACAAGCTTTAAAAAAAAACTATACAGAACTAATCCAACAATCTAAGTAAAAGTCCTAACATTATTTCACTGAAAAGGGATTAAATAACATAAAACTAATGAATTTATATTTACTACCTGACAATTTCAGCCTTTGAAAATAAAACAAAAGAAATTGAGAAACAAGCAACTCAACTTTCAAAAATGCTATTAAGATCAAGTAATTTTTTTTTCAGAAAATAAAGTATGTCAGATTTTCCTACCTTATGACTCTTATTTTAGATACGACCTAATACATTTGATTAATAGTCTAGAGTAGACTGTGGGAATAGCATTTGAAAAGGGAGAAGGTGAAACACCGCAGCTCCCAGTCTATCATAAACTAAAAACCTGACACAACAGCAACAAAATTAGTAGCTGCAATGAAACAGAAAACATAAAAACTATTCAAATATACAAATTCAAATAAAATGGCAAAGTAGGACAACTTATCATAGAAAGCAAAGTACATTTTATGCCTCTATGATGTCTTGGATAGAGCATCTCATAAGTGGAATGGACTATAGTGCAATTATACCTGTTACTCTTTCTGTAAGTAGTTTAAAAATGTCCACAATCTACTCTAGAAATATTTGCATTAAAATAGCCCAAAAAAAACTGATCACAAAATTATGTTTATAAAATAAATGTATTTATTCTCTATGAAATTAGACATCAATATATAATTATATATATATATATTATCATCAATATATAATTATATATATATTAGAATGCAGTTTTACATTCCTATTAAAAAATTAAACTTGCCTCTTATTTCCAACCATGTCCACCATTTAATAAGACAATGACTGTATGATTTAAAATTAAGAATAAGTTGGCTGAGTTTTATACACTGCAGTCACAGCAAAATTCTACATCTCAACAAGAAAAACAAATATTAAAGAAAATTGAGAAGATTTTCAGTCTCTAATCATAAACTGGTAAACCAACTCACTCATTAGTTAGTTGTTGTTGCTGTTTCTATCCAGTGTTGTTTCAAATAAACTTTCTAAATGTAAAATTACTTCATTAATCAACTTTAAAAGTAAAATGAATTGCAAAGACCAATGTCTAAAATTTGAGTACATAACAAAAATCAGAAAAAGAAAAGAAAAATGAAACTGTCTAAAATGTGCACTTAAGAATTTGTTTTGGAACTTGATGAAATGATTCCTAAAAATTCAACTGGAGGAATAAAAATGAAAATCCAGAAACATTTTTAAAAGAAAGCTTATGTGGATTAACTTGAACTGTAATATCAAATATTAAAACATATTAAGAAGCTATAATAACTAAAATAATGTAGTACTGGCAAGGGGATAGAAAATTCAATGCAACAAAGCAGAAAAGTCAAAAGTAATAATTTATTATCTGATAAAGGTAGAATTTCAATTTAGAGGGGAAAGAAAAGCTTATGTAATTTGTGGTGGTTAAGACCACCGGCAAATCAATTTAAAATAAAACTGTTTAAACTTGGAACCTTCTTGACATCATACAACAAAGGGATCAAATATTAAACTGTACAAACTAAAAATATAAAATATAAAAGAATATGGACATATGTATCAAAATTGAGGGTAGGACTTAAGGTCTAAGGCAGAAGCAACAAGATATATAAAACTCATTAAACTACATTAAAAACAAAATCTCACATATTTAAGAATCATGATAGAAACTGGGGTTGTGGCTCACCTAGCATGTGTGAGACACTGGCTTAGATCCTCAGTACCACATAAAAATAAATAAATAAAAATAGCAGGGGTTGGAGTTGTGGCTCAATGGTAGAGCACTTGCCTAGCATATATGAGGCTCTGGGTTCAATTCACCACATATAAATAAAACTTTAAAAAAATAAAGGTTCATTGACAACAAAAATATTTTTTAAAAAATAACAGCAGGTGGAATAAAAAAAAATTTTAATTTAAAAATATAAAAAATAAAGAGTCACAATAAACAAACCTTAAGGAAACCAAAAGATTGGTGAAAGATGCCATATATAATCAACAAAGAGTTAAAGTCTCTTAATCTATTAGAAGTCATTAATAGGGGTTGGGGTTGTGGCTCAGCGGTAGAGCACTCACCTAGCATGTGTGAGGCCCTGGGTTCGATCCTCAGCACCACATAAAAATAAATAAATAAAATAAAGGTATTGTGTCCAACTACAACTAAAAAATAAACATATAAAAAAGTCATTAACAAGCAATAGGAAAAAATAAGTACTTGGTAAAACTATGCTAAGAATATGTAGAACTTCAAAATAAGAAATATAAATGGCCAAAATATTTGAAAACTCAGCAATCAAAAGCTTTTAAACACATGTTGCTACTGTTAAAGTGTTAGTGATGGAGAGATGGAGGAAGGTGCTCCTATATTGTGATATAAACGTAAATCAATTCAACATTTTTTTAATCTTTATTTACTTATTTTTTATGTGGTACTGAGGATTGAACCCAGTGCCTCACGCATGCAAGGCAAGTGCTCTACCATTGAGCTATAATCCCAGCCCATCAACTTTTTTTGTAATATTTTTTTAGTTGTAGTTGGACACAATACCTTTATTTTTATGTATTCTTATGTGGTGCTGAGGATTGAACCCAGCGCCTCACATGTGCTAGGGGGGTGCTCTACACTGAGCCACAATCCCAGCCCCATCTATTCAACTTTTCTAGAAGAAAAACTAAGAAGTTATGGTATCAGAAAAGACTTTAGACTCAAAAATTCTTCTTCTAAGAATTTAATACAGTTATCAAGATTATATCATTTTTAATAATATTTGAGAAACTGAACATTATCTAATGATTCAACAAGGAATTAATAACATGATAGATATTCCTACAGTGAAATAAAGTCACATAACAGAAAATTGTTCATGATATATTGAGTATGGGAAAAAGGCAGATATCACAAAAGGACAGTAATAATTAAAAGTTACTAAGAACTTTTAAAAAAATCAACTCACACACCTCAAATGTAGGATACTCCTTTCATAAAGGATTCTAGACAGATTTTATGGTTTTTTGCTTATGAATATGAAGATCTTATAATCTTTTCTGAGTTAGGTAACTCATTTAGTAGGTGTCTCAGTTTTCTTGAATGAGAGGCTTCCACATATTTATTGAGACTTCCTGAGCTAATCAAAAAGTGACTACAAAGTTCTCGAAAGACAAACGCTCATATACACACAAATAATCTTCTCTATGCAAAGATCTCCAACAAAGTTCTCTGTGAAAAAATACAAAAGAATATATTTGCATGTGTTTATACATGAATAAAGAAACTCTTGAAGAATACACAAGGAAAAATACAAGTTGTAATTCAGAGGGAAGAAACCAAGCAACAGAAGTATAAGAACTTTTTCATTTCTATTTTCAAATGTATACATGTATTACTAGTAAAAGTATCCTGAAAGCAATTTTCATATGCATATATATATATAAATAATATGTACATATATATAAAAAAACATTACTCAATGGTGGCAAGGCATAATAAGTATTCTATTGGTGAAACTATAACAATGAACTATAACTTACTTAAATCCATCAAGAATCTTAAAAATGTGCTGGCGTGGTGGCTCAGTGGTAGCATGCTCGCCTAGCAAGCGCGAGGCCCTGGGTTCGATCCTCAGCACCACATGAAAACAAATAAAGGTATTGTGTCCAACTACAACTAAAAAATAAATATTAAAAAAAAAAGAATCTTAAAAATAAGTAGAAATGTCTTCTGAGCCAAGAATTCCATTTATGGGGATTGGTCCTAATGAAATATCCAGTTATAATAGGTTCAAAGATAGTTAGCAGGTAAGAAGACAAATTAGTAAGATAAAATAAAGGATGGATAGATTACAATGCTCTCCATAATACCAGAATATTAAAAACAACCTAAGATATCTAATAAGTGTTTAAAGACAGCATAATGGAATATAAATCATTGTAGCTAAAGCAATAATACTGTATTTTGTCAACATGAAAAATCTGATTGTATAAGTTACACAGAAGTAATTATAATATAGGATTTTGGTATTTAAGTTTTTTCAATGCACTGGAACAATAAATACCAAAACAGTACTAGCACTAACTCAGAAAGGCTAGGTATTCCTTGTAATCTTTCTGTATTTTCTGAATTTTTTCTTTTCAGAAAATAATATGAACTTCTTCTATAATAAATATAAAACAATCACACCACTCTGAATAAAATGATAACAATTCAAGTCCCCTACCCAGAACATTTCTAGATTTTTTTAATGGGGGGGGGGGGGGGATTAACATGTAAAATAGAAAAGTGAACCAAGAATTCTGTCTCCAAATCTACAGTTCTTTCCACTGTATCGTGCTACCTTAATCACTCACTTAGATGTGGCATTATTTTTCTTCAAATCAATTTGCCTATTAAAATATTTATAATTTATTACAAATTGCACAGAAGTGAAGTTTTATTGTCCTTTAAAAATAAACATTAGCTGTTCACACGCTTACAAAGGATTAGAGATACATGAAGGATGCCAGTGATCTCAAGTTCTAGGTTGGAAGAGGTAAATAAAAAATACTATCAGTGCTTAACTTAGAAATGGGTTGAAAGGCCAGGAAAAGTGGTGCATTCCTACAATTCCAACTACTCAAGGCTGAATTGAATGCTAGCCTGGGCAACACACAGAAACCCCAATAATAGAGAAAGGGAAGGAGGGAGAGAATTAGAGGAAGCAAGAGGGCAAAAGATGAGTTGTACTCCAAGTTTAACTGTTTAGAGAATAACTTCATACAAAAAGAATGTCATTTTTTAAATTTTTTATTTGTTCTTTTTAGTTATACATGACAGCAGAATGTATTTTGACATATCATACACACATGGAGTATAACTTCCCATTCTTATGGTTGTGCACGATGTGGAGTTACACTGGTCATGTATTCATATATGAACATAGCAAAGTTATGTCTGATTCATTCTGTCTTTCCCATTCCCATCCTCCCTCTCTTCCCCTATTTCCCCGGCCATATCCGTGAACCTCCACTCCTCCCTCCCTGCCCCTATTGTGAATTAGTATCTGCATATCAGAGAGAACATTCAGCTTTTGGTTTGTGGGGATTGGCTTATTTCACTTATAATGAGAGTCTCCAGTTCCATCCATTTACAGGCAAATGCCATAATTTCATTCTTATTTACGGCTAAGTAATATTCCATTGTGTATATGTACCACATTTTCTTTATCCATTCATCTGTGGAAGCATACCTAGGTTGGTTCCATCCTTAGCTAATGTAAATGGAGCTGCTATGAACACTGATGTGAAAAAATGGCATTTTCTTGAAAAAATAAATATTAATAACCAGACCAACCCCTGAAAACTTAATTTACCCCTTTTTGCTAAACACACATTGTCAAACAGTTTAACAGAGGAATAATGAAAAAGCCACATAAGGCTAATAAAACTCTTCTAGTCAGGACAAAAACTGACCATAATGAGATGTTTTAAGACAGAAAAACCTATCAAAAGTAAAGAAAAAAGTCAAAGAACAAAGTAAGGGGCTGTGGTTGTGGCTCAGCAATAGAACGCTCGCCTAGCACTTGCAAGGTCCTGGGTTCAATCCTCAGCACCATATAAAAAAATAAACAAACAAAATAAAGTTATTGTATCCAACTACAACTAAAAAATAAATATTAAAAAATTAACAGATTAAGGATTAGTTTTCACTATTCTATAGAAAGTGGTTTATGAACGCTGTTCTGCCTTAGGAAAACATGCAATGACAATTAGAGAACCTATTAACAATAGCAACATATTTTTAAAGGCATATAGTATTTTATTGAAGATTGAAATTTATATATATAAACGTTAATTAAAGTTAATAAGCTGGGGTTATGGCTCAGTGGTAGAGCGCTCGTCTTGCACGTGCAATGCCCTGGGTTCGATCCTCATCACCACATAAAAATAAATAAATAAAATTTTTAAAAAGTTATTAAAAAAAATTCCATGTGGGAAAAAATAGCTATAGAAGAAAAGTTAATATATATGTGTGTTAATAAAATATATCACAGAATAAGTCAATTTCCATTTCTTTGGCTATAATGTAAAACTGCATAAGTATTTCACATCTAGAGAAAATCAAAAATTTGCTCTGGCAAACTTAAAAACTGCTATGAACCTTTAGAATCTACTAACTCAAAAATCAAAAAAATTAATTCCTCCATATTAAGAATCTACTACTCTGAAATTACGTTTTTCTAATTTGGAATGCTGATATCCTGTACCAACATGATTCACTATAAATTAATATATAACCATGGATATGAAACTTTAATTTCATACCCAAAATTATTAATCACTGATATATTTACTACTGAACAATCCATTCCTACCCAGCACTTTTTTAAAAGACTAATTTAATCAAGAACCAACAAGTTCTCAAAATCTGAGCATAATAAAAACAATGAATTAACAAGAAACTACACAACATATTGCTAATTTTAGATCTACCAGAAATGTGGCCAAGTCTTACTACAGAAAAATGAGGACCAGGGGTTGGAGGGATACCTCAGTGGTAGAGTGGTTGCCTACCATGTGAGAGACCCTGGGTTCCATTCCTAGCACCACAGAAAGAAAAGAGAAAAAGGACTCAAAACTCATAATATTACATATTCAGTTACATATATGTGCTGGCATAATTGAGTGTAATAAAATGTATTCAGAGCTGGAGTTATAGTACTTGCAGAAATAGTAAGTATAAATACATGTACTCAAAAAAGAATAAAAAACACATTTCGGTATTTTTCATACTTTTTACAATGCAAAATTAATGTAATATTAAAACTACCAATCAAACCTAACAAGCTAAAGTAGCCAAAAATTAACATTTTCAAAGCTTTAAAGAACAGTAGGACAATGAAACTTAAGAAAAAAGTAGATATAAGGGCTGGGTTGTATCTCAATGGCAGAGCACTTGCCTAGCATGCATGAAGCATTGGGTTTAATATTTCACACCACAAAAAAAAATAAAGGTATTGTGTCCATCTACAACTTAAAAAAATTAAAAATATTTTTAATAAGCAGATATAGAAATCAACAGATCAAATAATATATATAAAATATATTTTCCCTATTTCAATAAAAATACAGACATGCCAGAAAAAAAGTATTGCATAATTTATATTTTCTTCCTTTCTTCTATGCTATCCAACATGGTAGCCTCTTATTCCATATTAAACTAATTTTATTCCATTTTAACCTAATTAAAATTAAATAAAATTTTAAATTCAGATGCTCTGTTACATAGCTTATTGAACACACTCAACAGGTACATATGATTCATGGCTACCACACCAAACAGCACACAGAAACAGAAACTTCCATCTCTACAGAAAGTTCTACTGAACAGCATGCTATAACGTAGACATACCTTTTTTTCTCTATAATTATGGCTTCTTCCCATAAAATTGCAAATTTTTCCTCCTACACTTAAAATACTTTGTAAGCCAGGCCTAGTGGCACAGGCCTACAATCTTAGCTACCGGAGAGATTGAGGTAGAAGAATAACAAGTTGGAAGCCAATTTGGACAACTTAAGTGACCTAATCTATCGGTTGATGATGATACTTATTTTTTTAAAAGACGATGACAAGGGGCTGAGTTGTGGCTTAGTGGTAGAGCGCTTGCCCAGCATGTGTGAGGCACTGGGTTGGATTCTCAGCACCATATAAAAATAAATAAATAAAATAAAGGTATGCGTCCATCTACAACCAAAAACTAAAAAAATTTTTTTTAAAAAAGGCTATAACAACAACTAACAGTGTTTACAATGTGCCAAGAACCATACTCATTTAATCTTCATATTAACCTCATGAGGTAGATCCAAGTCCACAATCCCTTACCTGAATCAGGAATTGTCGAATTCAGTATTTCTAAGATTTCAGAAATTTAATGCTGTCCATAAACCAAATGTTATATAATACCTTCAGAAAGGTCTAGGGAAACACTCAGAAACACAATATCTTTACATAATTGTTCACACTAAGGATAAGTGAAGACTATCAAAAAACCCTGCACATCAATTAAGACAAATAAGGTTCAGAAATCAAATTAGTTATGAACAGAACTTCCATTCTCCAGTGTGATAATTAGCAACCATAACACAATTTTAAGATAATTAATTTGTGATTTTGTTAACTATTTTTTCCCATATAACTAAGAAATTTCATCAAAGAATTAATTACTCAAATGACTCCATCTCCCTGAATTTCAAGAATTCATTTCAAAGAGTTAGCAATATGTTTTTCTCCCTGGCAACTATATTATTATCTGAAAATGAAAGTTCTAGTTATTTTCTCCATAGGAAAGAATTTACAGTGATATTTATATACAAAATTCAAAATTTTATTTTGCCACATTTATAAAATGACACTCTTAAATACAAGCACATAACTCAATTGGATATAGAAATTTAAACATTTTTTATTTAATTTTCCAAAGGAAAAAAGTATAGCCAACTTTCACTAAACAGTGATTTTATATTCTCAACCTGCTTTTATACAAATTCTCATTTTCAGGAAAAACTGTGACCAAATTTAAATTACAATTTGAAAATTTTCCTATTATTCTACTTATAAACCAGAGTATACATTAAAATATCTGAACATATACATTTCATAAAAAGCATAAGTTTATGGACATTTTAGTGTAATTTAAATATAAGGAATTGATGTTATTTAATAGTGATAAAATATAAGAGCAGGCATTTAAATATTCTACAACAATGTGGTCACATTTATGTCCAAAATTATGAAATAACACAAATATGTCTCTAGAGAATACATAAAAAGTATAAAATTTTTTTGAAAAACTATACTTTCTCTTGGTTACTAATATGCCCATGTTGAGAATGACTTGGTGATTAGGTATAGAAAACAAATTTTCATATTATCATAACATTTATTCAAAACTAATCTTCATAAAAATTTATGAATTAAATTTATAAATCAAATTAAAAATTTTATTAATTGAAATATAGTTTAGGTTATATGCTAAGAACGTGGACTCTAGAATCAAATTTTCTGGCTTTAATCCAAGATTGTCCACTGACTACAGAGTAATATTTAGTGAGTTAGTCCATCTTTGTGTCTCAACTTCTTCATCTACAAAAGGGGAATAACAGCATCTATCTTCATGGGGTTGTGTAAGGATGACATAAAATGGTATGTGGAAGCACTTACAAGATGTCTGGTTCACAGAATGCTCCACAAGCATTTATCATCATTAGGAAAGCATCTTATTAAAACATATCAATATTAGCACAACTTATCTTCATGAGTTTCTCTTTCAGTTTCTGTAAAACTAATTAAATGTACTAGGGAAACAATATTTGACGGAAGTCTATGTCAGTTTAAAAGCCATCTATTAATAATTCAGATATGTACATATAAGGGTTCTTTAAAGCCAGATTAAGGTAAGAACAAACAGGGTGTATATTCTTTCACAGCTCTTAACTTCATAATTCTATGAAGAGCCAACTGAATATGTGAGTGATACTGTAATATACAAAAATGCCCTAATCCAGTGAAGCAAAGGGTAAACTGTTGCTATTTATCCCAAAAATTCCCAAAAGACAAAACTCTTACTAGGAAATTTTTAGTTCAACTGTGAACATACTGTGTTTGTGGTACTCACAGAATACTTCAAGATATTCCAGGAAATAATTACAAGTACAGATTAAAACTGTAGAGCTCATCCCCAGAAAAGTTGATCACTTCCTTCTTTGTACTACCATGAAATTTTTCACGTTATTTCATGACAATTGGTTGTCTATATACATTTCTCTAGGGTGAGAATACATGCTTCTTGAAGAAATTTAGACCTTACCATATAATAAGAACTCAATAAATTTTGATTTTTAAAAATGCAAAACTTGTAGAACTATACAATTGTAAATTTTACTAAATGTAAAAAAATGGTTCAAAATTTTTTTCACTCCGTGATTTTTAGTAAGAATGAATTTTTCATTTTGAAGAATTCTTTTAATAGGTAAATAATTTTTTTCTTTTAATTTGGTCAGAGAAAGTGCTTCCAAACAACAAAACCTGACATCATCACGAGGCCTATAAGTCTGAACAAATACATAACAAGGCAGAAAATTGATTAATGGATAAAATAAGGGAGAGAGAACCTAATGAAGACTCTAGAAGTACATTAAAATTCTTAAGAAGTTCATTAAAAATACCTGCAATGTTAACTGAAAATATTCTACTTTTTAAAAAATATTTTCTTAGTTATTGATGAAACTTTATTTTATTCATTTATTTATATGCAGTGCTGAGAATCAAACCCAGTGCCTCACATGTGAAGCAAAAGCCCTACCACTGAGCCACAACTCCAGCCCCAAGATTTCGCCTTTTAATTTACATCCATTTTGACCCACTGTCCCAGATGTGGAACACCTATAAAAACTGAGTATATAACATATAATCAAAATATAATCACAGTAAGAACATAATAAAATAGTAATAATATTTATAAGCTCTAGATTATTATTTACAACCTATCCTCATGTACCTGTGTCCATTTAATCGAAATATTTACAGAACTGAAAACCTGAGATTGAATAGGTTAACTTCTGTAACTTAAAGAAACTTCTGGACCCTATCCATGTTATTCAAAGAACTGTGATAAGGAGTTCCATCATAAATGTGCTCAGTTATATAAACTATATAAGGTAAGAGACAGCTACTGTCATCCCAAGCCACTGATAATTGTTTTACTACAATCCTTTAGTTTAAAATCTGTAGAAGCAATTTCTAAAAAATGCTTCACCGGTGTTATTTACTACTTAAATTTAAAATATGATAATGCCCTAACAGAACAGACTGGCTACCAGATCTACATTCAATAGCAGAAAAGACAATTTCGGTGGTAATACCTTTCAGTGAAACCAATCCCAGGAAATAACACTAACCAATTGTTCCTCAATTAGAGGGAAGAAAATCAAAAGGAAAACAGCTCTTTAACAATGAGGGGACAGAGAAGAAGTAGCAGTAGAGGGTGAAAACCAGCAATATCAACAGGCTTACAAGAATTATGAAATAGCAGCAGAAAAGGAAGGATACAGAGAATGAAATTCCTATAACACAAACACAACTGCTTAAGTCTATACTTTCTGAGAATGAAATTCCTATAACACAAACACAACTGCTTAAGTCTGTACTTTCTCATCTGAAAAAAAGCATAATAAACAATGATCAAATGTACATTGATTCTAATTTTATAAAATTGAAAACCTGAAAATCTTATACCAATAGAAAATATTGGTAAATTTTAAAAGACTCCCCTAATTTTGGCCCTATTTCCCTTTCTGTGAAGAAATTCATAAAGGGAAAAAAATAACTTCGGACTCTAAATGATGAATATTAACTATTAAGAGTAGCCTCTCTATAAGGTCTGAAATAGAAGAAAAATGTACATTTCTTCCAGAGTTGTAGCCAACAATAACTTTTGCATTCTGAATCCAACTTAGGTACATTAGTTGGGAAGATGTTTATCAAAGTGTTTAATAAGAAAGTACTAAATTTAGCTTTTTTCTCTCCCTTCACTTTCTTAAATGGCCTGAGGTCCATCAATGCATTAAGGAGAACCTTTCCTAACTATAAATGACAAAAGGAAACATTACTCTACAGCTTTCTTCTTATAGAGAGCTGATTTCATAGATCAGAGGTCATCAAACTGCTTCCGTAAAAGACCAGATAGTAAATATTTACAGCTTTAGAGGCCATATGGTCTCTGTCACAAATACCCAATTCTGCTATGTAGCATGAAAGTAGCAATGGACAACATATAAGTGTATGGTTGTAGTCCAATAAAACTTTATTTACAGCAACAACAACAAATCCTTGTCTGTAGTTTGCTGAACCCTTAGGTCGTCTTTTTTATAATCTACTCAGAGATATATTGTTTTAATATATACTATGAATTCTGAAATAAAATTCCTAGAATTTGCTTTAAAATACTTCATTAAAAAAAAAGAGTAGGGAGAAAGGTTAAATAAGACAATTATTGTTAAAACCAGACAATAGATACATGGAGTTCATTATACTATGCTTTATAATTTTAAAATTTTGAAAATTTCCATATTAAAGCTTTAAAAATATAAAGTTAGTCAATGAACCTGCTCTACAAGAAAATGAATTTCCTCACCTTATTTCCTGACCTTATTTAAGACCTTCTAAAAAGAGTCTTAATACTTTTAAACATAATTAACATAAGATGGTTAACAAAAAGCCATTAAACTATAATGAAAAAACTTAAAGTAATCCACAAAAGATTATATAAGTATAATAAAATGTTCCACAATTTAAAAAATAAGCTCACAATATACACTAATGTTTAATTTATTTCCATATTAATAAGTGTTATCAATTTTTGAAAAAATACATTATTTGCATTAAAAAATAATGTTTATTACTTTCTAAATAAATGTATAATTTTTTAAATTTCTGTTTTGTTTTTGTTTGGGGGTTTGTTTGGGAGGGTTGTTGTTTTTTGGTACTGAGGCCTAAACACAGAGGCACTTAATCAGATGTGGTTCTGATTTTTTATTTAGAGGCAAGGTCTAAGTTGCTTAGGGCCTTGCTAAGTTGCTGAGGCTGATCTCAAACTTGCAATCCTCCTCTCTCAGTCTCCCAAGTCACTGAGAGTACTGGCAGGTGCCACAGTGCCCAGCTCTTTCTGTTTTAAATACAAAGAACTAAATACTTACAAATATAACCCAGATAAATGTTTAGGGTCTTTGATAATTAAGAGTATAAAGAGGGGCTGCGGATGTGGCTCAAGTGGTAACGTGCTCACCTGGCATGCACGGGGCGCTGGGTTCGATCCTCAGCACCACATAAAAATAAAATAAAGATGTTGTGTCCACCGAAAACTGAAAAATAAATTTAAAAAAAAAGAGTATAAAGAGATCCCCAGACCAGAAAAATCTGAGAAATTATGACCTAAATATTTTCAGTGTTGTTTGAAGTATGTTCAACAAGCAACCACAAGATATATATTTAAATTTATTTCACCTTTGAACAATAACCATCACACAGTGAAATTAGTCCACCATGAAGCCTATCAATACCCACAGGAGGAAGATACTTAAACCTTCAACTTACATATTCTTTTAAACTGCCTGGTAAATCATCAGCAAAGAATAAATGTAATGTTGCCCCAGTCTTGTGCAGATAATAATTTTAATAAGAGTTTGGAAATTTCCACATTAAAACTTTAAAAATATAAAGTTAGTCAATGAACCAATAATATATAAAACATATAATATAAACTTAGTCTCTTGAAACAATAAAAAAGAAAAACCAGTATGTGCCAACAGAGTTTTCTAATAAATGCAACACAAATCAAAATACGTAGTCTCATTCAATGCTCAAAGCCAAAAATCAACCTAAATAGAGCCTTAGGAAAGAAATATAAATGAATGTGCAATTTCTCAAAGACTGAATAAATATGTTTATAAATGTTTCAAATTTTCCTCAACATTCTGAAATAGTGATTTCAAATATCAAAACTAAAAACTAATTTAAGCTAGGTTCACAAAGTTATGACATTTGAAAGAAACTAAGAACTTTGAAAACCTTTGACTATCCAAATATATACTCAGTCTTAAAATTTTTTAAATCTAAAACTAATGTGGCAATAAACAATCCATAACAGATTAAGGCAGATAATAATTACAAAAAAATGTGTTTACATGATCTTATCTTTAAAAAGATGCACCAACATTCATTTTTCAAATACAGTACCCCCTTATAGCTTTTTTTTATCCAATTTTGCCTCTTGTGCACATGGCTCTTTAAAATGTTAAGAGATTTTTTTCACTTTTACTTGCTTAAACACACATTACTTACAAGTTACATTTTATAAATTTTATTTCTATTATCTTTCTTCAACAAATAAATTTTAAATAGTAATAGCATGCAAAGACATACTTACATCATACTCTGCAATTCTCCTGCAAAGCTTATAGCCTTTCCTGTACTTCTTGCACTACCTGAAGTGGCAGCAGACACTGGGCTAGCTGCAGTATTATTCATCTAAATAAAAAGGAGAAATAAAGTTTACAAAATTTATAAATGCATGAGCAAAAACTGAAGCAATTACAAATTCCATTCAAAAATATCCCCAATATTATATTTCTGATAATTTGTTTTGCATAAGTCCTATTTGCTTATACTTAATATTCTTTACTCAAATGAAATAGTATGGATGAAAAAGCTTCTTAGTCAAGTAAGATAAACAATTACTTGAGTGATAAACATTTCAGTACCTATTCTCTATAAAATGTAACAAAAGTATTCATTAAAATATTTTAATAGAGCTCAGTGGTTTTCAAAATGTGTTCCAGGAAACGGTAAGATTCATTAGTACTTCTTCAGAGCTCCCAGTGGCCCCTGAACACAATTTCTTCCAGACCACCAGAAAACTGATTTTTCTACTGATTTTTATATATGGAGATTCCAAGTAAGAATTCATTTAAAGAAAGAGTTCTACAATTATAAAATACAAAATTAGAACCTAGAGCATAATCTAATTTCTACTTGAACCAAAGTCTAAAATACAAATAAAGTCAATAGATCAGAAAACCATTGTGAAATTTTATAATCTTATGAGTAAATAACTCATTTAATCTAAAATGTGATTTTTCCCCATAAAATTAAGCAAAAGCAAAATGAGAAAACTAGATTCCAATCCTAATGTATATTATTTTAATTAATGAATGTAGCATTTGGGCTAGGGCTGTAGCTCAGTGGCAGAGCACTTGCCTAGCATGCTTGAGGCACTGGTTTGATCCTCAGGGCCACATAAAAATAAAATAAAGGCATTATGTCTATCTACAACTACAAATTTTTTAAAAATGAAAGTAACATTAAATAAGAATTAGTAAAAAAAAAATAGCATTTCAAAAGTCATGAGGGGCTGGGGTTATGGCTCAGCGGTAGAGTACTCAAGTTCGAGGCACTGGGTTCAATCCTCAGCACCACATAAAAAAAAAAAAAAAAGGTCATGAAAGTAGGTAAAAGTTCAACTACTATACAATTGAGTTTAATATCATTTCATATAAAGTTGATGTAAACTTTGCAATATTGTAATTTTCTTTAAAATAAAAACAGACTCTAAGGGACAAAAAAAAAATCAGAACATACCATAAAATAGCACCTAGAACTTTAAAATGTTGTCTAAGAGAGCAAGTTCTGGAATTGTTACCAGACAAAAGACTCACTCATTCAGGAAACAAGGCAGTGGTAGAGAAAGACCTTCTTATGGATTAACTAAATGAGCTGAAGATGGCAACTTAAAGGATCATCTTGCCCAGGGGGTTGATTTAGGGTCAGTTTAAATAGGAGATGGGGAAACACCAGACTGATAAGCACCTTTTCACAGGTGGGGTTTTTTTTTTTTTTTTTGACATTCATTGACCTTTATTTTATTCATTTATTTATATGCAGAGCTGAGAATGGAACCCAGTGCCTCACATATGCTAGGCTAATGCTCTACCACTGAGGTGCAATCCCAGCCCCACAAGTGGAGGTTTGTGGAACAAATGGCTTACACATCTGAAGATTCTTTTCAGTTCTGCAAATCTCAAGAAAACAGTTCAAGCTAGACTTGTCACTAATTTAGTTTGCCCAAGTGTATTTCCTGAGTTGTTATAGAATGGCAAGAGTGGGTAGCTACCCTGAGGCTCTCTTGAGCTGGTCAAATTCAATATAATGAAAGAAAACATATTTCACCTAAAGGGTAAGTGAAGTTAAATAGGATGTATGGAAGAAATCTAATCAATGTCTGGCCTCAAAGGCAGACTGCCTAAGTTTGATTTGCCAGCTCTGCTACCTTGCCACAAGTGTGGACAAGTGACTTAATTTCTCTGTGCTTCAATTCTGAAGAGGCAACAGGACAAAGAGCTAAGACAAGCAGCACACTGACCTTTCTGGCCTCATCTGAGGGCCCAGACAAAACCACTAGGCACAGAACAAGGGCCAAAGAAAGAGAAGAAAAATATTCCACTCAAATTAAACTTAAAATCCAGAATTCCACAATATATGACGAATCTAATGCAAGAAAGAATATCACTTTTTTAAGCCTAATTTTTTTTCTAATTTTTCTTAAAGATTTTTTAAAAGAATATGATATTAGAAAATATCTAAGAGGTCAAATTCTGGAGATGTTACCAGACAACTTACAGGAAAAGAAACATTACCTGTTGAAATCTGGGCCAAAAAAAAAAAGACATCACCAGTCCAGGATTGGGCAAAAATAGGTAGAAAACTAAGGACTTCCACGAACAGTCCAAAAGAAATAAGACAATGTGGGGAGAAAAAAAAAAAAGGCCTGCATTTCTCAAGGACCTCAGAATACGTTCCCCTGTTGTCCCAACACAAAGCTGACAGTGACATCTAGCAGAAAACATTAAACTCAATATTACATATTAACTCCAGTCTCCAAAACAGTTATGATTTAGGTTGACTCACCCATACCACATTTGATATACATGCTATTCTGTAGAATTATCCTATGACCAAAACTTCACTGAGACATTGCTGGAGCAATCTGCCCCTTTTACATTTAAAATCAAGTCACCCTGCTTCAACCCTCTGTGAAGAGGAGATATTTCATAAAGTAAACTGGTATTAAGACCACAGCTCTGAGCTAGGGATGTGGCTCAATGATAGAGTGCTTGCCTAGCATGCAAGGAAGCCCTGGTGTTGTATCCCCAGCACCATAAAACACACACACAGCTTTCTTCAGTTGTCTCCGTACTGTGAATGCTTCACATGAAGGGTATTTATTGGTAAGAGGTAAAGGATCCCAGTCCTAGTTTATAATAACCATGATCATCCTTTTACAGTCAAGTTATTTAATTTTTAAATCAAACAGGTGAATAACATTTCTCTTGACATGATGAGCTGATAGCTCATTAGACTTTTTTAAATAATTATTTCCCATACCCATATATTTTGTTTGATGATTTAGATAATTAACTTCTTTAGACATTAACTTCTTTTCACATCAAAGTCCTATCATTTCAATGCTTTATTTCCTTTCTTCCAGACATTAAAAAAGTCTGTTAAAAGCAGAAGCACTCAAGTCAATTTTCTCTAATAAATACAGTTAACATGGAACTGAAAACCTACTGTAATCTTCTCAATGGGTTAATGTCCTGCAGTGTTTCAGCTTTCAATTGAAATGCAGCTGTTTGCCATACTTTACAAAATGAATTCAGATGTGCAGATTGGGATCAAGATTATTTCAACATGCCACATCTTAAATGTGAACCTAAGAAGAAGTTCATTTCTGATTAATACTATGTAAACCTGATCACTGACCAACAGCCAATACTATGTCACACCTGTAAAATCCCATTTCAAAGGAAAAAAAACAGCATTTTTTAATTTACAGCAATGGAATTTAGGATATACTTCTTTCCACAGAAAATACCGCCGCCACCTTCCCCCCAAAAAAAATTGTTACTTGTTATAAACACAAAAAAATGAATCAAACAAAATGCAAGAAACATGACACTGGGTTTCCATTTAGAGATCATATTTTGAAGAGCTACCATGAGAAACATCTTTAAGCTTAGAAGACATCAAAGAGTTAAGAATCTCATTATTACTAGTTTCTACACCCTCAAAGCAAAAGCAAAATCTAGACTGTGAAATCTAGCAATCAACCCATTAATTAGTGGAATTTATCAGATAATAAAAATGGAATTTTTCATCATTTCCTCAGTTATATCACTGCTAAGAAAAATTAATTCAAACCTATACACTAATTTTGTAAACCTATCCAGTCTCAATTCTAATCATCCAGTCTGAAAATCTCACATAATAAAATAAACTTTCACAATTAGAATATTTTCATAAAACCCCAAAGGTAGGAAACAATTATGGTTACAGCAACACTATTATACACGGCACATCAATTCTGTTTTGTTTTGTTTTTTTAAACTCAAGTTATAGCATAATCTAAATTTCTACAAATGTGAAAAATAATACCAAATGGTCAACTACTGAGAATGAAATTTTTAAAAATGTACAAAGTATCACAAAACTTCCATATCTAGTGTTCAGGATAACACAATGCTGATTCCTATGTATTAATATATGCATTGGACTGGGGATATAGCTCAGTTGACAGAGTGCTTGCCTTGCATACACAAGGCCCTGGGTTCAATCCGCAGCACCACAAAAACACACATACACACACACAAACCACTTCAAGGGGCTTTTGGAAGGTTTTTTAAAGCCTGTGTTTTAAATGTGTTTAAAATCAGTTCCATCTGCCCCCCACCCCCATCAGGTTCCATTCTACAGCAGTCAAATTAAATATCTGGTGTCTCCCAAACCATCCCATGTTCTTTTGAAACCTTATCCGTATGGTTCTTCTGCTCATGACATCTTCTGAAACAATGCCTCTCTATCTATGGAAATCTGGTGGTCTACAAGAGATTGACATAAGCTCAGTATCTCTAAGAAAACTTCTCAGATACACAAATATAATGCACTCTACCTTCTCTAATATTTAATTATTTCAGTTTAATAATCATATTAACTTAATATTATTTTAGTTTAATACCCTCTTCTACTGACAGAAGATAGCATCTCCCAATTCATAGACATAAAAAACCATCATTTAGTAATTCCCTCACTCTCCTCATCCAAGGCACTATATCCTTCCTCCCTCTCTTCCTCCTCTTAGAATAAAGGCACAGGCAGCCTTTCTTTAAAGCCAACATCATCTGTGCTTTGGATGATAATTCATAACTACTTACTGGACACCTACTACAGACCTAAAACTGTTCCATGAGCTAAGGATATAGCAGTCACTAAACCAAAAAGAAAAACATTATAATGCAGGGAATAAGCACAAAAACAAATAAAATTTGAGGAAGCAGCAAATGCTATGATAATAAATTAAACAAGGTGATTTCAACTAGGAGGTGACATTTAATATAAGATCTAAATGAAGTCTCTGAGGCAATGCTCAAGAAATTCCACGCAAAAAAAATAGCAAACTACCAAAATATTAGGGCCAATGAGTAAAGTGAAGTGAGCAAAGAGGATATGCAATTGAAAATAAGATCTGAGAATTACAAAGAGGTTACATTTTGGAAATCCTTATAGGCCACAGGAGGTTAAATGTAATATGAAGTTAAGTGTAATATGAAGTTAAGTGTAATATGAAGCTACCAAAAAGTTGTGAAAAGCAAAGTTACTTGAAATGTTTTAGGTTCTAAAAGATAAATCTAGCTGCTATGAGAATATACTATAAAAAAGAAAGGTATAATCAAGAACACTCAGGAACTTATTAAAGTTGTGCACACAAGAGATAATAGGGGCTTTAATTAACAAATGGAGATGGCAATATATGATCAGATTTCTGGAATGCAGAATTTGGGAAGCACAGCTAACCTTCTAATGGATTAGACATGGGATGTAAGAGAAGAGCAATTATGGATGATTCTGAGAGTTGGGACTCTAACAACTACTTAAATGGTGGTACCATTTACCAAAGGTTGAGGAGGAAAAATTAAGGAGTTAATTCAGACATATTAAATTTGAGGCAATTATCCAACATTCAAACAGAGGTGTTGTGATACAGAAAATCAGAAGTCATGGGGACAGAGCTTCTGTTGAGAAGGATTAATCAATATAGAATCTTGTATAAAGACAAACTAATCTCTCAAACTCTGTCAGAAAAATAATTTCTGTCTCACAGGGGTGTTATGAAGAAAACAGTGGACACCTAATGGGGACTCAAAACAGAAATTTAATTGAAAATAGTATCAAACATTTTGTAAACTATTGAAAGCCTACCCCTTCTAGAAGAAACAAATTGAGTACTTAAAAATCTTAGCTACATGAGCAAGGGTGTTTTGTTTTGTTTTGTTTTGTTTTGTTTTGTTTTTTTAACTTTGACAGACACAGTAGACCTGTGACAGACTGCTCAAAGACATAAGTTTTTTCAGACTTTTCTTTAGTCTCATATTAACCTGTTTCTATTCCATGTGCTTTCACATCCAGTATTCTTATAGAAGAAAAATAAATTTTATTCTTTGCAAAAGTTATCTTCCTAAAGTGCACTGCAAATGTGCCTACCAGGTCGTCCTAAAACACACCTCATATAAACCCTGACAAATGACACATAACAAACTTATTTTTCCAACATTAAAACACTGCTGTTCTTACAAACTGAGTGACTTTAATGGTTAACTTTTCAGATATGTAGGAAACTTGGGAATCAATTATCCTCCTAATAGTAATAGGTTAAGTATATTTCACAAAGATGTTTTAAAAAAAAAAAAGAGGCCTCTTAAACATCAAGAGTCTCTTATTTAGAAGTAATAAACCTTATGAGAATCTATTATTAGACAAACAATTCAAAAAAAAATCTGATGCAATTAAAAACATAATTTAAGTGACTAAAAAGAACAAGGGACTTTGGGTGTAGGTATTTAAAAAATAGATGAACTTGGAGTTATATAAAACTTTCATATGTATTAGCTCACATTTTTTCATAGTCATCTACAAGGTAAGTATTTTCCCTCTAACACTTAAGAACAAAAACACCAAACAAAGGTCACAATCTTTTAAAAATCAGTCTTTGTGTATTGGGGATATAGCTCAGTGGTAAAGCAACTACTTAACACACACAGGCCTTGGGTTCCATCCCCAATTTTAACTCAAAAATTAAAATTAGGCTTTGATCCCAAATAACTGATAACCTAAAATATTCCACTCATGTAGACAGTATTTTAATAAAAATTCACCAATCTCTCCCATTTTAGTATCTAGTTTTTTTCTTTTTAAAAGATGCCTATCTAGGGCTGGGGATGTGGCTCAAGCGGTAGCGCGCTCGCCTGGCATGCGTGCGGCCCGGGTTCGATCCTAAGCACCACATACAAACAAAGATGTTGTGTCTGCCGAAAACTAAAAAATAAATATTAAAAAAATAAATAAAATTCTCTCTCTCTCTCTCTCTTTAAAAAAAATCATAAAAAAGATGCCTATTTCAAGATAAAGGGATGGAGGGGAAGAGAAGGGGGCATGGGGGTAGGAAAGATGGTGGAATGAGATGGATATCATTACCCTAAGTACATGTATGAAGACAAGAATGGTGTGACTCTACTTTGTGTACAACCAGAGACATGAAAAATTGTGCTGTATATGTGTAATATGAATTGAAATGTATTCTGCTGTCACACATAACAAATTAGAAGAAAAAAAAAGTTTTTACCCCAACATGTTGGAAAAATATGTAAATATAAAATAATATATTTAAGAGACTTTTAAAAATGAGATGCCTATTTCCTTTTAATACCCTAATAATTTGAAATTATTAAAATGTTATGTACATAGCAGTCATGAACTTATGGTATGATTTAATTATCTTAGAGACTGGTGATTTTAAATGTGAAGTTCAGTTCAAAGAAAATCTCAGAAACAGAAGGATAAATTTAACAGACAAAAACATAGCTATACTAATTGGTAGGAACTGGACCAAAGACATATGAACAAGTTTCAGACTACAGTTTGAAAATCACTAATTTCATCCAAATCCCTCGTTTTTCAGGTGAGGAAACAGCAATCCAGAGGATTTTTTTTTTTTTTAGTTACACATGACAGTAGAATGTATTTCAGCAAAATATCCATACATAAAGTATAACTTATAATATTAGGTTTCCACTCTTGTGGTCATACATAATATGGAGTTATCATGGTCATGTACACAAACACAAGGCTAGGAAAGTTATGACCAATTTATTCTACTGTCCTTCCTATTCCCCTCCCTCTGTTACCCCCATCCAGTCCAATCTATTTCTATTATTCCCCTTCCCAAGCTCCCCTGTTTTGGGTTAGCATCCACAAATCAGTGAGAACCTGAGGCCTGTGGTTTTGGGGATTGGCTTATTTCACTTAGCATGATATTCTCCAGTTCCACCAATTTACTGGCAAATACAATAATTTCATTCTTCTTTAAAGCTGAGTAATATACACTACATTTTCTTTATTCATTCATCTATTGAAGGACACCTAGGTTGGCTCCATAGTATAGCTATTGTGAGTTGAGCTTCTATAAATATTGATGTGGCTGCATCACTGTAGTATGCTGTTTTTAAGTCCTTTAGATATTGATAACCACTGAGTCAAACAGTGGTTCCACTCTAAGTTTTCTAAGGAATTTTCATACTGCTTTCCATGGTGGTTGCAACAATTTGCAGTCCCACCAACAATGTATGAGAGTACCTTTCCTCTCCACATCCTCACCAACATTTATTGTTACTTGTATGTTTTTTTAATTTGTTGATATACCTTTAATTTTTATTTATTTTTATGTGGTGCTGAGGATCGAACCCAGTGCCTCACACATGCTAGGCAAGCGCTCTGTCACTGAGCCACAACTCCTGCCCGTTACTTTTATTCTTGATGATTGCCATTCTGATTGAAGTTTCTTGAACTGCCCAAGGACACTCCACTGTTTAGCAATACAAGTCAGGACTAAAACTAAGGTCCCGCTGACTTGTAGTCCAGAGTTCTTTCTACCATCCAACAAGAAACATAAAAATTAAAAAAAAAAAAAAAAAAAGTTTATCACAACTCACAAGACTGCCACAATTTGTCATAGGAAATTTTGTTGTGAAATATCTACCTAAATAGAACCACAATGCAGCAGTAAACAGGAGGGTTATGGGGTTCAAACACAGGCTCTATCCATTACCATCTGACTTTGGGCAAGTCATGTCACCTCTCTGCCTCAGTTCCCTCATATCTAAAAAAGTTGTTTAAGGACTAGGGTTGTGGCTCAGCAGTAGAGCACTCGCCTTGCACATACGGGGCCCTAGGTTCAATCCTCAGCACCACATAAAAATAAATAAATAAAATAAAGGTATTGTGTACAACTGCAACTAAAAAATAAATATATTTTTAAAAAAGAAGATATATGAATAAAGTTAAAATACATAGGATTCAGTCAGAAACAGCTACACCATTTAAAATAGCAAAGTACAAGTCAAGATAGTTTAAATAATTTACATTTGTTAATACTTTAGTTTATTATGCAAATATTGAAGAACTTATTTCTATATACTGTCCTCTGAATTCAATGAATACAGCACTTTTTCAGTAATGATCACATACCATATGCCAAATAACATGATTTTTAATGTTGATTATCTTTATTTAACCTTAAACATTCAATAACTATCAGCCAAATATTATTATGGCCAGTACTAGAGTGCAAAAACACCTGACAAGGGCTGGGGTTGTGGCTCAGCAGTAAAGTGCTTGCCTAGCACATGCGAGGTCCTGGGTTTGATCCTCAGCACCACATAAAAATAAACAAAATAAAGGTATTGTGTACATCTAATATATATATATATATATATATATATATATATATATATATACTAAAAAAAAAAAAAAAAAAAAAAAAAAAACACCTGACAAACCCGTTCCAGAAAGAAAGAGCATCATTGGTATCATTAGATAAAACTTACCTGCCTGGATAAATAAATACAGGGAAAGTGTTTTCAGCAAACTCCATGGAACACATCAAGTGCCCAAGTAAAAGGTTGGTTCTCTCTTAGCAATATTAGTAGAGTTGCTAATACTGTGTACAGAGTTGTAACCAGCTCAATAAAGCACCACTGCAGTGACTCAACAGTCTGGGGGGAAAAAAGTTTGCAGTAATAGTGCCATTTTATATACTACTTATGCTCTTACACAAAATATACAATTTTTACAGATTTAGAGTCAGTCTTTATGGCGAGGGGTACTAGGTTGACAAGATGAAATAAAATAAACATAAAAATGTCAATAAAATAAGACTACAATTTATAAATGTGTGTGTGTGTGTGTGTGTACCAGGAATTGAACCCAGGGGCACTTAAACACTGCACCACATTCCCAGTCCTTTTTAAATTTTATTTAGAGACAGGGTCTCACTAAGTTGCTTATGGCCTTCCTAAATTTCTGAGGCTGGCTTTGAACTTGGGATCCTCCTGCCTCAGTCTCTCAAGACACTGGGATTACACGTGTCACCACGCTCAGCTAAATATAAATCTTATTGGATGCTCACCAACAATCTTTTGGGGAGAATGGAAAGAAGTACTAATTTCATTTTACTGAAGAGGCAACTGAGGCTCAGTGAAATATCTCAACTAAAGTGGCAAAGAGAATATGGTAGAAAGGACAAAAGCTAGATTTTTTTTTTTTTTAATTCATTTTAAGTGTTCTTTCCATCAATCCACAGTGCATCTCAGAATACTAGTGTTTCTTCAAGATCAAACTTAAGGCTATAATTGCTAATATTTATAAAGTTGCATCTCATTTATCTCTTATAAGTCAGGAAGTGGGTGCTATTACTATCTTCATTTTATAAATAAAAAAAACTGAGGCTTTTTAGAAAAATTAAATAACTTGCCCCAAATCACATCTTTATTAAGTAATTGAACAAAGACTCAAACTAGGTGTGCCTGACTCTCAATAAAATACTTTATCCACTACAGTACAAATTCAATTAATACAATAATGCATTTGTCTGAATTATTTCTCATTATTTATGTAAACAACTCTAAGCAAATTCTTTAACATTCTAAAACACAGCAAGCAGATTTCGGATTTCACTATTCAACCTCACCATAAAATAAAACAGATGTTATTTCAATACAAATACTCAATCTTCTGATTTGACTGAGAGAGACTTTCTTTGTAGTCCCCTACAACAACAGATCCCCCCACTCCAAGAAACAAAAATCAACCTACTTAAGATTTCTATCCAAAACAAAATCTTAAAATTACCAGTGCCTTAAATGGACAAGTAACTTGCTGGCTTTATTCCAAGTATCTCATCTACTACTTAAAAACAAAAGCAGTAACTGTCACTGTTTTAGAAGTAGTAATATTTCTGAAATGGCAGTATGGTTAATTTCTCTAAAATTATATATTATGGATTTCAACATGCCTGAAAATATGGTGACCATATTATTATTTAGTCCCAAATTAGACATTTTTTTACTATTTTTTTAGTTGTAGATAGACACAATACCTTTATTTTGTTTATTTTTATGTGGTCCTGGGGATGAACCCAGTGCCTCATGCATGCTAGGCAGGAGCTCTACTACTAAACCACAACCCCTGCCCCAAATGAGACATTTTTGATAATCGAAAAGGTTCTATTAATAACTATACTAGAACAAACATGGCTTCACAGAAGCATTAAAGTATAGGGCCACCCTACATAAGAACCCATTTTGATTAGTATGTTATGAACTATTCTCTGCACATGACTTAATTCATGAGTTTTAAGTTACTGTTCCAGATCTACCAACTATCTTCAGCCTTGAGAAAAAAGGCGTCATTGTACAGGCATCAGGCCAGAGTTAAGGTTGCTATCTGTAGTTTTTGTTTTGTTTTTTGGGTTTTTTTAAGTTTTATTTTCAGGGGTTGGGGGTAGCTCAGTGGTAGGTAGAGCGCATGCTTAGCATTTGGGAGTCCCAGGTTCTATTCCAGCGCAACCAAAAAAAATTTTAAATGTTTTATTTTTATATTTTATACGCTGAAAAACACATATTTCAAAGAATCTTTGAAAGATATATCAACAAATTTCACGTAACTAAGTTTTGAACACAAATAATAAAAGTACTTCTCAAATGTCCCAATTTGCAAATGATAATGGAAAATTTTCCATTTTCAAACTACTATAATTTATCAAACTGCTTTATTACACAAAAGGTTAAAAACACCAAAAAAAAAAAAATCTTTCAAATGGAAAAAGCTTTAAAGAAAATAACCAAAATTATAAAAGATGATGAAAACCCATGATCACAATATAGTATAACAATGATTCTAGTTAGCATTGTTAGGCCTCTCCAACTAAATCCTGCAGTCGTTTTACAAGCTAGGAGTCCAAAGAATCCTTTGCTTTAGTTGTCAAAGATAAATATGTACTAACAGACCAATGATTTGAACTATAGTATTTGAGTTAAAAGCATTATTTGAATATATGTATGATGATACTTAAGAAAATAAATGTTACAAAACCTGGCTTTTCCGATTTAAAACTCAACCAAAACAAAAATTAGAAGGGCTGTCAAAATTTTAGACCTTCACTATCACAAGCAGTATCCAGTAGTCATATATAGCTATTTAAATTGGAATTAATTTATTAATAAATAAATAAAATTAAAAATTAAGTTCCTCTAAAATAAATTTTTAAATGTAGAAAAAATAATTTTAAATCTTAAAAAAAAAAAAAAAGTTCCTCAGTGGCACTTTCCACACAAGTGCTCAGTGTCAACTGGTGCCTAGTAGCTATCATAATGAGACCACAAAGATTAAATAACATTGCACAGTATTTCCGTTATGGCAGAAAGTTCTATTGGGCAGTGTGCCTTTAGACTTATAACACTTTGCTTGAATATCCTGAGACAAGAAACCTGCAACTGCACACAAAAAAAGTGCATTCTGGTTTTGCAGAATACTATCAAATAATTGTTCCTCACAGCAGGTCAAACTCAGCCTATTTGGAACATTCCAGAAATTCCACCAGTTCCTTCTTCAAGTACATCTTTGCAGAGGTCTTCTCCTCCCAGATAAATATATTCTCAACTTCTTTAGAACAACGTAAAGTTTCTATCTCCCAAGATATGCTAATTTATTCACGTGTAGAATAATAGCACTGTGTCCAGGATGCTCTTTTAGGTACTATACCATAACTTCAGTCTCATTTATGAGCCAAGTGTCCTGATGTTTAACTGAGAAAATAAGAATCAGTCTTTCTGAACTATTAAAACATGGAGATCAAAAGCATCATAGCTGTCATACTGAGCAGTGCCAAACACTGTTCTAGAAACCTCACGATTTTAAACTAAGCTATTACAATCCTCATTTTACAGACCCCGAAACCGAGGCAAAGACAGGCTACATAATTTCCCCGGTGGTCACAGATGTGGGCTCGTTTCATCTAGAACGGTAGAGCTTTTCCTTTCTGGGCGCTACACGAGGAGTAAAGCTCTCCGAAGTCTTCCTCCACCAGGCCATGCTGCGACCTCTTCCTCCAGAGCCCCGCTCCCCCAGCACTCCCTAAAAGACCCGCGAGGGCGCCTCTTAGCGTAGAGCCCAGCACCAAGGCGGCTCGCCGGCCCAGCTCTGCGAGCCCCACGCCCACCGGCCAACGGGGAGGAGTCAGGAGTCAACCCCACAACCGCAGGGAACCCAGGCGCCGCGCTGGGCCGGCGCCGCACACAGCCGCCCGCTTGGCAGCCCTCGGGCGGACACGCCAATTGCTCGCCGGCAGCCGGGGGCAGGGCAGGGCAGGCACGCGAGCGCGAAACGCCGGGCTCCGCGCTCTGCGCCCCTCGCGTCCCCTGACCTCTTCCCCGCTCCCCACCGCTCCCCACACCCCCTACAACCTCTGCTTTAAGGACACTTGTAGGCACGGCTGCGCGTCCCGCGTGGAGAATGTAGGGGTAGAGATGGCGCGGTTTCTGCTGCTGAGGCCTGGGACACGATTGAAAAGGGACGGAGTGGGGGACAGAGAGTGTAGAAAGGGAAAAGGTGACTGGGCTGTGGGGGGGGCGGGGCAAGATGGCGGGAGCTCCACTCGGCGGGGCGGGGGTGGGCGAGACTGCGTTGGTAGCGATACCGACGCCCCCACTCCTGGCGGCGCGGGCGCATGCGCACTGAGCCAGGTGACGCGCGGCCTCCGTCCTGAGCAAGCTACTTCCGCCAGGCTCCCGGGGGCAGGTCGCTGTTGGCCTGAGAGCCCGAAGTGTGCAATCCCAAGCCACGCTATGGGCCTCGGGTCGCGAGTGGTTTGGAACTGAGATGGGAGCCAAAAGGTGTACGCTGCCTTAGGAGTGGGCCTGGCGTGGGAGAGCCAGCGTTCCTGAAGGATTCCGTCACCTACATCAGGAGTTTGTTTTCCACTCTAGAACCCAAAGGGGCCAACACAGTGCTCTCTTCAAGAATTGTGGGAATGGTGGGAACATGAGGTTAAGAGACTAATTCTGTAAAATGGGCCCACTGTGCTGATCCCCACATGTTTTCTTTTCTAAGAAGCAATTTAGGTCTTGGTAGCAGGAATCAGGATTTGGAGAAGGGGTCTTCCCATTGCCCCAGCTTCTTGGAAGGCCCCACAACTCAATAACAGTCTTCTCTCCCGATTTTTGGTTAGAGATGAAAATCTTTTTAAGATTTTCACTCTTTGGAACATTTAGATTCTTATTTATATTTTTAATATTTTCAGCTTCTTAGGAAAGAAAACCGATTATCCACGCTCACATCCATTCCTACATGTCACATATTATGAAATATTTAATAGAAATTCAACTGTTAACCTTTACCAGGTCTTTGCAAGCATTACTGCTTCATTTATCTTCTTGCCTATGAATACTACGTTCTGAAATAATCCCTTTCTCCTATTTGCTTATGCTGTTTAAAATAGTGATTTATTTGGTTATTTCCTTTATGAATTATAGTTGGATTATCTATGCATTTTGCGTTTGGTTCCTTTCAATCGCTCGAGCACTTTGATATTTGCCAAATCCTTAAAACTTGGGAAAAACAAATAAATATTTTCAGGTTATGAAAGTTCAGAAAAGTGTAAATCCAGAATCAGTTCCTGCTAGGCAGTGCAGTACAATGGAAAGCAACAGAATTGTCCTAACTTCTTAAAAAGGAAGACTAATTTATATAAAATAGTCGAAATGATGTTTAATACATTGCCAAGAAAATAGTCAAGAGAAAAATTATATTGAAAGAAATATAACTCCAAGCAGATTATCTTAATTAAAATTATGTTCAGTTAATATTGCTGTACATAGTAACTGGTGCATGGGAGTTTTACCAGCATCATGGAAATCAGATTTGACTTAGCTTATCAGACTAGAATACATATCTTACTGTCGGGCTACTGATTTTTTACTCCCCTGTGATCACATACAACTGGAGTTAATGAAAGTGGAACATGGAGAAAGAAAACTGAGCTAAGGCCTTAGTACAGAGAGCTTAAAAATTCATTCTTAAGACATTTTGAATTATACTGTTGGCAGAGATCATGGCTTTGAAGTCTCTTGAATTACCTTAGTGCCTCTACTTCCTGTAATCTGTACAAATTTGGTTTTCAGAGTTTGATTTAGCCACAGTTTTGCTTGTAGTTTGAGACATTGTTGTCCACATTGGTGCAAAATTACTTTCTATTATACTAGTATCAAATATCCTAAGCTATCAACTTTACTAGAATATCTTAATTATAACAAAACTGAAGCAATAAAACTGTTGCTGAAGTGTTAAGAGTTTTCTCCTGATGAGGAAACACATCAGGAGACCAAGTGGATTAATTCATCACACCACAAAAAATGTCCCTATACCTTGAACAAAGTCACTAAAGGAATATGAAACATTGTTAGCATAGATATTTACATTCCTCTGGAATGATAACCTTCATATAAGAGTCACCTATACAGAGAGAAAAGTCCACATATCTAAGTAAAAAGGTCTTTTGGCTTCATAAAAATTATTGGATTAAGTAACAAAAGCTGTTGTTATTCTCTAAGGAACAGCACAAGCTGTGGCTAATTTGCAACCATCTCTGTAATAAAGTGGTTTCTTCACTTGTGGATACAATGGGGATGGTTTGCTTCAAGTGGCCTGCAAATTTTTACTCTCTTGAGAGTCAGGACTCATTTGTTAGGATGCCTATGGAAACTTTATTAATATTTATCAATTATTTTATCCATTGCTACATTTGCCTTAGTTTTGTAATGCTGAAGTTGTCATGATGGAAGTAAACTGGTAGAATTGCACATTACTTCGAATTTTAAATGCATTTGTTACTATATTCATCTAATTTTCTGACATTGAGAACTATTTTTCAATTAAAATCTCAAATCTTGTTTTATTTTTAGAGCGATCTTTTCTAACCCAAAAAAGCATACAGTTGTGTGGTACTTGGGCAAGTCTATAAGCCTCAGTTTTCATATCTGTAGAATGAGGTGATTGAACCAAATGAGCTAAAACCTTGCAGTCCTGAAATTCTATTCCCCTTTAATATAGGAATGGCCAAAGATGGATCCTAAAATTGTGCAGAATAATGATAGCATTTATACTACCAAAAATTATGTGAATATGCAGAACTCTTGCTTTAGGCTGACCTGGATTTTCAAATGATGTTATTCAAAATAAAAACCAACATGGAAAAAAATCAAATTTATTGACATATAGAGGTGGTGGGGATCACAAAATTATTCATGTGCAATTAAATTACTTCCTATACCTTCCAATTATATTCTCATATTTCAAAGCAGGAAGAGCAACACAATGTTGAGAAAAGAAATGTTAAGAATTGCAGTGCTACTTGCCTAGCAAGCACAAAGCCCTGAGTTCAATCCATAGCACTGGGGGGGCGGGAAGAGAACTAAGGTAACTTATGAGACTATAATCATCATTAACCTCTTGTAGTTTTAACACTCCAGTATATTTTAAGATTAGCATTTGGCTTCTAAGAAAACAGTTTGTGTTTTTAAGAGTAAGAATGGGAAGGGAATCAGAATATCAGGATTTCAAAAAGCCCTGGAACTCTGTAGGCACATGGGAATTTAATTATTCCCATTCCCATGGAATCCAATATCTAAGATTCTTGTGGTAAAAACAAACAACTTTTACATTTCAACAAATATTTACTGTGGGTTTACGATGTTCCTGACATATTTTAGAAGCTGCAGATATAGTAGTGAACAAGAGACATGAATCCAGGCCATTATTGAACTCATTCACTAGGAGGAATTAGACAATAAAATAAATACCTGCTTTAGATAATATGTTATAAGACAGTGAGCCTTATGAGGGGGAAAAATTGTAAAACCAGTGATATGGAATGAAATAAAGCACAAGTGAAATGGAAGAGTTGTAATTTTAAATTGGGCATGTGGGGTAGGCCTCACTGAGAAAGTGGTATTTGAATAAGGGTTTGGGAAAGTACAAATAACTGAAAAAAGTATTCCAGACAGCAAAGAACAACCTATATCAAGTCCCTGAGGTGGAGATAATTCTGTAAAGTTGAAAGAATTGCCAGGAGGCCATTTTAGCAGACAAAGATTGACCCAGGAAGAAAATTATAAGAGGTGACAGGAGTACTAGGAAGTCATGGAGTAGAAGGTCTTATGTGCCTGGGCCTGGGAAGATTTTGGCAGAGGACTGACATCATATGATTTAGGCTTTAAAATGCTTACTCTGGTTGCTGAATTGAAAATAGTGTGTAGAGTGACAGAGGTCTTATTGCAGTATCCCAGGCCAAGAAAAAAAAAATTGATGGTAGCTTGTCCTAGAGTTGTAAAGGCTTTGAGACAAATCTGAGTTCTGGAAATATTTTGAAAATCTAAATGATTTGATGACATAATGGATTTGGGGTTCTAGAAAAATAGAGAAATCAAGGATGATCAAATGGTCTGAGAAAATGGAAAAATGAATTTGCCTATATTAGCAGAGATGGGTAAGTCTGGATGTGGACTATGTTGGGTTAATATAAGCAATCAAGAATTGAGTTTGTGGGGCTGGGGTTGTAGCTCGGTGGTAGAGCACTTGCGTAGCACCTGTGAGATCCTAGGTTTGAACCTCAGCACCACATAAAATAAATAAAAGTTTAAAAAGAAAAAACAATTCAGTTTGGGAAATAAATGTACTAGTTAAGTACATTTGTGTAATCTTTAGTGTTTTTGCCATCACAGATAAGTTAAGAAAATGAAAGAACATTTAGATTTGTAACATTTAATAATTACTTAATTTCTAATCCTTTTTGTATAATAGAAGCTCATTTAGACCTGCCTAGTATATATCAAGGAATATTTTACTTTACTTTTAAGAAAATGTGAGAAAAGCTAACTATCCTTTTGTTTAAAATAAAAAAGAATTTTTAAAGGAAATGTTGGGGATCTATCAATACCTAAAAGCAAATTGGAGAACTCAGTTTACTCAGAGATAAATATATGAAAACTTCCAGTTCCTTAGAGTATTTTCAGTAAAGTTTTTAAATGTAAAACTGGATGTGTTTCAGTGAATTATTCAAATAACTGCCTTCCTTTTCTAGTACACATGGAAACAGGGCCAAAAATTAATTGGTGCCATGTGAAATAAACCACAGTATGGCTAATACAACCTGCTATTCCTAATTCACACTCTGAATCTGGATGCAATAAACCTATTTTGACTAAGTAGTGCTTAGATCAGTTGTTAGTGTTCAGAGAACTATACCAACAAGTTTAACCAAGTTACTTTATTTTTTCAGATGCAGCTTATGCTATATTTTTCTCACTCCAGAATATATTTAAGACAATCTCATTAATTCAGTCTATATAGTATTAAAATATGGCCTTTGGTGTCACTTATTAGCCATAGTAACCTGAACAAGTTATTCAATCTCTCTGAAAATGAGTGTCCTCCACTGTAAAATAAGGATAAGCATACATACCTACATGGAAGAGTTGTTAGGATTTAAATGGAATATTCCTGACAAATTGAAAGTGATTTGTAGTTGTCATTGTTTTCTAGTTTTTAGTTATTAAAAATTTTTATGTTTATATTTTTAATGCATTTTATCAATATGACAACTTTCTCTCTCTCTCTCTCTCTCTCTCTCTCTCTCTCTCTCTCTCTGTACCAGGGATTGAACCAGGGGTGCTGAGTCACATCCCCAATCCCTTTTTTTTTAATATATACTTTTTTCAGAGACAGGGTCTCACGAGTTGCTTAGGGCCTCGATAAATTGCCGAGGGTGGCTTTGAATTTGCAATCTTCCTGCCTCAGTCTCCTGAGCTGCTGTAATTATAGGCATGAACTACCATGCCTGGCAGATCTCCTGACTTTTAAGTTCTAGGTTAATATTGGCTTGATCCATCCCACCTATTTACAAGCCTAATGCCCAACACAAGATTTCTTTATGTATCTGGGGAATTAAAGTTTATCCTCTCAAATGTGGAACGTATCTCTGTTCCTAGATTTTACATAAAAGCGTTTTCACCAAACTCTGTATGGGGCACTAGATTTACTAAAGTTTTGAAGCATCACAGAAACACAAAAGTAAATGTTTCTCTACAATGCCCTTCATTCTTCTTCCTACTTAATGTTCACTGCTCGTTTCTACTCACATATTCCTATTTATGTCTGATACTGTTATCTTTTTTTTTACATTCTAGCAGTTCCAGTCTTTGATAACTTATTAGCAACCTAATATCTTATTAATGTATTTTTCTATTTTTTTTTAATTTTTTAGTTATACATGGACACAATGTCTTTACTTTGTTTATTTTTATGTGGTGTGCCAGTGCCTCAAGCACTCGGCCATTGAGCCACAATCCCAGCCCCTTTCTATATTTTTATTTAAAAAACTTTTTGGTAATAAGGATTAAACCAAGGAGCACTCAAACACTGAGCCACATCCCCAGCCTTTTTTATTTTTTATTTTTGAGACAGGGTGTCACTAAGTTCCTTAGAACTAAGTTGCTGAAGCTTTGAACTCATGATCCTCCTGCCTCAGCCTCTGGAGTCACTGAGATTACAGGTTTGCATCATGCACTGGGATTTTACTAATGTATTTTCTTTAACAATTCTGGAATAATTTCCTTCAAAATTATCAGCTGTAGTACAAATTATTTCAGCTCTCTATGTATAGATCATAACAGAGACACAGTTGGGGAGGTTATTTGAGGGCCCTACATGTTGACTAGAGCAGGAAAAGATGTCAAGAAAGGAAGCCCCTCCAAGTCTCAATGATTTCATCTATAAATACAAAATAATGAATTTCAAAGTCTTGTTATGAGGATTACATGAGGCTCACACATAGTAAGCACTTAATGAATGTTGTTTTTCATTATTGTTGGTATTACCATTAAGAAGATAACCCAAACTCTTATCTTGGGAAGTATGTCATGGCTTTTCTACAGGGGCACAGCTAATTTTAAGCAGAGGGGGCAGCATTAGCAAAGTCACAGTGTGTTACAGGAAATTAATTGCAAGTTTTGTCCAGGGTGATGGGCTCACAGGGTATAAGAGGGAGAACTAAAAATTTGGCATGGACCAGATCAACAAAATATTGTGTGTTTTATTAAGGAATTTGGGATATATCTAATAAAAATGAGGAGCCTTGGATGATTTTTTAAAAATGCAATGACATGGTTAAATTTGCCTGTAAGAAAGTTGCAGTAATGTGCAAGAAAATTTAGAAGGATGAAAGATTCAAATGAGCTACTAATTCAGGAAAGAAATGATATGGACTAGAACTAAGTCAACAGAGTAGGAAAGAATAGAAGATGACAGAAGACTAAGGAAGTTGAATTTTATAGGACATAGTTATTTGTAAAATATAAAGATAGAAGTTATCCAAAGAGGAAACTCAAGGATAATTCCAAGGTTTCCTGACTTACTGAGTAGATGGTAGTACCATTCATCAAAACAAGGAATATTACAAGAGGCAATTTTAGACATGTTGTGTTTAAGGTAACTACAAAACCCAAGGTGGCCATAACCTGTAACCAACTGAAATATTCAGAGTGGTGGGGATAGAAGCTAGAGCACAATCTGCAGTTTGGGAGAGTAGGTAAACATTTAGACTTAGGAACCAGCAGCACACAGCATATTTTATTCTACACATGTCACTTAGATATGAAATAGCCCTGTTGCTAGATGCAGCCTGAAAACATTCTCATGAGGATCTACATGGGCATAACTGAAGCCAAGAGAGACCACGAAATTCCCAAAAGTGAATGTATAGAATAGTGATGTGAGTTCAAAGACTGGGTCTGAAACACATTCAACAAGTGGGGCAAGCTGAGTCTTTAAAGGACACTGAGAAGGCAGTAGTGTCTCCAAAGACCAGGAAAGCAGAGTTTCAAAGACATAATAAAATATTAATATATTAATAACACTAACATGAGAATTAGTATGAATTTGTTTGGGCCAGTTCAAGCTGACCTTTGGCAAAACTGCTTGAGTAGAAGGATAGGAATAAAATCTGGGCTATAATAACTTCAAAGGGGGAGAGTAGATAAGGAAGTGAAACAATCAATTGCCTTATTATTTCCAATAACTGATCTGTGAAAGAGAAAATATTCAGGACCAAGGAAAAGATTTTCAGGATCAAGATTTGAGCTTGTTTGGAGGCTTTGGGGAAGATGGTAGAGAGGGAAGTTTGAACTCTCAATATAGAAGAGAGCAAATGACAGAATCACTAGGAAGCCAGGATGGAATTAAACCTGGAAGACAAAGGAACCTTTTGGATAAGAATCCAAGATTTAGGATGAGCCCTAAAATGGAAAAGAGAGACTGGAAGAAAAAAAAATTGATGAAGCAATTCATAGTTGATGACACCAATTTTTCCTAATAGAGGAGAGAAATTGTATTTTACTGAAAAAGTAAGGATGACAGGGTCAACCCCAAATGAGGTGATAAAAGTTGGTTGAACCACTCAGGGGGAATGGGAGAGAGAGAACCAGAGACTCATTAAATTGCAACTAACCCAGGTATAGAGCAGTGGTTCTCAAAGTAAGTTGCTGCATCTGCTTCTTGTTAGAAATGAACATTTGGGTCCTGCCCAGCACCCACAGAATCAGAAACTGTGAGGGTGGAGCTCAGCAATCTGCCTTAACAAGCTCTCCAGGTAATTTTGAAATACACTGATTTTGAGAACCCCTTGCACTAGGGCTTCTGTAGAATTTGTGACTTCCCCATCTATCAGGCACTGATAAAGCACAAACTATGATATTCTACCACATCCTAATCGTTTTTTAGTAATGTTTTCCATGTTACAAGAAAACATATTTACTTGAAACAATATCCTTATGGATGTTTAAAATCCTACTGGTTTCTCTCTGGAAATGGGTGTTATACAAGATTTTTAGAAACAGAACAAAGAGATCCCTTTATTCCAAGTCTTACAAAGCAAATACTGAAAAAAAAAAATCTTGCCTCTCTCTCTGCTCAATTTTTACATTTATAATAGAGAATAATGAAATTGTTGTTCTCTGCATCAAAAATATTCAATGACTCACCCTCTAATAGCAGTTCTCAAATTATGCTCCAGGACTGGTGTCATCTCATTCTAACTAAATAATGATGATCCGTTCTCAATTCATGGGGGAAATGTTTATGAATTAAATTTTCTCAATCTTCAGTTATTCTCCCATAAATTTTTCTTAAACTTTTGGCCCTTGCTACTGGTTATCTTGCAGCAAGTACTAACAGATGACAAAATAAGTGAACAAATAGTAAATGAATATTAATGAAACTTGAAATTAGTCAGACTGAGTTAAGTAGTTTCTTTTTAATTGAACACATGATCATGACTATAATTTTTACATTTCATGTCAATAATAAAGTCATTTTATACTCTCATTGTTCCAACAATGTTGCCATTGCTCAAGTATTTGGAACCTAATTTGGAACTACTTTCATGGTCCGGGGAATGTTCTTGAATGTCCTAAACAATGGACAATTCAACACATTCATGATCTAAAAAGATCTTAAAGATTTATTTTACAGCCAAATATACACATGGGTGATCAGGCTGATTTAACCAGGTGTACCTTGCTTAAAGAAATATGACACACAGGCACAGTGGTGCAAGCCTGTCATCCCAGTGGCTCCAGAGACTGAGACAGGAGTAGTGCAAATTCCAGGCCAGCCTCAGCAAAAGCAAAGCAGTAAACAACTCAGGGAAACCTTGTCTCTAAATAAAATATAAAGTAGGGCTGAGGTTGTGGCTCAGTGGTCAAGTGCCCCTGAGTTCAAACCCTGGAATAAAATATATATATATTTTTTTCACATGTAGGAATCTAAACAGTAACAATGAAATATTCCCAAATTATGTACAGATAAGACTAATCTCTGGGCTGGGGATATAGCTCAGTTGGTAGAGTGCTCACCTCACATGCACATTGCCCTGGGTTCAATTCCTAGCACCACACACACAAAAAAAGAAGACAACTAATCTCTGAAAGTTAATTTGTACAATCAGTAATTAACAGATTACAGTAGGAATATAGATCCAAGCCAGAAAACCTTTATTATGATTAAAATATTATGGAGATAAGAGAAATTAGTCATGAAACACAGAAAAAACACAATTAGAATGTATTATGTAGTACATGCCAATATGGTGGAGGTTAAATAAGAAAATATATTGGTCGGGCTATCAGAGTCCTAATATCATTTTAAAATTCAAATTAGTAGCAAACTCCCCTCAATCTGATTCTCTGTCAACCAAGAAAGCTTTAGATTTTTTGGCTTCCGTGAATAATACGATGGTTTCCATGAACAATATCTTCCTTGTAAATAATATGATAATCAGACCAATAGTAAGTTACATTACACCTCACAGTTGTATTTTCTAATTGCCAATCAGTAACTCGGCATTTTTATTTGTATGCTGTATCTCTTATAAGTTAAAGTGAGTTACTTGGAACAGTGATATGTTTGTTGCCTAAGGCAGGCAGACTCCTCAACCTGAATATCACTCTGAGATGTATTCAGGAACACTTCTCTGTTGTCAGCTTTTCACTATAACAAAATACCAGAGATAGTTAACTTAGAGAAAGAAAAAGCTTATTTTGGTTCACAGTTTTGTAGCTTCCAGTCTAAGATTGGGTGGACTCACTGCTTTGGGCCTCTGTTGGGCATACCAGATGCTAATGGTCAGGGAGTACGTGGTGGAGCAAAGTGTTTACCAAAAGAGAAGAAGAAAAAGGAGCCAGGATTTTATAATTCCCTTCAAGGACATGCCCCCAGTGACCAAAAGACCTCCCATAAGGTCCCCCCTTCTTACAGTACACAGTATCTCCCAATACCACCACCCTAGGAACCAAACCTTTAGCACATGGATCTTGGGAAAATGTTTATCCAAATCATAGCTCCTGCCTTTCTTTTAAACAACTAGGGACACATAAATTATCATGTGCTTATTCACTTCAGAAGAACTGTTTGCTTTATAAAAACATTTTAAAGCATGGGGAACTTAAAAGAGGATAAGAAATTGAGAAGTGACTTCTGAGTTCAATTTTTTTTTAATGTGATGTATCAAGTCTCCATTATGATGGGTGTATAAATGTGACTATGTTAAATGTCACTTGAGAAGTTCAGCAGTTAAAAGGAACAAGATGGAAGGTGGAAGGGGTAGTTGCATAAATGGAAAGACTTGGTTGTGGATTTCTTTTTTTCCCTTAAAAAAGAGCTCGCAGAAAAAAAAGGAAAAGACAATTAAAATAGAGATATGAAAGTCATAGGGGAAAAGGGGATGATTGGGAATCCATGCTGCCTAAAAAGATTAGGTTTGTACAGTAGAGGGGGCCTATCCTTTGGAGAAAAATTCCAAAATTACTCTGAAATATAATATTTGGTTTCTTTATTTTTTCTTTTCTTTTTTTCTGCAGTGCTGAGAATTGAATCCAGGGCCTTATACATGCTAGGAAATTGCTTAACCACCGAGATATACCCCCATCCCTGAGTTCAGATTTCTTCATCTATAAAATGAATATAAAAATCCATTCTTCCTAAACACAGACTTAAAGGGAAGGTAAATTAAGAATATGTGAAAAAAACATTTTGAATAGAAAAAGCTATCACAAAAATTCAGTGCAAAAGGAGGCAATTTCTGTGGTTCTTTACATCATAACCAATAAAAGTGAGCATCTTTCTTTATTATTTATTTATTTATTTATTTATTTATTCATTCATTCA
Source organism: Marmota monax (assembly GCF_021218885.2). NCBI lineage: Eukaryota > Metazoa > Chordata > Mammalia > Rodentia > Sciuridae > Marmota > Marmota monax. The sequence goes on along the minus strand of NW_026694837.1, from coordinate 1,221,289 downwards.
TTCATTCATTGTGCTGGGGATAAACCCAGGGCCTCACACATTCTTAGGCAAGTGCCCTACTACTGAGTTACACTTCCAGTCCTAGTAAGAATATAAAATGCTTTGTGGGGCTAGGGTTGTAGCTCAGTGGTAGAGTGCTTGCCTAGCATGTGTGACTTGGTTTCATCCTTAGCATCATATTAAAAACAAATAAATAAAAATGAACGTATTGCATCCATCTCCAACTAAAACAACAAAAAAATTTAAATATAGAATGTAAAATATATTGTGCACCATATAACCATTTTCTTTATTTATTTTTTAGTTGTAGTTGGACACAATATCTTTATTTTTTTTTTTTATGTGGTGCTGAGGATCGAACCCAGGGCCTCACACATGCTAGCCAAGCATTCTACCACTGAGCCACAACCCCAGCTCCCACATAACCATTTTCAATGTTAATTGGTTATATAAAGATTAATTAAGTATACTATATTAATAATGATTCTTTGCTTTATGAAAATGTTTCTTAATTAAGTGCTTTAAAATTGAGATAGAATTTACACCAAATAGGTATGATCTAGTGACAGGAAATTATAAAGCTTTAGTATAGGAATCTTCTCTAATAAATGTCATAGAATATATTTGTCAAAATAAATATCGTGTAAAACAGAAATATATCCCACATTCACAGCTAAAACATCTGAGAATTTTACCCACATAATATTTTTTATGATTTAAAGGAAACTTTTAAGGTATTTCGTAACATAAACTCACCTACTTTGATTTTATAATTCAGTGATTTTAGTGAGTTTACTCAGTTGAACAACCATCACCAGAATCCAGATTTAAAATGTTTTATCACTTCAATTATATTATGTCCAGTTAATCTTGGCTCCCATTCTTAGCCCTCCTAGGCAACCACAAATCTATTTTCTGTCTCTATATATTTGCTGATTCTGGACATCTCACATGAAGAGAATCATGTGAAAATATAGTCATTTGTGTCTGGCTTCTTTCACTTAGTGTAATGTTCTCAAGGATCATCCATTTTGTAATACATGTCAGTTCCATTCTTTTTTATTGTCAAATATCAATAAGTATCAAATAGATATATCACATTTTGTTTGCCCATTCACCAGTATATGGACATTTAGGTTGCTTATATGTTTTGGCTACTATGAATGCTGCTGCTATGAATAATGGGTATGTGTACTTTGTACACTTTTTGTGTAGGTGTATATTTTCATTTCTCTTGAGTATAAACCTAAGAGTAGAATTTCTGGGTCATGTGATAAATTTATGTTTAACTTTTAAATAAATAATACTACTGTTTCCCAAAGTAGCTATACCATTAACATTCCCACCAGTAATATTTCAGGTTTCCTATTTCTCCATGACCTTGTCAACATTTATTATTGTCTGTCTGATTATATCCATATTGGTGGTTGTGGAATAATTTCCCTAATGACTACTGATGCCAGACTTGTGATACTTATTAATATTTCAAGAATGGCATATTAGGGGCTGGGGATGTGGCTCAAGCGGTTGCACACTTGCCTGGCGTGCGTGCGGCCTGGGTTCGATCCTCAGCACCACATACAAACAAAGATGTTGTGTCTGCCTAAAACTAAAAAAAATAAATATTAAAATTCTCTCTCTCTCTTTAAAAAAAAAAAGAATGGCATATTAATCATTTTTATACCTTCTTTGGTGAAATGTCTATCTAAATCTTTTGCTAGATACATAATACTTTAAGGAACTAAAGTAAAGAATTATCAATGAGTTATTCAGATTCAATTTTCTTTCTTTTCATTTTTTTTTTTTTTAGATTTCCATCTCTCTATGTTGCCTAGGCTAGCCCCAACTCCTGGGCTCAAGAAATCCTCCTGCCTCAGCCTCTTAGTAGCTGGAAATATAGGCACACACTACCATGCCTAGTTCAATTTAAATTTTGAAAAAATACTTTTAGTTGTAGAGAGACTGAATACCTTTATTTGGTTTATTTATTTTTATGCAGTGCTGAGATGGACCCAGTGCCTCACATGTGCTAGGCAAGCACTCTACCAAAACCCCAGCCCTCAATTTAAATTTTATGCAAGAATTGCACATACACTTTTAATATAATTGTTGTATAATTGTCTTTGAATTTAAAGACAAAACAATAGAATATCAATACTGAAGCATCTGGGCTTGGTGGCATATGCCTTTTATTTTAGCTACTCAGAAGGCTGAGGCAAGAAGATTGCAAATTCAAGGCCAGCTTTGACAACTTAGTAATTCTTTGTCTCAAAAAAAAAAAAAAAAGTCTTGGTATAGAGAGTCCCAGGTTCGAGTCCCAGGTTCAAATCCCAGTACCACACAAACCTGCTAAGGTCTTCAAAAGCACAGAGCCCATCTCATCTTAGTATTCCCTAATTGGCAACTAACATCAAGCCCTAGCATTGTGCCTAAAACATTTTGAATGTTTGGTTTGTGTTTATTGTTTTACATTCAGGTTTGGAAATCCAGGCTGTGTGAGGTTTTCCCCTTCAAACTTTGCCAATGGTCCCACTGAGCTGCCTCCCTGGATTTGGAACACATGGCAATAAAATGTAGTAGTTATGAGGGTAAGATGTAGAGTCAGATTGCCTGACTTTATGCTTTCTATGTACACTTGAGAAAATTACTTAGTCTCTTTATTAGACCCCAGTTTCCTCACCTATTAATTATATTTGTTACATAGAATTATAGTGAGGAGTAGGTGAGGCTATCTGTGTAAAGCTCTAGCACATAGCCTGGTTACAGCAGTGCTCAATAAACATGAACTATTATCATTGAAGAGTCCACAGCCAGCCCAGGTGTGGGTTGGGGAGGGCCTGATACAGGAGGACCACAAGTTTAAGGCCAGCTTCAGCAACTTAGTGAGATCCTGTCTCAAAATAAAATTTTAACAGTGGATCAGGGGATCAGTGGTAGAGCCTGATTCTGGGCTCAATTTTGTTTATCTATCTATCTATTTATTTATTTGCCAGATATGTATTTATTGGCTATAAATAAATAAATAAAAAGAGTTTGTAGCCAAACTTTAGCTATAGTTTCCATTAACAAAATGGTAGATTGGCTACTTTTTTTTCCTCCTCAAAATATTTTTATATGAATTTTCCTTCTTTTGAAGCCAATAACTTTTACAAACTTACAAATATTCCAAAGATATATGAAGAACAAGATTTTAAAGAAACTGCAAGTAAATACAATATGCTATCTTTATTTTTAATACCTAAATCTTTTTTTTTTTTTTTTTTTTTTTGGTACCGAGGATTGAATCTAGGAGTGCTTAACCACTGATCCACACTCCCAGCCCTTTTTATTTTTCATTTTGAGACATGGCTTGGCTAAGTGGCTGAGCCTGGCTTTGAACTTGTGACCTCTTATCACTGGAATTGTAGGTGTGCATCACCATGCCTGGTTACTACTACCTAACTCTTAACAACATTCGATGTCTGCACTTATATTGAACAGTTTTTCTAACTCACCTTAAATTATGTTCTTGAAGTCAGTCAGTCCCCCCACAAAAGAGGTCCTCCCACCTTCACACTAGTTTATTACTCATAGATCCAAGTTGGGATGTTCCTCCTTGTAACATTAATAACTATCTTTTATTGAGTATTTGCTGTGTGGCATATGCTGTGATGCATGACATCTTTAGTCCTCAGAGCAACCTAGGAAAGTATGTTTTCTTGATCCTATTTTACATGTAAAAAAAAAATGGACACTCAATGTAGTTTGGTGATTGTCCTTAAGTCACACCTCTAGTCACTGAAGAGATCATATTGAAAACAGTATCTCTATGACTCTCATGGGCTATCTTCTCTTGCACACACACACACAAAAAAAAAAAATGTTTTAAGCTTTTGTTTACAAAAGCAAACTGTAGGGAAATTTTTAATCAGGATTAAAAAGTCATTGATCCACCTGGGAATGTGAGACTTAGTTGCTGGAACTGAATTTGAGATTTTGTGCATAGGAATGATGTTTTGAAAAATTAGTGATGATACCTTGCAGGAGTTTTTCTTCTCTTCTCTCTCATGTTTCTACTCTTCTTCCCAGTTTGTTTTCGCCTCCTTTCATCTTTCTCTCTACTAATGAAGAGTCTCAAGGAAGAAGTAGAAATTGAACAAGATCCACAATGGAAGCAGAGAGAAGTGCTCTGTGTCCAAAGTGGGCTTCCTTTTCTCTTCCCCTTATCCCTTTCTTTTCTTCCCATTTCTTCTTTATTTCATCTTCCTTTCTCTCCATGTTTTTCTCTTTCTTTCCCCATCCAAAGGGAAGAAGAAAGTTAGGTAGGAAAGGTAGGAGTGAGGAGGAAAGAGGAAGAATGGATGGGTAGCAGGAAAGAAGTGGGGGAGAGAGTTTGGAAGGAAGAAGAGAAATTATGGAGAGGTGAGGGTGGGGGAAGAAGTAAAGAGGGGAGAATCACGGGCAGTGGCTGAGTCCTATTTCCTGTCCTCTCCTTCCTGCTCCTCCTTCCAATGGCTGTTTCCTTTTGTGATAGAACACCTCAGGTTTTTCTAGCTGTAAATTTTTTTTTTAACTTTTGTTTGTCATGGAAAGTTTTTATTTCATTATCAAATCTAAAGCTTAATTTTGCTTGATACAAAAATTCTTGGTTGGCATCCATTTTCTCTCAGATCTTGATATATGTTGTTTCAGGATCTTCTAGCTTTTGGGGTCTATGTTGAAAAATCTGCATATGACCTAACTGGTTTCCCCCTATATGTAATCTGATGCCTTTCCCTCGTGGCTTTTAATATTCTCTCCTTATTCTGTATGTTAGGCATATTTTTCATTATAATGTGCCTTAGAAGATTTAGATAAAATGGGCTCAAATCTATATTCCCACCTTGAGTTACACAAAGCTTGGTCCTTGTCCCTGATGCCAATCCAATAATGAGGATGCGGTTTTGAGAAAAAGGGAAAAGAAGTTTTATTGCCATGCTAGCAAATGAGAAACATAGGGGATTCCTGTCCTATAGGCTGTCATTCTGCCCAACAGTGGGATCAGGGGGCTCTTAAAAAGGTGATTCAAAGACTACATTCCGCATGTTCTCTGACAGAGTTGTAATTTACTCCTTAATTTGGGAGATCATCATTTCTGATATCTGAGTCTGAATAACTTCATTCTCGTGGTGGGTGTGTACTCAAGGACAGATAACTATACCACAGGTTGGGGAAGAAAGGTAATCCTGTTAGAGAGAGATTAGAGAAGGAGAGAGAGAGAGAGAGAGAGAGAGAGAGAGAGAGAGAGAGAGAGAGAGAGAGAAGAAAGTCTTTTAAAAATAAATTGCAGTGGCAAAGCAGCAAAGGCTATATTCAAGGCATAAAGTAGACCACTGCTAAACTTGTGTGAAATCTGATGCCCTCCCTAAGACTTCTTCACATCGCTGGGAGTTAATAGTCATGGTCACCTCTAGTTCTGACTTCCTGATTCCACTGAATTGAGCTCTCTCCACTGTTGATCAAAGCCAGCACTCCATATCTTCAGGGTAAAAATTATTTTTAAAAATTTCATCTGTACTGAAATCCTCCTTTACCCTTTGAAAACTCTTTTCTTCTCATTATTTCCTAAGCAATACAGAATAAAAACTATTCACATATCATTTACATTGTATTAGATATAATAAGCAATCTAGAGAGGATTTGAAGTATACAGGATAATATGTGGAGGTTAGATGCAAATGCTATGTTATTTTATGTAAGGAACTTGAACATCTGCAAATTTTGGTATCCATAAGGGGTCCTGGAACCAATCTCCCACATACACGGTGTGTGACACCTATATATTCTTTTATTTTAATCTCTGCATCCACTTCCATTAATTTTTATTATTCAAAAATACCATTTTCACAAGGACACTTTGTGTATGGTAAGCTTTACTGAATAGCAACACAAATTCAAAGTGAATATAATACTTTAAAAAATGCCTTTAACTATACTTATGTTAACACTTTAATATGCAATTCATATTTTTAGAAAGATGAGTTTCTGGATACTTAGAGGGGTGGGAAGGTGTACAGATTAAGGCAGAACCTAGGTGGTGAGTGTATGGGTAGTGCAGTAAAAATTAAAACAAAGTAAAACAAATCAAAAATAACTTCCAACTTTGCAGTTTTAAATTTTTCATAATATTAGGAAAAACAAAACATCCCTTTAGCCTCTCTGCCTAGTCATTCAGCTATCCATCCTACTCTCTTCAGTTCTAAATGATCTTACAATAGGGAAACCCTGCCAGGTTTTCTGTTCATTTCTTAGGGAAAGCAGTTTAGCTTTCTTTGTTGTATTATTTACTAACCACACCCTTAATCTTTTCACTTAAGCTGTTTAAGATCTCCTCAACCAAAACCTCCTTCAGAATTCTTTAAGCCAGGTGTTGTGGCAATTTAGAAGGCTGAGGCAGGAGGATTGCAAGTTCAAAGTCAGCCTCAGCAAATTATTAAGGCTCTGAGCAATTTAACAAGACACTGTGTTTCAATGGTGGTTAAGCACTCCGGGGTTCAATCTCCCATACCAAAAAAAAAAAAAAAATTCTTCAAGAGAAAGAGCCATCTGATACCTATTTACATACTCTTTAACACGTTTAGCAACTTAGTAATGCCTTATACATAAGAGACAGTGAATGCCATGTTGCATTTTAGAATAAGCAGGGAGTGTGGAGCCAAAGAGTGAGTTTAAGTCCTGGCTTTCTCGATAATTGTGTGACCTTGGACTAGCTGTATAATTTCTTTGAGTCCATTTCCAAATTTCCTAACCTGAAAAAAAGGTATGATTTTTAAATCATGCCTACCTCACAGGATTGCCATGAGAATTAAATTGGATAATGTGGGCTTTTAAAACTATAACCAGTAATTGAATAATTGGATAATGAAAAGAGGGCAGAACCTGTTTATGTGAATGGACTGTGTGATTGACTGTTGGGGGTCCTTGCCTTTCTGGCTAATGAACAACAGGCACTCAAATGCCAGCACATTTCCCTTATGTGGAAGCTCACATCTCCCAAGGGCCTCCCTCCCTCCCTCTTCTTACTCCCATGTGAGACCCTGTTAAATGAGCTACTACTATTCAGACTGTTGTAGAACCGCTACTTTCTGCAGTGCCAATTTGGTACAAACAAAAACTCACACGTCCTTGTCAGTCTACATAGTGGTCATGATATCCAACTTCTCTGTCTTTGGCTTTGGGTCCTGAGTACCTTGGGTTCCACCAGTTTCGTCTGAGACCTAAAGCAATGTCCATTTGGCACCCTGTTAATCTATGAAAAATGGATTAGAAAGTACCAGGGAGTGTTGGTTCGTTATGCTCTTAAAGTATAATATTTCACTGGCTCAAGAGGCTGAGACAGGAGGATCATGAGTCCAAAGCCAGCCTCAGCAACTTAGTGAGGCCCTAAGCAACTCTTCAAGATCCTATTTCTAAATAAAATACCAAAAAAAGGGGGGGGGGAGGCTGGCAATGTTGCTCAGTGGTTAAGTACCCCTGGGTTCAATCCAAGTACCACAAAAAATAATACTAATAGTAATGATAATTTCACTGAGTATTCATCTACTTCTTCACAAATTTTCTTTACCCTTTGAAGACTTTCTACCACTTCATTTTCTGAAAATAATTTAAAAATCTTTTATCTTCTTTTAACTTGTCTACTTCCTTAGCTGAATCTAACATAAATGGAATTTGAAAACAATTGTTCCCTTAATAACCATTGAATTTTGCAAATTGCCTCATATCAAGCTTGGAATTGCAAAAATAATATATCAGAAACTGAATTATGAAAGAACAGTCAATACCAGGATGTTTTCCAGAGCAGGTAACTTAAAAAGAGCTTTATCTTTGGTACTGGGGATTGAACTTAGTGGCACTCGACCACTGAGCCACATCCCAAGCTATTTGCTGTATTTTATTTAGAGACAGAGTCTCACTGAGTTGCTTAGCATCTCGATTTTGCTGAGGTTGGATTTAAAGTCCCAATCCTCCTGCCTCAGTCTCCTGAGCTGCTGGGATTACAGTCATGCACCACTGTGCTCAGCAAACTAGCATTTTTTAAAAAATATTTTTTAGTTGTTGATGGACCTTTATTTTATTTATTTGTATGTGGTGCTGAGAATCGAACCCAGTGTCTCATGCATGCTAGGCAAGTGCACTACTGAGCCACAATCCCCCCAACCCCTGTAAACTAGCATTTTAACAGAAGAATACAAAGGATCTTAAAGAGGCTTAAAATGGGTTTTGCCCAAGTTGAGTAAATACATATTAACATTTATATAGTTCTCAGTTGATATTTTTAAGAATTTTTATAGAGCTTCTTATAAAATGCACAAAATAATAATTAGTTGTAAAATTCATTTAAACCTTGGATATGACAATTAGCATTTAAAAATCTACATAATTATCTTTTTTAAAAAAATAAAAAATATATTACTAAAAAAATACATTCTACCACACGTATAACAAAACATTTTGGTAGACTTATGCAATTTAATAAAGTAGTCCACACTCACTGTTGATATTTTTCTTCTTAAGGATATGAAACAAAATAATATGATCACAACAACCTTATAGTAAAGATCCAAGTTCATTACATTAAGTGTTTTACTAATGTAAAATTAGGATTCAAAATTTTTTTCTTTAGTGGTTGGCAATGGGCTTAAGCTGTCTTCTTTCATAATTAATCATGTTGATTTTCTTCTTAATACCTTACCAATGTTGGAGATGTAGTCCATTCTAGGAGCTAGAATACCTCTATTACTTTGACCACACCATCTTCATTTCCTTGGATTCAAAGTAATGTTTGTTGAATGCCCACTATGTGTAAACCACTGTTCCTGGTGCTAGGGATTCAGTGGTAAACAAAACAGACAAGATCTCTTGGAGCTGACATTCTAATAGAGTGTGAGTTAGGGGAAGAGAGAGAGACAGATGATAACCAAATAAACAAGTAAAGATACATCAAATGTTGAACTATTGGAGAAATGGAGAAAAATAATGCAGGAGAAAGGAAATAGGGAGCTAGTTTGTAAAACTGCTATTTTACAAACATAGTCTGGGGGAACTTATAGAGGAGATGACATTTAAAAGGGTGAGGTAGTGAACCAGGTAGATATCCTGGACAAAGTGTTCTAGACATAAGGAACTGTAAATGCAGAGACCCACTTTCTTGACACTCTCTCCTCCTCTAAGATGTCACCATTCCCCAAGTCCTTCCCTTGTCACTACTTCTTCTTCTGTGTCCTTCAATAGTGTGTTCCCCATTTTCCTCAGTTAGTATGGACGAAGCTTTCTGCACCCTCCCTCTTTTAGCTCATCCATTCTTTTTGATAATGTTGATTGACATGTATTAATTGATTCTTTAAAATAGACATGCAATTGAACTGAATTTACAATTTACAATTATCAGGGTGTGTGTCACAACATATTAGACATCAGCATGACGGACCAAACTTGTTGTGGGGTGGGTCACTCAGAAAACACACCAAGTTCCTGTTTTGTCCAAATTGAAGAGTCTTTATTTAGCCTCCTGCCGGTGACTACCCACCACAGGACCCATAACTGTCTCTGCAAGGAACAGCCCTGAGCCTGAGCATCTTAGGATATTTAAAGGCAAAACCCACAAAAACCACATCTGGGTTGACATAGCTGCAAGCAAGCAGGTACAGAAGCTGAATTGGGCAGTTAGCGAGACAATGCAATGGGTACATTGGTATTTCCCATGGGACTTTCCAGGTTGGCATAGCAGCAAGCAAGCAGAAGGGAAGTGGGTCAAAATGGCCCTAGTTCAGTACAAGTTAGAGAATAGTTATTAACATCTGACAATTCTGACAAGGTACATTGCCCAAGAAAAATGGAAACCAAAGAGAACAATTTTACATTGTATAAGCATTGCCATTTTGTGTTGCCAAATATGTTATGCTAGCTAACTATTAATGGGTACAGAGGTAGGGCTTTCCCATGGGAGAAGCATTTCTTACATGATATGGAGTCTCAGGGTAAAATGGAGTCTGTTTGGTCATTGCCCATATAGCCTGGCCCATAACAACCTGATGAGTACTAGGAAATAGACCAAAGGGCAAACTTCACAGTTTAACAAAAGAAGCTTATAAAATTACATTTAAGTCAGAGGAAGATTCCAAGTACCCTAGAACTAGGACATTCTATTTTTTAAAATTTTTTTATTCTAATTTGTTATATATGACAGTAGAATGCATTACAATTCATATTACACATATAGAGCTCAATTTTTTTATATCTCTGGTTGTATACAAAGTATATTTACATCATTCGTGTCTTTATACGTGTACTTAGGATAATGATGTCCATCTCATTCCACCATCTTTTCTACCCCCATGCCCCCTCCCTTACCCTTGCACTCCTTTACCCTATCTAGAGTTAAGTGAAGTTTGCCAATCCCAAAAAAAAAATGCCTAATATTTTCTCTGATATAAGGAGGCTGATTCATAATGGGGAGTTGGGAGGGGGAGCATAGGAGGATTAGATGAACTCTAGATAGGACATTCTATTTTGAAAGATCAGATTTGAATGCTGTCTTCACGAGTGCATTTTTAGAAAGACAGTGATACAGGCCGGACACAGTGACTCACGCCTGTAATCCCAGCAGCTCATGAAGCTGAGGCAGGAGGATCAAAGCCAACCTCAGCAAAAGCGAGGTGCTAAACAACTCAGTGAGACCCTGTTTCTAAATAAAATACAAAATAGGACTGGGGATGTGGCTTAGGGGTCAAGTGCTCCTGAGTTCAATCCCCAGTACCTCACCCCCCCAAAAAAAAGAAAGGAAATGATACAGACATAAGATCTAAAGAACTTGGAAATTTTTATTTCAAAAATATTATCTGATTCATTTTTCTGAATCTTAGCAAATTAATGATGAAACTTATCAAGGTTGCTAGGAAAATTTCCAGTGAAAGAAGTTTCCCAGTTTTTCTTCATAGTCTGATTTTATTAAATGATTTCAAAGAACATTAACTTACTTAAAGAACACTTTTGAACATGTTCGCTATTTAGAATGCTTTCCTCTCTACCCATGGAAATTCTGCAATTATTTAATAATTTATCAATAATTTCCATAAAATCTTACCCATAGAGGCAACTGCAATTTTCCACCCACAAGCTAACATCTCTAACATTTCTTTGGCAATAAATATGAACTATTGTTCCCTTATAAAGTTATATATATATGATATTTAATGTTTCATAAATACAAATATTATCTCTCCATTCAGACTATCACTACCACACAGTAAGAGCTGGAACTTAAACAATTTTGTTTTTTTGGTACCAGAGATTGAACACAGGGTCATTTGGCCATTGAGCCACATCCGCAGCCCTATTTTGTATTTTATTTAGAGACATGGTCTTAGCACCTCACCATGCCGAGGCTGGTTTTGAACTCTTGATCCTTTTGTCTTAGCCTCCTGAGCCGCTGGGATTACAGGCGTGCGCCATCACATCCGACTGAACAATTTTGTGCCTCAGTATAGCGCTTCTTGTATACTTGTACAATAAGCATTTGATAAATCTTTATTCAGCGGTGCTCCTCAGCATCCAGAGCCAATCGTGTACATTTCTTTCCAACTCAGTGTTTGGGTAATATTACACCATGGAAACTGACAAGTTTACAAATCAGTAGCCCAAGTTCATGTTGGTTTTACTGTTTACATAACATTCAGTGAGATATTACTCTCTGCTTCTCAGTTTCTTCATCTGAAAATGAAGGTAATAAATTGTCTGTTTCATAAAGTAAGGAGAGAATATGAATTTATGCATAAATTACTTAGAAAAGTCTTTGGTATGTAGTATATATTAAACAAATGATGGCTTAATTTTTATTAAATCATCTCTCCACAAATTCTCTACTGGTCTGTAAAGCTTTCAAGGAAGTTCACAATTTGATCATTCTCAATCTATGCAACATGATTTTCCACATCTTCTTAGTACACATTCTCTGCTCCTGTAAGAGACTCCTCTTTACTTCCCGCTACTATCAGGGAACATAGCCATGGGATAGAAATCCCTTTCTCTAGATAAATAATCTCTAACAGACTGGGACTAAAGAAGTAGATGGTTATGTTCTGACATTCTGAATTCTCAGGTAAAAGATGGGCCCATTTTCCATAGAATCAATGGAAATAATATAAGACTTTAAGTAATATGTGCTGTCTTATTGCAGATTTAATAAGTTTTGCCAGGGCCAGGTAGGAATTTGACCAATATTTACAATATTGCTTTGTGGGAAAGTATCGATTCGTTTCCCAATGCCCCCCAAATACTTTTGCAAACAAAATTTGGTAATGCAATTCTTTTGAATTGATTAACTGATGTTTATACATAGAGATTAACTGATTGATTTTTCTTTGTTAACTGGCTCACATTGAATTTAAGTAAAACCTTTTGCTTCCCTAATATCTTGATTGAGTATGTAAAGATACTAAAATTAATGACAGATTTTTCAAATCAATTTCCAGTCCGAGACAGCACTGGGAAACACATCTGCTTTGATTTAAATTATAGACATTGATATTTGGAATATGCTGTTGGATATAAAAACTAGCAACACAATGAATACTTGTATACCTCTCAATCTGATTATGAAATAAAACATTGTCTATACCTGAAAAACTTTGATTTGGTCTCTGATCCACAAGCTTGAATTTGGGGGTGTATCATTTCCTTGATTTCGTTTATAATTTTACCCAATGTTTGTTTCTCCAATATATTATTTAATTTTGCAAGTTATTGAACTCTATATAAAGGAAATCCTAATCACTAATTCTCCAGCAACTAGTTGTTTTTACCTCCTAAACTTTTAGTTGAAATATGGCATATATACAGAAGTGCACAGATCACAAATGTGTTTCTGCATGAGTTTCCACAAGTGAACATATTTCTTTACCCTACACTGAGATAGGAAAACCTAATTTTACCAGCATTCCAGAAACCCTTGTCTGCCACACCACCTTGTAGTTACTACTCTCCTTCTTGCCTGGAGTAATGATTATTCTGACTTCTAATCTCATAGATTAGTTTGCTGTAGTTGGTACTGGGGATTGAACCCAGGGGTGCTTAACTACTAAGCCTCACCCCCACCCAGTCTTTTTAAATTTTTTATTTTGAGACAGGATCTCACTAAGCTGCTGAGGGTCTCACTAAATTCCTGAGGCTGGCTGTGAACTTGAGATCCTCCTGCCTTAGCCACCAAGTCTCTGGAATTACAAGCAGGTGCCACCATGAGGGTCTTACAGATTAGTTTTAACTGGTTTTGAATTTTATGTAAAGAGAACCATACAACATATACACTCTCACTTCTTTCTGGCTTTTGTATTTGATGATATTATGAGATTGAGTTCTTTATTTATACTGCTCATATTATTCCATTGTGTCAATATATCATGATTTATCCATTCTACTATTCATGCTCATTAAGTATTGAGTATATCCCTTTTTGGTATTATGAAGAGAACAGCTATGGGGCCGGGTTGTAGCTCAGTGGTAAAGCACTTGCCTAGCATGCATGAGGCACTGGGTTCGATCCCTGGCACCACATAGAAATAAACAAATAAAATAAAGGTATTCTGTCCATCTACAATTGAGAGAGAGAGAGAGAGAGAGAGAGAGAGAGAGAATAGCTATGATCATTCTCATATATGTCTTTATTCTCAAACAATTTGTTGTTTTAGCTCAATATTAAGTTCCTGAGATTCATCAATCATTTTATGTGTGGTTGGCTTAGTCATTTGCACTGTTGATAGTACTCCATGCATACATGCTCCACAACACATTTATCATGGTTTCTAGAGTTGCTGTCAATACTTCACATTCTCCTAAAACACATATACCCATTTTCTCTAGGGAATAACTTCCCAATTGAAATGCTATAGCTCCTTTCCCCGTCATGAAGTTCTGGAAAATGATGGGCCCACTCACTCATCTTTTAATTGTTTAGTTTACAAAATTGAGACATTTCTATATCACAAAATTTAGTCTTTTAAAGAGTACAATTCAAGGTTTTAAAGTATATTCACGAGGTGGTATAATGATCACTGCTATTTAATTGCAGAACATTTTCATCATCCTATAGAGGAATCTTATAGCTGATAGTAGTCATTGCCCTTTACCCCTTCCCACCAGCCCCTGATCACCACTAATCTACTTTTTTTTTTCATTCTTTTTTACATGTTAATTATCCCTTATCCAAAATACCTAGGACCAGAAGTACTTGGATTTTGGAATATTTGCATATTTGGATTTTGGAATATATGCATATACATAATGAGATATCTTAGGGATAGGACACAAGTCTAAATATGAAATTCATTTCTGTTTCACATACTCCTCATACAAATAGCCTGAAGATTATTTAATTTATTTATTTTTGTGGTGCTGGAGATTGAACCCAGAGCATTGTACATTCTACCAACTAAGCTATATCCACAGCCCTGAAGATAATTTTTGAATAATAGTTTTAGGGTATCTTTGTTTTGACTATTACCTGCTGAAATAACGATCAAGGCTTGCCATTGGAGAAAATGCCTTTTTATTGAGGAACAGCTCTGCATATTTATAGAGCAGGGGGTGGTTTGACATTTATGACAGTTTACTGGTTAAATGGTTTGACAGTTGGCTGGGGTGCTTTCTGATTGGTGGGTAAGAATCATGTGAGGCAGCAGGGCTAGTCTTATTGGTGGGTAAGGATCATGTGAGCCAGCAGGGCTCACCATTGGACAGCTCTTCTTGGGGGATGGGGAAGTTAGTCTTTGGAGCTGGGGCAACTCTCAATACCTGCCACATGAGGTCAGGTATGGGTTTTTCTATTTGCATTTTCAGGTTGGTACTCAAAAAGTTTCAGATTTTGGAATATTCCAGATTTTCAATTTTCAAATTAGGTTTGCTGAGCCTGTGTGGCCATCTTAGTGAGTATTTGTTGTCTCATTGTGGTTTTGATTTGAATTTTTGCGGGGGAGGGGTACCAAGGATTGAACCCAGGGGTGCTCTACTACTGACTATACCCTCACCCCTTTTTAAATTTTTATTTTGAGACAAGGTCTCACTAAGTGGCCTAGGCTGACCTCTCCTAGGCAAGAGGAACTCATGATCCTCCTTCCTCAGCCTCTCAAATCACTGTGATTACAGACCTGTACCATTGTGCCAGGCTGATTTGCATTTTTCTAATGACTAATGAAGGTGAGCATCTTTTCATATACTTATTGGCTAGTCACTTGCATTTCTCTTTGGAGGAATGTTTGCTCTAGTCCTTTGCTCATTTAAAAATTGGATTTTTTAGCTTTTTGTTTTGACTTAGAAGAGTTCTTTTTTTCTTTTTTCTTTTTAATTTAGAAGAGTTCTTTATATAATCTGAACATTAGACTCTTATCAGATACTTGATTTGAAATACCGTATTTTCTCCCATTTTGTGAGCTTTCTCAATAGTATTCTTTGGTGTTCAAACATTTTAAATTTAAACATAAAATTGTCAAGTGACAAAACCAATTAACTCCTGTGTTCAACTCCAATTAATTTTTTTACTTGGTTGCTTGTCTTTTAGATCTAAGAAACCACTGCCTAATCCATGGCCCCAAAGATTTGTACCTATGTTGTTTTCTGAGCTTTATTGTTTTACCTTTTACCTTTAGGCCTTTTATCCATTTCAGAGATATCTTTGGGATATGGTGTGAGGTAGGGGTCTAACTTCATTATTTTGCATTTTACTCACCCATTTTTAAGTTGATTGGTTTTCTGGTTGTTTATGTGTCTTCCCTTCCTTGTTCTGCTGTATGTTTCAGGGAATTACTTTTCCCAGGTTCCCTTCCTTGCCAACTGACTTGTGTGTGTGTGTGTGTGTGTGTGTGTGTCTGTCTGTCTGTCTGTCTTTAAATAGAGATTTAAATGCAAAATAGTTGGGGAACACATCCAGCCATTGAAATTACATATTCTGAATCCCATGTCTAACTAGCATTCTTAGAAACACTTTTTGTGAATGAGTCTTTTAACAGTGTCAGATGATGGAGGAACTTGTGGAGTATTAGAGGACAGGTGGAAGGAAAAAGCCAGAGAGTTGTTGTTTTTTACCCAGCTTCAGGTGTTATTGCCAGCAGTTCATGTCTTTCTTCTGTGGCTCCACATTATATTAAATAACACTTCCCTCTGTGGTTCCCAGATCCTCAGGGTAGTCCCATAGTGCTTCTGCTTCCTAGGTGGCCCTGCTTTCTGAGTGTTGGTTACAATACCTAGTCCTGTTTTTTTCTATAGTTCTGGGCTGGGAGCAATTCCAGCTCTTGCTAACCTCTGGACTGTTTCACATTCCTTGCTGACTCCTCAATTCTCCTATAGCCTGTAAATGCCTTTAATAAATTTCCTCCACTAAAAAATACCTGGAAATACTTCTGTTTTCTTCATTGGACTTGATTGACAAAACACCTAACATACTTTATCATATTTTAAAACAGTTGCAAAGGATGCCATTTCCAATGTATTATAGTTATTTGCGTAAAAATAAAGCCTGTATATTTATTTCTCTCTTTCAGGGGTATTTTGTGCAAGTGAAACACCATAGTGCTTTGAGACTGCCTTCATTCATTTAGAAAATACATGAATGAATTTCTTCAGTCAGAAAATTTACATTACTTCTTTTTATCCCACTTCTGCCACATTTTATTGTCATATATTTTATGCATTATATATTCTTTAGTCATGCTTGACTATTTCTTAGCAGAAAAATAGGTATATAAATTGAAACTGCAAATTGTCAAATTTCCAAGGTACATAGTTTCTTTTAAAATACTTCTGGTTTGAGTTATTACATTATTATTTTCATAGTATTTAATTGATAAAAATAACATAACTACATTGCAACTTTTCATAAATAATTATTAAACATGAAAGTTAATTTTTTTTTACTTTGAAAATTCACTTTAAAGAAGTTGAATGAAGTGGTGTTTTTAATAAGGACTCTGGGTGGCAGATGGGAAGTATTCTTTCTTTTGGGAAATAGGAAAAGGGAAATGTGAAGGAGAAATTTGGAACCATAGGCAAAGTTCACAAGCAAAGTTCACTTTCAGGAAGGCGTATACATGAGTTTGATGATTTGAGAATCAATTCTTTTAAAATTATCTATCTTCCTCCCCCCCAACCCTCCACAAATGAGGTTGCATATGTTCTATATTCATAGGAAGTTTTTGTGTCCTTCAGGTATATATATATGACTCTGCATCACGTGGGAAATTGCCTTGATGCAAAGGTATTCTCTAAGAAAACTAAAAGGCAAGCTATCCTAAAAGTCACTGAACAAAGGTTTTCAGACCAAATTAAGAGTTCAAATCATGCAAATTATTGAATTAATTGAAAACAGAAAGAAAATCAAGGGAATTGAGATGGCTTAGGATAGGATACAAGCAGAATGGAAGGACTACTCTTGAGTTCTGATCTATGCATGCAAAGTTCACGTATCTTGTTCCCTTCTCGGTGCAAGGGTTACAAACAGGAGTTGGGTTTAAGCAACAGGGCTTGGCAGAGGGTGGTGTGTTAGTGTACACATAACCACAATTTTAACTTGCTAATTAAATTGATAAGCAATTATAGAATTTATTGGACAGAGGATACATGGGCCAGAATGAATGTCATGAAGGAGAAGCCAATTGAAGACCTTATGAATAACAAGTTTTTGATACATATTTAGTGTATCATGGATATTTGGTGCTCTTGGCTCTTTTTTCCCCCATTCCCTGCTTTCAGGCTGCGTAAGCTTTATTTCCTTTAATGTCTAATGTCTCACAAGTTATTAGATTCTATATTTAGTTTCATTCATCTTTCTTATTTATTTTTCTTATTTTCCATGACAATGAATATTTTTTAAATGGTACAACAAATTACATTTCACTTGGTTAGAAGACTGCCACTGCAGGAATGGTGGTCCCTGGCCTTCTTCAATGATGTGGTTTTGGATAATCTGAGAACCAGGAAAATGTAGTTCCTGCCATTATAGGACTCTTGTAATGTACAGTGGTACTACTAAGACAGAGAAAAAGTAAAAATGTTGTGGTGGTGGAACTTGGGAGCATAAATGTCTCCCCTTGTTTTCTTTCTGCCTGAAACAATCAGGAGGGGACATTGAACATATTGACCTTGTGGAGTTTATGGAAACTTCTGTGATACCATATCACTGATTATTCTAGAGCCATTTTTAGTGTTTTTTTATAATTATTTTTTAGTTATAGGTGGACACAATAGCTTTATTTTATTTTTTATGTGGTGCCGAGGATCAAACCCAGTGGCTCACACATGTGAGGCAAGTGCTCTTCCTCTGAGCCACAGTTTCAGCCCTGCTTTTTTTTTTTTTTAATTTTTTTTTATTGGTTGTTCAAAACATTATAAAGCTCTTGACATATCATATTTCATACATTAGATTCAAGTTGGTTATGAACTCCCAATTTTACCCCAAATACATATTGCAGAATCACATCGGTTACACATCCACATTTTTACATAATGCCCTATTAGTAACTGTTGTATTCTGCTACCTTTCCTATCCTCTACCATCCCCCCTCCCTCCCCTCCCATCTTCTCTCTCTACCCCATCCACTGTAATTCATATCTCTCCTTGTTTATTTTCCCATTCCCCTCACAACCTCTTATATGTAATTTTGTATAACAATGAGGGTCTCCCTCCATTACCATGCAATTTCCCTTTTCTCTCCCTTTCCATCCCACCTCATGTATCTGTTTAATGTTAATCTTTTCTTCCTGCTCTTCCTCCCTGCTCTGTTCTTAGTTGCTCTCATTATATCAAAGAAGACATTTGGTATTTGTTTTTTAGGGATTGGCTAGCTTCACTAAGCATAATCTGCTCTAGTGCCATCCATTTCCCTGCAAATTCTATGATTTTGTCATTTTTTAGTGCTGCGTAATACTCCATGGTGTATAAATGCCACATTTTTTTTATCCATTCATCTATTGAAGGGCATCTGGGTTGGTTCCACAGTCTAGCAATTGTGAATTGTGCTGCTATGAACATCGATGTAGCAGTATCCCTGTAGTACGCTCTTTTAAGGTCTTCAGGGAAAAGTCCAAGAAGGGCAATAGCTGGGTCAAATGGTGGTTCCATTCCCAGCTTTCCCAGGAGTCTCCATACTGTTTTCCAGATTGGCCGCACCAGTTTGCAGTCCCACCAGCAATGTACAAGAGTACCCTTTTCCCCACATCCTCTCCAGCACTTGTTGTTGTTTGACTTCATAATGGCTGCCAATCTTACTGGAGTGAGATGGTATCTTAGGGTGGTTTTGATTTGCATTTCTCTGACTGCTAGAGATGGTGAGCATTTTTTCATGTACTTGTTGATTGATTGTATATCCTCCTCTGAGAAGCGTCTGTTCAGATCCTTGGTCCATTTGTTGATTGGGTTGTTTGTTCTCTTATTGTCTAAGTTTTTGAGTTCTTTGTATACTCTGGATATTAGGGCTCTATCTGAAGTGTGAGGAGTAAAAATTTGTTCCCATGATGTAGGCTCCCTATTTACCTCTTTTATTGTTTCTCTTGCTGAGAGAAAACTTTTCAGTTTAAGTAAGTCCCATTTGTTGATTTTTGTTATCAACTTTTGTGCTATGGGTGTCCTATTAAGGAATTTGGAGCCCGACCCTACAATATGTAGATCGGAGCCAACTTTTTCTTCTATCAGACGCAGAGTCTCTGATTTGATATCTAGCTCCTTGATCCACTTTGAGTTAACTTTTGTGCATGGCGAGAGGAGGGGATTCAGTTTCATTTTGTTGCATATGGATTTCCAGTTTTCCCAGCACCATTTGTTGAAGATGCTATCCTCCCTCCATTGCATGCTTTTAGCTCCTTTATCAAATATAAGATAGTTGTAGCTTTGTGTATTAGTCTCTGTGTCCTCTATTCTGTACCATTGGTCCACCCTCCTGTTTTGGTACCAGTACCATGCTGTTTTTGTTACTATTGCTCTGTAATATAGTTTTAAGTCTGGTATCGCTATACCGCCTGATTCACACTTCCTGCTTAGAATTGCTTTTGCTATTCTGGGTCTTTTATTTTTCCATATGAATTTCATGATTGCTTTATCCATTTCTACAAGAAATGCCGTTGGGATTTTGATTGGCATTGCATTAAACCTATAGAGAACTTTTGGTAATATCGCCATTTTGATGCTGTTAGTTCTGCCTATCCATGAACAGGGTATATTTTTCCATCTTCTAAGATCTTCTTCTACTTCTCTTTTTGGGGTTTTGTAGTTTTCATTATATAAATCTTTCACCTCTTTTGTTAGGTTGATTCCCAAGTATTTTATTTTTTTTGAGGATATTGTGAATGGAGTGTTTTTCCTCATTTCCGTTTCAGAAGTTTTGTCGCTGATATACAGAAATGCCTTTGATTTATGCGTGTTGATTTTATATCCTGCCACTTTGCTGAATTCATTTATTAGTTCTAGTAGTTTTTTTGTAGACCCTTTTGGGTCTTCTAGGTATAGAATCATATCATCTGCAAATAGTGATAATTTAAGTTCTTCCTTTCCTATTTTTATGCCTTTAATTTCTTTCGTCTGTCTAATTGCTCTGGCCAGTGTTTCGAGAACTATATTGAATAGAAGTGGTGATAGAGGGTCAGCCCTGCTTTTTAGTGTTTTATCGTAAGTGAGTTAAACAGGTTTCCCAATGGGCTTTCCATTTTGCAGCTCTATCTCTCTTGTAGGATGTGCTGAGAAGAAATATGGTTTACATGTGGTCTAGTTGCTCTGCTAAGAGGGTGTTCAAAGGGAAGAGACCAGGTCTCCATTCTGGTAGAAAGAGAATTGCTGGAAGTATGACAGGTAAGCAGCATAATTTATCTTACAGTCAACTTGAAAATTTAAAGCCTTCTGAAAGTGCTTTTTTTCTTTAAATGGCTCAAAGTTGTATACTCTCCAAGTGAGAAGTTCACAAAATCGAGTAACTCATTAAAATTATCAAGGCCACACTAGTTTTTCGCATAACAGAACAATTTCAAGGGTGGATTGAATGTTGAGTGAATTAAAACTAATTTCTTTTGTTTTTCATACATGTCTAATAAAAAGGACTGATAGATGGTTTAGACTCTAATCTCTTAAGATATATGCTCTCCCCTCATTTTTTCAGTGACAAATGCAAAGCAACTTTCCAACTATTTTTTCTTCCAGTTTTATAATTTTACAATGACAATAAAAAACATTCTATAGAAAGTCTAGTGTTGAACTGGAACATTTTTGCCAGATTTCTGCCTAGAGGGAATTTTTATGGTTGAGTTTGTAAACTCTAGCAAAATGAAGTTGAAAATTGAAAGGCTTTCAATTTTCAAGCTGACTGTAAGATAAATTATGCTGCTTATCTGTCATATTTCCAGCAATTCTCTATCAATTTATTTTTCACATTAAATTTTATCACAGAAGTCTTTGAAAACTGTATTTATTTCTATAGGAATCAATGGCATGCCAACAGCATCAGAGAATCCATAAGTAAATTGTGAATGACAATGGATAATAAATTCTAGCCCCTCAATCAGTTTCCATGTTTATGGTTACAGGCACACCATATTAATTCTCTTTAGTAAAACCAGAATAAACACCAGTGAAGCAAGTTCAAAACAAAAACAACAACAAAAAAATTATACCTAATGAAACTGCTAGATGTAACCCACATTTTCAGCATTCTGAAAACAATAAACTTTAAGCCGAGCAAGTCAGAAGAAGATTTGGAACATATCATTCAGTTCAATTTACTGAAGAATTTCTTACCTGGAAATAATGAGAATAGTGTTACCCAATAGAATTTTGGATTTGTTTGTTAAACACATATATAAATCTAGCCTAAACATTGAGTAAAAATCTTAATTACAACTTGCTAAGACTCTATTGTATATATGAGGAGTAAAGAGTGTGGTTTTAAGGTGTGTGAAATATCCCTAATTAAAAATCAAAGGAACGGTGGGCATGGTGGTATAGGCCTGTAATCCCAGTGGCAGGTGGATTGAAAGTTCAAGGCCAGCCTTGGCAATTCAGAGAGGCCCCAAGGAACTTAGAGAGATCCTGTCTCAAAATAAAAAATAAAAAAGGCTGGACATGCAGCTCAGTGATTAAGCACCCCTGAGTCCAATCCCTGTTACATAAATGAATGAATGAATGAATAAATAAATAAATAAATAAATAAATTGTTCAACATGTCATAGTTAAGATGAAAACCTGGTTATCAAAAACTACACAGAAAGTTGGGGCTGGGGTTGTGGTTCAGTGGTGGAGCATTTGCCTAGCACATGTGAGGCCCTGGGTTCCATCCTCAGCACAACATAAAAAATACATAAATAAAATAAAAGTATTATATACAACTAAAAATACTTTAAAAAACTATATAAAAAGTTAGAAAATGAAATAAATGTATTTTCTGGGCAAAGATACAAACGAACAGAAAAATAACTATATTGACAGAGCAAAGAATATTATTGGCCAAGTGAGATTTTCTTTTTCCTTATACCCTTTCACCTACTTTTTCCCACTGGCGAAAGTTTACCTGTAAAGTGGCAGAGTGGGAATTGCCTCTTTTAAACTCTTGAAAACATTTGATAATGGAC
Source organism: Marmota monax (assembly GCF_021218885.2). Lineage (NCBI taxonomy): Eukaryota > Metazoa > Chordata > Mammalia > Rodentia > Sciuridae > Marmota > Marmota monax. The sequence goes on along the minus strand of NW_026694837.1, from coordinate 1,198,681 downwards.
TCCATTTCACTTATTAAAGAATCTAACAGCTGCGCTTTGCCTGTAATCCCAGTGGCTCTGGATGCTGAGGCAGGAGGATCTCGAGTTCAAAGCCAATCTCAGCAACAGTGAGGCACTAAGTGACTCAGTGAGACCCTCTCTCTAAATAAAATACAAAATAGGTCTGGGGATGTGGCTCAGTGGTTGAATGTCCCTGAGTTCAATCCCCAGTATCCTCCCAAAAGAAAGAATCTAACTAATTTAATATCAAGGACATTCTTAAATGAAAGATAACAATCCTAAGTAAACTGTGTTTGCAACATATTTAACTAAAATTGAAGATAGTTCTAAAATATATAAAAACAATAAAGAAGGCACATCTTCTACCTTTAAAAAATTGCCTAATAATAAACAGATAATCTGTGTGTTTTTTGATAAAGAGTGATAACCAGCTAAATGTATCACACATGTGTGTGGTATGTGACAGTATTTTTGTCTAGACACACAGACACATGCACAAAATATCCTCACATAGTGAAGGTCAAACTCTGCCACTGATATCTTGATTGGGTACTGAAAGTTTAAAAATGCATTCTTTCCTGGGAGAATATGGAGTTATTGCAATTTGTATTTAAATTTGGCAATACATTAAATATAAAAGATGTTGATAAAACAGGGAAGTCAGAAATCATTCTGGAAGTTCTGGATACTAACAGGCTGATACTGGACCAGAATGAAATGGATAAGGCACTTGCTTTGGGTACCTGATGTAAGAGGGTTCCAAAAAGCCTAGTATTCAAAGAAATATTTTTAAAAAATTCTTAAAATTTAAATTTAATACCAAAAATATCCTTAATAAAGTATCTTAGACTCTGCAATTGCACGACTTTTCCACTTCATCCTAGTACCAACCCTAACCAGAGAAACTTCCTTCAACTCTCCTGTCCAGACCAAGGAGGGTGATGGGCTGAAATAGCGGAGCAAGGACCAAGAGTATTGCTTCTAAAAGCATCCTGAATTTTCTCCCTTTTATAATTGTGCATCTAAGATGAGTATCATGGTACCAAGGCCTCCTGTGACTTAGCTACGACTACATTTCTCTACTAAAACTACTATTTTCTCTTCTAGACAGAATGATCTCTTTTAAAGTCCTAATACACACACACACATATGCACACAGACACGTACACATACACACATGGGTGTTTGTGTATGTATGCGTGTCTGTGTGTATACATATAAATATATGTCAATATATTGGTGCTAGGGATTGAATCCAGGGGCACTTAATCACTGAACCACATCCCCAGCCCTTTTTTTCGAAGGGGTACTGGGGACTGAATTCAGGAGCACTCAACCACTGAACCACATTCCCAGCCCTAGTTTGTATTTTATTTAGAGACAGGGTCTCACTGAGTCACTTAATGTCCTGCTGTTGCTGAGGCTGGCTTTGAACTCAAGATCCTCCCATCTCAGGTTCCCAAGTCATAGGTGTGCACCACTGCGCTGGGCCCCCAAAATATATTCACCCCTTTGATTTAGTTCAGTATTTTCTAAAATACTTCAAAGAGCTTTAAATTTTTTTTTTATAAGCAACGATTACATAAGGTTTTAAATATTGTATTTTAAGTTTTCTTATGGAGATTCAAGATACACATTGCATGTTAAAAGTTGGGAGAAAATTGGTCATACTAAATCTGTTTATTCTGGTTTTTTTTCTTTTAATTTTTTTTTCAGTTGTAGTTGGACACAATACCTTTATTTTATTTATTTATTTTTACGTGGTGCTGAGGATCAAACACAGGGCCTCACACATGCTAGGCGAGGCTTTACCTCTAAGCCACAATCCCAGCCCGTTTATTCTGTTTAATCCAGTATTTTCCCAACTTTGTTTTATTATGGAGCCACAGCAGCATCTACTCTCTAACTTCAACTATGATAAGGCAGCAAACACCTAGACCTAATCCCCTTTCCTTGGTAGTAGCATTTCACTATTCTGATACTGCAAGATATTTATCCTCCTTCCCTGGCAATGGCTTTTTATTAGACATAGACATGGAGGAGCTTTGGAGTGTTTGTGTGTGATTTTACTTACATTTCAATTGCAATGTGGGCTATGGGATTTCATGGAAGATGTCAAGAGGACTTGGTGGAAAATGACCAATTTTTCTCTGCGCTTTAAAATAGCCTTATTCTCAGTCCACATCTTCATCTCTTAAGAATGTACATACCTTCTAAGTATATACTCATCATATCTATCAGATAAAGACAAGTCACTTAATAAATGTGCATACTATTGGAAATTCTTATCTTACAATGACCCAATGGAGTGATTCAAAATGGGAATCAATGTGAACATGACTATCCTTGGGGCTAGAAAATGGGAACCTTAGCATTTCAGACTGGGTCTCATTAGGAAAGAGAAAAATTACATAATAATTTGAACAGAAAAAAATTTAATATAAAGAATCATTAACTATAATAGAAAGATTGGAGTAATAGGAATTGGCTAAAAAGAAATAAAGAGAATAAATAAAAGAATATAGAAAATAAAGAGCATCCACTATTTCCAGGAATCTTCCCCACTTCCTTTTCAGAGCTGAGGTACAGGCCTTCCAAAGCTTTGACTCACTGGATGTCTGAGAAGTTATGCTGTTAGAACTTAACTGCAAATATATTTTGGAGGGTGAAGAGGAAAGCTGTTTACAAGGTGATATCTCACTAGAGGCACATTGCTACAAATAGCCCAGGAGGGGAGGGTGCTAGGGGAAGCTACTGCTGGCTGATGTGCACTGCAGGAATGTGGTTCTGAAGAAGCCAGCTTTGCTGCAGCACCTGGCCCTTGAAGATGGTGTGTGTGTGTGTATGTGTGTATGTGTGTGTCTGCAGGAGTCATAAACTGGTAAGACCAATGTGCTTCACTGCAGAAACCTGTTATATGAACAAAAATCTTTCCTTCTGCAATGTCTCTCCAATGCCCTCTTCTGACAAAATGTCAATGTCAGCTGGTAAAGGGAAATATATAATGGGCCCAGAACCATTTTCACAGAACCGGTTAAAAAGGGTGAATTTGTTGCCGAGAGGGAGTGAATTGATAACTGGCATGCCTAAGGCAGAAAAATGGTCATGCAGAAAAATCATGACTGGGGCTGGGGTTGTGGCTCAGCGGTAGAGCTCTTGCCTACCAATGTGTGAGGCCCTGGGTTCAATCCTCAGCACCACATAAAAAATAAAGGTATTGTGTACAACTAAAAAATAAATATTAAAAAAAAGAAAAATAGTGACTGATTGGAATGTGATTTAAAGATAGGCCCATTAAAAAGATAAATCAGGAGAATCACTTCAAGTCAGAGAAGATAAAAGAGCCATTGCTGATAGAATTTGATCATGACTAGGTGGAAAAAAGAAAGTGTTTTCCCCGAGAAAAGTCTAATCCAGAAAAGCCTGGGGGTGTGGGAGGAAACTGGAGGAAGCATTTCTGATGAGGAAACCAGAGGAACAAAGCACTGAGAATGGTGACTAAGTTGGACTCCTGCTATTTTTTTTTCTATTTTTCAAACCTCCCTAGTTTGTGATTCAAATTTCTCACGTGGTAAAAATAATGACTTAAAAAAAAACTTTGTTAGCTGTATTGAGAGTGTTATGATTTACATTTCTCAGGCTAATGTCAGGGTATGGGGGCTGGCACACCTGGTTAAGTAGCTACCCCCATCAAAAGTGAAACTTTGGAACCATGGGAAATGAGTGTAGAATTAGACAGCACCTTCTTTAGTGCATTGAAGGTAATTTGAGATCCATTTGATAAACAAATGATTGAATTACTACAGGAAACCTTTAATTTTAGGGTGTGCTTAGTGTTTCATTTCAGATTTCTGTAAATTTTATATATACTATTCCACTGCTGCTCAGAGATCACTGCTACTGATCATTGCCATAGGCCAATTGCCAACATCCAAATACCAAAGGGCTGATTTGGGAAAATGTTTTATTTCTCTGACTCCTGGGTGATAGACTCTTTTTAGAAAATGGTTTCTTCGGGTAACTAGGATGTCATTTAGTAAGTTGGTAGTTTAGTCAAACAAAATATATACCTCTTCAGTCAATATTTTTTCTCAAGAGCAATCACATAGATACTGCATAAATAGGGTTCTGAAAGATCATATGGCAAACATCACCCTTTTTATGACAACATTGCACCCAAAGATGGCCCATGGGAATGTTAACTAGAACAACAAGGAAAGATTTATGATGCTAAGTCTGCCACTACAAACATTTTATCTCTTGTTACAGCCATGCAAATTATTATAGTCTGTTGACAATGGGAAAAAAATACTGAGCTTAAAACAAATCAGACAGTAGTTAACTGTATAAAAAAATTAAAATGGAAAAAATGTCAGAAAGCTTTGGATCATTTAAGTTATTAAGCTGTCTTAAAAGTATACGTAGGACTTGTGATTATATTACATTCCAGAAAATTCTTGGTAAGCTCATTTGTGTTTCTTGTATAATCATGTATAAAACAGAAAGCCTTCGCTATTTTTTTCCATGTCAGACTACAGGAGAGTTTCCTCACTCTATTTTTTTTAGTTGTATATGTACACAATATCTTTTATTTGTTTATTTTTTTATGTGGTGCTGAGGATCAAACCCAGGGCCCCACGCATATGAGGCAAGTGGTCCACCACTGAGCCACAACCCCAGCCCCTCATTCTTTTCTAATCTATCAAATATGTTACCATTATATTTGAAGAACAATGGAAGATACGGAAATATAGAAATGTACTAGACAACTCTTCTTAAGAATCCCAGGAAAACACACTAACTCATTCTTTTCTCTCTGTATTTAAGTAAAGAATATTTGCCCAATTAATTAACAGTTTATGCAGAAAATAAAAAATGACACATTTTTTACTTTAAAAAAACCTAATCACTGGACTGGTTGTGGCTCAGCAGTAGAGCGCCCGCCTATCGTGTGTGAGGTCCTAGGTTCAATCCTTAGCACCACATAAAAATAAAATATAAAGGTATTGACAAACACAACTAAAAAACAAAACCTCATGCACATCCCAATACTCCATCCCAATAGCTTCCTTCATATCAACTCCTTTCCATTGTTTCATTCCACTACTGTGTTCCTGGATTCCTTTTCATTTTAGGGCAGCGGGAGGCAAACTTTTTCTGTAAAACCAGATGGTAAATAGTTTAGGCTTTCTGGGTCATTTCAGTCCTTGTCACAAATAAACAACTTTTCTGGTTTAGGTAAAGGCAACTATGGACAATGCATAAACACCTGAGTATAGGTGTGTTTCAATAAAACTTTATCTATAGACACTGAAATTTAACATTGTTTTCTTGAATCATTAATATTATTGTTTTAATTTCTTCAACCATTTTAAAAAAATATATATATATATTTGTAGTGGTAGTTGGACACAAAACCTTCATTTTATTTATTTATTTTTATGTGGTGCTGAGGATCGAACTCAGGACCTCGAAGTGTGAGGTGAGCACTTTACTGCTGAGCCACAACCCCAGCCCCAATTTCTTTAACCATTTTAAAATGCAAGAACTATTCTCAACTTGTAGGCTTTACAAAAATAGCCATTAGGCCAGATTTAGCACATTGGCCTTATGTGTATGATGACTCCTGGTCCCTTGACAATACTACTTCTTCAGGGTTCAACCTTCACTCAATCATGGTCTAAAGGAAAATTCTACAATGATGATTGTGTTTGCAAAGTTTTCCCATATAACACATTGAAAGCTTTAGGGATTGTCAGTATATCCATAATTTTCCATTGATTTTTCCACTTTTTTAGCTGGTCCATCCATTGAAAAATATTTTAAGATTTTACAGGGTCTTTTAAAATATTAACATATAGAAGTTAGATCAAGAAACCAGAATAAAGAAGCCCAAGTTTAGGAGTTCAGTTCTTTGACTGGATAAATAACTTCACATATTCTTTGCCTGGAAAGTCAGAATTGCCAGGTGTTGCTACTAAACAGTTGTATTAAGTGTTAAAGGACAGGGAGGGGGAAATTATGCTTGTGTCTTCCAGAGTTGTCACTTTTCAGGAAAAAAAATGTATGATTTTTTTAATGACATAACATACAACTGAAAAGATAAGTGTTTCTAGAGAGAAATATAATGGGGGATTTTTTTCCCCCAAAACATTTTGATAGAGAAGAAAATCTAAACTCAGGGATGAGATCAAGCAAACTATATAGCATAAAATACACGAATGTAAAACCTCATGATTTTCCTGTGTCTGCTATTACCAGGAGAGGTTTAGTTCAGGGGTCTGTAAAAATGTTTTCTTCTTTAAATATAATGGTCAGAGCCAAGACATCATCAGTTCCAGGCTCAGCCAGTTCCAGTTGAAAGTGTGAATGTTCAGCAAGAGGATATTTTTAAAAGGAGACAAAATCTGCTGTGCCAGATACCTGAAATGTTATTAGGGTATTCAGTGGAAAATTTCATTTCCACATTATAAATAACTGTAGGATATTTTAAGGGATCCAAGACTAGTAACTTCCAAGAGCTGCTTATATTAGTTCCACTGAAATATTTAATGGAGGGAGGATGCAGAGGAAGCCTATAAAATTGAATTACCGGATATGATTAATTAAAATAAATAATCTCACTATTGATTAAATCATCCTTAAAACCTCTAACCATTTGAGGCCTGCATATTTTCCTACCCACCAAGTAAAACAAAGAAAGGATTAAATAGTGATGGAGAAAGATTGGAAAAGTCCCCAAGATGATTTCTTAGATTCAAATGGCCCTAGAATTTCTTATTCTAAAAAGCCCCTCTGAGAGCTCATGTTTGAAATCTTAACTCTTTCCAGTGCCTCCAAATTTACGGGAGTTCCCTATTCTGTGAACAAGTCCCAGAGAAGGTAGAATGTCACCTACTAAGGAATTTCTATCTTTGATCACAGAAATAATTCATTTCCTGTAACTCCTCCCTTCCTTCGCAGTCCCCACACATTTAAAAACGAAACAAGTCAAACGCCTCTGTTAGTGGCACAACTTGCCCCAAATAAAACTGCCCTACTAAAGGTAGGAGTGAAGTGGGGTGGGGTTGAGGGAGAAAAGGAAAAAAAAAAGCCACACGTATGAGTTTTGTCATTATAAGTGTGTGTGTGTGGATGCGCACGTTCACATGTGAGTGAGTGTGTAAGGCTTGCGGAGAGTAATAACTTTTGTACAAAAAGCTCCTATATTTTTTGAGGGGAAGCCTGGCTTCTCCTGTGTTGGCCGCCTGTGCCTGGGGAGACTTAAGAATGCACTACGCGCGCGCCGCGGTACCCAAGGTTAGAGCTCTCCCCTGTGACCGAAAAGATAATTAAAGTCGCACGCGCAGGACACAGTTGACTTCTTCGCTGCGTTTCCAGTTGGTCAGGATAAGAGGGTTCTCACACCCTCGTGGCGCGAGGGCACGGAGGCCACTAGGTGCGAGGAGTAGTTTGGGGAGGGTGTGTCACAGAGGTTGGCACAGAATTGTTTCTCCGTGTACAGGATGGTGGCGGTGGCAGGCGGTCGTGGAGAGGGAGGGGGAGAGGCGCGGCGAGGAGGCTCGTGTTTGTGGTGGGATCTGGGGAAGGGCCAGGAACTTAAGAGTGGGAAAGAGAAGGAAGGACGAGGAAGGCGTGGAGTTGTGAATGGAGAAAGGGAAGGTAAAATAGACCAAACGGGAAGGACAGAGTAGTGTTCCACATCTCCATCCTTACGCGGGTGAGAGGGCACGCCTAGTTACCGCCCACGGTGTCTGGAAGCCCCTCAATCCCCCGAGCATGGCTTTGGCTGTGCAATCTGGGTCTCCAAGTAGCGCGACCACAAGTTCATCTTCCGCTTGAAATGGGCTCCGAAGTTCGCGACCCGCACCGAGAATCCTCTTCCGCGTCCCACACGCCTTCGGAGCCCATCCAGGCGGGCGCCGACCCCCGGCACAGACTCATCCATTGGAAGTGGTGTTTTTAAGTGTCGAGAACCGAGGGTCGCAGCAGGTCCCTTCAGGGTGAGGGAGGTTTTTGCACTGAGCAATAAAAGCACCAAATAATAGGTATGTGAAGACCTTTAAATAAGATGGGAGGAGATAAGTAATGACTCAACCATCTTTTTTCCTTAATACTCCGAGGGGGGCATTCCAATTTTTCATTTATTTTATAAAATAACTTATTACTGTCTGTTACCTTATTAGGAAGCATTGAAACTAGAACAAATGACTGTTCTTTTTGCAAACACGTTGTCAGGTATTGGGAGGTTTAAGATAACTTAATAAACTGGAAACGTAAGAGTACACAACACAGAAGGTGAAACAGCCTCGTGTCCGCTTCTTGGGGTGCAATTGCCTCCAGCGGATTTCCCGGCTTTTGCGGGCGCCGCACATTGTTTTATTTGTTTTGAAGACTCAGAGTTTGAGGCTGGTCGGAGACGCCCACGTGCTTCTGACTCTCATCAGCGTAATGATCGCCTTAGCCAAAGTCGTGTCTATATAAACCACAAAAACCTAATCATTAGAAATCCCAGCCTCCAAAAACCACATTTTAGGTAAAAATCTGCCGCTTTTTTTCCGCGCTCCTTCATCCTCTCGACCACAACCTTTTGGGGGATCCAAAGTCGCTTTTTAAACCCACACTGGGAAATAAATACATAAATAAATATCCATTGAAGCATTTTTTTATTTTAAAATTTTTTTCCCCCTGGGAGCGGTGAGGAAGAAAGTTAAGACACTAGATTTAGTCTGAGACGCAGGATAGATTTAATAAAAGATTGAAATTCATGGAAAACTGCTAGGGTTTTCCCCCAGCAAAGGCTTCTGCAACTTAATTATCAAGCTGACAGTTTTCCCAGTTTTTAAAAATACTCATCCTTGTTCTCTAGGAATGACAAGAATGAATATATAAGAAAAAAGAAGTGTTCGGTTCTCTAGTTTCTAAAAACTATTTTGACAAGCTCCCCAGCCTATATATATATATATATATATATATATATATATATATATATATATTTTTTTTTTTTTTTTAATGTCATCTAAAACAAAAAATACCCAAATCCAGCAAAATCTGTCTTTCCCTACCCGGAGCTGCTCCGGCAGAGGTGGGGGTGGGGTAGGGGAGGGTGAAGAGCGGTGAGAAGTCAGCACAGACACTCAAGTATTTTCCTTCCTCCTCTCCTGAAGTTACAACAAAAAATAACGACAGTCAGATCAGCCGGCTGCTCTCTGGCATCTCAGCCTCAGCCTCGTAGGACCAAGAAGGGGTTCCTCGTCCTGGGGTTGGGGGGAGCAAAAAAACGCCCAAGCGAGATCCCCCTAGACTGGGGCCGCCTCTTTCGGCTTCGGCAGCTGAACTCAGCTTGCAGGGGGCTCCTTCTCGCGGCCGGCGGGCGGCGGCAGCGGCTACGATTCGCAGGCTTGAGATCCGTTGCCCCGAGATCCGCTGCCCGCGACTTACCCCCTAGCACCTTGAAGCGCGAGGGACCAAGAAGCTTTGTAAATAGCAGAAGGGAGTGGATGCAAGGAGGTGGCGGTGAGAGGGCGCGAAGAGAAGAAAAAGGAAGGAGCCGAGCTGGCAGCCGCCGCTGGAGGAATCTGAGCGTGCAGCCGGCGCGGGGGGAGAGGCAGCCGCCGCGGAGGAGGCGGCGGCGGCGGCGGCGCGGGCGGGCGGGCGGCGGCGGCGGCGCGGACGCCTGTAGCTGAGTTGCAGCGCGCGGCGCGGCGGTGGCGGGCTGCGCGGGGCAATGCCGACCCCGGGGCTGGTCTGCTGAATCCACTCCGCTCCACCGCCGGATTCGAACTGGGAGGGGGCGCCAGCGCACCCAGGACGCGGTGCCCCAAGGGACCCCATTGCAAGTTGCAAACTCAAGTCCCCCGCCTCCCCGGGCCAAACACACCCCCGCGCCCGTTCACAGCTGCCACCCCGGGTGATCCAAAGGCTCCGGCAGAGATCTGCGCCTCCTGGTTCTCCCTACCCGCCAACCCGACAGCTCCGCATCGCCGCCGGGGGCCCCCATCAGACTCTGCCCCGCAGTTGGCTTCGTCGAACTTGATTTCTCACCTTCTCAGCCCCATCACCTCCATCCTTTCCCCTCGTCTCGCCTCCACCCCCTCAATTTCCTCCTCCTCGCCCCCCATTTCCACCCTCCTCCCCCTCCCCCGGCCACTTCGCTAACTTGTGGCTGTTGTGATGCGTATTCCCGTAGATCCGAGCACCAGCCGGCGCTTCAGCCCCCCCTCCAGCAGCCTGCAGCCCGGCAAGATGAGCGACGTGAGCCCGGTGGTGGCTGCGCAACAGCAGCAACAGCAGCAGCAGCAGCAGCAACAGCAGCAGCAGCAGCAGCAGCAGCAGCAGGAGGCGGCGGCGGCAGCGGCGGCGGCAGCAGCGGCAGCGGCAGCTGTGCCCAGATTGCGGCCGCCGCACGACAACCGCACCATGGTGGAGATAATCGCCGACCACCCTGCCGAACTCGTCCGCACCGACAGCCCCAACTTCCTGTGCTCGGTGCTGCCCTCGCACTGGCGCTGCAACAAGACCCTGCCTGTGGCCTTCAAGGTAAGAGGCTATTGCTGCCCCCCGCCCCTGGTCAGGCCGCGCCGAACCTGACAGCGGCCGTCTCCAAGCCCACGGGGGCCGCCCGGAGGTCCTCCAAGACCTCCTGCCTCGGCGGTTCCGACAGGAGGGACCTTGACTGGCCTTCTTCCTCTGGATGCCCCGGTGGGCTCCGGGCAGTCGTCCCGCAAACCCCCTCTTTCCCACCTGTGCCCATTGCCACTTCGACCTCAGCCCCACGTACCGTGCCCCTTCCAGGTACCCACCCTTCAGATCTCCCGGCCCCTCTTCTAACCCACTCGCTTGCACCATCTCCCCTCCCCCCGGCGCCCCAAGGTGCCCACTCTTTGCAGCAAAGCCCCTCTCGCTCCTCCCCGCCCCCTTTCCAGGAGGCGAGGGTCCCCGGCACTCTTCCTTAGGACTCCCACGGTCCTCCTCCCGGCCAGCCCCGCACCGCGGGTGCCCGTGCCGCCTCTCTCCGGGATTCCGTGCGGTCCTTCCCTCTTCCCTCCCAGCCAGATGCCCATCCGGCATCCCTCTCCCTGACCAGCGGGAGCTCAGTGGCCCCGGCCCCTCCCGGGCTCGGGGGCTGGCGTTCGCTGGGTGCCGACCGGGGCGCGTGGGCAGCGTTGCGGGGGCTTGGGAGGGTCCAAGGCAAGCCTGGGGACGGAGGGCGGGGTAGGGGGGACGGGACAGGGGGCGTCTGCGCTGTTCGCTGACCCGCGCCAGTTCCCGCTACCCGGAGGAAGGCGGGGCCGCCAGGGTCTTGGCGTACCCCGAGGCGGGGCAGCTCTGGGGTCCGGAGCGCGGAACCTGGAGTGCGGGGAGGCGCGGGCCGCGGGAAGGGGCCGGCGCTCGGGCCGCCTATTGCAGCGGGGACCGAACTTCCCGCCTCGCGCCGCCTGGGAGGGATGAGGGAAACCTGTGGAACAACCTCGGTTCGCCAGACCTGAAAACGGAGGTGAAAATGTGCAGGTTTACTTGACTATCATTCTTAAAGGCCTTAAGTCCCATCGGTTCCTCATGCTGGTGCAAGGTCGCGGGTGGCTCCCGCCCGTGGCCTGGGCTCGGAGGTGGGAGTCCGCGGCTTCCAAGAGGCCTCTTCCGCCCGGCGGGCCCGTTAGTTTGCGGGTGGGCGGCCGCAGCGGGAGTAGCAGCCACGGTCGCAGGTTGAGGGTGTGGGGTCCCGAGCCTCCCTCAGGGCCGAGTGCCAAGGCGGCTCCGCCGCGCGGTTTGGGTTTCTCGGGCAGCCCTAGCCTTGGGGGAGACACGGAACCCCCAGGGAGCAGCACGCCCTGGCGGACCGACGAGCGGTTCCCAGCCGTCCTCACTCGCGGGGCTAGAGACGGGGTGGAGGGGGCGGTGAGCCAGCCGCGAGGTGAGCACTCCTCCAACTCAGTAGGGGGCCTCGGTCCCCCAGGTTCTGGGAACTGTGGGGAGCAGGATAAGCAAGGCCTGGGGGGAAAGAAAAGAGAGGGGGAAAAAAGGGAGACATCCTGTCAGTCCCTCCATCGTGAACCCTGGGGCCAAACTCCCTCGGGCCTTTGGCGGTTCCCAGTTGTTGATCACCCCCACCCCACGCACCAGTTCCGAGTCCGTGTGTGGGCGGGGTGGAAAGAAAGAGGAGTCCGGGTCAATTAGAGCCGGTTATCTCGCTGGGTCGCCTATCAGAACAGGAATCAGAATGAATTGTTATGGAAAAGGGGATGTTGTATTCTGGGGCAGGTTTCATTTTGCAGTTGGCTCAAGAAATGGTCTTTTAAAATAATTTAAAAGTGACATTCCTCCTTTTATCAAGCACCCATTGTGTAGGTTAATATTTTCTTCCTTGAAATATGAAAAAGGTCAGAATATAAGTGAATTGTAGAAAGTGAAATTTCCACATGAGAGGTGTATTTCATAATGTTCATCGCATAAGGGCCCAGAATGTTCTAATTAGCCTTATGTGAGCGTGGAAATTTGTTAACATTAATCTCTCATAGCGCCTCCAAACCAGACAGAAAACCTGAATGAAAACAGCAAAAGATACAAATAAGTAGATATTTAGTATGTATAATGCCACAAATGAGGCTATGTGAACATATAAGGCTAGGTTCTTAGATTATATCATTTACATGTTTCATGTAACGTTTTGCTACACGTTTAAGGTATAACTGTCTTGAACTGTTTTTACGATTTATGATGCTGAATTGATCTTGAGCATGAGTATTCTCTATAGAAAGGGTGTTTTCACATAAAGATAAAATTCTATGTGGTTTGAGCTATTCTCAGATATTTTGGCTGTCGGTTAGGCTTTCTCACTTCAATCCTTTAAAAACTATTTTGAAAATAAATTTCTCTATTAATCATACTTACTAATTACACAGAACATATTCTTATTATTTTAACTAGTAAACAGACCATAGATAACACAAAACCATTTTAAATTGAATATTGCAATTTATATTAATTGAATAATGAATCGTGTTAACTTAAACCCTGATTCAGTGTTTTACCATCCCCATATCTGTGTTTAATGGAATTACAAAAAGGATTGAGATTTACTTAGAAGTTGTATCTCTGCTAAAAAAAATGTATATAGATATTTGAACATTCAGATTTTGACAGCAGTTTTTATCCTTTTCATTCAAATGATGTAAAAACATTCCTATTTAAAAAATATCCTGCTTTTGGATAAAAGCCTGAAAGCAATAGACTTTCTACACTCTTGCAACATAATCAAATACACGTGTAATGAAAAAATAATATGAAGTCTCCTTTTTAAAAGTGATGACAGCAAATTGGTTATCATATTCACAGATCCGTACAAAATAAATTACAGTGTTGTTAGGTAGATAGCAGATAGGTAAATGCTTTTTAAAATTTTTAAAATGTTTGTTTTATAGTTATAGGTGGACACAGTATCTCTTTTTAAAGTTTTATTGCTTTTTTTAATGTGGCGCTGAGGATCGAACCCAATGCTTCAGGCATGCTAGGCAAGTGCTCTGCCTCTGAGCCACAACCCCAGCCAGGGATAAATGCTTTTAAAAATACAGAGAACTGAATTGTTGAGAAGTCTGGTGTTGAAATCAATACTGTATTTACTGAGTTCATATTTTATCACTGAGCTTGGAAATGTAGACAATCAGATGAATTCAGTATGCTGTTTTCATATAATAATTTAAAATAGTGCTTCAGCTTGATATTGACAGCGTATTACATTAAGTAGGGAATGTATTAGTATTGTTCATATGATTTTGTTTTAGGATTATATTAAAATAATTCATTATTCCTCAACATATAAAAATACAAAAGCAACTTTTATACTTTATATACAGTTGTTTATCAGTATGATATTTTTAACAAAGTTCTGCAGTTTTGAAATACTCAGTCCCCCCAGGTGTCAAGGAAATGGAAATATTTTTAACATTTCTTTCAGGTGTATCTCACTTTAAGCTTAAAATAGTTAAGGCATGCTATTAGAAGATTCAGGGCCCTTTCTGTCTCAGATAATTCTAGTGACAAAGAAGCAATTTGCAAATTCAGCTCATTAGTTGATGGTCAGGTAGAAATAGTGGAGAGTCAACTCTGCAGTCCAGTAGTACTTTTTTTAGTTAGGGGTCTGTCAGCATTTCCACTGTGAAGCTTTGTGTTCAGGGTTCATAACTAAGTTTCTTTAAATAGCTTCAAGCTGAAACAGTATGCAGAAATTTTTAGGTCCAGATGTATATTTTAAAACTAAAAGTAGTGCAAGCCTATAGCACTGTTTTCAGTTAAGAGAACACTGGACTATATGTGTTTACCAGTGTCATTTTTCTGACAAAGTTAAAGAAAGAAAACATAATTTTAGCTATACGATCTACTACTTGTAGTTAATTTTCTATCTTTAATAATACTTTTCAGTATTTATAAAAAGAAAGTTTCAAAATGACAGCAGCTTCTCTTTGAAAATCATTTTTCGACATCCTTAGCCATTTTCCTCTCTTCAGAAGCAAGTATGCAGTTTATAAATATGTGACACTAGTGAATCGCATTTTTCCTATGTATTTAATGATCAGATTTTGTGTTTATATCTTTTAAAATCTAAGTATACCTAAAGAGGAAATAGGTTGTTAAACCTGTTAAACCCTTATTAAACAACATAAATTGTCACACAAAATTATATAAATCATAGCAGATTTCAGGTTATATGAAGATAGACATATTTTTTTGGTTATATCTTTAAATGCAATAAAACTTATTTAAAGTTAAATATTTTAGGGTTGAACATATAAAACTTATTGGTAAGTTAGCTGGAACAAATACTTCTAGGTGGAAATATTTTTTAAAATTTTAGAAACTTTTTGTTTGAGAAAAAGTAGGGTACATGTGTCTCATTTTTTTCCCCTTTGGCCTTGCCATTTGTGTCCTTTCAAAATTCCAGAATATTCATTATTAGGTGATTTAACCCATCTTAATACATGACATATAAATTGCTGGCTTAAATTGAAACAATTTCCATCAAAATTTTCTTCAAATTTCAAAAAATGTTTTGAAATGATATATTATATTCATTTTTTTCTTTAGAATTCCTAAATTCTGGGTTAAGTTCTAAAAGTTAGTAGTAGTTGTTGAAACTTTTTGATAATTTACTTAAAATTTTTGCTTTCTTTAATTACTGGCTCAACCTCTCTTTTTATTATAAAGAGAGATTTGGTCAGATTCTGTCTTGAAAAATAATCATATTTTAATTATACTGCAAATTGTTTTGTAAGAGTAATTGATTAGCTAAGATTATACTTCTATCCATGAAAATTTCATGAGTAATTTTAATATCCAATATTAAGATCACAGAAATAATTTTAAGGGTCTAAGTTAATTCTCTATTACTCCTCTTTTAGTGTGATTCACAGTTTTAGTCATGAGTTTCAGACAAAATTTCAATACCATTGCTAGAATTAAATATCCTTTTATTTTATTTTGTACATGCTATATACATGTGATTTAAATGCTGGTTATATTGAAGTATGTTAAATACAAGAACTCCTTTATCAATTCAGAAATATCAGTGCATAAAATTTCTTTCCCATGAGGTTTATTTAATTTGTAGATTTTATATTTTAAAAATACCTAGAAATGTAATGGATAAAGGTTTCATCATGAATTATTTGTATAGCAGTACTTTTGTCTTGGGTAATATGGATAAAAATTTTAACTCATGCTTAAGGAGTTAAGAGCAGCCATTTTTGACTGCTCTTAACTCCTTAAAATATTTTTCCATTGCTTGGGTTTGGTACACATGAAATGTGTAAAAATTTCTTCCTTCTTTTGGTTTTCTTTCAAATAAACACAATTGAGAATTTCCCAGGGAAACTTTTTAGCTTCAGAGATCTACTTCAAACAAACAAACAAACAAAATGTCAAACTTGTAATTACCCTTCTGGTCAAATACAGTGCTACACACTCTCCACACCAACACACACACTTTTTTTCCTCCTCAGAAAAACATTGGGCAATCGGATTTGGTAGAGTGAATAGCAGAAAACACAATATATTTAGCCATTAAACCAGAGTTCAGCCATAACAGGGAAGGTTGTCACTGCATTGTGTTAGTTGTTTTTTTTTTTTAAAAGCCAAGTTCTGAGCCTCATAGAATACTTACACAACTCGTGAACTCGTGATTATTTGTTTTGTTAAATGTGACATGTAAAACATACCAATATTTAATATGGTAATTATTATGCTGCTTAAGCAAAGTAAAATGGATTTATGTATTTCACTCTTAGCCTCTTTTTTCATATTTTCCCATATTGAATCAATTTTATTTTTCTTCTAACTAAAAAAATTCATTATGTTAAAAATATGCAGTAAAATAATAATGTCCCATAGCTCTTGAAAACCATCATATTGGGGAAGATTTCTTTTATTATTTCCTGTAGTTTAGCCTTAGTTGAGTGAAACCCACCAGTAGTCATCCTTTATCCTCCACAACACCAAAGAACATCCCAGGACATGAAGTGAAGAATCATATATTCAGCTGAACTCTTTAAGGATGTTTCTAAATAAAAGCCTGTTTAGCCGCAGGGTTGGAGCAGAACACTATGTTATCCTCCTCATCTTACAAAAAGCAGGTCATTGTAACAGTTCTCTGTTTATATAGTATGATACCCATATATTTGACAGACTTTAAAAAAATTATTTCCAAATTATATTGAAAATTGGTGGCTCCTGAGGATGAAGTTACTTATGTGGGGAAATAGTAGATATGTAGCAAAAGTAGGGAAAAATTGGAGCCTCTTTAATTTAGTGTGCTCATTCTCTTCTGAACAGTAGAGCTTTTATCTTTATTATATTTACTTTGACAGAGAGAGCCACACAGCAGGTGTTAAAACACAAAATATCGAAGGTTCAGATGAATACTGGCAAACATCAATTATTTGAGTATTTCAAATGTGCACATTTTTGTCATTGTGAATTTGAAAGATACATGGCCTCCCTCAGGAGTACAGTTTTAACTATATTCAGTAGTCTCTTGAAGTACTAGATCAAGCATGCAGGGAGGAAGTCTGGTTCTCAAAAGATTTGCTCTTGACCTTGAAGACTTCTCAGATTGAGAATAACCTTATACTACAAGTAAAGGGTCATTACCATGATCCCCTCTCCTCTGGGACAGAAAAAGTCAGAAAACTGGTCTGAAGCAAGGGCACATTATTGCTGGTGAGGAATGATGATGACTCACCCTTTAACTGGTTCTCAGAGTTCTATCTGGTAGCCCCACAGACTTCTGGCTAAGGAAAGTGGTTCTCTTTATGGAGCTCTTTCATTTATTTATTTAAAAAAATGTTTATTAAACACTATGTGCCAGACACTGTTTTGGGAGCTAGGCATATAACTGCAAATAAGACATGAAATGAAGGCCCTTCCCTCATGTAGTTTTCAAACTAATATAATTGGGACTTGTGAGTCTCTCAGCTTTGGGTTGGTGTATCAAAAGGAGTAGGTTGATCATACATATATACTTATACACACACACACACACACACATCCACCCAGAAACACACATTGAAATGAAGATTACTTGAGTATAGTGGGCTGTTGGGAAAGTGGGCCCTATAGTTTCAGGAAGGTTTATGGTTTTGGATTGAAAAAAAAAGGTGGTAAATAGAAGGAATAGAACTTAGAAATAATCTAAGAGAAAAGTAAGGGTGATGAAAATAATGACAAGGTTTTGTTTGTTTTCCTTGCTGGAGGAAAGGATATAGGAGAGGGGTGAGACTCATGGATGGGGAAAATTTATCCCTAAAATATAGGTATGGTGTCTATTTTACTATATTATAAGAAATTTGCTTTATTGAAAAATACGTACCAAGCATATTTGGAACATTATATTAAATGCTTAGGTTCATCTTATGGAAATCTTCAAAAAGAAGAGAGTAGCACTATATGTAGAAAAAGATAAGTGGGATATTTGCCAGACAGGCAAGCACCCTAGAGTGACACTAGAGTAACATTGTCAGAGAGTACTGACAATGGACTCCTGTAGCTGGAGACTAGTGACAATGGACTCCTGTAGCTGGGTTACCAAGAGGGCATCTGGATGCTAAGTGAAGAGGAGATGGAAATAACCTGAATAGAGGATCCTAGAAGTTGGTTGAGAGAAAGTATTGTTATTGGGGGGCAGGATCTTGGTAGTGGATTATGAGTTTTGTACACTGCTAGTATTCTATTACTGTGCCCCATGTTAATTACAGGTACACATGTAAGTTGGCTAACCAGGATAAACTCCGTTCCCTAGAGGTAGAGCAGAGAAAGTGTCTGTTAGTTTCAAAGACTGATTATTCTGAATATTTACTCAACTGAGTAAATCTGCTTCAGCCTGTTGAAGATTAAGGAGGCAAATGTGTCATTCCAAGATGGTAGATGGAATAAAACAGATTAGAAGTGTGGCTGTGGGTATATTTTTTGTTTTTGCTGTTCATTTGTCATTGATTATTTTCAGCTTAGTATATATATTCTGCACCTAGACTTTTAAGTTTTTTGATAGCCTTGAGTATTTCACTGGGTCCCACTACAAAGTAGGCATTTATCGCAAGCTAAATATGTAGCCCCAAGTAAGCAGATGAAATGTGGACTCCACTATATCCAGGGCTCCATATAGTCAGGAAATCAAATGTTACACCTTAAGGTTTCTTCTGCAGAGCTGATCACACTTCCTACTTTTTAGCCAGAGATTTGGATGAGAACACCTCATGGCTCTCCAAGCTGTAGACAAGAGATGCCTTAATGTGTGTGATGCAATCTACAGATGGGGCATCAACCTTTCTTCTGAGGCATGATTCCTGTGGACAGCCTAACATGGGGATTTAATAAAAATGTACATATATTCTGTGAAGAATCCAAAAACAAATGAGGGAAATTTATGCCTGCCTTTGAAATGGGTGGACCCTGAAATATTGGTCTGTTTGAAGTGGCATCATAACCCATATACAGATGCTTCATTCCTTTCTGCCATTACTGGACCAGAGCACTAAGTCTTGATAAGACACATCACTTACAATGAGAATTTATTCTCATTTTTTTAAGCCTTTCTGATGTGCCATTATTGCTGCTGTGTTTCCTGTTTTATGTAGGTGGTAGCCCTTGGAGAGGTACCAGATGGGACTGTGGTTACTGTCATGGCGGGTAACGATGAAAATTATTCTGCTGAGCTCCGAAATGCCTCTGCTGTAATGAAAAACCAAGTAGCAAGGTTCAACGATCTGAGATTTGTGGGCCGGAGTGGACGAGGTAGGTCTCTGATTTTTAATACTGATAATGGAATAAGCACATTAGGATCCTCTGATGAAATGTGGACTGTATACAAATCTAGTGTGCATACAAATCAACACTTTCTTTTACTGAATAGAGTTACAGAAGATTTTATTTAAATGCATCCAGACGCAGTTGAGTGTTTTTCTGAGTACTCAGGCCTTTTTCATTTGTTTTATAATACTGAAAATTCAAACAATGTTTCCAGAAGAACTACCTCCTAATTTCACTGACTGTGAACACATAAGATAGAGAAAAGACCAATTGGAGGATCAAGTTCTGAATTATGAGTCACATAATTGAGTAAGTTGAGTGGCAAAGGGGAAAGTAAAACGAATACATTGAATCAATTTCTTGATACTAATCAATTTTGCTCTAAGTTGAAGCAAGGACAGCTAACATAATGCTCTTCACTATTGCATGCTGTCTCTATGTGATTTAATTTGTTCTCATAATATATAAGAACCTGTTAAAATTATGATATTTTATAGAAAGCTGTTCATTTGAATAAGTGACTAATGGTATTACTATGTTAGGATGACGATATAAAGTTGCCTGAACAAATGAATGATAAATTTTAATTTTAAGTATCTCAAGAAGATACTAAGTAGATCTATTTAGGAA
Organism: Marmota monax; assembly: GCF_021218885.2. Lineage (NCBI taxonomy): Eukaryota > Metazoa > Chordata > Mammalia > Rodentia > Sciuridae > Marmota > Marmota monax. Next base: position 1,178,755 of record NW_026694837.1, on the reverse strand, counting down.
TAAGGTTAAATAGAATTGAAAGCCTTATGGATTCACTGCAGCCCAGGTTTGAATTAGGAAATGAGAAGTACCAATTTTTAAATCATGTCTAATAATTGTTCTGTAGTTTGGATCAGATGTCAAATTATTACCATTGTAAAAACTTGATAAGGGAAATTCAAGCAAGGCTGTTTCCGATGAGTAGTTTTAGTTTACTTTCTAGGAACAGGGCCAAGAAGTTGTACTTTTTAACTTAAGAAAAAAAATGATGCATGCTAATGAGAATCTGTCACTGAAAGGTTATTTGAAATACAGTGAGGCTCAGAGCCTCTGTTAGAACCCAAACTAGAGGGTTTATCACTGCATCATGTTTAGTTTACTTTGATTAAAAGAAAAGAAGACATATGCTCTATCATTATGGACTGATGGGGCTTGGGGTGTGTGTGTGTGTGTATGTATGTATGTAATAATGCTTTTATTTCAGTTTATCATGCAGGACTATAGTACAATTAAAGTTTCTCTTTTATCCTAGTAAAAATTAAGAAAAATATGAACATGATGATATACCTGTATATTCTAGATTGAATCTTTCTTCTTATGTAAAATTACCTTAATTTTTAACTAGAGTAATGAATTTTAGTATTTGAAGGATTGGGTGTTATATTTAATTTTACAGATTCAATCTAGTGTCTTCATTGTCTTTTTGTATATAGATGCTACATAACTTTTTTTCTGATCAATTTGAGTAGAAACTATGGCAAAGTGATAGTGTACTTTGTAAACCCTCAACGTATTTATTTAAGAAACTTCAAAGAGAAACAAAGGGTGTGCACTGTTTTACTATATTGGCTTTCTGAGTTTTGGCTGGTTTCCCAAATAGCAATTTTTATATTTAAAAAAAAAAAGACAGACTTAACTGCTTGCAGACTTTTCACGCATGGAAGATGAAGAAAGCTTCTTTTGATGAAGTGTAATTATGTCCAAACAGAGCTGACCCCCTCCCCCTATATTTCTTATGATCTTAACTGAAGAAAGTAGGATTTTTCCTTTGAAGCAGCCGGGACTTGGTGGAGGATCTGAAATGCTACAGTCTGCTGCCAGAGGCAGGATGGAGAAATTGGTCCAGACTTGTCTTCAAGATTTAAATGGGGGTTGGGGGGAGCAGTGAAGAGAGACAGAAAAATTGATTTATCACTAATAATAGATTTTTATATCACTTTATTAACACTGTATGCAAGGAGACAGTAATATCAAGTTGGAATGGAGAGAGAAAAAAACAGAGAGACACTGATAAGATGTAACACTCTGAAAAAAAGTGGGTCAGTTTTTCAGTGTCAGGAAACCCTTTAACTTGCCTTTGTACCCTTTGTACCTGACCTGCTTTTATAACAGACTCCAGCTTCCTCTTTGATTTTTCACACTTCTCCATTTCTCTTAAGTTATTGAGTCTTATCAACATGCTGCTACTATTGTATTTTCTTTCCCGGCTTTACAAGTTTTCTGTTTTCAATAGTGTTAAAAAAATAAAAAAAACCCACCAAATTCCCCAGATATTACACTTATTTCCCCTTTTCACTCATAGAAATGTAAACTCTCAGAAACTGACAAATGGTCTTGGATTTATTAATGAGTTATGTCACTAGACTTTATGGGTTGTCTTATTACAACTTTTTAAAATGCTTGAAATAGGAGTAGATTATCAATGAAACTTGCATTGAATTAGAAATACCTTATGATTTTTAATTGTAAATTTAGTTTACTAGCTTTTTTTAAAATTGATTTTATGTTTTTAAATACATGACAGCGGAATGCTTTACAATTCTTATTACATCTATAGAGTACAGTTTTTCATATCTTTGTATATAAAGTATGTTCACACCAATTTATGTCTTTATACATGTACTTTGTTTTTTGTGCATTACAATTCTTATTACACATATATACCACAATTTTTCATATCTCTGTTTGTATATAAAGTAGGTTGACACCCAATTTGTGTCTTCACAAATGTACTTTGGATAATGATGGCCATCACATTCCATCATTTTTGCTAATCCCCTGCCTCCTCCCTTTCCCTTCCTCCCCTCTTCCCTATAGTTTACTAGCATTTTTAAAGCATCTACAGTATTTTGTCATTTTAGGATACATTCTGGCCTATAGTCTTACCTCTCCTGTCTATTCCAAGCAGCCCCTCAGATTGGAACTGACAATCAATGACAGTTCATTATATTTATCTTGAAAACTATATGATTTAAGGACATACTGCAGAACTAGTTCCTAAATGAAACTATGGAGGATATAATTTGTTATCACTAAGTAAGAACTGCATTTTTATCAATTTTATTTTGGATCTTTACAACCTTAAGATATTAAAAGTCATCCATGCTTCAAATTCAGGGAAACACTCATGTAAGGACAAAAGTCAATTTAATTTTACCACGGAGCTAAAAAATGAAATTTGGAAAAACTTTTTTTTTAATTTAAGAAAATCATCATGCCTACATAAACGTTTGACCCAGGAAAACAAGAATCAAATGTCAAGTTGGGTCATAGTTTCTTCAACTTAACATGCTTGTTCCTACTGAACAGGCAATCAGAAGTAGATGGAACCTTTTCAATTTTTGTTTTAGTTGTGATCCATAGGATTTGATTTTGGGAAATTTGTTACCTAAATACTTGTTTCCTCCCTGAACTCTCTCTTTTCCCCCCCACTATTTTGAGATAGTGTCTTACTAAGTTGCTTAAAACCTCACTAATTTGCTGAGGCTGGTTTCGAACTTGCGATTCTCCTGCCTTAGCCTTCTAAGTTGCTGGTATTATAGACTTGCATCACAATGCCTGCAAACTCACCTCTTTTTTAAAAAATATTTTATTTTTTAATAAAAATAGTTGTAGATGGACATAATACCTTTTATTTATTTTTTTAATGTGCTGAGGATCGAACCCAGTGCTTCATACATGTGAGGTGAACAGTCTACAACCCCAACCCCAACCCACCTCTTTTTAAGGAAAAAGTGGTTCTGCTCTGAGAATTTAGGTGCTTTAGATTTGAAGGGTGAATTTTCCATTTCACTTTTGTCCTTACATGAGTGTTTCCCTGAATTTGAAGCATGGATGACTTTTAATATCTCAAGGTCGTAAAGATCCAAAATAGAAATATTCTCACACCCTGTTTAGGTAAATTCATGCATAGTGTATCTAGAATGTTGTTATTTAGAGACATTAAGGATAATTGAGAAACGTACATCTTTGATTTATTAAGATTAGTGTCATGGATGGTAACTGTCTTCCAATGACCAAAGTCATTGGAACCAGTATTAGAGTTGCTGTTCTGGATCCATGGACCACTAATTTCATCTAAAAGCGCATTTTAAAATGTTTTAATGGAAATTAACTTGCAGTCTAGAGAATCGACTATTTCAGTCCTCCAAATCTTTCCACTATTTTGAGGTCTTAATCTGAACCTAGTGGTTCCTATTTAAGTTTCTAATGTCCATTTCTATAGATTTTCAGTTTTCTGTGACTAAGTTAAACTCCTGGCTGTCTTGTTTTTCTTCTGATTAATCATAATATTGATAATAAATCCTCTGTTTACTAATGAATTAAATTACTTAAATCCATGTAATAGGGCTGGGGATGTGGCTCAAGCGGTAGGGCGCTCGCCTCGCATGCATGTGTCCCAGGTTCGATCCTCAGCACCACATACAAACAAAGATGTTGTGTCCGCCGAAAGCTTAAAAAAATAAATAAAAATTCTGTCTCTCTCTCTCTCTCTCTCTCTCTCTGTCTCCCTCTCTCTCTTTAAAAAAAAAAGAGAAAAAAAAATAAATCCATGTAATATCTACTGTGTAGTGGATGAAATATGATATATCTCTGACACTTTAAAAGTATTTTCATCATCCTTGCCTAAGGTATTACATTACTTTCTATATATTTACTATTTCTTGGGCACAGAGAGCTAATTGAGACACATTTAGAAGTAAATTACCAATTAATTTCTTTTTCATGTTCTCTGGCAGAGTGGCAGAATAAAATTTTTAAAAAGAGCATTAATTTTAAGGTCAGAATGGCCTGGATTTAGATCCTCACTTTTTCCACTTATTGATGGTGTGAATTTGGATAAATTACTAAGCCCCTCTTGGCTTTGTTTGTAAATGAGGGTGATAAATCTAACTGTGCAGGGTTAAATGAGAGAATGTATATGGACTAGAGGGAGATTAATGGGTTTCTAATCAATATTCATCTAGTTCTCCCCTTCTCCCCTTTCTCTTTCCTTTCCTTTCTCCTGCCCCCTCCCCTTGAACCTTGGCTTAAGGCTGTGTATACTCAGTAACAAATGATGTGTGTCTTAAACAGATTTTAGGAACTTACATGGTCTGGGTTGAAAAGAAAACCCATTCACTAGACTTGACAGCCAAAGACCTGTTCTACATTAAGACTCGTATATAACCTGTTCCATATTAAGCTTTGAAAAGACTGCATTAAATTTTGCATTACTACATATTGTTTAGGATTTGTGTTTTGATTTAATACCCTCAGTTTTCAGTAAAAGAAAGGAAAGTCTGACCAAAAAACAAAGCAAAACAAAATGAGCTTTTTATCTGTTATAGGAGCAGACTAGATGAGTACTCTGGCCCCAGATTGCTGAATGTTTTATTGAGTCACTGTTTCACGCCCACCCTTTCCTGTCTTGTAACAGTTTGCAGTTTTGACTATCTGACATGACTAACCGTTGCAAATCTAACTGATTACAACTGTCAGTGAGTCTGTGTAACAGAGTCTGGTGTCTTCTGGAGAAAGCAGACATCCAAATCTGCTGCCAACCCACCCCCAACCCTGGTTCATTGCTTTTAGCTCATTAATTTGAAGCATCAGATATAGTATTTCAATGAAGCACAGCCTCTGCTAAAAGTAAAAATTCATGTTTATGTTGAGAGATCTCCTATACATTTAGCAGAAAATAAGTCACCATCAAGGCGTTATTTCAAGATTTAACAGCAGGGATGTATGTTAGGGGAGGGTTGGGCAGTGAGGAGAAAAACTTTGTTCCAGTAATGATGAAATCATCATACCACAGGCACATTAAGACCAGGATAGGAGACACTGGCTCCTGTTAAAATGATTCCCATAAGAACTTCCCTCTTTCATCTTCTTATTGTAGTTCATTTAAGCAAATGAAATGCTAAAGCCATGTGAAGTAAATAACATAATCAACAATGATTTAGTATTGTTCTCTCATGGGGTCACGACCTAATCCTAAATAAGGGCTTCTAAAATTGTGTTTGGATGTGTTCCTGATGTTGGAGAAAAATTAAAAGGAAGAGAACTCTTCCCAAGAGGACTAGGGTTTTTGTTTTCATTTACAAATATTGCTACTGAGGAGCTATTGAGGAGGAATCAGAACCTTCTTATATAGTACTGTAGTGAAAAAGATGATCTTAATACTGAATGAATTTAGAATCATCCTAAAAGTGGCTGTCAGGGGGTTTCCAGTTTAGAATAAGGACTTTTGACTCTCTGTTTCATTGTAAAAGAGATTTGAATGAAATTTGGACAGTTGCTATATAATCATCAATACTGTCTTTTATATTTACTCTGTATTTCCCCCCCTTAATCTGCAGGCAAGAGTTTCACCTTGACCATAACAGTCTTCACAAATCCTCCCCAAGTAGCTACCTATCACAGAGCTATTAAAGTTACAGTGGATGGACCCCGGGAACCCAGAAGTAAGTACTTGCCTTTCTATTGAAAATAGTAATAGTTTTTAGAGAGCCTATGAGGAATTTGTTCTAAATGAGTTAATGTTACTGTAATGTACATACTATCTGTAAGTACTGTCTTTGCAAAGTTAGTTATCTGCATATATTTTTAGTGAGGGACAATTAGTAGACCTTAGCAGTTAATAGAAAATAAAATTATAGTTTTAACCTTAGCCACAAAATTGCAAAGGCCTCTATGACTTCGGTAAATGAGTAAATAATTATTGTCATCACAATTATTTGCTAAGAAATTGTGTTCATCTGCTCTACACAATGGACAGGGCAGAACAGAACCAGGAGAGCTAAAGAAGCAAAGAATAAATTAAAAATTCTTAAGCTTAGTCAAAAAGCATTTGGGTATGTTTCCCATGGCCTAAGAATGTGTTTTAGCTTTTTAACTCGCCCACTCAATTCCCTTTGTAAAGAGCACACTGCTTAATTACAAAGAATTTATTTGCAAATGATAACTTGCTTGATTGTTACAACACTGTTGTTTGGTCCTGTTCCAATAATTGTT